>NC_064925.1:51115115-53515115 GCF_023897955.1 Schistocerca gregaria | reverse complement strand
GTCATGCATCCAGTGGAGGGTCCTCCGAACATTTGTAAAGGGTAACTGTATCCTCCATCCTCAATTTTCACAGTTTCTAATGCACAGTTTAATAAAAACTGACATTTTTAGTACACAGAATGGGCATATGATTAGTGAGCCTGGACAGTTCAAATTCTTAGGCATTCATATAGATTTGTCATGGGAGGCCCATGTTCAGGATCTTGTTCAAAAACTAAATGCTGTTTCATTTACCATTAGAACAGTTGCTGAAATAAGTGATAGCTCAAGACAGAAAGCAGACTACTTTACTTATTTTCATTCATTTATGGTATTATTTTTTGGTGTAACTCTTCTAATTCAAAAAGGTTATTTTTGGCTTGGAAATGGGCGGTTTGAGAAGTATATGATGTAAATTTGTAAACCTCTTGTCAACCCTTGTTCACTATTCTGGGAATTCTGACATTGGCCTCTCAGTACATATTTTCTTTAATGCTGTTTGTTGTTAACAATATCAGCTTATTCCTAAGAGTAACAGTTTTCACTCAGTTAATACCAGGCAGAAATCCAATCTGTATTTTGAATGCACCTCTTTGACCCTTGTGCAGAAAGGTGTGCAGCATTCTGTGCACCATTTTTCAGTAAGTTGCCACAAGAATCCAAAATCTTAACAGTGATACATGTACTTTCAAGTCAAAACTGCAGAGTTTCCTCCTTGGTCACTCTATTCTGTCAAGGAACTCCTGGAAGAATTAAAGAAATTGAGTTAATTCCTGTGTTACATTGTTGATTATGTTTATTTATTAAACTTACAGATTGTTGTCTGTGTAGGATTCATATAAGTTATATTTTATCTGTTTTTACTCTTCTGTTATAATTTCATGTACTGACTCATTCCATGATGACGGAGACTTGCTCCTCAATTTGATTCTACAGTACATGACATACAAATAAGTAAACAAAAATTTGGTTGTAAAAAGTACCCCTACGTTGTATGTTAATTCATGTAAAATATATACCCTTGTAAATCAGATGGTTCTTTTGAAAATAAACACTTTGTAGTCCCATACATAAGTTAAAATACACCCCAAGTTTCTATTTTCATTCATGTCGGAGGTTGTCTGATGAAACTGTATTAGAAACACTCTCTCTCTCTCTCTCTCTCTCTCTCCTTTTTTTATTTTTATTTTTTATTTTTTTTGAGAAGCAAGCAGTTGTCACTTAGGAGGGTTTGTGCAATTTTTCTCTGCTGAAATGGCAGTTATATGAGTATTCAGAGTGAAATCTTTTATACTCAGATTTAAAGAAATATGTATGGTTATTCAAACAATGAAGTATTTGCAGACACAGGCACTATACAGCACAAAACCCCATGGGTGATGCTACACCTATTGTTCAGAAACTGTACAGACTACTAGTTCATCTAAAATTTGTTGCTGAAGATACTTTTCAACAACAATTGGCTGCAGGGATAGCTCACATCTTGCAAGACCCTGGTCATCACCAATTGTCGTGGTATCCAAAAAGTCAATAACTGGGATAAAAAAAAAAACATATCATCTGTGTGTTCAAATGTGAGTGGTAAATAACGTGATGACACCTGATACTCACCCCCTTCCCTGTGCTGAAGAATCATTGATTGAATTAGAGAATAGTAGGTGTTTTACCTCCCTTGAAATGCATTCTGGCAACCTCCAAATTCTGATTTTACCACAAGATCAACCAAAGACAGATTTTGTGGTTCCTTCCAGTTTGTACAGGTTTTTACACATACCATTTGGTCTGAGGAACGAGCCTCCCACTTTTCAAAGATTCAGTGACTTGCTGCTGAGAGGTTTGAAACCTCTGATATATCTTGTGCACTCAGATGATATATTTTTTTCCAAAACTATTGAGGAACATGTGGGAAGACTAAGAAATATATTTTCAAGGTTGCAGAGTGCACATTCAAGTTTAAAGATGGAGAAAAGTTCTTTTGCACAGTCTCGGTGCAGTACCTAGGACATATTATCGGTTTAAGGTGGGTTAAGCTGCATTCAAGGTTGACAGAAGCAATTGAGAATTCCCCAGCTCACATAAGTGTTAAAGATTTGCAATCTTTTCTATGCCTAGTAAATTACTGCTGTTATTTTGTAACGATATTATGAAAGGGAATGTTGCTATTCACCTTACAGCAGAGGTGCTGAGTCACACATAAGCAAAATAAAAAGGCTGTCACAAAATGCCCCCCCCCCCCCCCCCACACACACACACATGCTAACACAACTCACAAACACAGTCATGTGTATGTTAGTTGCATTTGTGTGTGTGTGTGTGTGTGTGTGTGTGTGTGTGTGTCTGGTGTGGTCTTCTTCCAGTCTTTTTGTTGTGCCTATCTGCGACTCAGCATCTCTGCTATATGATGAATAGCAACTATTCTTTTCATAATATTGTTACAGTTATTTTGCGAAGGACTGTGCTATGGTAGCTAAGCCATTAATAAAGTTGTTGAACAAAGGCACTGTTTTGAATGGACAGAGGAATGGGAGGCAGCTATAAGGAAAATTACAGATTTTTTGACAATTTCATCCCTGATGATCTATCCGGATTTTGAGAAACCTTAAATCCTTTCTACTGGCACCTCAGATTATGCTGCTGAGACTGCTCTTAGTCAGGAATGAGGAAAGACCTATGGGTTATGCTTCAAGGCAGATGAACCCATCAGAAACTAATTGCAGTATCAGTGAGAAAGAACTGTAAGCAATTATTTTTGGAGTGAGCTATTTTAAATGCTATTTGTATGGGCAAAAATTCACTCTGGTCACTAACTGTGCCTACCTCTTGTGGATGCTGAGTCTAAAGGACCCCAATAGGAATTTAACTCATTTGACATTAGAACTATCAATCTGAATATGAAGTATGCCACAAATCGGGCTGCTTACACCAGAATGCTGATGCATTAAGCGGTAAAGTTAGGGTAGATTAGATAGATGATGATGATGATGATGATGATGATGTAATAGAAGAACTGAAAGAGGCACAGGAGAGAAATGCATAATGTCACTGATATGCTTCCTTCCCAGATTTTGTACAGAGGATGGTATTTCAAACAGTTAACACAGCCCTCTGGGCAACAGATTAGTAATCTCTAAAGAATTGCAACAGGGAGCAATAAATGAGTGCAATGACAGTATGCAAGTCATATCACAACAGACAGAAAGTAACTAATGCTAGGATTGCCAAAAATTACTGGTGAAGATGCAGACAAATGGATGTTGGGAAGTACATTGACAGAAAAGAATTGCGACACCAAAAAATACTTGCTGTAGATTACTGAAATTTGGGAATACATTTGTGTAGGTAACGTATTTAGGTGATTAACTTTACAAGATCATAGTCCAAAATAAGCCAATGCCAATGTGAAATGCAGGTATATAAATAACCTGTGTAATCACCAGGATATTGAATACAAACATGCAAACAGGCATGTATTGTGTTGCATAGGTGCCAGATGTCAGTACGTGCAATGGAGTTCATGCCTGTTGCCCTTGGTTAGTCAATGCAGGGACGATTAATGCTGTTTGTGGATGGCACTGGAGTTGCTGTCTGATGACATCCCATTTGTGCCACCTAGTTCTAGCACCACTTGCAGATATGACTCAGAAACAGTTTCATGTGCCTTTCATTCATTTAATCCTTCCATATCAAAGTCCTGATGATATCTTGACTGATCAAGGAACTGATATTATGGCAGCTTTGTTTGCACAAGTGTGCAAATTACTGCAAATCAAAACATGGTGAATGATACTCTTTCATCCAGAAGCAATGGTCAACATGTCTACTATAGCTCAAATGCTGTCTTACAGCATTAACGAAACACATGGTGATTGGGATAGGTTTCTTGATAATGTAGATTATGTGTTAAATTGCCATGTGCATGAATCAATGGGATATATGCCCTACAAGAAAGTAGATGTAAGATCTATGAGCTCCCAGATCAAACTTAATATATCGCCACTTGGTGTTGATATGGCCGAAGTTAAAGGACTGTCACACCACCTTAAGGCTATATGGAAACAGGGTAAATGAAATAATTCCAAAGCTACTGAAAAACAGTTTCAATGCAGCAACACACAAGAGTTGTGCTTCCACAACACAAACCTGGAGACTCTGTTTTGCTTTATAATCCAGGGGTGCAGAAAGAAAAAACTAAGAATTTTACACCGCAATGTGAGGGTCCGTATCCTATATAAGAGTGACTTCTCCCATTAATGCAGAAATCCAGCTGGCTGCTTATACTGTGGTACTACATTCAGACCAGTTAAATCTGAATCATGGTCCGTCTGTGCTACCTCCTGTGGTACCATCAAGCCCACTCCAAAATGTTTCCCCGAAAAGCAAAGGTAATGTTGTAAAGAAGGTTAGGAAGAAAACAGTGCACCCTTGGTATACTCTCAGAAAATAGGATCCCTATGACCTGAAGTTGAGAGACTGACCCTCTGTTCCATGAATGAGTTTATTTTGAGATGTCATTTATTTATGTGTTGTTGTTAAGGCACAGGTTTGAATAGTCTTACGGTATTTTGCAATTCTCTTTCATTATACTGTATTAGTTGGTTAGAACCATATTCAGTGAAGTTGATTTGCTGTTTCTTTTCTGTGAATTCTGGTTGTATAGGAAGCTGCATGAATTGCTCTTAACTAGTAAGATGCAATGCTCTACTATAAATAATAGTGTTACAAGTCAGTAACGTGTGCAGTGACAAATAATAATGTTAATGTTCCAAGTGTTAACTAGAAGTAATTGCTTAAGCAGTGGATAACAGAGTGACTACAGTTATTCCAATTGCAGTGAATTCAGTCAAGGAAAAATGTGAAAGTACACTGGAATACATTAACATGAGGTTGGCGGGAACTGCTAAAACCATTGATGCTTTAAAGCAAAGAGTGCACTCAGGTTATACATTAGGATTAGATTATGAATAGTTTTGCTATATACTCAATGAAGAATTGCACACTGTGAAAGACAGGTTTCTCAATAACTCAATTACACTACTATAGACGAGGTTTAACCTATATTTAACTACTGTGAGAGAAAGATTACAGCTTTGAGGTAGAAGACTACTTCTCTGAGCCAGTCTGTCGAACACTGTTAAGAATGAATAGTCATCAGGAAATGTAATCAAGTGCCTCTCCAGTACCTCTCAAAGGTCATTTCTGTATACGATACACTTTCTTTTTTTACAAAAAAATGGTTGCATACTCATGAAAATTGCAAGTTAGCTCATTAATAGATAACTTTTACTGAAGTTTCCCAACAAATGTTATTCTTGAAACCAGAGAAAAACAGTAAAAGATTTACATGTTCCTTTTGTGTGAGAGACTAGTGAGGTACTTATTAAGCATGAAGCTGCTTTGAAGGACAATAGATTAAACTGTAACATCTCTTACTAACCCATTCAGTGTTTCTGAAGCTAGTGAACAACACAGTTTTATTGTATGCTACCACTAAGCAAATTGCACAACCAAGTGTTGGTCTTTCTTTTCAACAATTTTGTACTGCTAGAAAAGTCTTACTGTTAGAGCTACCTATTTCATTCATCTACAGAATAGATAAATGAACTTATTTGTGATGACCAGAGACCTGCGGGCATTTGAAGTCAACTTCTAAAAGATAATCACACAGGAAGTGACACAGGAGGGTTAACAGGGTGCCTCAAGTTTCCCCATGTGAAATTTCCTGATATTTCCCTGATTACCAGGCGGGTTTTAGAATTTTCCCTACAAAATTTTGACATCTCAAGGGTAAGTAAAGATGTAAGTTGAGAAAAAAATGCAAGGACTTCTATTTTCTCGATGTATTACTAACCCTCTAGTTTTGAATGAACAACAAGTTGCCTCCTTTACAGGATTTATGATCTGAAAGGTAAATAAACAGGTAAATTGTGTAAATAAAAGCCATTTTTAGATGAATAATTTCTTTTTTTATTAACAAGTTAACTCTAACATTGAATTAACACGGCAATCCTGTCGTTGCTGATACTAAATCAAAATAAACTGAGTCAAAAACATTTTATTCAAGAACATTTCTCCTGTTACTGTTAGATTACTTTTTTAGTTGCTTTATTCAATTTTAAAAACAGAGATGGCGACATTACATTGTAAAACACTCACATAAAAGTTCTACAAAATATCAGTCTTCTTCAAATGCATTAGAAATATTGACACATATCTGTATGTCTATGACGTATCCTTAAAAATACCAATTTATCAAAGCAAAGAATTAAAGTGTGTTCAGAAAATTTTACTTGGCTAAAATTGTTTTTCATCTAATAGCTATGACAGTGACATGTTATGAAATCACAATTATAAAAATACTTTTACAGCAGAACCCAATGTTTAATTACCATTTATCACTCCAAAATATCATAAATACTTTGATTTTAAGGTGTTTATATTAAGACCATGTGATAGTTTGTGTCATTGCTTTTAAAGATAAGGCATATTTTCAATGGAATTAATCATTTACACATATGAGATGGCAACAAATCATCATACAAATTGTTTCAAAAACAGTGCAAGAAATTAATATGAACAGAAAACTGTTTATCAGATTAAAATCAATAAAAAATTTAAATTTGTCAAAAATGCTTCTATATTTGAAGCACTGACAATCTTATGATTAAATGAAAACTAACTAAACAGAATTTTTCCTTTTCACGACAATCTTATGATTAAATGAAAACTAACTAAACAGAATTTTTCCTTTTCACTACGTGACACAATATGTGAAAATTCAGCAATTTTCAGCAAATTAGGTGACACTTTCAGTCCTTTCATGTAAAATTCAAGCAAATTTTAAGCTGTGAGAAAACACACTACATGTATTAAATGAGCAGTCAAAGGATGCAGGCATTACATTCAGTCTTAAATGATAAAGTGTCTATTTTTACTAACAAAGAGATAGAGGGGCTGGCCAATACTTACCTCAGCTCAGTACAGCCAATAGAAACACAAAAAACAACCGAAAATTTAAGTTCCTAGCTTTCGGAATAAATGTTCCTTCATCGGGGAGGAGAGAGGGGAAAGAAAGGGAAGAAGGAAAAGTGGATTTAGTTACTCACAACCCAGGTTATGAAGCAACAGGGAAAGGAAAACCAATCTATTTTTACATAGCTGCAGTCCCAATAATTACTATCTGGGACTGGAGGGCTAAGCAATTGGAACATCTACATACGAATGCTAAAGTAATAAATATGCAAATATGTAAAATGTAAATGTAAAATGTTAAGCAAAGTAACTGTATATGGCTGCCATTTTATTAAATAAACAATTGCTAAAGTAATATAACAAGACATACATATAAAAATAATAACAGTACATTTCTTCATTCTTTGTATGCAGGGGTTAACACATATTTCATTAGGTACAGGCATAGGAAATTTAAAATTTGTACTTGAAGTTAACTTTCACCAAATACTGAATGTTTACCTGCCCAGCATCATACACAATGTATCTGAAAAGTTGTTAAGGAAGAAAATAAGAATTTTTAATAACAATTCAAATCATAATTATAGTAAACATCCTTGTAACACCTTGCTAGAAATGACAGTTCACCTGTGCATTAACAGTATTGATTTACTACTATCTCATTTTTAAGTTTTGTTTCAAACCATATAAGTCATTTTTCAAATGATGGGCCGAGGACAAATATTGCAACAGAGATGACACCAAAAACTATTCTTCAGAATACATCTTTCTTTCCATAGAGGATTATCAGTTGTCATGCACCTTCCTGACAGAAGTGGCTGTTGGGTTAGGACACAAACCTACATTCTAGGATATAAACTCCAATTGAATTTGGAAATTTGTGATAGATACTGACAGACTGAAGCAGCAATGTGGGTAACGACATATGCTTGAAAAGGCTGTGAAGTAAGAGGTTCATCCACAACATGGTTGTGAGGCTCCTTCATAACTGATGGAAATGGAGTAACAAATCTTTTGAGATACATGGCTAGAAATACTTTTTGACATCAGTTTGTGTCACACATTTCATAACTAGTTTTGCTTTCTTCATGTGCAGTCTTCATCTGGCAGATAAGCTGCCTGGCCATTATTTCCCTAAATTGGCATGGCCTGTTATGTGCTGTCTGCTACAGTCAAGATTCTTGCACTATAAAACATGCACTCATATCCTGACAAGACTGGTAAACTGAACATCAAATTGTAGACAGAAGTCAGTCACTTTTTTCATTAGGTTTCATAATTTGATAAAACCTTCATCCTACAATATAGATTTGTGAACTTTCCAGACTAGATGATGCATCAGATCAAACATAAAAGAGATATGTATATAATATAGCATTCATGGTCATACGAAGATCACAGAGACTAAAAAGCAGGAAAGAAAAATTCTGTGGATAATACATGGACCAGTGTTTCGGGAAGGAATTTGGATGAATAGGCCAACTAGAGAGATTTACAAAGACATAGAAACAATAACAGACCATTAGAAAGAGAAGTATGAAATTTTATGGACATATCAGCAGGATGAATAAAAGCAGGCTCACAAGACAAATCTTTAAGATAGTAAACAAGAGCAAAAACAAGACAAAGTGGATCACTGAAGCAGAAGAAGACATTAAAGAAATGGGGATCACACAAGACAACATAAACAATAGAGAACAGTTTAGAAACATCATAAAGAAACACATACTTAAACAAGAACATACAGAGAACAGAACAGGAAAAACATGGTTGGAAGAATGCAAGAGAGAACACAGTGAATGTATGAAGAGAATTTGGGAAGAAAGAAGAAGAAATCATGACTACCCAAGTTAAAAGGGAATAATTAAAAATAATAATAATAGCATTTAAGCTTGAAAAATAAGAACAGCAGTGGGGTAAGTTTAGGGACTTCTCTCTGCCAAATAATACACTCTGTATTTTGTCAAACAAATAATTCAAATCAATAAATGAAAATCAGTCAAAACTCATTTTTGAGAGAAGTTATCTGTTCAACAATTCCACTCAGTACAGTGCCCCTTTTGGCCAGTATCTGTGACTTTTTGGCCTCCAATTCTTTAACTTGCTAGGTGATGGACCCCTTCCATCTAGCTCTCCTGGCTTCTCCATCGACTTCACAATGCTTCTACTTCACACGCTAACCATACTGATCTCGAGCATTGTGATACTACCAAATCATTCTCTTGTTAATGTCAGCCTTGAAGAACAATGCCAGCTGATTTCAGTCTGTCTTATACTTGATGTATGGCTACCAATGACTTGGTTTCTTGGTTGACTACCATACACTCTTTATTAATGGAAAAACCTTGCTCTACAAAGGCTTGACCATTACTTGGAATGAGAACCTTTTGAAGAAAGCTATACAAATGCTCACATGTGGTATCACCATCCCATAAATCTCTCCAAAAGTGATCAATTCTCATCTCAGTCCTCCTGTAGTTTGCACAGAGATCCGAAAATATCTCCTTACCAAGTTGCATGAATTCTTTCTCAACTTTATCACAGTCTTTAGGATATCCAATTCTGTGAAGAGAATTCTGAAAGGCATTCAAGATTCTCGCCTTGTTAGTTCTTGGACTGGTTTTTTTATAACTGGATCATAAAAGATTATGTGTCTACAAATGCTGTACTTCAGAGGTGACTTCAGAAGGAGGTCTGTGCATATTTCAATCAGAAAGTCCCTGCACTCAGTTCTGAAACTTAAAATATTTTTGGAGGCACTTTTACTTTTCTGAGCTCACACAGTACATTATGACCTAAGTCAAGTCTATTGCACAATTAAGACCAGCTTTAATATCAAGTTTTACATCACACAACGATTTTGTGGCAGATAATAATTCAACCTTAACAACTAAGGACATCACATCAGCAAGTAGAGATGACAAAGCATTGCACAGGCAAGGTGCCATGCAGGCCACACATTGAAGTTCCCACAAAAAGGGTATGACCTGTCCTGAGACAAAGCTGAAAAAATATGTTTTAGCCAAGAGCAGATGATCTTTGAGGTACTGTATCATTGTTTTCCAGTTGTAAGTATCTATTTTAATCTTGTGCTCCTTTACTTTGTCTGCATAAGTTTTTAGAAAGGGGATGATTTTTAAGCCAAGTCAGCCACATCCTCACATTCTAGCCAGTGAATGGATAAATTTTTTTAGGGAAAGGTGGGCTTTCAGGTTTATTAAATATTTTATAATCTGCTCTTCTTGCAGATACATTCTTCAACACATTATAAATCAATCTCAGAAAAGGTACAATGTCTGAGTTAGTCTTTAAGGCTCCATTCTTGAAACTCTGGTGAATTGTTTGAAGATCACAAGATCCCATATCAATAAAAGTTGATGCATTGTCTGCATGAATACTCTTCAGATCAAGACACAAATCCTTCAAAAATGCCCAATAGACATTAGGCCCATCCACTGATACCTGAAAAATGTTGGTATGATTCAGATCAGAAGTTTCTAGCTTAAAACTATCCAACCTATTGGCAGCAGTGGCATGGCCTAAAAATGCAAATGAAAAATAGTGCATTTCAACTTGTTTGTAAGCTTTGTGCCAATATCTGAGAGCAATATGCATTTGCTGCACCTCAGCCACCTTGTTAAGGCTCTCATCAAATAAGATTACAAAAAGAATGTCCCCTTCAAGGTCTTCAAGAATATTTTTCCTAAAGTATATGGGCTAACACATGAACAGTACTGTATGATGTCTTGGTCCACCCAAGCTGCATCTTACTAGCTACATTATCGTTAGGAAATATGGCCAAAAATAAAGCAGTCTGCTTTCCTTGTAGTAGAAAAGGACACATGATTTTCGACAGCCAGGAAAGTCCATTATATAACTGCCCTTGTAACACAATCCTGAATCAGGTACTTTGAAATATCAGTGTTATTTGGTGCAGCATTAGTGGCTGTGGTTGCGATGATGTCAGGCTGCAATAGCTGGGAAGTTGACAAATCGATAGTAAACTGCAAGCTTCAATATTCACCAGTCACTGTGATCTTCTCAAGTGTCAAGGGAACATCTTCACAATGCCAAATTGTCTCACCAGATGACAGGGAGTGTGATCTGGAAGTACCACCACCCTAAAAACAATAAAATATCCAAATAATATGATGACATGAGCCTTGTAACACTACATACCTACTGACCTTTAAAATCCAAAAATCTGGAGACATGGTTTAAACAAATCAGGAGGCATGAATGATCAAAAATCATGACTCATTTTCAGTATAGTCTCAAGACAACTGATGCAAGTCTTTTTCTGTAATGATAAAAAGCTTTATAATTGCTATAAAATACAAATAAAAACACTGGAACTAACCAAAGCATCAAGGTAGAGCACTTGCCCGTGAAAGGCAAAGGTCCCGAGTTTGAGTTCCGGTCTGGCACACAGTTTTAATCTGCCAGGAAGTTTCATAACCAAAGCATCAATTCCATATCCATTATCTGTAGTGTAGTTCAACTGCGGTACTATAGTGTGTTTGAAATTGGTTGTGTCTTTTGACATTTGGGTCACCAGAGAAGACATGACAGCATTGCCCAGGTAACACCAATGGCAATCCGGCTTTACCTACCGTGCCACCAGTGATTCGGTTGGGAAAGCACCCCTATTGCCATGCCATGGATGGACAATACAACGTGGTGTTGTGCATTGGATGCATATATGTATTCGTCAGATCTCATTGTGAAATGGTATTTCCTGCCGCTGGTGTGCTCTAGAGCCATCAGGTATTGTGAATGAGTATTTGCATTAGCATTACATTAATAACAACAGTGCAGCATGTCTGAACACGAGATTTGCATTAAAAGTTGTTCTCCAAGAACACGTTCACTGGCTGTGAACATAGAGTTTTGCTGCAATATATTCCGCCAAATTCGACAATAGTAGTGGACAATGTGGATACCACTCTGTTGTGTTGGATAAAGCTCCAACAGTCCACTGGAGGAAAATGGATATTTTGCATTGTATGGAAAGAAATGTTCTATTGGATAAAGCCAAATATTCCACACCACCAGATTGACAAACTAGCTAACGCTAAAGCGCACAGTTTAATCAGGCTTCCTTGATATCAGGTTCATTTAAATCCGACATAGAATATATGGGCCTACGTGAAAAATAACGTACCACAAACAACAAGAAATGTACACTTAGTGAGGTTGAAATGTTGACAAAAGAAGCCACTGAAATGCAGATGTTACACCGCAGGACTGGTCTTGAATTGTCAGCCACACCAAGAAGGTGCTTATGGAGAGGGGCTCATGAAGGACTGTGATGAGTTTTGAATAATACGTAACTTATCTTGTTGCCATGTAACAATCTGCTTCTTTTGCCAAAACTCAGCACAGCATCACAATATTCTCATGCAGTAGAAAAAGAAATTGTGACAGAATCCTGAAACAATACAATATTAAACTAGCAAATGGTGGCAAGGCCAGTCAGTAGTTCACAAAAAATCCCATTTTCAGAACAAAAATCAATGTATAACTTCTTCACTTACATTGTGTACCACCCACAGCAATTCTCGTTTCACCAGCTATCGATGATCCTTGAAAATTACATTATTTCATTGCAAAAGGTCTGCAATCGCTCGAATAACATGGTAGATATGGAAGTTTCACATATTAAGTGTATAGCAAAATACTCTCCTCCTTGTGTGCTACTATTTGCAAAAGTCTTGTTTCCATACCTCAGAACTTTTATGATATATGAGAATTTTTCAATCTGCCTTTTTCACTGGCACATGTGTTCTTAACAAGAGTGCTCTTTACATACATTCCTGTTCTCAAAACTGGAGACATATAGCAATATCCTTCAACATTTAAAGAATAATTCAATATGTTACCTACATTTCATACACAGCAACATATGACATAACAAGCACGAAATGAAAATTCATATTGACCTTTATTTTTTATTGCAAATTTTAAGAATATCTTGCATGGTTTACCTAATACCAAATTATGTCAATAACTATGACCATTAGTGATACAGTAGACAGTTCATCATGAAGCTGATGAAATAAACTATAAGATGTGCGAAAATCAGAGTTTATGACATAATCGTTTCTTTAAAATCGTTTGAGAAAGATTGGCTGGCTTGTAGGCAAGTAAACCTGACAGGTTCCGCACTGGGTGGGCCTGGCGTTACCACCAGCCGCAGATGTGTTCAGCACACACTGGCAACTGTGTTTCCCTCCACTCACTAATACTGAATTGTCAAAAGTTGCAACTAATTTTAAACACACTATAGGCTGGATGTTTCTTGACCATTTCCCCTATGATTGTGACAGTTTTTGTTCTTGCAGGGCTGTATTTTTTCACTATATTGCTATCTCGTACTGTTTTCCTGAACAGGTCACTCATATGGTCAGTACAATTAATTGGCAAATTGTAACTGATGTAAATAATACTAACACTGAATTCTAATTGTTTTATTGGTCACAAAGTTAACATTTTCTCAGTGGTTTGAAACATTGCTTTTTCCACAGTGTGATGTACAAATGTCATGTCACCAACAACGGGATATCTGTATGATGTGAAAAGTGGCAATTCACCCTAAATAAAGAAAAGTGTGAGTCATTCACATGAGTACTGAAAGAACTCTGTCAAATTTTGGTTAGAAGATAAATCGCACAAATCTCGAGTCTATCAATTCAACTAAATACCTAATGAATAACTTTAATTGGAAAGACTCTTTAGGTAATGTGTGAGGAAGGTGAACCAACAACTGCAATTTGGTGTAAAACACTTAGAAGATGCAGTAAATCCATTAAAGAGACTGCCTATACTACACTCGTCTGCCTTCTGTTGGAATACTGTTGCACAATATAGGATTCTTCCCAGATAGAATTGACGGAGAACACTGAAAATGTCCAAAGGAGGGCAGCTCATTTTATATTATCGTGATACAGTGGGGGGAGAGTGTCCCAGAAATTATACACGAGTTGGGATGGCAAGCATTAAAAGAAAGGTGTTTCCTGTTGCAGCGAGAGCTATTTGCAAAATTTCAATCACCAACTTTCTCCTCTGAATGTGGAAATATTTTGTTGACCCCACCTACACAGGAAGAAGTATCATAATAATAAAATAAACCAGAGTGTGAGTGGCAAGATTTAGGTGTTTGTTTTTCCTGTGCGCTATTCGAGGTGGAACAGTACAGAAATAATCTCAAACTGGTACGATGAACCCTGTGCCAGGCACTTAAGTCTGAATTGAAGGCTAATCTTGTAGATGAAGATTATAAGATGTAAACAACAGATCTTTGCTTGACATAATAATGCACAGAATTGTTGCAATATTGCTCCAAGAAAACAGAAGGAAAATGTTTGAGGTCGGCTGTTCTCAAAAATATTGGACTGACTGCATCAGTTGCTGCACTGCAATATATTGTTATTATTCCCAACAATTTGGTCACACTAATGTCTGTTGTTTCATTAATTACAATGTAATACATGCTGTCATTGATTTAGTGCTACAAACTTTTCATGAAACAGGGGCTTAGTACATGTTTTATGACTGCACTATGCTTTGTTGTACATATTTGAAGTTCTCTGGCAACATCATTGTCTGAATGTACTTATGTACAGCTCACTTAAGTGACCACATGATATGATCACACAATGGCAAATACTGCAAGGGAAACCTCAGCTTGATTCACTTCTAAACATTCTTTCATGCTTTTGAAAAGTATTTCTGTTTAGGGTGCTGCAGCTGTCTTGTGTTCTTCTGTGCCACTATCGCTACGACAAAATTTGCAAGTTGCTCTAGTGTCATCGCCAAAAATTCTTCCTTACCAATTTGCAAATTGACACCAGCACTATAAGTATGCAAAATGCACCCAGCTGCAGGTTCATTAATACTAGAATGCATAACAATACTGGAACAAGGACAAAATATCAGTTATTATAAATGTTTAGATAGTATAAATTCAAGAGCTAGTAAATTTTACTAAATTAAATAGTGCTGTTTCTGTATGTTGGATAGATCAAGTGACTTTTAAAAGTAATTTTATCATAAAACCACCCTAGTATGTTTAAAATTTACCATACTTCTGACTAGCCACTAGACAGGTACTCAAAACCAACAGATTTAGAACACAAATCCAAACAGCATACAAAACTGACCAATATGAGTATATATTCCACAAAATGGGCAGGAAAATAGGAAATACTACAATCTATAACATGTCATATGCGTTTCCTGATTTCTATAAACTCTGAGAAGTACATCGATTAAAAAGACTAATAAGCGAAGGAATTTGCACAATTGACCAAAAACTGAAATGATGGGTTTTGAAAACAACTGTCTTAGGTTTGATGATGTTAGCTACAAGTTGGGGAGCCTCACGCCAGGAAAGTCTGCAGGTATGCATTAACAAGTGAAGAACAGTTGTTGTAAATAGATTGGTGCGTGCGCGCGCCCACACACACACACACACACACACACACACACACACACACACACACTCACAAAAGACTTGGCAAACTTTCGGAGCCAGTGGCTTCTTCTTCAGGCAGAAGGGTTGATGGGGAAGGAAGAAGGGTGATGGAAAAGGACTGGAGAGGTCTAGGAAAAGGAGTAGATTTTGGGAAAGTTATCCAGAGCCGTGGGTCAGGAGATGAGAAGGAAAGACTGATGGTTGGGGACTGCATTGGATGAGATTTGAAAACCAGAGAGCTTAAAGGTGGAAGACAGGGTAATATGCAGACAGAGATTACTGCTTAAACACCAAGCATGAGTTAATGAGAGTGAAAAGCATTCTAAGTAACAGAGGTGGGAGGGGGGCGGTGAAAAGTAATCGGAAAGACAATGAAAGATGTAGAAAACTAAAACGGAGTGAAGCAAAGAGTAGCTACAGAGTAGGAATGCTGAGATGGAAGAAATTAATGTAAATTAAGTCCAGGTGTGTGGTTATATTTCAACGAGTTGTTGTATTGGAAAGCACAGAGGGAACATCACAGGTGGAAAATTTGCATTCCGAAAACTGTCGTTTACAAATTACTTACTTATATCCATGAAGGTTATGGGCATTTTGGTATTCATAAATGTGTCAAACATCTGATGAAGTATTATTATTTCATTTTAGCAGCTATCAAAGAGTTTAAAAGAAAATTACATCATTCCATTACATAAGTTTACAGTACCTCGTACAATGTGGTAGATAAGAAAATTCCACATGCTTATCATGTAGCAACATACTCCAATATTTCCATGCTACCATTTACCTAAATCTTGTTTCTATAACTCAGACCATTTATGAGGCAGGAGGGACACTGTGAACATTTTGTTCTCCCATTCTGCAAATGTGCAGTGTCAATGTCGGGCTTCCACAAACAAACAGGCAGGCACTGCAGGTATCAAAGTGTCCACCAGAAACATTCATGGCTCATCACGAAAATCCATTTTTTGTGTGGCATCTTGCCTTCAAAGGCCCACCAGCTTTTGGTTGTTGCAGGAATGTTGTCAACAAACAGCTTTCGTCCTCAGTTATGTGGGAACTCTCACAGTGTTCTAGCACTAAATCATGGTGAAACCAAGGAAGGTGAAATTCATGGCTGAATTAGAGGCGGTTTGAGGGTATCAAGGCCCACAAGACATCAGAATTGCAGATGTATTGCATGGTATGCAGCAAGTCTACCGCTCTGAGCAACATGGGAAGATGGCTGCAACCAACCATTTGGAAGAAGCTAAGCAGTCCAAGACAGTCGCAGTGGTCAAGAATACAGCAAACATTTGTCTTTGTCATCAGTCGTTGGTAAGTGAAATGCTACAACTGTTAAATGATGCATAGGCTCTTAAAGTAGCGGCAGAAGACACACATAAAAGACTGTTGTAACTGTCAAGCTTACAGAGCCAGTGGCTCCTTCTTCAATGAGTGAAGCAAAGAGCAGTTACAGTGAAGGAATGCTGAGATGGAAGAAATTAATGTAAATCAATTCCAGGGGAGTGGTAAGAACCAAGGACATTATGTAGTGCTAGTTCTCACCTGTGGAGTTCTGAGAAACTGGTGTCTGGCATAATAATCCAGATGACATGTGTGGTGAAACAGACACTGAGGTCACAAATGTCATGTTGAAGAGCATGCTTGCAACAGGATATTGCGAGTTGCCAGTATATACCCTCTGCCTATGCCCGTTCATCCTAATTGATAATTTGGTGGTAGTCATGCCAATGTAGAAGGCCGAACAGTGTTTACATAATAGCTGGTATATGATGTGTCATTTCCCGGGTGACTCCTCCTTTGATTGTATATGTTTTGCCAGTTATTATAGGTGTTATAGGAGGGTGCATAGGGCAAATCTTGCATCAGTTGCTGCAGGGATGGTCACCGGGGTAGGAGCCATAGAGTAGGGAGATGGCTGCAGAAGGAGCATAGGGTCTGACAAGACTAACTTTAACTTTTTGGCAGTTTTCACAAGTTATAATAATGCTTTTTACAATACGGGATATATTTTTGAAATAGTAATACTTCATCAGATGTTTGACACATTTATGAATACCAAAATGCCCGTAACCTTCATGGATATAAGTAACTAATTCGTAAACGACAGTTTTTGGAATGCAAATTTTCCACCTCTGATGTTCCCTCTGTGCTTTCCAATACAACAACTCGTTGAAATATAACCACACACCTCTAGTGTTGAATTTAGTAGCAGTTATTAACCGTTTAACCTTACATTCGTTCTCCTGATTTAAAAGGAAATAAACATGGTAATTTGTTCCTGGTTCTTCTGCAATGCTAATATTCTCCATTCCTACTGGAAGTCTCGTCAAAGTATCCAAAACTACATTTTGAGGTCCTTTTATATACCTCATTCGTACTGGAATTCCTGCAAGTCTAATACCCAACACAATAACCTACGGTGATGTAACCGGCAACTGTTTAAAATGGTTAAAGCCTGATGATCAGTATATACAATTGTTTTTCTTCCAATTAATAATCCTCTAAATCTTTGAAAACCCCATACCACTGCGAGAGCTTCCTTCTTGGTTACAAAATAATTTCTTTCATGTTTACTTAAAGTTCTACTAGCGAATCCAATAAGCTGATATAATCCCTTTTCATTAGTCAAATCACCTTGGAATATTATGCAAGACACACCATAATCAGAGGCGTCTGTACACATTATTGAAATCTGAGTGTATAACATTTTATCTTCAATTAATGCCCCTTTTATCTTATTAAAGACGTCCTCTTCCTCTTTTCCCCAGAACCATACCAATTTCTCTTTTAATAAATCAAGTAATTTAGGATTCAGAATATCGTGCACTGGAAGAAATGTTCTCAGAAATCCTACCATTCCTACAAATGATTTCAGTTGTTTCCGATTTCTAGGACTTGGACATCAAGCAACAGCTTCAATACGCTCTGAGTCTGGCCTAATGCCTTTACTGTCCACTATATGCCCTAAAAATCTCACTTCTTCTTTTCTGAAGTAAGATTTACATAATTTTAAAGTAATTCCTCTAGCAATTAAATGGTTAAACAATTCCCGTAATATAGTTACGTGTTCTTTCCACGTTTTAGTGGCTACCAAAATATCATCTACATATAAGATAATCTTCTGTAATAATTGCTGACCCAAAGCAGAATCTAACACCCTAATGAAAGTTGGCACTGATATTAAGTCCAAAAGGTAAAACTTGTAACTGATATGATCTGCCTTAAAAAAAGGAAACCATATATTGCTGAGAATCTGGGTGTAATATGACTTGATGGTAATCAGCAGTTAAATCCATTGTACTCATGTAGCAAGAACCAGCAATTTTAAAAAATACCTCCTCCATAGGAATAGGTCTGTCTCTTTCCATCTCTATAATTTTGTTCAATTCACAAGCATCCAGAACCAGTCATACCCCACCAGCAGCTTTCTTAACTACCCACAAAGGACTGTTAAAAGCACTATATGATCGTTTGATAATGTTCTGTTCTAGCATCTTACTTATTTCCCTGCTAGCTGGTTCTTTGAATTGTACTGGAACAGGATAAAGTTTCTTAAAGAATGGTTTTTGATCCTTAATTTTAAGTTTACAGATGTAATCTTTGATTCTTCCCAGTTCATCTGAGAAGATGGCGCTAAATTCTAACAATAAAGATTCTAGCTCTTCTTTTTTCTTGTTCGGATAGACAATTCATAGAATAACATTTTTCTTTCACTTCGGTCTCGATACTATTACTAGCCTCACTCTGGTACACCTCATATTCAAGATCACTAGAATCTATTAGTAGGTTTATGGGCCGTGTGTGCTTAACTTGTAAAGATTCATAACAATTTTCAGGTACTTGGTTATTAGAAAACACCACTTTAAAAGTATATGCTTGCTTATAAATGGTTAAGGAAGAGTATTTATAGCTTTATACTTACACAACCAGTCTATACCTAAGATGATGGCCACGTTTAAGTTGGCTACAACAAGTAAAGAGTGAGAAAATG
This sequence comes from Schistocerca gregaria, assembly GCF_023897955.1. Lineage (NCBI taxonomy): Eukaryota > Metazoa > Arthropoda > Insecta > Orthoptera > Acrididae > Schistocerca > Schistocerca gregaria. The sequence continues at coordinate 53,495,694 of NC_064925.1, read as the reverse complement.
ATTGTTTGGAAATTTCAAAAGTTAAATAAACTTCTTCACTAATATTTTGACTTCTTTTACCAGTAACTCCTATAATTGTCACACCAGTTACAGGTAAGGTTGGAAAATTCCAGTATTCCCTTTTAAGTTGAAATAATTCTTTAGACAAAATACTTACTTTGCTATCCGAATCGATTATAATATTTACTTCAGTATCTTTAACATAACCTTTAATAATGGATTTATAAGTTATGTTCTCTCTTATCTGATTGTCTTCACGAAGTCGACCCATACTAAAGGACTTTACTAGTTTTCCAAACTTACTATGATAACGTCACCTACAACTTGACACTCATTAATTACTTGAGGGTGATTTGTCTCAGTATCGTTATTGTGTAATTTCCGCATTTTAGAGTTATTACCCCGATTTTGTTTGCTCCCTTGATCTTTAGATTGACGTTTTATATAACAAAACCGGCTATGATTGTTGTTGTTAAATTTTTGTGGTTCTGAATTATTATTGTTTTGAGAATTTTCATTTCTACTAAATCTAAATTTCTCGTTTTCCCGTTTTCTACTAAGTATATCTAACACTTCTAAATATCCCAGTCATTTGCAAGGTTGCGACCATTCCCTTTCCATCATTTTTTCCTTCATATAATACAGTACTCTACTAATTAAGACTCATATTAGGTGACTTCCAATAATTGATTCTTCAATTAATGTAGTGCAGTTTAAATGCCATTCGAAATAATTCCTTTAACCTCCCCACTGTTTAGAATAAGGAGAAGGGTCTAGCAACTATAAAGTTAAGTGTTGTTGTTTTCCTCTTGACCAATAATTTTGTTTAAATTGCTAAACAAAGTCTTCCCAGTCCCCAAATTCAGTCCTATGCAGTACCGTCCATTCTATGGCTTCTGCTTCTAAATGCCCTATTACGAATGGAGTCCGTTTTTCATTACTCCATTTAGGAGATAATGAAGTTTCAAAAGCCTTTATGAAGATAATAGGGTGAAGTTCGCCTCCTCGTTTGAATACAAGAAATCGACTTGCTACGTTTGAATTTGTCGTTATATCATCCCAACATTCTGCGAGAGACATGGCCGGATTTTGTTTAGATTGAAGAGATGGAGTTGCATCGGATTTGTTTCCGATGGTTTCTTTATTTGCATTGTCTTCCATGCTAGCAAACAGGATGTGACTGTTGTTTCTGATCACGTTATTAGTTCTACTACTTGAAATGTTTTCATTATCATCTAATTCTGATAGCCATTTAGTAATTTCCTGTATTCGCATCTCTGTGCTGGATACACGGTTTGCTAGCATTGATTCTTCACTATGTTCATGATGTGAATGCTCTGTACTTTCATCAACATCATTATCTTTGGGAGTATTGATATTACTGAATATTTCAGTACTTAAAGATTTTATATTTTCGATTTCAGTATGGTCCTTTTCTACTCATTGCGCCAATGTCTTTAATTCTACATTATCTATTGAAGAAATCTCTACAGTTTTGGTAGAGACTTCTTTAATAGATTCTAATAATTCTCTATGAACAGTTTCTGTTTGTATAGTAAAATCATCTCGTAACGTAACATTATTTTCCTCTATTTCATTTACAACTAAGACATTGACATCATCTGGTCTCTTGGTTAAGTCAGTAATATTGTTTCGCATGAGGGCTTTTTCCTCACGTGATTCATGGATATGCTCTTCTAACCTTTTACTATTATCAGCAATCTTATTACTAAGTCCTATTAATTTTTCCTGCATCTCAATTTTAGAAGCCTCTATTTTACCATTTAATTCTCGATTGGTTTCATTAAGATGTTCCTGTAACCTGTCTGTAGATTTTGTTAGTTCCTCTTTAAGTTCCCTTTTAAGTTCCTCTTTTAGTCTAACTATAGACTCAACGTTAGACTGTTTCAATCTTGTTTCCATCTTTGCCATAGCCATAAAAAATGATCTCATGCTCCTATCAGACACAGATTGCTCTTCGTCCAACACTTCACTTCCGACATTTTTGAAAAATGCTAACTAATTACACATGCAGACTTGTAATCACCAATCCTATTAAAAGCACACTTCCCTGAGTGCAACACACCACTTCCTACTTAAAACAGACTCACCGGGCACTAATATTGTAGTTTGTAGCTCTTGGTGATCCGTGCGCTGCTGTGAGCTGCAGAAGTAACAGACGTTGATGCAACCACTGAGATGCTGTGACCCCGCTTCCGCAACAAGCGGGACGCTGAGTCGAACACCGGAGACGTCACTGGCTGCAACCATGCCATGCACCATAGACAGGTGAAGCCCTCAGCAACAACGTTAATACCAGCTGGGGCCCCCAGCTGACGTACTGGGCCTGATAGTTTGGGGAGAAAAAGGTACTCGTGGTTTGTAGCATTCAGCTGCTGCCCAATAGGTGCGTCTTCTCATGGAATAACTGCGTGACCGTACTGCTTGGCTGCGCCCTGTCGGATGCCCACATCTGCGAAGTCGTTCCTGGTTGGTGAAGGCTCCACGAAGACCCACGTTGACTTCTGAAGGACTCTTGATGTTTTAATTGTTTCGTATTAGTGTGCCTTTATTTGCACACAAGTCCTGTTTATAAGGTCGCCATGGTGTAGTGTTATGACGCATATGACTCAATGGTTTTTTGTTTGAAATATGACTGTGTGCAGAATTCATCACCTACATCGTTTACAAAACACTTTAAAAAAAATTATTTGTGCAAACTTTTGAAATTTAGATGTCGTTTGTTTCTTCTTGGAAATTATATTCTTGCAATTTATCTTATTTTTCCCATATTAAAATCAGACTGTAAAACCTTTAAGATTCAATAATCGAAATCAAACTCTTCTGAAAATTAATATCTTGGAAAAATTCAGTTATAATTCTTCCTCAATATAACTCTTCATAAATAATTCTCGAACATGCGTTTAAGCTTTAGAGCATACACTGTTTTATTGTCTTCATATATGTTACATACAAATGTGAACATCAGACTCGACAAAACAGAACTGAACAAAATACAACATGAACTAAACATTCTGTGATGTCGTTACAATGGAAAATTACAAATTTTTATTTATTTGAATGTTGGAGGTTCAATGCAACAACTCTGTCACAGGATCTTCTGCTGCTCTTTGGCCGTTGACCCACGACGTCTAGTGGCCAGCAGTTTTCTTTCTGGTTACGGCGGTGAAGATGCTGTTTCTGCGAGTTGTGCTCCTCTCTCCAAACATGAAACATATAAAATAAAAATATAAAACTTTAAATATTTTACAAACATAACAAAATAATACAAATACATAAACAAAACACTAAATTAAACTTATATTAACCTGCAAACTGAGCTGATCCTTGTGGATGCGTGACGCTTTAATTTCGCGTCCCATTACAGTAGCTGTTACTCGAAATTCTCCACTTCTGAGTGATTAGTTTTCATGAGACAACAAGTTTTAGTTACTACAAATATAATATAGGGACTGGTCCAATGATCATATCGAAAAACATAGAATTGTACCATGAAACACCTTGTTTGTGAAAACTGACTCAAGAACACTACACAAACAAGAATGTAAAAAGCAGACATAAAAAGAATTGGTTGAACAATTTCTAGATAGTATCCAACTGTGCACAACAGTGTTGTTATAAAAATTAAGCTACAAAATTTGAAATTAAGTTTCAGAAAAAAATTCTTTTTTTGTGGGGCCATATCATCTGCAGCTGGTTTATACTAACCAAAGGTATTTTAAATCCGTCTTTGCAGCCACAGTACAAGAAACAATAGTGCCAAATGAGGAGTATCACATCATCATCTGTACCAAACTGTTTTAGATGAAGAAAGGAAGCTAAATGCTATATGTATTTCATTAAGACCACTGATGTTGTTTTATTTAAATAATAAAAAAAAGACAAAAATATGCATTTTCTTTGAGTCGCAAGACAGATTTAAATATGTTCACTGATTTTAGAAATAACTTCAGAAGTAAGTAGGCCTCTTGAAAGAAGCATATAAGGCAAGGATGAGTTGTGTAAACCAACACTATAGGTGATCACCAATAAAATTTTGGTTCTACTATGTTTGTTATTCTTGGTTATTAGCCACTGTGTTACGTCTATTATTTTACAGGTATTGTGTGATTTTTCTTTCGATAAATACATGAATTCACAGCGTACAGAGCACAAGTGACTGCCACAATTTTCACCTTCTTACTGTCCATACTTTCTAATATACAAACTACTTTTGAAGTGTCAAAATGTACTAGAATAAATAAAATTCTATAAAACACACCACTGTACAATGCACTTTGGTGAGACAGTCACCAACCCCAAAATTCATTGCCCATCGCCTCTAGCCCGTGGTCCTGGGTCCATGGATAAAAAATGAAAATCCATTGCATGACATCACACACAAACAGATCCAGCCTGCAGGCAGATTGGTGAGACCAGATCTAACAGGCTGGACCTGCACATTAATGGGAAACAATGGGCTTTGGATCAGCAGGGAAAATCTGTTAAAACAACCCACAGAAACGGCCTGCTGTTTTGGCCCGTCACAGAAATCTGCACTTGTGGTCCACTGTTCATGTGTCACAGACAGTGTGTTGATGAAATGAGGCCGCGGTGATGAAACCATGCAACAGGTAACTTGTGCGAATACTCTGAGAATCAATAAAAATGAGGATAGGTTGCAACTAATTGTAAAGATGATTGCTGAACCACAGATAGGCATGTAGAATAGACAATTATACTCCCACAACTAAATTTTGTGTCATAGTTTTTGTCAGGAAATGAGAGCGCACTCACACAATCACTCTGACACAACTCTTGCAAACATGACTGCCATCTCTGGCCAGTGCGTCTACTGTCTCTGAGAATATGATACCAACAAACCACTTCTCATACCTTCCTGCATCTCATCAGCAGCTGATAGGCTAGTGGCAAGAAGTGGTGGTAGCACTGACTGCAAGATGTGAGCAATGGTAGGAAGGGGAGGAGCTGTGGAAATGAGGGAGTTAGGAAATGGTGCATGTACTCAGCTGTGCCCAGCCAGCGACAATGCATGACATCTCAGTAAACAAACTATTTCGTCTACTGAGACGAAAATGAGATTCTTCTTCCGTCCTTCATCCTTTTCTTTCCAAATTCCCCTCAAATTTCCCTTATTTCCAGAACTTGTGGCAACCCTGGTTACACTTGTTTAAGTTGTTCTAGAAACAGATTGTGAAACAACATTATGTAGAAGCTGTTTTGACCTTTTAAAAGTGACAAGCCACTTATTTTATAATAATTTAGCAGCAATCAGGATTTCACAAAATTAAGAAACAATGTATGTTACAGTTTAACAACAATTTCATAAACAAGTGATGTACATTTTTTTTCAGGAAACAGTAATGTAAGTCTTTGTTGGTTATGAAGTAAGCAGTGTTTAATGAAAACAGTTTGGTGAGACATCTCATGTAATTAGGAACATATTAAGTGTGCCCTGTAGAAGAATTTTTTATTACTCCATCACAAAAGGAGATTGAAAACACTGGCTGAAGGGTTTAAGACATTACATGCAAGACACTGTAGAGCAATGTAAAACTGGTGGGACAGCTTGCAGCACATGTGTTTCACCAACTGTCCAGCCCCATTGCCTTTAAGGTGTGACTATCAGCTGCAGCTTTGCCAATCAGGGTACGCTATATAGTGTTCACTGCTGTGTAGACCCACACGGAGCTCGACACAGGTAGCTTGCCTGGCTGAAAGAGAATTTTCACATAATTGGCTTAATATGCATTGACTCCTTTGAATACCAACCCATTGGTGAGGTAACCTACCTTTTTGATTATTACTTTATGTTTTTTGTTGAAGACTACTAAAGTAAAGATCATATTGTAAGGAAAAGAATTTCCAAAGTAAATACTAGTGTCTGCATGATACTTGTTGCTAATACCCTAATGGTCTACTTAAGGGACTGTTACTCCTAATTAATTTGCTATGGGATGAGTTTGTTAATGGGAATCTTAGTTATATCGTATTTCATTTGGCTCTTTGTTCCTGACCTTTTCAGCCTCACTACAAATCGTTGCAAGAGCACATATAACTTAAATAACAAGTATTTTACAAAAAGTGATTTTATTTCGCTAATAGATGATCATACTGCATTCTGTGTTGCTCCCTCTTTTCCTTAATCCTGTGCAAGAGGTGTGGCCTGGAGTTAATTTTATTTTGGTTCAATATATGTCTACACAGATTAGGGTTTTCTTCACTCTCATAACAATGATGACAACTGTGTCAATTGCAAAACTGTTAACAATCCCTCATGTTGAGAATGCTTTACAATCAACCACAGCACGAGTTACTGGACGTCCATATGTTAACAAAGCTTCACTACAATATGCAGTTTTGCATGTCTGTCTCTTACCGCATGAAGAAAGGCTAATCCTTGGACCTTGCCTGGAAGTGCTGATGCCACATGAAATTCCTCGGATAGAAATTTGAAGTTATATTTGAAGTCTGTTTATGACTATGTTCTATTTCAAATCCGATACAATACCTGCAATTGACCATAGCTACTGGTTTCATAGAGAAGTAATATTTTGCTTAGTCCATGTTTTAATTTTGTCACTGCCTGCAAAACTTGTAGTACTGTCCAATAATACACAAGTATCATTTCGTAATCCTCATCTGACTTATGGATTTTGAAGGGAGATCTGCTGTGCTAGATTAAGATGAGTCACGTATTTATCATTCTCAAGTTTAATATTCCTGACTTGTATCAGAACATTTCCAATAGGCATTCAACATAAATTCAAACAATCTATTACAGATACCAGATGGATGAACACTGAATATCCAGAAAAGTAACATTCGTATGCTTCACCATGACATCGCAGATAGCAATAGCTATTACTCCTTTAAGACTGTTGCACATTGATTTTATACTTTTATGCACAACTGTGCTGGAGAATTTGGTAAACAATTTCTCCATGTTACCAGATTCCAGAATCTTATCTGAGGGTATCCTCAGTTAATTGTGTGCTTACAAACGTTTTCTTCATCATTGAAAGATAGAATGCAGCTGTGGACTGCTTGGCGTAGGTGTGTGTCGCTGAGTGGAGCTGAGCCACACATTCTTGTGTCACGATAAGAGGCACATTGCGCCATAGACTCATGCTGTATGCTGCTAATAACAGACTGTCTGCTTTACTTAAAAACCTACAACTATTAAAATTTATGTGTGTACATATACTAGAAGATCATTGCTGTACCCCTTTCTGATGCAGTTAGTCTCAAGTGCCAGTCACCATTCCTCTCTTACTTCATTGGAAGAATTTTGAAACTCGGAAGTAACCCTACGTAGCCAGAACACCAGCTAGCCCGTAGCCTGGTCCATGCTACAGGCTTGCAGTACCCTCGTTCAACCCACCCCCTCGTGGGAGGGCTACCTGCTGCATGGGTAGATAAAAGCCACTCTGTGCAGCTGCACTGATGAGGCTCAGATGCCACCTCTTTTGGGAAGAGGCCCCACTGTGTTTTTCTGTGCTGAAAACTCATATCCAGTCCTCCGGTGCCAACCCTCAATGCCTTGTGACCGGCACTGTGTGATTACCACATTAACACTACAGTGATGATAGTAAGACTGATCCTCCAAACCAACACAGTATTACAGAAAAGCTCCAGTTACTTGCAATGATGGGGGGTACTACTTACTGTAACTTATTATCATCCAAATTGCATGGTTTTGTAAAAACTTTCCATTTCCTCTTAATGAAACGGTCATAACAAGACATAGGGTGCAGACACATTCCACCATCACATGGACTAATTCTATTCGCGTTCATGTATCCATATTTTGCTACCCAATGCAGGACAATGCCCGAAAGTTTACATGAATTAGACGAAGTGTGAGTATATGCACTAATGCCTCTACAGTGAGTGCGAGGCTGAACTGGGAAGTGTACTTTGCTCATGCTACCTCAGCAGACAATTGGCTGCTTTTCAGTTGCAAATGCTTTCCCACACTGCCTAGTCAAACATGGATGTAAACATTTATAACAGATACAACTATGACCCAGTTATTTAATCAATGAAACAAATTAAGACACCACCAGAAACTATGAGAACATTTCTTGCTGAATATTTGTCTGAGGAATGCACTACACTTTTCAAAAGATATCTCTAATCCACCAATGATCACCTAATTTATTAGGCATGATGCTACAGGCCTCAAATGAAAGTTCGTTACAGCATGGAAATTTATGGCATTGCAGCTAGGTCCGATTGGTGTAAACAGAGAAACCATGAAAATATTCAATGACGACAGGAATATGACACAGAAATCACTGACTAAGGAGTTAAGCTATACATTAAATTGGTAGTACCAATGACTTCCTCAGTTTGTTAAGAGAAGGCACTTGAGAAGCGGCAAATGCATAGAAGTTATAACAACAGTTTCTTAGAAGCAATGCACGAAAGGTAACACTGAATCTTACACTAACTTATGTGGTGGTAGAGTACCAACCATTCCATGTGTGTGAGCTACACGTTTATGGTAACTTCACTATCAAACAATGGAAAATGCGGGATGGAATGTAACAATATTCTGAAAAGGAAACTTGCTACTCACCATATAGCAGAGATGCTTAGTCGCAGATAGGCACAACAAAAAGATTGTCACAAATAAATAAAGTGGTTTCAGTTGCCTGAGACTGCAGTTGTGTGTGTTAGTTGTGTTTGCTTGTGTGTGTGTGTGTGTGTGTGTGTGTGTGTGTGTGTGTGTGTGTGTGTACATCTATTGTTGACAAAGGCCTTAATGGCCAAAAGCTTTATTTATTTGTGACATTCTTTTTGCTGGGCCTATCTGCGACTCAGCACCTCCACAATATAGCGGGTACCTTCAGTATCATAGGATGAATAAGAGTAAGTAATAATGGCTCATCTGAAACTAATGCTGGGGCACTAACTGCTCTGCTCTAGTTACTGAAAATGCATGTTATTTTTATATATTTTACTTGTACTAATGTAAGATTGCTGAGCCCTGAACTATTATTTTGTGGGTCATTTTGATGTATTTTGCAAAATGTACTTCTTGAGCATTAAGGATAAAATAATGACAGCCCTCTCCCCTGGGCTTAGCCCCAACTAGTAGGCTACGAGTTGTAGTATACTTTTACATCATGCTATGTATGCCAGCCTCTGTAGCATAGCTTTAGCTTACCGCCTACCATGCAGGGGGACCGGGTTCGATTCCTGGCAGGGGACTGGGTGTTGTGTGTCCTTCATCATCATTGACTCGCAAGTCGCTGATGTGGCATCACCTAAAAAGGACTTGCAATACAGCAGCCGAACTCCCCAAATGGGTCGTCCCAGCCAAGAATGTGATTGATCATTTCATTTCATGCTAAGTATATCGCTAAGAATGGAAAATTAGTTTTTATGCATGAGCCATGTCCAGAAAGTATGTACCATTTCATTTTACTGCCACTGCACCACTAGTGTTGCTGTTCCATATTTATTGATGACCGTTCAAAAGTTTATTTTTGAACGCAGTGACTGTGAAGAGCATTCTGTAACATGGTTTTTAATGCACAGAATATTAAGCTGAAAATCATTGCCAACATGTAGAGATTTATGATGAGATTCTAAGAACAGGTGGAATGTTGAGAAAGTGGGTGAGACAATTCAATGCTGGAAACCAACATTAATCACAAATCATGAAGAAGTTGGCCTTCTGTTGTTGCTGATGGTTTGGTTGAGAAAGTGAATGAGAAAATTCATGAAAACAGGCATTTCACAATAAGAAGGATTTTTAATAAGTTTTTACAAATTTCAAAAACTGTTTAGCGTGAGATTGTTACAAATCACATAAATTTTCACATATTCTGTTCCCGTCAGGCTCTGAAAATGCTTACGGATGTTCAAAAAATGAAACAACTTGGCAGTTCTTTGACATCTCTTACCTGATGAGGTAATGAGGAAAATAAATTCTTAAACAGAATTGCAATTGGTCATGAAACTTGGGTTTGTCATGCTACTCCAGCCCCAAAACAACAGTTGATTGAATGGAGGCACTCATGATGCCCCCAAAATAAGAATTCAAAGCAATGTTGTCAGCACAAAAAGTCATGTGCGCTGTGTTCAGGAGCAGACAGGGCATTCTGCTTGTTCAGTTCCGTGTCAGAGATGAAACCATCAATATGATACAATACTGTGAACCATTGAGAAAACTTCAGCATGGAATTCAAAACAAAAGGCACTGAATGCACAGTCAATGCAGTGTGTTGCTTCCTGATATCGCATATCCTCATTCTACTGGTGTTACTCAAAATCTTTAATGATGTGGTTGGGAGAAGTTCTGTCGCAGCCCCAATCCTGCACCTTCTGACCACCACTTGTTCCTGAACTTGAAGCATGATTTTGGAGGAAGGTACTTTGACAGTGACAACGACACAAAAAACGGTGTTCAGCAGTGACTATCTTCACTGGCAGCATTTTTATGGGAAGAAGGTGGAGAAAAGTTGGTTTCCTACTATGTCAAATGTCTAGATAATGGTTGCAACTACATAGAAAAATAGTTTACGAACTGCTATTTTCTGTAAAAATAAATTTTGGTTAAAAAAAGTTTTATGAGTTTTTTCCAAAATGGTATTTACTTTCTGGACATGCCTCTTAAGTTAGCAAATGTAATGTAGAATACTTGATGATGGTAGCCACAGTGTATCATTTCCTATTTCTTTAATTAAAATAGTGAGGGACTTATTTTTAAAATATTTTGAGACCATATTCCTCCTGATGGTTGTTTTGCCTCTTCCTCTGTGAATAGTTAAGCGACTGCTACTTCACATTCATTTGGTTAAAGTACTTGTTGTGCACACTACAGTGGCATAAGCTATCTTTCTATTCTGGTACTGGGAAACACAGTCTCATGTGCCATGTCACACTATCTCCTTATCAGTCATCGCAATCTTATGGCAACCATTCATATATGTAGCAGTGATCTAGACAGGTTGTCCCATGAGATCTGGCATTAACCTGTATTAAGACAGGTCAGTATTCAAGACCTCCTCAGGAGACACCACCTGAACATAGCACTGTCCGTGCGGGCAAGGGACAAGCCAAAGGGAAGGAGCCAGACAAAGTTTGTCCCATAGCAACCTATTGCTCCGCTTTCCTATCCCAAACCTGTCCTCACCATTTCCTCTTCCTGTCATTCCCTGGTATATGTACAAAGAGGCAGAAAGACCTCTATAGGTGTGGAGAAGCCAAAGTTTCTATGGGAGAAAACCCCAAATGAAAAATCCTGGTCCTCCAGGTTGGGGGTTGGTGACGAGCTACCAACCTGTCCTGGAAAAGATAATCATTGGTACGAGCATCACAGAAGAGCCTGATCTCTGTAAAATGACCTAAGCTAGAACAAGGACTATGGAAGGAAAGACAACTACGGACCTGTAATGTCAGAAGCCTATACCAACCTGGGGCAGCAAAATGCGTAGTAAGGGAAGCAGATAAGTATCAAATAGCTCTACTGGCTCTGCAAGAAACAAGATGGATAGAGACTGGAGCTACAGAAGTGAAAAACTATGTCATATTACATGGAGCCTCAGAAGCAAACCACTCACCAGGAACTGGTTTTGTAGTGAAGAAATCACTCTGTACCACTCTCCTAGATTTTAAGTCAATCAACCTCAAAATCTCACTACAATCATAGACATAGGAAAATGTAAACTCACATATATAAATTGTTATGCCCCAATCAAAGAATGCAATGACATCAAAAAAGATATTTTCTATGAGGAATTAGAAATGGTTTTAGACAATGTACCAAGTTAACATTACAAAATTATCCTTGGAGATTTTAATGCAAAAATAGGGAAAGAAGCAGCCTTCATGGGGACCATCGGAAAGCACAGTTTACATGATGCGAGCAGTGATAACGGCACTAGGTTGGTTAGCTTTGCAACATTGACCACCTAATTGTAGAGATGAGAATAAAGAAGTGGATACAGAATGTCAAAACAGCAAGAGGTGCGGAAAGTGGATCAGACCACTTCCTTGTTGGGGGAAGGATGAAAGCAATATGAAGAGCCAGGAAGTACAAAAGAATGCAAACACTCACTCGATATGACCAGGAGAGTCTGATTGAAGATAATATAAGAAGAACTTTCAAGATAGCACTGACAAACCATTATGATGCTTTGAATGAAGAGGAAGGAGATACTGTGGTAGATCAGAACTGGAAGGTGATTGCAGACACCATTAACACAGCCCAAGAAGTAATCCCAAAGCAAACTAAGGGAAAAAGAGTGTGGTTCGATGAGGAGTGTGAGGAAGCTATTAGGGAGAGAGAACAGGCCACACTACTGTGGATACAAAGCAATATGCAGCGACAAGAAAAACCAAAGTTCGAAGAAATACAACAGACACAAGCCACATTGAGGAAAGCAAAGAGAAAATATGTAAAAAGCGCCATGGACGAAGCTCAACAAGACTTTCATTGAAATAGGTACAAAGAACTTTATAGAAATGTGAAAAGTTTTAAAGGTGGGACATACCATCAGCACAAATTCATAAAAGATGTGAATGGAAGAATGTTAACAAAAGATAAAAAAAATTGGGAGAAGAAGGGCGCATTACTAAACTCTGATGAACCAAATGAACTACTCGAGTTTGATGACCCAGTAAGAGTAGACCCAGAATATCCTCCACCCACTATTGAAGAGATCAGGAAACAGATAAAAAAAAGCCTTAAGAATGACTAAAGTCCAGGAGAGGAGAGAATTCGCGCTGAACTTCTCAAGGCTGGAGACGAAATCCTCTGTTTCAAAATCCACAAGCCAATCGAGAAAATTGAGGCAAAATATGAAATACCAGAGGAATGGAAGGTATCTGTGATATGCCTCATATATAAAAAGAAAAACAAATCAGTATGTGACAACTATAGGGGCATAGCACTACTCAACACCTTTAATAAGATCTTCTCCAACTGCCTATTAGAAAGGAAAAAAATGCTAGCAACAGACATAACTGGACAATACCAAGGAGGTTTTCAAGTAGGACAATCAACCAGGGACCAGATTTTTGTCCTAAAACAGGTCTGTGAAAAAATTTACGAATACGAACAGGAGATACATATCCTGTTTGTAGACTTCAAGAAGGCTTACGACAGTATACACAGACATAGCGTGATTAGAACTATGAAAGAGTTTGGTATAAGAAAGAAATTGGTCATACTGGTAGAGGTACGCCTAAATGACACAAAACTTAAGGTTAAGGCAGAAAGCTTCTAAGTTGTAACAGAATTACACCAAGGAGATGGGCTATCACCTGTCCTCTTCAACCTGGCACTTGAGAAAGTAATGTGGGATTTCAACAAGGAAAACTTCCAGAGCATTCAGATTGGCAATGAACACATTACATATCTGGACTATGCAGACAACATTGCCCTATTAGCATTCACACAAGAAGAACTGAAGAGAAGTAACCAGACCTTGGAGTTATTGGCAGTTAGGATCAGTCCACAAATTAGCTCTGAAAAGACTGAGTATATGACCATAGGAAGAAAGATCAAAAACTCTCAAGATTTAATTGTGAACAACACCAGGTATAAACATGTGAAAGAGTTCAGATATGTTGGATCAATTCTTATAGAAGTAACATCAACTGAAGCAGAGATAAAAGCATGACTGCAGGTAGGAAACAGATGCTATCACTCTCTAGACCCTATATTGAAATGTAGAAGTGTCTCTCGACAACTAAAGATATGGTTATATAAGACATTAATAATGCCAGTAATGCTTTATGGTTCTCAAACCTGGAGCACTCGAAAACAAGACCTTAACCAACTGCTTACATTTGAAAGAAACATCCTCAGGAAAGTATTTGGAGCCGTCCGAGATCAGACTGCTGAAGAATGGAGAAGTTGCCATAACACTGAGTTAGAAGTGCTGTACAAAGAGCCTAACATCTTGGGAGTGATGAGAAGCAAAAGACTGCAATGGGCTGGACATGTAGTTAGAATGGAGGCCACATGGTGGCCCAAAGTCACGATGGACTGGATCACGTCAGGCAGCAGACCAGTGGGAAGATCTAGAAAGAGGTAGATCAATGGAATGAGTGCAGACTTGTTGCAGCTGGGAATCATGGAAAACTGGAGACATAATTATAGGACAAGACAAAGACTGGTGGAGAGCTCTAACTGTGGAGGTGCAGAGTCCACTGGGCCTGATTGCATGAATGAATGATGAATGATCAGAATTCAAGTGGAATAATCTTGTCACTACCCTGGAGCTGTGGGCAGAGATACAAAAGGTAATTCATCGTACTACACCACTGATGGAAATTGCATTGGCGTTTTTTAACATGGTCACCTGCTAACTAATTTATGTAAAGATGTTGATTCTTACCCACGGTAAGGAACAGATGGTTTCTTATGCTACTGAAAAGGCATGATATACAGTCAACTCATATTGCGGTGAGACCCTAGTGGTACTTGCATGTTGTTGCAGTTAATATTTGTAACTCAAACTGGTTTCCTAAAAAATGTCATGCAATAGATGGTTAAAAACAGCACCTTTCAATGGTAAACATGGATGTATTTGGGAAATACCTAAACAAAAACAGTATGGACAAATCCAGTCTCTCATGTGGACAAACTAAAAATACTCAGCTGTTTACCAGCACATCTCAAGGAAAAATTAATCTTAACACCTGAGGATGATGTAGAATACTTTTTATTCATTCTGGATTTGATTGAGTTGGTTTATGAAGAAGGGCAGTCGCAAACCCATTCAATAACATATGCAAAGTGAACATCCATGAAATAGTGTTCTGCAAAATAGTAATGGTGGAAGCAACCAACATGTTGGCATAATGATAATCACACAGGAGGTAACTACGGTAACTGGGGAAACCAAGGACACAAACAAGTTTTTAAAGGAAACCATAATTGCAACAGATGAGCATATACCAAACAGAGAGGTTTCGGGCAACAGATTCAAAATGTAACTCCAGTGTGTGGTAATAACCAATACAATAATTTGCAAGGGCTGATCAGTGGTTGACTGCCAGGCAGTCCTCCTCCTGGTACCTACAGCCAGTGGAACAGCAATTATGTATTGGTTGGAGATCATGGTCAAAGAGAATTTACTTCACAGGCATAGCAAGACACAAATTGGTAAAGTTAAGACGACACTGTGCATATAGTGGAGGTTACCACAGATGAAGAGATTACAGCCCCCCCCCTCTCAACTAATCTGGAAAACTAAAACGGTTTGCAAGAGGCATCCATTCATACATCTAGGGGGGCAGTGTACAATTAAATCTTAATTTTTTTCTGAGATATGATAAAGAATTGAATATCAAGTACAACTTGTGTCAGGAAAATCTGGCCAATTTGGGAGAGAGAGCAGAAGGGTGCCTGTACAGGCACTAATAAATGCCCGGATAGCTTATTTAGATATCTACAATGCACTGGATACAGGTGCATTGACAAATGCAATCTCAAAAGGTTTATGTAACAAGTTACAAAAATGAACACACATACTAGCCTTCCCTGTGCAGAACTGTCGGATCTTGACTGCAGTAGGGAACAAATCCAAAGGGGAGGAGCTTCAAGCATTAATACCCATTATTAGCAAAACTTTTTCTTTAAAATCCATTTTTCTTGAGGTAAAAGCTTGTAGTTAACTGTCTTTTTAGTATGGATACCTTCTGTCACTACAAGGTACAGAGTCACATAGGGTGAGAAAGTGTTTCTCTATAATTAACTAACAAAGGCCAACAGTGGATTTCATCAGAACTAGTAAAATGGAAAACAAACCTCTGCCAAATACAGACATTAGAGTACAGTTGTATTATTCAGATATATTGTTCCACAATGCACAAAAGATGAACCGCTACACAAAAGAAGTATGAATCCAGAACTAGTACAAGCAAAGGTAAATGAATCAGTTTGTTTGTTGGAAGACGAGAAAGAGGAACTACAGGAATTAACACTTTGGTATGTGCATGTACTTCAAACACACTCAGTAGTAATAAAAGGTTGCACCTATAAAATGGACATTTACCCACATGAAATGTTCTATTTTTCATCATATTCCACACCCTGGCCCAGTGAGGAAGGAAATGGGACGATAGATTGGGGTGTCTTACAATGCACAAATTTGCCATCCTATTATAGCTATAGCCAAATGCAACAGTAGTGTCACATTTGTACTCAACGCACAGAATATAATCATCACTGTTCCTGTTAGGACATGTCCAAGCAACTCAGAAAAACAATTACTACAGTTACAGAAAAACCAATGCCTTATCATGCCTTTAAAGGGATCGCATTGGCAGATAACTCTACATTAAGACAGTACCAGGCTTTGTACATGGGGGCAGAAGCTATGTATTTTGTGTCTTGCCTTTCAGATAAAATGTGAGCACAGGTGTCCTCATCTCCGCATTAGACAAAGTTTTAGGTCCAGAAGAACTAAATGAAGTCAGTGTCTCTGTGGATGACTTGATAATAGCAACACCTACCTGGTAAGAACATTTATGACTTTTGGGACAAGAACTACACTGATTCTCAGAATGTGGTGTTACAGAAAATTTAAAGAAGTTTGGATCTCAGATGGAAAAGTAAAATTCCTAGGACACATCATATTACCCCAAGGTATTTTGCCAAATCTGGGGAAACTAGATGCAATCAGACATTTTCCCATGCCTCAGGACAAGAAACAACTCAAAGCTTATTTGAACTTAGTGTCTATCTTTAGAAAATTTATTACTAACCAGAGATGCCCTGTCAAAATTTGTTGAGAAAGAATAACCGATGAAAAAGGACCAAACAATGTCAAACAGACTTTGAAAACATAAAAGAAGCTCTACTCAATGCAAATATACGGTGTACAAAAAGTCCAGGAACACATCCAATTATTTATTGCACAAGAACCAAACATTGTACAGATATCATACATGTCACTTTGAAGAGAAACCCTGAATATTTTATTTTTTTTAATTTTCGTTCTTGTATACCATAACAATGTAGTTTGGTAATTTGCCAATAGTCAGTGCTAGTCACAAACATGGTGAGTTCAGGTGCGGAGTGAGCTCTCTGTGTGTTGGAGTTCGACAAAAATATGTTGCCACAATGGCTGATGACTCATATGCAATCAGACTCTCCATTCATCTTCAGCAGGATGGGGCTCCACTCCATTTTCATCATGAAGTTCATTGGTACCTGAACATGAAGCTGCCGCATCGATGGATCGGCTGTGCTACAGGAGACAGCTGTTTCATGAAATGGCCTCCCTGATCACCAGATCTCATTCTGTGTGACTTTTTTTCTATGGGACACATTAAAGATCTGGTGTATGTACCACCTCTACCATGTGATGTAGCAGAGCTCTAGGAGAGAATACGGAAAGCGACTGCCACAGTCGACGATGCCATGCTGGGACAGGTATGGCAAGAATTCGATTACTGCCATGTCACTCTGGTTCGCATATTGAATGTTTGTAAAAAAAAAAAAAAAAAAAAAAAAAAAAAAACACTTCCAACGTTTCTCTTCCAAATGCAACATATATGCCATCTGTACAATGTTCAGTTCTTGTGCAATAAATAACTGAAAGTGTTCCCAGGCTTTATGTACACCTTTATTTTGCATCACCCAGGCATGTCACAAGAGTTTTGTTTAACCACTAATGCATCTTCACACGGTTTTGGGGCACACCTGTTCCAAATCACAGAGACAGATGGAACCAAACACCCAAGCTAATTAGTTTTGCAAGCAGAACTGTTACTGAATATGAGCTATAATATTCAATAATGGATCTCACAGATCTCTCTATAGTGTGGGTTTTTAAGATGTTCGAATTTTATTTGTGGGAAAAACACACCAAAGTCTACTGCAACCACCAAGCACTTTCTTTTCTCTTGACATGCAAATTGCTGCATAGAAAAATGGTCAGATTATGTCCTTACTTGCAGGAATTCAGTTTAGAGATAGTGTACGCCAAAGGTACACAAAACACAATTGCTGACACTTTGTTGAGGCTACCCAAGGGGTAAATGAATTTTTAGAACTCACCGAACAGAATTCTGTAAACCATGTGAAGGATATGATGATAATAACTTTAAAAATTTTCATGCTATTTATAAACAAGTACTGTTTCACCGACATACACCAAAGCATGAATGGTGGTGCGTATGTTTACCTGAAAAGGTTGTAGATTAGTTCATTCTTTACACTGACAATATGTGGGGTTGTTACAGTGTTTCTAAACACACTGATAAGATAATCAAGTGCTGCTACTTCCCCAACATGCAGCGCTAAATTCTCCAAGTAATTCGAAAATGTATTACTTGTCAAAAGACCAAACACTCCAATGAATCACAATTAATTGAACTGCATCCAGTAGTTCCATAAAACTTTTAGAAACAGTATCATTGGATGCTGCTAGTCTTCATCCAAATTCAACAGGAGGTTTTAAGTATGTATTTCCCTTATGATGCTTTTCCCAAGCATGTTAAGTTGTATGCAGTGTGCTCAGTGATTACCATGTCTATTATTAGAGAATTGCAGACGACTGTCTACCAAGAGTAGGGAGGCCACAGATACTGTAACTGATATCCATCGAACTTCAGAGATAACAGGCGGCAGAAATTCATGACCACAGCAAAATAAGACACATGCTGGTATCACAATTCCATCCTGAAGCAAGCCCCACAGAAAGGGTGTTTATGAATTTGATAGATTCCAGAATGAGATTTCCACTCTGCAGCGGAGTGTGCACTGATATGAAACTTCCTGGCAGATTAAAACTGTGTGCCGGACCAAGACTCGAACTCGGGACCTTTGCCTTTTGCGGGCAAGTGCTCTATTTGATAGATTTATACACTGCTATACACCACAGAAACAGACAATATGGATTGAGTTCATATTGCCATTTCAGCAAATCATTAATAACTTGCCACATACTTCAACAGGTTTTAATGTAAATAGTCTTCACAGGTTTGCAACTGTCCGACATCTTCAGGTGGTTGAAATGTTGTGGAATTTTCACATCATCTGGCAGCAAACCTGTTGAAAGTATTTACAACATATCCACCAGGAAATCTTGAAGAGTCACAACTGAATTAATGCTTGAGAAGTGAGAAATGGACAAGTGCGAAAAACCACTGCTTCAAGTACCTAAGGGAGGTTTGTCATTTGGAGGGGAAAAAAATCTGCTGTGTCATGATTAATCTAGGAGATAAGGCCAGGCAGAGAAAAAAGTCTTACGACAAAAGATTAGGGTGCAGTGTATAATTCCATATAGGACAAGAAGCACTGCTGCAAATGCACCCAAGTCTACCCAGTATGGAAAACTTAACCACAAATAGCAACTATTATACACTGGCCCATTTATAATTACACAAGTCCCTCATCCAGTCCTCATATAGGCTAGTACACCCTATAAATGGAAAGGACAAGGACCTTTATTCACACAAGGATCTGAAGGAATTTGTACACTGAATGTGTTTGACAACTGATTAAACCAACTCATGAAGTTGTTATGCTTAGGTATAGTACACACATTTCACCATAAATAATGAAAGATGTTCACTTAGTTTTAGGGTAAGTTTCTTTCTTGTTATTTACGCACATAAAAAAAAAGTTTTGCATCACCCTGGTTCCCAGAACTCCTGAAAATATATGTTGACTGTGGGTATCGTATCACAGACTCAGTCCCTTTGACTGTTCAGAGATGTCATTAAACCAGCCCAAAGATGCAAACAACCATGCATGAGCAGCACCTATTAAGACGGAGGGAGACCTACAGCCGATCAGTTCCAGTCATGGTACATGGCTCATGTCGTCTGTAGTTCATCCATGCCTAGATGGTCAATACAGCGATTTGATCATGTACGCATTGTTACTTTGTGCCAGGTAGAGCTCTCAACAAGGGAAGTGTCCAGGCACCTCGGAGTGAACCAAGTGATGTTGTTCGGACATGGATGAAATACAGAGAGACAGGGACTGTTGATGAAATGCCTCACTCAGGCTGCCCAAGGGCTACTACTGCAGTTGATGATCACTTCCTATGGATTATGGCTTGGAGGAACCCTGACAGCAAAGCCACCATGCTGAAAAATGCTTTTTGTGCAGCCACAGGACGTCATGTCATGACTCAAACTGTGTGCAATAGGCTGCATGATGCGCAGCTTCACTCCCGACGTCCATCCTTGCAAACACAACACCAAGCAGTGGGGTACAATGGGCCTAACAACCTGCTGAATGAGCCACTCAGGATTGGCATCACATTCTCTTCACTGATGAGCGTCATATATGCCTTCAACTAGACAATCATCAGTGACGTGTTTGGAGGCAACCCAATCAGGCTGAACGCCTTAGACACACTGTCCAGCAAGTGCAGCAAGGTGGAGGTTCGCTGCAGTTTTGGGGTGGCATTATGTGGGGCGAACATAAACCGCTGGTGGTCATGGAAGGCGCCGTAATGACTGTATGATACCTGAATGCCATCCTCTGACCAATAATGCAAAAGTATCGGCAGCATACTGGCGAGGCATTCGTCTTCATGGATGACAATTCACATCCCCACCACGCACATCTTGTGAATGACTCCCTTCAGGATAATGACATTGCTGAACTAGAGTGGCCAGCATGTTCTTCAGACATGAACCGTATTGGACATGCCTGGGATGGATTGAAAACGGTTGTTTATGAACGACTTTTATCTACCAACCACTCTGAGGGATCTGCGCCAAATCGCCATTGAGGAGTGGGACAACCTGGACCAACAGTGCCTTGATGAACTAGTGGATGGTATGCTATGACGAATTTAGGCATGCATCAATGCGAAAGGATGTGCTACTGGGTATTAGAGGTACCGGCGTGTACATCAATCTGGATCACCACCTCTGAAGGTCTCACTGTATGGTGGTACAACATGCAATGCATGGTTTTCATGAGCAATAAAAAGGGCAGAAATGATGTTTATGTTGATCTCTATTCCAATTTTCTGTACAGGTTCCAAAACTCTCAGAACCGAGGTGATGCCAAACTTTTTTTGATATGTGTATATGTGTCTAAACAGAAATGAGATAAGCCGTTAGTTATTTACAATTTTGCTTTCTGACAAAAGGATGTTGTGAAAATCAGTAACACGATGAATTTGATTGCCATGATGCTAAGTCTCAACTAAAAAACATACACCTTCCAACCACAAATAGATAAATGTGGTGGGGAGAAATAAATGATGTAGCATTATGATGAGATGCAACACACAAGCACTGTAGAAATATGCATCACAGGACAGTGACCTCGGCACACGTATGAAGACAAAATGAATTCCACACGCTGCTCAACACGCCAGGTGCTCAGCTAACATTAGTATTTGTATACCAAGTAAAATATTCCCAAAAGTTTATGAATATAAATTGATTACTAAAATAAACACCAAGGTCTACACTATAAGAACAAAATTAATATAAGAAAAGAGAACTAAGATAAGGAAATATTTACATGGAAGGGAAGAAAATGAATAACAATGGGAAGAACTCTACACACTACGTTACTACTTATGTACACAAAAATCTATATTACAGCTATACACAAAATAAATTAAGCACTATAGTATAGGAAAGCTGTATATACCATAAAAGAATGAATAATTCTTGGGATATGCTCACGTTCTGAATAAGCTGTGCGACGGAATAATGACATTGTGCCTCATCTAGAAAGATACCTACTTTCATGTGCACTCATTGTATGAATATGGAAGAGACAGAAAAAGTAAGTCAAAACAATAGACAGGCTGTTAACATTTGCAGTCTCAAAAAAAAAAAAAAAAGTTGAATTCTGAGAATTAGTCAGCAAAATAATGAACTAAAACCATCTGCATACCGAATGAAAATATATATGTTATACGCGTAATATGTTGGCTGGCCTTGGAGCAACTACATACTTAGTTTAAAGGTTGATATTAAGTTTTTTGCAGGGAATTATGCAAGGATGTGTCCCAGTAATGAGAAGAAAGATAATTTATTTAGCTGATACCAAAAGAAACGGGCCACATCATGATATGAGTTATTAGTTACAAATAAATATGTGTTTGAATATTATGTGTAAATATTAAGAAGTTATAGTACAGAAAATGATGTGAAATGAAGTTAAGGTCATGTCGAGGATAAAAAAGAGGTCAGACTGTACATTGAAGAATGCAAGTAACAAATATGAATGCTGACTATAAGTGTTCAAGACACAATTACACATGATCATGGCTTACCTGTATGTCCTTCCACGAATATTTCTTTTGGCACAACTTCTATAGCAAAATATTTACACATATACATATTATAGTACATGGGGGCTGTATCCTGTGGTGAAAAGTATAAATTAAGTACAATGCAGTATAATTATTATGGTAATTTTAAGGAAATGATATTAACAAACTCATATGACACAATGGTGTTAAAATTTTATCAATAGTACTCCAAGCACTGAGTAAATAGTTTTTTTGTAAAACACAAAGAAGTGCTAAAAAAGAATTTGCTCAAATATTGTGTGATGTGTACATAATGGATTTCAGGAGGAGATGCTTCTTTTCATTCCTTACCATAACTCTGTAGATTCGTAGACCATCTCCTGGATTGCTTGTGTTGGTAACACAAGAATGAAGTTCCCTATCCCCCCTCCCCCCCTTTTTTTTGTAAGCAATCGTGAATTACAAATGCTTGAGTTAAATGAGATGATGGTATTGGTTGTAGTTCATTGAATATATGTATATTTGTTTTTCAGTCTTGACATGTAACATGTTTTGCAAATTATTCATGTAAACAAAGATTATGTCATGAGTTTAAACGTAAAGGTGTTGAGTACTAGCTCATCATAACAGTTTTAGACATAAATGATTCACTAATGATGAGAATTAATATGAGATAGGTTGTCACTGGAATGTTACCTTATGAATTTTGAAGGCGAAAACAACTTCTTAAATGTTATTCATTTGTACTTAAATATTGTTATGCAAACATGGAAAATGATGCAACAAATTTATGTATAAACTTGTATATAAGTGAAATATATTAGAGCTCACATGTCAGCTAATATAAAAATGACATTTGTGTGTCGTTAGATGGAGCAAAATATGTCATGTTTTAATCTCTTAATGTAAATCACATAAAATTTTATGCACTTGTACAAAGACATGTAAGGAAAACTGTATATGAAAATGATGTTTGACATATTTGAAATGACAAGGAACTTTCAGAAAAACTGTTGGCACATCATAGGTATAGCGTGTGTTAAATGAAGAATACACACTTGTGTGGAGCAGTGATCAAACTTGCACATATCTACAAAAAATGACGAAAACTCTGCAAGTAAGTGCACTTTGTAGTGGCACTGGACACTGAACTTTACTCTGGAGGAAGGATTAAAGTAAGTAATTTATGGACTTACTTGGAATATGGTGAGCTCTCAATGTGATAGGGGATGGCCTTTTGGACATCAAAATATGTGATGGATGACGTGGTCTATGTAACAATGGCAGAACTTATGGCTTTTGCAGCGCAGGATCAAACTTTTCAACTAAACACACATCAACATGCGCTTATCCTACGCAGGTACCTTCTGGACACATGCAGTTTATCATCGTCTGCAACGTTTTAGACTTGAGGCTCAACTGTTCTCTGTAGTTGCACTGATGGTACCGCAAGGCCCACCCACAACGAAAATTGCTTAGCATGTGGAGACACTGCTGCACAAACTGTGGGTGGTGATTATGCCTCAATAATGGAACACATCACTCTAATTCAAACATGCCTTTTCGAGTCATGGTCTCTCATAAACCGAACTTTTAAATTTTTGTGAATTTCATGTAAATTAATTGTAATATAAATGAAGCTGACAAGTGGGGGAGATAAATAAGTTAGATACTTAGTCACAAATAAAGGGATTTGATCCCCAGAAAGGCCAAAAAGTAGTTTAAGTGGTACTTTCAAATGAAATTTGGCTATTTATGTTATATTTGTAAAATGCACCACTACTGTATACTGCCATCCAGTAATCATGGACAATGCCAATATACAGCAGGGGGCAGAGCTTACTTTGGCTCACCCATAAAGTATACTCATTTAATAAGTATCGGAACACTGTTCAGGGCAAAGACGTAAAATAAACAAGAATGCGCCAAACAGAGAGATGTATGAAAGAAAAAATGAACATATGTCTACGAGCATATTCTCATGTTTCTTTAACACAATATCAAATTTTCCACTCTTCAACTATCTGACTCTTTCTGCCTGTGATTCTGGGGGCAGCTATTGCATGTGTGTTGGACAGCTATGTTTATTTGTGTAAAAGTATTTTACAATATATCTTCTGCAAAGAGAAGCAGTTTCTTTCGTTTCTAAATTATTCATCCTCAAAATGGTACCTGGATGCATAGCAGCCTGCATTCTTAAAGTATGAGGATGGTTTGAAAAGTTCTCAGAATGGAATAGAAAAAAAGTATTTACAACACTAAAACTTTTTTTATTTTTCAGCGTAGACTCCTTGTAGATTAATGCACTTGGTCCAACAATGTTCCAGTACCTTGATTTCATCTCGAAAATGAGTTTCCTCCAGACTTGCAAAATAGTTGTCAACTCCGGCTATCAGTTCTTCGTTTGAGGTGAATCTTTGTCCACCAAGAAAAATTTTCAGTTATGGGAAGATATGGAAGTCTTATGGAGCCATATCAAGTGAATAAGGAAGGTGTGGCAACAATTCACACCTTAGTTCGTGTTACTTTGCCATGCAATGAAACGTGTGTGGGCGTGCATTGTCTTGATGGAAGACGACTGGCCTTTTTTGCATATCTTTTGTTGCAATTTTTCCAGGAGGTTAGAACAGTATTCTCCAGTAATTGTTTGTCCAGTGGGGAGATAATCTACAAACAGAATCCCCTTCGCATCCTAGAACACTGATGCTGTGACCTTTCCTGCCGAAGGAATTGTCTTTGCTTTCTTTGGTGGTGGAGAATGAGCATGTTTCCACTGCTTTGACTGTTGTTTTGTCTCTGGGGTACAGTAGTGCACCCAAGTTTCATCTGTCATCACAAACTGGCACAAAAACTTGATAGTTTCTTCTAAGATGAGCCAAACATTGTACTGATACATCCATTATCATTCGTTTTTGATCCAGCGTCAAGAGTCATGGCACCCATCTTGCGGACAATTTTTTCATTTCTAATTCTTCAGTTAAAGTGTGATATATCCTTTCGGATAACACCTGGCAAGAGTGAGCAATTTAATGTACTTTCGATCAACGATCCTCCATGACCATTTTGTGCACTTTTGCAATGATTTCTGGAGTAGTGACACATTTTGGCCGACCACTGTGTGGATCATCATCTAAGCTCTCTCAACCAAATTTAAATTCATTTGTCCACTTGGCAACAGTTGAATAAGAAAGAGCAGAGTCCCCCAGTATATTCTGGAAATCAGCATGAAGGTCCTTTGCTTTCATACCTTTCTTTATGAAGTACTTAATCACTGCTGGAATCTCAATTCTTTTTTGATCTTCACAAATCACTACTCAGGAACAACAGAGAGAGCCATGTCACCACCAAAGCTCTCTTCAAAGAGCACTGGTGTGGCATGTGTTTACAAGCAACAGTCCAGTGAATATCACATTAACAGCTTGTTGCACTAGCACTGACCTCTCGTGGTGATTCCCAGAACTTTTCAAACCACCCTCATATAATGGTGACATCATTACGATTGTAATATACAGAAGAGGTGAATGTCATTCTGTTAAAAGGAGAATTAATATATTAATCAACTAGACTTTTCAGTGGTACTCGTAGCAAGAGACTGTGGAAGTGAAAACTTAGACAATTGAGTTGTATATGTGTCTGGATATTACAGGTGCTCAAAGGCGAGCTCATTAGTGCCCTTACATTCATTAAAAAATGAAAGTGGAGATAAACTTTAAAACTGTTGCACACTTACACACTCTAAATGACCACACAGTCACTCTATCTCACACATGCTAAAACTTAGGAATAAGAACTGTAGCTACACATTAAACTAAAACACAGAGAAAACAAAACACAGAAGAGCTAAAAGAAAAACACAGGGAAATGTGAATGGCTGACTACTTATGAAAACTTGGGTGAGCCAGTCACCCTATTGACACATTAAAACCATCTTCCTAAAATCTTGAGAAAAATGTTGGACAAATCACAAAACTTTAAAACTTGAACCATATTTGTTTGGAAGTTACTTAAAACAGAGGGTAGATTCATCAGCAAGTTCACTATGGCCCACTGGTCGGAAAATAAAACACAGTCCAATAAAATGTGGCACACAATGATTTGCACACCACCCGCATCAAACATTGGAGGTTCCTCTCACCAGAATAAGAAGCCATGTGTCATCACACTGTAGCCTGTGTGAAGGCGAGTAAGAAGGACCTTGTCCAGTAAAATGTGGCTGGAAGGAGGTATGCCACGGCCGACTTGCGGGCTTTACTATGCATATTGTTGGTCACTTCCAGTCACTCATTTTCTCAATGACGCATGACTTTGTACCTCAACAGTGACGTGCTAGCACACAGGGGGATGATGCACTGAAATAACTGAGGATTACAACTCTTCTCCTTGGCTGCTAGATCCACCCTTTTGTTCCCTGCAAAACCCATGTGTCATGGTGCCCAGCAGAATGACGCCTGCTACTCCAATCATTGCAGTTGGAGGAGGGCACCCTGAATTACTTTATCTGCAGGGTACAAGTGTTGGAGAGAGTAAAGGACACTCAGGAACTTGAAACAGGCAAGAAATTTAGCATTGGATAAATGTCTCATCTGTTCCAGTGCCCACAAGACCGCATATAATTCTGCTTCAAAGACAGTAAATTCTTGAGGCAGTAGGACCTTAAGGACATGATCTGGGAAAATGACAGAGCAACCAACAAAGTCCCCCCCCAATACACAGCTACATAGTTAAAATGTCAGAAAATATTGCATTTAAAACAGAAGCAGGAGTGCAATCTAACCTGTTCTGCACCAAAATCTATAATGACACTGGGCCTCTGCAGTTACCAGTGCAGCAGATGGTTAAAACCTTGGATCTGGGGTCAACTTGCTCCACATTGAGTGACTCCAGCAGACACTGTGCGCAGATCCAAAATGGCATTGTGGCTCGTGGATGGTTGAAGAAAATGCGTTCCAGAGGTGGACGAGCAATAGAATGGTATACAATGAAGTTGGAGCTGTGTCGAACTTAAATGCTTGCTGCACCATTAGGACCTCTGGCCAGATAGTAAGTGGTGATTCCCCAGCCTCAGCACAGAGACTGGGTATGGGGCTGGTCCTATAAGCACCTGGGGCCAGCCGAATCCCCTCATGGTGGACAGCACCAATGATCTTCAAATAAGAAGGCCTCACTGATCCATACTTCGTGCACCCATAGTCCAGCCGGGGATGAATGAAAGCCATATACAACTGGAGCAGACACATCCTGTCTGCTACCTAAGACCTGTGGCTGTGGCACTTTATGATATTCAGTACCTCCAGGGTTCCAGCTTGCAGGTTTCTCAGGCGTGGCAGTCACAACAATTTTGAGTCAAAAATGAGGCCTATAAATCTCACTGTGTCTCCAAAATGTAGTATGGTGCCCCTCATATGCAAGACAGTACAAATATGAAGAGAACGATTAAGATAAACACACACAGTTATCTGCAAAAAATTGAAAACCCCTCTTTGCAGCCCACTCCTCAAATCTCCGCAGTGCGAGTTGCAACTAATGGTTCGTTGTAGCAACACTGGAGGAGGAACAGAACTCTGCAAAATTGTCAACAAATAAGGAGCACTATTCAGGACCCATAACCATAAATGTAAGGCTGTTTATGGCTATAGCAAAGAGGGTAACACTTAAAACAATGCCCTGAGCAGCACCATTCTCCTGCTCAAAACGATCTGACAGCGAGTCACCAACTAAGGTCCTAAAAAAATCAATCATACAGGAAAGACCGCATGAAGATGGGGAAGTGGCCATGAAAGATCCATTGATGCAGTTGCATGAGAATACTGTGTCTCCAAGCAGTGTCATATAGAATCCACACTGAGGGCAGCTAAGGAGTTGTCTGGTCTCTAACAACCAGACCTGATGACAGTTAACCATTCGCACCAGGGTCTTTCCTAGAAAGCTGGTTAAGGTGGTACTCATCAAACTACAGGGAAATGTGTGGCCCTTTTCTAGTTTGAGGAAAGGTATCAAAGGTGCCTGGCTGCTGGAGAAGTTACCTGTCTGCTGTATAAGATTAAAACATTCAAGCAGGATTTCCTTTGACAGTGGTGGCAAATGTCAAAGCATGCAGTACCTGATTTGGTCATGATTGGGTGCAGTGTCACGAGTCTCAGACAGGGCCGATTCCAGCTCTCACTTGGAGAAAGGGTAATTGTAAAACTTGGAACTGTTTGATCTGAAGCCACAGTTTTCCCCTCTCTACAGATTCGTGGTAGCGACTAAATGACAGATCCTTGCTGGCATTGGTAGTAGTTTGTGCAAAATTCTCTGCCAACATCTGAGTGACGTCTCTGGATGCTGGTTGGAGGCATCCCTATTTCAGCACTGCTTCTATTGGTAAAGAACTGCATTTGCTAGAAATCCTCCTGATAGCTTCCCACACTTTCACAGAACAAGTGGAACAGTTGAAACAGTCCAGGAAAACTCATCATGATCGCTTCTTGCTCTGCTTAAGCCAAGTTCCAAGAGCCTTGGATCTTGCAACTTGAAAGGTTGTCTGCTGTAGGGCGGCAATTAAATTGTTGAAGAGCCGCTCGCCTGTCCTGGATGAGTGAAAGGCACTCGTCTCCCCACCGAGGTTGTGGTTGCCTCCCAAGATGACCTGAAGACTTTGGAATAGATAAGTCAGTGCATTATGCATCACTTGTGTGGTGTGTTCCACCCATTCCTGGATGCTGCTGCGATGTTCAAACCCAACCAGCTGGCTAAACAGTGTCCAGTTGGCCCTGCTGACCATCCATGTTGGTGGCTTCTCTTCAGGTAGTGCTCCATCCAGTACATGAACATGGGACAGGGTGTGGATGTCAGTGACCTCCCACTGAACAGATTCTTTGAGGGCTGGAGAATAGAAAGAGAGATCGATGGCAGAGAATGACCCAATAGCAGTGCGGAAAAGAGTGTGAGTACCTGTGTTGAGGATGCACAGCTCATGAGATGTTATGATGCTCTCCAAAACCCAATGCTGGGGACAAGTAAATGTCAAGTTCTGCAAAATGTGATGGGCACTGTAGTCTCCTAGTAAGAGAAATAGTCACGGGAGTTGTTCCACAAGATCTACGAGAGCCTCAGAGTATATTGCATCTTGTGGAATTGCATCTTGTGGAGGTAGACACAGCAAGAAAACAGTGAGCCTCTGACACAAATTAATTTCATTAGCAAGTGCTTGCATGTCAGTAGCCAGGAAGAGAGCAAAGGAGGGATGCACGTTATTGATGAACACAGCAACACCTTTCTTGGCTCTGTCGTCAGTCAAGTCATCTTTTCGGTGAAGAGTACAACCATGTAGCACATGGACATCACTGGCTTTCAAATGTGTTTCCTGAAAACACAGGCACAGGGGGCATTGCTGCACTGGCAGTTCCAGTTCCTCTACACGGGTCCCGAACCCATTAATGTTCCACTGCAATACGGGAGCCATTTATCAAGGGGGTTGCACTTTCACATCGTGTTTCTGCCAGGGAGGGCAGCCCATAATGGCTGTGGGCTCAGTCTTGGGGCGAGATGATTGCCCAGTCTGACAACTAGGTTCATTTGTTTTACCAAAGAGCTAAGAGAGATGTCAGATAGTATTACATCAACATCTTCCGACTGTCTACTTTCCAATTCTGTACATGGTGGGCACTTGGCCTTTGATTTTTTGCCCTGGGTAGGCTTTGGAGCCAAAACCATAGCAGTGGCGGTGGTGCCAATGTACTGTGGGCGAGATTGAACCTTTGGAGAAGCAGGGAGCTCAGCAGCATAAGTGACAACAGACTTGTCTGATGTTTTGGGAGGAATTGTGAGCTTTCAAGGAACTGCAGTGGCACAAATGCACTGGAAAACACAGGTGCTGGTAAAGACACTAGCAGCCTCCATTTGGGTACCAGCATCGGTCTTCTGGACTGGTTGCTTAAGAGCAGACGCAGAGGAGATAGCAAACTTCGGCAGTGCACGGCCTTATAGATGTTTTTTCTCTCTCCATACGAGATACATTTAGTTGTTTTTATTTCCTATATAAGCCTGTCTACAAGAAAGATACTGCAGTCCCCCCCTCAAGACAGGGTACCACCAGTGCAGTTTACGCACTTTGATGAAGATGAACAACCGACACTTTCATGGGCGACCTTACCACGTTTACTACAAGTGGCTGTTACCTTACAACCTGAGTTAGTGTGCCCAAAGTGCTGGCACGTGAAACAGCGCACTGGGTTAGGAAAATTAGGGTCGCATGTTGAGGTGGAGGAAATCAGCCTTAACATGCTCTGGAAGCTTTGTGCTGCTGACAGTCAGTTTAAATGATTCCAATTTCGTGAAATCGCCATCCACCCATTTCATTACATTCTGTACATCAATGATGCCTTCCTGGGACTCAGCTTTCACTTCTTCACGGAAAATGTCAACCAGATCCCTCCATGTCACAACACCTTTGCTATATTTCAAGGTGGTGTTCAGTTCATTTTCTATTGTGTACTCCCCAAGGCACTGAGCTTTTTGGATGTTCTTCACTTGTTTGGAATTGGATGTTTCTACAAACTGGGTTCGGTTTCACAAGCACTTGACAGATTTTCAACTTCCAGCAATTCCCACTAACCTTTCTTGTATGTAGAAATGTGACTCTTTCTCAAAGCTCCCCCCTTACATTTAATTATAATAAACACATTCCAATCACCAGCATGCCTTAAGTTACTTAATGCTGACAATGTCTGTGTGATGCTCAAGTCTGAAGGACTGGCTACACGAGCCCTCTTGTTTGATTGGGTGTTTGTACCTACCAGTGACCCACACTTTCCACTGCAAGGAGTAAGAGAAGTTTTCGAAGGATCCGTGCTGGTTCCAAGAGCAGCTGGGGAAATAAGGGTCTACTCAGACAGAGCCCCTGGTGGCAGGTTCCCAACAGATTGCCTGCTGATGACTGTTCGACCTCAACAGCCATGCACCTCATCAGTATGCAAAACACCTTGAGATTGGTTTATTTTTTTAGAGGTTTATTCCATCCTCGTGATCCGGGCAGTCAGGCCAAGATCCCCGTTCCCTGAGACACACAACGTTCAACCGCCGAGCTCCACGGTGCTTGCAGAAGCGTAACCAGAGCTTACGGTGATAGAGGACTAGCAGCGCTACCAGGAACACTGGGGCTGCCAACCCCATACCAACAAATGGATGCTGAACCCCTGAGGGGATGAGTGAAATTGCTGAATTGCTGCTGGCAAATGTATCTGACAGCCACACACCTCAAAATAATCCACATTATTAGCACCTTCGTTATGTCACTAATATTTAGATGACAAGTATATCTTCAGTTTCAGTGTTGTGTTCATACAAATCATTACATGTGTTCTGCCCTGTCTCTTACCACTGGGGGTAATGAAAACTGTGAAATTGTACAGTTTTTAGATTGAACTGAAATACCTCCCTGCCACTGCACTTTTGTTGCGATACCAACTCATTGTGACAAAATTTTATAAAGCAAATTGTTGCAAAACTTTGTAATCTTACACCTCTTAGTGATTTAAAAGGTTTCTTCTACTGAAAATTGCCCTCCATTAGATTATGCCCCTTTTAGGTAATAGCATAGCCTACCCAAAGGAGCTTTTCGTGCCATCTACCATTTTATTGTCAAATTAAATTACGATTCATAAATGGCTCCAATGGGAGGAGCAGGAGTGTAAGTGGTGGTCAGTCAGACTGAGTGGAAAGGTTTATTGGAAAGTTTAGTGGAATTTAAAACTTTTATTTTTTTCTCTAAATTCCTCTGGTTCCCAGTGCAGTCAAACTACAGCTTGCACCAGAGCTGAGCCTGGGCCAGGGCTGGTGCAATATTGTATGTGTACACACACACACACACACACACACACACACACACACACACACACACAAACAAACAAACAATCCATGTGAGTAGTATTTCCACACCGAGTACTGCTGACACGGGCATGCTCTTCCAAAGCGTCGCTGATGGAGGGACACTCCCAAAGTACCACAGATCATCACATGTAACCCTTAGTAGAAAACGAGGGAGCAATAAACGCAAGCCACATAGAAGGACACATCTAGTTTCACGTTTTTAACAAATCTCCTGACACTCCTCAACGGCCAATCCTGACTAAGTCCTGGTCTCAGTCAATTCAAACACAGTTCAGTTATTGTACAGATATACAAAGACAACAAAAAATAATGGCAAATGCAACAAGCTGCAAAAAATCTTCACACTTATTTTATTAGAAAATAGGATATTTACTAAATAAACGAAAATGGTATACTGTACTTAATCTATCCCATTTATAAAGATAGTTACAGGCCTCATAAAATTTTCGTTTCTGCGATGTAACATGCTGACTTAATTTACACATGTTCCTTAATTATTTGTTTTTCCATTCTCCTCCACAATCTTCTTGACTTCCGTCACCCACAGCTGTGGAGTCCCACGGGTGCACCATGAGCAGCAACAGTTTCTGTTTATACATAGGATTTAGTTTAGTTTTTGTTCTATAATGCTTCTATCCACCCCCCCATGAAATATGGACCTTGCGGTTGCTGGGGAGGCTTGCATACCTCAGTGATACAGATAGCCATACCGTAGGTGCAAACACAACGGAGGGGTATCTATTGAGAGGCCAGACAAACGTGTGGTTCCTGAAGAGGGGCAGCAGCCTTTTCAGTAGTTGCAGGGGCAACAGTCTGGATGATTGACTGATCTGGCCTTGTAACATTAACCAAAACGGCCTTGCTGTGCTGGTACTGCGAACGGCTGAAAGCAAGGGGAAACTACAGCTGTAACCTTTCCCGAGGGCATGCAGCTTTACTGTATGATTAAATGATGATGTCGTCCTCTTGGGTAAAATATTCCGGAGGTAAAATAGTCCCCCTTTCGGATCTCCGTTCTATGGATCGGAGCGTGGAATGTCAGATCCCTTAACAGAGCAGATAGGTTAGAAAATTTAAAAAGGGAAATGGATAGGTTAAAGTTAGATATAGTGGGAATTAGTGAAGTTCGGTGGCAGGAGGAACACAACTTCTGGTCAGGTGAATACAGGGGTATAAATACAAAATCAAATAGGGGTAATGCAGGAGCAGGTTTAATAATGGATTAAAAAAATAGGGATGCGGGTAAGCTACTACAAATAGCATACTGAACGGATTATTGTGGCCAAGATAGATACGAAGCCTATGCCTATCATGATAGTACAAGTTTATATGCCAACTAGCTCCGCAGTTGACAAGAAGATAGATGAAATGTATGAAGAGATAAAAGAAATTATTCAGATAGTGAAGGAAGACGAAAATTTAATGGTCACGGGTGACTGGAATTCGATATTAGGAAAAGGAAGAGAAGGAAACGTAGTAGGTGAATATGGAATGGGGTTAAGGAATGAAAGAGGAAGCTGCTTGGTAGAATTTTGCACAGAGTATAATTTAATCATACTAACACTTGGTTCAAGAATCATGAAAGAAGGTTGTATACATGGAAGAAGCCTGCAGATACTAGAAGGTGTCAGATAGATTATACTGGGTGACCAAAAAGTCAGTATAAATTTGAAAACTGAATAAATCATGAAATAATGTAGGTAGAGAGGTACAAATTGACACACATGCTCGGAATGACATGGGGTTTTATTAGAACCAAAAAAATACAAACATTCAAAAAATGTCTGACAGATGGCGCTTCATCTGATCAGAATAGCAATAATTAGCATAACAAAGTAAGACAAAGCGAAGGTGATGTTCTTTACAGGCAATGCTCAATATGTCCACAGTCATTCGTCAACAATAGCTGTAGTCGAGGAATAATGTTGTGAACAGCACTGTAAAGCATGCCCGGAGTTATGGTGAGGCATTGGCGTCAGATGTTGTCTTTCAGCATCCCTAGATATTTCGGTCGATCACGATACACTTGCGACTGAGCACATGATCATCACCAAACGACGCACGCAAGAGATCTTTCACGCGTCTAGCAATATGGGGTTGCACCCCATTCTGCATACACATCGTACATTCCAGCAGATGTTTATCAACCAGGCTGGGGATGATGCGATTCTGTAACATATCGGCATACCTCTCACCCGTCACAGTAGCAGTGAACTTTTTTCTTTTTCCATCCCCCCTCTTGTAATAAAACACCGTGTCATTCCAAGCACGTGTGTCAATTTTTACCTCTCTATCTACATTATTCCATGGTTTATTAAGTTTTCAAATTTATACTGACTATTTGATCACCCTGTACAATGATAGGACAGAGATGTATGAACCAGGTTTTAAGTTGTAAGACATTTCCAGGGCCAGATGTGGACTCTGACCACAATCTATTGGTTATGAACTGTACATTAAAACTGAAAAAACTGCAAAACAGTGGGAATTTAAAGAGATGGGACCTCGATAAACTGAAAGAACCAGGGGTTGTACAGAGTTTCTGGGAGAACATAAGGGAACAATTGACAGGAATGGGGGAAAGAAATACAAAAGAAGAAGAATGGGTAGCTTTGCGGAATGAAATAGTGAAGGCAGCAGAGGATCAAGCAGGTAAAAAAGACGAGGGCTAATAGAAATATTGAATTTAATTGATGAAAAGAGAAAATAAAAAAAATGCAGTAAATGAAGCAGGCAAAAAGGAATACAAAAGCCTCAAAAATGAGATCGACAGGAAGTGCAAAATGGCTAAGCAGGGATGGCTAGAGGACAAATGTAAGGACGTAGAGGCTTATCTCACTAGGGGTAAGATAGATACTGCCTACAGGAAAATTAAAGAGACCTTTGGAGATAAGAGAACCACTTGTATGAACATCAAGAGCTCAGATGGAAACCCAGTTCTAAGCAAAGAAGGGAAGGCAGAAAGGTGGAAGGACTATATAGAGGGTCTATACAAGGTCGATGTACTTGAGGACAATGTTATGGAAATGGAAGAGGATGTAGATGAAGATGAAATGGGAGATACGATACTGCACATAGAGTTTGACAGAGCACTGAAAGACCTTAATCGAAACAAGGCCCCCTGAGTAGACAACATTCCATTAGAACTACTGACAGCCTTGGGAGAGCCAGTCCTGACAAAACTGTACCAGCTGGTGAGCAAGATGTATGAAACAGGTGAAATACCCTCAGACTTCAAGAAGAATATAATAATTCCAATCGCAAAGAAAGCAGGTGTTGACAGGTGTCAAAATTACCGAATAATCAGTTTAATAAGCCATAGCTGGAAAATACTAACACGAATTCTTTACAGACGAATGGAAAAACTAGAAGAAACTGACCTCGGGGAAGATCAGTTTGGATTCCGTAGAAATACTGCAACACGTGAGGCAATACTGACCTTACGACTTATATTAGAAGAAAGATTAAGGAAAGGCAAACCTACGTTTCTGGCATTTGTAGACTTAGAGAAAGCTTTTGACAATGTTGACTGGAATACCCTCTTTCAAATTCTAAAGGTGGCAGGGGTAAAATACAGGGATCGAAAGGCTATTTACAATTTGTACAGAAACCAGATGGCAGTTATAAGAGTCGAGGGACATGAAAGGGAAGCAGTGGTTAGGAAGGGAGTAAGACAGGGTTGTAGCCTCTCCCTGATGTTATTCAATCTGTATATTGAGCAAGCAGTAAAGGAAACAAAAGAAAAATTCGGAGTAGGTATTAAAATCCATGGAGAAGAAATAAAAACTTTGAGGTTCGCTGATGACATTGTAATTCTGCCAGAGACAGCAAAGGACTTGGAAGAGCAGTTGAATGGAATGGACAGTGTCTTGAGATGGGTATATAAGATGAACATCAACAAAAGAAAACCGAGGATAATGGAATGTAGTCAAATTAAGTCAGGTGATGCTGAGGGAATTAGATTAGGAAATGAGACACTTAAAGTAGTAAAGGAGTTTTGCTATTTGGGGAGCAAAATAACTGATGATGGTCAAAGTAGAGAGGACATAAAAATGTAGACTGGCAACGGCAAGGAAAGCGTTTCTGAAGAAAAGAAATTTGTTAACATCGAGTATAGATTTAAGTGTCAGGAAGTCTTTTCTGAAAATATTTGTATGGAGTGTAGCCATGTATGGAAGTGAAACATGGACGATAAATAGTTTGGACAAGAAGAGAATAGAAGCTTTCGAAATGTAGTGCTACAGAAGAATGCTGAAGATTAGATGGGTAGATCACATAACTAACGAGGAGGTATTGAATAGGATTGGGGAGAAGAGAAGTTTGTGGCACAGCTTGACCAGAAGAAGGGATCGTTTGGTAGGACATGTTCTGAGGCATCAAGGGATCACCAATTTAGTATTGGAGGGCAGCGTGGAGGGTAAAAATCGTAGAGGGAGACCAAGAGATGAATGCACTAAGCAGATTCAGAAGGATGTAGGTTGCAGTAGATACTGGGAGATGAAGAAGCTTGCACGGGATAGAGTAGCATGGAGAGCTGCATCAAACCAGTCTCAGTACTGAAGACAACAACAACATTGAATAGAATTGGAGAGAAGAGAAATTTGTGGCACAGCTTGACCAGAAGAAGGGATCGTTTGGTAGGACATGTTCTGAGGCATCAAGGGATCACCAATTTAGTATTGGAGGGCAGCGTGGAGGGTAAAAATCGTAGAGGGAGACCAAGAGATGAATGCACTAAGCAGATTCAGAAGGATGTAGGTTGCAGTAGATACTGGGAGATGAAGAAGCTTGCACAGGATAGAGAAGCATGGAGAGCTGCATCAAACCAGTCTCTGGATTGAAGACCTCAACAACAAAAACAATGCTTCTATGGGGGAAGTGAAGAGGATCAATGCATTCAGCTGTGTGGTCTAGTGTGTTTTCATTGTTGTTGTCTTCAGTCCAGAGACTGGTTTGCTGCAACCTTCCATGCTACTCTATCCTGCAATAGCTGCTTCATCTCCAAGTACCTATTGCAACCTATATCCTTCTGAATCTGCTTAGTGTATTCATATTGTGGTCTCCCTCTACAATTTTTACCCTCCACGCTGCCCTCCATTGCTAAACTGGTGATCCCTTGATGTCTCATGACATGTCCTACCAACGGATCCCTTCTTCTAGTCAAGTACTGGCACAAATTTCTCTTCTCCCCAATTCTGTTCAGTACCTCCTCATTAACTATGTGACCTACTCATCTAATCTTTTAGCATTCTTCTGTAGCACCACATTTTGAAGGCTTCTATTCTCTTCTTGTCTAAACTGTTTATCGTCCACATTTCACTTCCATACATGACTACACTCCATACAAATACTTTCAGATAAGACTTCCTGATACTTAAATCTATAATCGATGTTAACAAATTTCTCTTCTTCAAAAATGCTTTGCTTGCCATTGCCAGTCTACATTTTATTCCTACCTACTTTGACCATCATCAGTTATTTTGCTCCCCAAATAGGAAAACTCATCAACTACTTTAAGTGATTTCCAAATCTAATTCCCTCAGCACCATCTTGTTTTGATTAGACTACATTCTATTATCATTTCGCTTTTGTTGCTGTTCATCTTATAGCCTCCTTTCAAGACACTGCCCATTCCATTCAACTGCTCTTTGAGGGCTTCTGCTGTCTCTGACAGAACTACAATATCATCAGCAAACCTCGAAGCTTTTATTTCTTCTCCATGGATTTTAATTCCAACTCCAATTTTTTCTTTTGTTTCCTTTACTGCTTGCTCACTATACAGATTGAATAACATTGGGGATAGGCTACAACCCTGTCTCACTCCCTTCCCAACCACTTCTACCCTTTCATGCCGCTCAAAACTGCCATCTGGTTTTTGTACAAATTGTAAATAGCCTTTTGCTCCTCTGTCACCTTCAAAATTTGAAAGACATTCAACATTGTTAAAACCCCTCTCTAAGTCTACAAATGCTAGAAATGAATGTGTGGCTTTCCTTACTCTATCTTCTAAGATAAGTTGTAGAGACAGTATTGCCCTCACGTGTTCCAATATTTCTACAGAATCCAAACTGCTCATCCCTGAGGTCGGCTTCTACCAGTTTTTCCATTCGGCAGTAAAGAATTCGTGGTCGTATTTTGCAGCCGTGACTTATTAAACTGATAGTTCGCTAATTTTCACACCTGTCAACACTTGCTTTCTTTGGGATTGGAATTATTATATTCTTCTTGAAGTCTGAGGGTATTTCGCCTGTCTCATACATCTTGCTCAGATGGTAGTTTTGTCAGGGCTGGCTCTCCCAAGGCTATCAGTAGTTCTAATGGAATGTTGTCTGCTCCCGGGGCCTTGTTTTGACTTAGGTCTTTCAGTGCTCTTTCAAATTCTTCTCGCAGTACCACACCTCTCACTTCATCTTCATCTATTTCCTGTTCCATTTCCATAATATCGCACTCAACATCACCCTTATATAGACTCTCTATATACTCCTTCCATGCTTCTGCTTTCCCTTCTTTACTTAGAATTGGTTCTCCATCTGAGCTCTTGATATTCATACAGGTGGTTCTCCTTTCTCCAAAGGTCTTTAATTTTCCTGTAGGCAGTATCTATCTTACTCCTAGGGATATATGCCTCGACATCCTTACATTTGTCCTCTACTCATCCCTGCCTAGCCCTTTTGCACTTGCTGTCGATCTCATTTTTGAGGCGTTTGTATTCCTTTTTGCTTGCTTCATTTACTGCATTTTTATATTCATAAATTAAATTCAATATCTCTTCTGTTACCGAATGATTTCTACTAGCCCTTGTCTTTTTACCTACTTGATCCTCTGCTGCCTTTACAATTTCATGTTTCAAAGCTACCCATTCTTCTCCTACTGTATTTCTTTCCCCCATCTTGTCAATTGTTCCCTCTGAAACTCTCTGCACCCTCTGGTTCTTTCAGTTTATCCAGATCATATCTCCTTAAATTCCCATCTTTTCGCAGTTTTAATCTACAGTTCATAACCTATAGATTGTTGTTGGAGTCTACATCTCACCTGGAAATGACTTACAATTTAAAACTTGGTTCCTAAATCTCTGTCTTACCATTACATTATCTATCTGAAACCTTGCAGTGTCTCCAGGCCTCTTCCATGTGTACAACCTTCTTTCATGATTTTTAAATCAAGTGTTAGCTATGGTTAAGGTATGCTCTGTGCAAAATTCTACCAGGCAGCTTCCTCTTTCATCCCTTATCCCCATTCCATATTCGCCTACAGCTTTTCCAGTACCATACAACTAATAAATTTTAGTCTCCATTCACTATCTGCATAATTTCTTTTATATCATCATACATTTATTCAATATCTTCGTCGTCTGCGGAGCTGGTTGGCATATAAATTTGTATTACTGTGGTAGGCGTGGGCTTCGTGTCTATTTTGGCTACAATAATGCGTTCACTACGCTGTTCATAGTAGCTTACCCGCACTCCTATTCTTTTATT
Organism: Schistocerca gregaria; assembly: GCF_023897955.1. Classification (NCBI taxonomy): domain Eukaryota; kingdom Metazoa; phylum Arthropoda; class Insecta; order Orthoptera; family Acrididae; genus Schistocerca; species Schistocerca gregaria. The sequence goes on along the minus strand of NC_064925.1, from coordinate 53,456,114 downwards.
CATTACTACACCTACTCCTGAATTACCCCTACTTGATTTTGTATTTATAACCCTGTATTCACCTGACCAGAAGTCTTATTCTCCCTGCCACCGAACTTCACTAATTCCCACTATATCTAACTTTAACCTATCCATTTCCCTTTTTAAATTTTCTAATCTACCTACCCAATTAGGGGATCTGACATTCCACACTCCAATCCACAGAATGCCAGTTTTCTTTCTCCTGATAACAATGTCCTCCTGAGTAGTCCCCGCCCGGAGATATGAATAGGGGACTATTTTAACTCCGAAATATTTTACCCAAGAGGACACCATCATCATTTAACATACAGTGAGGCTGCATGCCTTCAGGAAAAATTACGGCTGTAGTTCCCATTGCTTTCAGCCGTTCGCAGTTCCAGCACAGCAAAGTCGTTTTGGTTAGTGTTAGAAGGCCAGATCAGTCAATCATCCAGACTGTTGCCCCTGCAAGTACTGAAAAGGCTGCTGTCCCCCTTCAGGAACCACATGTTTGTCTGGCCTCTCAACAGAGATCCCTCCGCTGTGGTTGCACCTACAGTGCGGCTATCTGTATTGCTGAGGCACGCAAGGCTCCCCACCAGCGGCAAGGTCCATGGTTCATGGGTGGACTAGTGTATACAAACTTATTCTAAGTTTTTGTATAAATGTTAGTGCATTTGTTTTGTGTGAACTGAATTTGAAATGTAGCAAAAAGCAGCAGTAGCAGTAACAAGGTCCGCATTGTACTAGAGGCAGGAAGCTGGCTGAAACCATACTTTAGTAGCAATGAAATTCTCAATTCCTATGGGAATGTATACCACAAAGATACATTGAATGCCATTGGTGGAGGCATGTTCATAGCTGTAAAATGTACATTAATCTAATGATGTTAGTACAGATTCTGACTGTGAAATAATGATGGTGAAGATACGTGTTAAAGATGGTTCAAACATGGTCGTCTGATGCTTTGATAGATTCCCTGACCCTCGAGCAGCAGTGGCAGATAGAGCATTTGAGAGAAAACTACAAGATTATTTCAAGTAAATCTCCTGGTCATGTTATAGTATTAGGTGGAGATTTCAAATTACCGACTGTAGACTAGGACACCTAAGTGATTCAGGATGGTAGTTGGGACAGGGAATCATGTGACGTTGTTCTCCCTTATCCAAAAATTAATTTGAGCAGCTAATCAGAGAACAGACTCGTGAAAATATTGGATCTGTTCACCAACAGGCCTGAACATTTCAACTTGGTTAGTGTAGGAGAGGGAATCACTGATCACAAGGCCATTACAGGATCACTGAATACAGCTGTAAATAGAAATGTAAAGAGAGATAGGAAGATATTTCTGATTACATAAAATCAGGAAACAGATGTTAGATTACCTGAGCAGTTAACATGAAAAATTCATCTCCAGCACTGAAAATGTTGAGCAGCAATGTACAAGTATATTGTACAATACACCTTAGACAGGTACATACCGTGCAAAACTGTGAGGTATACAAAAGACCCATCATAGTTTGACAGCCATGTTAGAAAGCTGCTATGCAAGCAAAGAGAATTTCACTGCAAATTTAAACATAGCCACAGCCTCACAGACAAACAAAAACTGAACTAAACCGAAGTTAGCATAATGAGAACTATGTGTGAAGCATTCAATGAATTTGAAAGGGAATTTCACTGCAAATTTAAACATAGCCACAGCCTCACAGACAAACAAAAACTGAACTAAACCGAAGTTAGCATAATGAGAACTATGTGTGAAGCATTCAATGAATTTGCAAGTAAAATTCTATTTGCCGGCTTGACAGAAAATCCTAAAATCTTACATAAAATCAGTAAACAGATCGAAGCCATCTATCCAGACACACTGTGACTGTTGTGACAATGAAATGCAGTATAACAGAGAGAAGGCTGAAATATTAAACATCTTTTTCCAAAACTGCATGACTGAGAAAGATCATACTGTAGTTCCTCGTTTAAATTCTTGCCTAAACGTCAATTGACAGATATTGAAACAACTGACTATTGGGTGCAAAAGCAAGTGAAACTGCCCAACAATGGAAAGGCCATTAGACCTGATGGGATACCAATATGATTCAACAGAGTATTTAAAACAACTTGCTCCTCTTCTGCTAACAGTGTATTGTTGGTCACAGGAGGAGCAAAGCATTTCTAGTGATTGGGAAAAACAAAACACAAATCATTCTCATTTTCCAGAAGTGTCACCAAATAGACGTACAAAACCACAGGCCTATATCCATGATGTCGGTCTGTTGTAGCATTTTGGAACATGTCTTATGCTTGCATATTATGATATTTCTAGAAGCCAAAAACCTCTTTAGCAATCAACATAGGTTCCCAAAACAACTGCTGTGTGCATGCTCTGTTTGTCCAAGACCCAGAAAGCAGGAGATACCAGTACTCAGGTTGATGGAATGTTCCTTGGCTTCCAGAAGGTATTCAATATAGTTCCGCATGGCCGCATTTAGAACCATTACTTTCCACAAAACATATAAATGATCTAGAGGATAATGTCAGACAGCCCGTGGGTCTTTTCATGGTTAATGACGATGCATACAGGAAGGTCAAAACACTAGAAAATAGACGCAAAATTCAGGTCTACCTGAAGAGGGCTGTTTGTTGGTGCAGCTATTAGCAGCTGACACTCAACATAAATTCAACATAGTGTGCATAAATAGGCAGAAAGACCAATTACTGCATGACATAATGCAGAACACTCACTGAAGCAGTCAAATTTGTAGAATGCCTCTGAGTATGCGCACAGATAAATTTGAAGTGGAATTATAAAACAAATCGCAGTTAAAGCAAATGCCAAACTGAGATTCACTGGAATAATTCTCATAAAGTGTACTCTACCCACAAAGGAGAAAGCTTAGAAAACACTGGTCAACCAATATTTCAGTATCTTTCTTACTTGAGGATCTGTAGCAAATAGGCTCAGTAGAGGAATAGAGAAGATCAAATAACAGTAGTGTGTTCCACTGGAGATTTAGTTGGTAATCACGAAAACAGCACAGAGATGATCAGTCAACTCCAGTGGCAGATGCCGCATTCTGCATAACAGTGTGGTTTACTGTTGAAATCCTGAGATTATTACAGAAAGACAATGAAGGTGAAATCAGAGAGTATTGAATTCACACAGAGGTTTACCAGCAACTGTTCTTCCTGTAAGCTAGCTATTCATGACTGAAAAAGCAAAGTGGGAAGTGGCTGTGGTGGACTAAGTACCCTCCACCACAGTATAATACACATACCTCCTCTCTCATTCTGTCAGTCTCATTCTCTCCCCCCCCCCCCCCCCCCCCCTTTTTTTCCTCCTCGTTTCTGTTGTTTTTAGGATACTATATCTTTCCACACTTCGAGTTTTTTAACTATCAGTCCTTGGTAACACATTATTAGCAGTCTGGAATTTGAATGACAGCTGTTGGCCCATTATTATTTTGTGACTTCTTTCTCACATCCCACTTCCCTTATCAATCAAGATTTGGAGAAATTTGTTATTTTTTTCCTTTTCTTCTAAATTATTTATTTATTTGTTTATTCATTCTGTTACTAATACACTTCCTTGTGTTCACAGAATTATGTGAAAAGTTTTGAGTAGTTGAAATTCAACTTTATTTTAATTTCTGTGTCCATTAATTTACTTGCTGTTAATATTGTTTTCGCAACAGTAAAGGAAGTATTCTTCTATCTCAGATTCTGTAATTATTTTAATCCTGGTTTTCATGTTGAATACGTAAAATAATAAATTATATTAAAAACAAAGATTCCAAGACTTACCAAGCGGGAAAGCGCCAGTAGATAGGCACAATAAATAAAACACACAAACACACACACGGAATTTCTAGCTTTCACAACCGACGGTTGCTTCTTCAGGAAAGAGGGAAGGAGAGGGAAAGACGAAAGGATGTGGGTTTTAAGGGAGAGGGTAAGGAGTCATTCCAATCCCGGGAGCGGAAAGACTTCCCATAGGGGGGAAAAAAGGACAGGTGTACACTCGCACACACACACACACACATATCCATCCGCACATACACAGACACAAGCAGACATTTGTAAAGCCAAAGAGTTCGGGCAGAGATGTCAGTCGAGGCGGAAGTACAGAGGCAAAGAAGTTGTTGAAACACAGGTGAGGTATGAGCGGCGGCAACTTGAAATTAGCGGAGGTTGAGACCTGGCGGATATCGAGAAGAGAGGATATATTGAAGGGAAAGTTCCCATCTCTGGAGTTCGGATAGGTTGGTGTTGGTGGGAAGTATCCAGAGAACCCAGACGGTGTAACACTGTACCAAGATGTGCTCGCCGTGCACCAAGGCATGTTTAGCCACAGGGTGATCCTCATTACCAACAAACACTGTCTGCCTGTGTCCGTTCATGCGAATGGACAGTTTGTGGTTGGTCATTCCCACATAGAAAGCGTCACAGTGTAGGCAGGTCAGTTGGTAAATCACGTGGGTGCTTTCACACGTGGTTCTTCCTTTGATCGTGTACACCTTCCGGGTTACAGGACTGGAGTAGGTGGTGGTCGGAGGGTGCATAGGACAGGTTTTACACCTGGGGCGGTTACAAGGGTAGGAGCCAGAGGGTAGGGAAGGTGGTTTGGGGATTTCATAGGGATGAACCAAGAGGTTACAAAGGTTAGGTGGACGGCGGAAAGACACTCTTGGTGGAGTGGGGAGGATTTCATGAAGGATGGATCTCATTTCGGGGCAGGATTTCAGGAAGTCGTATCCCTGCTGGAGAGCCACATTCAGAGTCTGATCCAGTCCCGGGAAGTATCCTGTCACAAGTGGGGCACTTTTGGGGTTCTTCTGCGAGAGGTTCTGGGTTTGAGGGGATGAGGAAGTGGCTCTGGTTATTTACTTCTGTACCAGTTCGGGAGGGTAGTTCCGGGATGCGAAAGCTGTTTTCAGGTTGTTGGTGTAATGGTCCAGGGATTCAGGACTGGAGCAGATTCGTTTGCCACGAAGGCCTAGGCTGTAGGGAAGGGACCGTTTGATATGGAATGGGTGGCAGCTGTCATAATAGAGGTACTGTTGCTTGTTGGTGAGTTTGATGTGGACAGATGTGTGAAGCTGGCCATTGGACAGATGGAGGTCAACGTCAAGGAAAATGGCATGGGATTTGGAGTAGGACCAGGTGAATCTGATGGAACCAAAGGAGTTGAGGTTGGAGAGGAAATTCAGGAGTTGTTCTTCACTGTGAGTCCAGATCATGAAGATGTCGTCAATAAATCTGTACCAAACTTTGGTTGGCAGGCTTGGGTAACCAAGAAGGCTTCCTCTAAGCGACCCATAAATAGGTTGGCATACGAGGGGGCCATCCTGGTGCCCATGGCTGTTCCCTTTAATTTTTGGTATGTCTGGCCTTCAAAAATGAAGAAGTTGTGGGTCAGGATGAAGCTGGCTAAAGTGACGAGGAAAGAGGTTTTAGGTAGGGTGGCAGGTGATCGGCGTGAAAGGAAGTGCTCCATTGCAGCAAGGCCCTGGACGTGTGGGATATTTGTGTATAGGGAAGTGGCATCAATGGTTACAAGGATGGTTTCTGAGGGTAACACACTGGGTAAGGATTCCAGGCATCCGAAAAAGTGGTTGCTGTCTTTGATGAAGGATGGGAGACTGCATGTAATGGGTTGAAGGTGTTGATCTACGTAGGCAGAGATACGTTCTGTGGGGGCTTGGTAACCAGCTACAATGGGGCGGTCGGGATGTTTGTGTTTGTGAATTTTAGGAATTAGGCAGAAGGTAGGAGTGCGAGGTGTCGGTGGGGTCAGGAGTTTGATGGAGTCAGGTGAAAGGTTTTGTAGGGGGCCTAAGGTTCTGAGGATTCCTTGAAGCTCCGCCTGGACATCAGGAATGGGATTACCTTGGCAAACTTTGTATGTAGAGTTGTTTGAAAGCTGACGCAGTCCCTCAGCCACATACTCCCGACGACCAAGTACCACGGTCGTGGAACCCTTGTCAGCCGGAAGAATGATGAGGATCGGTCAGCTTTCAGATCACGGATAGCCTGGGCTTCGGCTGTGGTGATGTTGGGAGTAGGATTAAGGTTTTTCAAGAAAGATTGAGAGGCAAGGCTGGAAGTGAGAAATTCCTGGAAGGTTTGGAGAGGGTGATTTTGAGGAAGAGGAGGTGGGTCCCGCTGTGATGTAGGACGGTACTGTTCCAGGCTGGGTTCGATTTGGATAGTGTCTTGGGAAGTTGGATCATTAGGAGTGGGATCAGGATTATTTTTCTTCATGGCAAAGTGATATTTCCAGCAGAGACTATGAGTGTAGGACAGTAAATCTTTGACAAGGGCAGTTTGGTTGAACCTGGGAGTGGGGCTGAAGGTGAGGCCTTTGGTTAGGACAGAGGTTTCGGATTGGGAGAGAGGTTTGGAGGAAAGGTTAACTACTGAATTGGGGTGTTGTGGTTCCAGATTGTGTTGACTAGAATTTTGTGGTGTTGGGGGGAGTGGAGCTGTAAGTGGGAGATTGAGTAGATGGGAGAGACTGGGTCTGTGTGCAATAAGAGGAGGTTGAGGTTTGTTGGAAAGGTTGTGGAGGGTGAGTGAGTTGCCTTTCCGGATGTGGGAAACCAGGAGATTGGATAGTTTTTTGAGGTGGAGGGTGGCATGCTGTTCTAGTTTGCAGTTGGCCTGTAGGAGGATGCTATGAACAGCCGGCGTGGATGTGGGAGAGGAAAGATTGAGGACTTTGATTTGGGATAGGAGTTGATGGGTGTGTTCATTAGCCGAGTCGCTGTATAGGTGAAGGATTAGGCGGGTGAGGGCTATGGATTGTGCAGTTTGGAACTGGTATAAGGACTGATGGAAAGAAGGATTGCAGCCAGAGGTGGGAACTTTAAGTGTGAGGCCTTTGGGGGTAATGCCAAATGTCAGACAAGCCTGAGTAAATAAAATATGGGAGCATAATCTGACTAGGGTGAAGGCATGTTTGCAGAGGGAATGTAAATAAAATTTACAAAAATTTATATAAATGTCACTAAAAATAAACTGAGACAATATCATTTGCGAATATTATATTTCTTGTCCTGAAGTCTTTATATCACATACTGATTCTTAGGCTGTTGGCGAGCAATTACATCTATGTAAACATATGTGCATAATTTTTATATAAAAACATTGGTGCTTTGAGTGCAGACAACATCCAGTAGATACAATAGGAATGAGTAATAATTCAACAATATAAACTTCTAGTAGTGAGGTTGGCACATTAATATTCAAAAGCCTAATAAGTGTTTTACAGAAAAAGCTGGCACTTAATTCTTAAATTATGGTATACTCTGAGCAGAGAATTGCACAAGTATGATATTGGATACAACATGCTAGTGTTCAGATTTTGGTACCATACAGCAGCCTACATTCATCATCCAACTGTCCAAACAGTTTAATTGTATTGTTGATACCTGTCAGAAAGACCATACAACAAAAATTCCAAATTTCTTATGGTAAGAAATACTCAGTTATATAAAAGTAAAAATTCAATTTAAAAATTGTTAAAATCCCAGACAAACATTTTTCCTCTGGCCAACTTAATAAATACTCCCAAAAAGGCCTGATGCACCTTCATTTGTTACATTAGTTTCTCCTTTTCCATTTCTCTTCTTTAATTAAATTATTCTTTCTGTTTTCATTTTCTCTTCCTGTGAACTGAATTTTAGGCAGTGCTTTCTTTGTCACCTAACTCTTTATACTGAATTTTCTTTCCTCCACTTTGCCTGTATATGTCAACCTAAGGTACGAGTGACTTGTCTCCATACCTTCCTCCTCCCACCTCACACAACCCAGTTTTCAAGTTATCTGAACATATTTCAATCTTCCCTCCCACTGATGTGGAATGAAACTATTATTTTGGAAGCTAGCTAGTTCTATATAACGTGGTCCTGTTGGTAGTACTGGGAATGGTATCCATTGCCCAGACTTTCTATCTCTTTGAAATAATCAATTAAAATGATATAGTTAACCAGTAATTAAGACCTTTGAAGAAATGCACATCATCAGAAGATAATCAGTTGTTGACAAACAACAAACTATTACTCAAAACTGTTGCCAATACTTTATAACATCACATTAAAAATATCTGACAACAAATTTGTTATTAGTAATAACAGCAGAACTAGTAAAAACTAGAATCAATAAATAATAACTTCTAAAAATACGTAATTGAAAGATAAATTTATGTACAAATATTTCTATAAATTCTTAAATATAAACTCATAAAAATGAAATTCACTTTACTGAAGTATCAGCAGATTTTTTTCTGCATTTCTACACCTAAATAAAATGGTCAGCACCACTTCTTTATTGCCGTTAACATTATATACTATATCATCAACAATGACTTAATATTTGTACTGAGATATTATCACAATTGTTAAGTGAGCAACTACACACAGACATCAACAACGACGTTAAGTTTTTGGCATTGCAGTAGACATTCTTTTATGCAGTTTCATGTCATGAAAACAAAAGTATTGCTACAGTTAATTACAGGTACATATGTATATTTGAACCAATTAATAAGTAAAAGGAATTGCATCTTCACGCAAATTCCTACAATGTGCATCAAATTACTTTGGAGGAGAGTTACGAAGAACACTTGCAACAAGGTCTGGGTCTCTGAGGATTTCCATTGAAGTTTGTCCTTTCAGCCTTTGGTCAACAAACACCTGAGATGCACGCATCCAATACAGTTTGTTTGTCCAGCTGGCATCATACAAACATTTAGCTTCAGGGAACAGAGTTGATAAGAGCCTAAAATTAAAAGAAAAGATTAATACTGCTAACTTACATATGTTACATTTTTCAAGGTGAAGCCAATATTATGGGCCACCTCAAAACAGTCTTTCAACTTCAGTAAATTTCTATCTTCTTTGTTATGAGTGAGAAGGAAATATGAATGAAATAAACATATTAAGTCCATTCTTTATAGATTACACAGTGACTATAAGACAATTTATGTTAAGAAACTGTTCCTCAATTATATGACATTTCATCATCTTTGTTACTCCTGCAAAAATGTTATTATGTTCCAGTTACATACAAAAAGTTTGAGGACACACAAGGACAATGGAAATGTGATAAGAATTGTATGATAATTTCTGGTAAATACTGTCAGGCTTGCTTGGGAGTGACATAAGTAACGAAAACTGAGATATTATTTCAAGAAATTGGTGCATTATCCTCTAAGGCTGGAATATGCAAAACTCCTTTAGAATATATAGGCCTAGGATTTTTGTGATATGGCATATACTTTTTGGTACTTACATTTATGCAAATCTGGATGTTCCTCCCTGGTGGAGCATATTTTAGTGAGTAAATGGTTATATTTGTATATTTTTTCTCTTTCAAGAAGTAAAGAATTTTTCTCATGCAATTTCTTTCTTCCATCTTACATTGCTCAGAACTGTGCATCTCAGTTTGTTTCTTGGAAAATGTCAAATATCTACCTTCCTCCCTTATTTCATTTTAATTCACAATGTGGAATTCACCCTTATGCAACAGCAATTTTGTGTAGCCTATTGTTAGTCTATGAGCAGGTAGTTATTTAAAGCATTTTGGACTCTGGACTGTAGACAAGTGTCTCATTGTGTTATTCAGTCTTGTTGAAGTTGGAACATGCAGTATAGTTCAGAAAAAAATGTCTAAAGTGACAGTATTCACATAAAATGACACCAATTTGTGCCTCAATAAGCTGAGAAAGTATTTTTGACTGATGGCAAAATATTGTACTGTAAACGAGATACAATACTAATTGTGGGGAAGGCATTTAACATTCACAGTTTATCGGACGTGGAAAACACAAAATATGGAATACAACAGATTGAAAATGGAAAAATACTGCAGCAAATGCTTGTAGGAGAATCCCACCAATTTTATTCACCATCCTGTTAAGAACTTCATGCTGATATTCCCTTAAGTAAACTGAACCATCCAAAATTTCACAAATTCTTAGAAAAATTGACAGCCAAATGTCTTCCTAATTCTTCCACTTTAAGACAGCACAATGCAAACAAATCAGACAATGGGTTGCAAATAAAAAAATATGGCTATCAACTGACCCTATGGGAAGAAATATGGCAAATGTCATCGTGGGGACTTTGGAAGAAGACAGTCCAGGTGAAAAGTTTATTATGAACTGAGAACATTTAGAAAATGTAAACTTTTCCACCTTCATTGACTCTGTGATCTGCCATTTTAGATTTGTCCATTTGACTGAGATGAACAGATATCATATGTTCTGATCACTGCAGTGAAATGCACTGTTGCAACTGACCGTTATGTTGCTTGCCACATTCACAACTGATACTGTGGACTCCAGGTGTCCATAGTCCTACTTCGTCTGTCATTGAGCCAAGTATGTTTTACAGTTTTAGTCGATGAGTGGAAAATGGTTTTAATGTTGTTCTCCAATATCTTGGCAATCTTGGCTGTGGGCATCCCAGCATATAGAAGGAACACCAGACACTTTACATCTTCTTCTGGATCATCTACTTTCTTCTTCTTGCTTGGCTGGAGAGTTCATTTTATCTTTGTCTCTGAGTAGCCATTCTTGCAAAAGGTTTCCCTCATGCTGCAACCTGGTGTGTAGACTCTCCCTGTCACACATGGCTTGTGCCATAGCACAAGGGTGGTGAGCACACAGTTGCGTTGCGCTGGATGGTGGCAGCTATTGGTGTTTACGAACAGCTCCCTTCATGTCTGTTTTCTATAGACAGAATATCCCAGCATGACATCAAGTTTTTTTCCTTATCAGAATATCAAGGAAAGGCAGACATCCACTTTCTTCTAATTACATGGTGAATTTATGTTCTCTTGTATGCTGTTAAGTTAAGAAAGAAATTCCTGCAGGTTTTCTTCATCATGCGGCCACACCATGAATGTGTCATCCACATATCAGTAGTACTATGATGTGAACAAGGTGAAATCAGTGGATGGAACAGACAGGCAGAAGCAGGACGAGATACCAGGACCTTCCAACACTCCAGTAGTCCCCTCACCACCATCCATGAACCCCCCCCCCCCCCCCCCACCCTCTTTACGGAGGTACATGACTGGCTCAGCCATTGCAGATGAGTCATAGGAGCCTGAAGTCAAGTGCCTAGAAAGATACAAACTGGAACAAACTTGACACTTCACTTGAAGATGACAAACTGGAAACTTCTTGAAACGTTGCCACAGAATGGCGTCTTGACTTGGCTGATAATCCGAGATGACTTCATCACCAAAATTTGCCGAGAAAGCCTGCATTCCTTATGGCCTGAAAGCATTAAGCTACTCTTCATAATGGGTGCAGCACCTTACATGGTGAAAACTGCCAGTTCACTATACAGTAAAACTTCGCATGTGACTAGTTTAGCTCACATCTTACACATAGTAGCAAAAGTGATTCACAGCAAATTCAGTGATGCTGGAAAACTGGTTGGGTATATCAAAAAGGTATTTTTGAAAGCCCTGTCACACTGCAGAATTACAGTTATTAGTTGCAGACATTCCTTAACTCCATCTCCCACTTTGACAAGATGGGAGTTCTGGATTGATGCTCGCAGTTGTTACTCCCACAACTTCAATGTTGTGAAAATCATCATTGATTCAACCAGTAATTCAAATACACTGTTAAGGTAGTCAAGAAATTGCTGCAGGTTATCTTCATCATGCAGCCACATCTGCTGGGAAGATGTCATTTTAACTAGGCTGCATATTGGGTACTGCCATTTTAGCCACCTTCATTTGATAGGTGGCACTACCTCACCACTTCATACACATTGCATCCAAGTTTTAACTGTCTGCCACTTCCTGATGGAATGCCCATGTTTTTAATCGTTTACGTTCCTGCTTGGATTTCCCATCTGAGTTATTGGCTGTTTTAGCAAATGACACACGGGCTGTCGACTGCGTTTTATTTTTTACCCGCCAAAGCAATATAGTGAAAACCACTTAATTTTTAATTTTGGACCTCCATTTCTGTACGGTGTCTTTTTTAACCCTTTCTGCAAGTGCCTGTTTTTAGCTATCTTCTCTTATTTCAACTGGGACTGGTGTATAGTTGTTTAACTCTTCTCTCGTATTTCATGTTTGATAGTTTTGATTCGGGTGTTTAAAACAACTGTTTGTTTGCACCCTAAAGCAAAACAAAATTAAAAAAAAAAAACCAGCATGAATATTCATCCATGTGTCAGTGAAATGTCTTTACTTTCAGATTCATGGTTTTGAGAGCCAGTTTCTTGAAGCAACTTCAATTGGACTAGCTCAAGAATTAATATGCTCAAATTTCAAGGAAGCTTTCGTGCATAAATTTTGGATTTATTCCTTCTGCTGTAAGTGGTTTAGAGCAAACAGAAGTGCCACTAGTGAAGCATATACAAAGTGTAAAACTTTTCTTCTGCCGTTTGCCGATGGGTGGTGACAACGGTAAGTAGCGGTCGGAAGAAACAGATCACAGACGTCAGGCAGTTAACTTGGATCTTGGTCAACATAAACGCATTCAAACATTAATCAATTTTTGTCTGCATCACAAGGTTTTTTCTTGATTGAAAATGTCTGTTTATGAGCCTAATTCTCTTCATTTGCAGGAGGTATTACTGTTTTGTTTCAATATGAAGACAACAGCAGCTGAGTCTCAATCACATGCTCTCAAGTACATATGGTAAGGACGCTATTAGTGAAAGAAAGTGTAGTGAGTGATTTCAACACCCCAAGAATTGTGATTTTAATGTCGTAGACTGGCATAGTTGTGGAAGAGAGAATGTTTTCAAATATGCAGAATTGGAGACATTGCTGAGTGAAGACTTGCGTCTTGTAGGCACCTTTTCAAGGAGTTAAGATTTTTAACTGCACCATCAGAGCACATATATTCACTAATGAAATTCGTTACAAGTAATCCATCTCAATTTGCAAAGAACAGTGATGTTCATACATACAACACTAGAGGGAAAATGACCTTTCCTATCCGCTATTGAAGCTGTCAGTTGCTCAAAAAGGGGTACATTATTCAGCAACAAAGATCTTTGATCATTTTTGCCAAACAACATAAAGTGTCTGGCAGGTAGCAGATCAAGTTTTACATCTAGCTTAAAATCATTTCTTTTGGACAACTCCTACTTCATGGATGAGTTTCTGTTTCAGCAATGGGGGAAAAAATTGTACCTCTAAATGTAGTTGCATATGTAGAACAAAAAATTTCAGTAATATTAATATTAGCACTATTCATGTATATATCTTGCAATCTGACTTGTTCCACATCATATCGATAAAATAATCGGTAAAATAATCTATGGAACATGACATAACTAAACAAAAACTACAACAGCTTTAATATAATTTAGTAAACAACTGAAACTAATGATCTTAATCTGCACATTGTACATCTTTACACTGTAATTTGATCATTGTCTCCCATTTTCCTCACTTACATAGCATTCAGTTTAAAGAGATTTATCTTCATACTGGGTTCAATTCCCGGCTGGGTCGGAGATTTTCTCCGCTCAGGGACTGGGTGTTGTGTTGTCCTAATCATCATCATTTCATCCCCATCGACGCGCAAGTCGCCGAAGTGGCGTCAAATCGAAAGACTTGCACCAGCCAGATGAACGGTCTACCCGACGGGAGGCCCTCATCACACGACATTTCATGTCATCTTCATACTGCTTCATGCTCTTGCGAGTGACATACAGGGTGGTCCATCTGAAGTTTCAGATGAGATTATCTCGAAAACTATACATCTGGTAAAAATAGTGGGTAAGACAAGTCCGTAAACTGAAAGGGGGACATCAACTGATACTACACGAGAACCCCGGCCCCCGCACCCTTGGGTGGGGCAGGGGGCAACTTTTAAATCTGAAATGGAAAACCCCATTTTTTATTGCAGATTTGGATTCTCCATAAAAAAGTAATTAAGTTTTGTCTGAAACATTTTTTTCAAAACCATTGACAGATGGAGCTGAAATCAAGAAAAATTAAAATTGGTGAAGAACTCCGATTTATTTAGAATGATTTGAAAAGGACGCATCAAATCGATAAAAAATGCGCACCAATACTTTCATTATGTCAAATTAAACTATTTTTGTACAAAATATACCGTATCCCACTTTTAGCGTAACCCAGGAACGACGACATAGATGTAGTAGAATGATGTTCCCATGGAGTGCTTCATTAAAGTGAGCCCCTTGCCTCTCACAATTTGGGGTGCTTAATTAATTAAATTAGCCATGAAGAGATTGTTCAAAATTCTCCCCATTTGCTTCAATGCATATAGTCAATCGTCTGCGAAAGTTGTCCACAATTTTGAGCAGCACATCCCGTGGTATGGCTGCACACGCTCTTCAAATGCGTTGCTCCATATCGTTTCGGGTTGAGGGCTGTCTTTTATAAACAATATTTTTTTAAATAACCCAACAAGAAATAATCAGGAGATGTTAGTTCTGGTGAATGTGGAGGCCACTGAATTGGTCCGCTGTGTCCTATCCACCGACCAGGGTACCGTAAATTAAAAATGTTCTGCACATTTTTAGCATAATGGGGAGCTGCTCCATCCTGTTGGAACCACATTCGTTGCCTAGTTTCTAAATCAACATCTTCCATTAACTTCAACAAATCACTGTGGAGAAGTTGTAAATAAGATTCCCCAGTAACATTTTGGTTACAAAAAAATACGGTCCTATCAAGAAACCATTTAAAATTCCACACCAGACTGTTAACGACCATTTGTATTGATAGTCAACAGGTTGACAGGGGGCCAATAATGATAATCATGATGATTTAATTTGCCATTGTTTTTGGATGTGGCTTCATCGATGAACATAACATATCTAAAAAAATATCATTGTCACCTCGTATCATTTCCAAATGCACGTGTATTTGCATATCTTTTCGGCGTTAATGCCTGTGTAAGTGTGATATGATATGCATGATATTTATGTGACTTAAAAATCCTCAAACCAGTTGATTCAGGTATTCCAGTTTGTCTCTGAATCACAGGACTGCTAAGTTCGGGATCCAGTTGAACATATGTGAGAACGGTAAGGGCACAAGCATCATTTTCATTGTATTTGCAATGACGAGGCAGATACGTATCCATTTTGAGCTCATTGAGTGCAATTTTGAATAATGCTTTCGCTTGGATGTCGTCTGTTTAGGAAACGATCCGCACACAATTGCACAGCCGCAGCGTAATTGTTATGGCATTCACCTAAACTTAACATCATATCAACAATCGCTGTAGGAGGATAGTGAGCCATGTTTCGC
Organism: Schistocerca gregaria; assembly: GCF_023897955.1. Lineage (NCBI taxonomy): Eukaryota > Metazoa > Arthropoda > Insecta > Orthoptera > Acrididae > Schistocerca > Schistocerca gregaria. The sequence continues at coordinate 53,440,844 of NC_064925.1, read as the reverse complement.
TAAAGAATTATTTACTTTCGTCAGTTGATGTTTACGGTTCACAATCTGAAAGTGAAGTGACATCTGATCACACTACACCGACCTTTATACTGAGCCACAATTAGCAGTTTGGCTACAGTAGCGCCACAGTCAGGTGAGTAATGCAATTGTGAAGTTCCCTAACGAGATTTTAATACCATACTGCCACCCTCCATCAAAAACTGTGGCAGGTAGGATACATTTTGTAAAAAACAATAGCTTAATTTGGCGTAAAGAAAGAATTGGTGCTCAGATCATTCTAAATAAATCAGAGTTCTTCACCAATTTCAATTTTTCTCGATTTCAGTGCCATCTGTCAATGGTTTAAAAAAATGTTTCAGCAAAACTTGATTACTTTAACTGCCTTTGCCACCTCACCATCCTCCCCCACATTGGCCCTACTGGTTTTGGCCCTATTTTCCAAATCAAGGCAGCAGAGAGCTTCAGACCTCATCGGTGTATCGATGGAAGACATGGAACACAAGTGTCATTAATTACAGACACATACAGTGAGGGCACAGCCAGCAAGGTGAAAACAGCATCTTTAACCAAATGATCACAAAAGACCAGCTAGGCAACTGATTTTTAACCCACACTTCTCTAGATGATTCCACAATATTTACAGACTCTCAGATAATGAATTGGACTGCTCTTGCTGTTATGCAAGTCAGCAATGCCTGTGTGAGAGATGCCTGGAATAATGTTATGCTTTGGCACCTTTACAGACTGATGCACTGATTCAATCAAATGAACTACCACCATCTACCTTCATCATTACACCTACATTACTACGTACATGGCAACAGTGTTATAGTGGTAAAACCTTGTCACAGAACTAGTGAGATTACACAAAGGAACTACGGACTTCATATTACATAGCATTACAGTTGTTGTATCGGTGTTTATTATTATCTTAAACGAATCTATCCTACATTATTAGTTACTTGTCACACATTGTGTAAGCCTTGGGAATGTATAATATGTCAACAAGCCAAAGATGAACAAACCATTTATTATTTATATTGGTGTCAGATGCATTTTCTCTGGCCATGTGGATACAAAATTATTTTCTTGTTGGAAACTATTTGCCTTATTCTTTCAGTTTGCATTTAGGTTTGGATATCAGTAACTGTGTGAAAACACTTTGTGTTGGTATGGGTCCATGGTATGTTTGAACTTATGAATTTCATATGATTTACATGCAACCTTAAACTGAATACAGACATTAACTGATCCAGCCTCTAGGATTGTTGCAACAGAGCAGTGTCAATGCTCACTTGGTAGCTGTAGTGTCGAATGCAAGCAGTCGTGTTAAGACAAAGACATTTTTTAGAACACTATGATTTTTATATTGTTGACTCCAAGGATCTTGTCTGATAAACTTTTTTTGCAAAGGTAAAACTTGCAAGTATTTATAATAATCACAACCTGTTTCGTATAATCTGTCTATACTAATGTGAGTCAACTGAAGACTAATATGTGATCGAAACTGTTTTTGATAAGTAAAGTAAAAAATACAGCAGTTTTTGAAGAAATACAAAGACTTTTTAAATACATTGAAGCTGTGGAACGCTCCTCATAAAAATACTTTTTACGTTCATCAAATCTGTAGATTTGGTGAAAGCTTTTGACAATGTTAACAGGAAGACAGTTTAGAAGGTATCAGGGATAAAATAGAAAGAGCAAAAAGTTATCTACAATTTAAACAAAAACCAGACTGCATTTATAAACGACAAAGGACATGGAAGGGAAACAGCAGTTGAAAAGGGAGTGAGACAGGGCTGTAGCCTCTCCCTGATGTTATTTAATCTGTGTACTGAGTGAGCTGTAACAAAAAGTAAGGAGATAATGGGTTAAAATTGACAGAGAAGAAATAAAAACTTCTTGGTCTGGCAAGGACACTGTTATTTTGTAAGTGACAAAAGGATTTGGAATGTCACTTGAACAAAATGGATAACATATTGAAAAGAGATTATAAGTTGAACTACAACAAATATAAGACAAGGGAAATGGAATGCAGTCATTTTTATTCTGGTGACCATGATGGAACACTACAAGCATTCAACAGGTTTTGGTATTTGGGTGCCAAGATAACCTACAAAGTGGAGAGAAGGTATAAAATGCAGAGCAGCAATAGCAGGAACACTGTTCCTTAAAAAGAAAAAATTGCTAACACTGAATATAAATTCAAATATTAAAAATATACATTTAAATATTATAAAGTCTTTTCTGATGGATGTGTATGGGACGTAACCTTGTATGGAAGTGAAATGTACACGAAAAACAGTCAGAGAAGAAAAATCTTTGAAATGTGGTGCTACAGTAGAATGCTGAAGATTAGATGGGTACTTCAAATAACTTCAATAACAGGCCCTTCTATCTCTAAAAGGTAGTCCTTTGTGTGGATCCTAAGTGGTTGCAGCCAGTTATCGAAAAGGTGTTTCGTTGATGGATGGGCAACAGTATCAGAAATTATGATGGTGTTTCTAGTATCACCAACATATTTGCTAATAATTTATTTTCCTCTACTGCAGCTTTAAAGTGAAACAACAAATTTCTACCAACAGCAAATGCAGTTATGTGACATCTACGAAACAGCCAGATAATTGAAATGGCAGTGAGGGATGACAGGTGTTTGCATTTCACTCAACTGAACATCCCATGAATGCTGGATAAAATATATTTGTCTCCAAATGAAAGTAAATAGATGCAAAATATATAATTTAAAAGTATTATGTTATAAAAGAACTTACTCAAAAACGGGAATAACAATATCTTCCAGAAACTGAATTTGTAATTCTGGAATCCTTGCATTTTCCCTGTCCATCATTTCCAATGGCTTGTTTCCCATTGATTTCTCTAGATCACCTTGTGAAAAAAATTCTTCATATATAAGTTCCTAAAACAAATTTAAAAAAAATCATGTTGCTGATTCAGCAATTGAACATTATTTGTACATTTTTACATGTATTATTTCTGTGCAATTAAATAAAGAGAGGAAAAATCTAATTGCCTTGCTAAATTGCATCAGACTGACAGATATACACAGATGTTAGCACGTTCATTAGCATCTGTAACTTGGAGATTCATCATCGAACATAAGAGAGATGACAGGAATGGAGGATGATTGCAGCTGTTGTCAGAATGCTATTTTCTAATGGTACGGCCCCAATGCAGTAGTACTAACACAACTGTTTCATAAATTCTGACATTAGGACAGAAAATAACACTCTAAGTACACAAGGGTATAAACGTAAAAGCATTTGCTCAACAGAAAGCAAGTACTATTCAACATCATTCAGGACCAATTATCTATTAATTAAATTTCAATCTGCAATTTTCATTCACTTAAACACTTAGTCACTTAAATTTGCCAACATTACATATACAAATAAACCACCGTAACTTGTACCTACTGAGCTTGATTTTAATTTTCAGTGGGAAAGGAGAGAAGTAAAAAGACTGTCAGTGTGTTGGTGGAATAGAGGACTGTGCAGTGCTAGAATGGGAACAGGGATGGGGATATATTGGTACAGGACAAGTACTAACAAAGGTTGAGGCGAGGAGGGTTACAGGAACATAGGATATATTACAGGGAGAGTTCCCAACTGGGCAATTCCTTCCCATCCAAATGAGCTTTTCTAAATTGGACAGGTGGGAACTCTCCCTACAATATTTCTCACGTTCCCATATCTCTCCTGGTCTCAACCTTTGTTAGTCATTGTCCTCTACCCTCACGCCCCCCAATACCTTTCCCTCTTCCCATTCCAGCATTACATAGCCCTCTATCCCACTAATGCACCCACAGTCTTTTTACATCTGTCCTTTTCTGCAGCCCCACACCGTCCCCCTGCCCTCTGTCTAATCTCCCAACTACCTACCAACCCTACACTCTCCCCACCTCATCCCAAGCAGCACTTTACTGTCCCCCAACTTTACCCCACTATCCCTCCTCCTCACCACCCCAGCCTCCTCCTTGCCACCACCACCCATCACGCACTGCTGCTCACAGTCAGGCCTTGGCAGCCAGAGACTGTAGTCACACGTGTGTGAGTTGTGTTTGCATGAGTACGGGTGTATGTTATCTATTCTGATGAAGGCCTTTTTGGCTGAAAGCTTTGTTTGACAGTCTTTCTGTAGTACATATCTGTGACTCAACGTCTCTGCTATATTGTGAGTACCAACTATTCTTTTCATATTATTGTCATTATTCCATTCTGGATTTTCCATTGTTAACAATGTTATTTCTCAGGATACAAAAAATTAAGCAATGTCAGCTTAATAGCTAACATGTGCACATTGTAAAATAATTCAGTGAAGTTGAAGTATTTTAATCCACCTGATGACAATGGGATGTTGATAAAATTGGTAATAATGTTAAAAATAAGAGGTACTGAACAAGCATACAATTAAGTTTTTTTTGTATCTATCAGGCAGAGCCCTTAACAAGCAGTCCATTATACAGAAGAGAAATTTTTGACGATGCTATTGTGACAGAGAATTTTAATTTTTACATACAAAATTACAAGTTGATACTAGACCCAGCACGTCTGTACACATATATACCTCTTCTGGCAGCAGCATGAACTATCGTGCAAATATGGAAAACACGTTACTGTGGACTGGGGAGTCTAGGCCCGGCAAAACAGCACTCTGCAAGCGCTATGGCTGTGCTCCTGCCTAGTGCTCTGATTGAAGCAGCGAGTGAGGTCGAGGAGAGAGGCGGAAGAGGAAAAGGCTGCAGCTGGACATCACCAGAGTGAGGCAGTCAACTTTTTACATTTTGCTAACAATACTAGTTGTTTTAATTTGATTAGGAATACAGTGGCATCTACACACTTATCGAAAAAGTGGAGAAGCTACATTACTCAGTGCCAAACTAAACCAATTCTGTTTTACTTTTCATACAGTTTCAATGCCGTGCAAAGTGCTTAGTATGCCATCGTGCTATGATGAGCTGGAAAACTGGAAAAAACAGTCAGTAGAACACTATTACACCATCAGTCACAAGTAAAATATGATGCACTTGTTTTATGACAAGCGACGAGGCATGCTGGCTGAACTTAAGGTGGTTATCAGGGAAAATATTGAGTTACAGGTAAATAGAGCAGTGATGAAATCTTTAATGGTGGGCATTGCCAATTATTTTAATTCATTATACCTTTTAATGCAATGGAACAATAATTCAGTAATGGGTTACGGCAAACGAGATTGATGTTATCAAACAAGAATTGCTCTAGTGGAAAAATCAGCTTCAAGTTCATGGCATGGGATATTTATTGAAACTCATGGCAGTCATCTGTGGTCAGGCATGACTGGCTACCTTTCAATAATTGAAACATTTCATCATGAGTTCCCAAAGTGTTTGCACGTTCTTGCACACCAAACACCAACTTCAATTTATTGCTAGACCAATCTCACTTTTGGCTGCTGATATGCCAGAACATTACCTCCAAGTTGAGCTGATAGACATACAGCATAGCACCTGGATCAATGACCTGTTTGTCTAATCCACTAATTTACACAAAACTCTTAAAAATATTACCCCAAACGCAATATCCTCGGCTGCACAGACAAGCTGTTAAAGTTATTTTAATGTCTGGTTCAACATACATGTGCAAACGGTATTTTTTTACAAAACTGACAAAGGCCAATCAGATTTAATAATGTTTAATCTGTGTAACTCCAAGTAACTACGTCGCAAACCATGGTTCCAGATATATTACATATTCTGTAACCAAAATGTTTTAGTGATTCAAGAATTTCTGTGTAAATTCTAGAACCACTCAGCCTTCTACGGTCTCGACACACGAGATTCTAGATATGAGTGTGGGATGGTAGAATCCTACCTACTGTGCGTCACATGTCTGTGTGCGCAGGTTTCGGGAAAAAGGTAGAAGCACCGGTCAAACGGCACTGACTAGTACCCGTCAGAGAATACACAGGTGTGTTAGTGAGTGTGCAAGGATGAACTATAGAACCTATATTCAGCTCTGTGCTTATTGTGTCAATGAATATTGTTATGTGGAGCAAGAACAGTTGAAAAAGTACTCCTGTAACCTCTTGACTCAGCCTTGGTAGAGGCAAGATGTATTTTCTGAAAGTCATGGTAGTCAAACCAACTTCCTTTTAACTGTAAGTCATATTGTTTCTAATGTTCGAAAGTACGAGGTACTTACAGAAAGTTACATATATATGTTGAAAGTGTGAATTATATTGTGCATGAAAGTCAAATACACCACTGATTGACGAAATGTAAGGTTTGTATATCTACTTTCATACTTTAAGTCAACAGAATGTTAGAACATGGTGACTTGTGTGAAAGCACCGAAAGAAAAAAAAAAAAGGAATTTTCAGTCAAAAATGAGAAAAGAAGCTGTTGTGTGATGCCAAAGCAACTAAACATAATACAACAAGGAATTTACTCTGAGACATTGGAATATGCTCAAGTATATAATGGAGCAAAATTTGAATGAAAAATGGTGAAGACATGAAAAATTCACAACGATAAAACAGCAAAGGAGATTTCAACATCTTTGTCTAAGAAGAAATACACATAGAATGTCTCAACCAAGACGATTCAGTGCAGGGAGTATACAGCTCTCACACATGTCGCAGGGACGCAAACACGGAAACCAATGTACATCCGACACCACCGGCAGCAGCTGCTGACCTGCCTCCACATCCACTCACCTATGCTACGAGAATTCCATGCGTGAGCGTGAAACAAGACTTCATTACTTTAGCACGAATTGGTACAAGATACTGTTGAGTGAACTTTATTTGTGTAGTTATCACATTTAAAGTTAGTTTTAAATGCTTACGAGATCTAAAGCATACAAGAGTACGGAAAATATACAACAGGTTGGAAACACTCAAGAACCGGCTATGGCCATGAAAGTTCGATAAGAAGTGCCTGACTGGGCTGAGATGATAAATTTAATTAAAGCTCAGAGTCTGCAATTAAATGCTCAGAGTGAGACTCTAAGGAAAGAGATGGGCTTGGTAAATTCTCAATTAAATGCTCAGAGGGAAACTAAATATTCACACAACTAATTTGGGTTTGTCAACTCCCATAGCAAGGAACTTAGTAATCTATGTGAATGCATGGGTGCTTTGAAGACTGAATTTGACACCATAAGTAATAAAGTAGAGAATTTAAAAGTAGATTTAAAGAATGAGCTGACAAATTCTTTGATCACTCATAAAAATCATGTTTACTGACCTTAGTCAGAAACAGAATGATACCTTTCAAGATTTGTCGAGAAGGTTAGAACTTAACATTGAGAACAAATGTAATAATGTAGAATCAGAACTTATTGAAAAGTTAGAATCTTTTGAAAATGTGTACAATATTAAATAAAATGGTGTAAGACAGGGAATGTATACTTTGAAAGAGAGTGTAGATAAGCAGAATGAGGTAATACCAGTCATTAAAAGGTGTCAATACACGGGTAGATAATGTAGAAAGAAATTTCAAAGAGAAAATAGCTAGCTCTGATATTATAAATGTAATTAGTTTGGAGGAACAATTCGGGGAAATTATAGATCGAAAAGTTACCGAGAGAATAACATCCAGCAATGTATTGCCCATTCTTTTTTCTGTACTTAATGCTACCAGGAAGGGTATGGACGACCTGTGGAAAGAGATAAAGCTTAGCCAAGATAAAGTAGAAAAAAGAGTATCTTCACCTAACATTGTATTAACTAGTGAAGGTGTGACTGATTTAAATGGGGAGCTAATTCAGGGTTATCTAGGCAGTTCCCTTAGTTTAAGGTGGATGGAGAGGTACATCTGACACATTTCTAAAAAAGATTTAACCAGGCTTTGCCAAAAAATTTGGAAGATTCCAAGAAGATCAAATTTGTGGAGGAGTACCTGCTATGGGAAGCCTCAGAATGGGGGACAGTAAATATCGAGAATTTTTCCTCTTGGGAAGACTTTCAAAAGAAATTTAAAGAAAATTACTGGTCTGCCAGTGCTCAGAATAAAGCTAATATCAGATCCATGGGACCCAGACGGAGTAATCTATCCCCCAGGGACCTTAACATTCTGAGTTAACGGGCAGAGTGATGACCACTGGATCCCGAGTTTTTTTCGGTGTTTCTTCCAAAATAGTTTTCCTGCATCGAATTCCTTTAAAATCTAAAACTCTCTCACTGCTTAGAAAACCAGATATGACTATAAAATAGAGAACAACTTAAGAGAATCACAAAAAAGTGATGTCTAGACGAAATAAATCAAACAGAGTATTATGTTTGTGGAAAATATAATATGATGTGAGTAGCTGAACAACTGTCATACCACAGCATTTAAATTTTCTATTTTTTGTAGAGGATTTTATATATTTTGTGAGATGTAATATACTTGGGAGGGTTTGTATAAATTTAGAAAGGGGTGGGTACTAAAGCTAAAATCATGATTTACAAGAACAGATAAATCCTGACTAATACACACATCACACCTTACAAACAACCCTCACAAACAAGTGTGCCTGATTCTTCTTCATTTGCCGTTTCCACAGAGTTGCTAAGATTTCCTCTGGGGACCTCAAAAGATAAAGGTGGGACAAGCCCATTCTGTAGGAGACAATTTAACACCAAACCTCCTCAGGTGTCTCACTCAAGTACCCCAGTAGGGATCCTGGGGAAGGGGTTAGGAAGGGTTTCCTGTCTTCTGTTTTTTTTTTTTTTTTTTTCTTTCTCTTCTTTGATCCTAGCATCCATATCTACTTTTTCCTTTCTTACTTCTCATCTTGAGGACCTGTCCATTTTTTCCCTCTTTCGATATTAATAAACTTCTATCACTGAAGTCCCCCCTTATTTCCGTGGTTACTAATAATCTACATCTTACTATCATGAACCATGGACCTTGCCGTTGGTGGGGAGGCTTGCGTGCCTCAGCGATACAGATGGCCGTACCGTAGGTGCAACCACAACGGAGGGGTATCTGTTGAGAGGCCAGACAAACGTGTGGTTCCTGAAGAGGGGCAGCAGCCTTTTCAGTAGTTGCAGGGGCAACAGTCTGGATGATTGACTGATCTGGCCTTGCAACATTAACCAAAACGGCCTTGCTGTGCTGGTACTGCGAACGGCTGAAAGCAAGGGGAAACTACAGCCGTAATTTTTCCCGAGGACATGCAGCTTTACTGTATGCATGGAGAGCTGCATCAAACCAGTCTCAGGACTGATGACAACAACAACATTTCCGTGGTTACTAATAATCTACATCTTACTATAAAATAGTAATGAGTAATGGATACATAAGGAAAAGGTGTGATCAATGTCAGTGCAATAAAAACTCTGATGAATTGAAGGATAGTTGGACATAAATAGTATATGTAGACATAATATCTATTGAAAATATAGAAGTGTTGAGTAGTTGAAGACTAATATATTAAAGAATGAATGCGAAGTTTAAAATAGATTTATAGCTTCACCAGAATATACTTTATTATGGTATACAAAGAAATGTATACTAGGGTAATGAACTGTGAGGCCTACTCAGAAAGGATAAGGGTGGTGTACCTGGCATTCACTAAGTATAAAGGGCAAGCGTACCTATGTGGAGAAAGGACGATCTGAGGCCTAAAAAACAGGGATGTTTATAAGGGGCGTACCTACCAGAATGGAAAGAGGAAGTGCTCTCATGAGGTCAACCCACAAGCAAGGTATAGGTGCTGATCCTAGAAGAAGGGGACAGTATCGTGACAAAAGTCACAGATTTTATACCCAGCTTTTTACCACCTCGAACTCACGATATTCTAGATATGAGTGTGGGATGGTAGAATCGTACCTACTGTGTGTCACATGTCTGTGTAAGCAGGTTTAAAATCAGTCGTGGGAAAAAGACAGATGAGGCAGTCGAATGGCACTGACACGTACCCGTCAGACAATACACAGATATGTTAGTGAGTGAGCAAGGAAGAACTATGGAATCTATATGCAGCTCTGTGCTTATTGTGTCATTTACTATTGTTATGTGAAACAAGAACAGTTGAAAAAGTACTCTTTTAATCTCGCGACTCAGCCTTGGTTGAGGCAAGACGTATTTTCTGATTCATTTTAAGAAAGTCATGGTAGTCAAGCCAATTATTTTTTTTAATTGCAACTCATTTTGTTTCTAATGTTAGACAGTATGAGGTACTTACTGATACTTGAAAGTGTGAATTATATTGTGCATCAGAGGCAAACACATCATTAACTGGGGAAAAGGAAAGTTTTTATTTCTACTCATTTTATAAGTAGAAAGAGGCTTAAAAGTTCCTGTACCTAACACTGTTTGATGGAGAAGAAGTCAACAGATATTCCAGCAGCTGACTATCCCGTAAAGAAGAGGGACCGCAAAATTATAAGTAAGTCACCTCATAAAGAAGTGGGGTGTGGTTTGGGGAAATAAATCTGTATAACCCACACCCACACTCACACTTTAGGTTGTGAGAATGTTATAAAGTGTATAAATTTATAAATGTCATAACATTAAATGCCTGTACATATAGCTTTTTGTACTTCTGCTCACAGTACTAGCACTGTTTAACGTACTTATTCAATTAAATATTTATTTCTTTAATAGAAAAATAAAAAGTTGAAAATAAAGACTAGTGACACAGTCCTCCTTATAAACCTATGCTGCAATATTCGCCTCTCAGAAATAGTTGCAATGTATTTTAAACACATCTTCCCCATGCCCACAGCTGTCAGCACATAGGCATCTGACTCACACACATGCTTGGAACAGCACAGTGGTGGGGGAAGCTGGAGCACACAGCAGGCTCCTAGAGCACAAGCGCGATCCACAAGTGTAAATCTCGGCCCGGCCTAGTCTAGTCCATTTTTTGAGGGTAAAAATCTCATTCCAATTTAAAAGTTGCATACAGTGTAGGCTATCTCAACAAAAACATAACCTCCTGCTTTTGCAGGTGTCATTACAATCTAACTGATTTGCCACATTTCTGATGACCAGTAGAAGCTCCAACACTACTAGCTATGACAGCAAGTTAGCAGACAATTTGGAATTAACAAACTTTGGCAGAGCTGTTCATTTCTTATAAAAAGGTATGCAATAGCATGCACAAAACAATACTTTGGGATTTTGTTATGGGATGATCATTCAGCGGCAGTTACTCAATTAGTTATTTGTACATTCCATGGATCATAATTGTGTCTCAATGGAAAACCTGAAATGTGCTGAGGATTTTCACAATACCTTAATGTGCACACATTAATTTAGGCATAACTACACAGAGGATATTCTGTGGAGTAGGAGTAGTTGTCAAGCAGGTACAACTTCAATTAGAATTTGAAGTTAATTTTATTAGCCATTAAATTCTTTGTATCACTGGTTAGATGATCAGACATCTTTATGACTGAATTTCTCATTCCTTTCTGTGTCACACTAATGGTGGGTGATTGATAATGTAAACCATTTCTTGTTCTAGTATTACTTTTCCAGATGCATCTATTGGTTTTCAACTGTGACTGTGTAAAGAGCCTACCCTTCAGTCATGGGATGTGACTAGAAAGGCACAAGATCAGGTGAAGTCAGCACACCCAATTTCCGCCAGTCTTCCACAAAGGTCGCTGACATTGATGGACTTTGTTGCATGTAACTATTAAGTGCAGCCAATGGAACAGTGGTACGGTATCATTCCCTGTAGCAGGGAATGGAGTGGAGGTACAGTATCACTCTGCTCAGCAGCCGACAGCATAGAGAAGCTGCATCACTCTTTAATATTACGGGACCAGAAGGACCTGTGAAGTAAGTTACTACAAGCATGGTCATTTAACAATGCTGTTAAATGGCTGGAAAGCCATGAGTTTTGCCATTTCAATAGACAGTGTGGAAGCAAGTTCACTTGCTGCTTGCAAGTAGTGAACTAGGTTGGTGGTCTAGTGCACAGTTTTTATACAATTAATCCTTGAAGGTGAAGGAACCACAGAACTTATAACACATATAAACTGAGCTGCAAGCAGTCATCTCACAATAAAAAACCAAATTTTCATTACATTAGTGCCAGTTCTGTGTGAATTAATGTAACTAGACCATAAGTTTCTAATGCATAAAATAATATATCTGATGTTCAGGATTCAGTGCAAGGCTTTCATTATGGTAAAACAATGAGTCTACTTCATATCCCATTGTGATTTATGTTGTTGCAAATGAACTAATGCACGGCAAAAGCATGTGATTTATAAGTGACATACAAAAACATGACACAGTAGTTGTTTTTTTCATGATGGAACTGGTAAGCTTCAGAAAACAGATGGTAACTGAGTTGCACAAAAATTTTTTTAATGATGGATCTGATGGAAATTGATTTTTTTTTTAAAAAAACCTCACATATATGATTTTAAAAACATTTACTCATTTGTGTCACCATCATTAAGATTATGGTATAAAAGCTACATCAAATTTACCTGACATCAGTCAATGAAATTTGCATGTGATGGGGTTGAATGAATTGTAAAATGACTGGCAGCAATGGGTAGATTGAGGTGCTCCAAAGAAAAGAAAATTCCATTTGATTTGTGTACTTTACTTCATCAAAACTTGACAAAAATAAAATTCATTTTTACTATCAGAATCCAGGTAGAATAATTCAGCACAGGAAAAGAATAAAAATTTTCCTCTGCATACACAGTTGCCCATAAAAGAGAAACTGCAATTTGTTCCTACTGATTTGCAAAAAGTTTTCAAGTGACAAAGTTTCAGGAAATTTCCCGTCATTTGGATGCCAAAATTTTGTATTCAGTAGAGGATAAACCAGCATCTAAAGTTTCAACTTTGGAGCCAGAACAGTACAATTTCTGAATTTGTGACACTAGAATGTTCTTTTAAAGGTGTCAGTTCCTAAATCACGCCCTCTGAGTAAAAACTACTGTTACCAATCTGCACTAAAATAACAATTGGATGCAAAATTCAAACTGTTATAACATTGGTAAACAGATAACTTAGTTGACAGATTACTGCTTCGGATTCATTCAGCAAGCCACCTAAGGTTTAGGAACATTGGCTAGTCAGCATTTTGTGAGGCTTGGGAACCTCTTCTGAGCAACACACTAACAGGCTAGGGAACTTTGGTTGGACCTGTCTGGCTATTTAGTCTCACCCCTTGGTAATGGGGATGTCATTCTCTTCAGAGAGGTAGTCACCATGAACAAGCACAAGGCCGGCCGCGGTGGTCGAGCGGTTCTAGGCGCTTCAGTCCGGAACTGCACGACTGCTGCGGTCACAGGTTCGAATCCTGCCTCGGGCATGGATGTGTGTGATGTCCTTAGGTTAGTAAGGTTTAAGTAGTTCTAAGCTCTAGGGGACTGATGACCTCAGGTGTTAAGTCCCACAGTGCTCAGAGCCTTTTGAACCATTAGACAAGCACAAGGAGAGCATCAGGATCAGCCACAAACCCTTTCTTTAAATGGACTTCACTGAATTTACATGTTAACTCAAAATGAGGTGACTGGTTTTTAAGATATGCCATGCTGTTTAAAAATTTCAACTTTTGCTTAGCGCAATATAATATGATTTCTCTTTCTCTCAAAATACATTTTATAATTACCATAGATACATGAATAATCCACACACATCTTTTCTCAAATTTAAGTATAAAAAACTGGAGCGCACAGATTAACTGTAAAAAGGTTGGTACTGCTCCACTTCCAACAATATATCCTGTTATACTACAGTGTGCACCCATGGTCTAGGGGTAGCGTCTTTGATTAGTGATCAAAATGTCATTGGTCCTGGGTTCGAAATCCATCATCACTTAAATTTTGATTAATAATCAGCATTGGCGGCTGAAGATTTCCGGCATAAGAAGTCAACCTTGTCAAAGAGAGCAGAGGAGCAGGCAGAGGTTCACAGCACTCTCTTGTCCTTGGGGTGGGAAACTGCCCCTAAAGGTGGAAGAATCAGCAATGATCAATGGGAAGAGGATGCAGAAGGCAATGGAAACCACTGCATTAAAGACCATAATGTGTATCCACAGGGCATGTGGCCTGCAACTGAAAAAATGTCATGATGATCTATCCACTGGCAAAAGATTCCAGAATAGTCCCCCATTCAGATTTACAAGCGGGGACTGCCAAGGGGGAGGTGACCATGAGAAAAAGATTTAATAACTAACGAAAAGATAACATTCTATGATTCGAGGCATGCAATATCAGAAGCTTGAATGTGATAGGGAAAATGGAAAATCTGAAAAGGTAAATGCAAAGGCTCAAGCTAGATATAGCAGGGGCCAGTGAAGCGAAATGGAAAGATGACAAGGATTTCTGGTCAGATGAGTGTAGTGTGACGTCAACAGTATCAGAAAATTATATAACGGTAGGATTCATTATGAATATGAAGGTAGGGCAGAGAATGTGTTACTGTGAAGAGTTCAGTGATAGGGTTGTTGTTATCGGAATCGACAGCAAACCAACAGTGACAACGATAGTTTGGGTATATATGCCGATATCGCAAGCTGACGATGAGGAGATAGAGAAAGTATATGAGGATACTGAAAGGGTAATACAGTATGTAAAGGGAGATGAAAATCTAATTGTAATGGGGGACTGGAATGCAGTTGTAGGGTTGGTTGGTTTAAAGGCAGGTGAAGGGACCAAACTACGAAGTCCCTTGTTCCTAATAAAACAAAGCCACAAGCGTGAGAATAAAATGGACAAAACATATAACACAAAACAGAAAGGAAGGAAAAGTCACAAGAACAAAGCTAAGTCAACGAACATTAAAAGGAACAAAAGAGGACAAGAAAACAACAGAGATGCTAGAAACAGAAGAGAGTAAAACATGAAAGCAGATTACAGCGGCTGGCCAACCACAAGAATAAAAAGGGAAAGCCAGCCACTCTGCAACACATTAAAACCTCCACCCTAGAAGCATTAGGGTGGAGGACACAAAGGGACAAAGGACATGCACTAAAACCTACATAGAAGTATAAAACCCACTCTCATGGATAAAACGTAAAACTAAAGCTGTTGTGGAGGCATTGTTACCCAACGCCGAAGGCAGGGTGCTGGAAAGTTAAAAGTCTGCCACAGAGTGGCTAAAAGTGGGCAGTCCAGCAAGAGGTGGACAACTGTCATTTGGGAGCCACAGTGACACTGAGGTTGGGTCCTCACAACGGAATAGGTAACCATTCGTTAGCCACGTATGGCCAATGCAGAGCTGGCAGAGGACAACTGATTCCCTGTGAGAAGCCTGCATGGAAGACTTACACACACTAATAGTCTCCTTAATGACATGCAGTTTGATGTGTGTGCTGTTATGCCATTCCATCTCCCACAGCCAGAAAACCCTGCAGTGTAAGGCAAAATGCAGGTCAGCTTCAGAGATGCCTATCTCCAGAAGCGGTTTCCGCATCGCCTGTTTGGCCAGCCTGTCGGCAAGTTCGTTACCGAGGATTCCGACGTGTCCTGGGGTCCACATAAACACCACGAAATGGCAGGACTGTTCCAGGGCATAGATGGGACTCCTGAATGGACGCTACGAGAGGGTGGTGAGGGTAGCACTGGTCGATAGCTTGTAGGCTGCTCAATGAGTCAGTACACAGGAGAAATGACTCGCCAGGGCATGAGCGAATGTACTCAAGAGCATGAGATATGGCTGCCAGATCTGCAGTGAAAACACCACAGCCAACTGGCAAGGAGTGCTGCCCAATATGTCCTCCATGAACATATGCAAAGCCTATGTGACCATCAGCCATTGAGCCGTCGGTGTAAACCACTTCAGAGCCCCGGAGCACATCAAGAATCGACAGGAAGTGACAGCAGAGAGCGGCGGGGTTAACGGAGTCCTTAGGGCCATGCAAAAGGTCCAGACAAAGCTGTGGCTGAGGCGTACACCACGGAGGCGTACGTGAAGTAGAGGTGGTAAAGGGAAGGACTTCAGTTCAGGGAGGAGGGGCCGTACGGGAACTGCAATCGTTAGCCCCGATCTGGGCGGCTGATGCAGGAGATGGGCTGCTGTGGGCAGGAAAAGAGGACGGTAATTTGGATGCTCAGTGGAACTATGAACGTGTGCTGTGTAACTGGTGAGCAGTTGCACACATCTCACCTGCAGTGGAGGAACACCAGCCTCCACCAGTACGCTGGTCAGCGGACTCATCCTAAAAGCACCTGTCTGTAATCGGCTCCCACAGAGGTGCACAGGGTCAAGTAAATGCAATGCTGAAGGTGCTGCCGAACCATGAACCACACTCTCGTAGTAAATTCAGGATTGGACAAGGGCTCTGTAGAGCTGCAGCAGTGCAGCGCGATCTGCACTCCAATTGGCGTTGCTCAGGCAATGGGGGGCATTGAGGTGCTGCCAGCACTTCTGCTTAAGTTGATGAAGATGAGGGAGCCAAGTCAATTGAGTGTTGAAAACCAGTCATAGGAATTGATAAGTCTCCCCTACAGTGAGTGGATCGTCATTAAGGTAAAGTGCGGGTTCCAGATGAACGGAAGGACGCCGACAGAAGCGCATGACACATGACTTTGCGGCTGAAAACTGGAAGCCGTGGGCTAGAGCCCATGACTGCACCTTGTGGATGGCTCCCTGGACGTGCCACTCAGCAACAACATTCAAGAGGCAGTTTACAACTCAGAGTCACCAGCTGCTACCGATTTATTGCCTGAGGAGTCTATATCCATGGGGTCTGAGGGCCTGGCGAGATCAAGGTCCTCAGTGGACGCCAAAATCTCCACCCTATCGTCAGGTGCAGAGCTTGTAGGTAGCAGTGGTGTGGGTACCACCGCAATTTCCTTGGTCTTAGGGGTTTTCTTTTTGGATTTCTCTTGTTGCTCCTTGGGTTTCCCTGGCTGGGAGGACTTCACTGGACCAGTCTAAGGGACTGAGGATGAGCATGAAGCCCTACAACCAGTTGCTTTTGGGCTCTTCAGCCACTGGCAGGTGTCGTCTTTCCCACTAGGAGAAACTTGGGAAGGCAGTGACCGAAGGGACCCCTTCCTAGCGAGAGAAGCCGAAGAAGACTTATGTTTCTCCGGCCTAGAAGTGGGGATGGACGTCCCCGATGGTCATGAGGGTGTCGCTCTAGAGCCGGCCGCGGTGGTCTCGCAGTTTTAGGGGCGCAGTCCGGAACCGTGCAACTGCTACGGTCGCAGGTTCGAATCCTGCCTTGGGCATGGATGTGTGTGATGTCCTTAGGTTAGTTAGGTTTAAGTAGTTCTAAGTTCTAGGGGACTGATGACCACAGCAATTGAGTCCCATAGTGCTCAGAGCCATTTGTTGCTCCAGAAGTAGGTGGTGCAGGAGCAACAGGGAGGGAAACGCCCCCCACCATCAAGAGGGCAGGTGTAGTCTTCCAGCTCTGAGAGGTGACCTGGGTTGGTGGAGCTGATGGTGCCAGAACTGTTTTAGTGGCGGCGTAAGATGATGTCATACACACAGGATACAGTCATTCAAATTCTCTCTTACCCTCAGTGTAGGTAAGTCTGTCCAGGGTCTTTTACTCCACGATTTTCCTTTCTTTATGGAGAATCCTGCAGTCTGGTGAGCAAGGCGAATGGTGCTCTCCGCAGTTGACACGGACGGGAGGAGAGCACATAGAGTATTGGGATGTGATGGGCGTCCACAATCTCGACATGTGAGGCTGGAAGTGCAGCAGGAAGATATACAGCCAAACTTCAGCACTTAAAGCACCGCATCGGGGGAGGGATATATGGCTTTACATCACATCGGCAGATCATCACCTTGACCTTCTCGGGAAATGTATCGCCCTCAAAGGCCAAGAGGAAGGCACTGGTGGCAACCTGATTGTCCTTTGGACACTGGTGGACATGCTGGATGAATTGTACACCTCGTTGCTCTAAATTGGCACACAGCTCATCGTCGGACTGCAAAAGAAGGTCTCTGTGAAATATGGTACCCTGGGCCATATTTAAGATCTTATGGGGCATGATGGTTACAGAAACATCTTCCAGCTTGTCACAAGCAAGTATCTCCTGTGACTGGGCAGAGGATGCTGTTTTGATCAAGACTGACCCAGATCTCACTTTGGACAAGCCCTCCACCTCCCTGAACTTGTCCTCTAAATGCTCAACAAAAACTGAGGATTCATTGTCATGAAAGATGCCCAATCTGCACTCGAACATATAAGGTACCGGGGTGAATAAGATCTGCTGCCATCCTTAGACTAACATTCCTCCTATGGTGTGGCCAGGGAGGGGAACGATTTGGGGTCGTACTTCTGTACACTGAAATGAGCTCCTGATCGCTTAGAGACTGCTGGTGCTTCACCACCAGCAAGAGATAGACTACAGTTCATCGCGTGTCATCCGCCCTGATGCCACCCACTCCGACGGGGCCCTCCCCACGGGCGCCACCCAGCTGCAGCAAAGGCCACCTGGCAGGACGGCCATTGCTGGGAGTCCCAATTCCCCAGGGGGATGGGCATCTAACACTTGGCATATGTGGGGAGTTAACAACGCAGGCATCAGCAGAGGGATCCCTGTGTGGTCAGGGGTCTACAACCAACAGGGTACATGGTCGCCCCAACACAACGGACTGGCTACCGTGCTGGATATCAGATGCAAAGAAGCCCATGGTCATCGTCGACACTGAAATCGTCACTGCATAGTGCATGGTGGAAAATGCACCCAGGAAGGTGACCTCACCCACGAGATGGAGAATGGGCAGGACTGCAATGCGACGATGAGAAAGTGGGCTAAAGATCTCAATGCATGATGGACACGATGCACCTTGTAAGGCGCCCTCCACTAATTGGATCGCTCTTTGGGAAAAGTTTGAAGAATGGAGGTCAAAACCTACAGGAGACCATCAGATAAAGACAGGAATACCTCAGGCCTATTCTAACCTCCGGAACTGCAGGGGATGCAGTTGTAGGGGAAGGAATAGAAGGAAAGGTTACAGGTGGATGTGGGCTTGGAACAAGGAATGAGAGAGGAGAAAGACTAATTGAATTCTGTAATAAATACTCTGTTCAAGAATAACAAGAGGAGGAAGTATACTTGGTAAAGGCCAGGTTATACAGGAAGATTTAGTTAGATTATATCATGATCAGACAGAGATTGGATTGTAAGACTTACCGAGGAGGATAGACTCAGATCACAACATAGTAGTGATGAAGAGTAGGTTGAAGTTTAGGAGCTTAGTTGGGACAACCATCAAGCAAAGAAGTGGGATACGAAAATACTAAGGAATGATGAAATACACTTGAAGTTATCTAGGGCTATAGATACAGCAATAAAGAATAGTTCAGTAGGCACTACAGTTGAAGAGGAATGGACATCTCTAAAAAGAGCAATCACACAAGTTGGAAAGAAAAAATAGGTACAGAGAAGTTAAGTGCAAAGAAACCATGGGTAACAGAAGAAATACTTCAGTTGAGCAATGAAAAAAGGAAGAACAAAAATGTTCAAGGAAATTCAGGAATACAGAAATATAAGTTGCCAAGGAATGAAATAAACAGGAAGTGCAGGGAAGCTAAGATAAAATAGCTGCATGAAAAAAAAAAAAAAATTGTCAGAGAACTGACTCAGCACATGGGGAAGTAAAAACTTCGTTGAAATTAAAAGCAAGGGCAGTGACATTAAGAGTGCAACAGAAATTCTGCTGTTAAATGCAGAGAAGAAAGCGGATAGGTGGAAAGAATACATTGAAGGACTCAATGAGGAGGAAGATTTGTCTGATGTGATAGAAGAAGAAACAAAAGTCGATTTTGAAGAGATTGAGGATCTAGCATTAGAATCAGAATTCAAAAGAGCTTTGGAGGACTTAAAGAGCTTATTAGTTAGAAGGGTTAGATAACATTCAATCACAATTTCTAACGGCATTGGAGGAAGGGGCAACAAACCGACTATTCAAGTTGGTGTGTAGAATGTATGAGTCTGATGACTTACCATCTGACTTTAGAAAAAATATCATCCACACAATTCCAAAAACTGCAAGAGCTGACAACTGTGAGAATTATCATACAATCAGCTTAACAGCTTCATGCATCCAAGTTGCAGACAAGAATAACATACAGAAGAATGGAAAATGAAACTGAGGATGTGTTAGATGACTATCAGGAAATGTAAATGCACCAGAGAGGTAATTCTGACTCTGTGGTTGACAACAGAAGCAAGACTAAAGAAAAATAAGGAGAGACGGGTAACACACAATATGTACAAGAGCCAAGAGGGAATAATATGAGCGGACAACCAAGAATGAAGTGCTGGATTGAAAAGGGCATTAGACAAGGATGAAGTATTTAGCCCCTAATGTTCAACCTGTACATTGAAGAAGCAGTGATGGAAATAAAAGAAAGATTCAGAAGTGGAATTAAAGGATATCAATGATACAATTTGCTGATGACATTGGTATCCTGAGTTAAAGTGAAGAAGAATTACATTATCTGCTGAATGGTATGAACAGTCTAATCAGTACAGAATATGGCCTGAGAGTAAATTGAAGAAAGACAAAAGTAATGAGACGTAGTAGAAACGAGAATAGCGAGAAAATTACAATGGACTGATGGTCACAGAGTAGATGAAGTTAAGGAATTCTATTACCTAGGCAGCAAAATAACCAATGATGGATGGAGCACGAATGACATCAAAAGCAGACTAGCACTGGCAAAAAGGGCATTCCAGGACAAGAGAAGTCTGCTAGTATCAAAAATAGGCCTTAATTTGAGGAAGAAATTTCTGAGAATATAAATTTGAAGCGCAGCTTTCTACAGGGTGTATAAGGGGACAAGGAAAAAAAATTCCCGGATTATTCCCGGATATCCCGTTTAAAAAATATGCTTTATCCTGGGCGAAAATACACTTCTTTCGTGCTAAGTGACAGTAGGTTTTCCGTAAATTTTCCCTTGGACCTGTAAAACGTATCAATTCTTTGAATGGTTAACATTTTATACACTCGCGTAGAACTTTCCGGGTAAAAAAAGACGAGGGAGAGAAGTTTTGGAAAGACCTTTGATTTGCAGCAACATATGCTGCATAATTTTGTATTACGAAAGTATAAATTCTAATTGCACCAAGCACAGCGCATTAGTTTCCGGAGCATTGAAACCGAGGTTGCGATGTCCTTTTGCAAGCCAATCATACAGTATCTCATGCCACGTGATCTCGTCAGCTGATGAGAGCAGATATTCAGAGCATAAGACACATGTTATAGTCAGCCAATAGCAAGATCACTGGTTATGTAGCGCGAAAAAGTTAAAGGTTTATATTAATGTACATAGGATAGCTACAAGAAAAGCTAAGCTTTCGCATGTAATATTGATCGTTTTCTGCGTGTGTTATACTTTAAGATACATTGCTCAATTTTAAATGCTCTGTGATTTAGAAATCAATCCCACTTTCTCACACGTAACATAATTCAACTTGCGTAAAAAAAAAAGTTGCTTTGGAAGTAACACTTTTCAAACCACCGTTTGCAATACTATCTGGAAACTGTTAGAAATAGGTTCGATTTACTAGCTGCCAGAGAGCGCCAGAAAACAGGCATTATTGAGCATGAGCAGCTGCAGTGGTGTAGGAAGCCCACATGTAAATATGTATAAAGCACTATGAGAGCTTACATTATAATATAAAAGAAACAGGGCATCAGAGGATACTCCCAAGAGCATCGGACTTTTGAAAACCATGGTAAAATACATAATTTGGCTTGAAGTGCACATTGTTTTTCTTCCAGATTCAGAATGAAGTAGGTTCCATCTGATATTAAGTTTTTCAGTGTGGTTTTTGGGATTTCTTCGAGTACCTGTACTCTACGATCTCATTTTTGTTTCTTTATTATAGCATAATGCCACACATGGCAGAAGATGATAACGCACACTTGAAATTCAGGAAACAGTTGGAACTAACCAATACTGTGGAATGAAACACTTTGTTTCAAATAAAATGATTGCCTTAGGTGAAAGATTAATAAAGCCAAATTTCTTTAGCAAACTTGCAAAACAACTTCATTGTTCTACAAGGCAATTAATGCTTGACTGCTTATAACTTAGAAATAAAATCAAATCAGAAAACTGAAACTAATAATACATTTTTGTCCTCTGTAACTATGTGACTGTATTTTAATTCACTTGATAGCAATCCGTTTTGTTTTCATTTGACATGGGAGCTGTAAATGAAGAGAAGCAGCGAAATCACTTAATGTAAACACGGGTCACGTGGAGACTAATCCCTTCCACACTACAACTCAGACAACTCTGCGCATGAGAGAATCTGGCAGCTAGGGCGCGCGAGAATTTGTTTTTTCGTTAGCATCTGGCTGCCTGCTGCTAATGCCTATACAGCTAACAGCCATGCTTCAAGTAGCGGGAATCGGAGAAGGTACTGCTCATACGCGAGCCAACTGCGAATGGGCATCAGCCCGCTGGCGACTGGTCAAACGAACTTAATGTGAATAGTTGTGACGTCATGCTCATAGCAAGCAGTTTATTGTTATGAAGAGTTACATAGTCTTTGGCCTACAGCCTTTGACATAGTTTTGCTATTTGCAGACTCTTGCGCGTGCACAGTGTTTTGTTGTTGTAAATTGCGCATTTCCTTTGCCACTTAAGTTTTATTTTTTCTCTCGTTTATATTTTATTGCTGTAGTATCATTCTCCAGTAGCAGGATATAGTAACATTCTTTGCTAGAGAATCAATTCTTACCAGTCAAAATTACAAAAATTTAGCTGAAAGCTAAAACAATGAAAAATTCCTGGAATTCTGAAAAATTTCCGGGTGTTTCCCAGTTATTTCTCGGGTGAAAAAATTCCCGATGTTTTCCCGGATTTCCCGGTTGTCCTGGGTCATATACACCCTGTTCTATGGAAGTGAAACATGGACTGTGGGAAAACTGTAACAGAAGAGAATAAAAGCATTTGAGATGTGGTGCTTCAGATGAATGTAGACGATTAGGTGGACGAATAAGGTAAGGAATGAGCATGTTCCGTGCAGAATTGGAGAGGAAAGAAATGGGTGGAAAACACTGACAAGGAGAAGGGACAGGGTGATAGGACATCTGTTGAGACATCAGGGAATGACTTCCACCATACTAGGGTGCACTGTAGAGGGCAAAAACTGCAGAGGAAAACAGGGACTGAAATACATCCAGCAAATAATTGAGGACAAAGGTTGCAAGGGCTACTCTAAGCTGAAGAGTTTGGCACAGGAGACGAATTCATCGCAGTCCACATCAAACCAATTAAAATATTCAAAAACGAAAAAAATACTATAGCGTCATTGCAGCCTCAGTGTGCAACGTGTCAGTAGCACATTAGAAGAGAAGTATTAAGCATGTGTTAACTTGTTAATTATGGCTACAAATTCTCATTATCTCTAAAGAAAATGAAGCATATAGAAGGTACACTGCACGCATGACTGACGAAAAAAAATAGAGAAAATGTAGCTTCAAGAAATGAACAGAAACCGCTGGGCGTTTCACGGCCAAAATTGCCAAGCATCTTGTCCTCAAATAATAAAAAGGCTCTGTGATACGTAGATGAGAAGCAACAATATGGATGAGCAGTGCCTAGTGAAATGTTCCAACTCAAAGCATAGGTTTTGGCCAAAGGACTAGGCATAGCTGGGGCTGGCCACAAGATTTTTCATCGAAATGGATTAGGCTTCCAAAGGAAAACTATCACCACTCAACAGCTTCCACACAATTAAGAGAAAAATGTAGTGAATTTTCCATCACTATGTGATAAATTTGTGCTGTGAACTTCCTTATATATTATATTAATGCCAACTGGTAATGCGGATTAAACACCAGTCTGTTCCAAGGTACCATTTGACAACACCGTGAACAGGAAAGGGGAACCTGGTCTCATGATATGAACTGGTGACAATGAAAAGTAAAGGTGTACAGTGATGCTATGTGTAATTGGCACGTGATGAAAGCTACCAGCATATGCGATATTTGAAAGGAAAACTATTCCAAAAATATTAGAGCGAGGAACAATGGTGATAGCAAATCCATAAGAGTGAGGAATAGTGACCTTGTGGTTGCCTGGGTGAGGCATGTTTGTCAATGCTGCCCTGGTGCATTACTGAATTGATGTAATATATTGGTCCTGGATAGCTTCTGGAGACATACAACAGTGGAAGTGTGAGACAAATAACAAAAAGGGAAAACTAACTTTGTCATTATCCCTGGAGGCCTCACATCCACCCTGCAATCACTAGATGTGTGTATAAACTGGCCAATCAAAGTTGCACTTAGCAGTGATATATGCTATGGATGGCTGATGAAAACCCAAAGTTCATGCTCTGTGGAAGAATTAATAACCAGATTTGTCCCAAATTTGTGATTGGGTGAAATGTACATGGGATTACATTGTGCTACCACTGGCAAAAATGAAAATTGCGCAGAACCGGGGATGTTGCTCTCTGGGAATATGGTGAAAACAATGATTTTTCCACTAGTGATGCCAATGAAAGTGGTGATGAATAGAATGATTATCTCAGAAGATTTTTTTGTGTAAATAGAACACAAATTAGAGCCAATAATTATTTTTGTTTTTTCTTTCTTGAAATTAGGTTGGGTGGATGATGCGATGGCACCGATCATTCTCAAGTATATGGTATGAAACAGCAATAATCTCAAAACAATAAACAACTGCCTTTCCTCGTGGATGAAAATTTGCGTGAAAGAATCTCAAATACACAAAAACACATACAGAAACAAAATCAAGGTGACTTAAGAGAGAAACTTGTTGATTCTAGTGAATGACGAATGAACTGCATTGGAAATGGCCCTTATGGGATTTAATAGTTAAAACTGCCTGAATAAAATTTGCCTATTTGCAGATTCAAATAAAGGGAGAACTTCTTCAGGCTATCTGAGCTATGAATGTCTTTAGTTAAAAAGAAATTTCTTGATAATCTCGAGTGTGTCTGATGCTGTGAAACTAAATCAAAAATCTTGAAACATACATCTGCTGAACTTCAGCACTTAGTCTAAGGGTTGAGAGTTGTTGACCATCTGATGGAAAACAACATCCCAAAAAAAGGCAGAAACTTTTACATCCTCTTTGCAAATCTTCACCAGCCTTAAATAAACAGGTTACTAAAGATGAAGCATTGAATATTGAGAGACAAGAATTTGTAGAATTACCTGTAGCACGTACAGATGGCTACACTCCAAATACAAACAGAATCTGACACAGTAAGTTGGAGATGATTTCTAAACTCAGACTATTGACGTGAAGTGACCTAGAAATATAACAAGAATAACATGGACACTTACACCCCGTACACTGACTTTACAAAGTGTATGATAGGAGTCACCACGTAAGCAAACACAAGATCGTGAGTGTGCCTGATTAAAAAAGTGGATCAGTTTATATACCACGGCTGGTAGTGATCATACTCTGTAACGAAAGATATGAGATAGTCAAATGTGAAATGCCGCAGGATGGTACATTACTCTCACTTTTATTCATTCCACTGTTGTGTGTTGGGAGCAGAGACAGGGGGCAGGGGTGGGGTTGGTGGAAGGTAGAATGAAGAAAAAAATGTATGTATACCATAAAAGGCAATGATATGCTGATGAGATTGTGTTGATGAGCCAAGGGAAGATAATCTGATAAGTGTGGCAGAAAAAAATCACATAACAAGCAACAATAGTGGGTCAGCAAATGAAGGAAACTAGGATGTACTACATGGTTATGTCAAGATTGGAGTAAGATCACTCCCTGATATTTGGACATAGATTAAGTTTGAAATCAGAGGTGAAATGCAGACATTATACCTATACTTATACTTATCACAGAACAGCAAAGTGAATGACTGCTAGTTATTTACAGGACAGGTACCACAGCAACAAACAGGAAGAGCATGCGTTTGGTCACACCTTCTGTCTTGTGCACAGTTGCCTCAGCTACCAGTTGCCACTCACCTGTCTTATGTGGTCTCTAACATAACTATTGTGATATGTATCTGTGTGCTATCCTTCATTAACAAGATGTGTGAATTTGACTATAAAACTGCTTGGGAAAGTGATGAGACTACATACAAATCCACACACTACTGGACTGCACCGCTGCTGCTGCCAGAGCTATATTGTGCTTGCACATAATGATGTACTGACATCCTCCCCTTTCATCCTAAATTGTCAATCACTTTTTTATTATGATACACATATAGAAAGCATAATACTCTAGAAACAGTGAAATCAAATGCGACTTAAAAGAGTTGATACATTTGAAAGACAGATGTTTCCTCGGCCTGTAAAATAATTTAAGCAACAAATCCCTATCACATGTGATAAAGTCCAATACCTGAAAATGGAAGCAAAGTTAAGATAGAATGTAAATAAGAGTAAAGGGGAGCACTCACAAATAGCAGAAGTGTTGAGCCATCGACAGTCATACAACAAAGCTTATTTATTTCAAACGAATCCTTTGTCAAGTTGGAGAAAACACACGCGCGCGCGCGCGCACACACACACACACACACACACACACACACACACACACACACACACACAGATGAACTAGGCTGAAGGCCTTTGTCAGGCGGGCTGGGTGCAGAGAGAAAGAAGAGGGGGAAGCAGAAAGAGGGGTAGCTGGTGCTTCAAAGGAAGGCAGCTGATGTGTGGAGAAGAAAGGTGGAAGGGTGGAGGCAGCAGGTGTGGGGGACAGGAATATGATGCATAATCCATATCACTTGAGGTAGGGGGGTTACCTGCATGGTCTCAGATGTTATTGAATTTAGCATATGTTAAAATTCAGGAGTAAGTCAGAAACACGTATTGTTTTGTTTTCACCAAAAAAAAAAAATTCCTGCACCGAGATACAGGCCTCCAAAGGTGACACCATTTTGAAGATGCAGATTTCGGAAGACATTTTAAAATGATGTATCTCTGGAACAGTTCGAGATATTTTGTTGTTTTTTTTTAATTTGAAAGACAATTGCTTTATAATTACAAAGAAATCATCCATTTGGACATATCTGTCAAAGTTCTTTTACCATAGTGTTCTGAACTTTTTTATAATTTATGGAATTTTTTTTTCAAAAATGCCAATACATAAAATTTTGATTCTTTTTCTGTTCATTAGTACCATAAAGGCCGCCCCCAATAGTTGAGTGGTCAGCGTGACAGAATCCTAAGGGCCCAGGTTCGATTCCCAGCTGCGTAAGAGATTTTTCTCAGGGACTGGGTGTTGTGTTGTCCTAATCATCTTTATTTCATCCCCATCGATACGCAAGTCGCCGAAGTGGTGTCAAATCGAAAGACTTGCACCTGGCAAACAGTCTACAAGATGGGAGGCCTTAGTCAAATGACATTTTGTATAGCATCCTAAAGTTCTACATTCCCTGAAAAGGAGAGATTCTACTTTTAAGATGGACAGGTTTTATTTTAAAAAAAATTATTATTAATTTTTTTTAACTTTCATGGGTAATGTATGTCTTCACAGAAGTTGTTTCTTACTAATTTCTTTGTTACAGTGTTTATTTCTATTGTCTTTGTTGCAGTTATTTCTTATTACTTTCTTTGTTGCAGTTACTTCTTTTCATTTTCGTTGTTGCAGAAATTTCTTACACTTGTAGTTTCTAGTCAGTTTCTTTGTCGTGGTGGTTCACTGCAGGTTTCTGTATTGTAGTTGTTCAGTGCTAATTTGTTTCCTGTAGAGGCTTCTACGAAATCTGAGACCATCCAATGAGTTCTGTGTTTTCATGACGAATCTGCCAGGTGACATAGTTGCAGTGCAGGACTGTTTGAAACGTCTTCTGACTGGGACCAGAAGAGAATGAAGTGTGATGACTATTTGCATACCCATAAAAGAGTGATATATAAGACAAACAAAAATACAGACATTGTTCAGGTTGGAAATAAGTGCTCTCATTTGAAGACTCTGTTTCAAAGTGAAGGTGTTTCCAGTGATGACTTTTTATGTTTTGACAGAGTAACAACAATGATAGTATCTGAACAAGGTAAAGCCTCCCATGGCGCAGATGATAAAGATTTTGCATCAATAGAGGAAGATTTAAATACCCTGAACCAGTCAACAACAGAGGTAGGTGTTAGCCCTGTTAAGAAACCATGGTCAGTGATGTAGAGTCATAAGCTCTATGCATCAAGAAATCACAGAGAAATTGCTAATGCTATAGATGAATACACTACAGCTAAAGCGACCACACTCTTCAAAGCAGAAATTCCATCTTCAGAAGAAAATGAACCAAAGCAGTTTTGCACCTCTTGCCAGGAATTTTTCACAAATATCAATTCAGCTGTTGAATATTGTGCATCCTACAGTGAAAAGGTGCAAGTTTTAACTATTATTCCAGAGATATATTCAAAGAAAAAAATTTTGAACCATGTTCCATCAGCATCAAAGTACACGGTAGACAAATCAAGAAATATGATGTCTGTAAAAGGAGTCTTTGGAAGACCAGATCTCTATTATAGTCATCCTGTAGAAGCAGCTCAAGTTCAAATAGTGCAGTCATTTTATCTGGAAGATAAATGGGACTGCTCTTCCAGTTGAAGGTCAAAAAGTTGTAAAAGTGAAGAGGTACAGGACTTATAGTATTAAAGAAACTTTTGCAGTTTATAAGAACAACTATACAACTTCACATATTGGAAGATCAAAATTTTATGCACTATGCTCTAAGTGGGTAGTTCCACACACACACAAACAGATGTCTGCTTATGTGTGTACTGTGCGAATTTTGAACTGTGTGTGGCAACATTGAAGAACTTGCTGCAGCACATGACATATGACACCTTGGGTGGACATGTGAAGTCATTAGTGATGTAAAGTCAGTCATTCTTCCGCAAGAAGCTCTAGAGTATCATTGGCATAATGACCAGGTTTCAATTTTTGTAGGAATGACATATTTTCAACCCAAGACCAC
This sequence comes from Schistocerca gregaria, assembly GCF_023897955.1. NCBI lineage: Eukaryota > Metazoa > Arthropoda > Insecta > Orthoptera > Acrididae > Schistocerca > Schistocerca gregaria. The sequence continues at coordinate 53,412,020 of NC_064925.1, read as the reverse complement.
AAGTGTTGCAATTATAAGTGATGACACAGGACATAACTCAGTACATGCTTTGCTAGCAATGTACAAAATTTTTCAACTGCAAATAAGGGCAGAGAAGATCATCATTATTTCTAATGGTGCTCCTAGACATTTTAAAAATCGTTACCAGCTGTTTGAATTGAGTAAGTTGCTTGTTCCAATTGACTGAGTATACAGTGCTACTGGTCATGGGAAGGGGCCTTGTGATGGTGCAGGAGACCTGCTGAAGCACCGTGCTACAAACCATAATCTTTCCAGGCCAATTACAGCTGCAATTCAGAAGGCTGAGGATTTCACAAGAGTTGTGAAATCTTACACATCCACAGCCCTCATTCTTATTCTTTTGTCCAAAGAGGAAATCGAAGAATTCCATGAGCATAAAAAAGAATAATGATCCAAACAAACTACTCCTGTGAAAGGAATTGAGAAGACACACATTTGGACTCAAAGTGATGGGCAAACTCATATTGCACGCACTTTAAAGAGCAAGAAAAGAAATTATGTTCATTTGGCCAACACCTCAGAAACAGTAGGATAATATCCAGATTCCCAACCTGAGAATGGGATGTTTGTGGCATGTGTGTATGACTGTGACTGGTGGATTGCAGAGATTATAGACACCAATTATGAGTTAAATGAAATTTTAGTGAACTTTATGCTACCACATGGACCAGCTGCTGGATATAGGTTTCCAACTACAGGACAGCAACAACACCATCAGCACTCATTTTCTGTTCACAATGTTTTGAAGATTTTAAGTACTACAGTTCCTATTGGTTCAACAGGAAGGCATGACTCTATATCAAAGGAAGATACTGAAGCAGTGCAACACATTATTAGTTCACTGACTGGCTAATTTCAGTACACAACAGAGTGCACAGAAGTTGTATAAATTGAAATGTTTAAGTCTTTGGACCTTTCACATACATTTTGGAACCATTTAAAATGCTTGAAAAATGAGTCTCTTACTCATCTTGAAAAACTAAAATTATGTTAAATAAGGCTAGGTTTTGATTTTTATGAGCCTGTTATATGATAATGTGGTAATAAAACAGGTTTTATGTATGGCAAAAATTTCAACTGTTTATAAAACCTGTTCAACCTAAAAGTAGAAACTCTCCTTTTCAGGGAATCTAGAACTGTATGGTACTAACCAACAGAAAAAAAAATCAAAATTTTATGGATTGGCATTTTGGAAAGAAAAAAAAGTTCAGAACACTATAGCAAAAGAACTTTGACAGATAAATCCAAATGAAGGATTTCTTTGTAATCATAAAGCAATTATTTTTCAAATAAAAAAACCAACAAAATATCTAGACCTGTTCCAGAGATAAGGCATTTTAAAAAAATTTCAAAAATTTGGACCTTTAAAATGGTATGTGCAGTCTCATCTTTGGAGGGCTGTATCTCAGAGCAGAAATTTTTTTGAAGAAAAGAAAAAATGTGTGTTCCTTACTAAGTCCTTCATTTTAACATATGCTAAATTCAATAACATCCGAGACTATGAAGGTAAGATTTTTCCCAGTCTGCCTGAATTGATATGGGCTATGCCTGTCAAAGTTCATGGTCTACAACATCACTCACTAAACTCTATTTAGAAGGACGATGAGGCAAATCATTGGTCTTGTTTAACATGGAGGAGAGAGAAGACACTGCACAATGGAGAATATGATGAGATGGATAGGCATTCAATAGTGGAAATCATGAGAAGCCTATAGATTCATCGAGGAGGGAAAAAGGGTTAAGAGACCATGATTATTTTAAGCTGAAAATGTGGAAATGGCCCTAAACAAGCTACACATCAGAAAAAATGGAAGGAGGAGGCTGTATACCAACAGAGTTGGATGAAACTTGTTAAGATAGCACATGATCTTTATAGCATTACACTGCTATATTCCTAATAGTTGCACAGATAGAGAGGAAAGTGTCTAAACTTCATAATTCCAGAATTTGTGGTACCTTTCTGTAATTCAGTGGTAATTGTTACTTTTTGTTACAAGTTTATCCTTTTACTACAATAGTTCCTTGTGACTTTGTGTAGTTGTTCACTAATAATTATTTTCAGTGTAAATCTACATCAAGCAGGTTGCTCTATGCAACCTGTTGTCTGGTTTCTGAAAGTATTAACAGGTCGTTTCTAGGAGATCCATTCTAATACACAAAAGGCACACTTCAGTATACATTTTCAATATGAAAGATGATTGCTGCTGCCTCTTCTCATAAAGGCGCTACTTGATAATATAGAATGAGAGAAGGTGTGCTGCTTGTGTCTGAGCAATTTATAATGGTATACTGGTTAATGTTCATCATGAATTACATATCTATAATGATGGCATTAAGCATAAATTTTTAATTAACAAATACTTCACCTACTGCCATATACTCACAGCTATCTGTCTGGAGACCTGCCAGTCCTTAGTTTGATCACTCAGGTCTGCAGCAGTCATCAGCAAAAATAACAGCAGTTTCCGATGTCTGTCATTTGATTTGTCAAACCCATTGGACACCATTACTCTTTGCTCCTTCAATACTCTCAAGTGATGAGCCAAATCTGTGGCTAAAATAAAGAAGATGTAATAAGAAGTTGAGTTTGTGGTGCTAATTCCAAACTTTGGATTAATATACACTAAGTGGCCAAATGTCTCATGGGAAAGCACTGGAAAAAAGTCAGTCATCAGCTACTAGAGCATATAAAGCGCACTTATCACCATACAGTCCTGGCAGAAATGGTTCCCTGTCACTACATTCAAATCATCCGCAATCCAACCTGCAGCAGGTCCCTACCATGTGTAGAAGTGTGAAACTGGAATTTCCATATAGATGGCGCTAGCAGTCAGTATAGGGCCTGTGAGACTGTGGCTCCAGTGCCATCTGCTTCCTGTAACGACTGATGATGAATGTCAACACACAGTAACCCAAGTTCTGTCTATCAGTGTCTGTTTCAAACCCATAATATGTTGAGTTTTGTGCCTGTAAAATACATTTTGCGGAGCACTGGTTTCCTGTTATCATTTGAAGAAAACTGTTGCAGAATCGCATAAAATGTGTGTTGAACCTTTCGGCAAACATGCTCTTGCGAAAACAGTATTTCGAGTGGTTCAAAAATTGAAAAGTGGTGATTTTGACAAAATTTAATGATGAGGACAGGAAACCACTGACAAAGTTCGAAGACAACGAACTGAAGACCATATTGGATGTGGGTGATGCTCAAACTCAACAAGAACTTGCCGAACAATTAAATGTGAGACAGAAAGCCATTTCTCTTCGGTTGAAAGCTATGGGATAGTTTCAGAAAGTGTGAAAATGGGTTCTGTATCAAATGAATGAAAGACAGCAAGCAAATCGAAAGACCGCTTGTGAAATGCTGCTCAACTGGTACAAAGAAAGTCATTTATCCATTGAACAGTGACAGGTGATGGAAAATGGATATATTTTGAGAATCCTCAGCATGGTAAATCATGGGTGAATCCAGGTAAACCACGACATCCACTGCAAGACCAAATCTTCTAAAGAAGAGAATGCTCTGTGCTTGGTCAGATCAGGAGGGTGTCATCTATTATGAGCTGCTAAAACCTGGTGGAACCGTTATCACTGATCGCTACCAACAGCAAATGATCAGTTTAAATTGAGCATTACATGAAAAGGAGATGAAAGGAGAAAATATAAAAATGCAGTAAACGAAGCAGGCAAAAAGGAATACAAACATCTCAAAAATGAGATCGACAGGAAGTGCAAATTGGCTAAGCAGGCATGGCTAGAGGACAAATGTAAGGATGTAGAGGCTTATCTCACTAGGGGTCAGATAGATACTGCCTACAGGAAAATTAAAGAGACTTTTGGAGAAAAGAGAACCACTTGTATGAATATCAAGAGCTCAGATGGAAACCCAGTTCTAAGAAAAGAAGGGAAAGCAGAAAGGTGGAAGGGGTATATAGAGGGTCTATACAAGGGCGATGTACTTGAGGACAATATTTTGGAAATGGAAGAGGAGGTAGATGAAGATGAAATGGGAGATATGATACTGCATGATGAGTTCGACAGAGCACTGAAAGAACTGAGTCGAAACAAGGGAGTAGACAACATCCCATTAGAACTACTGACGGCCTTGGGAGAGCCAGTACTGACAAAACTCTACCAGCTGGTGAGCAAGATGTATGAGACAGGCGAAATACCCTCAGACTTCAAGAAGAATATAATAATTCCAATCCGAAAGAAAGCAGGTGTTGATAGATGTGAAAATTCTCGAACTATCAGTTTAACAAGTCACGGCTGCAAAATACTAACACGAATTCTTTACAGACAAATGGAAAAACTGGTAGAAGCATACCTTGAGGAAGATCAATTTGAATTCCGTAGAAATGTTGGAACACGTGAGGCAATCCTGACCCTATGACTTATCTTAGAAGCTAGCGCAAGGAAAGGCAAACCTACGTTTCTAGCATTTGTAGACTTAGAGAAAGCTTTTGACAATGTTGACTGGAATACGCTCTTTCAAATTCTGAAGGTGGCAGGGGTAAAATACAGGGAGCAAAAGGCTATTTACAATTTGTACCAAAACCAGATGGCAGTTACAAGAGTCGATGGACACGAAAGGGAAGCTGTGGTTGGGAAGGGAGTGAGACAGGGTAGTAGCCTCTCCCTGACTTTATTCAATCTGTATATTTAACAAGCAGTAAAGGGAACAAAAGAAAAATTCGGAGTAGGTATTAAAATCCATGGAGAAGAAATAAAAACTTTGAGGTTCGCCAATGACATTGTAATTCTGTCAGAGACAGCAAAGGACTTGGAAGAGCAGTTGAACGGAATGGATAGTGTCTTGAAAGGAGGATAAAAGATGAACATCAACAAAAGCAAAACGAGGATAATGGAATGTAGTCGAATTAAGTCGGGTGATGCTGAGGGAATTAGATTAGGAATTGAGACACTTAAAGTAGTAAAGGAGTTTTGCTATTTGGGGAGCAAAATAACTGATGATGGTCGAAGTAGAGAGGATATAAAATATAGACTGGCAATGGCAAGGAAAGTGTTTCTGAAGAAGAGAAATTTCTTAACATCGAGTATAGATTTAAGTGTCAGGAAGTCATTTCTGAAACTATTTGTATGAAAGCATAGCCATGTATGGAAGTGAAACATGGACAATAATTAGTTTGGACAAGAAGAGAATAGATAGTTTGTGGCCCACGTGACTAGAAGAAGGGATCGGTTGGTAGGAGATGTTCTGAGGCATCAAGGGATAACCAGTTTAGTATTGGAGGGCAGTGTGGAGGGTAAAAATCGTAGAGACAAATACACTAAGCAGATTCAGAAGGATGTAGGTTGCAGAAGGTACTGGGAGATGATGAAGCTTGCACAGGATAGAGTAGCATGGAGAGCTGCATCAAACCAGTCTCAGGACTGAAGACCACAACAACAACAAAAACTACGTGAAGAAGACCAGAATATGGAAAAAAGGCAACGTAAAGTCATATTGCTCCATGATACTGCCCCATCACACACAGCAAAATGGATTAGGGAAACAATCGAGGCATTCACTTGGGAAACACTAGGGCATGTGGCTTATTCTCTCCAGATTTGGTTCCATCTGATTATCGTCTATTTGCATCACTGGGACACACTCTCACTGAACAACACTTCAATTCATATGAAAATGTATGAATATAGCTCACTGACTGGTTCACTTAAAAAGAAGAAAGGTTTTTTTGGTGTGGCATTCATATCCTGCCAGGGAGGGAAGAGAAATGTATAAGAACCGATTAAGATTATTTTGAATAAAATATGGTTCATCAGTTTCAAACAACAGACGTGTAGTTGTTGCAACTGAATTCTGGGTTCATACTTCTACTCCTGGTACATCACCTCATACGGCTATGTGGAGGCAATGTGCCATCATCCCTTTATGAGACACTTGGGGTCATCCTGTGTCTCTGCAATAGTGAAGGTCCATATTAACATTTTGGTTCGGCAACCTGAGTTCTTATGTAATCACAGATATGTTAAGATCCATGCGTCTTGCAGAAATTACCATCCCACAATCAAAGCTGGTTAACTTTTGATGTGCCATGTGCTGCCATGTTCACAAAACAAGTGTCTGCAACAGACTGATCAGGTATTGCACCTGCAATCACACTATATTCCGCATCTGCCTGTAATATTCAGGCGTCACAAATGACACATCTGTAAATGGTACAATTCTCCTTTGACTTTTGGTCCTTAAAATCTAGATGTGCATTATCCAGTTTGTGGATCTACGCACACAGTTCGGCAATTTTTGAAAAAAATAAAAAATGAAACATGAAGTCTTCTGTTATAATTATGTCAAATACTTTTGCACAGAATACATTATAATACACATAACTCACATTTTATTGTGAAGACTGAGGCTCTGAAACATGTTTATCTGTTATTAGAGTACAGAGGACAATATTTATTTGACTACTCCAATATTTTGACTGCAGAAAATGAGAATCCTTGTCAGACAAAACTGAATGAAAACCACAAACAAAAAGCAGTTGGATGATTATTTCGCAAAAGAAAGAAATTAGTACAAAATACTGTGTGTTATAAGTGTAGTTTTGTAAATAAACTGCCAGTTTCTGCTGAGTTACGTGTAAGTAATGCAGTGGGCTTTCAAATGTGACATGTAGCATCCCCCCATGAACCATGGACCTTGCCGTTGGTGGGGAGGCTTGCGTGCCTCAGCGATACAGATGGCCGTACCGTAGGTGCAACCACAACGGAGGGGTATCTGTTGAGAGGCCAGACAAACATGTGGTTCCTGAAGAGGGGCAGCAGCCTTTTCAGTAGTTGCAGGGGCAACAGTCTGGATGATTGACTGATCTGGCCTTGCAACATTAACCAAAACGGCCTTGCTGTGCTGGTACTGCGAACGGCTGAAAGCAAGGGGAAACTACAGCCGTAATTTTTCCCGAGGACATGCAGCTTTACTGTATGATTAAATGATGATGGCATCCTCTTGGGTAAAATATTCCGGAGGTAAAATAGTCCCCCATTCGGATCTCCGGGCGGGGACTACTCAGGAGGATGTCGTTATCAGGAGAAAGAAAACTGGCGTTCTACGGATCGGAGCGTGGAATGTCAGATCCCTTAATCGGGCAGGTAGGTTAGAAAATTTAAAAAGGGAAATGGATAGGTTAAAGTTAGATATAGTGGGAATTAGTGAAGTTCGGTGGCAGGAGGAACAAGACTTCTGGTCAAGTGACTACAGGGTTATAAACACAAAATCAAATAGGGGTAATGCAGGAGTAGGTTTAATAATGAATAGGAAAATAGAAATGCGGGTAAGCTACTACAAACAGCATAGTGAACGCATTATTGTGGCCAAGATAGATACGAAGCCCACACCTACTACAGTAGTACAAGTTTATATGCCAACTAGCTCTGCAGATGAAGAAGAAATTGAAGAAATGTACGATGAAATAAAAGAAATTATTCAGATAGTGAAGGGAGACGAAAATTTAATAGTAATGGGTGACTGGAATTCGAGTGTAGGAAAAGGGAGAGAAGGAAACATAGTAGGTGAATATGGATTGGGGCTAAGAAATGAAAGAGGAGGCCGCCTAGTAGAATTTTGCACAGAGCACAACTTAATCATAGCTAACACTTGGTTTAAGAATCATGAAAGAAGGTTGTATACGTGGAAGAACCCTGGAGATACTAAAAGGTATCAGATAGATTATATAATGGTAAGACAGAGATTTAGGAACCAGGTTTTAAGTTGTAAGACATTTCCAGGGGCAGATGTGGACTCTGACCACAATCTATTGGTTATGACCTGTAGATTAAAACTGAAGAAACTGCAAAAATGGGGGAAATTAAGGAGATGGGACCTGGATAAACTGAAAGAACCAGAGGTTGTACAGAGTTTCAGAGAGAGCATAAGGGAACAATTGACAGGAGTAGGGGAAAGAAATACAGTAGAAGAAGAATGGGTAGCTCTGAGGGATGTAGTAGTGAAGGCAGCAGAGGATAAAGTAGGTACAAAGACGAGGGCTGCTAGAAATCCTTGGGTAACAGAAGAAATATTGAATTTAATTGATGAAAGGAGAAAATATAAAAATGCAGTAAATGAAGCAGGCAAAAAGGAATACAAACGTCTCAAAAATAAGATCGACAGGAAGTGCAAAATGGCTAAACAGGGATGGCTAGAGGACAAATGTAAGGATGTAGAAGCTTATCTCACTAGGGGTAAGATAGATACTGCCTACAGGAAAATTAAAGAGACCTTTGGAGAGAAGAGAACCACGTGTATGAATATCAAGAGCTCAGATGGCAGCCCAGTTCTAAGCAAAGAAGGGAAGGCAGAAAGGTGGAAGGAGTATATAGAAGGTTTATACAAGGGCGATGTACTTGAGGACAATATTATGGAAATAGAAGAGGATGTAGATGAAGACGAAATGGGAGATACGATACTGTGTGAAGAGTTTGACAGAGCACTGAAAGACCTGAGTCGAAACAAGGCCCCCGGAGTAGACAACATTCCATTAGAACTACTGACGGCCTTGGGAGAGCCAGTCATGACAAAACTCTACCAGCTGGTGAGCAAGATGTATGAGACAGGCGAAATACCCTCAGACTTCAAGAAGAATATAATAATTCCAATCCCAAAGAAAGCAGGTGCTGACAGATGTGAAAATTACCGAACTATCAGTTTAATAAGCCACGGCTGCAAAATACTAACGCGAATTCTTTACAGACGAATGGAAAAACTGGTAGATGCGGACCTCGGGGAGGATCAGTTTCGATTCCGTCGAAATGTTGGAACACGTGAGGCAATACTGACCTTATGACTTATCTTAGAAGAAAGATTAAGAAAAGGCAAACCTACGTTTCTAGCATTTGTAGACTTAGAGAAAGCTTTTGACAATGTTGACTGGAATACTCTTTTTCAAATTCTAAAGGTGGCAGGGGTAAAATACAGGGAGCGAAAGGCTATTTATAATTTGTACAGAAACCAGATGGCAGTAATAAGAGTCGAGGGGCATGAAAGAGAAGCAGTGGTTGGGAAAGGAGTGAGACAGGGTTGTAGCCTCTCCCCGATGTTATTCAATCTGTATATTGAGCAAGCAGTAAAGGAAACAAAAGAAAAATTTGGAGTAGGTATTAAAATTCACGGAGACGAAGTAAAAACTTTATGGTTCGCCGATGACATTGTAATTCTGTCAGAGACGGCAAAGGACTTGGAAGAGCAGTTGAACGGAATGGACAGTGTCTTGAAAGGAGGATATAAGATGAACATTAACAAAAGCAAAACGAGGATAATGGAATGTAGTCAAATTAAATCGGGTGATGCTGAGGGAATTAGATTAGGAAATGAGACACTTAAAGTAGTAAAGGAGTTTTGCTATTTAGGAAGTAAAATAACTGATGATGGTCGAAGTAGAGAGGATATAAAATGTAGACTGGCAATGGCAAGGAAAGCGTTTCTGAAGAAGAGAAATTTGTTAACATCGAATATAGATTTATGTATCAGGAAGTCGTTTCTGAAAGTATTTGTTTGGAGTGTAGCCATGTATGGAAGTGAAACATGGACGATAACTAGTTTGGACAAGAAGAGAATAGAAGCTTTCGAAATGTGGTGCTACAGAAGAATACTGAAGATAAGGTGGATAGATCACGTAACTAATGAGGAGGTATTGAATAGGATTGGGGCGAAGTGAAGTTTGTGGCACAACTTGACTAGAAGAAGGGATCGGTTGGTAGGACATGTTTTGAGGCATCAAGGAATCACAAATTTAGCATTGGAGGGCAGTGTGGAGGGTAAAAATCGTAGAGGGAGACCGAGAGATGAGTACACTAAGCAGATTCAGAAGGATGTAGGTTGCAGTAGGTACTGGGAGATGAAGCAGCTTGCACAGGATAGAGTAGCATGGAGAGCTGCATCAAACCAGTCCCAGGACTGAAGACAACAACAACAACAATGTAGCATATTTAGTAAATTTGGCAAATAGTTTTCATTAAAAACATGTTTGTTGGAGAAACCATTTTTTTGGTTATACATTCAGTCTCATCTCTGGACTAACGTGGCTATTTAGGAGTTTCGGTAGGTAGTGAATTAGAGATACACAGACTAGACCACTATCCACATTTTACAGTGTAATTCTGAGAGTCAAATGGGCTCATAAAACATGAAAGCAGCTGCTTGATTAGGTTTCGCAATGGGATGCTCACATGCTGCATAGCACGACAAATGTGATTTCCATTGCTACATAATTAATTATACCCTCTGCTTTCCACATTACTTGAAAATGGTTGTTGTCTCTCCAGCACATTTTATTTTCCTGCAAGTGCAAGCCCGCTCATACCTGCGCTCCTCCTGCCTCTGTCCCCTTACAGCTCTCCAGCCCCTGCTCCTCCATTCTTTTCTGTGCCTATTCTATCCCTTCCTTAGCTCATTTCATATCTTCCAAATCTTCCTGTCCTCCCCTTATTTACTTTGAATTAGATTTTATTTCATCTTCTTTTCCTTCTGCTCCTTCTTCTTTTTCCGATTTTCTCCTCCTCTTCCTTGCACTATGCACACATCCATCATTTTTCCCTTTCCTGTGCTTCCTGCAATCACTCTCCTCAGCCCAGATGATTGCTCATGATAGCTGTACTAGATATCAGTGGTGTTTGTGAGGATAAGGATACTCCTGCAAACAAGGATGGAATTTGAAAGAATAAGGAAGCAGAAATTTGTGTTCTTGTAAGCTGTTCACTCAAGTAGAAAGATGTGGAAAGATGGTAGAGATATTGAAAGAAAGTGTAAGAGAATATGATAATAAAAAACGGTGGTATTGAAACAAAAGATTGAATAACAACACTAATTTAACAGATAAAACAGTGTGTGTGTGCACTGGAGGTTGAGGGGGCAGGGCAAGGAGGCATTCAGTGTGACTTCTGAAATTTTCCCGGCGTATTTGTTCTTCTAATAATTTCCAGGTATGCAGCCGGATCCCGTCGACATTCTGCCACAATATTTCAGCCCAGAGACGTCCGGCCATCATCAGGTGAGTACTACCGTAGTAGTTGTGTACTCACCTGATGATGGCCGGACGTCTCTGGGCCGAAATATCGTGGCAGAATGTCGACGGGATCCGGCTGCATACCCGGAAATTATTAGAAGAGGCATTCAGTGCTTTACACACCACAAGCATCACAGACTGGGGGTGGGGGGTGTTCGTCTTGCTTGCCGTAGCAGGAAGCCGTGTGTGATGTGTGAGGGAGATAGTGCTCAGTTAAGAGGCGGGTCAGCACCATTTCACGCTGTCAGAGCGACTGGCGCGAGGAATGCCGTGGCAGTATAGTTGGCTTCACCAACTGCAGCTTACTGTCGCTGCCAGCCATTCTTCTTCTCACAACAGCATTTTTCTCTGACTCACCGATAAAATGACATCCAGCAGGAGAATAGCACATCTGTGTTCCCTGCAGGCCCCCTAGGCAGCTCAGCTAGGTTGGGGAACGCCACTTAACAGCAAAGGGAGTCCATTTATTTGGAGCCATCAGTGTACACAATTTTAAAACTGTGATGCATATCTAAAGTCTTAAAATGAGATTGAAATATAATAGCTGGTGTGAAAACTTTCTTATAATTCGTCAAGTTTTAAATAATACTGGGCCTCTGTAGGAGTGAAGGTGGAGACCTGCTCCAGTCTTTACATAAAACTTTCAACCAGCCACACCCATCTCCAAAAGGAGATAATTTGCCCAAATCTTATAGCAGCTCATTGCTCATTGGCAATTATGGGAAAGCCTTTCTATTGGAGGTCCAGCAATAGTATGGTATGCTGGCATGTAGGGCATGGACAGTGTTTTATATTCCTGTTGCATCATGAGGAGTCACTGCCTGATGTGAAGTGGTGGCTTAGCACCATGTCTAACGTCTGTAAACGAGAGGGTCTTGCAGATCCATACATTGTGTGCCAATAATCGAGCCAAGACCACATGAAGGCTCTGTAAAATGGTACATAATCTAAAACTCTGTTAACCATTTATTGCATTGCTTGATCCTGATGCCACTGCTAGTTTTATTAAGGACACAGCTTAAAACTTCCCATGCATACATACTGCACATGCATACATACTATAAAGAAAAGGCACTAGTTCAGCATATGGACTATTTAAACTGTGTGTTACATTACATACCTCGGTATCTTTTTAAAAACTGAACACAATTTATATATATTTGAATTTGATGTAAATGATATTACTATACATTAAAGGAAAACGAGAATATGTCACTGTGCTTCATTGTAGTGAATAATTAATGATATAAAAATATTACTTATTAGGATGGTGCTTAAGTTCTTAGTGTTTTTCCACAAGTTTAATAAACCCAACAGATACACATCAACAGAGACTTTAGTCATCAATAATATATTCTCCTTCACTATTTATAACAGTCTGCCAATGCTGGGGTAACTCTTTGATTCCTCAAGTGTAGAAACAATGTGATTTTCAGGCGAAGAACTCATCAAGCCATGTTTGGAGCACATTTTCGTCCAGAAAGGAAGTCCATTGAAGGTTGTTCAGTAGAGATAGTAAAATATGAACATCTGAGCACAAGATCAGGTGAATGAGGTGAGTGCAGAATGTCTTCCCAGCCCAACTCCTGTATAATGTCTTCTGTCAGCCTAGCAGAATGTGTGCGGGCATTATTGGGGAGCAGCATTACTTCACGCAGTCTTCCTGGTCATTCTTCTCGGACTGCAGGTGTCTCAGTTGATGACAATAAATGTCAGCAGTGATGGTTACGACTCAGAGAAGCAATTTGTGGTATACCACACTGTTGCTGTTCCATCAGATGCGTAACATTGTCTTTTGCAGATGTGTGCAAGTCTTTGTATGGGGAGTTGCTGCTTTGCCTGGACTCAATCATCCCTCTCTTTTCCTTAAGTTAGCAGGCAGACACCATTTCTCGTCACCAGTAATGATACAGGATAAGAATGTTCGGTGTTGATCATGAACCATTTGATGACAAGTAAAGAGTGGTGCAGATATGGCCACCCTCTCATTTTTGTGATTTTAGTTTAGAGCACACAGCACCCATACACCCAATTAGTGGATCTTCCCCCTGCATACAAATGTCACGAAATGGTGGAATGAACATAGTTTATTACAGTTGACAGTTATCAAGCACAGTATCATTCTGCATTAATGTGTTCAAATATCTTCATCCAGCCCCGAAGGTCTTCCTGGATGTGAAGAGTCACTGATGTCAAACTGATGCTCCTTAAAACGAGAAAACCATTTTCTTGCCATTCTCTGTCCAATGGAATTCTCCCCATACATGGTGCAAATGTTTCTGGTTGCCTCCATTGCTGTCACCCCTCTACTGAACTCAAACAGAAGAATATGTCGAAAATGTTCCAATTTCTCCATTTCTATTCAATTTTCTAGTACCCACAGCTCCACTCACTATCTCCAGATAAAAAATGACAATATATAAACTTAAACAGCACCAGTAACCCACGAATACAAAATGACAATCAATAAATAAACCCACAGAAATCACAATAGCAACAAGCAAAGAAAAAATGCTATGAACTTGTGCACCAACCTAATGCATTGAAAATAAAGACCACAAATATACTGACAGAGTTTCAAAACATTTAGTTACTTCTCCTGCACCACATTAACCTCTGCCTTTGAAAATTGACATTAACTGTGACTTCTGAGAATTTAAACTCATCCTATTGTATGTTTGCTAAAGGCTAATAGGACTCTTTTTTACGTATCTTGAAACTTTTACTTTCTTTTCAATCTCAACTTTCTCTTTTTTAAAGCAGGTGATATAAATACACATAATGTCTTCTTATATGTCTTACCTAATATTATGTCCCGTATAATGTCCAAACACGTAGTGTATTCATTCCTGTCAAGGCCATCTAGTATGTTACAGTCATCTGTATTTAGTATGCACAGAGTCTGTGCCAGATGGTGTCTCTAAACAAAAGGCACCAGGGAAACAAAATTAATGAAAGTAATAAGACTAAATCACCAAATGAGTACTTTAAGGAAAAAGGTAATAGTTTTCAATATAGCATCACTGTGACATACACTACATGGTAAGTCCAGTGGATGAAACTCTTAATTCTCACCTCCATAACAGATCCCTCAGAACTGTACAGACTTGCTAAGACTGTTCCAGACTCTGTCTGAAAGGAATTGTTTGTTCCGCGATGGTCCAAATCATGACACAAGCATGATATAATGAATGCTAGTCCTTCCAGTGCCCTAAGTGTTGAGGAAATGAAATAATTACACATGCAATGACAAAGTCTAAGATTCTTCACTACTTCAGGAAATCATAAAAATATAAGAACTTACGTTATATATGATTTATTTATTAGGTCAAGATTTTTAACCAAAAGGAAGGCAAAATGGGCCACAGAGAATGCATGCATCCAGTTGTGATACGGTGTGTCCCGATATCCTTTCTTCACGAGGAGAATAAATCTGAAGCACAAGAAAAGAAAAATTACATACAAACAACAGACTATTTTCATAATGGGAAACAGATGCATGGCTTTATATATGACCTCATAAGATACAATTCAGCTAGTGAGAAAAGTGACCAGACAAGATGCAGCAAGTATGATGGAGAGCAGGGGTAGCCAACATTTTTCCTTACCCCTCCCCTTTTTGTATCTCTGTTATCAGCAAAATTTTCTAGCTGTCCAGCAGTCCCACAGTAATTTCATAATATTGTTACTTTTATAAAATTTATAAAGCAGAGCAACTGCAAATAAAGGCATATAATAATAATCACTTACCAAATATTTTATGTCAGAATTTTATGACAATATTTTTAAAAGGTCCTACAACATACTATTCACCATGAATGGCCCTATAGTAAGCAGCAGGGACTACCACTGATTGAGAGGAACAAACAACAAAAATACTTTGGCTCTAGTAGACTGACACAGCAATGTAAGTATGCCAGAACAGTTTATGTGCCAACATACTCACAGCATGTTCAAATGCTGAAGGAATTTTGAGAAACATATTTGTATATTATTTAGCAGAGGTGAACTATGGTGGCAGTTTATGGCAGTGCTACTGATGGACTCCCATTGCACTTTTTCATTTGATTTGAAACAAAAAGATGTCGATCCAACAGCATACAATCAGCTGATTCTCACTACACTTTATAATAGGCCATCAACTGTAGTGTCTCTGTTTTATTTTGTGTATCCAAGATTCGTATCGATAGATAATATTAAATAGATGATATAACGTATGATGTGTGTTCTTTTGTTTCCCTCTTTATGAAGACAGAGACAAAACCAGAGAAATTAGTTCATGTTTATCAGCAGAAAGGAACAGACACTTTTCCCGCAAGCTCTGCTGTTAAATGATATTTGCCCTTACATGTGATGTACTTAGAGTTAAATAACATGGTGTCATTACTTTGAATAATTTCATGAAGAAGTGTATAAGGAGTTGCATACTTGAAGCAAGAGCTCTGCGCTCTAACATGAATAAATACTAACAAGGCAAATGAAATTCTACTTATGTGTCTTCTGTGTTTTATTAATCAAAACAGGCCTTTATATTCCCAGAACACTATCCACAGAGGACCAAAGTAAAAATAAATATTTTGCAACATTCTGTTGCCCATGAAATAGGCGATGTAGTCTGCAATTTAAAAACTTTGATATATTATTCAAGATAAAGGCATAAATACCCAATTAAAAATAAAACAAACTACTGATTAGGAGGAGATATTACAAAACCCAACAGATGACATTTTAGTGCACATCATGCAATGTTTCTCAACCCTGTCTTTTCTTAACATTTTCTCTATGTTTGAAAATGTACCACAACAAACAGCCCAGGAGTAAATAATCTGCTGCAGCACTGTAATATGAAAATATTGCAAGCAAAATCTGTTTTTATTAGTATCCATTAAAACACCATCACACATGAAGGTAAACATCCACAAATACTCCTAATCTACCACTGCTTATTTGGAAGAAGAAGAAGAAGAAGAAGAAGGGGAGAGAGAGAGAGAGAGAGAGAGAGAGAGAGAGAGAAGAAAAAACTATGGAAATATTGAGAACTACAGGCATAACAATATGTGTGAAATACAATGCCACATGAATAACCTAGAGAAGCCATTTCTACATTTGTATTACCATTATCTCTACTGTCCTTTCATCTTGTTATTCCTCATCACAAGAGAGAAAGGAGAACAGCAAATGGATTAGGGAACATTCTGCACTGGGAATGTAACTACAATTTTAATGAAAATGAAATGGAAGTGGGCAAGACTTGGTCTGGTTGGATGGTAGATGGACCAGGAACATTCTTTGTTGTGTTCCAAGAGAAAACTGAGGTGCTGACCTCATGGAGGATGGGGATGTGATCACAAAAGGTTCATGTTGTCACTCATATTTCCTGCTAAACTAGGTGAGTGAAGGAAACTGTGCCTGCAGGATACAATGGCTAAAAAGTATTATGTTCCATTTCTATGAATCCAGGTACAAAAGAAATAACTCCATATTTTATCACCTGATGAGAAAATAAAGGATGATCCACATAATCAAGTGCACTTTATTTATATAAACTTTTTATGTAAAAATGAAATATTAACACAAAGTTTTCATTTAGCCCTGTGAACTCTTCAACTCAACTAATTAAATTAATTTTCTGTCAATGTTCTCCTCCAGATGAACTGAATGTATTTCAAAAAATTACGCCTACTGAGAAGGCTTACAACTCCTTTTTATACATTTTCTTCTTAAAAGCTCATAGATAACACTGGCAAGTTCAATAAATTAGCTGATTTACTTCGTTAAACTCCCTTCAATCTTTCGCCCAAAAGTAAGAGGGAACCAAATAGATGCTGCACTATTAACGAAGTAAGAGTTTAGTTGCTTAAATAGAATATTATGGCTCACAATATACCACTCAGTTGTTATAAGAATGAAGACATAAATTAATGCATTCCGCTATCCTCCATCCACTGGGTGAAAGAGGCATGGTAATTAACTCTGATCCTGTTATCAAACAGCTAAAAAGCTAACTGCCATTGTGGTTAATCTTTAGCACTGTAACTTTTGCTACATTAATTAGTTATTTACAAAAGTAATAATTAGCACATTCTTTCTAACAATGAAAAGTTCTTCAAATTATTGTTGATTTTTTCCTCTTTCACACAGCCCTTTCATTAGAATAAAATACATTACTTTACAAATTAATTCCTATAGCTTGGAAATGACTTGCTTCCAGAGATGCCACTTCGTAACTACTTATTGATGATTCAATGCTCCTGCTATTTTCAGTGAGTGGGCATCTATAGTTCTAACTTATTTACAAAATTACGCTAGTTAGAAACACCATATTATACCTGTGTAGTAGTTAATGGCCAAATACCGGTACTAAATAATAAATGTAGTATGTTGATAATTATTACTCTCAGATCATCTAGAAAAAACTGAATAAAACACAATTTTTGTGCCCTTCATGTTTCACCTTTATTCTTTGCTAGGCTTTTCAGTAATCTGGAATATGTACATATTTTTGTTTGTACTATTTACTTTACTTTTAGGATGTTGTAAACATAGCTTATAAACAACATCCTCATTGTAAACTAAATAGTATAAACAAAAATATGTACATATTCCAGGGCACAGAAGATGCCTTGAAATGAATAAAGGTGAAATGTGCATGGCACAAAAATTGTGTTTTATTCAGTTGTGATTAGATGATCCCAAAGTAATGATTATCAGCATTCTGTAATTGTATATGCAATTTAGGACAGCAGGACTACAAAAGTGAATATGTTACCAAATAATGATGTCACACAACAGTGCATAACATAAAGAATGGAAAATCCAGGATGGAATAATGACAATGTTATAAATAGTATAGACTGCTACTCACCATATAGCAGAGACACTGAGTTGCCGGCAGGTGTAACAAAACAACCATCAAACAAGTAAGCTTTTGGCCAAAAAGACTTTCATTAGAACTAGACAACACACGCATGCAAGCTTTTGGCCAAAAAGGCTTTCATTAGAACCAGACAACACACGCACGCACACAAGCATAAACCGCACACGCCCCTCCCCCCCCCCCCCCCCCCCCCCCCCACACACACACAGACGCATGCACGCATTCATTCATTCATTCATTCAAATGCAGCTCACACAGAAATAATCACACTCATGTGTGTGTGAGTTGCGTTTGTGTGAGTGTATGGTTTGTTATCTAATTCTGATGATGGCCATTTTGGTCAAAAGCTTGTGCCTACCAGCGACTCATCATCTCCAGTATATGGTGAGTAGCAATTTACCAGCATATAATATTTATAAATATAGTACAACAGATGAGAACATTTGACATTACTTATACTAATAAATAACATACAAAATCACAAAACAGAAGTCATCTATCTCAATATTTACTATATTTTCAATAGCAAAGTGTTACAACTGTCATAAAAGAAAACTGGCAACAACTGCTGCTACGTACTTAGAAATATCTTTCAAGCAGAATAGGAAGTAAATCTCCACTTAAGGCATATGTCATTAACACAGAATTTCTTTTAAAAAATGTTGTCAATCCACATAAAATGTTATATTTCTTAATGATATACGAGTTCTTTCAAAAAATTCCAGAACTTTGTTCACAAAATTTTTCTATGCTTACTCCTTACTTATTGTGCACTGTCGCTTTTGAAATACTCCCCTCCACAATTGATACACTGCTCCCAATGCTGCTTCCACTTTCGGAAGCAGTCTGGGTACACCTCTTGCAGGATTGTGCAAAGCGGCGTCTGGAAATTTTTCTTCATCTCATTTATTGTTTCAAATCTTCATCATTTCAATAGGGTTTTCAACTTTGGAAATTAAAAAAAGTCCATAGGGGCAATGTCTGGAGAATATGAAGGATGAGGCAGCAGAAGTGATTTCATTTTTTGTGCAATATACATGCACCGACAGGGATGAATGTACGGGTGCGTTATTGTGATGCAAGAGCCATAAATTGTCTCGCTATATTTCAAGCCATTTCCTTCTCACATTTTCTCACAGGCTTCACAACACATCCCGGTAGTATCATTGATGAACAGTTTGTCGCATTTTCTCGCACGCTTCGCAACACTTCCCGCTAGTATCATTGATGAACAGTTTGTCCCTGTGGCACAAATTCATGATGAACCAATCCTTCAAAGTAAAAGAAAACTATCAGCATGACTTTGACATTTGACCTGACTTGATGAAGCTTTTTTGGTCTTGGAGAACCTTTCACAACCCATTGTGAAGATTGAAGCTCAGATCTCAACATCATAACCATAGACCTATATCTCACTATCAGTTATGATTCTCTTAAGTAACATCTCATTCTCATTTGCATGATCGAAAAGCTCTTCACAGATTGCGAAGCAAATGTCTTTCTTGCCTTGACTCATGAGCTGTGGGATGAAGATTGCAAACTTTATGAAAAATTGAAGGCGCTAAATATTTAATTCAGAAAGAGGAAAATTCATATGTTGTGTTACTTTGATATAAAAATATTAAATATGTGACTCCATTACGCTACCTCTATTAGTTTTCAAGTTAACAAACTGCCTATTGGCTTCTGTCTCCGGTTCTTTGGACGACGTTCGTCTGATGATTTTACTGACATTTCGTCAGCACGAGTGAGTGACATTGTCAAAGCTTCACCTCCATTGCTGGTGGTGAACTGGAGCCGAGCTCACTGCCACAGACTATATGTGCCTGGCACGGCAACATCCAAGTGCTTCTCTGTGGTCATTTCCGGTACGTTTCTTCTCTTGCTACCTGCAATGGTCGTTCATGCAGCACAGAAAGCCAGGATCCATTTACCTTAAGGCTTTCTTCTTTCTTGTTGAAGCTATTCCCATGTTTTTGTATTTGTATCACCTCCATTATGACAGCTGCCACCCATTCCATATCAAACGGTCCCTTACCTACAGCCTAGGCCTTCGTGGCAAACGAATCTGCTTCAGTCCTGAATCCCTGGACCATTACACCAACAACCTGAAAACAACTTTCGCATCCCACAAATACCCTCCCGACCTGGTACAGAAGCAGATAACCAGAGCCACTTCCTCATCCCCTCAAAACCAGAACCTCTCACAGAAGAACCCCAAAAGTGCCCCACATGTGACAGGATACTTCCCGGGACTGGATCAGACTCTGAATATGGCTCTCCAGCAGGGATACGACTTCCTAAAATCCTGCCCCGAAATGAGATCCATCCTTCATGAAATCCTCCCCACTCCAACAAGAGTGTCTTTCCGCCGTCCACCTAACCTTCGTAACCTCTTGGTTCATCCCTATGAAATCCCCAAACCACCTTCCCTACCCTCTGTCTCCTACCCTTGCAACCAGCCCCGGTGTAAAACCTGTCCTATGCACCCTCCCACCACCACCTACTCCAGTCCTGTAACCCGGAAGATGTACATGATCAAAGGCAGAGTCACGTGTTAAAGCACCCACGTGATTTACCAACTGACCTGCCTACACTGTGACGCTTTCTATGTGGGAATGACCAGCAACAAACTGTCCATTCACATGAATGGACACAGGCAGACAGTGTTTGTTGGTAATGAGGATCACCCTGTGGCTAAACATGCCTTGGTGCACGGCCAGCACATCTTGGCACAGTGTTACACCGTCCGAGTTATCTGGATACTTCCCACCAACACCAACCTATCCGAACTCCGGAGATGGGAACTTGCCCTTCAATATATCCTCTCTTCTCGTTATCCACCAGGCCTCAATCTCCGCTAATTTCAAGTTGCCGCCACTCATACCTCACCTGTCATTCAACATCATCTTTGCCTCCACACTTCCGCTTTGACTTACATCTCTGCCCATACTCTTTTCCTTTAAATACGTCTGCTTGTGTGTGTGTGTGTGTGTTTGTGTTTGTGTGTGTGCGCGCGCGCGCGCGCGAGTGTATACCTGTCCTTTTTCCCCCCTAAGGTGGTCTTTCCGCTCCCGGGATTGGAATGACTCCTTACCCTCTCCCTTAAAACCCACATCCTTTCATCTTTCCTTTTCTTTCCCTCTTTCCTGACGAAGCAGCCGCCGGTTGTGAAAGCTCGAAATTCTGTGTGTGTGTGTGTGTTTTATTCATTGTGCCTATCTACCGGTGCTTTCCCACTTGGTAAGTCTTGGAATCTTTGTTTTTAATATATTTTTCCCATGTGGAAGTTTCTTTCTATTTTATTTACTACATATTGTGCATGTTAACCTTTACTGAATATCTAAATCAGTCAAAACTCTAAACTCTTATTTATAGTGAAAGTTTCCTGATCCTGCTGATTAAGTAGCAAGTAGGAACATTTTCTTTCAGTGAGTACAATCAGTAGTGTGGACATGCAGACTGGAAATATGGCCAGTATGTTCACCATTGCTTTCTACCTGACCCAGAAAGGGTTTTCAGCTCTTGTAAACAGCGACAATAATTACCCGCTGCCCCCCGTATGGTGCATTGGGTGGGAAACTGAACAATGAAAGTGATCGATACAACAAGGAGAACTTAGTAGGCACAAACAGGATACCATAGTAAAATATGCCAAAACTGGTGTGAGAATAGTGTTAAAATTTCCTCATGAGTGTGGAAGCTAAATTGTAAATGTTAGCCCCAGTAACCCCGAACATGACAGAAGGATATAAGACGACGACACTACATTGAGGCTACTACCGACACTGAGGTTTGATGAAGATAGTACATCATCAAGGAGCTGCATGGACTTGCAAGCTACCTGCAATTTACTGTGCATGCTCACTGCCCAGCCCCTCCCTCCCAGAGCTACTGGAGTAGGTGATACCTGCTGCCATCCTCAGAGCCATAGCTGTCGCTGCTTGCAATATGTTGGAACACATCTCATCTCATGTGCTGGTACAACATGTCAGTATCACTCATTGAGATCAAGCAATTAAGTCAAGAATATTTGAAGTATTTGTTAATTGCATTTAACAGGCTATTAAAAATGGAATATAATAATAAGGATAATGGGTGCCAGTTAAGATGGAACCAGTCTTTGATGATGAAGTCTCAGAATTAGAGATTGAAATTAACTATGATGGTTCCAACGGCAAAATTCTGATGATGAGGTAACTGAAGTTCAGGTTAAAAAAGAAAAAGTAGAAATAATAAAGTTATCAGATAACGAAACCGACATCAATATTTCTGAAATTCGGCCAAGTCAGGGAATGCAAGAAACACATTTAGAACCAGATGAAAGCCAAGCACTTAGGCAGAGGCACCAAACTGGATGCAATTACTGTTTTCTGAACTTGAATAACATCATAAAGAACTGAACACTAAGATGGGGTCCAATAGTAAACAGTTAAGTAGTGAAATTGAGTCTAGTAACAAAGAATTAAACAGGAAGATTAAATCTAGTATTGAAGAGCTAAAGGATAATAGTAAAGAATTAAAGGATGAAATGACTTAAAAACTGGATAGCTTACATTATAAAATTGTTTCTAACTCCCAACATCTGCCAAGTCAAAGTAGGGCAACTGCTACTAAATTGCATAGTTTTTCCAAACCAAGATTGGTGAAGTTCGGAATAATTTCAAAAACGCAGATGATTTTATGGAAGGGAGGAGGTTGTCCGAAAGAATAGGCAACAAATCCAAACATTGCTCTAATCAATCTGAAGAAGTAACTACTAAAGTAAATGCTTGCCAAAAGGATATTAAAAAAGTAAAATCTGTTTGTGTTAACTCATATGAAGATGTTGATAAAAAGTTTTCTGAAAGAGTGGAAACAGTGCAACTATAAGAATAAGAACTAAATACTAGTATTACTAACATAGAAAATAGAGTAACCTCTGGTAGCTCTTGCAATACTACTGTACAGCACGTTGCTTCAGTTGATGCCACTTTCATTGGATGTTGTCAATTTTTAGGTTTTGATCCAGACAAACAAATTCACCCATTAGAGTTCTGGAATGATTTTGAAGATGTTTTGCCAAATGCATTGTTAGAATGTGAAAAAATTTATTTCATAAGAAGCCATTTGTCAGGTGATGCTTTGCAATGGTCAGGTGACGAATTGGTTAGATGCAGACTTCTTTCTGAATTTAAAACTGCATTTCTAATAAGATGTTTTGAGAGAGTTTTGGAGTGATAAAAAGTTTATTCTTGGTCGTGAATCAGTTAAAGAGTTTTCTAGAAGGTGGTTTTCACGGCTGTCACATCTGACAGAAAAGATGAAACTGGAAGTGATTTTCATGAGACTAGAAGGTAAGCTGCCTTGGCATTGGCAGAAAACAATCATTTCTGCACCAAGAGAGAATGTGGATAGGTTCATTGAGTATTTGGAGTGAGTGGAAAGAGTAGCTGCTGTTGAGGAGCAGATGCAAAATAATAATAGGTTTTCTAACAATCATGTAAACAACCAAAAAATGACTGTGGGAATGTGAATGTCAGAAGTATGAAGGCTGAGAATACAAGATCTAAATACAGTGCTCAATGCCATGGTAGAAGAGACAGACAGTCACTGCTTTCGCAATAATTATGACGACAAAGCAGAAATGTAAATAATGTACTGCTGAGAGACGAATAAGAGGACAATGCTACCCTACCTGATTTTGGATCGACTAATCACAATAGGCTAGTTGTCAGAAACTAAGCCCCATCCAAGAGGAAACATACACTCCCCAAGTGGAAGCAGTAACACAGCCAGTAACAAAAACACAGACCACAATCAGTCAGTACACGCAAACTGATAGCTGAGATGATGAAATAGGAAGAGACAGTACCAGTGATGTGCTAAACTACTATTATTATATAGTTGGCAGCATTCTGGATACATTAGAAAAATGGGACAAGAAGGAAAAAGAAAATGCTACAGATAATAGAGAGGAACCAATTAATGGGTTTGAATCAGATAAGGACAAAGATGAAGTAAAGGCTTTCATCTTCCATAAAAATGGCAATCTGAAGGTACAGGAAGCAGGGTCAGTTCTGCACGATTCTGAAGAGGAGGCATTGTTGGATGAAGGGGGTAGCAATAATAATGAGGTCTAGAAACCTGTCAGCTGTATGACTTGACATAAAATGTAAAAGCAGAAGGCCTGTTATAGATGGCATGTGCACGGACGCAGTTGCTCAGACATAGAGAGTTGTGTAGCTGATGTGCAGCAAATGAAAGTAGAGGAAGTCGTCAAGTGCTTTGATTTAAAATTAGTGGAAAGGTTGGCAAAGGCAACTGAGAAGGTAGAGATTGATGACCCCATGAATCTGAGTGTAAATGTACTTGCAACTGAACAAAATTACTTTACCTCGAAACAGACTGAAAAGGATTTATTAGGAGACAATTATGAAAAACCTGTTTAGAATAGAATAACTCACCATATTGTATAAACTAACATCTCAGGAGTAACAGAGTGTTGTCTTCTAGATAGTGGCAGTGATGCAAGTGCTTTGTCCCAAGCATTCTTTTATTCTATTCCTAACAAGAATGAGCTAACTGCATGAAAGTAAGTGATTGAAGATGCAACTGGAAAAGTTTCTACACCAGTACAGCACAAAGCTTTGATACCAATTGATAAAGGTAACATAATAATAGATTATCCCTGCTTAATCGTGCTCGGTTTAAGTATTGAAATATTAACTGGCACAGGTCTTTTAGCGAAATATCAGGGAAAGATTGACTTTGATCAGAGCCACTTAGTATTAACTTCACCTTATTCTCAAGTGATTACAGGGCCATTCATCGGGAAGTATGTGGTAAGTAATAATGAAGCTTGGGAACTGCCTATTAGAGTAATGAGAAATAAGGGCTAGTTGCAGAAACATTATGAATTCCGGAATAACAAGCAAGGTACTAATGTGGAAGAGAATTATATCTTGGCAGAAATAGAGGCTAAGTACAGTCAATAGATCAAATTTCTGATAAAAGAGCCTTGGACAAAAAACAAGGCATGATGCAAAAACTTCTCCACTGGTTTCAACATTGGTGAACTAGTGTTAGCCAAAACTAAAGAAAAATCTAAGAGAATTTCAGTGGAAACAAAGAATTTTATGCATGTTTATCAAGGGCCATTCCGGATAATAAGTAACCTGATGTGAATGCATATCGCTTGAAATTGTTGTGACAGTGCCACGACATTTAACAGTGTCGCCACGACAGTACGCGCAAACGGCGA
Organism: Schistocerca gregaria; assembly: GCF_023897955.1. Lineage (NCBI taxonomy): Eukaryota > Metazoa > Arthropoda > Insecta > Orthoptera > Acrididae > Schistocerca > Schistocerca gregaria. The sequence continues at coordinate 53,386,858 of NC_064925.1, read as the reverse complement.
TAGAGGCGCTCCGCAACTTGGCTGAGTGCGGGAGGAGCGCCACCTAGCTATGAACGGCACCCGCTGCAGGTCACGGCACGGCAGTCGAATAAGAGATACTGAGTTGTTATCATGTAACCAGCTATTGTTTCTAAGTGAGTGTGTTTGAAAGTCCACGCAATTATTGGTGATTAAAGGTTATAACAGAAATACCTGGAAAGTAAGAAAGAAACAGGTCTATGAAACATTTTAGACCTGGAGCCTTTCAAAATTCAGTGATTAAATTCTGTAGGTAGCCTGCCACTCTTTGGCGAATCCACAGTTTGGTATACTGTGTGGTCCCAGCTAGAAGAAACTTTATTTCCCTCTCAAGTTTCATTCTCTTCTTCTGTACTTCCTTTAGTAAGTAAGGAATATATGCCTTAATGTCATACATATGCATTATGTTTGCAATGTATTCCTACTAAGTAAGAATGGTCCCAAAAATAATGACTTACAAGAAAATACGAGAGGTACTTTGCAGTAGCAAATTCTAAATGTTAAAATAACAGTGGTAACTTTAGAGCACCAATGATAGAAACATAATGGCTAAAGTAAATAAATAATTAACAAAATCTACAAAATAGATTAGTGACAGTAAACTACAGATACTCTGCATTAAGAGAAGTAATTGAAACTGAAATTCCTAAAATCTGAAACAAGAATATTTACAAAAAAGGTTCAAAGAGCTCTGAGCACTGTGGGACTTAGCATCTGAGGCCACCAGTCCCCTAGAACTTAGAACTACTTAAACCTACCTAACCTAAGGACATCACACACATCCATGCCCGAGGCAGGATTCAAACCTGCAACCGTAGCAGTTACACGGTTCCAGTCTGAAGCACCTAGAACTGCTCAGGCACACCGGCCAGCAAGAAACTTTACATAAATTAATAACTTGCAGTTGGAAGTAAGATTGTCTGTAGGTAGGAGAAGGTACGAATAACAAAATGGTGCTACTAGAGGCAAGCCATAGCATTTTGATATTAAATAAAGAAGATGTGTGGAACTTGTGTGAGGATCACGCCAAGAATGTGAGTAAATAATGAGGTTAGTAGGCCAATAAAGATAAAAGGGAGGAAAAAGTGTCGAAATATATAGAAAAGTGAAAAATATGGATAAATGAAAATAGGGAGAAACAGGAGAAATGAAGTCAGTAAGCTGACATATATAGTAAAATAGTGGAAAATTTATGGGTAATTCTGTCATGTCTCATATAAAGGCTGAAAATGCATAATCATGCTTAAGGCAGATGGTCATTTAATAGACAAATATTGACATATACATACAACAATATAGGTAAACGAAAGTGTTAAGAAATGCAGATTGTAGATTATTGGTATGTTACAATAAAAACAGCTTTTTGATTATGTGTGTGACAAAGCAAAGTAACTGTTGTCAAACAAATTATTTCCTTAGTATATTAAATTGTACAATAATTGAGCCATACCAAGATAGAACTTACAATGGTTACTTGATTTTCCAAGTAAAGCAACATCTGAGGTAATGAAATAAATTGCAAACTAGCCCATTAATGCTTATTAATTAAGCAAAATGTCAACTTTTGTGAAGTAACATATTGCCAATAGTCATTATGAAAAAGTTAATAATAGCTTTCTAAACAATAAAATTTTAAAGAGAAAAATTCTTTCTGATAACTTCTCAATTGTTTACTTAAATTATAGAAGGAAAATAGAATACAAAATGTATTTTGTTCTCCCTTAGATGTAAGATGAGAACAAAAGCTTGGGCTATGTTATCTCTTTCTCAGGGATGTGGAGGCATCATAAAAGGCGGCCTACAATCTGTATTGGAGAAGGAACCAAAAACGACACGTGCAACAGTGACTCCTCACCTTTTCCCTTTTGTAACAGAGTATAGTGAACAATGCTATACATAGTTACTTCCCACCCTCTATCTTAAATATTTTAGTGAAAGCAGTTTGTAAGGACACACAACAGTTCCCACAGCTGTGATTAAATGAGTGAGTACTGAAAAACAAAAGGTTTTTGTGTCTTTCTCTTCCAGGTAAAGACTGAAAATTCTAAATCACAAAATTAATTTTGTAATAACTGAACATTTTAGTTCATGTTTCTATGTTATTTATGTATACTATTTTTAAAAATCCACTATATTATGTTCTTCTATGTATGGTTACTTTTGTGGATGTAGTATTAAAGAAAATTATGCAAAAATCAATTTTATTTAAAACGGGTCAGCTACAGTAACATAACTTGTTTCTAAGGTTTAATTGTGTTCAAAAACACATTTTTTCAAAAAAATAAATACGGGGTTATGTGGCAAAACAAGCGCTGTATCATTGTGAGAGGTACAGAGGCGAGCAAGTTTGCCGGGACTTATCCCATTTCACTGCTATTAGTACCACGTTATCATAGCATGTTAGTGAGTAGCATACAAAGTGTCGCACCATGGTCTAACAATGAAATTAAATATTAAAGTAACTTTTTCAAACTCTGTCAGGTTTTGCTTCACTATATTAATCTTAATGTTAAATCTCAGAATGATTAGATGAGTAAGTTTTGTTAATATATTACCTAAAGATAAAAATAAGTGGTGCTAAATAATGCAGCTACAAAGCTAAAAATTGTTCAGAATATACAAATGCATTTCACAATCAAAAGCTACACATCACAACTTGATCGAAGCAATATTTTGGTAAAAATCGGTGTTTTTACAAAAAACTGGAGGTGCTAGATACTTGGCTCAGAAAGATGAATATTTGTATGTTGCCGCAGTTTGATATAAAAACATCAACTACGTGACCCCCATTATGCTACCTCTATTAGTTTTCAAGTTGTTCACTATATTTGGATCAAAAACGTCCCTATTCATGTAACATTAAATATCATTTGTAATTGTTACAGAAAGTTCTAATCACAGCACCCGATTACAATGATGAAATAATACAGTTGAACCAAGTTTCAAGACTTTAGTATAAATAACAATAATTACAAGGAATCTTAAAGAGGCAATTCGGCTGTCACTTTCTACTGCTAGTTCCACTGTAAAAATCTAGCTGCCAATGTTAAAATTCACTCGAGCTAAGACTTTTGTTAAACAACAGAGATTAATTAATTAATATGTGCCTAAGAAAGTGGGCATTTAGATGCTGCTACCTCTGCCTAGAGCACTTGATAGCAGATGTTCCTTTTGGTGGTCTGCTGTGGACATATATAAATACTGCCTGAGAGGAAGTGAGAAGACATACTTTGCATCGAGATGGCAATCTGTCCACATCAGTCAAACAGTGTCACACACTTTGCCTTGGATGACGTCAGAGCTGGGCACCTACCTAAAGTGTTTTTGCTGCAAGTAGGAAGTGAGAACTGCACACCATCCTGGATTGCTTACATTTCATGGATGTAACTTTTTGTATACCGCCAGTAATGTTGACAAAACTGTGTGACAAGTTATAAGATTAGTTTCCACTTTTGTGGCTAGCAGCCACGTTTTGGTGATTACAAGTCAGGGCGGTACATGATTTTACTTGGAAATTCCCATAGACGTCACCTCTGAACTGCTAATAGTGCTGTTTTAATAGAGATACTATCATCATCATTAGAGACATTATTATTTATTGTGTGTGTGAACTTTTGCTGAATATATCAATCATTTAAAACTCTAAACTTTTCATTTATAATTATAGTGATAGTTTCTTGATCCTGCTGAGTAAATAGCAAGTAGGAACATTTTCTTTCAGTGAGCACAATAAGTAACATGAACTTTCAGACTGGAAATTATGGTCAGTATGTTCTCCATCACTTTCTGGTTGACTGAAAATATAGTTTTCAGGCTCTTGTAAACAGCGATGATAATTTACCCGCCGCCTCACAAATTGAATGCAAATGCATTGCTCCTCTTACTCTCCATCTCAAAAATCGCAAATTGTGTGACACAACATTCTTCTCAATACAGCACTGAACAATAGCCAACAGACATACAACAATGAAACTTCCAGCAGTCACACATTAAACACAGGAGTGTGCAGGGATGCCAACTGCATTTTGCTCCAAAACACCATTGGTGCAAAAATTGTGAATGTCCCAGAATTATTTGAACAGACCTCATAAGTTGCATTATTCCTAAATGCCAGTGGATGTGCTGCTATATCTTGAAGGGCTACACATGCAAGACAGAAACAAGTATAGTGTTGGAGCACTGTATGGTTGGTCACACACAACACTGATAAAGCAAAATATTTCTACAGCTGTATCAACTGCAGCTTGAACATAACACAGCATACGCTGCAGTGAACAACAGTAAACATCCTGGATATCAGACACCACAACAGGTAATCACACAATGAAGCTTCCAAATTTATATCTGTCAACAAAATTTTTGAAAATGAAATGCATGGCCACTGATTAAAAGCCACTTGCAACATGAACTATGGGCACCTGCAGGAAGTTGATCTTTTCAGAACTATGAGGTACTGGCAGCTGCGCTGCATATAAATTTTCCCATAGCTGCTGATGTAGGCACCTTTCTGCCCTCAGTAAAGAATATATGGCATGTTCCTACATCTATTTCTTGTTTCCTGGAATAGAAAATTAGTTTTGTTTTGTTTTCTTTACAATATGTGAAATAAATAATATTTTTACGTTGTAAACAGAATCAGGTCTCAATCTGAAAGTAGGATTGTCAATGAATTACAAAACTTAGCACTGAAAACATGTTTTATTGCAAACATCAATGTTCGTCAGAACAGAACTTAACTCGAGAGCAGAGAGTGCAGATGTTTATACAGATATCTAATATTGCAGAATATACAAACATAATAAAATTCAGGAACCTTCCAGAACAAATAAATACTAAACGGCAAATAACTGCAGGTGATTGGATCTGAGATAGTGTGACCCACAGTGCGCCAGCCATACATCACACTGCACTGCTCTCGACATTGGTCCCTCTCCTGGAGAAACAGCAACCTGCTGTTTCAGAAGTTCTTGCTGCAGCTGACTACAGCACCCTCCATGATACAGATCTTGTCAGCTGCACTTTGTATGTCAGCCCTGACAGATCCTTGTGTTTTGGTCATGTCATCAATTCCTCTTCATTATGAAGAGCATCGAAGGTAGCACCTCCTGTTTAAGCTTTCTTCCTGATTGAGAAGCTGTCACTGTCAATTTGCGCCCCAGGATTACAGTAGGTTTTCATCCCCAGAACATGGGCGATATTTCTGCATTTTTGTCTTCTTTATGAAGGGTCAGAATCATCAACTTTGTCATAAGGTCCAAGTGATGAAGGATATGGTACAGCTCAAAGTGGTGTTTTAGTAACTTTTCAGGTATACCCACTTCCTGTCCAGGCATAAAAATACGTACCGAGTTTGCTGATGTGTACCTCACTGACCTGTGCTTGGTGCTACAGTGCTATCGGTCTTTTTCCAGGGCACCCAAGGTACAGCTGCAAGCCAGCTGTCTCGCTTCTTCAGACCTGGTGATGAGGTGTTTCATGAACTACACCTGAGTATTGTCCAGTTGAGACAGAAACAGTGTAGTCTTTGCCATTTCAGCATCACAACCAGAGAATGGAAAAAACATTTTGAATCCAGTAGTGTCTTGCTTTGCTATGTTGAGTTCGAATGTCACAATGGACAGTACTGTATCCCAATCTCTTTGTCTGACATGAACATACATTGAGAGCATGTCTGCATTCTATGAGACCATTCATCTAAGGGTGGTAGGAAGTTGTCAGCCTGTGGGTGATGTTGCAATTTGAAATTACATCTCATGTCAGTCTCAAAAACTTTGCCACAATCGGAGACCATCATATTGAGTGTTGCTGCGTCAAATTGATGTCTTCTACAAGAAATCTTGTAATTTCTGGAGCTTTGGTAGTTGGTACTGTTTTGTTGACAAGAGTAGTGGCTGAGGTAATCAGTGTAAACTATTATTGCTGATTTGTTGGGTCTGGGAACCTCCCCAAGACGTTCAGTGCAAATCAATGGAATGGTGTTGCTGCATGCGGAATTGGTATCAGATATCACGGAGATAAATGTGGCACGTGCTTCGATCACTGTCACTCCTTATAGTGGCTCACATAGTGACTAATCGATTGGTAAAGATCTAGCCAGTGATACCTGAGTCTGATAATGTTTAGAGTAATCACGAATCTCAGCTGACCTGCTGGTGTATCATGGAAAACTTTAGGGTAGCTGGCTGTATATGAATTAGAATGACAAGCAACCATTTCTGTTTCACTGGATCATAGTTCCTCTTACACAAAGTTGTGTTTATTAACTGGAATTCTCCTTTGGGCAGTTCCTCATCCTCCATGGCTTTTATGGTTTTGATCAGTGCTGCCATACGATAATGGAAAGTCCTTCAGGAATATACATAATGGAAGGAGTAAAAGTGATAACACAGTTTATAGTTGATGCATTGAATTGTTGATAGGCACATAAACAGCAGTGAGGGCATCAGATGAACCCTCCTTCAGGGGTAACAGAATAAACATACATACGGAAATACACATACACCTGTATGGCACTGTCCTGGCACTACAACTCAAATGGGGTGAAGAGTTGTGTCGAATGGAGCATGCAAGGGGAGGACACCCCCCCCCCCCCCCCACACACACACACACGAGAGACTGTCACATATACCACACTCATGCAAACACATTCAATTCACCCACACATGAGAGACTGTGGGTCATTTTGTGTGTGTGTTTTTTTTTTTGTCTATTTCTGATGATGGCCTTGTTGGCAAAAAGCTCATTTTGTGACAGTCTTTTTGTTGTGCCTTTCTGTGACTCAGCATCTCTTCCATATGGTGAGTAGCGACCAGCCTTTTCATAACATTGTTACATTCCATCCTGGATTTTCCATACTGCCAGGACTAGTACTGGAAAGAATGACTGATGTTGTGAGGACAAATCTCATCTACATAATTCAGAGATGCTGGTGTCCCATAGAGGAGCAAGACAACATGGGTTGTGAAGTAGCCATTGGAATTAAGTGTATAGTGCTCACCAGCAAATTCTGCTTCTGAATAGTCAACTCTGCTATTGTCTCTAGTTTGGCAGATTTATAGCAGTTTTCACAGATGGTTCTGCCTCTAATGGATAAGGTACGTCAGCCACATGATTGGGCAGGATATACTTGGTGGCTGCATTGGACGGGTCTTGTACCAAGATTTGCCACTGGAGTATGACCTATGTGGCAAGGGCTTAGGTGTTTGTCTGGTGTAAGGTTTATTACATTTCTTTCAATCCACCCATTTAAAGCAAGTGATTATTTGCTACCATGTCTAGTAATTCCGTGTATCATTATTTATGATACTTGCAATTGAAAATGGTGAGTGTCAAGAATTTTTAATTGAAGTGATGACAGAAAACTAACTTTCAAATTTCGTATGATTAAAATCAAAGATATGCAGAAAATATTTAAAATTGTTAGAGATACAAGAACATGCTTGAAGCATGCAGAGAGTATGTCTAATGTGCGCATACCCATACTACTGATTTCCTTTAAGGTCTCTTCAAGCAGAATGAACCTTCAGTTCATACTCTCAATTCCTACATATGTATGTTTATGTCAAAAGCCGTTTCCATTTGCATTACTGCTGTTTGAAGCTGTTCTACGAAATCTGGCCTTCCCTGTAAAAAAAACTTAATATTTAATGAATATAATAGAGGGAAACATTCCACGTGGGAAAAATATATATAAAAGCAAAGGTGATCTGACTCACCAAACGAAAGCGCTGGCAGGTCGATAGACACACAAACAAACACAAACATACACAATAAATTCAAGCTTTCGCAACCAACGGTTTCCTGATGAAGCAACCGTTGGTTGCGAAAGCTTGAATTTAGTTTTTATGATTGTGTTTGTTTGTGTGTGTATCGACCTGCCAGCGCTTTCGTTTGGTAAGTCACATCATCTTTGTTTTTAGATATATTAATATTTAATGACCTATTTCTAGATGCTTAATAGCGTTCAAGAATGAATCTGTTTGTCCAAACATGATTAGTGAATGAGACGACTTTGTTGTTAAGGTAATAAGTGAGTATGATGAAGCTGAAAATTAAGTAAACATACAATTAGAGAAATTTACCTTGTTGGGTCTATACAAGGGCGATGTACTTGAGGACAATATTATGGAAATGGAAGAGGATGTAGATGAAAATGAAATGGGAGATACGATACTGCGTGAAGAGTTTGACAGAGCATTGAAAGACCTGAGTTGAAATAAGGCCCCGGGAGTAGACACCATTCCATTAGAACTACTGACAGCCTTGGGAGAGCCAGTCCTGGCAAAACTCTTCCATCTGGTGAGCAAGATGTACGAGACAGGCGAAATACCCTCAGACTTCAAGAAGAATATAATAATTCCAATCCCAAAGAAAGCAGGTGCTGACAGATGTGAAAATTACTGAACTATCAGTTTAATAAATCACAGCTGCAAAATACTAACATGAATTATTTACAGATGAATGGAAAAACTGATAGAACCCCACCTCGGGGAAGATCAGTTTGGATTCTGTAGAAATGTTGGAACACGTGAGGCAATACTGACCTTACTACTTATCTTACAAGAGAGATTAAGGAAAGGCAAACCTACGTTTCTAGCATTTGTAGACTTAGAGAAAGCTTTTGACAACATTGACTGGAATACTCTCTTTCAAATTCTAATGGTGGCAGGGGTAAAATACAGGGATCGAAAGGCTATTTACAATTTGTACAGAAACCAGATGGCAGTTACAAGAGTCGAGGGGAAAGAAAGGGAAGGAGTGGTTGGGAAGGGAGTGAGACAGGGTTGAGTAGGTATTAAAATCCATGAAGAAGAAATAAAAACTTTGAGGTTCGCCGATGACATTGTAATTCTGTCAGAGACAGCTAAGGACTTGGAAGAGCAGTTGAATGGAATGGACAGTGTCTTGAAAGGAGGACATAAGATAAACATCAACAAAAGCAAAACAAGGCTAATGGAATGTAGTCGAATTAAGTCGGGTGATGCTGAGGGAATTAGATTAGAAAATGAGACACTTAAAGTAGTAAAGGAGTTTTGCTATTTGGGGAACAAAATAACTGATGATGGTCGAAGTAGAGAGGATACGAAATGTAGACTGGCAATGACAAGGAAAGTGTTTCTGAAGAAGAGAAATTTCTTAACATCGAGTATAGATTTAAGTGTCAGGAAGTCATTTCTGAAACTATTTGTATGAAAGCATAGCCATGTATGGAAGTGAAACATGGACAATAATTAGTTTGGACAAGAAGAGAATAGATAGTTTGTGGCCCACGTGACTAGAAGAAGGGATCGGTTGGTAGGAGATGACCACAACAACAACAACCTTGTTGGCTGCCATAGGAAAAACAGACTTCATAAAAGAGGAATGCCAGACTCTGCCTGCCCTTGGAAAGAAGGCTAACAATTCATTTAGTTCGCAGAATTATAAACGACACTTACTAAATGTGTTTTTGCCACAGACACCATTCCAGACATATCACATCCTAACTCATAGAGTGGCATCAGAAATTCTGAGTACCACCATAAGAGGCAGCCACACAGCAATCGTGGCCACCAACTGATAGCAATTCGCACAAACACTCTGCTTCACAGACACAGGCAGTGACACTGTAAAAGCATATAAGAGGCCACCACAACTTATGATCAGGCCCTCATTCAATCTCGTGTTATAAAACTGAATACTCAGCCTCTCTCAGAGTGATTACAGCATATTACGAACTTGACATATCTGTTTTCTGCTTTAGAACACATGCATCACCACAGGATACAACACTATATTGTTGTATGCCACAAATAAAACTAATTTCATAATCTACATCCTTTTGGTGTAACATGCAACACACTGTTATATGTATTTGTCTAGACCATTTGTTATTCCCCTGGTACATTACAGTTAGTTATTTCCTGTTGTTAGTTAAAGCTAGTTGGATAAGAAAATAAAAGCCAGGTCTACATTCACACAGAAAAAGCAAAGGTAACACAAATGTTTATACATATATACAAACCCATGAAAAGTAATATGTTGTGACATGATTGTCTGACGGTATGATCACTTACAAGTCTTTGTACACACCATGATAAATCAGGCCACATCTTTGTCATTTCAAATGGTTGGTACATGCAGGCATACAAGACATTTTTAGAGTTGCCAGAAAAAAACATTATTCTATGAAAACTCCTTTTCTTTGAGTGTGTCCAATGTGTATGCAATACCCTAATTTCATGTGTTACGAATTTCCAGCTTTGCCAGATACAGCTGTGCATTAATTTCAAATAATAATATTCACTATATCAGAGAGCATTCCCGAACAAATTTTCTGATAAAGGTTATTTCATTTACCGTGATAAAGTCTCCTTATCGATTTGAAAGTGATTTACCAAATTCAAATCTTCAAAAAACTTGAAAACATAGCACGTTGTTTCAGGAACTGGTATTGTGCGAGGGGAGAAAGACCAATTTAATAATAGTTTGTTGTCATGACTTCCTTTGCAATTAAGTAAGTTTTGTACATCCTCTGCATTCACCTAAGGAATGGAAATAGAAATATTTGGTTTACTTTTTGTTACTACAGTAAAATTGCTTACCATTATTTACTGAAGAGAACGACAAAGTAAAATATTTGTATACACAATAATGGTTAGATTTCCATTTTTAAAATTTGCTTATGAACAGACAATCTAATTAGAAATTGACGGAAAACAAGCATTTTTAGAGATACATACAGTATTTGTATGGGAAAAATATTGCTAACAGAAACAATGGCACACAAAAAATTTAGGAGTTTTGATTTCTTTTTCCTTTAGATGTATATAAACTGAAAGTTAGAAGCACTTTCATAAGAATGGCAAGGAAATGCAGTCATGAAAATTAAAAGAAAAAAGTGAGTACATGAAAAAGCAACAACAGAAATATATAGATCTTCTATGACATTTCGGGATTGCTGGCGGATCATGTTGACTTCTTGTCACAATACATCAGCTGGCAACCGTCCATCTTCAGATGAGTGTCCGCCACTGAAGGCTGCCAGTACATAGTGTTGGCTTTATAGCACTAATTCGCACACAAACACAGGCACACTGGCACCCTTTACACTATTGATATCCGCACCCTCTGCAAATAAATACGGTTCCCCCTGTGGCATGCAGGTGCAAGTCCGTCCTCTGTCAGAGTGCATGCTCACAACACAAAAAACAAATGTCAGGTGCTGCAGATGTCTCATTGTGAATAAAACGTTTTCTCTCAGAAAAAATAAAAGATGTCACCAGGTACCAAGCCTTCTGCAGTTGAAAGTCGCTGTCACAATTTATCAGATTTTATGTTAGACATCCCCCCCATGAACCATGGACCTTGCCGTTGGTGGGGAGGCTTGCGTGCCTCAGCGATACAGATGGCCGTACCGTAAGTGCAACCATAATGGAGTGGTATATGTTGAGAGGCCAGACAAACATGTGGTTCCTGAAGAGGGGCAGCAACCTTTTCAGTAATTGCAGGGGCAACAGTATGGATGATTGACTGATCTGGCCTTGCAACATTAAGCAAAACGGCCTTGCTGTGCTGGTACTGCGAATGGCTGAAAGCAAGGGGAAACAACAGCCGTAATTTTTCCCGAGGACATGCAGCTTTACTGTATGATTAAATGATGATGGCGTCCTCTTGGGTAAAATATTCCGGAGGTAAAATAATCCCCCATTCGGATCTCATCAGGAGAAAGAAACCTGGCGTTCTACAGATCAGAGCGTGGAATGTCAGATCCCTTAATCGGGCAGGTAGGTTAGAAAATTTAAAAAGGGAAATGGATCGGTTAAAGTTAGATATAGTGGGAATTAGTGAAGTTCGGTGGCAGGAGGAACACGACTTTTGGTCAGGTGAATACAGGGTTATAAATAAAAAATCAAAAATGGGTAATGCAGGAGTAGCTTTAATAATGAATAAAAAAATAGGAGTGCGGGTAAGCTACTACAAACAGCATAGTGAACGCATTATTGTGGCCAAGATAGACACAAAGCCCATGCCTACTACAGTAGTACAAGTTTATATGCCAACTAGCTCTGCAGATGATGAAGAAATTGATGAAATGTATGATGAGATAAAAGAAATTATTCAGGTAGTGAAGAGAGATGAAAATTTAAGTCATGGGTGAATGGAATTCGGTAGTAGGAAAAGGAAGAGCAGGAAACATAGTAGGTGATTATGGATTGGGGCTAAGAAATGAAAGAGAAAGCTGTCTGGTAGAATTTTGCACAGAGCATAACTTAATCATAGCTAACACTTGGTTCAAGAATCATAAAAGAAGGTTGTATGCATGGAAGAATCCTGGAGATACTAAAAGGTATCAGATAGATTATATAATGGTAAGACAGAGATTTAGGAACCAGGTTTTAAGTTGTAAGACATTTCCAGGGGCAGATGTGGACTCTGACCACAATGTATTGGTTATGACCTGTAGGTTAAAACTGAAGAAACTGCAAAAAGGTGGGAATTTAAGGACATGGGATCTGGATAAGCTGAAAGAATCAGAGGTTGTGCAGAGTTTCAAGGAGAGCATAAGAGAACAATTGACAGGAATGGGGGAAAGAAACACAGTAGAAGAAGAATGGGTAGCTCTGAGGGATGAAGTCGTGAAGGCAGCAGAGGATAAAGTAGGTAAAAAGACGAGGGCTGCTATAAATCCTTGGGTAACAGAAGAAGTATTGAATTTAATTGATGAAAGAAGAAAATATAAAAATGCAGTAAATGAAGCAGACAAAAATGAATAAAAACGTCTCAAAAATGAGATCGACAGGAAGTGCACAATGGCTATGCAGGGATGGCTAGAGGACAAATGTAAGGATGTAGAAGCTTATCTCACTAGGGGTAAGATAGATACTGCCTACAGGAAAATTAAAGAGACCCTTGGAGAGAAGAGAACCACATGTATGAATATCAAGAACTCAGATGGCAACCCAGTTCTAAGCAAAGAAGGGAAGGCAGAAAGGTGGAAAGAGTATATAGAAGGTTTATACAAGGGCGATGTACTTGAGGACAATATTATGGAAATAGAAGAGGATGTAGATGAAGACGAAATGGGAGATAAGATACTGCGTGAAGAGTTTGACAGAGCACTGAAAGACCTGAGTCGAAACAAGGCCCCCGGAGTAGACAACATTCCATCAGAACTACTGACGGCCTTGGGAGAGCCAGTCATGACAAAACTCTACCAGCTGGTGAGCAAGATGTATGAGACAGGCGAAATACCCTCAGACTTCAAGAAGAATATAATAATTCTAATCCCAAAGAAAGCAGGTGCTGACAGATGTGAAAATTACCAAACTATCAGTTTAATAAGTCACAGCTGCAAAATACTAACGCGAATTCTTCACAGACGAATGGAAAAACTGGTACATGCGGACCTCGGGGAGGATCAGTTTCGATTCGGTAGAAATGTTGGAACACGTGAGGCGATACTGACCTTACGACTTATCTTAGAAGAAAGATTAAAAAAACGGCAAACCTACGTTTCTAGCATTTGTAGACTTAGAGAAAGCTTTTGACAATGTTGACTGGAATACTCTCTTTCAAATTCTGAAGGTGGCACGGGTAAGATACAGGGATTGAAAGGCTATTTACAATTTGTACAGAAACCAGATGACAGTCATAAGAGTCGAGGGGCATGAAAGGGAAGCAGTGGTTGGGAAAGGAGTGAGACAGGGTTGTAGCCTCTCCCTGATGTTATTCAATCTGTATATTGAGCAAGCAGTAAAGGAAACAAAATAAAAATTTGGAGTAGGTATTAAAATTCACGGAGAAGAAGTAAAAACTTTGAGGTTCGCCGATGACATTGTAATTCTGTCAGAGACGGCAAAGGACTTGGAAGAGCAGTTGAACGGAATGGACAGTGTCTTGAAAGGAGGATATAAGATGAACATAAATAACAGCAAAGTGAGGATAATGGAATGCAGTCAAATTAAATCGAGTGATGCTGAGGGAATTAGATTAGGAAATGAGACACTTTAAGTCGTAAAGGAGTTTTGCTATTTAGGAAGTAAAATAACTGATGATGGTCGAAGTAGAGAGGATATAAAATGTAGACTGGCAATGGCAAGGAAAGCGTTTCTGAAGAAGAGAAATTTGTTAACATCGAATATAGATTTATGTATCAGGAAGTCGTTTCTGAAAGTATTTGTTTGGAGTGTAGGCATGTATGGAAGTGATACATGGACAATAACTAGTTTGGACAAGAAGAGAATAGAAGCTTTCGAAATGTGGTGCTACAGAAGAATGCTGAAGATAAGGTGGATAGATCACGTAACTAATGAGGAGGTATTGAATAGGATTGGGGAGAAGAGAAGTTTGTGGCACAACTTGACTAGAAGAAGGGATCGGTTGGCAGGACATGTTTTGAGGCATCAAGGGATCACAAATTGAGCATTGGAGGGTAGCGTGGAGGGTAAAAATCGTAGTGGTAGACCAAGAGATGAATACACTAAGCAGATTCAGAAGGATGTAGGTTGCAGTAGGTACTGGGAGATGAAGAAGCTTGCACAGGATAGAGTAGCATGGAGAGCTGCATCAAACCAGTCTCAGGACTGAAGACAACAACAACAACATTTTAGACATATTTCCACAGATTCTTAATCACTGAATCACAAAAGGATCTCACTGGGGTCAGTATTTTTATGGCAGAATAATCCATAGAGTGTCCTATGGTAACAAAATGCTCAGCTACGACTGACTTACTGGGCTACGAAAGACAAGTGTGATGCTCATGTTCAATCCACCTTTCATGTACTGTGCTTATTGTCTCATCTGTGTAAGCCGTGCCACACTGGCAAGGAATGTTGTAAATCCCGGCCTTCTGCAGACCCATATTGTCCTTTATCAAAACAAAAAGAGCACTAATCTTCACTGGCGGCCGGAAAATTACTTTAACTTCATGTCTCCTTGGAATCCTGCCTCCTTTAGACCTGTGGAAGGAAATCCCTGGACTTGAGCAGCTCCTTATCTTCTGGGTCATCACGTCTCCTTAATGCTATACTAATCTGATGTGGAGAGTAACACTTTTGTAGTGTGGTGCCATGGCGGTGAAGAATTATCATGTTTCTTGCAACATCTTAATTCAGTCCACAAGAACATCCAGTTTATGATGGAAATAGAGAAGGATGGTTGCCTTCTATTTTTGGACGTCTTGGTTACTAGGAGAGTGGATGAGTCATTAGGGCAGTCTGTCCATCATAAGCCCACACATAGAGACCTTTATCTGCAAGTTTCAAGCTGCCATCACCCTTCACAAACTATTGGCGTCCTTAGAAAATTTGTGCACCAGGCTTATGTTGTTTCTGATGGAAATGGCCTTACAGAGGAGCTAGAACATCTACAGTCAGTGTTCAAAGATAGTGGTTACTTTCAACAACAGAACTGTACAGCGCTAAGAAGGAAGAAACGTGACCACCCACAACATCAAGATGATAAGGAGCTGTTCAAGTTCAGGGCATTCCTCCCATATGTCGATAACCTTTCATCTAAAGTAGGCACAATATTAAAAAAATATAAAATTTAAAGTAATCTGCTATCCACTGGTGAAGATTAGTGCCCTTCCCAGTTCAGTAAAGGACAATCTGGGTCCGCAGAAGACCAGAATTTACAAAATTCCTTGCCAGTGTGGCAAAGCTTAATATATGAGACTATAAGCACAGTACATGTAAGGTGCATTGAGCATGAGAGTCACACTTACCTTTTGCATCCCAGTAAGTCAGCTGTAGCTGAGCATTGTATTACCACAGGACATTCGATGATTTATTCTGCAACAAAAATCTTGGCACCGGTGAGATCCTTTCAAGATTCAGTAATTAAAGTATCTGTGGAAATACGTATAATGCAAAATCTTATAAATCGTGACAGAAACCATCTGCTGGACAGGACTTGACCCAGTGATCTCTTTAATTTCTACTGAGAGAAAACATTTTATTCATAAGACACATCTGGTGACATCTGACTTTTTTTTTAGCGATGCAAGTGTGCATTCTCACAGAGGATGGACATGTAGTTTCACCCTTAAGCATGCACCTGCACGCTGCAGATGGAACAGTATTTGCAGAGGGTACAGATTTCAATAAGTGTCACTGCTGTGACAGTCACCAATGCACAACTTGGAATTAGGGTTCTGAGTTACTTCCTCTCGTACTGCTACTTTTATTTTTTTCCACACATTTTCTTTCAATAAACGCAAAAATTGGAACAACAAGCAAAGCAGAAAGCCAGCTGCAGCACAAAAATTGCTGTTGATGTTTTAGTAATGTACTTACTGAATATTTAAATACGTATTATGCCAACTGAAGATGGGTGAAAGCCCGAAACACATATTGGCTTAACTAAAAATGCATAAAAAGTGTGTTTGCTGTGCTTATTAAAATAAAATAATTTATTTTCTTCTGCCTTTCACTGCAGATGAAAGAACTGTTTGTACAAAAAGTAGCAAGAGTATGACTGCAGACTCCCTTCCACTGCTGAACATAATGTTTGGTGAAGCGATTAGCATGAAACTAGTTGTGGCAAGTACCTCGAAATTTTTCTCATCTAGCTTGCTGTTTATTTTGTATTAGTGCTGCTCACTTGGACTTAATGATGACACAACTTATCACTGTGTTAACAGAAGCAGTAATGAAGGAATAGAAATGAGCTTGCAAATGTAAAATAACAATGGAATGGTTGCAAGACAATGTTTTGTGTGACTGCTGTATTTTATACAGAGCCACACCTGTTAGATGGTTAATGCATTTTATAAAATATGGATCATAAACTGCATCTGGAGAATACGTATAACCTTACTGGCTGAGATGAATCAATGACAAACAAACTGACATTTGTGATGCCTCTAATGGATGAAAAGTCAAACCTAAGAAGAAAAAAAAATGTATTTGGTACCTCTGGCAGAACAATCACAAACATAAAAAGGTTGTCATGGATGAACCATAACTCATGACACAAAAGACTTAGAATTAACCTCCAGAGAAATAGTTTTGGGCTTAAACAGATTGTCATCTGATTTACGGGCTAATTATCTAACAAATGGAATAGATTTTTGTATTCTCTGGAATTAACCAAATAAAAAAATCTTTTAGACATTATTCCACCAGTCTATTTAGTGTAAATAAAATAGAAAGAAACTTCCACATGGGAAAAATATATTAAAAACAAAGATTCCAAGACTTACCAAGTGGGAAAGCGCCGGCAGACAGGCACAATGACCAAAACACACAAACACACACACAGAATTACTAGCTTTTGCAACCAATGGTTGCTTCTTCAGGAAGGAGAGGGAAAGACAAAAGGATGTGGGTTTTAGGGGAGAGGGTAAGGAGTCATTCCAATCGCGGGAGCGGAAAGACTTCCCTTAGGGGAAAAAAAGGGCAGGTGTACACTCGCACACACACACATATCCATCCGCACATACACAGACACAAGCAGACATCATAGAAGATGTTGAGGCTCCACTATAATAAATTATGACTTCCTATAACTTTATTTATTCACCTTCAAACAATGCAAAACACACTTAACTGTACCACACTCGTTTCTATGATGATACTGATGAATTTTAAAGCTCATGTACTCCAAAAAAGCTGCAGACAATTCATCATTCCTATTCCAACAAAATATTGCCCTCAATGTGCAGCTAAACATTTTATAATTAGTTTCTCATATTTATGGCTCACAATTCTTCTATTACACGTTCACTCAACTGAGTCTGCATCACTACTGCTCTCACATGCTCGCTCCTAACTCACATTGTTGATTGCAACCTGCCAATGCCCTGTTTGCTGGGACTACAGAAAGTTCTAGAAGCTAAGGTTGACCTGACAGTGCCAGTTTGTTGGCCAGTATACTGATCATGGTATTCTTACAATCTATAGCTTAGTCTGATGTGTAGGTTAAGTTGGAAGGTGACATATAGGCTGTCAGATGTTTAACAATAATTACTAACCACATCTAAAACATGTTTCAAATGCCTGTCTTGAAATGTTGAGATGCTAACATATTGAATTTTCAGGCAGGATATGGTGTGTAGTTTTACCTGAGTGATATGTTTTCTGCTTTCAATTTTAACCCAATAAGTCATGTCTACACCATGACATAAAATATCCTGTTTTTCCCCGAATGTGGATTGAACTATCAGATACACCAACAAGTGGAATATATTGTATTACATGTATCTCACAGTACAGTATTTACTTTGCTGCTTTTGTTTCACAGTTCCATTTTGCAAAAATTCTAATACAATGTGCAAATTCTAATACAGAATGACCACTTTATATGGTACAGTTTATAAGGGTGATTAATTGGAGACATGGGCATGACTTTTAACAATTTGATGTTTGCTTTCTTTCTGTGATGACATTTGTGTTCTCTTTGACTATTATGACCAAGTGAATAGAATGACAGTTCTCTGAACAGTGATCAATTTTGAATGTGTGGTTATCAGTGAGTTCTTTTTTTTTAGTTGCTGAAATGAGCCAGTGAACTGATCTGGAATGTTCACACAATTTAAAAGGTCAGAAGCAAATCATACATTGGTATGTGGCTATCGGTTTCGTCCCGAAAGACAGAAGGGGTGACCTTTGCCAAACAAAAATGAAGTTGGTACCAAAGAAGAATTTGAATGATGGTTTTATATGGTGGTGATGGTGTGTATAAGGAAATAATTGGCAAGAGAAACAATGTTCAACAAGCAGTGGTCCTTGGTCTGCTTATAGCAAACTATCAATAACTACAATCTTATAACTGACACACTTTTGCAGTTTTAAATTTAGCAGCAAACATACTTTGTAAAATTAAAACTGAAATCACTGTGTGGATGACTCGTAGGAATATTGTAGAGAAGTGTGTTTTCTATTTGTTTAGACAAAACCAAAAAAACTTGATGGGAAAGACATAACTGTCGAAATTGATGAACCTTTATTTCAGAAAAGAAATTTTGATATAGGAACTAATGCAACAAGACAATGGGTATTCGGCACCACTGAAAGAGGCACTCATAAGTGTTATTTTGTGTTGCCAAAGTAAAAGATCTTACTTGGGACAACTATAATAACTGCCTGTTTCTTATAAGCAGCTATCAGGTGAAGGGTTCAAGCACCTCCCAGCAAAAGATATCCTTATTTCAAGAATGCAAGTACAGGAATAGATACAAACAGTTTTGATTTATATCCAACACAGTTAATCTGAGTTGCAACACAATGACTTTCTCGCAGGAATGTCTGTAACATATCATCCACACCCTGTACTGCTATCTGATGCCTTTCTGTTTCTCTGCTAATAATTTTGCTGCTTCCTAGGCCCTCCACTTGTAAGTTAGACCTCCTCTCTTCTTTGCTGATAGTTGTTTTGACCAATCAATGTGAAAACTAACAAATGTGCCCCTATAATCCACTAAACAGTAATTGACTTCTCCCCTGAACTACAAGTTCAAGGCTCTAGAACATAAAATTCTCAAGTCCTTTTGTGCTCAGGACCATGTATAATACTTCGGGATCGTTGACCTAAATTTAAGTATTGTAAAAGATTGTGTAATTAACTGGTGATCTAACATCATTACATTACTGAACGAAATAAGAGTGTTAGTTGAGAGTGAGTAATTACAAGTGTGATGTTCCGAGGTTAAACGAATGACATTAAATACTTCATGCAACTAAAGAGCTATAAAGCTATCTGCAATTACTAGCCATTTACCTTTACACAAACATCAAACACTAGGTTCATGGAGATTAAATAAATATTCTCTGGCAGTAAATACAAATGTTACAAAAGTACAGCATCAATGTTGCTGCATACTAAGTATGTGTGCACCTAGAAATGCATTTAGTTACTCAAAATATAATGATGAACCCAACCCACACAATTCATATAGTATTGTAAACAGACAATCTTGAAACATTTATACACGATTTGTCAATTTGAAATATAGTGTAAGCTGTGATTCTCCACAATTAAAACAAAGAACATTTTTTCACTTGAGAACATTACTTATTTAGTTTGTAATAAAACAGAAATCCATGACTAATATTTTAGAAAAGTTGCAGGGAGGAATGGGGAGCAAAAACTAAGTTTATATGTTAGTACTGTTGTCGGGGCAACACTGTCAATTTCAGACATTATTGCCACGAGCTGTGCTGCGTGCCTTGTGAAGTAACAGTCACTGAATGGTAGGCTGCAAGTCACCAGTTCCAACCCATCACCAGCAAATAAATGATATTTGTTAGACAAAAAGTGAAAAGAGACCTCTTGTCAGGGAAGTAAAATTTTCAGTACGAGCAAAAACATTTGATAATGTCTAAAATATCTATTTTTTGTTCTTTTTTCATATTGTAGTAGTTTACTTCATTCTGTACAAGCTCTTATCAATCTGAAAGTTATTATAATATTATTAAAAGCAATCAATGTCAACTTCTGAAAAAGTACTTCTTGTCGTTATAGGGAAATAACACTGGCCTGACCCTTTCTAAATCATGCAGCTGCATGTGCAATGCTTCAAAAATAAAATAAAAATAAATCTCCTGAATTTTACAGGCATTTTAAGGGGTTCAGAGTAGCCTTGAATAAAAGAAGAATGTTTTGTGAATACAATAATGACAAACAAAACAAGTGGTCCTCAGAGTTGTAAATGCCTACAGATGTTACCAATTTGCAGTTGGCAGCCCTAAAATGCCAACTGACTGCTGACATTATTGTAGCAACAAAAACCTACACTTAAAACACATTTTAGTTCTGTTGTTGCTGCTAGAACTGAAAAAGGTTAAGTTGCTGGGAATATATATGACTGGCTTCACGTCTTGGAGAATACTAGTGCTAACAAAGTACATGGCAGTACTAAATGTATCCACTTTGAGCTCATCATTAGCTAAAACGATAGCGTACATTGCAAAATGTATGTTGATGGAAACAGATTTGTGCACCGCATCTTTTATGGAGAAAATGGACCTGTTGGATTTCCTGGTGCAGTGATCCCAGCAGGGATGACAAAACAATGAAAAATTATCTTTTTGAAACATCAGGACCTATTGCAAAGAGGAATAAAAAGATATTCTGTGTTGAAGTCGAACCAGAATCTGAACCAGAACCTCAAGACAGATAAATGAGCATTCTGAGGAAGAATCTTACCAGCCAAGTATTCCAGAAACAAAGAAAAGGGACACAATGCTGTTTGTGAATGATCTTGAACCCCTTCAGATGCAAGTGTTTTAGAAGCAGACAATCAAATGTTTTGTCTACTATAAAATATGGGATCTCGGTAACATATTTTTGGAGGCTTAGTGAACTCAATAATTTTGATGATTTTGGGCCCCTTGGTCTAAAAGATGACACAACATAGAACCAAAAAAAATCAATATTTTGAATGAAAGAAAAAACAGGGCTGTACAGGGTGCGGTAATTTTTCTCAATTTGGGGCCAATTTATTTGGTTTTAAATTTTTGTACAGTATAATGTGCTACAGAGTGAAGGGGTTAACCACTTAATGTGTAATATTAACATAAAAAAGTCTATACCATTTAACAAAGGACATGTGACGGGTAATATAAAATCTAGAATTTGTATCTTAAATATATTTTAAAATGAATTATCTCAAAACATCTGTTTTCCATCATGACTACAATGAACCTAAAAATTACAATAGCTCAAAATCTAGAATTTCCAACAAGAGGGCACTTTTTGTTCTCTGTCTCACATTTATTTATCATGCCTGCAAGAGTCTCACAATCTCTTTATGTTAGCAAAGTCTGCACTTTCTGGACTATTCAATGATCATATGAATAGCAGATATCTCCATCCAGAAATACAGTTCTATCTGTATGCTGGTGTGCTTCTAGTGCTTAGTGATGTACTTCATTGATGACCCTGGTTTCGAGTTTGGAGTTGACTATGGTTCTGATGTGATACTGTTTGACTGAGAAGCCAGGTACTTCAAAACATCTACATCACCATGGCTCCAATTAGGCAACATAAAAGCCAGGAAGTGAGACAAAAGCAGCAGACTCTTTCCTCTATCCATATATTTGAGAGATCAATTAATTACAAAACAGCAGTAGGTCAGCTGCACATCACACAAACATCACTGTTTCCTGGAGGAACTGACCAATATCCCAATGAAATGGCACAAAGAATTCAACCGAGTTGTCAAATCCAACTGGTGGGATGACAAGATATGTTTGGCAAATGGCTACTTTTACTTGGACGGCACAGCAAAAAGAACAATGAAGAGAAGCTTTGACAACTGGAATAAATTCCAGACAGAACTGAAGAAAACATTTGGTGACAATCAGCAGCAAGTCCACTTGCTGGAATAACAGAAGAGCAGGACCAAACATCATGATGAAATGACACAGTCTAACATATAGAATGTTTTGGCCCCATGCCACATTGTGTACCCAAATTTAACAGAAGCTGCCAAAATTTTGCACTTGATGAAGCAATCACAGAAGATATGTACCAAGCTCTTCTATTAAAATATAGGACAACAAAGGAATTTGTCAACTGGTGCCAGTGCATCGAGTAAACGCAACATAAAAAGCATCTGACGAAAGAGCTATAACCGTCTTCTGAATTTGGAACCTATGGCAGCTGTGGAAACCACCATGACCTTGCCTCTTTCATACACCAGGTAGCAAGAGACAAAATACACGAGTTTATGGCAGCCAAAAATGTCAGACCATGGACAGAGGAGATAGCAATGATGAACTTTGACTCCATACGTCTGCAAGTAGCAGAGAATGTCGGAGAAGAAGTGTATCGATCTTCAGCACCAATCTTCATCACCAGTCAAACATGCCATGAAGAATGGACTCGGGCAACTCGAACTTGCACTCGAACAATGCAGGTACAACCAACACTGCTGAAACGTCAAAAGGCACATAGAAAAGTATGCACTTGGAATACAAAGAACAACACATTGATGTGTTTCCATTATGAATGCCCTGAACACTTGTATGCAGCTGCAGAGAAAGAAGATGGGCATTCGACAACTGTTATGCTGCAGGACATGAACCATCACAGCATTCCTACCCATGCTAGCCAACTACAGATGATTATACAAGACATGTGAGACAAAAATCCACTGCCGTATCCTGGATGAGATTGCTCCTCAACATACCATAGCCATCACCTGTACCAGCCACTCACCTAAGTGAGGTGACCATCTATCAAGTTAAGGCCACAGAAAATGATACTCACCCATGTACGACATTTACCAAGATGTCTGTAAATCTCACTGACAACATCACAGGTTGCCATCCTGTCCGGACACTAGTTGAGTCGGGGACTTCTTTTTCTATAATATCAAAAGCTTCTCAATTAGCCGCTAAAGAAAACTACACTCTGTGACACAAAAATTATCGTGCTGAAAGTCACAAATGCAAAATATGTCCAGTCGACAGGAGCAGGTATTGCAAGACTTACTATAAATGACAGAATACAGCCCTCTGAATATGTTGTTTTAACAGTCTGCAGTAAACCTCTGGAGAGTCCATTGTCCTCTCCTGTGGTCCTTGTGAAGCAGATGATGATGATAATTATTATTTTTGGCTGAGAGCACTAAACAGTAAGGTCATCAGTGCCCTTGGGTTAATTATATACTGATGAGTACAGTGAAAATTATGAAAAAAATGTCAATAAAACAGAAAACCACATTTCATTCCTCCACAAGAATGACAAGGCAGCCCCAATAAGGTGAGCTTCAGAAAAGTCCATAATAAAGTCTCAAAACAAGACACGGCAGAATAGGTAGATAAAACTATGTATAAAATAACTGTAAAAAACACAGTTAAAAAGGGACAGATCACTGCAGCTGGATGACTACTTGAGCGAATCAGTCACTGGGTGACTCACTGAAATTTTGCAAACAATATTTTGGGAAGAATTCCGACACCACACAACATCTTAAAACACAAACAACATTGCATCATTATCAGTTAAAATAGAACACAGATCCTGTGGCAGACACAATTCACATCTACATCTACATGACTACTCTGCAATTCACATTTAAGTGCTTGGCATAGGGTTCATCGAACCACAATCATACTATCTCTCTACTATTCCACTCCCGAACAGCGCGCGGGAAAAATGAACACCTAAACCTTTCTGTTCGAGCTCTGATTTCTCTTATTTTATTTTGATGATCATTCCTACCTATGTAGGTTGGGCTCAACAAAATATTTTCGCATTCGGAAGAGAAAGTTGGTGACTGAAATTTCGTAAAAAGGTCTCGCCGCGACAAAAAACGTCTTTGCTGTAATTACTTCCATCCCAACTCACATATAATATCTGCCACACTCTCCCCCCTATTATGTGATAATACAAAACGAGCTGCCCTTTTTTGCACCCTTTCGATGTCCTCCGTCAATCCCACCTGGTAAGGATCCCACACCGCGCAGCAATATTCTAACAGAGGACAAACGAGTGTAGTGTAAGCTGTCTCTTTAGTAGACTTGTTGCATCTTCTAAGTGTCCTGCCAATGAAACGCAAACTTTGGCTCACCTTCCCCACAATATTATCTATGTGGTCCTTCCAACTGAAGTTGTTCATATTTTTAACACTCAAGTACTTAGTTGAATTGACAGCCTTGAGAATTGTACTATTTATCGAGTAATTGAATTCCAACGGATTTCTTTTGGAACTCATGTGGATCACCTCACACTTCTCGTTATTCAGCGTCAACTGCCACCTGCCACACCATACAGCAATCTTTTCTAAATCGCTTTGCAACTGATACTGGTCTTCGGATGACCTTACTAGACGGTAAATTACAGCATCATCTGCGAACAACCTAAGAGAACTGCTCAGATTGTCATCCAGGTCATTTATATAGATCAGGAACAGCAGAGGTCCCAGGACGCTTCCCTGGGGAACACCTGATATCACTTCAGTTTTACTCGATGATTTGCCATCTATTACTACGAACTGCGACCTTCCCGACAGGAAATCACGAATCCAATCGCACAACTGAGACGATGCCCCTTGGTCCGCAGCTTGATTAGAAGTCGTTTGTGAGGAACGGTGTCAAAAGCTTTCTGGAAATCTAGAAATACGGAATCAACTTGAGATCCCCTGTCGATAGCGGCCATTACTTCGTGTGAGTAAAGAGCTAGCTGCGTTGCACAAGAGCGATGCTTTCTGAAGCAATGTTGATTACGTGTCAATAGATCGTTCCCTTCGAGGTGATTCATAATGTTTGAATACAGTATATGCACCAAAACCCTACTGCAAACCGACGTCAATGATATAGGTCTGTAGTTAGATGGATTACTCCTACTACCCTTCTTAAACACTGGTGCGACCTGCGCAATTTTCTAATCTGTAGGTACAGATCTATTGGTGAGCGAGCGGTTGTATATGAGTGCTAAGTAGGGAGCTATTCTATCAGCGTAATCTGAAAGGAACCTAATCGGTATACAATTTGGACCTGAAGACTTGCCCGTATCAAGCGATTTGAGTTGCTTCGCAACCCCTAAGGTATCTACTTCTAAGAAATTCATACTAGCAGATGTTCGTGTTTCAAATTCTGGAATATTCCATTCGTCTTCCCTGGTGAAGGAATTTCGGAAAACCCCTCAGGTCATCCTATAAAACGTACTCAGTTAAACATATCGTATTGTGTCACACGTTCTGACATACTGAGGGTCTTTCCAACAAAAGAGGAAGCCATGTGTCAATGGGCAATGTCCATCTCTAAACTGTGTAAAGGCTACTTCTTCAAACCGTCGTGGGCAGAAAGAGGTAAGCCACGGTTGCACTGAAAGTTTTATGGAACACAGTTTACTATTCATCGCTTACAGCCACTGAGTCTCCCACCAACACACAGCCTTCCTGGTCACAAATGAAGTGACAGCCTCCAGGGGGAAGCACAGTGAGCAGGATGAGGAAAGGAGCACACTTTCTTGGCAGCTGCATCAGGGAGTTCATTTCCCCAAATCCCTATGTGTCCTAGAACTCAGCAGAAAATGATTTCCTTGTCTTGCCTTTGCAAGAGAAGGAGAGCATCCTACACTTCTTGCACCACCCGATTTGCTGTGTAAATCTGTCCAACAGTGAGAAGGGCACCTTGAGAATCTTAGCAGATGAGGAATTTCTCGATATGACGTCATCCCATTTGCTCCACTGCCCTCAGGATAGCAAAGAATTCCACATAATAAACGAAAAACAGTTCTGGGAGTCCTATCATCAGGACAATATCAGAAAACATGACAGAACAATTGAGAAAATGGTCAGACAGGACATTCCCAACCTTGTATCTAAAATATATGTCCAAAATAATGGACTGTATGAAGGCGAGTAGCCATCCACAGAATGTCCATTGAAAGAGGTATGACAAATTACATTCTTCACCAGGGTTTCAATTACCTCTTCTCGTGTCCTGAAATGAGAATCCTTCCCACCCCTCCTACCATAGTGTTCTGCTGTCCACCAAACCTACACAATACACTCGTCCATCCTTACACAACCCCTGCTCCCAATCCCTTACCTCATGGCTCATGCCCCTGTAATAGATCTAAATGCAAGACCTGTCCCATACATCCTCCTGCCACCACCTACTCCAGTCTGGTCACTAACATCACCTATCCCATCAAAGGCAGGGCTACCTGTGAAACCAGTCATGTGATCTACAAGCTAAGCTGCAACCACTGTGCTGCATTCTATGTAGACATGACAACCAACAAGCCGTCTGTCTACATGAACGGCCACCGACAAACTGTGATCAAAAAACAAGTGGTGCACCCTGTAGCTGAACATGCTGCCAAACATGATAGCCCTCATCTAAATGACTGCTTCACAGCCTGTGCCATATGGATCCTTCCCACCAACACCAGCTTTTCTGAATTGCGCAGGTGGGAACTTTCTCTGCAATACATCCTACGTTCCCGTAACCCTCCTGGCCTCAACCTTCGTTAGTCACTGTCCTCACCCATCCGGACCCCCTCCCTGTTCCCATTCTAGCACTACACAGCCGTCATTTCACCACCACAGTCTTTAATTTATTTTTATTTAGGCCTTAATGGCCGAAAGCTATGATTGTGTGAATCTTTTTACTGTGCCTGTTGCAACTCAGCATCTCCAATATATGTTGAGTAGCAACTTTCCTTCTCTCATATGGTTACAACTATGAATGGTTTGCCAAATAAATACACTCAGAATTTGTTGATGGCCCAAACAACTAAAAGGCTCTCTTTCTCAGTTTTAGAGTTTGTATCAAAATCGGAGAGTACTTTGGAAGCATAAGCTATCACCTTTTCAGCAACATCCTGAAACACACCTATCCAGTAACCACTAGTGTCGGTATAAATTCCAGTCTCAGTATTCACGTTTGATAGTGCTTGGACTGGTGAAGATAGCAGCACCTCCTTAAGGACAAGGAAAGATGAGAAACATCTTTCTTGCACCGTGATCCAGAAAATTTTTTCATAACCCTGCAAGTTCTTGCAAGGGCGTGCCTTGGTACAGAAGTCCTTTATGAATCGATGGTAATAACAGCACATTCAGAGAAAACTTCTCAGATCACAAATGTGCCAAGGAGTGGAAAATCTGTGACTGCCGTTATTTTCTCTGGATTGAGACACGTGCCATCAACATTCAACACATGTCCTAAGATTTTCATTCCTTGGGCAGTGAAGGGTGGCATCTTTGCGTATTCAAGCAGAGGCCTCCAGTATTAACACAGTTCAGTTCAGGTGGCTTAAATGTTCTTCAAATGTCTTCAAAAATATAACAATGTGATCCAGATAGCAAAAACATGTCATCCATTTAAGGTGTTGAAGAAGGTGTTTGTCATATGCTCGAAGATGGCGAGAGCATTTCGTAGTCCAAAAGGCATAACTTCAAACTCATTGAAGCCATCGTGTGGAATAAAGTAAAAAGTCTCTCCTGGCAAACTTCATCACCCTTGAGTTGCCAGTGGCCTTTCTGCATCTACACAGTTGAGAAATATTTTGCTCCTTTCAAGTAGACTCATGTTTCATCAATGCATGGCAATGGGTAGACATCTTTCTTCATGGTTTTGTTCAGTTGCTGGTAGTTGATGCAGAAACACCATACACCTTCCTTCTGTGTTTGTTTGCTGGGTACGGACTTGGTAACCTTGGGGTTCCTGAGATGGAGGCTGGTTAGCACTGCCAATTCTCTGTTACCATATGCTCTCTGCATGCTCCAGCAGCAATCATTGTGTGGTGGAATGTTATGTGTTACAGGGAATGGGGCTCTTTGCTTGACCACCTGTATTGCAAGGATAGTAAAAGCCTCTATATATATAAAAAATGTCCTTAGCTACTCATGGAACCGATACCCGTGAAATCTTCCTCTTCTCCTCCCAGTGTGATGGGTGTAATGCCTGGGATTATTCACACCCATTCACCCGAAAGAATGAGGGGGGGGGAGTCCTCCTGATAATCAACTTGTCATTAGGAATGGGGCTCAGGGAGCTGTCAATCAGAATGTTTTTGTATTGGTCAAGAGGAAGAAGGGGACGTTTGAAAAAGTGTTCCCCTTATATGTCCATAAGGCTGCGTTCACACTGCCGGCCGGGCCAAGCCGAGCCTGGCCGGGCCGCCGCCCACTTCGATATCAAACACATGCTTTTGAATTGCGGTGTTCACACTGGCGACCGGGCTGCGCCGACACGGCGTGATCCTCCCAGAGCTGAGCCGGCGACATCCCGAGTGTTTAATATTGCCGGCACGAGCCGACCGCAGGCGCGAGCCGACCGCAGGCGCGAGCCTGTGGAGCAGCACTACTGCAGTACATGCATCACACGTCTCCATTCTGCTTTCATCACAAGTGTGACTGCACACGTCTTTTATTTTAAGATGTTACCTCACATTTCACAATCAGTGAGGAAAAATTACATTTATTATAATGATACATGCGAAATTACTTTTATTTCATTTATTTAATCTACCATATTTACATGCATTTACAACAATAGCTTGCCAGCGATCGCGGCATTGCCGCCACTGAATAGTTCGCATTTACTTGTAAACGGAGACGGATATGAGTGTCACTGAGGGACGGAAATGTGTACTTATCAGATGATAATGCGTTGTAAAGTCATGCTGTGGAAGTTCTTTATCAGTGGAAATAGAACCAGAGTCAAAGGACATTATCTCAAAACTCTTCGCCTATCAATCTGTCTGTCTTACAAGGTAATGAAAAGAATTCTGTGAGGTTATCAATGGCTCCACATGAAGAACCATCACCACTGCCAAGCGCTGCATCATGAAGAAAAAAGAAGAAAAAGGTTAGAAAATTCTGAGGGAGTATTTCTGCGATTCTTCGTTGAAGGCACAGCAAGACATTACCCAAAATGACGAAGGTAATTACTTCCTAATGATACTCAGGAGTCCCATAAACTCTCTTCCCCTCAGAGGTAAGTGTTTGTGAAATTTAAAATACAAAAGCATGACTACAATTAATTGGAGGTAGTGAATGCTGTACAAAGTTCTACTGCAAGAATCTTACCTAATCGTTATACACAGTTTTTCTTCTGCTGTTATACTTCTGCAAAAATTTGTATTCTGTTTAGAAATTTTGTTTTGAATGTTCTGCAGCACATATTGAAATGTATTATGATTCATTCTGTAATTTGAATAAAATTTTTCAGGATAGTTTTTAAGTTCTTCATACAAAGGAAAAAAATCCGCTAAATGTCTGTCGCTATTTATGGGATGAATCCATAACCTCCTAGTTCTTCTGTACTTCAAAACTCGACGAGTTACTGCAGAGTCAAAACAATACCAATAAAAGAGTGAAGACATTGTTCTACACGACAGCACAGACTAGCTAAAGGCGAGCAACTGTTGACTGCAGCTGCGCTTTCTACTGACTTGCTTGTCAGCTGTCAAACGGTGGGGATCTTTTTAAATTTATTGATTTGGCCTCCCGCCAACCATTTAGCCAAAGAGTGAGGATTACATTGACAGTGCAGCGCAGCCCGCCAAGGAAGGGAGAAAAAAAAAAAAAATGAAGAACAATGAAACGCACATCTGTGCCGATCTACAGTAGTTTCATTAACTCTCCATTATTTTTTCTGTCATAGTAGACAACGAGACTACAGAATTGCGCTTCAGTTATCTTTTAGTTCGAAATACGAAATGTACATCATACTAATTGTAGGATGTTGATGACAAATAATTGTTTGTCTTTTGTGATGCAACGTGTGGCCAATTATAAAAGCATAGCAGATGATTGTCCAGTACCAAGGGAAAAATTCTTATACATTTGAATTTATCAGGAGAATGAGACCATTAAAATAATAAAAGGGACCGACACTAGGTCTGCACTGATCACTAGTAATTAGTTTTTTTCTGTCCTGCATTATATGACTACCCAAACCAAGCTGTAACCGCGCGAACTCCGTGGCTTGCGGACGCGGCACTGACGCCACTGAATAGCTCGCATTGCTTGAGACCAGAGACAGATATCAGTATCATTAGCATTTCAAAAACTTTTTGGTACTTTTAGCTACATTTCATTCCCAACAATGTATGGTCTAAAACGGATCTAACAGTAAGCTACCCGCTACATAACTTTTTCACTACAAGATTTGTAAATCAAGTGCACAACGTTGACAAATAGCGTCATTTCACAATGACTGTTAAGAAATATGGAAAGATAAATGATTCAATACGAAGCTAAGATGTTGCACTACCACGTGTTCAAAAATCAGATTCTTTAGCCGCATACTTTCTTCAAAATCGGTTGGGAAGCGTTACGAAACTAAGAAATCACGCGAAACGAAAAGTAGACTTTTTCTTTTTTCACGATGTAAGTAACACTTTTAAGGAAAAAATGAGTTCAGAAAACGATGTGGCGAAGTCCTATATACCGCTAAGAATTTTTAAAACATGAAAATCGGAGAAGTGGATTTTCCCCCATTTCGCCGTCCCGGCTCGGCGCGGCGCGCGATGTGAATGCACTACTCGTCGGCCTGAGCTGGCTAGGCACGAGCCGACCCAGTATGCATCAGCCCGGCCGGGCCCGGCCGGCAGTGTGAACGCAGCCTAAGGGTTTAGAAGGGCTTGCTGGTAACCTAAAGTCTATGTAGCAGTTGTGAAATGGTTCCTTGCTGGTTGAGACTAAGCGGGCAAAGCAAGTGGAACTACTTAGGAAGTCACAGCAATTGGATGAATATGACATCATTGTTGAGATGCACAACACACTTAACTCCAGCAAAGGTGTGGTCACCTGCCGTGACATTATGGACAGTGACATTGTCAAACTCAAAAAGGAGTGGATATCACAGGGTATAGTGGGTGTAGAGAAATGGACACGTAGGAATAGTGGAGAAACTGAGAAGACCACAGCCGTCATTTCACCACCACACCCAGTCATTTAATTTATTTTTATTTCTCTCCTTTCTGCGACTTACCCCCTTTCCCCTCCACACCTTCTCCCCCACCCTTCGTCTAAACTGCAATACTTCACTGTCCGCCACTCCCACCATACTATCCCTCCCCCTTCCCACCTCAGCCTCTTCCTTACCCCCACCCATTCGCCACCCCCATCATGTACTGGTGCTGCTGCTCGCAGTGTAGTTTCAGCTCTCTGAGACTGCAGACATGTGAGCAAGTTGTGTGTTTGCGTGCATGTGTGTGTGTGTGTGTGAGAGAGAGAGAGAGACTGGTGACAAAGGCCTTAATGGCCGAAAGCTATGATTGTGTGAACCTTTTTATTGTGCCTATCTGCGACTCAGCATCTCCACTATATGGTGAGTAGCAACTTTCCTTCTCTAGTATTGTTACATTCCATCCTGGATTTTCCATTGTTTGATTTCATTCATAGTTGTGACAGACCACCATTCTCTGTGCTGATGGATCCATTGAATGGGAATTGAGCCGTTGGCATCACAGCAGTACACAAAATTGGGCGTAAACATAGGGACGCTGTCTGTCTTTCAAGTAAGCCTTTGGTGAAACACAGCAGTGTAGATAAAGTCTCAGTCACTGCTGGATTAAATGGCACTGCTGCTACACAGAGGAAAGATTCAGCACTGCTGGAAACCATAGAAGCCATGAAAACAAAGGAACCAACCAAATGTGAACTCAAATTAATAAACGGAATGTGGTCACCTAGAATTCATGAAAACACTAGACAGAATCACATGCATGTATCATTGCCAGGTCTATACTGATCTGGAAGGCGCATGAGCAATTACCTCTGGGGCATCTGGTACCAACACTGCCTGCAGCAGTGCCATTCCACAAGATTAACATTGACCTCTTGGTGTGGTGCTCGAAGTTAA
Organism: Schistocerca gregaria; assembly: GCF_023897955.1. Lineage (NCBI taxonomy): Eukaryota > Metazoa > Arthropoda > Insecta > Orthoptera > Acrididae > Schistocerca > Schistocerca gregaria. The sequence continues at coordinate 53,354,582 of NC_064925.1, read as the reverse complement.
CAAATGGGAATTGATGGATAATAGGGGGAATCAATGGATAATAGTCTGCATTGATTACCACCTAACCTGCTATGCTGTCACCAAATCTGTAGTGGCTGCCTAAGCTCCAGAAATTATGAGGTTCCTTGAGAAGACACATTTTGAAACATGGAGCATCTCAATGTGATGATCTCTGACCAAGCAAACGTTTTCCAACCAAGACTAATATCAAAGGTAATTTTGCACTGGGACATCAATCACAGGATCACAACTGTCTAATGACTTCCCATAATCCTTTCTGTTCCGACACTGACAATGTTGAGTGTTTACGGAAAAAGTTAAAGGCAATCGTAAAATGCGTTTTAGACAGATAAGTGCCGAGTAAAACTGTGAGGGACGGGAAAAACCCACCGTGGTACAACAACAAAGTTAGGAAACTACAGCGAAAGCAAAGACAGCTTCACTCCAAGTTTAAACACAGCCAAAACCTCTCAGACAAACAGAAGCTAAACGATGTCGAAGTTAGCGTAAGGATGGCTATGCGTGAAGCATTCAGCGAATTCAAAAGTAAAATTCTATGTACCGACTTGACAGAAAATCCTAGGAAGTTCTGGTCTTACGTTAAATCAGTAAGTGGCTCGAAACAGCATATCCAGACACTCCGGGATGATGATGGCATTGAAACAGAGGATGACATGCGTAAAGCTGAAATACTAAATTCCTTTTTCCAAAGCTGTTTCACAGAGGAAGACCGCACTGCAGTTCCTTCTCTAAATCCTCGCACAAACGAAAAAATGGCTGACATCGAAATAAGTGTCCAAGGAATAGAAAAGCAACTGGAATCACTCAACAGAGGAAAGCCCACTGGACCTGGCGGGATACCAATTCGATCTACACAGAGTACGCGAAAGAATTTGCCCCCCTTCTAACAGCCGTGTACCGCAAGTCTCTAGGGGAACGGAAGGTTCCAAATGATTGGAAAAGAGCACAGGTAGTCCCAGTCTTCAAGAAGGGTTGTCGAGCAGATGCGCAAAACTATAGACCTATATCTCTGACGTCGATCTGTTGTAGAATTTTAGAACATGTTTTTTGCTCGAGTACCATGTCGTTTTTGGAAACGCAGAATCTACTCTGTAGGAATCAACATGGATTCCGGAAACAGCGATCGTGTGAGACCCAACTCACTTTATTTGTGCATGAGATCCAGAAAATATTAGATTCAGGCTCCCAGGTAGATGCTATTTTTCTTGACTTCCAGAAGGCATTTGATACAGTTCCGCACTGTCGCCTGGTAAACAAAGTAAGAGCCTACAGAATATCAGACCAGCTGTGTGGCTGGATTGAAGAGTTTTTAGCAAACAGAACACAGCATGTTGTTATCAATGGAGAGACGTCTACAGACATTAAAGTAACCTCTGGTGTGCCACAGGGGAGTGTTATGGGACCATTGCTTTTCACAATATATATAAATGACCTAGTAGATAGTGTCAGAAGTACCATGCGGCTTTTCGCAGATGATGCTGTAGTATACAGAGAAGTTGCAGCATTAGAAAATTGTAGCGAAATGCAGGAAGATCTGCAGCAGATAGGCACTTGGTGCAGGGAGTGGCAACTGACCCTTAACATAGACAAATGTAATGTATTGCGAATACATAGAAAGAAGGATCCTTTATTGTATGATTATATGATAGCGAAACAAACACTGGTAGCAGTTACTTCTGTAAAATGTCTGGGAGTATGCGTGCAGAACGATTTGAAGTGGAATGATCATATAAAATTAATTGTTGGTAAGGCGGGTACCAGGTTGAGATTCATTGGGAGAGTCCTTAGAAAATGTAGTCCATCAACAAAGTAGGTGGCTTACAAAACACTTGTTCGACCTATACTTGAGTATTGCTCATCAGTGTGGGATCCGTACCACACGGGTTGACGAAGGAAATAGAGAAGATCGAAAGAAGAGAGGCGCGTTTCGTCGCAGGGTTATTTGGTAACCATGATAGCATTACGGAGATGTTTAACAAACTCAAGTGGCAGACTCTGCAAGAGAGGCACTCTGCATCGCGGTGTAGCTTGCTCGCCAGGATTCGAGAGGGTGCGTTTATGGATGAGGTATCGAATATATTGCTTCCCCCTACTTATACCTCCCAAGGAGATCACAAATGTAAAATTAGAGAGATTAGAGTGCGCACGGAGGCTTTCAGACAGTTGTTCGTCCGCGAACCTGACTAGACTGGAACAGGAAAGGGAGGTAATGACAGTGGCACGTAAAGTGCCCTCTACCACACACCATTGGGTGGCTTGCGGAGTATAAATGTAGATGTAGATGTAGATATGACATTGGCAGACATACTTTTAATATATGATGATGTTGAACAATGAGAAGGGGATGTAATACGACATGTTGTGACATTTGTAAGTAACACAGCAAAGCAATACATTACGGGATTCACACCATTCTTTCTGCTTCACAGTCACAAGGTCAAAACGACAATACATACACTGTTTGCATTTTAACCACACAATACTTTGGTTGACTTCGTGAACCATCTCATCACCAGGACCAAAGAAGCAAGGCTGCTGACTGGATACCTAGATGAAGAACTGAGAGTAGTATAAAGTCGAACAACACCCAGTGGGATACAGCTCGTAAAACTTGTTATGAATTTTTACACCTGTGCAGAAAGTGGGGCCATCAGAAAAGTTACTAAAATATATCATATCGTAAGTCACTTGTCGAATGTCACTAACAAATAAGAGGCTTATGATCATACATTAAGAAGACAAAATCACAGAGATGTCACCTATGTCCTTTCTATTAAGCACTATAAAAGTCTGAGGCCTTGATTGATGGTGGGGGCTTCTCATTAAAGAAACTGAAGGCTCACTTGATGATTGTGAAGCTTCAACAGGATCGTGACAAAATGATTCACACTTGGGGATCCTCCAGCACTGCCATACAGAGGACCATTACCAAGACCTTGATCTAGTCTTCTAATACTGTGAGTCACTGTTTCTTCAGGAGAGAGAGAACTATGCCACAAGCTTTGATGAATTCAATGTGGAGTGGCATTTAGCAATGTTGGTTGGCATGATGCAGGTCACCAATTCGAACATGACAAATGGCAAACATTTCTTAATAAAGGTTTTCAAAATTTCTTGTTTGTAATATTTGAATATTCTGGAAAATTCAATGTTTGTATAAATAGCATACAATAGGCAGTCCTTTCCTTCCTGTACATTGGTGTCTGTAATAAATGTGCTTTCGATACTAGGTGTCGCACTCCACTGTGGACTCTGTTTTCGCATTTGGACTTAATTATGATTAAGTAATGATAAAGTTATAACTCAGTTATTGTGTTATATTTAAGGTTTTTCTTTCAATAAGGGAATATATAGTGATTCTGTAGATTTTCCCGGCATCTTATATGTTTATGCTCTTCATGGGTATGCTGCCAGATATGATAGTCTTCACTACATGATATTTCGGAGATCCATCTGGTCGCCATCTTCAGGTGTGATTGCTGAGTACGCAATCAAGCCGGCGTGTACCCAGCGATCACACCTGAAGATGGCACTCAGGTGGATCGCCGAAATATCATGTACTGAAGACAATCGTATCCGGCAGCATATCCATGAAGAGCATAAACAAGAGAGTATATTGTCTGCATTTATTAATAACTAATACTATATCTGGTTTGTTAGTGGCCTTAAGCTCCAACAAAAAAATTTCAGGTGATCAGTAACTTTTTATACAAGATATTCCTGTTGCATAAGGTAATGTAAATCTCTTTTTGAATGTTCATCACTTCAGTTCTTAAAGGGAACTACTATTACTTATTATCTTAACAAAATCAGAAATAAAGAGAGATTCAGCAAGCTTAGTTCAAAGTTATTTGTTCATCATTTTATAAAATATTGCACCAGCCACTAGGCAGTTCCACTGTAAATGCTGTTCTCAGGTGGGGGATGAGACAATTGACATATGCAAGCAGCTGGAAACCACCGTCACTACTGTCAAGCAATTGGAAGCTGGTGAGGATAGGAGTGTTGGGAGAGCTACCACCTCATGTATCAGAGATAGCAAAGGTACACGAAGCACTACCCTCTCCAGTGAACAGTGGACAGTGTGTCCCTACAGGAAGTACAGGAGCTGTCACTACTAGCCCATTTGACTGTGAGTGGTGTATCAGTGGTATGACTATGTCTTGTACAGGGTGTAATGAGTCTGATCAGTGGTTCTTAATCATTTGTACTAACTAACATGATACAGGGTGTCCATAAAGTCCCTTTACAACTTCGAAATTTTATTACAATGGCAGTTGTTGATATATTTTAACAAAATTTCTTTTATAGTAATCACTGTTTACTAGAGTTTTTATATATACTAAAATTTTGGGTTTCGGATACTCTGTTGACGAAAGGAATTGAAGATCTATAAAATGTCAACTCCTCAAGAGAAGGCACAATGTGTTTCCTGGTTTACTGAGACAAAATTGGATGTTCAGACTTAACGAAACTTCAGAACAAAGTATGGAAGAGGTCCACCACTGCACCCTTCAATCCGTGCATGGCACAAAAAATTTATGGATACAGGGACAGTGTTGGATAAAGGGACGAGTGGGCGACCACAAATATCTGAGGAAAACATCAATTGTGTTTTAAATGCCTTCACTTGTTCACCTATGAAGTCCATCCGCACTGCTGCCAGACAGTTGCAACTACCACGTTCAACTGTACATAAGGTCCTCCACAAGAACTTACAATTGTACGCTTACAAAGTGCAACTGTTACAGACGCTTGAGCCAAATGACAAGCCAAAATGGACAGAGTTTGCACTCAACATGCTGGGACACCTTTCGGAGGATGAAGCATTCCTCAAGTGAGTTTGTTTCAGTGATGAGGCAACTTTTCATGTTTCTGGGACAAGAAACAGACACTATGTAAGAATCTGGGGATCTGAACACCCCCCATGTGACTAGGGAGCTTCACTGGGATAGTCCAAAAGTGAATGTGTGGTGTGGAATAATGTGCAACCGAATAATTGGTCCATTTTTCTTTCAACAAGTCAACAATTACTGCAGATGTTTACCTCAATCTTGTGACCGAATATGTAGCACCACAACTGATTGACTTACAACCAACTATCATTTCCCAGCAAGATGGTGCACCATCACATTGGGGACTGTATGTTTGTTGGTTACTCAATAAGACATTTCCCAGCAGATGGATTGGGAGGGATGGGTCAATTTCTTGGCCACTGCGTTCGCCAGATATCAATCACTTGGACTTTTTTTATGGGGGTATGTAAAAGATATTGTGTATCAAACGCAGATACAGGACATTGCTGACTTGAAACACAGGATTTGTAATGCCATTGCCACCATTGATGACGCTATGCTACAGCAGACATGGCAAGAAATTGAGTACAGTCTTGAAGTGCTTCGTGCAACTAAAGGTGCCCATATAGACGTCTATTAAACAGTCAAAAACTTTTATAAACACTGATTACAATCAAAGAAATGTTAAAATATTTCAACAACTGCCATTGTAATAAAATTTTGAAGTTGTAAAGGGTCTTTATGAACATCCTGTACATCAGTTTTGTAACCTACATCATACATTAATATTTCAAATACGATTTATCTGCTGTGTTTTGTTACTTATTATTATTGTTGTTGTTATTATCTCATTTAATACATTTTGTCACTTCTTTACACTATTTATTCTTTTTGAAATTGTCTTCATAATAATACATTTGTAACTAATATTATTGATTACTGAAACATTTACAAATGATAAATATGCAACAAAACTGAAATTCTCCTGTTTGTGAGAAAATATTAGCATTTACACTACTGGAATAATTTAAATGTAAACTTTTTTGTGTAAAAGCCTTTTTGATACAATTCAGTTGGAAATTAGATTTTGTGCCATTTGGTAATGTTAATGCGGTGCTGTGATAAGGTGAACAAGTATAAAATAATGAATAAAATGTTAATGATACAAATTCTCTTGATTTCACCTGATAATGTGTACAAAATTAATTGGATGCATGTAATTTTTTTTTGCAAGTAAAAATTAAAAAAAATTGACTGTGCCAATAACCAGAATAGGCACTGATGAGCAAGCAACATACCATATTTACTCGAATCGAAGCCGCACTTTTTTTCCCCCTCTTTGTAATCCAAAAAACTGCCTGAGGCTTAGAATCAAGTGCAAAGCAAGTGGAAGTTCTGAAAAATGTTGGTAGGTGCTGCCACAACTAACTTCTGCCATCGAATACATGTAGCGCTACACGGGCATGCTTTGTAGGCACAAAGATAAATACTGGCGCCAAAACCTCTGCGTCAGTAAATAAATTAAGAAAAAGGTGGACTACGAGATTTTTCCTCCACCCAGAGTTTCGAACGCTGGATTTTCATACATTATCCAACGAAGTAAATACATATTCCGTATTGTTCATCTTCAAATGTAGCAGCATTTCAATGTAATACAAAAATCCGACTGGCAAGACTGTTACAGATGCTTGTCAATATGGCCAACTCTATGTTCTGAATTTTGTCCTACCTTTGAGAAGAGATGGTTGCCAATAGGAACTTATATGAATTGTGAATCACATTCAGTATTCTCTTCACTATAAGAATAATACAAAGATAAACGTTTTGCCATGTATTGTTTCGTGTTTGCTGCTATCTCATTTAAATCCTGTCTGCCTAATAAACTACGAAACTAGAGTGAGACAACAGCAAACACAGAATAATATACATATCATGTCATGTTTATATTCATATTACTCTTATGCCTAATAGTGATACAGTCAGAAATGAAGCACGCCAATTGACTAGATTTTTAAATCTAAGATGACTAATTTCTGTGCAGAATGTAATGTACTAAAGAGGCACCTGCAAAGATTTTAAAACGGAGAAAAATTTTCGCTAACACCTTCTATCATACGTAGTCTATTATTTGGTTCTTGTTGATCATTATCAAATATAGCAGCAGTGTAAGTAACAACAAATAGCAGTCTCTTGCCATTGTTTCGCTAATGAGACAATTCCTCTCTCTTCTTTTAAATTGTAAGCGGCGGTAGCGCACACAAAAGCAAGCCATGTCGCGAGCGGCGACAGGCCATAAGCACTCACTATCAGAATGCGACAAACAATGCATGTCACAGTACAGTAATGCATTTTCAGCTTAGAGTGACGTTAACACCTATAACAAAGAGAACGGCACTTATCAGATCAAAGAAAAATAAGCAATCAATTCAAACCAGATGAAGCACACGAAAAAGGAAGGGTATAAATACAGACGGAACGCCTGACGCATCGCAATGGCTACCTGGTAAAGCTTAACTGCTAAGCTTACGACTCGAACGAAACTGCTGCAGCTGTATTGTCATTCATTCGACCTAAACTGTGTCTCATATTACAATGGACCAACTTTGCTTCGATTTGGAGGTGCGGCCTAAAACTTTACTCTCCCCTTGAATTTCGAGTCTCATTTTTCTGGTGCGGCTTAGATTCGAGTGCGACTTAGATTCAAGTAAATACGGTAAGTCTGGTAGGTAGGAGATGAGATACTGGCTAAAGTAAAGCCATGCGTGTGGATTGCGAGTTATGCTTGGATAGCTGTGGCAGTAGGGCATTTGCCCACGAAAGACAAAAGTTCTAGGTTCAAGTCTCAGTCCAGCAGACAATTTTAACCTCCAGGAAGTTTGGTACCACTACATACTTCACTGCAGAGTGCAAATTCAGTCTCAAAGTAAAATAAATGTTCATTTATTATAATGTTGATTTCAATATATAGATGATTTAACTTCTCCACCTAATCTAATTGTGTGAGAAAATGTACTGCCAATAAAGCCATAAAAAATCAGATTTGTGATTTTAATTTTTTTAATGATAATGGTAACATAAGAAAGAGAATAGAAAGAAAGACAAGAACCAAGCAGAACCCAGGATATTACGTCCATCCCCCCAACCAACAAGTTCTCGGGGCTGTCTTCCAACGAAATTCAAACTGAGACAGTTAGACTCAGTTCACATGATGGGAAGCCTTATCAGATTCTTATCACTTCAGACAAAAATCTTCTATGGAGATCTACAATCATATTGGCACTAAATGGTATAATGCTTCTTTTTTTTTACCAAAATAATCTATTCACCATTTTGTGACACATTTCGGGAGACCCCATCAACTGTGGTGTGAAACACACAATAAAAGACAATATATTACAAGGAATACATCGCAACAATGCAGGGAAACTAAGAAATACATTTATTACAATCAGCAGAGAGTATACTGTTGCTTCCTATTCTGTTCTGTAACTACATTGTGGCCAAACTACTTAGGCAGTTCGACATAATGAAATTGTTAATGAAGGAATCAAATTGTGCTAACAATACTGAAGCTGCAACATACCAACACCACGTCATGATAAATAACACTATTTTGGGAATAAAGACAAGTGTTTTACCACTTCTCAGATTCTCTACTGACTTTGTGGCTGTGTAAGCTCCTCTTTTAACCATAACTGTGAAAGCAAAGAGAGCTTCACTCCAAGTTTAAACGCAGCCAAAACCTCTCAGACAAACAGAACCTAAACAATGTCAAAGTCAGCGTTAGGAGGGCTATGCGTGAAGCATTCAGTGAATTCAAAAGTAAAATTCTATGTACCGACTTGACAGAAAATCCTAGGAAGTTCTGGTCTTACGTTAAATCAGTTAGTGGCTCGAAACAGCATATCCAAACACTCCGGGATGATAATGGCATTGAAACAGAGGATGACACACATAAAGCTGAAATACTATACACCTTTTTCCAAAGCTGTTTCACAGAGGAAGACCGCACTGCAGTTCCTTCTCTAAATCCTCTCACAAACGAAAAAATGGCTGACATCGAAATAAGTGTCCAAGGAATAGAAAAGCAACTGGAATCACTCAACAGAGGAAAGTCCATTGGACCTGGCGGGATACCAATTCAATCTACACAGAGTACGCGAAAGAACTTGCCCCCCTTCTAACAGCCGTGTACCGCAAGTCTCTAGGGGAACGGAAGGTTCCAAATGATTGGAAAAGAGCACAGGTAGTCCCAGTCTTCAAGAAGGGTTGTCGAGCAGATGCGCAAAACTATAGACCTATATCTCTGACGTCAATCTGTTGTAGAATTTTAGAACATGTTTTTTGCTCGAGTACCATGTCGTTTTTGGAAACCCAGAATCTACTCTGTAGGAATCAACATGGATTCCGGAAACAGCGATCGTGTGAGACCCAACTCACTTTATTTGTGCATGAGATCCAGAAAATATTAGATTCAGGCTCCCAGGTAGATGCTATTTTTCTTGACTTCCAGAAGGCATTTGATACAGTTCCGCACTGTCGCCTGATAAACAAAATAAGAGCCTACGGAATATCAGACCAGCTGTGTGGCTGGATTGAAGAGTTTTAGCAAACAGAACACAACATGTTGTTATCAATGGAGAGACGTCTACAGACGTTAAAGTAACCTCTGGTGTGCCACAGGGGAGTGTTATGGGACCATTGCTTTTCACAATATATATAAATGACCTAGTAGATAGTGTCAGAAGTACCATGCGGCTTTTCGCAGATGATGCTGTAGTATACAGAGAAGTTGCAGCATTAGAAAATTGTAGCGAAATGCAGGAAGATCTGCAGCGGATAGGCACTTGGTGCAGGGAGTCGCAACTGACCCTTAACATAGACAAATGTAATGTATTGCGAATACATAGAAAGAAGGATCCTTTATTGTATGATTATATGATAGTGAAACAAACACTGGTAGCAGTTACTTCTGTAAAATATCTGGGAGTATGCGTGCAGAACGATTTGAAGTGGAATGATCATATAAAATTAATTGTTGGTAAGGCGGGTACCAGGTTGAGATTCATTGGGAGAGTCCTTAGAAAATGTAGTCCATCAACAAAGTAGGTGGCTTATAAAACACTCGTTCGGCCTATACTCGAGTATTGCTCATCAGTGTGGGATCCGTACCAGATCGGGTTGACGGAGGAAATAGAGAAGATCCAAAAAAGAGCGGCGCGTTTCGTCACAGGGTTATTTGGTAACCATGATAGCGTTACGGAGATGTTTAACAAACTCAAGTGGCAAACTCTGCAAGAGAGGCACTCTGCATCGCGGTGTAGCTTGCTCGCCAGGTTTTGAGAGGGTGCGTTTCTGGATGAGGTATCGAATATATTGCTTCCCCCTACTTATACCTCCCGAGGAGATCACGAATGTAAAATTAGAGAGATTAGAGTGTGCACGGAGGCTTTCAGACAGTCGTTATTCCCGTGAACCATACGCCACTGGAACAGGAAAGGGAGGTAATGACAGTGGCACGTAAAGTGCCCTCTGCCACACACCGTTGGGTGGCTTGCGGGGTATAAATGTAGATGTAGATGTAGAGCATACAATTGATCCCACGAAATTCTGAGATCAAACATAATAAGGTATCTCAAAAAGAATTACCTCCATCATGCCAGCCAGCAAGCATACTGAAAGCTTCTATAATGGGAAACCCAACTTGTGCTTTTTCCAAGTGGCTTCCTCAAACCCATGGGTCAAGGCACTCAGAGAAATTACTTCCAGAAAGCATTTGGCTCAGTATCACATCTACTTTAAATACACTCATATGGGGTATCAAGCGATTTTGTGACTAGACTGAGGACTTCTTTATGAGCATGATGTAGTATGTTACCTTGGATGGAGAATCTACGAAATGTAAGAACAATGGAAATTCCTAGATGGGTTATACATAAAATAAAATAAAGGTAACCACTCACCAATAGCTTTTATAGAGCAGGTTATATAAAGGGAGCTATGCAGTTAAAGTGGAGACTACAATACGGGACAACTCTTTGCAATCATTTTAGTTCAGAGGAAAGAATATGTGTAAGTGTGTTGGAGGAATTTGCGGGCTGCATAAAATAAGACCAATAGGTAATGGACCACAATTTACACCTGGGTACCTAGACAACTTTTTAGTTGTAACTTCGGCAGCCATCTAGTGTGAGAGAAAATGGAAACTCCCCTAAAAGTTAGAACAGAAGGTATGAGAACCGTAAACACATTTACTGACCCGGCTATATGCAGTGAGCTACGCAGATACAATGGAGACTGATTGTTAAGATTTTCCCACAATGCCAATCCAGTCATCCAGGTTTAGATTTCCAGCTGCTTCCCTAAATTGCTTACAGCAAATGCTGCGATGGTAAGACATAACAAATTTCCTTACACATGCCTATACAAGCTATTCTTGTGCTCCACCTTTAATGACCTCACTCTTTACAGGACATTAAACTCTAAACTTACTTTCTTTTCTTCTTGTGGTCTATGTTAATAAAGTGAATTTAAGATGATTTAGAAAGTGCAATTAAATAATTCCTACATAAATACATCAGTCTCACTTTAATAGTGTTAAATGCAACAAAAAATACATAAAGCAGAGGAGGCTACATACCTTCATGTGATACATCATAAGCTCATTTGCCATCTTGTACCTCGCCTGTGCTTCCTGTATCTTCTTATACACTAAGCTGTGCATAATACTTATGCCACAGTAAATACTAAATGCCATTGCAACTTCTTCATCGAACACATCAAAGTAGTAGCCATTTCTCTTGTTACACATCTGGGCAACTCCCACTATGACATTTTCATGGTGAATAGGAAAGCAAAGTATGTTCCTGAAAACACAAGGGGAAAGTATTATTTTATAGAAGGCTTATAAATTAGTAGGTGCAACTTAAGAAGTAGAGAGAGAATTTGTTGCAACATTTTGACACACTACATGGAAGCTCAAAAAGGTTAACAGTGTAATTCAGTAATCTGTTAAGCTTAAACCAGTGACATACATACTTCATCCTAATACATACTGCCTCCAACCTATATGCTTACTATGCCAATTTAATTATACACACGCTTAATCTACAAAATACAGAGGGTTCGCAATAGTTTTTGAAACAACATATCTGTAGCATAAAGTAGTAACGTAAGCACAACTACTGATGGAAATTATTCAAAAATGCTATCATATTAACAAAAAAAGGTCATAACTATTGCCAGCAACAGTATCACCACCACCACCACTACCACCACCAGTGTGCTACAGTGAGAACAATTCCTGTTATCATCAGTTGCATAAGTGCAATATGTTGAAAACCAAATATTCACATTTATAAATGAGTGCAGCATTTCATATTTTTCGCTTTAGTTTAAAAGCTTAAGCAACCATCTTGGACAGTTTCCTTTATATGGACATATTTTGTATTAAAAGTAATAGACCTATGAACAGACAAGGAGAAATTCAAATTCTTGTCACATTGATCATCTTCATGCTTTAGATCTGCATAACAATCATACATAAAATAATGAGACATAATTGCTGGTCTGTTTTCACCTTAAGGATGTGAAATTTTCGGTACTACTAGTCAGCAATTGTGTCTCATAATTTCATAGCTTTTGTGAGTACATTTCCATTTTGTCACAATTTAGGTATTTACAAAAGAGACTGCTTCTTTAATTTTTCAATTGATTGACAAGATTAGTGGCTCCAAGAAAAATATCTACAATAGTGTCATGCTCATTCAAAGCAACTACAGTGAACAGGGATAATATAGCCTGCACTGTCAGACAACAGAATAAGAAAAAAGAAGTGGTCTTCTAAGATTCAGTAATACACAATTATCATTTTACAATTTTTACTTGTATCTGCATGTTACCTGAACTCTATTGGTCTGTAAATTTTCTTTCTCAACAGAGACAGAAAGTTTTGTTGAACATGCATATCAGAGCAATGGTCTCCGACTATGGGTCATTCAGATTGACAGGATCCCTTAAGACGTGTCACAGGACATTATTACAGTTAAAGAGATCACGAAGGAACCAAACAGAATTTGATTCATTAGGAGCCAGTGACCTGTTAAACATTTATGAGGAAAACATACAAGGTTAAATGTGCAAAAATTAGCTCAGTGTGTATTACCATTGTAGGCAGGGTAAAACAAATTAGTATAATCTAAAGGTTAATGTTTTGTACAGGAAACTTGGTGGAGACAAAACAGTGTCAACAGCTGAAAGTGCAATTAATTTTAAATGCTTCTTTCATACATTTAGATGCACAACTCCTTGCCAAGAAAACCTGAGTACACAATAATGGGACCTAACATGCTATTTGTGTGTTACCAGCAAACATGGCCTTGTAGATCATGATTCAGTTTTTAGTGCAGGGTCAATGCCTTATATATTCAAATTGTTAATTACCTTCAATTTAAATATATTTTGTGTGTAGGTTTCATAAAAAAGGAAAAACTTCCATCAGACATGCAAAAAAATATTGCCCAGGTGCAAATCTTTCATTGTCTCTGTACAATCTGTAAACATGTTGAGGCTGATGTTCAGCAGCTAGGCCTGCCAGATGATTTGAAGACCCATTCATCAACTTGTCACTTGCAGATAAGACAATCTGTAAAAAAATATTGAAATGTTTAACGCCTACACCAGTTTCAGCATGAACTTTTCCATTAGGTCAGGTTCTTGAATTATCTCCCCCTTTTTCATTATCAGACCATGTGGAACTTATTTTCAGCATTTCCTATCTTTGGGGATCAAGCTGTATTATGTTAATTTGGTTTGTTATACTGTCAATGGACTACTTAAGTATTCTGTTATTGCTGGTGTGAATGTAACAGAAACATTTATCTTTGGAAAGAACATCTGGAGAAAATATTGCTGGTTTGTAAATACAGTAGAGAACACAACTCATAAAAAGAGATATTCACGACCTAAACTACTGCAATGGGCTATTAACAAACTATTAAGAAACAGTATCCACCTAACAATAGGTTTATGACAAACATGCACAGTTTACTTGACAAGAGTTTAACTATGAGATGAGAAATGTGTATATGTTTTAGAGGGTGTGTCACTAAATGTATTGCACAATGTCCTTTAAAAGTCTTATATAAGTCTATTGTATGTGATAAAAGAGATAAAAAAATAGTGGTCTTAATCAATACTGGGCCACTGTTCAAAAGAACACAAACTTTTCTTATGTGGATTGTAAAAAGATTGGATTACAATAATAAAAATCCTGCAAGGAACAACACAGTGCTATTCAAAAAGAAGGAACAGATACCACATATTTATTACTTCCAAACTACAAAAGAAAGAAACCCAATTCCAACATTCCTGGAAAGAGAAAAGTTCAAATTTTTATGCATTCAATGTGAGCACCATGTGTTACATGGCAAAAATCAAAACAGTGGCCCATTTCCTGCCACACAAGCAGCTGGTGCCTCATTATCGAATTCACAGCTTCAACAATGTGATAAAACAGTCTTTTACACAACCCCATAGATAAAAGTCGCAAGGTGTGAGGTCTGGACACCTGGGAAGTCACCAATGATGAAGTTCATCTTCTGCTTCTCCTCTTACATTAAACGTCCTGGAATGGGTGCTCACATTGAATGCATAAAAATTTGAAATTTTCTCTTTCCAGAAACGTTGGAATTGCGTTTTTATCTTTTGTATTTTGGAATCAATAAATGTTTGGAATCTGCTCCTTCTGTTTGAATGGCCTTGTATGTAAAATACGGGAAAAGCAACCACCAACCTATAGTGGAGTGACTCGTGGCACATAGATACATGGAACAGAACACAGTGTTCATTAGCTTTCAAGCTCTGGCTCGTTTTCTAGAAAAAGCTACAGGCATTCACACTCATAACCACACAGGCATCCAAGTACACACTACCACATCCACAGCAACACTGAATATTCATTATTACCAATTACTGATAGTAGTTGCTTGGAGTGATACACATGGGGAGGGGATAGGGTAAGACACATGAATCAATGAAAGTAGTGGGATAGTGTGAGGCAGGAGCAGGAAATACGGGTAACTCAGCAGTGCACAAGACAAAATGAGTTCTGAGGGAGCAGAGCATATAAGAGATATAAGGAGAGGGTGGGGGGGGGGGGGAGTAGGTACAAAACTGGAGATAGAGTCAGAAGGGGACACAGGGAGGTGAGGTTGAAAGGGAGAGGATGGGAGTGGGATGGAATGGGGGAAGAGGGAGGAGAGGAAGGGAGGGAGGAGAGGAAGGGAGGGAGGAGAGGATGGGAGTGGGATGGAATGGGGGAAGAGGGAGGAGAGGAAGGGAGGGAGGAGAGGAAGGGAGGGAGGAGAGGAAGGGAGGGAGGAGAGGAAGGGAGGGAGGGAGGGAGGGGAGGGAGGGAGGAGAGAATGAATGCAGGATAAGCTGGGGAGACAATTTCCACCCACGTAGTTCAGAGAAAATTGTGCTGAAAGGGTGTATCCAAATTGCAAGTGTCGTGAAGCAGCTGTTCAAGTCGTTATGGTTGTGGTGTGCACTAGGTTTGGCAACTGAACGGTCAAATCTATGGCTGATCACAGTTTGGCAATGGCCAGTCATGTGAGTGGACACAGTCGGTTACCTGTCATGCCCACATAGAATGCTGCACAATAATTACAGCATAGCTGATATATAACATGGCTGCTTTCACATGTTGCACTGTCTTTTGTAGGGTAAGAATGTCTGTGACTCAACTGTGGTAAGAGATGGTGGATGGACGTATGGGATAGGTCTTGCACCTGCGTCACCCAGAAGGGATGACCCATGGTGTGCAGGATTTGAATGGGGATGGACAATATCTGTAAGTTACATGGGTAATGAAACACTGCTTTGAGTGAAGTAGATAGGATTCTGGGTATGATATCCATAATTTTTGCAAACAATGAGATGTACTCGAAGCCGTAGTAAAGAAAGTGGTTGAGTTTGCAAGGCCAGAAGAGCGCTAGTTAGTGGCAGTTTACCAGGTTTACTTGTATCAGAGGAGGAAATGGCAAGGGAGATCTGTTTATAGATGAGCTGGATAGGATACTGTCTAACAATAAAGGCTCTGGTAAGGTCACTGGTACATTTAAACAACTCCTGCTTTCCACCACAGATGCGGTGGCCATGGGTGGGCTGTAAGGAAGAGACTGTTTGACATGGGGCAGGTGACAGTTATCAAAGAGGAGCTGCTGATAATGATTGGTGCACTTGATATGAAAAGATGCAGTTATTGAGCCATTTGAGAGGTGGAGATCAACATCTAGGAAAGTAGCTCGTTGAGTTGACAAGGACCAGGTGAAGCAGACTACAGAGCAGGTGCTAAGGTTGTGGAGGAACGAGTAAAGGTAGGATATGCCATGGGTCAAGATCATGAAAATGTCATGTATCCCTTAACCAAGCAAGAGCTTTTATGTGTTCACTGGATAGAAAGGATTCCTCTAGATGGCTCAAAAATAAGTTGGCACAGAATGTGACTGGTCTGGAGGATTAGGAAGGAGGTGGTGGGTTTGGTATCAGGAAGACCATGAGGAAGGTAGTGTTCCATGGCCATAAGGCCTCGGGCAAGGGGGATGTTAGTTTACAAGGACGTTCCAGCCACAGTGAACAACAAAGACTGTAGTGGTAGCATTACATTAACTATGGGAGGTTTTGAAGGAAATGAACAGTCTTGGATGTGGGTTGGGAGGTTATGGACAACAGTTTGGAGCTGTCGGTCAACAAAGACAAAGGTTCATTCTGTGGGAGCATTGTAGCCAGCCCCAATGGGGTGACTGGTAGGGAGACATGTAAGGTTGGTTTTGTGGTTTCTGGAGAGGAAGGAGAATGAGAGGTTGCTGGTGTGAGGAGGGAGATGGACTCAGATCTTAGGTTTCTGGATGGACCGCAGGCCTTGAGGAGCTACTGAACTTCTGGGATAGTGTCATGTGTGTAAGGTTTATATGCAGGTGTCAGGAAGTTGGCAGTGACCCTCAGCCACATAGTCACTACAATTCACGAGCCATTGTTTGTAAAGAGGAGGATAGGGTCTGGATTGGTTTTCACATTATGGAAAACTATCTGTTCCATAGGAGTGATACTGGACTCACTACTAGGGAAGGATTTAGGAACTCAAGGTGAAGGTACAAGTGAAAATTCTTGAAAGATTACCAGAGGATTGCTCGGTGAAATTGGAAGAGGATCACAGTTGGAGTCATGTTGGAACTGTTTTAAAATAGGTTTCATATGGGGGTTTTGGTTGACTATTGTCAGTGGGGTGTGTGGCGAAGAAGTGTTTCAACTGCAAAGAATAAGGAAAGGAAAAGATGTCCTCTACAAGTCCAGCATGTTGAAATTAGGTTTGAGGCTAAGGGTGACACTTTTAGAAAGTACTGGGACTTCTGCAGGAGACAGAGTTTCGGCAGAAAGGTTGACAACAGTGTTATAGGATGCGTGTTAAGGGACAGTGTGTTTCACAGAGGGTCGAAGAGGTTTTTGGGGATGTGGAAGGTGGAGTAAATCAGAAAGGCATTGCCAGGGGGCTATAAGGGGTTGACAGGTGATTGGGTCAGAGGGCTAGAGGTAATCCCAAGCGGCCATCAGACAGGAGTAGCTGTGACTGCTTCCAGCTTCCTCAGGTGGTGCTCAGAATGCTGTGCCCACTGACAAGACTTTCTATTGCAATGATATCATTGAGGAATTTGTGGTCACTGAGTAAATGGATTTCACAAAAGGAGCATAGGCTCTCAGGTATGGTTTCAGATTGAACTCTATGATTATGAAGGAACACACTGGTGAGTATGAGGGACTGAATCGATTGGAAAAGGCAAAGATTCTTGTGGGAGAATGGGTGGCAATTTAAATAGTAGGCCAGTTAAATGGGATATCACATTTCGGACAAGAACTCAGAAAGAGGATGTGTTATTGGAGTTTTTCTAGGGCAAAGGAGAGTTTTCAAATTTGCAGAGGTAGAAAAAGTACGAATTCATGGTTAGATGGTTAGATGGTTGGGAAAGAAACAGTGAGACTGAAAAACTAGTTTGAAAAGGTTAAAATAAAATAGTGAAAATTTATAGTGGAAGTGATATAATGGAGATAAAAATGGTAGATGCTATATAATGGAAAATCCAGGATGGAATAATGACAATAACATGAAAATGATAGATTGCTGAGGTAGTGAGTTGCAGACAGGCACAACAAAAAGAATGCTAAACAAGCAAGCTTTTGGCCAAAAGACCTTATCTAAATTAGACAGCACACACACACATACACACACACACACACACACCTTCACGCAAGCACAATTCACACACATGACCACGTTTTCATCACTCCACTACCCCTCCATGCCTTGTGCATCCTTTCAAACTCCTATCCAACTTCCATCACCCACTTCTTCCCTGTCCAGAATGTCTACTGCCTTCACCCTTCACCTACCACTCTCAACTCCCCTCTCCCTTTATGCAAGCTCTCTCCTTCCTTCTCCCACCCACACTCCTCCCTTCCCTGCTTGTCACTGGCTCCTTCCCTGACTCCCTATATCTCTTATAAGCTGTACCCCTCATATCTCCTCTCAGCTTTTCATGTCAGCACTAAGTCATCTCTCTTTCCTGTTCCTCCTCACACTACCCCTTCCTTACCTTGTGCATACTTCCCTACTCTTATCCTACATCCATCAGACCACGCAAATGCTACCAATAATCAGAATATCTGCAATAGTCTGTATTTGGGAGTCTTTGTATCTATCTTTGCGGTCTGTGTGTCTATCTTTTACTAGAAAAAGAGCTGAGCTCAAAAACCAGTGAACACAGTTTTCTGATATGTATATGTCTGCGCCGCCCATCAGTCCACTATAAAACAATTGGATTGATGCATAAAAAATTATCCATGTTTAGTTTCCAAAACAGGCACTCACTGCTGAATCTTAAAGGTACCTGGGAAGAAAAATAGGTCACTCTTGTTGTGAAACAATAGAGGATACATTGATAGCTAAAATGCAGCATGTTATTTAGTAACAATAGATGTGAGATAAATTTTAGAAAACAGAATTTCACTGACACCCACATTCTCCCTTAAATTACGATAGGTGACAACTGTTATCTTACAATGATCACAAATGAAACAACAGATTACAATGAAGCATTATTCACAGACATTCGTGGCAGCATTCATTATGAGACACATGTAGGAGTTAACAGGAACACAGAAAACTAATGTTATAAACCAAAAAAACATTGGTTACTATTGGTTCAGATTTCACTAAACTTTCAACCTAAGCAAAGAGAATTCACTACTGGTATCACATTAAAATATTGTCAAATAATTAATGTAAATGGATGTAGATTCTCAATGGCAAACCTGAAATTATAAAGTTGTGTATCATCTAAAAAGAGAAGAACAGTCTAATTAGTGAACAAAATTTTCTAATACTGACAAAAATCTGAAAGTAAAATGTTACAAAAAGACATACTAATTATCTAAGAAAAAGCTGCTGTAAGATTTTCAGAATTATATTTTAATTATTTTGCAGGTCTACCAAAGTGGTATAAAAACATGATGGTAGGGAATATTTTCTTGATATATGGTGAGAAAGATGAGAGCAAAGTCAAACCCAGCAGACAATTAGTTGAGTGCAGGCACAGAGAGTTGTAGGTAGACAGGTAAAATATACTGTAAACTGGAGGAATTAAGAAAACAATGAGAAGAACAGGAGTGGGGACTGGGATGTGGCAAACCGAATTACTTAAGACTCCACTCTTTTAGATTACTTGAATGGACAATTTGTTACAAAATTAGTTCTCACCTGGAAGAAAAAAAAGCTGTCAGAAAGAACTGTATTAGTATGAAGCAGTAGAACTAGTGGTGACATTTCAAATATAAGCTTTCCTCCTTTGTCTGTCACACAGGTCTCAATTTTTTAAAAAGCTCAATTGCATTTCTCATATAGATAATGAAATCAGCTATCAATAAGAGCTTAATATGTTCACTGAAACTTTGAAATGGAGGAACTTACTAGAAAACTCACTAAGAAATTTTGCAGCTGAAAGAGTATACCATGGTGGGTCCATCTCATCATGAAGTATTCTACCAGGTGTGTGATATATACTTTACAGCAATACACCAGCATTCTCACCTCAGCCTTCACTGCACGTAATTACTCCAACAGCCTAGTTAAAAAGCACATTTCCCTCCAAAAAACGACTTTGGAGCACACCATTGGTCACTCAGTAGTATACTGGTCTGGAATGTGTTATCAGCTACTTTGACAGGTCCACGACTTTCTAAAATCGTGCCCATAAATGAGATCCATTCTGTCTGAAATTTTGCCCGCCACACCTGGAGTATCTTACTGTCACCCTCCCAATCTCCACAATATTCTTGTCAGACCCTATGCTGCTTCTGCACCCATCTCCATAACCCATGGCTGTGACCAACCCCACTGCAAGACTTGCCCTATGCACCCTCCTACCATCAACTACAACAGCCCTGTAACTGGCAAAACATATACTATCAACAGGAGAGCCTTCTGAGAAACTACACGTATCAGGAGCGCCTTCTGAGAAACTACACGTATCATATACCAGCTGTTATGTAAACACTGTTCAGCCTTCTACATCGGCATGACTACCACCAAATTATCAATTACGATCAATGGGCAAAGGGTGTATACTGGCAACTCGCAATATTATACAACATGACAATCGTGACCTCTGTGCATGTTTCAGCACATGTGCCATCTGTATTCTTTCCCCAGAAATCTGTTTCTCATAACTCCGCAGGTGGGAACTAGCACTACAGCATGTCCTTGGTTCTTGCTGCCCACCTGGCCACAATTTATGTTAATTTCTTCTGTCTCAGCATTTCTTCATTGTAAGTACTCTTTGCTTCACTCTGTTTTGGTTTCTGCACCTTTCATTGTCTTACCCGTCTATTGTTCACACCCCCCCCCCCCCCTACCCCCTCTCAACTCTCTCACACACAATGCACTACTTAGCTTTTCAATCTTATTAACTCATGAATGATGTTTAAGCAGTGATCTCTGTCTGAATATTTCCCTGTCTTCTACCTTTAAGCTCTCAGGTTTTCAAATCTTGTCCGATGCAGTACCCAACAATCAGTCTTTCCTTCTCATCCCATACGGTAAGTCTCCCCAGACTCGCAGTTCTGAGTGACTTTCCCAAAATCGTCCCCTTTTCCTAGACCTCTCCAGTCCTCTTCCTTCACCCCCCTTCCTTCCCCTTCAACCCTCCTGCCTGAAGAAAGAGCCACTATCCCTGAAGGCTTGCCTGTAACAACTGTCGTGTGTGTGTGTGTGTGTGTGTGTGTGTGTGTGTGTGTGTGTGTGTGTGTGTGTGTGTGTGTTTTCTGCCGCTGCCTGGTGAATAGACTGTTTTATCTATCCAATTTGCATGTGTGCGTGTGTGTGTGTGTGTGTGTGTGTGTGTGTGTGTGTGTGTGTGTGTGTGTGTGTGTGTGTTTGTTTGTGTGTGTGGGCCAGTCAAGGACATAGCCAAATGTGTCAGGGGTGTTGGGACACCCCCCCCCCCCCTCCCAAAGCATTTAAATGAAAGTACACATGACCTAGCTGCTGTAAAGTGAAATTGCAAGATATTTTAATTTTCAGTCACATGAAGAAAAAAATGGGATACGCACTCTTGATAGTTAACATGGCCATCAATATATTTAAACTAACGATATATCAATAACATTATCAACTACCATCCATTCTTACTTTAGCCAAGACCAACTGAACATTGCTTGCTTGACTTGAGATCAGTTGTTGTTTTGTTAATCAGTTCAGTTCTTACTTACAGCTGAATTTAATGGAAGTGCAGCTGTTTAGTTTTTTAGTGCAGTGTGCTGTTTGAGAGTTTCTAATTTCGAATAAGTTTGTAAAAAAAAAGAAGAGGGAAATTGATTCTGAGTCATTCACTATAAATATGGTAAGTTAAAAATATGCAAGTACTACTATAAGCTAATTACATGTCTATGGCAGTTTAATGTTAGCATTGGAGCTGTTATTTGGAGACTGGTAGAACTATGGATTTGCAGTAATTCAGTATTTCACAAGGCAGCAGAGTGGTGAAGATCATTGCAAATAACATTACATTAAAATTAATATATAAAAATACACTTGGATTTGCCTATGTTGCCCAAAAATTGTGTTGATCAATAAAAGATATCGCCCACATGATTATGGATGCAGTCCTTTAAGAAACTTGCCTGAAACTGCATCAGTAGTGGACCAAATGACAAAATATTGCCCAGTCTGGTCACATGGTCTATACCCAATAATGAAAACCATTTCAGTACAGAAACTTTTTAATAGCTACTTGCAAGTCACCATTCAGCTTCCAAAATAATCAAAATATTCCATGCCTCTCCTCCTACAAACTAGCATATGGGCGCTCTTGGTTTGTGGAAACCAGAAGGGGTATGTGGTGACAGCAGATTCTATAGTTTATTCATTTCTGAAGCAATTTTTCAGTGGGCTACTTGAATTCATCTAAGCCAACTGCATCCTGAATCCTAGCCCCCTCCCTTTTTCATCTATTCATGCTCTTGTAATACTGTAATAACTGAAGGCAAGAATTCCATGCACAATTACTCGTAAAATATGCACATGTTCCTGCACTGTCAAATGACCAAATGTGCTCAATTAAAGGAAAAACATGTAATATCAGAATTCCACCTTTCATTGAGACGCATTTTATTTTGTTTTAAAACAATGTAAAACCAGTTTCTGCTAATTTTAAACACTCTGGGGTAGCTTTACATGTTGAGATGTTGAGATAGCAATGCTTGGACTCGAGAGGTGACATGGTTCAAACCCATCTGCCACCAACCTTGATAATGGTTTTCTGTGGTTTTCCATTTTCAATTTAGGCTAATGCCAGGGCTGATTTACTATAGGCCACAGACAATTCCTTTTGGTATTTCCCTCTTTCCTGACAAATTCAAATTCCCTTACAGATGCAGCCTTTCTGCTTAAATGATAAGAGCTGCATTGAAGGTAAGCATAGCATATCTTTGGAGACTCCTAGCACTAAAATCCACATGATAAATAAATAATAATCAAAATTCACCCCATTCAGGCTTATGCCTTTATATGCTGAGACCTTCTTTAGTGCAGAAAATGATCTTTCTATATGGCAAGGTGTAACAGATGCATGCTTAAATGAGGAAATCTGGGAAAGTGTAAGAGCGAATAATTCCACTGTTGGTCATAATTATGGCTTCCCTAAGAAGTCGTGTTCATCCATTCCTGATCACTTCCTCAGCTCATATCCAGATTGAAAGAAAAAGAATGTAAAAAGACCTTGGAGGGTTAAAGGAAATTGAAGCGTGACTGCTTCCTAGTGGTTTACCAAAATACAATCCTCCTAGGTCATGAGACTATATTTCTACATGAAAACTGCGAGATCACTGTCAAATAAAATGGTTTAACATTTCTTTACGGAAATCCACATTCTATGGAGCAAAATTCAGAAAATGCACTATAAGATATTCTGGATTAAAGTATAAATATGTCATATCTACATCTATTCTCTGCAAACCACTGTGAAGCACATGGCAGAAGGTACATTCCATTGCACCAGTTGTTAAGCTTTCTTCTCATTCCATTCACACTGGAGCATGGGAAGAATGATGGTTTGAATGCTTCTGTGCTTGCAGTAATTATTCTAATCTGATCCTCATGATCCCCAAATGAGATTTATATATAAGGGTTGGTGTATATTCCTAGATGCTTCATTTCAAACCGTTTCTTGAAACTTCATTAAGAGACTTTCTCGGGATGGTTTATGTCTATTTTCAAGGGTCTTTCAGTTCAGTTCCTTCAGTATTTCTTTGACATTCTCCCATGTATCAAACAAACTTTTCACCATTCGTGCAGCCCTTCTCTTTACATATACATTATCCCTTGTTAGTTCTATTTGGTATGAGTCCCATACACTTGAGCAATATTCTAAAACCGACCACATGAGTGGTTTGTAAGCAATCTCCTTTGTACACTGGTTGCATCTCCCCAATATTCTACCAATAAATCGAAGTGTACCACCTGCTTTACATGAGCCTATGTGTTCATTCCATCTCATATCCCCATAAAGTGTTAAACTCAAGTATTCATACGAGTTGACCAATTCTAACACAGATTCATTGATATTATAGTCATAGGGGACTATGTGTTTTCAATTTTGTGAAGTGCAAAATTTTACATTTCTCAACATTTAAAGCAAGTTGCCAATCTCTGCACCACGTTGAATTCTTATCAAGATGTGACTTAATATTTATGCAGCTTCTTTCAGATAGTAATTCATTATAGGTAACTGCATCATCTGCTAAAAGACTGATTTTACCATTAATACTGTCTGTAAGGTTATTAATATACAAAGTGAACAGCAAGGGTCTCAACACACTTCCCTGGGGCACACATAAAGTTACTTCTGCATCCAACAATGACTCTCCATCCAAGATAACATCTGTGTCCTTCTTACCAAAAAGTCCTTAATCCAGTGACAAAATTCAACTGATACCCCATATGACTGTACTTGTGACAATAAGTATAGATGCAATACTGAGTCAAATGCTTTTAGGAAATCAAGAAATTCTGCATCTACTTGACTGCCTCGATCCAATGCTTTCAGTATGTCATGCGAGTCGGGTTTCACATGATTAGTGTTTCCAGAAGTCACATGGGTTGCTGTGGAGGAGGTCATTCTGTTCAAGATACCTCATTATATTTGAGTTCAGAATATGTCCTAAGATTCTATAACAAACTGATGTCAAGGATATTGGATAGTAGTTTTGCGCATCACTTCTACTACCTTCTTGTCGATGGGTGTGACGTGCTATTTTCCAAGAAGTGGGAATGGTTTTTTGTTCGAAAGATCTACAATAGGTTATAGTTAGAGGAGGGGCTAACTCAGCCACAAATTCAGGATAGAATCTTATATGGATTTCTTTGGGCCCTGGATCTTTGTTCAATTTTAACGATTTCTGCTGTTTCTCAACACCACTGACACTAACACTTATTTCATTCATCTTTTCAGTGGAACAAGGATTAAATTGGGCAGTTCTCATGGGTTTTCCTCAGTGAAGGAACAATTGAAAAAGGAGTAGCATTCCAGCTTTTGCTCTGCTACCCTCAATTTCCTGCCACCTTTGCAAGGGACTGGACATTAACTTTGCTGCCACTAACAGCCTTTACATACAACCAGAACATCTTCGGGTTTTGTGAAATATTATTTGACGATGTTCTGCTGTGGTAGTCATTTAAGGCATCATGCAGTGCTCTCTCAACAGCCAAATGTGTTTCACTTACCATCTCTCTATCAATAGCATTACCTATTACAGGTTGTATATGTGGACAAGGAAAAAAATTGCCAGATTTAATGATTAAGAAATACACTTTTTCCATTTTAAGTGACAGTATACTTTCCCATGGAACTGTAAAACTTATCAGTCCTTTGAATGATTAATGTTATATACACCTTCCTGGCGCTTTAGAATAGAATACAAAACCCAGAAAAAAAGTTTTGGGAAGCTGCATAATTTCGTATTATGAAATTATAAATTTGAATTCCACCAAACACTACACAGTAGTTTCCAAAGCATTGAAACTGAGATTGTGATTCCCTTTTGTAAGCCTGTCATAACTCATGTCAGGTGATCTCGCCATCCGATGACAGCAGATGTTCAGATGTAGTCAGCGAATAGCAACATCACTGTTAAGTAGCGCAAACACACAAAAAGGAAAAGTTAATGATTTAAATTAATATATATAATGCAGCTACAAGGAGAGCTAAGCTTTACCATATAATGTTGATCTCGAAGATTAATAAGCTACTAGAGAAGCTAAGCTTTCACATGCAATATTGGTCTTTTTTGTGTGTTGTAATGTAATTAACTGTTGGAGATAAAGTTTATCTCATGTGAAAACTATGATGCCCACAGTAAAGAGTTAAAGTCACTGTCACCTTCTTTTTGACTTTATGCCCAACATCGGCAGTGTTTGCAAAGTAAATTATGGGGATTGGGCTCTGCTGTCTATGAGAATAGAATTATCTCATTGCCCAAACAAGTTTTGACACATTTGTGCCACTGGAGACTGGAAAATATACCATGTTTTACAGAAGAATTCCTGGGTGACAAGAAGGGCCTACAACCATTTTTTATCTACTATAATATTTCTTTGTCTTAGTCTCTAGATTTGGATTTGTAATTTCTTCGTTCAATGGTTAGATAGCTTGCCATCTGCTACATCATAATGCTTTTGAGAAGGTCGTTAGTGACTTCACAAAAATCACTTTCTTTAAATATAATTTCATTGCACAAAAAAATGTCAAAAATGTTTGTGAAATAAGAAGCCTTTGTAGTTTCTATAATCATGTACACACCAACTTAAATTATAAAGGAAGAAGAGTTGTCTGATGAAGGATCACAAATGAAGCTGTAAGTATGCTAATTACTGGGAAGGGAAGATATAATTGGTGGATACGGATACAGAAGAAGAAGAAGAAGAAGAATTTAACACTCACCAATTTCGACAATAAATAGTAATTACAAATTAATAACAGAACTGACAATATCTGCTTCTGTGCACTTTCCTCACACCAATAATACTTCTGATGCAGCAGAGCAAAGATCTACAGTATACTAAAAATGAAGCAGAAGGAAAAAAGGTATGTGTGCAAGGAAAATTACTACGTGGTGTGGAGAGAACTGGAAAGTCATCACAAAAGTAGCAAGGGTAGAAGATGAAGAGCAATAAAAAAGACGAGTATATAAAAGAAAGAGAACTTTCCAGTGCTCATTCTCTTGTGTGAAATTTCATTTAAATATCTTATGTGTGCTGGAGTTTGAGAAAATAGACTGTTCAGAAGCTTTGAAAAGTGGAGTTAAATTTGGCAGCATAAATCTTGCTGTGGTGGCAAAGGATTAATTGTTGTTAGGAGGACACTGAGATAAGTTTTGCACAATAGTCAGGAGAAAAACAAGTGGATCTCAAACAACTTGTCAAGTGTTACAAGGATTTTGTGTACAATGGAATACTACGGTTGTGGAGGAAAAAACTGCATTAGAAGGAAATACTCCTCATGTATTTGTTTCTGTATAGGGTTACCAGTCTAGTTGATGGATATGCACTCACTAGTGAGAATGCTGTTGAGTAATTCAGTATGAAAGGTTTTGTCTGGCAAGGGCATCCATAATTTTACAAAAACAATATTTGATTTTGGAAATATGATAAATGTCAGAAAGTGAATACTTTCGAGTACTTGTGGTCTTCATGTTGCGAGATAACTCCAAAAAGTCACATCCAAGAAGTGAGGAGGTTAAAATTTAGATAATTATTTTCAGACTTGGGAGAAAAACTGGGTGAATTTGATCTGAAAGGAAATGAATTTTTCTAGAAATATCAAGATCAAAACATCATCATTGTGAATAGAGATCACAGTAATTTTCCATTTTATCACATTAAACATTTATCTATTCCAATAAAATTGTCATTATACCATTCCTTCTAATCCACCTTGTGCTAAAAATAATTGAGTAGTGGAAAAAATGCAGGCTAATGAGATAACAGAATTACTTAGCATTTGAAAAAGTCACCTTGTTCTATATCCTGTAGCTTCATCAATTCCCCTATAAAATAATGGATGGCTGTAAGCATCTCTGACATTAATAACTTCTCCTGTTTTCGCAACCCAGCCAGCTATACCCTGGCCTTTGCGCACTCTGACTTCCTTTAGAATCTGAAAATAAAAATGTGTTGAAGTTTTTTTGTTCAAAATAAAATTATAGAATTGTGGAAATTCGTCCTCTACACTTTATAAATGACAACATGCAAAGGTTAGTATAGATTTATACATCTAAGAAAAGATCTATGTGTGACCACTGTCATATCTTAACAAAAGCTCTGGCCAGGAACTAGAGAAAATACTGGTCCTTTGTAAAATCAGAAAGTAGGTCTACGGCTTACCCAGTCACTTGTTGACCAGTCTTGTGTGGCAGCTGAAGATAGCAAAACGAGATCGTTTATGTTTACCGTCATTTGACAATCAAACAGACTCCCATGTGGACAACAGAGTTATAAGCATCCCTGCCATGAAAAACAATTGAAAGATTTGAAAACAAATAAGACATCAGGTCCGGATGGAATCCCAATTCAGTTTTACAAAGAGTACTCTATGGCACTGGTCCCTTACTTAGCTAGCATTTATTCCAAATCTCCTGCCTAGTGCAAAGTCCCACGAAACTGGAAATAAGTGCTGGTGACTGGAAATAAGTGCTGGTGACTCCTGTCTATAAGAAGGCGAAAAGAACAGACCAGCAAAATAACAGATAAATACCCCACACATCAATTTTCTGTAGAATCCTTGAATGTTACCTCAGTCTGAATATAATAAATTTTCTTGAGTCCAAGGCATTTACGTCCCAATCAGCACAGTTTTAGAAAGCATTGCTTGTGCAAAACTCAGCTTGTCCTTTTCTCACATGATATACTGCCAAGTATAGATGAAGGGCATTAGGCAAATTCAATTATTTCTAG
This sequence comes from Schistocerca gregaria, assembly GCF_023897955.1. Taxonomy (NCBI): domain Eukaryota; kingdom Metazoa; phylum Arthropoda; class Insecta; order Orthoptera; family Acrididae; genus Schistocerca; species Schistocerca gregaria. The sequence goes on along the minus strand of NC_064925.1, from coordinate 53,326,202 downwards.
ATTTCCAGGAATCATCTGACACTGTGCCCCACTGCAGACTGTTAACAAAGGTAAGGGCATATGGAATAGTTTCCCAGATATGCGAGTGGCTTCCAGACTTCTAAAGTAATAAAACCCAGTATGGTGTCCTCAATGGCAAGTACTTATCAGAGACAAGGGTATTGTCAGGAGTTCCCCGTCAAAGTGTGATAGGACTGCAGTTATTTTCTATATACACAAATGATCTGGCAGACAGGGCAAACAGTAACCTGCGGTTATCTGCAGCTGTGGTGTACAGGAAGGTACTGTAGGAGGATACAATATGACTTCAGCACAATTTCTAGTTGGTGTGATGAATGGCAGCTAGCTCTAAATGTAGAAAAAATGTAAGTAGATGTAGATGAGAATAAAAAGAAAATCATAGTGTTCAGAGCAGGAGGAGATTAGTGTTTAAAGTCATGTCAACAACGAGGTCATTAGGGATAGAGCACAAGCTCAAATTAGGAAAGGCTGAAGAAGGAAATCACTCATGCCCTTTCAAAGGAACCATCCTGGCATTTGCCTTAAGTAATTCAGAGAAATCACGGAAAACCTAAATCAGGATGGCTGGACACATATTTGAACCATCGTTGCCCTCCCGAATGTGAGTCCAATATGCTAACCACTGTTCCAACTTGCTCAGTCATACTGTTCGGATAAAGCATTAGTAGTGTCCTGCTTGACATAGTCATATCATTTAAATATCTGGGATTAATGTTTGGAATGCAAAACGAAATGGATCAAGCTTGTAAGGATTGTCATAGGGAAGGTCAATGGTTGACTTCAGCTGAGGTACTAGCAGAAGTAAAAGTTGTGAGGACGGGGCATGAGTCGTGCTTGAGTAGCTCATATGGTAGAGCACTTGCCCCCGAAAGGCAAAAAGTCCTGAGTTTGAGTCTCAGTCCAGCACACAGTTTTAATCTGACAGGAAGTATCATATCAGTGCACAGTCTGTTGCCGAGTGAAAACCTCATTCTGATTAGTGCGAGAACTTTGGAAAAATATGCTTCATCTGTAAAGGAGACGACATGTAGGAAGCATAGGCGACCTGTTCTTAAGTACTGTTCAGGTTTTTGGGACCTGTACCAGGTCGGGTTAAGGGAAAACATCAAACCAATTCAGAGGCAGGTTGCTAGATTTGTTATTGTTTGGTTTGGACAACACACAAGTGTTATGGAGCTTGTTAAGGAACTCAAACGGGAATCCCTGGAGAGGACTGAAAAAATTTAGAAAACCGACATTTGAAGTTGACAGCAGAATGATACTGCCAGACACATACATTTTGCATAAGGGCCACAAAGATCATACATGAGAAATTAGGGCTTATACAGGGGCATAATGGTCATTTTTCCCTTGCTCTATTTATGAGTGGAACAGGAAAGTAAATGGCCAGTTGTGGTACAGGGTCTCCTGTCACCCGTCATAAGGTGGCCTGTGGAGTGTGGATGTAGGTGTAGTTCTAGATGTGGATGTGGATGTCAATGGAAAATATAACTCTTGCCTTCTTAAACTTTCAAATACAAGTTAACAAATTACAACAACTACAAAGTTTTATGATTTGTATAAATTTTGTAATAATGTTAAGTATAAACTGGTAATAAACAAAACAATAAAAAAATTATTAAAATATATGTTACTTATACTTACATGAGGAGTGACTTCTCCATCAAAGATTTTAGCAACTAGTTCATCACTGTTCTGATCAACAATAAACAAGGAACACCTCTCAGCATTTGTCAGCGTGCGGGCCTCTGCCATAATTTCTCGCATCAGATCAGTAAAATCCCCTTTGAAAAATAATATTCATCTTATGCAATTAAAACTATAACACATGGAGATAGCAGCAATATAGGATGATAATCTTTCAATAGTTTTACAACGCTAGAGACTACAGAAACTGCTATAAGGAGAAAAGGAACAAACTTTTACTGAAAACATTTTGTTAAGCTTGTGGTATTGCCTCAGTATGTACTTGCATCACTAGCACTTAAGGGAATAAGACATAATTTAGTATATATATCTTCATAGCACTGTAGAAAATACTAGATTATTTTAGTAGTTAACTTTTCTGCTACTTCACTATCTAGTGAACTTGAGTTTTTCCCACTCTATAAATTCCATCCCAATTACAGTCATTAACAAACAAATTAATTAACTGTTAAACGAGCATCACAAATAAGTCAAATATATGATGCCACAAAGGTACAGAGTTTAATATCTTGTAGATACTGACATCATTAGAAAGCTAGCAATTCAATTAGACAAAGATGGGGAAGCATGCTGCCGTATATTTTAAATTACCATACTAGGTGTTTGTCAGATTTGTTCATTCACCTTGTAACCTAAAACTCATCACGAAGGAGAGCCTCTAGTAAAGTAGAACTAGTCAAACTCCAAATTAACTGGCAGAAGCAACCACTGCAGGTCACTACTGTAACAACCAGTTAAACTAATACTAATTTACTTACACTGATAACTATGGGCATCAGTTCTATATCAGTTTTAAATGTACAAGCTACTTTGAAGAAAGCCACCACTCTTCTGCTTCTTAGCTGCTGTTTTCATCCTATACTTCAAACTAAGTAAATATGTAAAGTTACACATAAAATAATTACCAATATATAGTTTGATAAAAATAAGGCTGTTTAATGAGAACACTAGTGGTAACTGAAATTTACATTCCCAAGTCCAAATATTATGGTAAATTATACATGGGACCAGTACTTGAGAATTTCTGATTTCATTCCTGACATCTGCATGACAACCCCTCCTCCCCTCACACACACACACACACACACACACACACACACACACACACATACAAGGGAGTGAGAGTGAGTGGGGGAGGGGGAGTGGAGGGGGGAGGGAGAGAGAGGGGGGAGGGGGGGAGAGGGGAGCGAGAGGGGGAGGGGTAGAGGTAGAGGTAGAGGGTCAAGAAGACAGTAGGGTGAGTACTGACATGTGCTAAGGAGCTGTAAGAGAACTACCAATGTTCTCAGTGATTTTAAAAGATTAAGTCAACAGCACTATCAGGTTGCTGGTGATGCTATTGTCTACAGGGAAATATCCTCCTGGGATGACCACAAAGAACTGCAGAAATACTTCAGCTAAATTTCCTCTTTGTGTTATACACGGTAGCACTTTTTAAATATGTGTAGATGAAAGATAATGCTATGGCAAAGTAGAACAACAAGGGCATACAATTACGGGATGAGAGGTAAGCTTCTGTAGCCTGTCACATTGTTTCAATAATTAGGGATGATACAAATAAGCAATAAGAAATGAGAAGAACACATGAAATCTGTGGTAGAAAAGGTGTATAGAAGACTCACACTAGTTGAAAGAGTTCTGGAAAACTTTGATGTTTCTATCAAGGAAACTATATACAAGATTCGAGTGTGTTCAGATCTAGAGTACAACAGACAAAGGTAAAGACGTGCTTACAGCACTGTATCAGTTTGATCCACATGAATGTGTAACAGAGATGTTCAAGAAACTTAAATGGGAATGTGTGGAAGAAGGGCGGCATTGTTCTTATAATATCCTATTAAAGAAAGACTATGTAACGGTTTTGCTGCAAGCACTAAATATTTCATGTAGACACCATGATAATAACATAAGAGAGAGTAATATACCTGTCATTTGATTTTGATATTCCAGCAATAGCCATGTTTGCTGACTAAAAAATAGCACATACTCACCTACAATAAAACAATAGCTCAGAGAATAGGCAACCTTTTACAGGGTGTATACGTGGACAACGAACAAAAATTCCCGAATTTCCCTGTTAAGAATACACTTTCTCCCGGATGAAAATACATTTTTTTCCGTGTTAAGTAACAGTATACTTTCCCTCGAAACTGTAAAACTTATGAATCATTTAAATGGTTGTGGTTTTATACACCGGCGTAGAATTTCCCGGCACTTTAGGAACCGAAACTCAGGGGAAAAAACACATTTTAGAAAGATGTCTGATGTGCACAGCAACACGTACACTGCATATTTTCGTATTACGGAAGTGTAAATTCTAATTCCACCAAACACTGCATGTTACTTTCCAAAGGACTGAAATCGAGATTGCGATGCACTTTTGTAAGCCAGTTGTACCTCATGTCAAGCGATCTCACCAGCTGATGACAGCGTATATTCAGATCATAGGACACGTGATATAGTCAGCCAATAGCAACATCACTGTAACGTAGCGGGAACATACAAAAAGGAAAAGGTAATGGTTTAAATTAATATACAAATATACATAGTGTTGCTACAAGAAAAGAAATGCTTTTATGTTTAACATTGGTCACCAAGATTAATAAGCTGCAAGAGAAGCTAAGCTTTAACACGTAATGATCATTTTTGCGCATGTTACATTTTAAAGATATTACAAAAATGTGCCAGTAAATTTTTTAACAACGACATAAACATCTGATTTTCTGGGCTCGAAAATATTCTAAATGGTCGCCCTCAAAGATTTGATTTTTGAATTAAGAGTCAAATGCTCAGTGATTTAAGAAAATCATCGGACATTCGCGCGCACGGAGTTCATCTTGCACAAAAGGAAATTTACTTTGAAAGTAATGCTTTCCAAACAACAATTCGCAATATTTTCTCGCAAACTTTTAGAAATAGAATCGTTTCAGGAGTTGCCAGAGCGCATGAAATAACAGGTGTCGCAGCACTTGCGCAGCTACGATGATGCAGGAAGCCCATACGTTCGTACGTGTAAAACGTTAAAAGATCTTACATTATATCATAAAAGAAACAAGACATTAGAGGACACTCCAAGAGCATGGGATTTCTGTGAACTATACTAAAATGCATAATTCGGCTTAAAGTGCACATTCGTATGTCCAGATTCAGATGTAAATTTTCTTGGAGTACCTGTACTGTATAGTTTAGACAAGAAGAGAATAGAAGCTTTCAAAATGTGGTGCTACAGAAGAATGTTGAAGATTAGATGGGTAGATCACATAACTAATGAGGAGGTATTGAATAGAATTGGGGAGAAGAGGAGCTTGTGGCACAACTTGACTAGAAGAAGGGATCGGTTGGTAGGACATGTCCTGAGGCATGAAGGGATCACAAATTTAGCATGGGAGGGCAACATGGAGGGTAAAAATCGTAGAGGGAGACCGAGAGATGAATACACTAAGCAGATTCAGAAGGATGTAGGATGCAGTAGGTACTGGGAGATGAAGGAGCTTGCACAGGATAGAGTAGCATGGAGAGCTGCATCAAACCAGTCTCAGGACTGAAGACCACAACAACAACACCTGTACTGTATTATCTCATGTTTGGTTCTGTATTAAGGCATAATGCCATACGTGCTAGAAGATGAAAAAGTGAACTTGAAATGCAGCGAACAGTTGAAACTAGCCAATAGTATGGAATTAAACAGTCTCAAATAAATTGACTGCCTCAGCAGGAAAGATTAGTAAAAGTCGAATTTCGTGAACAAACCGACAAAAAATAACTTCATTGTTCTGCAAGGCGATTAACGCTTGACTGTCAGAAAGGTGGAAACAAAATAAAATCTGAAACTAATTACATATTTTAGCCTTCTGTAATTATGTGAATGTATTTTAATTCACTTGATAGCTCCCGGACACATAAATCCGTTTTGTTTTCATTTGAAGCGAGAGCAATAAACGAAGAGGAAACAGCAAAATCAGTTAACGTAAACACGGGTCACATGGAGACTACCCCCCCCCCCCCCCCCCCCCACTACAACTCAGACTGCTCTGTAAATCAGGTCCGGATCTAGGATATTTCCGAACCAGTGCGATATTAGATAGAGGCGCTCCCCCCTCCCTTGAGCATTTGAGGTAGGAGGCCAAAAATTTAAAAATTGTCTTTTCAAAAATATCTTCATTTTGTAGCACACATCATTCTGAAGAGTGTGATACCTAAAACATATATATTCGAGGGAAGGTAAGACATGTTATTTGGTCTTAAGTATGGCAAAGTGCAGTGGTACGTCTCTCCACACAGCATTCTTCCATCGCACGTCTCTTGTATTTCGCTCTGTGGAATTCAAACATGTAATATTTTGTAATGGAATGGGTGCCATCAAACTATATTCACGCCAGTGGAAATTCAAATGTCCTGTGGTGCCTCTCCTGCTCCCAGTCGGCCGGTTTAACATCCTGCTCCTCTTTTTAAAAAAAATCTCGGAATTAATACTGGTTTGGATTATTTGTAACCGGCAGAACAAGAACTGCCTATTAGCTAATAACTTGCTGATTTGTGTGACATAAAATTAAATATAGGATACATAAAACAAGTAAATACAAGAGACAAGGAAGACAGTACACATTTCTTCAGCCGTTAAGTCCTAGCTTCTTTTCTCTCTAATCTTGCCACAGCTTTATATGGTGTACTTTCCTTTCTGGGAAAGTATCTACTACCTCATCAAAGTTCGTCAACGTTTTGCTACATGAAAAAACGTAATGTCGTCGTCTAATACTAGAAAATCTGTTAATACAAATTGTACCCAAGACTGGTGTGGTTTCTCAATCTGATTACGTGTATTTTGTCACTGCTTTATAAAACGAAATAGGCCTGCCCAATATTGCAGCAGTTGTTACACATACCAAATAAACGAGGCTGTTTTGGCACAAATGGTCATTTTTATATCATGGCGGAATATAATTCACAAAGTATCAATATCAAATGCCTATTAGGCCTACTGCAAGCAAAAAGTTTTGTGTTAGGAAACAGTTTCACATTTCATTCATAATCCCTAGCTTTTGAAGCATGAGATCGAAAAGTAGTAGTACTAAATTTTTAAATAAATTTCGAATCGTCATATTCTCCAGTAATTTGTGTGAGACCCCGTTTCTTCTCCTTCCTCGTTCTAACAAACAATCTTATCACTAATTCTGTAACTATTCCTCGCAGTGTCAAAACTTATTCTCTAGTTAATATCGTCACCGGTTTAGTTATCCGGTTGGGCGTTATTACGTGTTCGTATAACGCGTTTTGCAAGCTACTCCCAGAATAGAACTTTAGCAACTGCTAGCCGGGGACTGTATAGCTGGTCCTTAGCAATGTAGCAGTCTGGCCAAAAATTTTCTGTCAAAATTTCATTTCCTTGGACACACTGAGGAGACAATGCGCAATCTTTGTTGCCTATTATTTCTGTTAGTCGTTTTTTTCCACTCTGGTAGTCTGAATCTATGGAATTCGCTAGTAGTTATAACAATGCTGATCATTTGCAAACCCAGTCAACCACATAAACAGTGACTGCCATTCATCCGTTCGGCTTTATTCCGCTCAGCTCGTATAGACCTGTCCCCATTTGTCTGCAGCAAAGTTTATTTCTAGATACGACGGGGATTCCCCTGGCAGAGACATCATGTACACAATGCACGCATTCAAAAATCAACTTATGATTCTTTCAGAAATCGACATAGAATTTGTTCAAAAACCAAAAGGGATGCGTTCAAAATAATATTAGAAATCGCTAGACCAACATGGGCTGGGTGCTAGGGGCTTTGTGAAACAAGGTATTTTTCCTCAATAATATGAATTTGGCACCCCCCCCCCCCCCCCCCCCCCCCCTTGAAATTATCACCTGGGGCAGATAACCGGTTTGTCCTCGTCGCCTAGTTCCGGGCCTGTTGCGCATACGTGAATCTGGCAGCTTAGGCAAACCAGTAAAATTTTTCCAAATAGCATCTGGCTGCTTGCCGCTATTGCTCATACAGCTAACTGCCACACTGCTATAGTCAGAAACAGGAGAAGGTACTACTCATACGTGACTCAACTGCACATGCGGATAAGCTCGCTCGCAACCGCTCAAACGAATCTAATGTAAAGTTGTGACATCACACCCATCGGAGGCAATTTGATGTTATGAAACATTACATAGTCTTCCTAAAGCCTTTGACACATTTTGCTGTTGGTAGATGCTTGTAAGAGCACTATGTTTTGTTGTTGTACATGGTGAACTTCCTTTGCAACTTAAATTTCATATTTGTTTCTTTTTCTCTTGTTCGTTTTTTATTGCTGCAGTATTATTCTGCCGTAGTGAGATACAGTAATATTCTTTGTTAGAGTATTGGTTCTTACCATAGTCACAAAAATTTAAATGAAAATTAAAACAATGAAAAATTCCTGGAATTCTAAAAAATTCCCGGGTTTTTCCCGGATGAAAAAATTCCAGGTTTTTCAAATTTAATGGGTCACACCTATCCAAGTTCATATGCACCTTCATACAAAGAAATCTTACAACAACATATTCACAACATCTCAGAGCTCTAGAAAAGTAACAGCTCCAATAGCACATTTGCTGACTACTTAATAGCCCACAACCATCACTCAACTGATATGGACACAGGTTTTAAATACAATAATCCAGCCACAGCCTATACCATAAATTTACAACACAAAAAAACTTCCAAACACAGAATGCATTAGCAGAAGAAAAACAGATTAAAAGTAACTGCACTATGCAATGGCACACTATTTAAAACATTAAGAAGCTATACAAAAAAGACAACACAAACCAACACATGCCTGTGCACAGGAATGTGTTGAAGTTGAGTGACTGTAGGAGGACACAAGATGACTTAGACAAAATTTCTAGCGTGATAATTGACAGCTACTAAATGTAGAAAAATGTAAGTTAAGGTCGATCAGTAGGAAAAACAAACCCATAATGTTCAGAGAAGAATAGTGGTGTCCTGCTTGTCACACTCACATTGTTTAAATATCGGGCATAACATTTGCAAAGCGATATGAAATGAAACAAGCATGTGAGGATTGTTGTAGGGAAGGTGAATGGTTGACTTCAATTTACTGGGAGAATTTTAGAAATTATGGCTTTTCTGTAAAGGAGGCTGCAAATAGGGTGCTAGTGTGACCAATTCTCGAGTACCACTGAGGTGTTTGGGATCCATACCAGGTCAGATTAAAATGAGACACTGAAGCAATTCAGAGGTGGGCTGTTAGTTTTGTTATGGTAGGTTTGATGAATAAACAAGTATTATGGAGATGCTGTGTGAATTCAAACAGGAATCCCTGCAGGGAAGGTAACATTCTCTTCATGCAACACTATTGAGAAAATTAAGAGAACCAGCATTTGAAGCAGAGTGCAGAATGAGTCTACTGACACAAATGAACATTTTTCATATAGACCAAAGAGAAATTAGGGCTCACATAGAAGAATATATATCGTCATTTTTACCCTCACTTTATTTGTGAGTGGAACAGGAAAGGAAATAACTAGTAGTGGTACCAGGTGCCCTCCACCACGCACCATGTGGTGGCTTGCAGAGTAAGTATGTAGACGTAGATGGAATGTATACCCTGTTAGCCATTAGAACTGCAACACTATGAAGTTGGCACAGAACATATGTCAAACTGGCATGAACTGCAGTACTAGCTTGTATACGAAAACTGTTAGTATTTCAGTGCAGCTATGTAAAGTAGAATGACATTTGAATGCTGTAAGTTTGTGTGAAGATCTCGTTATGCCTTGTATAGAGAGTAGGAATGTCTACCAGTGTGTGCCAAAATTTGATAGCACCAGGATCGTGGCCTATAAGACAGGAGTTTATTGTTCTGCGATAATACTGCTTGTGTCGGTTGAGATTGCACAACTATCATCGAATATGGAGTACAGAGGGCCATACCAACGCCATTCAGGATCTTGACAGTTGCGTGTGACTAGCAAACGAGAGGACTGACACACTGTTCACTCAGTCATGCACGATCGTACAGCCCCCCTGTGTGGCTTGGGTCAGGAATTGGTCTTCTTTGTAGTGAGACATGTATCACACAGGCAGAGCGGTGACATCTGGAGCACTGTGGACTTCAGCACAGTGACCATCGCTGCACCCTCCATTGATACAACAACACAGAGACACGTGCGTGCCGACTGGTGCACCAAATGATAACCCTAGATAAATGTGAGCCACCACATTCTCTTGACAGATGATTCCCCGTTCTGTGTAGAAATCGCAATTGGATGTGTGCAGGGTTGGAGAAGAACGAACATTCTGAGATTGGATTTTTCATCATATTGGTCCAGCATCTGGAATGATGGCGTAGGGTGCCACATGGTATACAACACAGCTGGTAATTCTGATGGCAGGCATTACATTTCTGATTTGATAAGGTTAGTGGCTGCTCCCTACGTTTGAGGTCTAGAGAATGTAATGCAACATCACAATCTTGTACTGCCCTGTCCTGCCTCAATATAGTGAGTGTTTGAATGTTGTTCTGGGCAGCATGTTCTACTGATCTCTCATCCATAATGGGTTACTGAGAAGCTGACATGCCACCACTTCTGGAATAATTGGCTGATGAACTCTGGTACAGAGCTGAACAGTACAGAATGAAGCACTTGTATCTGTCATCTGTGATCAATTCGACTTTATTTTCAACATTGTTGCCAGTCCTGTGTACTAAATTTTGCATACTGTACATCACAAATTGCTTACAAATTTAATCATGTATTCTCCCTACACGCATTAGTTAAATTTTCATTATTTTATATCATTCTTGCTGTTGAGTTTTGATTATAAGACTGACTTCTCTCCTTCACTGAGCAGTATGACTTTTTGCTCGGTACTACAGAAGCTACTTAAGGGCTTGAAAGACTCACATAGTTATAGCACATCATTATAAGGCCACGTAGTATCAAAGGAAACTTTTTAAAAAAAAAAAAAGAGATACCAAAAGGTGCTGTCTGTGTAGTAAGCCCCCATATTACTATATCTAGGATGATTAGGCAGCTGGATGTAGACTGACACCTCCTGAGACTACAATGAAGATAATTAATACGGACCAATGATAAAAAGGATTCCAAACAATGAACCTTGTAACCATCAGACAAACTGCTAGGTTGTCTTCTAAATAATGCCTATGGCCACATTTATGTACAACACTTTGAATAGAATGGCGAAGTGTTCAGGTCTCCTGTAAGTAATTGAGAACACCAAGTAGCATTCTTAGGTGGATTTCCTTAACTTAGTAGCTCAAGTTTGGACCTCCAGATCTGGTAGGATTCCTAAATGTATTACTTAGGACTATTCCAGTTGGTCCATTGCTCAAAGCTACCTATCTTAGCCTTACATGCCAATTAAACAATGGAAAACCCATGATGGAAAATGACAATATTATGAAAAGGATAGTCTACTACCGACCATATAGTTGAGATGCTGAGTCACAGAAGGCACACCACAACAAAAAGGCTGCTTACACACACACACACACACACACACACACACACACACACACACACACACACACAAACAAACACACATGAATACGCATGCATGCACATGCACACGACCTCTCGCTGAAAAGATAAAAAAATCTAGTCACCAAGTGGTGCCAGGAGAAAAAACAAGCATGAGTTTTAATTGTTTACTCCTACCACTGGTTGTGAATAGGGTTTTTTTTTATCTATCCAGTTACATTATATTTTCAGGACTAACTCCTTCACCAGATGTAGCACTCTTCTTTCAATGTACCTGTTTGCCTCTCAATGCTTCCTACCTATGGTGAGCAGCAATATATTCCATTTCATATTTTTGTTAGTCCACCCCAGATTTTCAATTGTTTGACAACATTTTCACAAGACTGTCTCGGTCAAGCTGTTCAATTTATCCCACTTTCAATTTCTGCCCTCCATACAGTAGTATGGCAAATTTACAAGCAAAGACGCATCTCATAATTCATCTGATGGTAATTTCAGTAATCTGTTTGGATGTGCTACAGGGTAAAATAATGTGTAACAGTTTACGAGTTCTGCAAATTGTTCTCAATCCCTAATATTATGTGTCTCTATTTTATAAAATTCCTGTATACAATGATGAGTGCTGACAATCCCACGTAATTAGCACCTCAGTTGTTCATTCTTAGTCAATGATGTGCACTACAATTTGAAGAAAGTTTAATTGGTTCTGAGTGTTTTTTTAAGTCATGCATTGGTATCCCAAGGCATTACACAGGCACTTGAAAATGGCTGTAGACCAAAATCAGCAGCGGAGTATTTTTCTACTTTATCCATACTTGTGTCTGATAAGACAGAGCTACTGAATATATTTCTTGGGTCACATAGAATGATTCCATTGATGTGGTAGAGGACAGTGTGGATAGTCTCAGTGGCACCACCTCTCTGATCTCACCTCACAATCATCCTCATCTGCAGAACACAAACACAATCTGCGTATGTGTCAGCAGAACTTTAATCACTTTCGTATAGGTCTTGCTCACCCTTTTTAAGCTGGATGTGGCTTGTAATCACTAACGCCATGTCCCAATAACCCTGTGTCACAAAAATACCATCAAGCTATGCAAAAGCAACCACTCACACTTTGATACTCATACTATCACTGAAGGACATAATTTCTGAGAATGCACTACAATTCTGACCCACCCCTTTCCATAATGGGCTTCAGCAATTTCCATCAGCATGGACATTCCAATGCAGCTGCCAAATGGTTCATGGAAATATTCAAAATCCATAGGGCCCATTTTCACCTGGAGTTTGAATGAGATAGAGTAGTTATAAACATCTTCAACAAATTCCACACAATGCCAGTCAACACAAAGAGCATAACAGAACTGCTCTGTGGGTAATAACTGTAGAAAGCACTTCACCCCCTCCAAATGGGTGGCCAGCAACTGCCACCATCAGTCCAGCACACCTTCTGGACACAGGACTTGGCCAAGATCAGGATCTGCAGCGACGGCTGCCAACTGCCAGTCCCTGCACCATCTTCAGATCCTATGGCAAGATCTACAAGTGGGTTCCCCTGGAAGACATTTCTTTCTTTTTAGCATTGCCAGCCAATCACATTCTCTTTTCTGAGGAAGGAACAAATAACCGTAGTTCTGAAAGCTAGGATAGTGTGTGTACTTTTATATGCATCTACTGGTAGTCAGAAATATTTCGTACCCTGAAGGTATTATTGGTCAACACAGTAAAATAGTTATTTTGTAGTTCTACATATTTCTGTTCATGTGTTTACTTCACTGTCGTTATTCTATTCTTTCCATTCCTTAACTTTTTTACTAGGCCAAACTTTCTAGTCGGCGATATCCCTGTACTTATCAGATCCAATGAATGAGCTGCAAGTCTTTGAGATGGCAGTAGAAAGCCATTGTTTCACAGACATTTGAAAGTAAACTGAGCCTGGTGATCATAATATACAATCCATGCGGTATGGAGGGAGCCAGACAGCTGTGGATGATTAGTTTCTTTAATTAGGCCTGTGACTTGTATCTGAAATGAAAGCAGCATTATTGAGAAACAATACAAATTGATGAAGGACAGAAGCATTACAGCCTTATACCTAATTTACATACTCAATTCTGTTCAGTTCTCACTGAATAGTCTTACAAAGTGTTCAAAGAGTAAAGATATTTTCAACTGTGGGGTGGGGGGTCTGCTTTCTTTGCACTTCCAGTGTCTGGCCTTTATAACTGGTTGAGACACGGAACCCACGAAAGTCACCTGCACGTAAGAGCCACATAAATGAGCGATGAATGCAGAGTGCAGCTGAATGAGATTAGCTGTATTTGTATGTGACAGTTTCCATAATTCTCAGAGAATTAAGGAATTTGTTCATTATACACCTCGTGATATGCTTGAAGTAACATGATGCAGGATACAGCAAAAAAGTTGAAAAGTTAAAAGCAGAGGATCTACTCTAAAATGTTTTCAGTGGTACCTTCCTTTTCATAAAAACTGAAAAATGTTTGTTATTCCACCACAATATTGTCTGCCTGCCAGGATTATAAGAGTATTTTAGAATTTATGCATTAGCTGAATAGTAGATTTATGATGCGTCTTCTCATATCTTGGATGCTATTTTGACTTACAAGCACAGCAAGATTGCTAATTGTCCAATCTGGTCTACTGAGCATCAGTTTTGGCATACTGTATTTGTTGAACTGTCTGGAAGCTAAAGCAAAATTAGGAAGGGGTCGGTAGAGTGCAACTGTTCTGTCAACTTCTGTAGGACGTTATCAGCTACTGCAGGAAAATCATGGGGAAGGTCAATGACAAGACAATTCCCATGCAGTGCTGAAGAGTATTATTTTTTCTATATTCATGAGGATAATGTCACTTAATTAGATGAAATTCTCTGTCATTCAAACATTGAGCCTAAGTATGTGGGAAGGAGGGGTTTGCAAATGATGTGTGTTGAAGTCTCCAAGCAAGAGCAAGGGACAGAGAAGAGCTACTGCATGAAGTCATTAGGAGCTTGAACATAGGTAGGGTCACAGAGTGATAAATACAGGGGACACACAGTTGTGTTGGGTTACTGTATCTGAACAGTTACTCTTTGACAGTGAATCGTGAGGAGAGACTATGCACAGAATGGTATGTACTCTGGTAATCCTGTTGGATGTACTGATTGATCAATCAATATAAATTTGCTTATGTCTGGCAAGGTTGCTAGGTGCAGTGCGGAAGACTACATTCTCCAGTGGCAGATCACATGGCAAAACACCATGGCAGATTCAAGGACTGTTACAGACCACCATGGTGTCACACAATAATAAGCCAATGTTTACAGCAAGCTCTAAGGTATGCCTACTGACGATGACCCTAACTCCCTCCTTTTCACATGGATTTTGATTCAAATTTAGTTGTTAACTACTGATGACATTTGGCTAGGTCATGGAATTCCCTGTCTGCCTAACGCCGAACTGTCTTTGCTAACTTGTCAGCTGACCATTGTGTTTCCAGTGAATGAATCGAAGGCACTGGGGAACACTGAGAGCATGGTTCATCTCTCAGTGCTTCCCAGTTAAAGCTACAAATAGTGTTTCCCAGCACTGATGTGTGAGTTATTCAGCAAATATTCAGAGTAGAGTACTGACCGCCTTCAGAAGTCTCTCTCTATTTTTTTTAATTATTATCAGAAGAACTCAGTACTATTATTTTCTGTGATTTAATTGCAAAATAAGTTATGCTTAATAAAATCTGTGTTGCTAAAGAAGCAGACTTTTAACAGTGGGGACAAGACTTTTGTGGAACTGTAAACCACTCTCTGTTGGAATAGGCCTTGTCAGGCCATTTTGCTCTTTCACCCATGATGGACCAACAATTTTTCAAGCTCTGCAAAAACAGAAATAGTAACAAGAGGTCAAGAGGTTAAAATTAAAGTGTAACTACTCAGGAAAGTTTAGTGTGGGCTGTAATTATCATATGGGTTCAAAACTTAGTAGAGATGCTAATAAGGCAAGCAATTTATGCTAATAATAATAATAAATAATAATAATAATAATAATAATAATAATAATAATAATAATAATTTTATTGTCGTTCAGCTGATTACAGCAATAGACAAAGTCAAGAGTATATATTTCTACATAAACTACTATATCAATGTAAATTGGTTTACATAAAATAGGTACACGTTAGAATACAGTATTTTCATCTTCAAAGAATTCATCAATGGTGTAAAACGGATTGTTCAATAGTAGCTTGTATAATTTAGCTTTAAAGTCAGCACTTAGTCTATTAAACACCCTTAGTCCAAGAACTAGGTAACAGTTATGCGATTTTGATAATCTATGATATGGTACATCTACAGATAAATTAGACACATTGTTTCTAATGTACATTAAAACATTGTAGATGAATAAGTTTACTACTGTAAGACACTGCAATTTAATAAACAGAGGTTTACAATGTTCTGTTTTATCAGAATCCGTTATTATTCTTATTACTTTCTTCTGTAAAAGTAGAATGTCATTTACATGCCAGCTACTACCCCACAGTAAAATTCCATAACAGATGATGCTTTGGAAGATGGCAAAATATGCTGATCTCACATAGTCATTGGGAACATGTCTTTTTAAATTTCTAATTAGATAAATAACTCTTGAAAGCCTAGCCAATATATTTTTAATGTGTGGTTCCCACGTCAATTTATTGTCAATAGTAACACCTAAAAATTTAAGTTTCTAATTCCTGGTAGTTAGGAATCTCTTTGAGGCTAAAGTAAAGTGTCTGGGTTTTGTTTCCATTTAGCAAGAAGCCATTAGCTTTGAACCATAACAAGGACTGCGCAAGGGTATTTTCGGTCGGTGTTTTCAGTGTACCTAGATCAATGCTTTTATGTAGAAAAGTTGTGTCACCAGCATACAATATTGTATGAGAATTCATGAATAAGGGCATGTCATTAATCATTAGTATAAACAGTAAAGGTCCAAGCACCAACCCTTGAGGCACTCCGTACCTAACATTAACCAAATCTGATTTCTCCCTACCAATTTATACAACTTGTTGACAGTTCTCTAGGAAAGACCTGAACATATTTATACGGTTATCATCAAAACCATAGTAAACTCGCTTATTCAGCACAGTTTCATGCTCTACACAGTCAAAGGCTCTGCTCAGGTCACAAAATGTAACCTGGGCATAGTCCCTAGCCTCGAACACATCTAGGACTAATTTTACGAGGGAGTCCATTGCATCCATTGTGGATTTACCTTTCCTAAATCCAAACTGTTTATCACTAATTATATTTAGTTTACCCAAGTAGGCACTAACTTGCTCATACATAATCGTTTCTAATTTTTTTTTTTTTTTTAACTGGGGTCTGTAACTAGAGGGACAGTTCTTTTCCCCTTTTTTGTATATGGGCACAACTCTAAAAAATTTTAGTATGTCGGGGAACTTACTTTCAACTAGGCATTTGTTAACACAAAAGGTTAAAGAAGAAATCACACAATCAATAACATCTTTCAACAAATTACATGACATATCATAGTAATCAACACTAACTGAAGGTTTGAAATTTTTCACTATTTTTAGGATATTATTTTGACTCACTTCTGTGAAAGTGAAGGTGCTTGGGGGAAGCTTTTCAAAGCAGCTGTCCATAATACTAAGTGCATTTTCAGGTGGTTTGATTATTGAACTACTAATTTCTTCAATGGACTGAATGCAATATTTATTAAATTCTTCTGGGGTAATGGCAATTTCCCCTTTGTGTTTAGTGTGTGCAACGGAGTTTATTACACTCCAGGCCTTCTTGCATTTATTGTTAGATTTTTCAATGTTTACTATGTTATGCAGTTTCTTTGCTTCATTTATTGCCTTCCTATACTTGCATTTAGCTTTAGCATACAGGTCTTTATACAGTTCTGATTTACTGGTTTTGTACAGAATAGAATACAGCATAACAGTATTTTTCAGTTGCCCTAACTGTGGAGTATACCATTCCTTCATTTTCCTTTTCTTGTAATTACTACTAATATTCACTGTACATTTTTTCAGAGGGATGTTATTTTCAAATACATTTAAAAAGACTTTGTGAATACAATATCAGCCGAACAGTGTTGAAGCCTAATAAAACATGTGTCTCAACTGAAATAAGTGAGGGCATGTCTAAACCTATCCATCCTCTCTCTGCTCAGTGGTCTAGTAATCACAGTTTTAGATTCTGGTTTGGTGCAGTCTGAAGTTACATTATTAAGACTAAAATATACTGTATCATGGTCTGAGAAAGGGAAACTAATTACATCAGTGTACATACAAGTTCTCTTAATATTTGTACATATATTGTCTAGACAGGATGAGCCACTGGTAGGTTTGCAGTTAACATAGTACAGGTTAAATTGTCGAAGCACATTTTTGAGCTCTGTCACAGTTTTTCTGTCCTGCAGGACATCAAAACTTGAATTGATATCCCCTCCAATGACAACATTGTATTTTTTTTCATTTCAGTATACATATGTACATAAAGAGTTCCTAAAGTTTCTCCAGAAAGATATGGGGGTCACCACTAGGTGGCCTGTACAATACTACTACCATTAGCTTAAGCCCCCCCCCCCCCCCCCCCAGGGGCTCAGCATTCATTTGCTGAGTACAGGCTTGGCGACCCCGGGGTCCTGAGTTGGGTACTGGTCAGTGCCCCCAGTCTCCTGTCACCGTAATCCCCGGACATGCTTCAGCGACCATCGCATGGCGCGGCGGTGGAATGTTTTGTGCTGCGGGGAATGGTAATCTTGACTGCCTGGATTGCGAGGAAGGTAAAACTCTATAAAAACCCCTCAATCTTATGGTGTGCTGCGCGCCTATAAGATGCATGGCTGTTTGGGTGGAACAGTCGCAAGCGGGCAACCTCTGGGGCACCTGCTGCACCCCAGTTGTATAAGGCTTACCTAGGCACGCGAGGCTCTGTCTAGGCAGACTTCTAGTTCCCTAGCCGCTCGTGGGACCGAGAAAGAACCCTCGAACTTTTATTCTTCTCCTGCCAGCGGAAAGGGTGGACCGCTGGTGGGTTCTAACACCCAATCCAACAAGAGGGCTCGTGTAGCCACTCTTCCTGATTCAGTTACTCGTAACAGAATGCAAACTGCTTTGCAGAATGTTTTTCTCATAATTAAAAGAAAAGATGGGAGTTTCGAAAAAGTTTCACCATTTTATATCCAGAAGGGTCTAGAAGGTATTGCTGGCACATTAAATTCTGTAAAGCGCTTGCGAAATGGCACCTTGTTGGTTGAAACATCTAGCTTCCAGCAAGTCCAGAACCTTCAGAAGCCATAATTTCTTGGGGAGTTTGCATTAGAGACTGAATTTCACAACACCTTGAACTACAGCAAGGGTGTTGTGACTTGCAGAGATCTCATTGACATTCCCCAAGACGAACTGAAGGCTGAATGGTCCCGGGAAGGAATTGTCGACGTGCAACACATTATGAAAAGGGTGGATGGTGCTCTCATAAAGACTGACTCATTTATCCTTACATTTAACAGTACCAAATTGCCAGAGCATGTGAAGGCAGGTTTCCTACGTCTCAGTGTACGGCCTTATTACCCCAACCCCATGCAGTGTTTTAAATGCCAACACTTTGGACACACTACTCTCGGCTGTAGAGGGGAAGCCACTTGCGGGAATTGTGGTAAAGCCGCCCATGAGGGAGTTGGTTGCTCCTCTCCTCCCAAGTGTGTCAACTGCTCTGGGGATCACCCTGTGTGGAATAGGGAATGCAGAGTTTTCCTTGAGGAACAGAAGATCCAGGAACTTAACAAAACGCATCCCGTATGGTGAGGCGATGAAAATTTACAAGTCCATGCAGCCGCCCACATTCGCTGCTTCCTTTTCTTCCATTCTCAAACAGCCAGTCTTGAAAACCGATGTCGCTACACAAACAGAGGTTGCTACTGCCAGCACTAGCACCTGTGTTTGTCAATGTACGTGTGCTGCTGCCGTTCCTGTGAAGCCTGCTGCCCCCCCCCCCCCCCCCCCCCCCGGCCTTCTGACCAGCTTGTGGTAGCTGACGTCATGGAACTTGCTGCCCCTTCCCGGGTCCAGTCTTGTGCACTGCCCAGCGCTGCTACACCCCCTACTGCTTCTGAGGTTTTGGCTCCAATTCCACCTCAGGCCAGAACATCGAAGCCAAATACAAAGGTGAAGACTCGCCCACTAAAGGAGACTGAAGTTATACAGTCTGCTGATGTGAATGTCATTCTCTCTGACGTCTCTCTCGACTCCTCTTCTGAGGTGATGGAGGTTGATGTCAGACTGGGGCAATCATCTCGCCCCAAAACTGAGCCTCCACCTGTTGTGGGCTCTCTCCCTGACAGAAAGTGAGAATGAAGGTACTCCCACCCTGATAGATGGCTCCCATTATACAGTGGAACATGAATGGATTCCCGGCACATGTGGAGGAACTGAACCTCCTAGCATGGCAACGCCCCCTGTGCTTGTGTTTACAGGAAACGCATTTAAAACCATCTGATGCTCCTGTACTAAGGGGCTATACGTCATATCGCAAAGATGACCTGACTGGAGAAAGGGCCAAAGGTGGAGTCGCTGTGTTTGTCAATAATGGCCACCACTCCTCTGCTCTCCCCCTGGATACTGACCTGCAAGCAGTTGCAGTTGAAATTCATTCATCTCGAAGGCTTACTGTTTGCTCCCTTTATTTACCCCTCTGGACGCAATGACCTTAGACGCTCTCACAGATCTTATCGACCAACTCTCCCGCCCATTTCTCCTCCTGGGAGACTTCAATGCCCGTCATGTCCTGTGGGGCTCCACTTCTCTTTGGGCTCGAGGTCGAATTTTGGAGAGCCTCCTAACATCTCAAGTGTTGTGCAACATCAACACAGGTACTCCGACTCATTTCCCTACTGCTACAGGGTCATTCTAAGCCATTGACCTATCTTCTGCTCTCCAACCATCCTCGACTCTGTTCACTGGGAGGTCATTAACGACCTTCATTCCAGCGATCACTTCCCTATCCGCATTCATCTCCTGGATAGTGTATTGCTGGAGTAGCGGCCACCATCGTCGATGATTGGCAGGGCTAACTGGTCACTGTTCACTTGGTTGGCTGTCTTTGACCACCACAATAGCGTACAGGAATGCGTGGATCACATCACGCTTGTGATCCATCATGCTGCTGACCTGTCCATACCACAGTCTTCTGGCACTCTTAAGCGGCGCCTTGTGCCTTGGTGGACAGAAGAGTGCCATTCAGCCATACGGGACAGGCATGTGGCTCTTCGCCGATTTAAATGCCGCCCAACAGTGGTCAATCGTACCGCCTTTCGAATCGCGAGAGCCAGGGCACGCCGTGTCATTAAAGAGAGCAAGGAAAGGTCATGGCAGGAGTTCCTGGACTCCATCAACCGTTCCATTTGTTCTATAAAAGTATGGGAAGCCATCCGGAGGATTTCCGGTAAACATAGCCGTTTACCAATAGCTGCTGTCCTGAACCAGGGATGCCTCCAAACGACACGCAGAGCCATTGCTCAGACGCTGGCAGAGCATTTTGCACAAAGTACTGCCACTGCAAATCAGGATCCAGTGTTTCGTCGCTACCGTGTGAATGTCGAAAGAGTGACCTTGGACTTTCGGTTGAACAGTTCTGAGGCTTACAACTCCCCTTTCTCCCTGTGGGAACTTGAATCAGCACTTATTGAGACTTCTGACACTGCACCAGGTTACGACCGCATCCGGTACTCCATGCTTCGACATCTGCCAGCGGCGTCAAAGGAAATCCTCCTCGAATGTTTTAATCTCATATGGCAGACAGGAGTGTTCCCCACCTCGTGGAGGGAGGCAATCCTCATCCCTCTCCTCAAACCAGGAAAGGACCGCACATGTCCCAGTAGTTATCGTAGTATCGCCTTGACAAGCTGTGTCGGAAAGACCCTGGAACGGATGGTTAACCGGCGTCTGGTCTGGCTGTTAAGAGACCAGACAGCTCCTTAGCCCCTTTCGCTGTGGATTCCGAAAATTTCGGTCCACAGTCGACAACCTGACCCTCCTAGAGACAGCTATTCAGCAGGCTTTTCTCCGTCAGCATCACTGTATCGGTTCTTTAATATCAGTAAGGCATATGATACTACTTGGAGACACTGTATTCTTGCACAACTGCATCAATGGGGCTTTCGCGGCCACCTCCCAATTTTCGTTCAGTCTTTCCTGTCTCAGCGGTTTTTTCGGACACGTGTTGGTAACACACTGTCTGATCGCTTTGAGCAAGAGAACAGTGTCCCCAGGGCAGTGTTTTAAGCGATACCCTCTTTGCCATAGCTATCAACAGTATAACGTCTACAGTGAGGGGTCCAGTACAGTGCTCCTTATTTGTGGACGACTTTGCTGTTTTCTGTTTCTCCTCCAGTGTTGCAATTGCGAGCCATCAGTTGCAGCTAACAGTGCGGCGGTTAGAGGAGTGGGCTGCAAAGACAGATTTTCGGTTTTCTGCCGATAAGTGTGTTTGTGTTCATTTTAACCGTTCTCGTCGTCTTTTTACTTTGCCTGCCTTGCATATGGGGGATACTGTCCTACATTTTAGAGACACAGTGTGGTTTCTGGGCCTAATTTTTGACTCCAGGTTGTCATGACTGCCACATCTACGTGACTTGACAGCCAGAACCTGAAGGCACTCAACATCCTCAAGCGCCTCAGCCACAGGTCTTGGGGAGCAGATAGGACACGTCTCCTTCAGTTTTACCGAGCTTTCGTGCGTTGGACTATGGGTGCACAGTATATGGGTTAGCAAGGCCTTCTTATTTGCAGATCCTTGACGCTGTTCACCATGCTGGGATTCGACTGGCCACGGGTGCTTATCGGACCAGTCCCATACCCAGCCTCTGTGCTGAGGCTGGAGAACTGCCACTTACCATCCAGTGGCAGCTCCTGCTGGTGCATCAGGCTTGTAAGTTTCTTGCAGCTCCCAGCTCGCATGCTCAGCATCTTGTTGCCCATCCACCTCTGGACCGCCTTTCTTCCCGCCGTCCCCATGCTACGTTGCCGTTTGGGATCCGTGTGCAACGTGTACTAGAGTCCCTCGGTGTGCAGTCTGTACAACCCCAAATCCAGGGTTTTAACCGCCTGCCACCCTGATTACTGAAGAGGACTGGAGTGATTTTAGATTTATTGCAGTAAAGAGAGATTGCACTTCTGCCACGATTTCTAATGCAGCATTTTCTGCCATTTTATCTGAGCACCACTGCTATGTAGCTGTTTTTACGGATGGGTTGAAACAAGGGGATTCTGTTGGTTGCTCGGTTGTTTTTCCGGATCGCGTCCTCAAGGTCCGGCTGCCTCAGACTTTTACTGTCTTTGATGCAGAATTGTCTGCGATCTTGCGGGCACTGGAGCGCACGAGACATTCTTCCTCTCCTAAATTTCTTGTCTGTTCCGATTCACTCAGTGCCCTTCACTTATTGCAACGTTTGTATCTGGCAGACAAAATTGTCCAGACCATCCAGGATGCCTTCCTCCGACTACAGCGACTGGGGGAGGTTGTAGCTTTCTGCTGGGTTCCGGGGCATGTCGACATTGCTGGGAATGAAAGGGCAGATCTCGCAGCCAAGGAGGCGTGTCTCGCCCCACAAGTATCTCAGTGTGCTATCCCCTTGCACGCACTCACCTCGCTGTTGAGCTCACGGGTCATACACCGGTGGGAGGATGAGTGGCTGGAAGTGACTGACAATAAGCTCCGTATAGTCAAGCCCACAACGCGTGTGTGGTGTACTTCCTTTCAGCCCCATCGACGGGACAAAGTTCTCCTCACTCGGCTTCGAATAGGCCACAGCCCCATGACTTCCTGCTCTGGCAGGAGGACCGTCCAATGTGTGGTGCTTGTGGCGTCCAGGTCACTGTGTGCCACGTTTTATTGGATTGCGTTTTATTTTCTGACCAGCGGGCCACGGCTGACTTGCCAGCTGACCTGCCATCTCTTTTAGGCAACACTCAGATGAATGTGGCTAATGTTTTAAAGTTCTGTGCCATGTCAAATGTTGTTTTAGGGAGAGGATTTTAATTTGCTAACTGTGTGACAAGCTTGCCCATGTTTTATGTAAGTGGCCAGCCAATAACAACTTCCTGTGACATTCTTGTTGCTATGTTTCCCGTTTCCTTAGGTTTTACTTGCTTATGTAGCATTTTCTTTCTTTTCCTGCTTTCTTTGAGTGTGTGCTTCAGTTTTCTTAGGTCTGTCCACATTCGTTCCTTTTAATGTGTGTCAGGACGCTGGTGAATTCGACGTTGAGCGCCCATAAGCCCCAACACACCACCACCACCAGCTTAAGGCTCTCAATTACTAGACCTGACATTTCAAAATACATTTCATCACAAAGGGTATTGAGATCTATCCTGCCACAGTTTGGTGCAAGAGGTGTTTTTGCATATATTGCTACCCCACCACGTAAGTGCTGTTTTCTGCAATAGCAACTAAGTAGTGTGTAATCATCCAATACTTTGTACCCAAGCTCATCCTCTTTACACCAATGTTCACTTAAACATAGAATATCCATCACGTTTTCATTTGAAAATTCGTTGACAATTAAGTTTTTATCTGCCATGCCCTGAATACTGAGGTAGCATATTTTAAACTCTACTTTAGGCATTTCTTTTTTTTGCATATTCTCTTAGTTGACATGACCTTCTGTTACCGCATGAAAATTGACCAGGTTGTGTCCTTACATTACTAGAACACCCAGCCTGGTCTATGTATACAAGTTTTTTGTCATCTCAATTGAAACATAATCCAAACACATTACTGGTCTTTTTTCCTTCTCTAGCTTATCCAATACTATTCTGATTATTGTATCACTTAAAACACGTTTACCTAGATAACTGAAATGTTGACCATGCTTGGTATGCCATTCTCTGCTATAACTACTGGTGCTAATTAAGGAAACATTCTTAAAGTGCTTACAGATAGCTTTGTACTCCTTGTTTGTCTGCTCCACTTCCTTATTCACACATGACCACTGGGGCAAATCATGTCGATGTGGCACATTAACAACAATCACGTTGGTGTGCGTTTACATTCCGAGAGTCTTCTTCAGTGTCGAAGTAGCAATCTTCCTTTCGTTTCTGCTGACGTCGTTCGCTCCGGCCATTACCACTACAAAGTCTCTGTCCGCGAGGACTGTGCTTTCTTTCTCGATTGATGTTGAAACATCTCGTAAACCAGCTCCTGATTTAACGGTACCTTCTATTTCAAACTCGTAAATCACACGAGGTCCGCTATCCGTTAACATAGCTGCTAATGCTCTGGCGTAACTGTCTGAATAAATCTTGATTTTACGTTTTTTCTTATACCTTACTTGGCTGTTCGCTAAGTTTTGAGAGTCCTGCACCACCTTACCAGATGAGTGTGGTGATACAGTTTCTATGTCATCTGTGTTTTGAAGCGAATTATATTTGTTATTTAATGGTAACACAAAGTCCTGCCTATTTTGGCCGCCAGGAACAAATCTGGCACTGAACACTGTTCGTTTATGGTGTGGTATCTTCGCTGTCATTTTGCAAGCCGTAATACGAGTGAACAGCACAGAGAAGAGAGACCATGCACCATTGGTGAAACTGGTTTATGTGAACAGCGCCAATTACAATGCTCATCGACAGAGTATCACTGACTGAAAGGCATAAGGAGAGACCCAGTGTCATTAAATAGTTGAAAGAAGATGATAATGAAATTCAAAAATGGCATGGTGCGTCAAAGGTGTCCTACGGTGGTGGAAGTTATTGACGAGGTTGCTGTTGCTGTAACTGACAACGCAGCATGTGGCCCAGGTAGTGCTGGTGCCTATACTGTGTCATAAGAATTGTCCATCCCATGGTCAACAGCACAGACAGTTTTTCTGTCTATATTACACTGGTACCTGTACGAGATTGAGATTGTGCAGCAACTGAAACCTCCAAATAAAGAGCAACATTCTGAATGTGCTCTTCAGATTTTGGCACAAATCGAAGTTAATGTTGTGTGGCCAGGCAATATTCTATGGAATGACGAGGCACACTTGCATTACAGAGTGCAGTGAATACATAGAACTGCCGAATCTGGGGTTCTGTTAAACTGTTTGTTGTGTATGAAGAGCTATTGCACTTGTTGTATGTGACTGTATAGTGTGGATTCACAAGCACCTCCATTTGTTCATTCTTCTTCGAGAAGAATACACCCAGAGTGCCTGTCAGACATGCTGTGACAGCTGCATATTATCAAGACTATCTTGTACAACATGTGATTCCTGCTTTGGAAGAGGGCAACTCAGTGGAAACCACTGTTTTCATACAAGATGAGGCAACACCTCGTGTTGCTCAGCCAGTCCAAGATCTGCTTAATGCAACTTTCCATCGTATTATCTATAGAGGTTTTCCAGATGCCTGGCCTGCAAGATCAGCTTATCTGAACCCATGAGACTTTTGGCTCTAGGGATACTGAAAACGACACGTTTACCAGGGACACATTTGGTCTCTACCTGAGCCAATATACAGGAACACATTGCTCAGATTCCACTGGACCTGCAGCAAACAACTGCTGATCGTGTTGTTTTATGGATGCAGCATATGATCAATGTCTCTGGCACTCATATTGAACAATTTGTGTAAGAAGCATTTAATAATAAAATCAACATTTGTTTAACTTTTTCTGCCCATGTCCCATTCCTAATACATTACATGTGGAAATATTTCTATACATCTTTCTTACATACACAATGCCACATTTGCATCTGGTGGCCACAATCTGAACTACTATTTTCTATTGTAAATCACTTCTGCATTAATGCAGTGGCATACCTAAAATATTTTGCTGCCATATGATAATTACACCCCACACTGGAGCTCTATAAGAAACTGCACTTTAATTATAACTACCTGGTATGCGCTTACAGAGAAGCTTATGGAATCAACATGTTTACAATTGCTTCCACTATCCTGGCTCTCTAGCAGTTCATTGAACTTCATTACCAGGCAAGTGACATTTAAGCACACTGAATGACTACCAGCCTTTCTGTTAACCACAAACCCACAGCTCTATAATATGGTTCAAAAGTAGAGCCCTGTTTCTGACCCATCAGTGCTACTGACCTCACTGCTATTGATTCATTTTTAAGTGAACATTTTGCTACAAAAATGCATGTGATGACTGCTCATTTAGAGTTCCTACAATGTTGTAAGGCAACATTAGACAGTTAGGCATCACATATCATACGTCTGCAAGGTCTGAGTAGAGAATGCAAGCTCGCCCGTTCTTGCAGAATGACATAAACAGTATCATTAATAAATGATGTAATGATTAGATAATCATCAGACAGTAAAGTGTGTGCTTTTTTAGCAGAAGATTTGTATACTGCTAGGGGGTCCAAGATTTCTCAAGCAGCTTAGGCTACCATTTCCACAGACTGTGAAATATTAGAGTTGTCATCCTGATCAGCAAATGTGATGCAACATAGTCCATCGGAAGTGAAATTAGAAAAATGTTATGCAATCCATGACGTGAAGCAGCCCTCCCTTCATCAAATCTTGTACCATTGTAGTTTTTCAGCTCAGTCCCAACAACATTTTTGTAGACTACCTTTTCAATAGCTGATGTTTGCCAGAGCCAACCAAGCTGCCAGCAGTCAAGTGCTCCACTAAAAGCAAGTGACGTCGACATCACAGATTCAAGGATAGCACCATTTCACCTTACACTATTAACAACAGTTCATGGTATTCCAATTTTATTCTTTGGGGCTCAGTCTTGCTTATTAAGCAGTTATCATATTCCATTGGAGTCTTTACCCTCTAAATCAGTAGCAGTAAGGCTATTCTATGAGGCTTCAGGATTACAGCTGGATCATGTTGACTTCTTGCCACAATATTTCAGCTGGCAACAGTTCATCCATCTTCAAGTGTCTGCCACTGGAGACTGCTAGTTCACAGAGTCAGCTTTACAGTAAAAATTGGTGTGGAGACGCAAGTGCATTGGCGGCCATAGTGGGATAGACCTCTACTAAAGTTCACACACTTTGCCAATACTGTTCCATTTATGGCATCCAGGTGCACATGTAAAGGTGAAACTACATGTCCACCCTCTGTCGAAATGCATGCTCTTGTCACTAAAAACAAATGTTAGATGTCACGAGATGTGCCATTATGAATAAAATGTTTTCTCTCAGAAGAAATTAAAGAGGCCAAAGGGTCCCAAGCCTTGTCCAGTTGAAAGCCACCATCACGATTTATAAGATCTTGTGCTGGACGTATTTCCAAAGATTCTTCAATTACTGAAACCCGAAAGGATCTTGCGGCTCCAAAACTTGTGGCAGAATAATACACAGAGTGTCCTGTGGTAAAACAATGCTCAGTTACAGTAGACTTACTGGGCTGCAAAGGCGAGTGTAGTGCTCATGTTCAATTCACCTTTCACGTACTCTACATATCATCTGACCTATGTAACCTTTGTCACACTGCAAGGAATTATATAAATTCCAGCCTTCAGCAGTCCCAGATCATCCTTTATCTAAGCAAGAAGAGCACTAATCTTCGCCATCAATGTTTTTCCTAGGATCTTGACTATTTTAGATGAAAGGCTGCTGATGTATGAAAGGAAAGCTCTGGACTTGAACAGCTCCTTATCGTCTTGATATTGTGGATGGTCACCTTTCTTCCTTCTTAGCACTGTATTAATCTGATGTAGAGAGTAACCAATACCTTTGAGCACCAACTGTAGATGTTCTAGCTCCTTTGTAAGGCTGTCCCCATCAGAGCCAACATGTGCCCTGTGCACCAATGTCCTAATGATGCCAGTACTTTGTAAGCGGTGATGACAGCTCGACACTTGCAGATAGCAGTCCATATGTATGGGATTCCACATTAGGACAGAGGGTGAACATGTAGGTTCACCTTTACGCATACGCCTATGTGCCACTGATGGAACAGTATTTGCTGAGGGTGTGGACTTCGATACAGGATGCTCTGTAAGGGCCGCCAATGAGCACACATCTCCATGTGAATTTTTGTTATAAAGCCGACACCGTGAACTAGCAGTCTCCGGTGGTTGACGCCTGACGATGGCTGGACAGTTGCCAGTTGAAATATTGTGGCAAGATCCAGCTGCAGTTCTGAAACATCACAGAATATTCAATACACTGGGAACAACTTCAAGAATCACAGCAGTAAGGCTGTTAACTTACACTCATCATGAAATTCAGGTACTTGGCCAGATAGCTGTGGAATTAATGTATGTCCAAGTGACAAAAATCCTTCATTTCTTTGTAGTGGGATTTGAAAATATTTTTGGCCTTTATGTGTATCAAGCCTGTATATACAGAGTCCTACATCGTTACTTGCTACACTTGTTGCAGATACTACCAGCGCAACAAGAAGTTGGGAGCTACACCTTAAATGCTTGTCCCCATTTGGATGCACATGCTTGCCTGTATGGTTGGATGGTTCCATTACTGCCCAAGTAGGCGGCCACTTCATTTTAATGGCCGCACCTCGAGGTATCCTTTGCTAGCGCCAGAACTAGGTCCATTTACGCCATCTGGGGCAAGCTCCACTTCCAGATTTGTCACACTGACAGGAAAATCCCACCTCGTCCACCGCAAGGAACAGCAGCAGCAGATGTAGGGCCTCATTCCATGATGATATCCTAAGCGGTGGGCACCTGGCATTCTCAAATCTCCAGCTGTTCTCCATCACATCTATGGATATGAAGCCATATAATACACAGGAGGCTCCCCAGTTAGAACTGGGTCTGATGTCAGGCCAACAACCTTCTCTCAAACCAGCAGCACCCTGAGAGTCTGAATTGATGTTGGCAGAGCCAGGAGCAGCTCCTCTACCACCATCAGCATCCAAAACTACACCCCAGACTTCACAATATACCCTGTCACCCCCTTATCCTCCCCCCTCACCTTCCTCCTCCCATCCACCAGGACGGTTCCGGCCCTCTGGGCCTAATCGAGGGGGGAGGGATCTTGTAATCCTACAAAACATATCAATTGATATAATTATGCATACATCCAGTACAGTTGATGGGATCCGCTTTGAAGAATAAGTCCACTGTCACCAGGTCACATGGCAAAACACTGCAACAGATTTAAGGGCTGCTGTGGACTCTATGCTGGTGTACGCTGTTCCAGTCGACAAAGAGGCTGCGAGAAGATCAATAGTAGGCACTGGATCAAGCGAACCCATCAGGCGAGAGGCCAAAGACAAACTCGCAAGAAAAGCGCCACCAACACTCTCTCAACTGCCAGTATTTAGATCGCTGTGGACTGGATGGTCCAGTCAGTCATCCAGTGAGTCACCAAGTCAAGTCATTTGCAGTAGCAATCCCAATGAAAGTCTCCATCTCAGGCACCACATAGTGACCAGAGTAGTGTGCATAGCGGGACTATTACTTCCCCAGCAGTGAGGATAATGTGGACTATTACGGGAGAGCTTGTATCACAACACCTGGACTATCTTAAGTTAAGTAGCTTCCTGCTTAAGTTGGTAAAGAACCCTGTTAATACATGCATACAGTCGTGTTATAGAAAGAGGATACCGGCCACCAAACAACATCCTCTCCTTGCTTCCCATGGTACACTCCTACAGTGACAACAAGATGACACAAAAACTGGCAACGAGTATAATTCAATGCAGATTTTGTTTACTTCTCTCATGTTTTAGCTTGCAAGAGTGCTCGTTTCTATTTGCTAATGTGTTGTTGTGTACTTGCATGTATTCCAGGAGGGGAGCCGCATAACTAATCATATTTCACATTTCAGAGGCTTTGCTTGATTTTTGCTATAATATATTTGAGTAAACCACGGCTACCCCATCTACCCCATCCCTAACACCACTTGCCGCCCCCCCCCCCCTCCCCCACGCCTCAGCCACAGACGGCTAATGTGATGGATCTAACACAAGTTTTTCCATTCCAGAACCAACAAATTGCTACCTTGCTTATGAAGGTACAACAACTTCTGGCTGCACAAGCTGCGTCGGCCGCACAACAACAACTGACCGACCAATTAGCCCAACAAGTGCCGCCAACCAGTATAAGCTGTTCCAGGAATTTAATGACACAGAAGAGAAATGGCTCGAATACCTGACACAATTGCAAGCACATCATCAGTCAAGTTCATCGTGCACGAGGTACTGTGAAGCTACAATACTTTCTTTCAATTGTGGGGTCTCCAGTGTTCAGATTAATACAAACACTATTCCCAACCGCATCTCCCAACGAACTGAGTTATGACCAAGTAATCGCTGCCTTAACTCAATAATATGACCAGAAGGTCAGAGTACCTACAGCCAGATATCAGTTCTTTTGTTTGCAGAAAAGCCAGAAACCTGCCACAGAATTAATGGGCATATCTAGAAAGTATAAATTTATTGGTAGCTGTGGGAACATTTACACTGATTTAATTATTGTTGTTGTTGTGGTAAACAGTTTGATGCAGCTCTCCATGCTACTCTATCCTGTGCAAGCCTCTTCATCTACGAATAACTACTGCAACCTACATCCTTCTGAATCTGTTTAGTGTATTCATCTCTTAGTCTTCCTCTACAATTTTTACCCTCCACGCTTCCCTCTAGCACTAAATTGGTCGTCCCTTGATACCTCAGAAAGTGTCCTACCAACTGGCCCCTTCTTCTTGTCAAGTTGTGCCACAAATTCCTCGTCTCCGAAATTCTAATCAGTACCTCCACATTAGTTACATGATCTACCCATCTAATCTTGAACATTCTTCTGTACCATTCTCTTCTTGTCCACATTTCACTCCCATAAATGGTTACACTCCATACAAATACTTTCAGAAAAGACTTCCTGACACTTGAGGAAATCTATACTCAATGTTATCAAATTTCTCTTCTTCAGAAACATTTTCCTTCCCATAGCCAATCTACATTTTACATCCTCTCTACTCTGACCATAATCAGTTATTTTACTCCCTAAATAGCAAAACTCATTTACTACTTTAAGTGTCTCATTTCCTAATCTCTCACCCTCAGCATCACCAGATCTAATTCGACTACATTCTATTATCCTTGTTTGCCCTCAAGACACTGTCCATTCCGTTCAGCTGCTCTTCCAAGTCCTTAGCTGTCTCTGACAGAATTATAATGTCATTGGCAAACGTCAAAGTTTTTATTTCTTCTCCATGGATTTTAATTCCTACTCTTAATTTTTCTTTTGTTTTCTTTGCTTGCTCAGTACACAGATTGAATAACATCGAGGATATGCTGCAGCCCTCTCTCACTCCGTTCTCAACCAATGCTTCCCTTTCATGCCCCTCATCTCTTATGACTGCCATTTGGTTGCTGTACAAACTGTAAATAGCCTTTTGCTCCCTGTATTTTACCCCTGCCACCTTCAGACTCTGAAAGAGAGTATTCTAGTCAACACTGACAAAAGCTTTCTCTAAGTCTACAAATGCTAGAAACATGGGTTTGCCTTTCCTTAATCTAAAAAAAAGAAGCTCATGCACACGCAGTGAACGTTGTGTTTTCCACACCTACAACAGATTCTGACAAAAGTAAAATTAAGGTTTTGCCTCATTCTTGCCCTAGTGCTGTGCAATTAAGTTCTAATAACTATTTGTCTCATTACGAATTTCTGGTCATCATGTGAACTTTCAGTTAGGCATAAGTGCCTCAGTAACTTTGCTTAATAGTGCCACATATGAACAATTAGGCTCACTATGCCTTTCTAAATCTAGCAAGCACCTCACTGTTTAGAACAGAAGGAAATTCCAGTGCTTGGACAGTGTAGTTCACCTGCCACTTACAAATCTGACATTAGGACAGTGAATTTTACTGGACTGAAATCAAAAGACAGTGAGAACATCTTCAGTTTAGGTGCTTTTGATTTGTTTGGCCTTAGCATCCACGACAATGTACTGTCAGTCTCTACATTTGTGTCACTAGCTTGCTTAAAGAGTTTCCTGAACTATTTTCTTACGGAATGGAAAAAGCTAGTAACTTTGTAGTGCATGTTACATTGAAAGACAATGCACAGCCTAATTTTGTCTGGGCCCACCCTGTTCCAATTGCTTTAAGAGGGAATTGCAAGATAATGGTGTAATTCCAGAATGAGATTTTCACCCTGCAGCGGAGTGTGCACTGATACGAAACTTCTTGGCAGATTAAAACTGTGTGCTGGACCAAGACTCAAACTCGGGACTTTTGCCTTTCGCGGGCAAGTGCTCTACCATCTGGAGCTACCCAAGCATGACTCACACCCCGTCCTCACAGCTTTACTTCTGCCAGTACCTAGTCTCCTACTTTCCAAACTTTACAGAAGCTCTCTTGCGAACCTTGCAGAACCAGCACTCCTGAAAGAAAGGATATGGTGGAGACATGGCTTAGCCACAACCTCTGGAATGGTTCCAGAATGAGATTTTCACTCTGCAAAATGCAAAGGTCCCGAGTTCGAGTCTCGGTCCAGCACACAGTTTTAATCTGCCATGAAGTTTCAATGGTGTAATTGCTCCCATTAAGGCTAGTCAATGGGCAAGTCCTCTCGTTTTGTTGTCTAAGCCTTCTCAAAACATTCACATTTGTGTTGGCTTCAAGTCTACAGTCAACCCAATGAACTATAGTACTTAGGTCACGTGATAAACTCTCGGGGTGTACACTCCCTCCAGTCTCATTTGCCTGCAAATCTGTGACCTGCCCATTCCTCACAATGTGTCCGAACTACAGTTATTACTAGGTAAGATGGCGTACTACATTTGGTTGTCTGCTCAGACCACAGCTCCATTGCATTGCTTATGTAGCAAAAATGTACCTTTTGTGTGGACTAAAGACTGTCAAGACGCATTTCGGAAACTTAAAAAGACCTTGCTTAGTGACAAATGTTTAGTGCATTTTGACCCTGCCAAGCGAGTAGTTTTGCAAATCGACACTTCTTCCTATGGAATCGGCCCAGTCATTCTACTGGTTTTCTTCCCCCAGATTCATGGCCTGACGGGGCTGCACAGCCTTTGCAGCCGCCCGCTGGTGCCACCAGGGCACCCCAGGAGGAGTGGAGAGATAACACGCCCTCGCCTCCGCTGCCCCTGCTCACCGACCCAATGGTCCTGGAGCCACCATTGCTACTGGTGTCAGCGCCACCATCATCACCCCAGGACACGCCCTCAGTCCTGGACATGTACCCTGGCAGCAGTTTCCCAGAGGATGTTTCTGTTGCATCACAAGCCAGATGGCATGATACAGACAGAAGAAAGCCTTCCTCCACAGCTACAGCTCCTGGCTCATCTCTACATCCAGCATCCTGCCTCCCTTCCCGTTGTTGTTCGCAGCCTCACTACACGACAATGTTGTGGCATTTCAGGTGGGAGAAACGTGGTGGCATAAACTGTCGCCAGCACTCCAGTTGGCAAAGAGGCTGTGAGAAGATCAATAACAGGCACTGGAGCAAGTGAGTCTATCAAGATAGAAGCCAAAGACAATCTCGCAAGAAACACGCCGCCAATGCCCTCTCGACCACCAGTATTTAGATAGCCGACACGGACCAGAGGGCCCAGTCAGTCATACAGTGAGTCGCCGAGTCGAGTCACTTGCAGTCACAGTCTCCATCTTAGGCAGCATACAGCGACCTGAGCAGTGTGCATAGGGGGACAGCAATGAGGCTTACATGGACTATTACAAAAGAGCTTGTATCCCAATACCTGGACTATCTTAAGTTAAGTAGTTTCCTGCTATTTTGTCTTAAACTGACATGGTGAGACCATAGCTGTGTACAATTATTGTAGGTTGATTCTTACAAAGAAGAAGACAGCAACCAGCTGCTATTAATAATGCTATTTATTTAAGTAAATAGTGTCATAACCGGTTTTGAACTGACAAGTTCATCATCAAACTGCTGTTCACAAGATTCACAAGATGCACTTTACACAATCATCAGTTTACGATTTTCATTCTTCCACTGTAGCAAAATATTCTTGGTATGTTGGTGCCCTATGGTAGAAAACAATGTTAGAAGCACCCTATGTGAACATAGCTTTTATATTGTTTGGAGGTTAGCTATGTATATATTGTAATACATGAACTTCTTTGGCACTTTTTTAACGCCAAAATATAGCTGCCTGCTCAGTCACACATTATTGCAACTGCAATTGATTCAAAATTTCAGTGCACCATACTATGTTAATATAATTTCTACTGTCATATTATTCATTTTATCTCACCACTAGGTTGTTCTCTGCATATAGAATAGTATTTACATAATAACGTATAAGTAGCATTCACAAAAACTAGTTACTACATCTGTCAACTTCATCCTGACACATTCCACATCATTACGAAGTGTCATATTCATGATCTATGGAACAAGTACTAATCTAATCTGTAATATTATATGGTTATAATGTAAGGTTTATCTCTGTGTTTTAACTGTTCATGATAATACATTTATTCTTTGCATACATTCATACTGTGAAATCAAAGTAATCTATATACCGTAATATCTCTGAGGGAGAACACCTCTGGCGCTGTTGTACTTGTGAAACCGCCATTTTTGGGTCAACTTCACATGTGGAAAATACTTTTGTGTGTGTGTGTGTGTGTGTGTGTGTGTGTGTGTGTGTGTGTGTTTTGTGCTTTGCACGATATGGTGATACGCAAATCATATAAGTGCTGCATATACTTTGCAATATTTCAAAAATACAATTCTGCTACTTTGCAACAAAATTTTGAGGAATTTTCAATGTAAGTACTATAACTACTTAACCTCACATATTTGTTTACTCTGTATTACATCGTTTGGACGTTAGTTATGTTTACATAGGGCACTTCCAACATTGTTTCTACCATACGGCAGCAACACACCAAGAATATTTCTCTACAGTGGGAGAATAAAAATCGTAAACTGATGATTAAGTAAATTGCATCTTTTGAATCTTGTGAACAGCTGTATGATGATGAATTTGTCAGTTCAAAACATTATTAGAAATGGTTGGTTGCTGTCTTCTTCTTTGTAAGAATTAACCTACATTAAGTAGCTTCCTGTTTAAGTTAATAAAGAACCCTGTTAATACACGCATGCAGTTTTGTTATAGAAAGAGGATACTGGCCAGCAAACAACATGCTCTGCTTGCTTCCCATGGTACAAGCCTACAGTGACAACGAGATGTCACGAAAGACTGCAACTGTTTTACTTTTCACATTCAGCCAATGTTTACAGAAAGCTCTCTAGTGTGGCTATCAACCCTGACCCTATGCTACACATTTGCCTCCAGCACTGTGTTGTTACGTACCAATGACATTTGGCTAGCACACAGATTTGCTTGTCTGCATAATGCAGTACTGTCTTCGCTCACCGTGCCACCAACTGGTGTGTTTCGAGAGAATGAACTGGAGGTACAGGGATATAATGAGAAGGTGGTTCATCTCCAAGTGTTTCCCAGATGTAACTACAAACAGTGTTCTTCAACACTGATGTGTAAGTTATTCAACAAATAGAGCAGTGTATTGGCCACATTGAGAAGTCCTTTCTTTGTATATTTCCGGAACAGTCCGGAACAATTACTTTCTATGATTTAATTATAAATAAATTGTGCTGGATAAAATATGAGTTGTTGAAGAAGCAGACATGTAAGAAATGTCTACAGCATAAGCCCACGTCCGAGCTACGGGCCTGACTGCAGGTGCAATGCATCCTTCCCACGCCACTGCACTAGCAGAGGTAAGCTGCTGTGCTCTTTGCCCCGGCCGCTTTTTACCCCTTGGAAAGATATCCAGCACTCATTTGATAGCAGACCTGGGATTTTGATAGTGGACCTGGGCCATCCTAGAGGGACAGAAAAGAGGAAAAATCCTCATCATTACCCTGGACTGAACCCAGCCCCTCCAGGGTGAGAGTCTAGTGCTCCTCCTGCTAGACCACCATTGCCAATACTGCAATTCAAGTCTTAGCTGTCTTTCTCATTGTTTAGAAAATACTCTCTAAGATGAGGATGATCTACATTATCCTCATTGTGGACTGAGTATTGTCTTAACACTCAGAATGTTCAAAATGAATACACAAGTGCATTAACCTTCCCTGTGTAGAAACTTTAAATCCTAAACACGGATTCAGAATTACATACATTCTATTTCAATACGGGAGCTATTTATATGGTAAACTTATTTTTCTCCTCTTTTTTGCCACAACTGTGGCCTAAATATTTGTGGGTGGCGACTTGGACGATTTGGATTCATCATCATCTTCATCTGTATGATGTGGATCTGGAATATTTGACAAAAGTATGCTTTATGCTTTTTGAACATGATGGTGTTTTGACACTTACTTTGTAAAGACTGAAGCAAATAAGGTGGTTAAAGTTAGGGGTTGTAGTGCCAGGTATGTGCTGTTTTATTCATTATTTATTTATTTATTATTTGCTTTTACATCACAGTAGGACATCTATTAAGTGAATTAATAATTGAATTCCTTCTGAAAAATCCCTTCGTGCATGGACAAACTCATTTCATTGAAAACTAGTGTGCAGAGTGTTATATATGTATGATCAAACTTTCATATGAATATGATCTTACTTATATACTGTTGTAGCACTGGAGAACTAAAAATGAAAGTAAAGGTGACAGTTCTTTTAAATTTTCCATTTATTCCAGTTTTTATGTAACTCACACATTTGTCTTCCTTTCTGATATCCTTCGAATAGTTCTTTACATTAAATTCCCATAAATTTCTCTGACAGTCCACCACACTTACATAATGAATCACTTGTGTGGTTCTAGTACAGTAGAATAATTGTAGTATGTGAATTTGTCTCTGTGGTAAAACTGCCACTCTGCATATCTCAACTGAACTAAAAGTAGCACCTACTCTTTGAAGGTCTTTCTGCAGAAAAGTGGTGACATTCTTGAAAGTATCCTCTCTCTTCAAAATAAAAAATACAGTATTATGAAAAGGATAGTTGCTACTCACCATATAGCGGAGATGCTGAGTCGCAGATAGGGACAACATGAAGACTGTCAAACAAATCTTCCAAAACACACACACACACACACACACACACACACACACCGAGTGAGGTGGCGCAGTGGTTAGACACTGGACTCACATTCGGGAGGACGATGGTTCAATCCCACGTCCGGCCATCCTGATTTAGGTTTTCCGTGATTTCCCTAAATCACTCCAGGCAAATGCCGGGATGGTTCCATGGTTCCTCTGAAAGGGCACGGCTGACTTCCTTCCCCATCCTTCCCTAATCCGATGAGACCGATGACCATGCTGTCCGGTCTCCTTCCCCAAACAACCAACGAACACACACACACACACACACACACACACACACACACACACACACACACACACACACACACAGACTCTGACTGTGAAGGCCAGACTCAGAATCACAACAAGACACCTTGGCTCTTTTAGGCGGGTGGGTGCTCTTCAACCATGCAGATGAAGTATGGTAACTTCTATGAAAACACAATAATTTTAGCTTAATGAACTCTTTGTAGTCATGGAGCCAGCTTATAAAGTGATTGCTATTTCTTTCCACATAAAAACTGACCTTCTACGTCAATTACAATAATGCATAAATGAGCCAACAAAAAAGTTGCGTCTGAAATCATGTGCGTGTCTGATGCTGGTGGCTGATGGGCGGTGCTGTGGGTGCGTGACTGTGGTGCCTCCTAAACAAGGTGCCTGTCATCTGCCGCAGAGTGATAATACAAGTGCTCTTCTGCCATCAACTGGAAACGTGTAGCAACCATCAGCAGAGTGCTTCCTGCTGGAGCCCTTGTTGGATGTGTTCGTTTATGTGGGTTCAGTACCATTGATGGTATTGCCTACCATCGGCTGATCCAACGTGCTTCCAGGCAGTTGCTCAGGGTTGTGAGCCCTGGTGTATGTCTTTGCAGATACAGAAGTGGTGAGTGGCTTGTTTGTTGTCCACAAATGTTCTGGTTGTGATTCAGGAAACCGTTAGTGTGGCTAACAAAATACAAGTTTGCTATCTTAAATTAATAACTGAGGTGGCACCAGCCTAATTGGTTGCCATATTTAATCAAAGCTAGGTTTGAAGACAAGTTGTTATAAATTTTTATTGACCGTGTTCATAAATATGCTTGGTTGCTTATGCAAAGGAATTTTTTCTTTTTGAAGCTCGATATCACAACAGCATTTTTCCATAAATGGGTAATTCGGGATCTATAAATTTAATGGAAGTTTTGGAAATAAAACTCCAATGTTTTTTGAACAAAAATGTAAGGCTCATCTCACCCTACCCCTTCCATTCACTTTGGAGATAGGCACAACAACAAGACTGTACAGAATAAGCTTTAGGCCAACAAGGCCTTTTGTGAGAGCCTGGCTTCAACTGCCAGAGGCTGCAGTCGCACGCGTGTGTGTGTGTGTATTTTTGACAAAGGCCTTGTTGGCCGAAAGCTTATTCTGTGGCACTCTTTTTGATGTGCCTATCTACGACTCAGCACCTCCCCTATATGGTGCGTAGCAACTTTCCTTTTAATAATACTGTTACATTCCATCCTGGATTTTACATTGTTTGACATAATAAAGAAAATCACACATGTTAACAATAGAGTCAATAGAAAAGCTAAGAAGAGATTTTGTTTTCATGGCAACAACTGAATGATCAGGAACAGAAATAAATAGAAGATCGAAAGTGGCGTGATTTTAGTAATTTTTTTTCCCCTTCAAAATTAAACTTCCAGTGTGTTTGAAATGAAAGGATTACAACTGGCGGGAATGACAAGCTTTGAATTATGACAGTAATCTAATATAAAAACCACTGAAAATTTAAGTATTGCTTGGCTAGCAATAGATAGATATATGTATGTTGCAAATTATTAATGGAGACATGACATCTAAAAATGGATTAGGAAAGAGACTGAAGTGCAGAACTAGTTATGAAAATGATATGGAGGTGACCAAGACATGCAGCCTGTTGGAACATGTACTCTGGTGAAATTCATTTATACATTTGCTTCTGATGAAAAATCAATAAATGCAGCACTCATATTACATAAATATTTCTCATAGTTAATTCTTATTGTAAAATGTGCTGTATTCTTTCTTGTGGTATGCCTACGACATCAACTATTTCATACTCTCTTAACTAATGATCTTTCAGTTAATAAGAGGTCTGTTCACAAACTTTAAGAATATTCATAATTTTGCATCAATCGTGTGTCGGAGTTAAATGCAATTGGCATCCATGCACATGCCTGTGTTTAATGTGTAACTGCCAGAAGTTTCATTGTTGTATGTCTGTTAGATATCGTTCAGTACTGTATTGAGTAGAACATTGTGTTGCATAGTTTGCAAATTTCAAGAAGGCAGAGTTCCAAGGAGCAATGCGTCTGAGTTAAATTTTGTGTGAAACTCAAGAAAACTTTACAGAAACACACCAAATGATGCATAAAGCCTATGGTGACGAGTGCTTAAGCCATACTAGGTGTTACAAATGTTTCACATGGTTTAAAATGGCCGGACGGAAGTTAAAGATGACCCTCATTCAAGATGCCCTTCAACGTCTACCGACAACGCTCAAGTCCAGAATATCAACAAAATTGTGCATGCCAATCGAAAACTGCCTGTCCAAGAGACTGCAGAAGAATGTAAAATTTCAACTGGATCATGTCATGGAATCCTGACACAGCATCATGGAATACAAAGTGTTGCCACCGAGTACACACCACGGCTCATGAGGCAAGACCAGAAAGACCATTGCCTTGCAATCTGTGACAAGCTTTTGGATCCCACAAATGAAAACAAGATTTTCCTTACGAGAATCATAACTGGTGAAGAGACATGATGATGTTGAGACCAAGGTTCAATCCTCACAATGGGTCAGGAAAGTTTCTCCAAGACCAAAAATAGCTTGTCAGGTGAGATCAAATGTCAAAGCCACACTGATAGACTTCTTGACTTTGAAGGATCAATTCATCATCAATTCGTGCCACAGGAACAAACTGTTAATCAGTGCTACCATCTGGATGTGATGCGATGCCTGCAAGAAAATGTGAGAAAGAAATGACCCGAAACATGGTGAGAAAATTTACGGCTCTTGCATCACAATAATGCACCTGCACATTCATCCCCGTTGGTATGTGACTATTGCACAAAAAACGAAATCACTGTGCTGCCTCACCCTGCATACTCTGCAGACCTTGGCCCTGCAGGCTCCCCCCCCCCCCCCCTCCCCTCCTAAGCTGAATACTGCTTTGAAAGGACGAAGATATGCAACAACAGAACAGATAAAATAAAATTTGCAGACGGCACTTTGTGCAATCTAGCAAGATGTGTACCAAGATTGTTTCCAGAAGTGGAAACAGCACTGGGAGCGGTGTATCAATAGTGGATGAGAGTATTTTGAAGGAGACCATGCACAATAAATAAAAGGTAACTGTAGAAAAAGTTTGTGGTTATGGATAAAGCTCCGGAGTTTTTTCAACAGACCTCCTGTTGTGCACTTTATCGATGTTTTCTTCTTTAATTTCTGTTTGGGACAGTCTTCATGTGAATCACCGTCAACAAATGTGATGAAAGCAAGATATTTCTTAACTGTTGAAAAGGGAGCCACAGACTCCTAACACTTACGTCAATATGTTAGGATTACTGCACAACAATGGTGGTTTGGTAACTCTGCTAAAAAAGCAAGAAAAATGTTTGTTTTGTAAACAACTTACCTTATTACTAGACATAGTCTACTTGGTCCAGCAATCTGCCAGATTT
Organism: Schistocerca gregaria; assembly: GCF_023897955.1. Lineage (NCBI taxonomy): Eukaryota > Metazoa > Arthropoda > Insecta > Orthoptera > Acrididae > Schistocerca > Schistocerca gregaria. The sequence goes on along the minus strand of NC_064925.1, from coordinate 53,285,268 downwards.
TTCATCAAGAAAAATAGGTTCTGTCAAACTCTGGAAAACACTCGTTCACTACAATTATCACTTCTTGCCCAAAAGCCAATGTTTCAAGTTAGGGAACAGGAAAAAGGCCTTGGGGCCAAGTCTGGTAAATAGGGCGATGAGGAACCCATTCAAAACCCAGTTCATTCACTTTCGCCATCATTATCACTGATATGTGGGATGGTGCATTATCCTGGTGACAGAGCACTTTTTTGTATGACAACCTTGGTCTTTTTTTAAGCAACGCAAATTTCAAACGATCCAACAATGAAGCAAAACAGGGTACAGTTACGGTTCTGCCTTTTTTCAAGTTACCTATGAAGATTATTCCCTGGGAATCCACTAAAACAGGGGCCATCATGTTATCGGCTGGCAAAGTGGTCTTCACTTTCTTCAGTGCACTTTCACCAGTCATTGTCGATTGTTTTGACTCTGGTGTGTAATGATGGGTCCAAGTTTCATCAACTATCACAAATTGGTGCATAAAGTCTTGTGGATTGTGATTAAACATCACCTTGTGCTGTACTGAAATGTTGTACTGGATGCGCTTTTGGTTGACTGTGGGCAATCACAGGACCCACCTCAAACACAGGTTTTTCATTGCCAATTCTCCATGCAAGATATTATGCACTCACTCAGTTGAGATGCCTACAGTCTCAGCAATCCCACAAATCTTTTGTATAGCAGTCTTGCATTAACACATCACAGATTTTGTCTTGTATTACCATATCAAAGATTTTGTCAATGGTTTCCTTTGTGATGACCTTAACTGGAGGGCCGGAGTGCACTTCATTGTCAGTATTTGTCCAACCACATTTAAATTCTTTGCTCCAAAAGTAAATAGTCTTCAATAATGATCAAGTGTCCACGTGAACTTCATCCACTTGTGTTTTGAAACTTCCTGGCAGATTAAAACTGTGTGCCAGACCAAGACTCCAACTTGGGACCTTTGCCTTTCACGGGCAAGTGCACTACTTACTGAGCTACCCAAGCATGACTCACGCCCCGTCCTCACGGGTTTACTTCTGCCAGTACCTCGTCTCCTACCTTCCAAACTTTACAGAAGCTCTCCTGCGAACCTTGCAGAACTAGCACTCCTGAAACAAAGGATATTGCGGAGACATGGGTTATCCACAGCCTGGGGGATGTTCCCAGAATGACATTTTCACTCTGCAGTGGAGTGTGCGCTGATACGAAAGAGCACTTGCCCGTTGGTAGCACTTGCCAGTTGGTAAAGCACTTGCCCCTGAAAGGCAAAGGTCCTGAGTTCGAGTCTCAGTCTGGTACACAGTTTTAATCTGCCAGGAAGTTTCATATCAGCGCACACCGCTGCAGAGTGAAAATCTCATTCTGGAAACATCACCCAGGCTGTGGCTAACCCATGTCTCTGCAATAACCTTTCTTCCAGGAGTGCTAATTCTGCAAGGTTCACAGGAGAGCTTCTGTAATATTTGGAAGGTAGGAGACGAGGTACTGGCAGAAGTAAAGCTATGAGGATGGGGCATGAGTCATGCTTGGGTAGCTCAGTTGGTAGAGCACTTGGCCACGAAAGGCAAAGGTCCCGAGTTTGAGTCTCAGTCCGGCACACAGTTTTAATCTGCCAGGAAGTTTCATATCAGCACACACACTGCTACAGAGTGAAAATCTCATTCCATCTGAGGAATAACATTGCCAAACAAGGGCCATTCACTGCCACTCTTCATGGTGTCAAAATGAAGGGAAACAAGCCAGTGCCATGGACGCCATGCTTCTTGGCCCCCAAATGCAACTTGGCAAACGCCACTCTGCTCACCCCGCCCCGCCCCGCCCCATCCCACTGCCCCGCTTGCCGTCGTGGTTAATGCCAGCCAGATGACCATCGGCGTTGTTCTCCAGCAACAATACGGCAACACCTGGTGGTAGGAGAATATCTTTGGCTTCCCTCTGACAACCATGCCTCCATCCTTGCTACCCTCCCTGTTTTCCTTTCCCTGTTGCTTCATAACCTGGGTTGTGAGTAACTAAATCCACTTTCCCTTCTTCCCTTTCTTTCCCCTCTCTCCTCCCGGATGAAGGAACATTTATTCCGAAAGCTAGGAACTTTAATTTTCGGTTGTTTTTTGTGTTTCTATCGGCTGTACTGAGCTGAGGTAAGTACTGGCCAGCCCCTCTATCACTTTGTTAGTAATTGTTTCACATCTTTATATGATATTTTCCATTAATTAGTTAAAATATAAGAAGTATTAGAGATAAAGTTAGTGAACTGCTTATAGATGTTGACTCTGAAATTATTGGTATATTGGAGCACCACTTAAATAATTTGACTATTCAGAGGATTCCTTTACCAGGCTACAAATTAGCTGGCTGTTTTTCAAGGAGTTCCTTGTAGGGTGAGGGAGTGGCCATGTACATAAAAAACAGTAATACATTTGAGTCCATAGACGTATCATGGCACTGCACTGATCAGATATTTGAATGTTATGCAGAGGCAGTTGAATTTAGTGAAAATAAACTTCTAATTCTTGTTATTTATAGGTCCCCTAACTCTGACCTCAGAGCACTTCTGCTCAAGCTAGAGAGGTTTCTTAATTCACTTTATAAGAAGTACCAGAAATTAGTTACATGTGGTGACTTCAACGTAAATTTTGTATATGACGGTGGAAGACAAAGGATATGATGCAGACTGTATTTTTTCCAACTAAGATGCAGGGGAACAGTAGCACAGCCACAGCCAATATTTTTATTCATCCTTCATTACTAGATGGGCATTCTATTAGTAAAAGGGTAAATAGCCTTTCAGACCATGATGCACAAATTTAACAGTAAAAGGCTTTTTGTACTCAAACAAATGTCACATATAATTAAAAATTATGTAGGAAAGTTAATCCAACAGCAATAGAGTGTTTTTTAAACCTCATCAGGAACAAGTGTGGCAGGATGTTTATAGTACCGATAACATAGATGACAAATATAATGCTTTCCTTAACACATTTCTCATGCTCTTTGAGAGTTGCTTTCCATTAGAGCATTCTAAACAGGGTACTAGAAGTAAAAGGCAGCCTGGGTGGCTGACTAGTGGGATAAGGATATCATGTAGAACAAAGCAGGAATTCGGGAATTATATCAAAACGTTAGAAGTAGTCACAATCAAGTTACAGTAGCCCATTACAAACAGTACTGTAAGGTGCTTAAAAATGTTATTAGGAAGCCAAAGAGTATGTGGTATGTAAATAGAATGGCTGATTCACTGGATAAAATTAAAACTATATGGTCAGCTGTGAAGGAAGTGTCTGGTCAGCAGCACAAGGTCGACGACATAAAGTCAGTCAGTAGTAAAAATATTTCTATTACTGAGAAATCAAGTATATGTACAGAATATAACACTTATTTTCTGAGCATTGCTGGTGAATTAAATAAAAATTTAGTTTCTACAGGGAATCATATAACTCTCTTGGCAAATACCTTTCCGAGATTGATGTCTGAAATACTTCTCTGTGATACAGACAAGCGGAAGATTGAGTCAATAATTAAACACTGAAAACTACAGACTCTCATGGATTTGATGGAGAATACTAAAGTACTGTGCTGCACATGTTAGCCCTGTATTTAGTCATATTTATAATTTTTCCTTTAGGAATGGTTGGTTTCCTGAACATATTGTAATTGTAAAGCTGCTTTATAAAAAGGAAGAAAGGGATAATATAGACAATTTTAGACCTATTTCTATGCCATCAGTGTTTGCTAAAGTTATTGGAAAGGCTGTGCGTGTAAGGGTAGTTGATCATTTGCTATCAAATGTACAGTTTGGTTTTAGAAGTCGTTTAACAACTGAAAATGCTATATTCTCTTTTCTCTGTGAGGTAACGGGCAAGTTAAACAAAAGGTTTTCATTGTTAGTCATATTTTTTGATTTAACTAAGGTGTTTGATTGTGTTGATCACAAAATATTGTTCCAGAAGTTGGACCATTACGGAATACGGGGACTAGCTCACATTTGGTTCCCTTCTTACTTTAGCGACAGACTCACAGTATTGAGAATGGCTGTGATGTGGGGTCTGAGTGACATATGGTCAAGTGGGGAATGCCCCAGGAAACAGTGTTTGGGCCACTCCTGTTCCTTATTTATGTAAATAATATGCCCTCTAGTATTATGGGTAACTCTAAAACATTTCTGTTTGTTGATGACACTAGCTTGGCAGTACAGGATGATGTGTGCAACACTGTCTCAGTTTCATATAGTGCAGTTCATGACATAAGTTCATGGCTTGTAGAAAATAAACTAACGTTAAATCACAGTAAGACTCAGTTTTTACAGTCTTTCTAACACACAATTCAACAAAACTTGACGTTTTAATTTCACAGAATGGGCATATGATTAGTGAAACTGAACAGTTCAAATTTCTAGGTGTTCAGATAGATAGTAAACTCTCATGGAAAGCCCAAATTCACGATCTTGTTCAAATACTTAATGCTGTCATTTTTACTATTCGTATGGTATCTGAAGTGACTTATCATTTGACACGAAAATTAGTCTACTTTGCTTATTTCCATTCGCTTATGTCATCTGGCATTATATTTTGGGGTAACTCTTCTGATTCTAAAAGGTTATTTTTGGCTCAGAAATGGGCAGTTTGGGCAATAAGTGGTGCAAGTTCACGAACCTCTTCTTGATACCTGTTCACGAGTCTGGGTATTTTGACATCGGCCTCTCAATGTATATATTCCTTTCTGTCATTTCTAGTTAACAATATAAGCTTATTCCAAAGAATAAGCAGGTTTCACTCAGTTAATAATCAACAGAAATCAAACCTGCATTTGGATTGAACTTCCTTACCTCTAGTGCAGAAAGGTGTGTAGTATCCTGCTGCATCCATTTTCGACAAGCTGCCACTAGAATTCAAAAATCTTACCAGTAATTCACATGCTTTCAAATCGAAACTGAAGAGAATCTTCATTGGTCACTCCTCATATTCTGTTGAGGAGTTCCTTGAAAAAGTAAACTGAGTCTTGTTGAATTGTTGACTGTGTTTACTTAAACTTATGGCTTGACTTTTTTCAGGTTCATAAACATTTTATTTTTATCTTTTATTACTTTTATGTTCTAATTTCATGTACTGACACATTCCATGACCTTAGAGATTTACTCCTCAATTAGGTCCTATGGAACTTGATGTATAAATAAATAAATAAATAAATAAATAAACTGCCAGGAGCATGACCCGGAACTAGCCCAACTCTGGCAGGATGCAGTCTCCGACCTCTTGTCTCCAAAGCACACTGGTTCCCAGCTCTGACAGCAGTACCTGCTGTGCTGTACCCACCAGCTCACCGCGCTCCTTCCTATCCGCTGCCTTCTGCACGGTTTATTCGAGAGATAGCAGGATCTGGCTCACCCTGCCAAATGCATGTGTCTACCACTCTAGTAATTCAGTGCTTCATGTGACCAGGTATTCAGAGGGACTGCACGACCTGGGACAGCACCTGCCTCACCTGTCAGTGTGCCAAGGTCAAGAGCCATGTACATGTCCCCACCATGGCTTTCCCAGATGGTAGGCATTGCTTCAACCATGTCCACGTGGACATCGTTGGCCCCCTAATTTCATCTGATGGCTGTTACTACCTTCTCACCACAGTGAACAGCTTCACCTGTTGGCCTGAGGCAACACCAATACCCGATGCTGTCACTGCCATCATAGTAGCCGCCTCCGTCTCCATGTGGATTTCCCACTTCAGCCGCACACGCCACATCATTATGGATCATGAACGCAAATTTACATCAGCCCTTTTTTGCGCGCTGACAGATCTGTGTGGGTCTGATCTGCACTTGACATCGAACTACCAATTGGCTGCATTACACCTTGATGGCTGCCCTTAGCTGCCACAACAATAGGTGGACCGCTGTCCTGCCACTGGTACTTCTTGGTCTCTGCATCGCTCACAAGGCCGACATCAAGATGTCAGCCACCAAACTTGTTTACAGCCAGTTGTCCACCATCCTAGGCAGCTTTCCATCTGATCGTTTGATACTCATACAGATGGTTCTCTTTCCTTCAAAACTTTCTTTAATTTTCTTGTAGGTGGCATTTATCTTTCCTTTAGTGACGTATGCTTCTAAATGTTACATTGGTCTCCTTGCCATTCATGCTTCGCCATTTTGCACTTTCTATCTACATCACTTTTTAGGCCTTTGATTTCCCTTTTGCTTGTTTTCATCTACATCTACATCTACGTGATTAATCTGCTATTCACAATAAAGTGCCTGGCAGGGGGTTCAATGAACCACCTTCAAGCACTCTCGAACGGTGAACGGGAAACACGAGCACTTATATTTTTCTGTGCGAGATCCGATTTCTCTTATTTTATCTTGATGATCATTTCTCCCTATGTAGGTGGGTGCCAACAGAATGTTTATGCAATTGGAGTAGGAAACTGGTTATTGAAATTTCATGAGGAGATCCCATCGCAGTGAAAAACACCTTTGTTTTAATGACTGCTACTACAATTCACGTATCATGTCTGTGGTACTATCTCCACTACTTCACAATAATACAAAACGAGCTGCCCTTCTTTGTACTTTCTTGACGTCATCCGTCAGTCCTATCTGCACAGCAATACTCCAGAATAGGGCGGACAAGCATGGTGTAAGCAGTCTCTTCAGTAGACCTGTTGCACCTGTTTTATGCATGGTTTTCTACAAGCCCCTGCATTTTTACCCACTCGATCCTCTGCTGCTGTCACTATCGCATCTCTTGCAGCTGTAATCCTTTCCCCTATTCTAGTCAACAGTTGCCTTATGCTATCTTTGAAGCTCTCCATAACCTTTGCTTCTTTCAGTTTATCCAGATCCCATAGCCTTAAATTCCTACCTTTTTGAAGTCTCTTCAGTTTTAACCTACAGTTCATAACCAATAAACTGTGGTCAGAGTCCAAATTTGCTCCTGAAAATGTCTTACAGTTTAAAACCTGGTTCCTAAATCTCTGTCTTACCATCATATAATAAATCTGGAACCTTCCGGTGTCTCTTGCTCTCTTCCACGTATACAATCTTCTTTCATAATTCTTAAACCACACATTAGCTAATTCTAATAATAGGTTTATTATGATTGTGCAAATTATCACTATCTAAGGATACTTATTATTAATAACATAATCTTCACCTTGAAAATTTGAGTTTTTCTCTAACATTTTGGAAGTAGTTTACCATTATAAACGTTATCTGCAGGTAAGTTTCAACCCACTATGAGGTTCCTGATATAGGTACAAGTACAGTACAACTCACTGTACGAACCTATTCCCCCAGTAATCCTGCTGTTAATTTAGACCAACCAGAAAACAAGTACATATGCGCAAACAACTTTCAGTCAGAGGAGGGAGCAAGGGAACAGTGTTTTTAAACAGGAAGAATACTTCAGTCGTATGTTAGCCCCTCGCGGTAGTTACATGCCAATGCTCCAAGATGTCTGATTTTATGAGTAAATGTACTGGTGTGCCTGGTACTTTGACAGCATGAGCATTGAACCTGACTGTGAAGCTGAATCACTTTACAGTGAAGTTTCAAGTATAATTAAAAACAGTGCTTGTGTACAATGAACAGCTCCTACTCCAAAACAGTCTGATCACTCAGGAAACCTTCTGCAATAACACAAGAACAAGATGAAATTGGAAAATGAATATTTCACAGAATTTTTAAATTCTTGTGGAGAAACAACTCATGGTACAAGACGAACTAATTGCCCACCATTAGTTCGATGAAGGAGGTGTGTTTGAAGAAACTGAAGAAGACACGACACATCATCTTCATCAGATGATTATGTGGCTGAAGAGAAGCAGTCAAAAACAGACAGTGATTACGTTCCTCAGTATTACAAGATTAGGGTCGTAAAACAAGATGGAAGAAGGCATGAACAACTTAAAACAGTTGATTCAAGGACCTATGATAGTGTCATAGAAGCTTGAGAATTTACTCGAGCCTTCATACCACAACACATCAAGGATTTTGTTATTACCACTAATCAAACAGGTATTACACATAAAGGTACCTGAATCATTTACATCAATTGCAATACTATTTTTAAAGACCATACAATGTTAATTTGTGAACGTTTGTTTTAGGGTGCCAATAGAAAATGAAATGAGCATGTGGCATTGTTGGCCGGGAGGCTCCATTCAGAGAAGTTCGGCCGCCAAGTGCAAGTCTTATTTCAGGCGACACTATATTGGTGACTTGCGTGCCGGTGATGAGGATGAAACGATGGTGAGGACAACACAACACACAGTCCACCAGTGGAGAAAATCTCCAACCTGGCCAGGAATCAAACTCAGGTCCGCTGAAAGGAAGGCAAGCACATCACCACTCAGCTTAGCAGATGGACAGGTTGGTAATATCAACCAACTTATGATCAAACTCTCACCGAATGTGGAACAAAGGTTGTTCTTATGCAGCAAAAGGATTTGCACAAGGTGAAACATTCACACACTGCACAATATGCTGTCGCCTTATCTGGAAAATTACTACCAATGGTCTTCGTTTGCGTCAAAGAGCCAGCCAATTTGGACCAAGGCCATAAAAAGCAGCTGGTGAGTATGCACACAAATACAAAAATGTTATGTTAAAATCTTCAAAGTACAGCAATCACACAACAGTACTATACAAGAAATTTCTAACTGACGCCTTGAAGCCATATGCGAGAGAAAAACAGTTTCTTTAGTTCCTCAATTCATGGGGAGGGCAAATGAACCCTGTTTTGTGTGACAAAATTTTTCGAGATACGGAGGGTCTGTCCACATACAGTATACATAATTGTTATTATTATTATTATTATTATTATTATTATTATGTCTGCTTATTACAATTCCATAATACTTTATATTATCAAATGCACAAATAATTTCCACCAAATGTGACAGAGAGCAGTCTGATGCTGACAGTTACCATCTATAAAATTATGTGCCTAAGTAGAGTATGCTGGGTTCCAAATGTGTTTTACGTCATATGCTCATGACAAGCAATATATATTATTTACAGGCTGTTCCAATGTTAATCTACTTTGAAAGTTACTGCAGTACTATTCTCAAAATAAAGGTGATTTAATAACATTACCCACTTCCAGGGCTGAGAAGTAGACAGAATCAACAAAAGATATGTACCGAGTCAGCATCATTATATTGCTAACACACATCAACATAACACAAGTAATTACTGCACTCTAACGAACACAAAGGACATTATTCAAATGTAGAGCATTATCGTCATAAAACCTACCGAGACGTGAGAATAAGTTCTTTGCAACTGATAACAAAGACTGACACTGCAGTTTCAGGCGTTTTTCTTCTTCATATGCCAGAGCATTCAAGACGGTCCCAATGCAGTACCTGTAGACAATTGTTGCTTCAGAATTCATTTATTTCAGAAAACGCTTGCTTATTAATACAATACCTATTGGAAGCTATGATGGAAGCTATTTTTCCGAGACAGAAATAACACTAAAATACGAGATCTATTTGGAAACACACACACACAGGCAGACGCAGACAGAGAGAGAGAGAGAGAGAGAGAGAGAGAGAGAGAGAGAGAGAGAGAGAATGCAAACAAAAACAAACATGTCAAGGTATTTTTAGTTATGAACTAACATAGTGTGTTTTTACTTGATGTAGTCAGCTTGAAGTTTTAGGGTAGTTCAAATTTAGATGTGATTTTTGCTGTTACATATGCTCATTGCCTGCACCCCAACCAGACTGAACTATGCTCGGACTCCAACCAGACTGAACTACTGATGCTCCTACACCACTATTTACAGCCAAGTTTGAATCCTGATATCCATTATGAACTATGACTTTCAGTGCTATTGTTTTTCAGAGCCTGTACTGATATTCTGAAGATACTTGTTCACCTTGTGTGTGTGTGTGTGTGTGTGTGTGTGTGTGTATGAATTCCTAAGGGACCAAACTGCTGAGGTCATCGGTCCCTAGACTTACACACTACTTAAACTAACTTAATACTAAGGACAACACTGACACCCATGCCCAAGTGAGGATTCGAACCTCCGGCAGGATCTCCTTGTGTTTCCTAGCTCTAGTGCATATGATGATTGGTGATATCCTAATAAACTGAGTGCCGAACCCAGCATCTTTTTTTAAATTGAAACCTCCATCCTTGTTTATTAGGTTTCCTGACCTCTTTTATTTTGATAGACTCCTTATTTATGCTGTCCTAGAAACTAGGCACTTGCATCATCACACTAATGGTGTTAGTTTTTAAATTTTCTACCTACCTGCCTGTTTTTTTTCCTCCTGGTGGTGACATCCTTTGAGCAGTCCCCGCCCGGAAATCTGAATGGGGGACTATTTTACCTCCATAGTATTTTACCCAAGGGGATGTCACCACCTTTTAACCATAAAGGAAAATGGATAGGTTGAAGTTAGACATAATGGGAGTTAGTGAAGTTCAGTGGTAGGAAGAATAGGTTTTCTGGTCAGGTGAATACAGGGTTATAAGTACAAAATGAAACAGGGATAATACAGGAGTAAGTTTAATAATGAATAAGAAAATACAAATGGAGAAAAGCTACTACGAACAGCATTGTGAATAAATTATTGTAGCCAAGACAGACACAAAGCCCACATCCACCACCACAGAACTAGTTTAAATGCTAACTACCTCTGCAGATGATGAAGAGACTAAAGAAATGTATGACGAGATGAAAGAAATTATTCAGATAGTGCATGCTGGCCTCTTATCACAGCAAGGTCATCCAAGAAGTGTTGTCATCAAAACTATCACTGTACTTAGTGTGTGCAGCGAAATGTGTGTGTGTGTGTGTGTGTGTGTGTGTGTGTGTGTGTGTGTGTGTGTGTGTGTGTGTGTGTGAGGTGCTCCGAGTGCACCTCAGCTTAATCTGCCTGTGACTTGATACACTTTCCTGTAGCCATGGTGCATCCAAGTGCCCAGCGAGTGTTGGTCCAGCTGGCATTTCCCCACAGCCCTCGGCTGCTTTTTGTTCGCTAGTGTCGTTGCCACTTACAGACGCACATGTAAGAGTACGAGAATGTGAACACATAGCTGGGACCACCAGGTGAGATATTTCATGTAATTCATAAGTTGCACACTAAAAAACAATTCAACAAAAATATGCATTTTCATATCCCGTTTACCATACCACTAACTCCACAAGACAAAAAACAAAAACAAAAAAAAAATTTCAAGAAATATACTAGGTGGCTCCAGAAACTGAGTTCCGTATGGTAATAAAACCAATATGAGAACATATACAAAAAATTGGGTGCAGTGGCTTGTGTGTCTCAGTGATACAGATAGTCATACCACTGGTGCAACAACAAGGGAGGGGTTTCTGTTGAGAGGTCAAATAAACATGTGATTCCAGAAGAGGGGCAGCAGTCTTTTCAGTAGTTGTAGGGGCAATTGCCTGGATGATTGACTGATCGGGCCTTATAACATCAACTCAAACTGCCATGCTGTGCTGATACTGTCAATAACTGAAATCAAGGGGAAACTGCAAGCATGATTTTTCCCAAGAGTATGCACCTATACAGCATAATTAAATGATGATGGCATCCTGCTGGGTAAAATATTCCAGAGGTACAACAGTCCCCCCACTTGAATCTCTGGGCAGGGAATACTCACAAGAATGATGTTATCAGGAGAAATCACAAAACTTGCATTCTATAGATCCCTTAATTGGTCACAAGGTTAGAATAGATAAGAGAGTTAAATGTTGGAGCCTTTAATTGTGCAACAGGTTAGAACATTTAAAAAGGGTAATGTGTAGGCTGACGTTAAATATATTGGGAATTAGAGAAGTTCTGTGGCAGAATGAACAGCCTTTATGGTCAGGTGAATACAGGGTTATAAATACAAAGTCAAACAGGGGTGATGCAGGGGTGGGACTAATAATGAATTAGGAAACAGGTAAGTTCTGAGCCGAGTGAAAGGACTGAAATAGAGACTTCGAAAGTTATGTGACAAGCTAGGCTGCGGCTTCCTGGACTTGCGCCATAGCGTTGAGAACTGTAGGGTCCCCCTAAATAGCTCAGGTGTGCGGTACACATCAGAGGCTGCTATTCAGGTAGCTGACTGTGTGTAGCTCGCACACAAGGGTTTTTTAGATCAGGCAACTCCCCATCCAATCCAGATAACAATAGCCCTAGGAAGGCAAAAAAGGGTTCAAATGGCTCTGAGCACTATGGGACTTAACATCTGAGGTCATCAGTCCCCTAGACTTAGAACTACTTCAACCTAACTAACCTAAGGACATCACACGCATCCATGCCCGAGGCAGGATTCGGACCTGCAACTGTAGCAGCAGCACGGTTCCAGACTGTAGCGCCTAGAACCGCTCGGGCACAAAGGCCGGCCCTAGGATACCCAGAAACATCAGTGTAAGGTCGAAAGAAACACCTCTCACAGGTGAGAGTACTAAAATCCTAATGATAAACTGCCAAAGCATCTGCAACAAAGTGCTAGAGTTTGAAGCATTCATGAAAAGCAGAGAAGCTAACATAACACTAGATCCAGAAAGCTGGTTGAAATCTGAAATTGATAGCAGTGAGACTTTTGGGAAAAATTTAAATGTGCATGGAAAGGATAGGCAAATCGGAAATGGAGACAGTATATTTGTCGCAGTAGACAATGAACTAAAATCCACCGAGCTAGAAATTGAAGCTGCAGGTGAGATTATTTAGGCAAGACTCAGTATCAGAGCTAGGCATAAAATGATAATCAGATCCTTCTATCACCCACCAGACTCATCACCTAATGTAACCGTAAACTTCAGTTCACTTGTACATAGTTTCCCAATCATACTGTAATCATCAGTGGAGACTTTAATCAACCAACAATTAATTGGGACAATTACGGTTTTGTTGGTAAGTATAAAGCTGATTAAGATGAGTAGGAAGACTATCATAGGTTTGGAATCTATTACAACTGTACAATTCAAACAAGGTAAATGTCTTCATTCAGTGTTTAGCCATACTTCGGCCATTACATCCAAACCTTGTACTGCTGATCCCCACAAAAAACAACTTTGGAGCATACCACTGGTCACTAAGTATTGTCTTGGTCTGGAATGTATTAATCAGCTACTTCAACAAGGCGATGACTTCCTAAAATCATGTTCTGAATTGATATCCATTCTGTCTGAGATTTTGCCCACCACACCTAGAATAGCTTTACATCGCCCTCCCAATCTCCACAATATTCTTGTCAAACCCTATGCTGCTTCTGCAACCATATCCCTAACCTATGACTCCTATCACTGTGACAGTCTCCACTGCAAGACTTGCCCTGTGCACCCTCCTACCACCACAAAAATCAACTCTGCAACTGGTAAAATATATAGTACGAAAGGGAGAGCCTGTGAAACGAAATGTCATATACCAGCTGTTATGTAAACACTGTTCGACCTTTTACATCAGCATGACTACCACCAAATTATCAGTCAGGATGAAAGGGCATACGCAGAGGGTTTATACTGGCAGCATGTAATATCCTGTTGCCGAGCATGCTCTACAACATGACAAGCGTAACCTCAGTGCCTGTTTTACTACATGCGCCATCTGGGTTCTTCCCCCCAGACACCAGTTTCTGAGGACTCCACAGGTGGGAACCAGCACTACAACATGTCCTTGGCTCTTGCCATCCACCTGGCCTTAATTTACATTAATTTCTTCCATCACAGCATTTCTTCACAGTAATTATTCTTTTCTTCACTTCATTTTAGTTTCGTATATCCTTCATTTTATTACCCGTCTATTTTTCACCACCCCTTCCCACCTCTGTTATGAAAAATCCACTTAGCTTTTCATTATTATTAACTCGTGCATGATGCTTAAGTGGCAACCTCTGTCTTGCATATTATCCTGTGTTCCACCTTTAGGCTCTCATGTATTCAAATCTTGTCCAGTGCAGTCCCCAACACTCATTCTATCCTTCTCATACCATTTGGTAAGTCTCCCATGACCCTCAGTTCTGATTGACTTTCCTCAAATCTACTCTTTTTTTCCCAGACATCTCCAGTCCTTATCCTTCACCCCTCTTCCTTCCCCATCAACCCTTCTTCCCGAAGCACTTCCCTTCTCATCCTGTCCGGTAATTTTCCCCTGACCCGCAGTTTTGGGTGACTTTCCTGAAATATACCCATTCTCCTAGACCTCTCTAGTCCTTATTCTTCACTACTCGTCCTTCCCCATCAACCCTTCTTCCTGCTGGTCGTTCTTTCTCATCCAGTCCGGTCAGTCTCCTCTAACTCCGGGTACTGTGTGACTTTTCTCAACTGTACCCCTTTCCCTAAGCCTCTCCAGTTCTTTTCCTTCATGCCTCTTCCTTTCTCTTCAACTCTTCTGCCAGAAGAAGGAGCCACTGACCTTGAAAGCTTGTAAAAGTTAAATCCTTTTGTGTGTGTCTTGCCCTGCCACTGCTTGGCGAGTAGATTTTTAATCTATCCATTTACATCATACTATCAATAATTGATTATTTTCATTATTATATGAAAACTAAAGAGACAAAACTGCTGGTCATTACTTGACCTTCAGGATTCAGAATGTGTAGTACTGCCAGTAGATCCACATAAGAGAGAGACATCACCTAGCTCTTTCGGGACCATCTGTTTCTTTATCAAGGAAGAGGAAGGGATATTTTGGCGAAGGTTAAAAACGAAGGGCAGGGATGAGAGAGAGTAACCTTTAGTGAGAAGGAGAAGGGTGGATAAGGGCATAAAATGTTGTTTTATTTATTTATTTAATTATTGTGTTAAAATTGGTTACGGATAGAGAACTATTGGTTGTTTTTAATCTAAAAACTGTGCAAAAGGATATATGGGATGAGAGTACCTAACTCCACATTTTAAAAACAAAATTGTGCTCATTTTCTTTATTTTGTTATACACATTGTTTTCAGAGAATGTATAATTACATCTACTGAAGTTTACCTATATGTTAGCCAATGCCAGGATATTTCGTGGAAGCAAGCAACAATCATTCCCTTCTAAAACTACACAACTATTTCTAATTGCCAACAGGGTAGATTAATTTTACATGGTGGAATAAGTCACACTGGGCAAATTCTATGCTGTCCTTAAAGTGTGTACGACATCCTTTGTTATTTTTAATGAAGCATTAGACGGCACTGTTGGTATCTTGAAGGCCAGCATTACTGTATTCCAGACGTCAAGAAAACG
This sequence comes from Schistocerca gregaria, assembly GCF_023897955.1. Taxonomy (NCBI): domain Eukaryota; kingdom Metazoa; phylum Arthropoda; class Insecta; order Orthoptera; family Acrididae; genus Schistocerca; species Schistocerca gregaria. Next base: position 53,270,077 of record NC_064925.1, on the reverse strand, counting down.
GATACGAGTTCAAACAGAATCTTCAGAACCAATACACAACAGGCCCAACTATACAGCACTAAAATAAATACTTTATGTTAATAAACAGTTTTGTGTCAGTTGTAGATAAGAATCCACACTACCTTTCCTTCACATTAGACAGGATTTTACATAATCTGCAAAAGGCATCTAAAGCTCCAAATCTACGATTTATAATAATTAATCGAAACCCTCAGCTGCCGACAGATATTGCTGTCATACCTTGATGGGGTCAGCAGAAAATGTGTGCCCTTGTCGGCAGATGAGGGTTTCAATTAATTATCATTTATTCTGGAGAAGCTGCACGGTCATCAATGGTATCTGTTCTTTTGAGAACAGTTACTATCTTCATAAATGATTTATAAACTTATCAAATGATCTCTCATAAAACACAAAGAAATTTTGGTGATATGTAAAGGCTGTTCGGGGCACCAAAGTTAATGTGCACGCACTTATGGATGACATACCCTCAAATGGAGAGAGTCAGGAATACGTAATGCACCCAGGAACATTGTCGAACATGATCATTTTGGTGATCCAGTGTGGAGTGACACAATATGGCCTGGGTGGACTGCCCTCCAAATCTTTGAACACAGTACAGTCACCACCCAGAATTATTGTGACACTTTACTCCTTCCCCGTGCTTGTCTTTTCAGGGGTGTCTCCAGCTTTGACTTCATTTTTATAAATGACAATACACAAATGCATTGAACTGCACAGGTGGAGCAGCTCTTGTAATGAGAGAATTTTAGGCAAATGGACTGGCCTGCCCATCCCCCGACTTAAATTCCATCACGCACATGTAGGATGCATTGAGGAGATGTATTGTAGCACATTACATGCAGCAGTGACCATCCAGCAGTTGTAAGCCATGCTGGTGGAGGAATGGAATGCCCTACCACAAGAATTCCTTATCAACCTTACAGCCAGCATGTCAGCACATTGCTGAACATGCATCACCGTCCATGGTGATCATACATCATATTAAGAACTAAGTGTCGCATTTTGAAATTTCCAGCGGACCGCTGTTAATCACAGTGACTACAGTGTAATTACCGTCTTTGCATAAAAGTGTCAGTTTTGTTCATCTCATTGCATAGTTACTTTCTGTGCTATACCGTAGCAGTTCTATCTATGTGTGGTCCAAATTTCATTGAACTGTGTTGCTTGGAAGTGACACACTTTGTGGGGAAGTTACTTTTGTCCTTAAGTTTTGCACATCAATGCATTGCACCAACTATGTATCCAAAACGAAGAGACATACAACAGTTTTTACGTCAGTATTATACCCACAAAATAACACAACACTACCAGTCAGATAACAGATATTTTTCTTTACAAGATACACCTGAAGAGACAAAAATTAATGTTTTACAGTCTTTTTTATCTTACTTGCAGAATAAGTCAGGTATGTACACCATATAATGCACACAACCTATGCTGCCTTCAATTAATTTTTAGTGTGTGTGTGTGTGTGTGTGTGTGTGTGTGTGTGTGTGTGTGTATAAGATGAGATATAATGTTGAACTTCCTTTTCATATTAATCACCACTGCTCAAGGCCTGCACTGTATGATAAGGATTTTCATTTATACCATTGTTAATGTAGCACATAACTATGCTATTATTCCATAACAATGCTGTTTAAACAGTTAGAGTAGCAGAAATTTATGAGTACATTGCAAAAGAAGGACAATAGTACAAATAAGAACAGCAATCTAAGACAAAAAATGAACCATTAAGTGAGAAATGCAACTATCAAGAACAATAGCCTGCCACAATGTAATCTTATCAACCTTGCGAAGCATTTGGCGCAAGTGAATACTACAGCCAGGTTACAGAGAAAAGCCAATTAAAATCATCCAGATATAGATAACGCCAGATATGAGTAATGCAGAGGGGATACGTAGCTTACACTGGCCATATGGGATAATGAAAAAGCACCATATGGAGATAAGGACATGATTCATATTACTTATATACAATAAAGATTCAAGTTAATAATCTGAGAACAGAAAAAATAACAAATATAGATTAATCATGCAGATATACAACAATTTATGCTGCAGAAGGTATCATAGGAAATATCCCTGAAAGATCTGTGAGACAAGGGACTCACTCCATAGCAATTCAGCAGAGCAAGATATGGTTGGAGTATCTCCTCAATAAAAATGAAGATGTAAGTCTTCCTTAATAGCTTAACAGATTAAAAACAAGCAATCTGAATGTCAGAAAGAGAAGAATTACAACCTAAAGCCAACACAAGAAAATTAATACAACAATGGAAAATATTGTATGGAACTCAAACAACAGTATGAGAATTGACAACTCTCTTCATACAGTAAAATATGCAGAAAAGCATCCAACATAGGAGAGAGGTACAGGAAGAACTGAAGCTGTCAAGTCTGCCTGGATTGTTCAGCTGGTACAAACACTGTCTACAATAGAAAAATGTTCGGTTTAAAGTCTCAGTACAGCACAGTTTACAACTTTGTAAAAGTTTCACAACAGCACACACTATGCAGCACAGTAAAAGATCCATTCCGACTACATAAAGTTACAATTTTACTTGTCTGCTTTTGGTTCCTTAGATGCTAAAATCAACAGACACTTTTTTTCAATTTATTTATTTATTTACTTTTTATGATGCCCTACTCTTAGACCACATTCAGTTTCTTACTGGTCAATAAGAGTTGAGAAGAATCCAGAAATCCCATACAACAGCCCTGGGCAAAGTCATAGTGGGGGTGGTTTTCACATTGGCTTCCTCTGATCTGTTATGAAATGTCAAATGTAGCTATATTTTGAGAATGTCGGATGAGTGCTTGTACAGTCTAGTGTTGTGTATTCATTATCATGGGGGGAAGTATGGAGGAAAGCAAAAGTGAGAAGTGGGTGAAACTTAGTGACAATACTTGGGGTAATCCTCTCAACTACCCAATACATTCACCATCGTCGACCATTGCATGTGCCTTTACTTTGTAAGACTACACTTCACAGGGTGCTGAGAGGGGACTGATGTTTTAACTCAGTACACTAGCTTATTATATTGTAGTTCAGAACGTCATGCCGAAACTCTTGTCCCCTTAAAGAACAGAAACTGTCAATGACAATTTCTTTTACAATTATCTGTAGCAGTCATGCTAATGTTCACTATCAGTACTGACTGATTTGGTCCCATTTGACTACAGAAGCACTGCATGAATTCAGATTTTCGGTTCATGTTCTAAAGCATTTTGCATGCACAGCAACATTAGAAGAACTATTAGAAAACATGGTTACTGGTATTCTATTTCTTACTTGTAAAGCAGTATGTAGCCTATGAAAGTTAAAATAATGGCTATATCCTTCTAGACAACTACACAGATTAATGTAGTTCCTGTAAATCATGTTCAGCTGATGAAGCATTAATTCAGTCCATCTTCACACATGTTTGCTGATGAACACTCCCATTACATTAACAATTGTTAAATCTGTCTCACAGAATTCATTAGCTTTGTTGAGTCAAATAATATTTCTCACTATCACTTCCCACAGCATTCTGCCCTCTCTCCATTTCCCCATGCATCCAGGCATAGAAAGAAAGATCCCTTATCATTTAGCTACAAAATAGCAGGTCAGCAACTGGAAGCAGTTAATTCCATAAATTATCTGGGAGTACCCATTAGGAGTGATTTAAAATGGAATGACCATATAAAGTTTATCGTTGGTAAAGCAGATGCCAGACTGATATTCATTGGAAGAATCCTAAGGAAATGCAATACGAAAACAAAGGAAGTAGGTTACAGTATGTTAGTTCGCCCACTGCTTGAATACTGCTCAGCAGTGTGGGATCCGTACCAGATAGGGTTGATAGAAGAGATAGAGAAGATCCAACGGAGAGCAGCGCGCTTCGTTACAGGATCATTTAGTAATCGCGAAAGCGTTACGGAGATGATAGAAAAACTCCAGTGGAAGACTATGCACTAGAGACACTCAATAGCTCGGCACGGGCTTTTGTTAAAGTTTCGAGAACACACCTTCACTGAAGAGTCAAGCAGTATATTGCTCCCTCCTACGTATATCTCGTGAAGAGACCATGGGGATAAAATCAGAGAGATTAGAGCCCACACAGAAGCATACCGACAATCCTTCTTTCCACAAACAATACAAGACTGGAATAGAAGGGAGAACCGATAGAGGTACTCAAGGTACCCTCCGCCACACAACATCAGGTGGCTCGCGGAGTATGGATGTAGATGTAGATTTCAGAATTATGACTAATTTAATTTTCAACAATTTTCCATTATTTATATGCAATCATCGTCATAAAGCTGTTGTTGACTTAGCTTTAAATATTGGATGAGTAGCATTTTTTATTTCCTCTGGTATCTTATTGTGTAGTATTACACCAATGTTAATTATGCTCCTCTGATAGGTGGTTGGTCTGTGATATTTTTTATGCATATTTGATTTCCCTCTGGTACTATAGTTGTGCACATTTTTGTTCTGTAGCAGTTTGCCAGTTTTCAGGAGGTAGTCCCTAGTGAACAAGGTAGTTTCGTAAATGAATAAACTTGGAACATTTAGAACATCAAGCTCAGTGAAATGGGATTTACAGGACTCTTTTTTGCATTCTAAAAATCTTTGCACTGTGGGTTGAGTATCCCCAGAAAACGATCACATGCCGGACTAGTGAGTGGAACTGTACATAGTATGCCTCAAGTACTGTTGTTTTGCTTGTTGGAGCCTTTAAAATTCTTAGGCCATAGCACACAGATGATAGTTTTCTAGACAAGTTATTTATATGTGTGTCCCACTTTAAGTCTTACTGAACCCATAGACTGAAAAATTTTGTGACACTTACATTTTCTAGGGGATCAGTTTTTAACTGTACTTGAAAAGACATTTAGTAGGAGGAATTAAATGAAAATCAACACACACATTTTTTCAGTATTTATAATGAGTTTGTTTTTTGTGAACCACTCAGAAAGTCATTTCATAGAACTTTCTGCTATGGACTGCAAAGCTTCTGGACTGAATCCAGTGAGCAATATGCTGGTGTCATTGGCAAACAGGATAGTTTTGTGGGACTCAATATATTCAACTAAGTCGTCCACATAAATCAAGAAGAGTAGTGGACCTAAGATTGAGCCCTATGGTACACCATATTTTATTGGTAATTCACTAGAAAAGAAGGAGTTATTTGTTGTTTTATTCATTTTGTTGAATTCATACTGACACAATACTTTCTGCCTGAGGTTTTTAGCTATGAACACAACCAGCTATGTGCTACACGTCTTACTTCTCACCTCTCTAATTTTTTGAGCAGAATGTTATGGTCCAGGACGTCAAAGGCTTTTGATAGATCTAGAAAAATACCTGTAGCTAATTTATGTTGATCATAGCTAATTTATGTTGATCACGCGATTTTAAAATGCAGTGTAAGAATTCAAAACTTGCTGTCTGTGTAGACTTAGACTTTCTAAAACCATGTTGTTGTACTGTAAGAGGTGCATATTTATTTATGAAACTTAAAAGCCTGTCATGAAAGAGTTTTTCTAGAATTTTTGAGACGGAACTTAACTGTGACAAGGGTTGGTAGTTTGATATTTTTTCAGAAGAACCTTTTTTTAAAGAGAGGTTGGAAATTTTTTCCAAGGGGTTTGGTATGTGGTGAGCACATGCTTTTAACATGAAATCAGGTACTTCATCAAGACCACTTGACATTTTATTGCTTAATGATTTAATTTTACTTATAATATCATTGGGTTTTTTTCATAAACATACATAGAAGCAGTCGATATCACTGACTTGCTGGAGAAACTTGGGCCTGGTCCTTGACAGTGTACTTGAATGAGGTCTTCAGCTTCATTGAATTTTTCACCATTGAATTTGGGTCTGTGACTTTTGAACCTTCTAGTGTTAATGATACATTCTTTTTCTTTGGTGCTGAACTACAAGTTTCTTTCTTTATAACTCTCCAACATAGATCTCACTTTGTTATATGAGTTTCTTATCAAATTGTCATTCCACATAATTTTTGCCTCTTGGCTACTCTACCATAGATTCTTTTGCAGGATTTTGAATAACCTGCAAATTCTTGGATTACTCTATATTTCTTACAACAGTACTGCAGGAATCTGTTTCTCTCACTGGAAATTTTTATGCCTTTAGTTACCCATTGCTTATTATTGTTAGGTTTTACTGTTTTCACTACTTTTGGAAATGCTACATTAAAAGAGTGAAGAAAGCTAATTTGAAAACTCATGTAGATGCTATCAACATTGTTCTGAGTGGCAATGCTTCCCAGTTTTCCTTCACCAGTAAGCGATTAAAAATTCTAATGTAATCTGCAGAAAAGGTTATTTTTTCAACTACTTTTTCGGAACAGCTACTATTTGTTGGCATTTCTATACAAAGCAGCTGTGCCTCATGATCACTATAACCCATGCTCAGTACTCTGCTTGTGAATCTGTAATTTGTTTCTGAGATGCATATTTGGTCAATAATGTTCAATAATCGAATGAAATAAAAGAAATTATCCAGGTAGTGAAGGGAGATGAAAATTTAATAGTCATGGGTGACTGCACTTCGACAGTAGGAAAAGGGAGAGAAGGAAACGTAATAGTTGAATATCGGTTGGGGCTAAGAAATGAAAGAGGAAGCCGTCTGGCAGAATTTTGCACAGAGCATAAATTAATCATAGCTAACACTTGGTTCAAGAATCATAAAAGAAGGTTGTATACATGGAAAAATCCTGGAGACAATAAAAGATATCAGATAGATTATATAATGGTAAGACAGAGATTTAGGAATCAGGTTTTAATTTGTAGGGCATTTCCAGGGGCAGATGTGGACTCTGACCACAATCTGTTGGTTATGAACTGTAGATTAAAATTGAAGAAACTGCAAAAAGGTGGGAATTTAAGGAGATGGGACCTGGATAAACTGACTAAACCAGAGGTTGTACAGAGTTTCAGGGACAGCATAAGGGAACAATTGACAGGAATGGGGGAAAGAAATACAGTAGAAGACGAATGGGTAGCTCTGAGGGATGAAGTAGTGAAGGCAGCAGAGGATCAAATAGGTAAAAAGACGAGGGCTAGTAGAAATCCTTGGGTAACAGAAGAAATATTGAATGTAATTGATGAAAGGAGAAAGCATAAAAATGCAGTAAAAGAAGCAGGCAAAAAGGAACACAGACGTCTCAAAAATGAGATCGACAGGAAGTGCAAAATGGCTAAGCAGGGATGGCTAGAGGACAAATGTAAGGATGTAGAAGCTTATCTCACTAGGGGTAAGATAGATACAGCCTACAGGAAAATTAAAGAGACCTTTGGAGAAAAAAGAGCCACTTGTATGAATATCAAGAGCTCAGATGGAAACCCAGTTCTAAGCAAAGAGGGGAAAGCAGAAAGGTGGAAGGAATATGTAGAAGGTCTATACAAGGGCGATGTACTTGAGGGCAATATTATGGAAATGGAAGAGGATCTAGATGAAGATGAATTGGGAGATACGATACTGCGTGAAGAGTTTGACAGAGCACTGAAAGACCTGAGTCAAAACAAGGCTCCGGGAGTAGACAACATTCCGTTAGAACTACTGACAGCCTTGGGAGAGCCAAGCCTGACAAAACTCTACCATCTGGTGAGCAAGATGTATGAGACAGGCGAAATACCCTCAGACTTCAAGAAGAATATAATAATTCCAATCCCAAAGAAAGTAGGTGTTGACAGATGTGAACATTACCGAACTATCAGTTTAATAAGCCACAACTGCAAAATACTAACACGAATTCTTTACAGACAAATGGAAAAACTGGTAGAAGCAGACCTTGAGGAAGATCGATTTGAATTCCGTAGAAATGTTGGAACACGTGAGGCAATACTTACCCTACGACTTATCTTAGAAGCCAGATTAAGGAAAGGCAAACCTACATCTCTAGCATTTGTAGACTTATAGAAAACTTTTGACAATGTTGACTGGAATACTCTCTTTCAAATTCTAAAGGTGGCAGGGATAAAATACAGGGAGCGAAAGGCTATTTACAATTTGTACAGAAACCAGATGGCAGTTATAAGAGTTGAGGGGAATGAAAGGGAAGCAGTGGTTGGGAAGGGAGTGAGACAGGGTTGTAGCCTCTCCCCGATGTCATTCAATCTATATATTGAGATGACATTGTAAATCTGTCAGAGACAGCAAAGGACTTGGAAGAGCAGTTGAACAGAATGGACAGTGCCTTGAAAGGAGGATATAAGATGGACATCAACAAAAGTAAAACGAGGATAATGGAATGTAGTGCAATTATATCGGGTGATGCTGAGGGAATTAGATTAGGAAATGAGACACTTAAAGTTGTAAAGGAGTTTTGCTATTTTGGGAGCAAAATAACTGATGATGGTCGAAGTAGAGAGGATATAAAATGTAGACTGGCAATGGCAAGGAAAAAAGCATTTCTGAAGAAGAGAAATTTGTTAACATTGAGTACAGATTTAAGTGTCAGGAAGTCATTTCTGAAAGTATTTGTATGGAGTGTTGCAATGTATGGACAAGAAGAGAATAGAAGCTTTCGAAATGTGGTGCTACAGAAGAATGTTGAAGATTAGGTGGGTAGATCACCTAACTAATGAGGAGGTACTGAAGAGGATTGGGGAGAAGAGAAGTTCGTGGCACAACTTGACTCGAAGAAGGGATCAGTTGGTAGGACATGTCTTGAGGCATCAAGGGATCACAAATTAGCATTGGAGGGCAGCATGGAGGGTAAAAATCATAGAGGGAGACTGAGAGATCAATACACTAAGCAGATTCCGAAGGATGTAGGTTGCAGTAGGTACTGGTAGATGAAGGAGCTTGTGCAGGATAGATTAGCATGGAGAGCTGCATCAAACCAGTCTCAGGACTGAAGACCACAACAACAACAATGGAATTTGTGAAATAAGCCTCTACATCCTTACATTTGTCCTCTAACCATGCCTGCTTAGCCATTTTGCACTTCCTGTCGATCTCATTTTTGAGACGTTTGTATTTCTTTTTGCCTGCTTCATTTACTGCATTTTTATATTTTCTCCTTTCATGAATTAAATTCAATATTTCTTCTGTTACCCAAGAATTTCTACTAGCCCTCATCTTTTTACCTACTTGATCCTCTGCTGCCTTCACTACTTCATCCCTCAGAGCTACCCATTCATATTCTACTGTATTTCTTTCCCCCATTCCTGTCAATTGTCCCCTTATGCTGTCCCTGAAACTCTGTACAACCTCTGGTTTAATCAGTTTATCCAGGTCCCATCTCCTTAAATTCCCACCTTTTTGCAATTTCTTCAGTTTTAATCTAATACAGCACTTACCCTGGTGGCAATCAGCAGGTGAGTTAACTTCTGGAGCTTGTATAAGTTTTGCTTCATCCACATCTGTCCTCTTTGGTTTAAACCATTTTGTAATTTTTGTTTGGCTGACAACCTGAATGTTTGTTTCTCACCCAATTGGTTTAAACCACTTGGTAATTTGCTTTTGAATGAAGGCACAGCCTGTAACTCGTCTGAAGTACTTCTTAATCTCTGTTTGTTTGTCACTTGTACTTTTTTCTTCATTCTTCTTCGAAACGCAAGTACATATTTTTTTGGCTAGTAATTTCTTTCCTGGCGTATTCAAATGAGGTCCATGGACTGTATGGAACCTTTATTCCAATCTGTTTATATCTACAACATTGACATCCTTGAAGTTAGTGCATATTTCAGTGATACACTCATTTACAACATTAATTTCGCAGTTCACACACGATTGTGGATGAACAGCATGATAGTGACAGAAGTGCATGACGCGTGTCTTGGTGGCGGAAAATTGAAAGTCATGGATGAGGGACCATGACCGTGCCTTTTGAATGGTGCTCTGCAGTGTTCAGCAACACCTGCACTAGAGGAGCAACAGTAAAAGCAAAAATCATCAGCATACAAGGAGGGTGACACTGATGATCCCATAGCTGCTGCTAAACTGTTGATGGCCACTAACAAAAAGGGGACACTTAATACGGAGCCCTGCAGGACCCTATTCTATTGGATGTGGAGAGAACTGTGGGAAGCCAGTGGGAGAACCTACTTATGTAAGGAGCGAGGATGTGGTGTGGCCATGTGATGTTAGGAGTCTTTTGTAGGTTGAAAAAGACAGCAATAAGGTGTTGACATCAGTTAAAAGCTCTGCAGATGGCAGACTCAAGGAAACCAAATTACCACAGTATTGGCGAAAACCACCATGCAATGGAGCCAGAAGGCCACGAGACTCAAGGATCCAACACAGCCACCAGCTGAATAAGCATTCAAAAATGTTACAAAGGACACTGGTGAGACTAATTGGGCAATAGCTGCCCACCTCTAGGCGATACTTACCTGTTTTCATTATCGGTACGATGACGTTCTCCTGCTATCGAGACAGGAGCTCATCCTTCCTCCAGATACAGTTAAAGATGGCAAGGAAATGGTGCTGTCAATCCACTGACAAGTGTTTGAGCATTTCATTGTGGATGCGGTCTGGTCCTGAGGCTACATCAGGCCAAAGGGCTGAAGCACTGAAGAATTCCCATTCACTGAATGGAGCATCATAGGGCTCCAGGTGGTGTGTAGTGAAAGACAGGTATATTTGGTCAAGCCACTGTTTAAGAACACAGAAAACAGGTTGATAGTTCTCAGACATACAGGCTCAGGAATAATGCAGAGAAAAATGTTTGGCCATGGCAAATGGTTCAGTGAAAACAGTGTTGTTCAAATGAATACCAAGTACACCCGCAGACAGAATAGGGAATTGCTAAATGGGCTGATGATAGACTGGCTGCTGTTGCATTCTGGATAGCCTCATCAATGCCTCCATTTAGCAGAGAGCTCAGAATGAAATGGAGGTGAAAGCATCCCAGTCAGCATTATGGAAAGCCTATCTAGCCGGGTATCCAGAGGAGTGACAGTGAGGGACAGAAAGCAAGATTGGGAAGTGGTGACTACCGTACTCCATTGGATGGATGGATGAAGACCAGAATTACAAATAGAATGATCTATGGTTGAATATGTTCCATTTGCCACACTGAAGTGTATTGAAGCACCAGTATTCAAGAGACAGGTCGTGATCTGCCAGGATGTTTTCAATGTCTTTACTGCAGCCAGTGATTTTGGTTCCACCCCACAAAGGGTTAGGCACATTGAAGTCACCCAAGATTAGGAAAGGTGGGAGGGAGCTGAGAAACCAATGCAGAAAATATGGTCTGTGGCACTCCACCATCAGCAAGGAGATAAACATTGCAGATGCTAATATCCTGAAATGCTCTTACTCAAACAGCCACAGCCTCCAAAGCTGTATCAAGAGGCACAAGCTCGCCACATACAGAGTTCAGAACAGATGTGCAAACTCCACTTGACTCCCTCCATAACCAGCAAGATTCTTAAAATATCCCTGGTAGCCATAAATGGCAGGGGTCCGCATAGCTGGAAATCAAGTTTCCTGAAGGGCAATGCAGAAAGCACGGGAGAAGCTTAAAAGATGTTGCAGCTCAGCTAGGTGGTGGAAAAAACTGCTATAATTCCACTGTAGAATCGTGTCGCTGGCATACAGCGAGGCATTGAAAGAACCAAGGAGGCAGGTTATATCCCAGGGCCATGTGCGGGCACCAGTTGAGAGGTGGTTATGTCAATACACATGCGATTTGAGAAACATTGTGTGGTGTGATCTGAAGCCGTAAGAGTACTGGGATCATTGCCGGGGTCACTGAAGTAGAACATGTGGGTTCCAGTGGCATGGGGGCCACTGGAATTTCCTGGAAGACTTCTTTTTGCCTTTCTTTCCTTAGTCAGTTTGGATGACTTCCCTGAATTAGTTTCAAGGATTGAAGAAGACCGTGAACCCCAACGACTAGCAGCCTGTGGCTCATTCAGCCACTGGCTAGTGTTCAGTGTTTCACTCTGGAAGAAACTGTGGAGGGAAAATGTCCAAAGAGGCTCCTTTCTGGTGCTATAAGCCTGACAAGGGTGATGCGACTCCGGCTGGGTGATGGGGATCGGCATTCCTGGTGGGTGGAGAGCCACTGCTTCCAAATGGGTGTAGGGGAAGCAGCACAAGTAGAGCCCCAACCATCAGAGGGTAGGCACTTTTTTTTTTGTTGTTTTGGTTTTGGGGCACAAAACTGCTATGGTCAAAAGCGCCCGATCTGTGACTTAGCAAACGGTAAAAAACGAAAATGGAAACCAGCAGCAATGGGAACAAAACTCAAAAAATTGGAGAAACTAAAAGCAGAAGGAAAGCTTAAAAATCCACTACAGAAAGGGGTTGGTTGTCCCCAAAAAGAGCTTCAAATGACTGACGTCATTTTACTGGCACTAATAAAATCGAGAACGCTATCAGCCGAGCGTGTGTCATCTGCTAAAATGGACGATATATCAGGCGACAGCTGTAGATGGGCGCGTAATGAAGTAAAATAGGGGCACTCAATTAAAAGGTGTCTTACCGTCCACAACTGAGAGCAGTGGGTACAGAGTGGGGGAGGATCACCACTTAAAAGATGTCGATGGCTACAAAAGACAGTGCCCTATCTGGAGTCTGGTTAAAATTACCTCCTCCCGACGACGCGTTCGGGAGGAAGAGGTCCAAGCACAGGGAAGAGCTTTCACGTCCCGCAAATTATTGTGGGGAAGTGTCAACCAATGTGCATGTCATAAAAGGACAACACGACGACATAAAACACTCCGTAGATCGATGAAGGGAATCGATCGAATAGCTGGCCGAAGAAGAGAGACTGCAGCCTTGGCCGTTATATCGGCAGCCTCATTTCCACACATACCGCCGTGTCCTGGGATCCAGAGGAACGCCACCGAGGCGCCACCCAACTGGAGCAAGTGCAGGCAGTCCTGAATCAGGTGGACCAGAGGGTGGACAGGGTAGAGATCTTGGAGACTGAGGAGAGAGCTGAGAGAATCTGAACAGATAACATACTGTATCCACTGATGGTGGCGGATGTAGTGGACAGCCTGGAGAACAGCGTAAAGCTCCGCAGTATAAACCGAACACTGTTCGGGAAGCCGAAATCGATTTGGGGTGTCGCCAACAATATAGGCACTCTCTACACCAAACGATGTTTTCGAGCCATCAGTGTAAATAAATGTGGCTTCCTTCATTTGTGCACATAGAGCAGCAAATGCCCAATGATAAACAAGTGAAGGGGTACCATCCTTGGGAAATTGACAAAGGTCACGGAGCAGGCAGATCTGGGGACGGAGCCAAGGCGGTGCTGTACCCCAAAAGTTGTCAAGAAGGTTTTAGGAAAGCAGAAGGAAAGAGAATGGAGCCGTTGACAGAAGCGGACTACCGGTGGTAGTAGGGAGGAAGGCCAGCCTGCATACCCTAGATCCAAGGAGGCGTCGAAAAAAATGTCATGGGCCGGATTAGCAGGCATGGAAGACAGATGGCTAGCATAATGACTCAATAGGACTGCCCGCCGATTGGACAGCGGAGGTTCAGCAGTCTCAGCATAAAGGCTTTCCACAGGGCTGGTGTAAAAAGCTCCAGACACTAAAAGTAATCCACAGTGGTGGATAGAGTCGAGCCGCCGAAGAATAGACGACCGAGCAGAGGAGTAAACTATGCTTCCATAGCACAATTTCGAGCACACTAAGGTGCGATAGAGGCGGAGAAGGACCACTCGGTTCGCTTCCCAGGAGGTACCATTCAGGATACGGAGGGTGTTGAGGGATCGCAGACATCAAGCCGAAAGAGAGGAAACGTGGGAGGACCAGCACAGTTTTCTGTCAAACAGAAGACCCAAGAATTTAGCGACGTCCAAAAATGGAAGGTTGACAGGTCCTAGATGTAAGGAGGGTGGAAGAAACTCTGTACGATGCCAAAAATTAACACAAACGGTGTTACTGGGAGGAAAGCGAAAGCCTCTTTTGAGGCTCCAAGAGTGGAGGCGATCGAGACAGCCTGGAAGATGTCGTTCAAGAAGGTTGGTCCATTGAGAGCTGTAATAGATAGAAAATCGTCCACAAAGAGGGAGCCTGAGACATCGGGAGGGAGACAGTTCATAATTGGATTTATGGCAATGGCAAACGGTACAACACTCAGCACGGAGCCCTGGGGTACCCCGTTTTCTTGGGAGAAAGTACGGGAGAGAGTGGTGTTCACCCACACTCTAAATGTGCGCTCTGCCATAAATTCGCAAAGAAAAAGGGGCAGCCGACCTCGAAAGCCCCAAGAGAACAGTGTGCGGAGGATGCTTGTCCTCCAACAGGTATCGTATGCTCTTTCCAGATCAAAAAATATTGCTACTGCTTGCCATTTTTGGAGAAAATTGTTCATGATATAAGTGGAGAGAGCAACAAGATGGTCAACTGCAGAACGATGCTTTCGGAAACCGCATTGGGCAGGTGTTAAAAGACTGCAGGACTCCAGCCACCAAGCTAAACGACAATTAACTATACACCAAGCTAAACAACAATTAACCATATGCTCCAAAACCTTACATACAATACTGGTAAGAGAAATGGGGCGATAATAGCTAGAGGGGAGATGTTTGTCCTTTCCAGGTTTCGGAACAGGAACGACGATAGCTTCCCACCATCGTCTGGGAAAAGTACTGTAGGTCCAAATTCGAAGGAGGTAAGGCGAAGGAGGTAACACAGACTATGGGTTGATAAATGCAGCAAGATTTGGATGTGGATACCATCCGGTCCTGGGGTGGAGGAGCGAGAAGAAGAGAGTGCATGTTGGAGTTCCCGCATGGAGAAAACAGTATTATAGCTTTCATGATTTTGAGATGAGAAAGCAAGAGTTCGCACTTCCGCTGCATGTTTCTTCGGGAGAAACGCTGGGGGGTAATTTGAAGAGCTCAAAATCTCAGCAAAGTGTTGACCCAACGAGTTAGAAATTGCGACGGGGTCCACTAACGTATCATGTGCGACAGTCAGCCCAGAGACCGGGCAGAAACTAGGCGCGCCAGATAACCGTCGAATCCTACTCCAAACCTCCGAGGAGGGAGTGAAGGTGTTAAATGAGCTAGCAAAGAATTTCCAGCTTGCCTTCTTGCTATCGCGGATGACGCGACAGCATCGCGCAAGGGACTGCTTATAGCGGATACAGTTGGACAAAGTAGGATGATGGCGGAAAACACGAAGAGCACGTCGCCGCTCACGTATTGCGTCACGGCATGCCTCGTTCTACCAAGGAACTGGGGGGCGCCGGGGCAATTTGGAGGTACGTGGTATTGAACGTTCCGCAGCTGTAAGAATAACGTCTGTAATATGAGTGACCTCATCATTGACGCTAGGAAAGTGACTGTCATCGAATGTCGCTAGAGACGAAAAAAGTGTCCAATCGGCTTGGGCAAACTTCCAGCGCCTTGGGCGCATATATAGCAGTTGTGGCTGCAATCGAAGGACACATGGGAAATGGTCACTCGAGTGTGTACCAGCAAGGGCGAACCATTCGAAGCGCCGAGCTAGCGGAACAGTACCGACCGAAAGGTCCAAATGAGAGAAAGTTGTCGTGGAGGCAGACAAAAATGTAGGGTCCCCAGTGTTGAGTCAAACAAGATCCGCTTGGTGGAAGACATCTAGCAATAGTGAGCCACGCGGACATGGATATGGTGATCCCCAAAGCGGGGATGGTGGGCATTGAAGTCCCCATCCAGCAAATAGGGGGGTGGAAGCTGACCGAGAAGATGAAGGAGATCAGCAAGTGCCATTGATGTGGACAATGGAATGTATACAGTACAAAGAGAGAAGGTGTATCCAGAAAGAGAAAGACGGGCAGCGACTGCTTGGAAGGAAGTGTTTAAGAGGATTGGGTGATAATGGAGAGTATTATGGAGAAGAATCATGAGTACTCCATATGCTGGAGTGCCTTCAACAGAGGGGAGATCAAATCGGACTGACTGAAAATGGGGGAAGACAAAGCGGTCATGGGGACGCAGCTTTGTTTCCTGAAGACAGAAGATGACTGGCAATAGGATCGGAGGAGGACCGTCAATTCATCCCGATTGGCTCGAATGCCGCAGATATTCCAATGGATAATGGACATAGGATGGACAGAAAATGGAAAACTGTGGCCAAGGTTGCCGTCAACTCAACGACTGCTCAGAGCTAGCGACCGACAGCGTGGAACGGCACTCAGCCGAAGGCAAAAGATCCTGATTCATAGGTTGTTCAGGAGCAGCTCCTGCCACCAGCGATCGGCCGGTTGATTGGCCGCCAGCAGTGCGCCTCAGCGACACAGAAGATGGCCGAGGGCGGTTACTGCCATGTGGTGCTGTAGATGAGACATGCCGAGGCGGAGAAGGAGAGGAATTGGGTTCCTTATTAGCTTTCTTGGAACCATGATGTTTAGATGATGGAGGAACCAATGGTTGTGAAGTGAGGCCTTATTTCCCAACCCCAATGTGCTGTTTTAAATGCCAGCGTTTTGGGCATACCACCTTAGGATGTAAAGGCGAAGCGACTTGTGGAAACTGTGGTAAGGCTTCGTTTTATATTCCTGTTCCAGGATTTTTCTTGACACCCGTCTCACTATGTTACTGGACGGGTGCTGAAGACCTTGCTGTCATGGGCCCAAAACCCCTCTACTACTACTACTACAGTTGTGAAGTTGGGGTACGTAAAAATTCTTCACGAGTATGCTCTTTTTTGGAAGTCTGGGTGTCTGACTTTTGGGTTCGAGATTTAGCAGAACCCAATGAAGGGTGAGCCATAGATGGAGCAGGCAAAAGTGGGGAGGTTGAACGGGCGATCTTTGCGCTGGCCAATCTGACGATCGCGTCACTAAAGGTGAAATCACAAGTCTGTGTGGCCACCTCCTTTGTTGGCTGAGGAGAGGCAAGGATAGTGCTGTATTTTCCTGTCTGAGGCACAGTGGGCTTTCGACTTGCGAATAATTTTCGGGCAGCAAAGGTCGACACCTTTTCCATCACTCTGATTTCCTGAATGAGCCTTTCGTCTTTAAAAATGGGGCAATCTCAAGAGGAAGCAGCGTGGTCACCCATACAGTTGATGCAACGAAGGGATGGAGGTGGACAAGCACCCTCATGGGAATCCTTGCCATATGTAACACATTTGGCTGGGTTGGAACAGGACTCGCTGGTGTGATTGAACTGCTGGCACCGATAACAACGCATAGGGTTTGGGACGTAGGGGTGAACGGAAATTATCTCATAGCCCGCTTTTATTTTCGATGGGAGTTGAACTCTGTCAAATGTCAAGAAGACAGTACAGGTTGGAATGATGTTCGTGCCAACCCTTTTCATAACTCTATGAACAGCTGTTATGCCCTGGTCAGACAGGTAGTGCTGAATTTCCTTGTCAGACAATCCATCGAGGGAGCGTGTATAAACGACTCCACATGAGGAATTTAAAGTGCGGTGCGCTTAAATCCGGACAGGGAAGGTGTGGACAAGTGAAGTACGCAGCAATTTTTGTGCCTGGAGGCCACTGACTGTTTCTAACAACAAGGTGCCATTCCGTTTACAGGACCTGCAATTGCGTCGACACCTTTCTGAATAATGAAAGGGTTGACTGTGGAGAAGTCATGACCTTTGTCAGACCGAGAAACAACAAGGAACTGTGTCAACGATGGAAGAACTGTCTGTGGCTGAGACTCAGTGAACTTAAGCTTGCGAGCAGACAAAGTGGAAGATGAGGAAACCATTGCGGAAGAATCCCCCATGATTACCGGCGTCTCTGATGGCGCACTCCTCCCTTGTGGGGGCCCTCTCTGAGGGCACTCCCGCCTTAGGTGATTGTTCACACCTCAGGTCATACCTCCCGACAAACAGACAGAGGAACCAATCAGCACTTTTGGAAGGTATCGGCTCGGGTAATCACCCCTCCCTGGGCCTGGCCGTTACCAGGGGGTACGTACACACCCTACCTGTCTACCTGGGGCAGGGAATTACGCGTTACCCTGTCACTGGCTACGCACGAAAATGCGGGGGTCGGCCTTCAGACACGCACAGGGAGGAAAAAAGAGAAAGGGAAAGGAAAGAAGAGAGGACCCAAACGCCGCAGCGGAGAAAAGGGTAAAGAGAAGAGGTAAGGAAAAGAGAAGGACAAAGGAAGGATGAAGACATGCAAGCAGAGAAGGCGAAGAATGTGTCACATTTTCGAGCATCCATCTCCGGACGTAGGCACAAACCATACTCCCAGAGGGGGAGAAAGGGAAGGGAAGAGCCAGAGGTGAGGGGAGAGGGGAGAGGGGGTGGAGATGGGGGATAGGGAAGGATGCGGAAAAGGAAGGTATGCAGCCCAGAAAGGAAGGAGGGCCACATTAGCTCGGGGTCCCGTGCTCGCTACACACGTATCCACAAAAGAGTTGTGGACCCCCTGGGGGGAGGGTAGGCACTGTCAAGCGCCTATGAGTGCTCACTGTAGGACGCACAATGGAGGAGAGAGGAGAGTACCGTCAGCAGAGGGGGAAATGTCACCATAGCTGTAACATATGACTGTCACGAGTGCAGCATGTAGACGCTCACACTTTTTCTTGGCCCCTTGGTATGTCAGTTTGTGCAAGAGTCTTATATTCATGTATTTTTTTCTGTCTCTTTTAAAGACAGTGCAGTCTGGTCAGCAGGGGGAATGGTGCTCTCCACAGGTGACACAGACAGTGGGGAGGGTGGGGGCGGGGGAGTTGTCTGTGGGGGCTAGGAGGGCAGGAACACTTATGTTCAATGGTCATCAACAATCCCCGCAGACGTGAAGACATGTGCCTGAATTTCATACATCTGAAGCACGGGGTGGAGGGACACATGGTTTCATGCCACATTTGTGACCTTTCAGGCACGAAACTGCAGTCAAAGGCCAAGATCAAGCCCTCCATAACCTCCTTTAGCCCCCTATGGACATGACCGACAAAGTGTATACCCCAATGTTCCATGTCGGCTCGGAGCTCATCGTCAGACTGCAAGAGGAGGTCATGATGGAAAATGATGCCTCGAACCATGTTCAGACTATTATGGGGAGTGATAAGTCTTTGGAATGTTACCCACCTGTTTACAACGAAGCAATGACTGTGACTGGGCAGGGGATACTGTTTTAATCAAAACTGACCCACGCTTCATTTTGGAGATTCCACAAACTTTCCTTCTATAGCTTCTACAGATTGTCAAGGCTTTGTAGCCAAAAAAGAATCCCCATCTGTCCTTACATAAACCAGGTGCTGGGGAAACCAGGTGCTGGGGAAGGGATTCTACATTCCTCTCACAGTGCTGCCAGGGAAGAAAACATTTCATTTTGAGGGGGGAGGGGGGGGTATCTTCAGAAGAGACTGCTGGGGCCATTTAACCACCAGTGGAAGAAAGCTTCATCTGCTTCACATTCAAATCATCTGCCATAGTGCTATCGATTCTTAATGGGGGCTCTCCTCGTGAGTGTGAGCATCACCCAAACTCAGCAATGGCTACCTGGCCAGTTTCAGTTCAGCTATCAACAACACGATCCCTGCACGGTCACAGGGCTACCACCATCCAGGTACTTGATAATCGCCCTCACAGAGGGATAGCTACCATACTGCGTTTTTGGCATACTACCTTATTTGGAAGGAAGAGGGCAAAGATGAAAAGGCACAAACGAGGAACAGCACCACACTGGATGACATTCCCTGCATGTTCCACACTTCTGAGAAATTTGGAAAAGTGGTGGCAGGTCAAATTCAACAATGGGGGGGGGGGGGGGGGGGGGGGGCTGTATTTATTAATGAAAAGGTGTAGAGAGCACTGGAAGTGAAAAGGAAGATCACGGTCCTACCAGGCCCAAGAAGGTCTATACCAGAAAGATCATCTGATGGAAAGCCAGAGG
Source organism: Schistocerca gregaria (assembly GCF_023897955.1). Taxonomy (NCBI): domain Eukaryota; kingdom Metazoa; phylum Arthropoda; class Insecta; order Orthoptera; family Acrididae; genus Schistocerca; species Schistocerca gregaria. The sequence goes on along the minus strand of NC_064925.1, from coordinate 53,250,268 downwards.
GGGAAAGAGATAATTGAAGTGTAGGCTTGCAGCACAGAACAGAATGTAGCCCTGCACAGGCTGGGGCTCTGGGCTAGCCAAGCACGTGCTCACAAAAGAGTTGTGTACCCCCAGGGAGGTTGGATCTGTCTTTGGTCACCCCCCCTCCCCCCCCCCCCCCCCCCCCCCCCCCCCCAGCGGTGTTAGTTGACCATTAATGGCGATACACAGCTGACGAGGAGTAGGTCGATATTCACCTCGTGTATGGCTTCACTGAATGCAATGGAAGCGAGGCACGATGATGCTATGCTAAGCTGTTCTCACAGAGATGGCAGCCTGTACAGTGTTTTGTTGTTGTTGTGGTCTTCAGTCCTGAGACTGGTTTGATGCAGCTCTCCATGCTACTCTATCCTGTGCAAGCTTCTTCATCTTCCAGTACCTACTGCAACCTACATCCTTCTGAATCTGCTTAGTGTATTCATCTCTTGGTCTCCCTCTATTATTTTTACCCTCCATGCTGGCCTGCAATGCTAAATTGGTGATCCCTTGATGCCTCAGAACATGTCCTACCAACCGATCCCTTCTCCTTGTCAAGTTGTGCCACAGACTTCTCTTCTCCCCAATCCTATTCAATACTTCCTCATTAGTTATGTGATCTACCCATCTAATCTTCAGCATTCTTCTGTAGCACCATATTTCAAAAGCTTCTATTCTCTTCTTGTCCAAACTATTTATCATCCATGTGTCACTTCCGTGCATGACTACACTCCATACAAATACTTTCAGAAATGACTTCCTGACACTTAAATCTATACTCAATGTTAACAAATTTCTCTTCTTCAGAAACGCCTTCCTTGCCATTGCCAGTCTACATTTTATATCCTCTCTACTTTGACAATCATCTGTTATTTTGATCCCAAAATAGCAAAACTCCTTTACTACTTTAAGTGTCTCATTTCCTAATCTAATTCCCTCAGCATCACCCGACTTAATTCGACTACATTCCATTATCCTCGTTTTGCTTTTGTTGATGTTCACCTTATATCCTCCTTTCAAGACACTATCCATTCCGTTCAACTGCTCATCCAAGTCCTTTGCTGTCTCTGACAGAATTACGATGTCATCGGCGAACCTCAAAGTTTTTATTTCTCCTCCATGGATTTTAATACCTACTCCGAATTTTTCTTTTGTTTCCTTCACTGCTTGCTCAATATACAGATTGAATAACATCGGGGAGAGACTACAACCCAGTCTCACTCCCTTCCCAACCACCGCTTTCGACTCTTATTACTGCCATCTGGTTTCTGTACAAATTGTAAATAGCCTTTCGCTCCCTGTATTTTACCCCTGCCTCCTTTAGAATTTGAAAGAGAGTATTCCAGTCAACATTGTCAAATTTTCTAACCTACCTGCCTGATTCAGGGATCTGACATTCCACGCTCCAATCCGTAGAACGCCAGTTTTCTTTCTCCTGATAACGACATCCTCTTAAGTAGTCCCCGCCCGGAGATCCGAATGGGGGACTATTTTACCTCCGGAATATTTTACCCAAGAGGACGCCATCATCATTTAATCATACAGTAAAGCTGCATGCCCTCGAGAAAAATTACAGCCGTAGTTTCCCCTTGCTTTCAGCCGTTCGCAGTACCAGCACAGCAAGGCCGTTTTGGTTATTGTTACAAGGCCAGATCAGTCAATCATCCAGACTGTTGCCCCTGCAACTACTGAAAAGGCTGCTGCCCCTCTTCAGGAACCACACATTTGTCTGGCCTCTCAACAGATACCCATCCGTTGTGGTTGCACCTACGGTACGGCCATCTGTATCGCTGAGGCACGCAAGCCTCCCCACCAATGGCAAGGTCCATGGTTCATGGGGGGAGGGTACAGTGTCTTATCTGCATGCAATTGCATAACTATGTACTGTGTTTTGTGTGTTACGATTATTGTATGTTACAGGCTTCTTCACTTTTGAGAAGGTATTTCCACAGAAACAAAACTGATTGGGACAACAAACTAAATTAATTGTAATTACATTATTACTCTGTAACAAGCCACTGGAGACAGTGAGCCCCTGATAGCAAAATACTCAGAGATATCCCCAAGTAACCTCTGAAAGCTTATCTGGGGTTTTCTGATTCACCCTGTATAAACCATTCATCACGTTCCATTGCAACTGCTTACCATTTGGGTTTGTTAGTGTCCCAGTCCTACTTCAGAAATATTTAAAGCAAATAATTAGTGATATTCTGGAGTGCACTAACTACCTAGATGGTATCAGTGAAACAGAAAGACTGAATGCAGAGCACCTTAAGAACTTTGATCCCCTTTTCAAGTTACTCTTGGAAAAGGCATATAATGTCAGTTGAGTTAGTGAAAGTTTTATGTCCCCAGCATTACATTCTCAGCAGCAAAAGCTTCATACCACACATGAGCACGTCAACAGGATAACGAAATTGCCAGCATCCACTAACATGAAACAACAGCAACATTGCCTACTATACAAAGTTTATATTCCAAGCAGCACAAAATGTACACCTGCTAAATCTGTTGCGCAAAATGACATCAAATTGGTGATATGATATGATACTGCAGTGCCTGTATTATTCTGAAGTACAATTCAGAGTTCCTTCGGACATGCAATTTAAAATAACACAGGCACTACAATATCACATTTAACCACCGATACTGGGCAAGTGACTTTCAAGTCAATTACTTCCATGACTACAATGAAAATCTGCGTCCAACTACGACTCGAATCCACATTTCCCACTTATCTCGGGCAGTCATCTTACCATTTGGTTACCTGAGCATGACTCGGGGCCGGATCCAAACTTCTATATGTCATCAATTATGTGTCTACAACTTGTCCGTATTGGCAGATAAATATGATATTGCAATGTCTGGTTATTCCCAGTTACAATGTAAAGTTCCTTCTGGCATGCATGCATGCATGCATGTCCGAAGGAACAGTCATTCCGTTATATGGCTGACAGTTGTCCACATTCACAACTGCAAATACATTTCACGTATATCAAATTGGTGCAGTTGGTGGCACATCAACAGTCTTTTCAATGCATTTAAGGATTTCATTCTTTATACTTTCCCAGCAATGTGTTGACATTTTTGAGTTTTCTGTTATACTGCTGGATATGATGATGTTCCTTGCACAATATTTCAGTAGCATAACTTGTCACCTTTGCTACCTGAGACTGATCATCGAGGAGAACATCTCCACAATATGTGCCTTCTGCATCCTTGCTCTGCTTTTAGCCTGCTCCCATGGGTGCAGCCATCATGTGCCAATGCTGCCTAATGTTCCATATGCCATCTGCACTTGCAGATGTAGCCCTTTTACGTTCTATTTTTGGTACATGATGACTGGTCGCATTCTGTTTGTGGTCTGTGCATCTGGATCATCCTGGGACGCTCTGACATCAAGCCATTCCACCCACTACTGAGTTCAACACTTATGTGCTGGTGAGCTCTGCATTTTATTTTATTTTTTTAAAGATTTAATGGAAGAGCCTAACTTTACTCAGATGATAACCCATGACCCCTAAGGTTGGTTGGTTTGTGAGGGTTAAAGGGATTTCATTCTTTATACTTTCCCAGCAATGTGTTGACATTTTTGAGTCCCTTTTTTCAAATACTAAAAACACCCACAGAGAATAAAAATGATCAACAGACGAGAAGACAGACAACACAGAACAAGAGAAACATAGACAAGGACCAGGCAAGACGAACTAAAATCACACAGAGTGTGACGGTGGTTGGCCGAGCATACAAACAAAAAGGGAAAAGCCAACCACCGAGGGGGAAAAAAAACCAGACAAATCGTAGGCCATAGGCCAGAATCAACACAAAAACACACACACTTACATTAAGCGATAAAATTCCCCTGCCCTAATAAAACGCAAAACTAAGTCCGTTATGGAAGAGTCGTCAGTTAAAAGTGCAGAGAGCATATCAGGCAGCACAAAAGTCTGCCTGAGCACAGTTAAAAGGGCGCACTCCAACAGAATATGGACCACCGTCACGGACGCCCCACAACGACAAAGAGGTGGATCCTCACGACACAGTAAATAATTGTGCGTCAGTCGGGTGTGGTCAATGCAGAGCCGACAAAGGACGACTGAGTTCCTGCGGTTGGCTTGCATGGATGACCGCCACACAGTCGTCGTCGTCTCCTTGATACGACGGAGTTTGTTTGGCACAGGCAGGTTGCGCCAATCAGTGTCCCATAAATCGAAAACTTTGCGGCGTAATAGTGCCCGCAAATCAGTCGCCGGGAGGCCAATGTCCAGAGATGGTGCACTGGTGGCCTCTTTTGCCAGGCGGTCAACAGTTTCATTGCCGGGTATCCCAACATGGCCTGGGGTCCAAACAAAGACCACAGATCTGCCGCAACGGGTAAGAGTATGCAGGGACACCTGGATAGCCATCACCAGACGAGAACAAGGGAAACACTGGTCGAGAGCTCGTAAACCGCTCAGGGAATCGCTACAGATAACGAAGGGCTCACCTGAGCAGGAGCGGATATACTCTAGGGCTCGAAAGATGGCGACCAGCTCAGCAGTGTAAACGCTGCATCCAGCCGGCAATGAACATTGTTCATAATGTTCCCCAAGAGTGAGCGCATAACCGACATGACCAGCAACCATTGAACCGTCAGTGTAGGCAATGCCAGAGCCCTGATATGTGGCTAAGATGGAATAAAAGCGGCGGCGGAAGGCGTCCGGAGGGACTGAATCCTCTGGGCCCTGTGCCAAGTCAAGCCGAAGGCAAGGGCGAGGCACACACCACAGGGGTGTATGTAGAGGGGCCCAGAAAGGAGGTGGAACAGGGAAAAACCCAAGATCGGAGAGAAGCTCTTTGACACGTACGACGATCGGACAACCCAGCCGGGGCCGACATTCTGGCACATGGACAACTGACTGCGGGAACACAACATGATAATTTGGATGCCCGGGCAAGCTAAAAACACGGGCAGCATAAGCAGCCAGTAATTGTTAGCGTCGTAACCACAGTGGAGGGACACCTGCCTCCACTAGTATGCTGTCCACAGGGCTGGTCAGGAAGGCACCAGTGGCAAGTCGTATCCCGCTGTGTAGTATTAGGTCCAGCACCCGCAACGCAGATGGGGATGCTGAGCCATAAGCCAGACCCCCATAGTCCAGACGGGACTGGATTAACGCCTGGTAAAGCCGTAGGAGAGTAGATCGGTCGGGGCCCCACCTGGTGTGGCTCAGGCATCGCAGAGCATTTAGATGCCGCCAACACGCCTGTTTAAGCTGCCAAATATGAGGCAGCCAAGTCAACCGGGCATCAAAAACCACCCTCAAAAACCTATGTGACTCCACCACTGAAAGAAGCTCGCCATCAAGATAAAGCCGCGGCTCCGGGTGAGCAGGGCGTCGCCGGCAGAAATGCATGACGCAGGTCTTGGCTGCTGAAAACTGAAAACCATGCGCTACAGCCCAAGACTGCGCCTTGCGGATTGTGCCCTGTAGCTGACGTTCAGCAGATGCAATGCCAATAGAGCTGTAGTAAAGGCAGAAGTCGTCAGCATACAGGAAAGCGGAGACAGAATTTCCCTACGGCCGCAGCGAGCCCGTTAATGGCTATTAAAAACAGGCAGACAATTATAACAGAATCCTGTGGCACACCGTTCTCCTGGACTTGGGCGGAACTATATGAGGCTGTGATGTGCACACGGAAGGCATGATACGACAGAAAATTGCGGATAAAGATCGACAGAGGGCCCCGAAGACCCCATGCAAGAAGCGTAGAAAGGATGTGATGACGCCATGTCGTATCATACGCCTTCCGCATGTCAAAAAAGACAGTGACCAGATGCTGACGGCGGGCAAAGCCAGTACGGATGGCCGACTCCAGGCTCGCCAGATTGTCGGCGGCAGAGCGGCCTTTACGGAAACCACCCTGTGACGGAGGCAGAAGGCCCCGAGACTCCAGTACCCAATTCAAGCGCCGGCTCACCATCCGTTCAAGCAACTTGCAAAGAACGTTGGTGAGGCTAATGGGACGGTAGCTGTCCACCTGCAAAGGGTTCTTCCGTGGTTTCAGAATGGGGACAACAATACTTTCCCGCCATTGCGACGGAAACTCACCCTCGACCCAAATACGGTTGTAATGGTCGAGGAGCCATCGCTGGCAGCCCACTGAAAGATGTTTCAGTATCTGACAGTGGATGCTATCTGGCCCAGGAACGGTATCAGGGCAAGCGGCTAGGGCACTGCGAAATTCCCACTCACTGAATGGAACATTGTACGACTCTGGATGGTGGGTATGAAACAAAAGGCTCCGACGTTCTGTCCACTCTTTAATAGAGTGGAAGGCCAGAGGGTAATTGGCAGAAGCGGAACTCATTGCACAATGCTCTGCCAAGCGGTTTGCAACGACGTCGGTGTCAGTACAAACTGCTCCATTCAGTGAGAGCGCAGGGACGGTGACAGGGGTCTGATAGCCATAGACGCGTCGAATCTTGGCCCAGACCTGAGGTGGAGTGACATGGAGGCCAATGGTGGGCACATACCGCTCCCAGCACTCCCACTTGCTTTCGCGGATAAGGAAGCGGGCTCGCGCATGCAGCTGTTTGAAGGTGATAAGGTGGTCTATTGAGGGATGGCGCTTTTGACGCTGTAGTGCCCGCCGGCAATCTTTAATCGCTTCAGCGATCTCAGGCGACCACCAAGGCACAGTCCGCCGCCGAGGGGACCCAGAAGAACGGGGAATGGCAGATTCAGCGGCAGTAACGATGCTGGTGGTGACCGATTGAGCCACTGCATCAATGTCATCGTTAGAGAGAGGCTCAATAGCGGCAGTGGAGGAGAACAAGTCCCTGTCAGCCTTATTCATAGCCCATCTGCTTGGCGCCTAGAAGACTGACGCTGTGGCAGTGACAGAAAGATCAGAAAGTGGTCACTACCACACAGGTCGTCATGCACTCTCCATTGGACAGACGGTAAGAGGCTAGGGCTACAGATCGAAAGGTCAATGGTGGAGTATGTGCCATGCACCACACTGAAGTGTGTGAAGGCACCATCATTTAATATCGAGAGATCGAGCTGCGCCAATAAATGCTCAACCATGGCGCCTCGACCTGTTGCCACTGACACACCCCACGGAGGGTTATGGGCGTTAAAGTCGCCCAGTAACAAGAAAGGTGGCGGCAATTGGGCTATCAGAGCAGCCAGGACATGCTGTGCGACATCACCATCCGGTGGAAGATAAAGACTGCAGACGGTAACAGCCTGTGGCGTCCACACCCGAACAGCGACAGCCTCTAAAGGTGTTTGTAGAGGGACAGACTCGCTGCGAAGAGAGTTCAGGACATATATGCAGACGCCACCAGACACCCTTTCATAAGCTGCCCGGTTCTTAAAATAACCCTGATAGCCATGGAGGGCGGTGGTTCGCATTGCCGGAAACCAAGTTTCCTGCAGAGCAATGCAGAGGAAAGGGTGAAGGCTGATAAGTTGTCGGAGCTCAGCTAGATGGTGGAAGAAACCGCTGCAGTTCCACTGGAGGATGGTGTTGTCCTTGGCTGAGAAAGACGTGACGGGACTGGGAAGGCAGATTAAGCCGCTGGGTCACCTGCTGCCTCCGATTGAGCACCTGGGATAGTGCTTTCCATGGCGTCTGAGGAACCGGCAAGATTGAGGTCCTCAGCGGACGCCAGAATCTCCACCTCGTCCTCAGAAGCACAGCTTGTAGGAAGCGGTGGGACAGGTGCCACTGCAATGTTGTTAGCCTTGGGGACTTTCTTCTTCTTCTTCTTCTTCTTCTTCTTCTTCTGTTTCTCGCACTGTGCCTTCGGTGGTTCAGGCTTCACGGGCTTCACTGGGTCAGTCTCAGGGACAGACGACGACTGTGAGGCCCTACGACCAGGGACTGGTGGTTGTTTCAGCCACTTGCGGGTGTCCGCTTTTCCACAGGTCGGAACTTGCGAAGAGAGGTCCCCAAGGGACCCCTTCCTGATGAGAGTAGCCAAAGAAGTCTTACATTTCTCCAGCTGGGAAGGGGGAGCTGATGTCCCCAATGGTTGGGAGGGTGTTGCTCCTGAAGAAGATGGAGCAGGAGCAACAGTACCCCCCACAACCAAGGGGCTGTTGGAATCTGACCAATCAGAGATCCAACCGGATGGGATGACACAGGAGATGGAAGAACCGTTGTTGCAGCAGCAGCGTCGTTGCAGCAGCAGCGTACGTTGACATCATTGGCACAGGATGGAACCTCTCGTATTTCCGCTTAGCCTCAGAGTAGGTCAGGCGGTCCAGGGTTTTATATTCCATTACCTTCCGTTCTTTCTGGAAGATCCGACAGTCCGGCGAACGGGGGGAATGGTATTCTCCGCAGTTTTGTCCAAACTTCCAGCATTTAAATCACCGCATCGGAGGAGAGATATATGTCTTCACATCACAGCGGTAAACCATCACCTTGACCTTTTCAGGTAAAACATCACCTTCGAAGGCCAAGATGAAGGCACCAGATGGTGCCTACCTGATTATCCCTCGGACCCCGATGGACATGCTGGATGAAGTGTCGTTCTAGATTGGCGCGTAGTTCATCAGCGGACTGCAGTAGAAGGTCCCTGTGGAATATAATACCCTGGACCATGTTTAAACTTTTATGGGGGGTGATGGTGATGGAAACATCCCCCAATTTGTCACAAGTGAGCAACCTCCGTGACTGGGCAGAGGATGCTGTTTTGATGAGAACTAACCCAGAGTGTATTTTGGACAAGCCCTCCACCTCCCCAAACTTGTCCTCTAAATGCTCCACAAAAAACTGGGGCTTGGTCGACATAAATGATTCCCCATCAACTCGCGTACACACAAGGTACTGGGGTGAATAATCTCCACTGCCTTCTTTAGCCATACGTTCCTCCCATGGAGTGGCCAGGGAGTGAAACGATCTTGGATCAAATTTCTTCCCGTTGAGGTTAGACCTCAATCGCTTAGAGACTGCTGGTGGAGGCCCACCAGCGAGACATGATGTATCACGCTTCATTGCGGGTCACCTGCCCTGATGCCACCCACTCCGACCAGGGGCTCTAGCAAAGACCACCTGGCAGTATGGCCTTTGCCGGAAGTCCTGATGCCCCAGAGGGATAGGCATCTACTCCTCGGCATATGTAGGGAGGTAGCAGCTCAGGCATCAGCAGTTCAATCCCTGTGTAGTCAGGGGGCAACCACCAAGAGGGTACATGACAACCCCACCACAACGGACTGGCTACAGTGCTGGATGTTGGGTGTCAAAATATCCATGTACATCACAAGGGCAAAGATGGAAGTGCACTATGGAGGGAATGTACGCTACCCGGAATACACTGCAGCAGATGTGGCCGGAAGCTCGATGTAAGTCCACCTCCATGACAATATCGGGTGTGCCAGATCTTAGGGCAAGATGGATGTATAATAGACCACATAAGGCATCCTTCCCCAAATGGTTCGCACTAACAGAAAATTTTGAAAGGTAGTGGTCAAACCCGTTAGGGGACCATCACATTAAGGCCGAAACGTTTGAGACTCCTTTTAGTCGCCTCTTACAAAAGGCAGGAATACCGCGGGCCTATTCTTACCCCCGAACCCACAGGGGGGCATGACCCCTAAATTCAATACAGTCTCTCACTATACTGTCCCAATATCTGGGCATTTTGGTCAGGTTTCTCGTCTTTTCATAGAATGGAATGATCAAATTCTAAGCAGTGTTCAGCAATGGATGATTGGTTGCTTGCTGCAGACAAGTGCATGTCCTCAGCATCTTATGTCAACATTAATCTTTTTGTCCAGCATATAACATCCCACACTGACAGGGTACAACATATATTTTTGTCAGAGGAGAGTGCGAAGACTTTTTTTAGTATCCTGCTGACTTTGGTAGAGACAGATTCTGCACATGTCATATAAGCTATAGCCTTGGTTTTATTTTGTTCTTCTCCCTCATCGTGTCACATGTCTAGGTGAATGGCCTTCTCAATCTACATGACACTGTACCTTTTAAAATTACCAAATATGCAGCAACCAAATTTGGTAATTTTATGGTTTATGGCCGCAGCACGACTTCGGAACAACATGGAGCCCACCATTCACACTGTACCTTTTGTGACTGGAGCCTGAAAAGAACGGGAACAATTCAAAGAACCCACAGAGACCGGTTGACTGGCTGTAGTTGTCACTAGTGGATTGCAAAGTGCAGATGGAAGCCAAAAACAAATAATGGACACATAGAGGCAGTACAAGAAAGAAACAAGTTCATTGAGTAATCCATACAGAGTGACCACGGCATAGGAAGAGAAAAAACAAGTACAACGGTGTGTTACAGTTAGGGATACATGTGCAGGCAAGCAAATCACTGAAGGTAGAGTTATACTGTGACTCGCTTTAGAGTAGGACCACAAGTGCTAATTGGCTGGCAAGATAACCATGGTTCTGTGACACAGTGATGCTAGCATTGCAGTGTGGGGTAACTGGTGCTCGCACATGCAGCAGTGCCATCTAACATTTGGAGTCAAGTTCCATGCCTTCCAACAGGTTTTCAAAATCGCCTGGCCAAGATCCCAGATGCCTCTCCGTAAAATGGACATGCAGGACCAGAAGTTACCCAGGCAATTCTTTGTAAGGCGAAAGGCAGCACATTTGGTGTCCCAACACTTAAGCCCAATGGTCTGTGTGAGGAGCCAGAAGTGTCTGGCAACATCCTGGGCTTCAGTGACATGGGCAACATTGGCCAAGGTTACGTGGAAACCTTCACCTCCATGCCCATATCAGCAGAATACACCTCTAGGTTTCTGGAGTGCAAGTTATACCCATGTGGTTGTGGGGGCAACAAATGTGGGCTTTAAAGGTGTGGTCGCACCAACAATGTTGGTGCAGTCAGCAGTTGTGGACAGAAACGGTCAGCATGATGGAGCTCAAAGCCACTCAGTGTCAACTGTAGTAAAGCACCGCCCATTGGTGGTAACCACTGTAGCCGATGCCTATGTGTCCCTTTGCACTGTACAAATGTGTCCACACTGCTGTGCCTGTGGATATCACCCAATGTGCTGGGTCCAGGGTCTAGGATATGTAGGAGAGTATGCATTTTCCGCCCACTGAGACACTCCGCTGCATTACGTTTGTGGACAGCAGTGGTCCTGTGAGTGCAGGAAATTTAGTCCACACCAAGCACACCACTTCATCACAGGAGGATGGGTGAAATGACAAAATAAGTATGTGCTTCACACCATCTGAGGCGCAGAATGGTTAGAGAGCCATCACTGTGCTTTTAAACGCCCATTATCCGGTACAAGCCCTTTTCTGGCAAGAATCTAGAGGTGAGCATGTTCATTGTGTCATCTGTTGTGGTGGCCACCATGCTGACCACGTAAGGGTAGTGCGAGTAAGTATCCATGACAATGAGCCACATACAGCCCCTAAATGGGCCCACAAAATCGACATGATGCTATCCCAGGGGCAACAGGATATGAGCCAGGAATATGAAATATTGGGGCAAAGTGGCCTGATGCCGAGTATATGTGGAAAAGTTGCGCACCATGGCTTCTAATGTCCTTTTTTAGCCACAGCCAGTAATCATGTCACCATATGAGGGTCTGCATCAGCACTGCCTCACTGTCATACAGACACACATCTGCAGGCAAAACCAGTGGATGTGAGGGGGGAAAGAGCATGAGGCAGGGCGCAGAGCATTTCAACTGTGTGAAACCACACTGTCAGTCACCCACGTCTACTAAACACCTTTTTTCTGCAACTGGTTTAGCGGATGCTTGAAAAAGTGTCAGATATAATCCACTTGTTCCTGAAAAAGCTGACATCTGTGTAAGAAGCACTTGAGGCCTGTTTTATGCTATGTAGTAAATGTACTCCAACGGTTGCACAGATAGTTCTGACATGTAGCACCCATGGCAATTAAGTCATCAAAATAGTTAGTGCTACTGGGAACGGACATGGTTAACTCTTCCGAAAAATTGCCAGAGTGGAAAAAATTCCAAAAGGCAAGCGCTTTTATTTGAATAAACTGAAGGGAGTGTTGATAACACTGCTGCTTTGTGAGTCCTCATCCAGGAAAAAGGTATCAACAAGGCCTATCTTAGAACAGTATTCACCTCAAACAAGCTTTAGAAGGTCCTCTGGGTGGGCTATGAGGTAGGTTTCATCTTGTACCTGGGTGTTAGATTGTCAATTTAAAGTTACTGCACAGCCAGGGGGAAGAGATTGAATTCCTAGACCACTAGTGGGGGTGTAGCCCAAGTGCTGGTTTTAATAGATTCAATCATCCCAGCATTGTGGAGGTGATTGAGCTCCTGCTTAAAGGCCAACTGCTGGGAGACAGAAATAGGTTGAGCCTAGTGAAATGGGGCACTGCATTTGAATGCAAGGAGATGTTGTTGTTGTTGTTGTTGTCATCAGTCCTGAGACTGGTTTGATGCAGCTCTCCATGCTACTCTATCCTGTGCAAGCTGCTTCATCTCCCAGTACCTACTGCAACCTACATCCTTCTGAATCTGCTTAGTGTACTCATCTCTCGGTCTCCCTTTACGATTTTTACCCTCCACGCTGCCCTCCAATGCTAAATTTGTGATCCCTTGATGCCTCAAAACATGTCCTACCAACCGATCCCTTCTTCTAGTCAAGTTGTGCCACAAACTTCTCTTCTCCCCAATCCTATTCAATACCTCCTCATTAGTTACGTGATCTATCCACCTTATCTTCAGTATTCTTCTGTAGCACCACATTTCGAAAGCTTCTATTCTCTTCTTGTCCAAACTAGTTATCGTCCATGTTTCACTTCCATACATGGCTACACTCCGAACAAATACTTTCAGAAACGACTTCCTGATACATAAATCTATATTCGATGTTAACAATTTCTCTTCTTCAGAAACGCTTTCCTTGCCATTGCCAGTCTACATTTTATATCCTCTCTACTTCGACCATCATCAGTTATTTTACTTCCTAAATAGCAAAACTCCTTTACTACTTTAAGTGTCTCATTTCCTAATCTAATTCCCTCAGCATCACCCGATTTAATTTGACTACATTCCATTATCCTCGTTTTGCTTTTGTTAATGTTCATCTTATATCCTCCTTTCAAGACACTGTCCATTCCGTTCAACTGTTCTTCCAAGTCCTTTGCCGTCTCTGACAGAATTACAATGTCATCGGCGAACCTCAAAGTTTTACTTCGTCTCCATGAATTTTAATACCTACTCCAAATTTTTCTTTTGTTTCCTTTACTGCTTGCTCAATATACAGATTGAATAACATCGGGGAGAGGCTACAACCCTGTCTCACTCCTTTCCCAACCACTGCTTCCCTTTCATGCCCCTCGACTCTTATGACTGCCATCTGGTTTCTGTACAAATTATAAATAGCCTTTCGCTCCCTGTATTTTACCCCTGCCACCTTTAGAATTTGAAAAAGAGTATTCCAGTCAAGATTGTCAAAAGCTTTCTCTAAGTCTACAAATGCTAGAAACGTAGGTTTGCCTTTTCTTAATCTTTCTTCTAAGATAAGTCGTAAGGTCAGTATTGCCTCACGTGTTCCAACATTTCTACGGAATCCAAACTGATCCTCCCCGAGGTCTGCATCTACCAGTTTTTCCATTCGTCTGTAAAGAATTCGCGTTAGTATTTTGCAGCCATGGCTTATTAAACTGATAGTTCGGTAATTTTCACATCTGTCAGCACCTGCTTTCTTTGGGATTGGAATTATTATATTCTTCTTGAAGTCTGAGGGTATTTCGCCTGTCTCATACATCTTGCTCACCAGCTGGTAGAGTTTTGTCATGACTGGCTCTCCCAAGGCCGTCAGTAGTTCTAATGGAATGTTGTCTACTCCCGGGCCTTGTTTCGACTCAGGTCTTTCAGTGCTCTGTCAAACTCTTCACGCAGTATCGTATCTCCCATTTCGTCTTCATCTACATCCTCTTCTATTTCCATAATATTGTCCTCAAGTACATCGCCCTTGTATAAACCTTCTATATACTCCTTCCACCTTTCTGCCTTCCCTTCTTTGCTTAGAACTGGGCTGCCATCTGAGCTCTTGATATTCATACACGTGGTTCTCTTCTCTCCAAAGGTCTCTTTAATTTTCCTGTAGGCAGTATCTATCTTACCCCTAGTGAGATAAGCTTCTACATCCTTACATTTGTCCTCTAGCCATCCCTGTTTAGCCATTTTGCACTTCCTGTCGATCTCATTTTTGAGACGTTTGTATTCCTTTTTGCCTGCTTCATTTACTGCATTTTTATATTTTCTCCTTTCATCAATTAAATTCAATATTTCTTCTGTTACCCAAGGATTTCTAGCAGCCCTCGTCTTTGTACCTACTTTATCCTCTGCTGCCTTCACTACTACATCCCTCAGAGCTACCCATTCTTCTTCTACTGTACTTCTTTCCCCTATTCCTGTCAATTGTTCCCTTATGCTCTCTCTGAAACTCTGTACAACCTCTGGTTCTTTCAGTTTATCCAGGTCCCATCTCCTTAATTTCCCACATTTTTGCAGTTTCTTCAGTTTTAATCTACAGGTCATAAGCAATAGATTGTGGTCAGAGTCAACATCTGCCCCTGGAAATGTCTTACAACTTAAAACCTGGTTCCTAAATCTCTGTCTTACCATTATATAATCTATCTGATACCTTTTAGTATCTCCAGGGTTCTTCCACGTATACAACCTTCTTTCATGATTCTTAAACCAAGGAGATACGAGTCTGGAAATCTGTGGTACACCTCAAGCCGTGTTCGAATATAAGTGCAAAAGTGGCACAAAGGTCGTCAAGCCCCTGTAAAAGAATAGTGTCCGAGACAACATGAACCTCATCAATGATGGATAGTCCAAACAACAAGAGGGCATCCAGGCAGAAAGTGTTTCATGTTGCGTGGCTGTTGACAATAAACAATGTTACCAGCAATGTGACTTTTTTGTACGCAGCGGTGATTGTGAACAGATCGCAGTGGGGAACTGAACTGACACTACATGCATCCAATGTACAGGAGGGTGGAGCTAGATCTGGAGAAGCGTATGTTTGAAGGTTTACCAAGGGAACAGCAGCTCTTACATTCACCTGTAAATATATGTATCTGTTCACAATTGTGAGATTGATAAACAACTTGGTGGCAAAAGGATGCCCTGAGGAGCAGCTGCCTCTAGTTTATGCATCATTTCTTGACGCACACAAATAACTGGGTCCAACTGTTCTGACAGTTTCTGACAGTCAGTTCAGAGATGCCCATCTTTTCCACGACAAGTGACCCAGACAATCTGCACATATATGTCCAGTAAAACAGTCAGTATATGAATCACAACACTGCCAGCTGGAACATGGTTTAAGAGTGCCCTAACCCCTTCTGCCCTCCCTACGGTGTGAAACAGCAGCTGGACCGTCATTATATGTTGTCAAACCATGAGGGACTTAACTGCTGCCTGCACAATTTCGCAATGTTTTACTAGATTGGTTCACCCAAGTGAAATCGCATCAGTGATTCAGTCATCGTAAATCGGTCACTCAGGAGCAACCTAACTGAAAAATAATTAAACTCTTCACTGTTAAATCATTTATTTATGCTTATCATGATACATAATTTATGTTGTTTGTGATACTGATGAAATTCAAGTTGTGATGCAACGACATGGAATTGTCAGGAATAATAATTCAAAAGCAACAAGCACATCATCTTAAACACAAATGCTACTGTATCCAAAGGGGGAAGCCAATTTCTTCAGTAAGAAAAACACTTCTGTAGAAGGCCAAGAAAGGCAGAGCAACCATTGGAGAACTTCATCTGTGACCCCGAAAGGTGGTGAGCTGTTGCTTCAGTCACTGTAAATACTTGTCCTAATCCTCTTTGGCATTGTTAAAAGGCATAAATGCGAGTGGGCAGCTCTCCACTTTGGTAGTGACTACTGCCTATATTGGGTGGGTACCCTTAATCTGCAATCGATCTTTCAAATGCTGAATTTCTTGATGGAGCAACTCATTTTGTGGTCACTGGTGTTGTTGCTGTTCTAAAAACTGCTGCTGGAACTGCTGTTGCAATGCTGCTACAGTTCCACAAGCTGCATGACTGTGTGTCCCTGAGACAGCAATAACCATTTATGTCATTACCTATTACAACAACAAGAATTTGACAAGACTGAGAATGACTGAAAGGACTCACAAAGGCTGGCCAACTGGCCTGGAATTATCATCAGCAGATTGCTGAATGCAGATGGAAGACAACAACAGATAACAGACAAGTAGAGGCAGCACAAGGAACAAACAACTACAAGTAATCCAAACAGAGTGACTAATGGTCTGTTATGGCTAACGACACGAGTGCAAGGTGAATACACCACTGAAGCCAGACCCTTGGGGTGGCTAACTTTGTATATGACCACTAGCGCTAATTGGCTGGCGACTTGCAGCACTGCAATGCGACAGTACCAGCACTCACAGGTGTAGCAGTGCTGTCTTCTGATCAATCCAGTTCCGTGTCTCAAGCAGGCTTTCAAAATAGCAAGGTCAGGATTCCTTATTACCCACATCTGCAGAACACTGCACATAGAAGTTCAGTCTCTGACATCAAATTGTCTTTGTCTGTGGAACAGTATCTTCATGACACCATTCTTCTTCACTGAGAGAAGTGAATTTCTCATGTGTGGATGAAGATCGGTGTGTCAGTTTGCAGTATACACTATTAACAAACAAAGCACTTGCTTTCCATTTGACCAACAGATCCTAGAATGGTATCCGATGATCTGAGGCTAACATCTGAGGGTGGCACTTGCGGGAGCAGACCACAGACAGGTGGGAAGGCAGCAGGAGAAGATTGCAGAGAGTGGGAAGGGAGATGGTACAAATTATTGACATGCTACATCTGACAATCAATCGCCAGTAGTGCCTGATTAAGGTGATGAGTCATGTCACTGAAATCTTGCAACAAATATGATGATATCCTGCAGTATGCCTGACAACTCAAGAACAATAACGAATCCTGAAGAATTACATCAACAGACTGTACAGGGAGAAGATGTACCAGAATAAAAAAGGAAGTGCTCGGTTCTCTTAGCTTTCTGCTAAGACATCAAGACAAAGAAATAGTGTCAATTTTCACCAGGATCTAACATCACATCAATGCCAGAAGGATGAACAAAGTCAAAGTTCAAGCAAGCATGGTACTCCTGAGGGAGAGGAATCGAAACATGCACCACAGAGTAAGTGTAATTGCCAGGGAGAGTTTTTGCCTCCTGGTCTCTAGCATAGTGTACATGGAAGAATGCCACAGCATGCCAGTCTGCCAAGTTTGATCATATCTATGAGAAGTCACAGAATGCAGATGATATCTGTACTGTTTTTAAGTGAGCAGTTTGGTGGCATCACCTTGACGATACTCAGCAATGACCTCAACTTTGCACCAATACCAAGAAATATGCCTATCTGAATTCTAACTGAATTTGTACAGACTGTAATGAGAAAATTCACAAACTTCTTGATGACCTGACATATGGACAACTGGAAGATGATATCATATATGGAGTGGATAGGAACGCCGGTGCTTTACTGGAGGCAACAGTTATATCAGACTTGCTCATCAAATAGTTGCAGTCAAAAGCTTCAGTACCATCAAGGCTGCATGAACTATCTAAGGTGCCCAAATAAGGGATATCAATGTGTCTAATTGTAAGTAACATTGAGATGGCAACATACCAACTGGCTAAGTACTCGAAGAGACTGATAAGAACATGTGTTGTGAAGTGTATTTATTACACCCATAACTCAGTAGACTTTACAGAATGTCTTAATGGTCTACATGTCTCGGAGTCTGATGCAATGGTCACTTTTGATATGGATGCCCCATTTACCAATGTATCACTGGAAGACTCACTGGAGCTGATTGCAAAGAAGTCTGATGATGCTTGAAGGATCCATTCAGGCATATACTTACCTCTATATTGTGAACAGACAAAGGGAACATCCATAGGCAGTCTTCTCTCTCCAGTGTTTACCATCTATTCACAGAGAAAATAGAGGAGGGAGAATTCAAGACATCAAGGGACAATCCTACATGTCTCCTTAGGTACATGGATAACACCTTTATGATTTGGCTCCATGGCAGGAAGGGTCTCAATGATTTTTTTGTAACTCTTGAACTCATGTCATCTGGACATAATGTTCACCATGGAACTGGAAAAGGATGGGCAGTTACTATTCCTGCATATGCTGGTCAAACAAAAAAACGTATTTTGTTTGGTCACATTGTATACCGCAAACTGGCATACACTGATCTGCATTTACGGCTGACTAGCTGTCATCAAACAACAACCAAGAATACAATCCTAACGACCCTGGTCCTTAGACAAAGGCAGTTTGATGTCAGAGATGTAACTCCTATGCAAAATGTTCTGCAGAAATAGGTATACCACCAAGCAGATTGGCAAGTCCATCCACCCAGACTCTTGACCACATGATGAGAGAGTTGAGAAAGGTGAGCCCCAGGCTGTTACCTAAATGCCATGTGCAGGATCTGTCTTTGCCAAAGTTGGCAGGATACTGACGAAATACATCAAGCGTGTGCACTGTCCTCCAACCAAGATCAGAGGACTACTGGGGGAATACTAAAAATGACTTTAGTTTACAAAAAAGCCAGGAATTTATAGTATACCTTGTCAATGTGGCATGTCATATATCGGACAGCTAAAAAAGATGGCGACGTCAAGGGCCGAGAACATGAAAGCCACACTTGTCTGCAAGAAGCAACCAATTCAGCCACCGCTGAACAAACTTGATTATTTCATGAGTTATGTACAAAAAGATGAGAATCTTTGTCCTGATACCCAGATACCGGGACAGTGCAGTGAGAGATTTGATCAAGATTTGACTGACAAATGAACTAACCAATCACATCATGGGCTATCAGCTGATAGAAGGTTGCGATCTTGCATTACACCTAAATAAAAAATAAATAAATAAATAAATTTGCACAACTCATCAGCACAGACACCTCAAGTGCACTTCCAGAAGGAACAGGATGACAACAGATCCTTTTAATATGACCCAACTGGAATGGACCTCAAACAAAATGATACCAGTTGTCTCAGACTGAAAATATAACACTCGAGGGTGTTGCCTTAGGGACAGGTAACATTCAAAATATCAGGCAGTACAGATCTCTGAGGGTGTCACCATTGGGAGTGGACTGTAGATGGTGCAGGGAACAGAGGTTACAAATTACGGACAAGTTCTATCCTATGATCAGCCTCAGATAGTGTTTGATGAGGATGTAGAGTTATGTCACTGAAACTGTGTGCAAGGAATACTCGGAAGTACACCAGACAACTAAAAAAACCCTGAAGGGTTGTTTCAAAATAACACTGTTTACACTGGGCTTGGAGTTGACACTTAACTAAAGACTGCCAAGCAAACAAAAAGTGGATGTAACAAAGTAGAAGTTTACACAATGGCCGAACATAACCTTAATAACACAAGTACTCCAATGCATGCTGCTCGCTACACTAACCATAGTGAACATTCTGTGTCATCTACAGTAAAATAATCTCTTTTGCTGCATCAAAGTTCTCTATCAAAAAAGCCATCAAATCATAAACGAAGAGGAACAGGACACAAAAATTACACAACCTATGCATCCATGTCAGCTGAAATCGACACTTGAAGATAGAAGTTATATGTTTCCAACACTCAAAAAGACAGCAAATTTGACTATCATAATAAATGCCGTCAAAAGAAAAGTGTTTTTACTGGGTGATAGCCATCTTAGAAGTATTGCTCACGAAATAATAAATGCCAACAAAGAGGTAAGTGCCCTAGGTTATATCAAACAAGATGCTCGTATTGACCAAGTACTTTCAACAATAACCAATATTTCTCAAAAGATAACGAACAAAGACTACATCGTGATCTGTGGTGGTTCAAATGACGCTGCACATAACAAAGGTTTGCATGCTTAAAATCAACTCTAAACCACCTGAAGCATTCCAACATAATTGTAGTTGATATTCCACACAGACATGACTTATTACAATCCTCGTGTGTAAACAAGGTAGTAACTGCAACAAATAGATGTTATGCAGATATCTGTAGCAATTTTACAAATACTCATAGGATTGAAACTCACAAATTTGGCAGAGAACTTTACACCACTCATGGTCTTCACCTTAATTGGCGTGGGAAAAAAATCATTTAGCGACTATAATTTGTGACATAGTTGCAAAGGGAAGGGACAATGTGAACACAAAAGAATCAGATTTGATTGAAGTGTGTACCAGTACACAAAATAATTGCAGGAATAGATATAGGCAGACTACATTGGACAACTGGATTGTGAAAAACCAAGAAAAATGTGTGTCTTCCCAATTTGCAAGTGTGTTGAAACAAACTAATTTGGAGAGATGGGTAGTAAAAACTACATTGCCCACACCTTCAATCGAAACTTCTTTTTTAGAGAAAAGAGTGTAACTGCTTCTGCTAAACAAAAACTTGCAATTTACCACCAGAAGATTAGAGACCTAAGTAGTAAGATCAATGAGCTTATAATCAATCTACATGAGCCACAAGGTATACATTATGCCCATGTTTTATGTTTTAGTGAGCACCATATTAATTCTGATATAGAAAAACTCATAACGAACAATTATTACTTAGCGACATCATTTTGTAGAAAATGTACAGAAAAAGGAGGTGTTGCTATTTATGTTAAAAACAATATCACATGAAGAGTAATTAAAGTGCAGAATTATTGTTTAGAACATTTGGAAGTGTGTGCTACAGAATTGTCCTTGAATAATTCCCATATATCAATAGTCACAGTATACAGAGCACCTTCAGGGAACTTTAGTCTCATTTTGAATAAGCTAAATGATCTCCTAATACACATATTCAAACACAAAACAGCTGTGATAGTGCTTAGGGACTTCAATGTTAACTTTCTAACAAATTCTAGGGAAAGATCAGACCTAGAAAATCTTATGTCCACAACTAATCTGGTTTCTGTGGTTACTTCCCTACATGAATAACTTTGTGTACAAGCACACTGATCAATAATATATTTATAGACCAGACCAAAATACGTGATATGACTACCAGGCAAGTCATGAATGGGCTATCTGACCATGATGGGCAAAGACTCAACTATAAACAGCGCAAGTATTTATGTGAATGATAGTGTCCCCAATTGGAAAACAGCTAGGACAGTTAATGAATAAACTATCCAGATTTTTAAATCATATCTCAAAGCCACAGACTGGGCACCTATGTATAAATTAGAAAATGCCTATTCGAAGTACAATTGTTTCAGTAATGAAGACGCACTGAGATTTGAAAGCACCTTCCCAAAAAGTATATACAAGATCCAAACCACAAAACATACTAAAAAGCTCTGGACAACCACTGGTATTACGATTTCGTGCAAAAAGAAATGAGAACTGTTCATTGGCACAAAAAATTCAGACAAGCACACCCAGCTAAATCACTATAAAAAATACGCAAAGTGCTAAGCAAAATTATTCAGAAGTCAAAAAGTTTGTATCTCTGCTCCAAAATTAATCAATCAAGTAACAAAATCAAAACTGTATGGGAAGTGATAAAGAGTGAGACTGGTGCAAATTGCCCCAGTAGGTCCCAAAACATTGTTCTCAATAATGAAGATAGACAGGTACAAAATCAAAATACTGTGGCAAAAATTTTCAATGAGCGTTTTCTAAGTGTTGCTGAGACAGCAGGACACAATGGCTCCTTAGGAGAAACATTAGAAATACTGAAATGGCATTTTCTAAACTCCATAAAGCAGATAGGTATAGCCC
The DNA here is from genome assembly GCF_023897955.1 of Schistocerca gregaria. Taxonomy (NCBI): domain Eukaryota; kingdom Metazoa; phylum Arthropoda; class Insecta; order Orthoptera; family Acrididae; genus Schistocerca; species Schistocerca gregaria. The sequence goes on along the minus strand of NC_064925.1, from coordinate 53,228,472 downwards.
CAATAACAGTACAGGAAGTAAGAAAAACCATTAATTTTTTAAAATCAAAAAATTCAACTGGTGTTGACAAAATCTCTAACAAACTGCTAAAAGCCTGCTGCAATGAGTTGAGTGAAGTCCTAGCTCATATATTCAATGCCTCTCTCAAACAAGGTATCTTCCCTGAAAGTATGTAATATGCTATTGTAAAGCCCCTATTCAAAAGAGGTAATGTCTCAGATGTTACAAACTATCGGCCTATCTCTCTTCTGACACATTTTCTAAAGTTTTTGAAAAGCTAATATATGCCAGAATAGTCAGTCACCTAGAAAAAATTGCAGTAATTAGTAAAAACCAGTTTGGATTCAGAGAAGGTATCTCCACAAGCGAAGCAATATTTTTGTTTACAAATAACGTTTTGGATTGCCTCAACAAAAAGACATTGCATGTGGGCATATTTTGCAATCTGTTTAAAGCTTTTGACTGTGTTAGTCATAGAATACTTACAGGGAAAGCATGCCACTATGGACTCCAAGGACAAATAGGCAACTGACTCAAAACCTACCTACATGGCAGATAACAGAAAACAGTACTAGATGATAACAATAGTCATAGTCACATAGGAGGGGTAGAGACCGACTGGGGAACAGTAAAATATGAAGTTCCACAAGGTTCTGTCCTTGGCCCCCTGCTATTCCTAATATATATCAATGACCTACTATTGTCCTCAAACAAAGCAAGCAATTTTACAATGTTTCCAGATGACAAAAGTATTGTGATAGACAGTAAGATACCCTCTGATCTAGAATTAAATGCCAACCATTTACGTGAGGATGTTCTGAACTGTGTCACAGTAAATTCTTTATCAATAAACCTCACCAAAACCAATTATATTCATTTCCAATCTGATCCCAAAGCCCACAGGAAATAAACATTATACATGAGAACCAGCAGATCACCAAAATCGGAGACATCAATGTCTCAAAATCTGCTTATTTTGGCTACTTTCATTCACTTATGTGTCATAGCATAATCCTCTGGGGCAATTCACCACTATCAAAAAAGGATTTTACAAGTCAGAAAAAGGTAGAAACTTCCAGGAAAAAATTGTGTGCCGGACGAAGACTAGAACTGGAGACCTTTGCCATTTGTGGGCTAGTGCTCTACCAACTGAGCTACCCAAGCATGACTCACGCCCCGTCCTCACAGCTTTACTTCTGCCATTATCTTGTCTCCTGCCTTCCAAAGTTTACAGAAGCTCTCCTGCGAACCCTGCAGAACTAGCACTCCTGTAAGAAAGGATATTGTGGAGAAATGGCTGAGCCACAGCCTGGAGGATGTTTCCAGAATGTGATTTTCACTCTGCAGCGCAGTGTGCGCTGATATGAAACTTCCTGGCAGATTAAAACTGTGTACCGGACTGAGACTCGAACTCGGGAGCTTTGTCTTTCGCGGGCAAGTAGTAGGTGAATATGGATTGGGGGGAAGAACTGAATAAGGAAGCCACCTGGTAGAATTTTGCACAGAGCATAAATTAATCATAGCTAACACTTGCCTCAAAAATCATGAAAGAAGGCTGTATACTGGAAGAAGCCTGGAGATCGTAGAAGGTATCAGATAGATTATATAATGGTAAGACAGAGATTTAGGAACCAGGTTTTAAATTTTAAGACCACAATCTATTGGTTATGAACTGTAGATTAAAACTGAAGAAACTGCAAAAAGGTGAGAACATGAAAAGATGGGACCTGGATAAACTGAAAGAACCAGAGGTTGTAGAGAGCTTCAGGGAGAGCATTAGGGAACAACTGACAAGAAGGGGGGAAAGAAATACAGTGGAAGAAGAATGGGTAGCTTTGAGAGATGAAATAGTGGAGGTAGCAAAGGATCAAGTAGGTAAAAAGACGACGGCTAACAGAAATCCTTGGGTAACAGAAGAGATATTGAATTTAATTGATGAAAGGAGAAAATATAAAAATGCAGTAAATAACAGAGGCAAAAAGGAATACAAACATCTCAAAAATGAGATCCACAGGAAGGGCAAAATGGCTAAGCGAGGATGGCTAGAGGGCAAATGTAAGGATGAAGAGGTGCATATCACTAGGGGTAAGATAGGTGCTGCCTACATGCCTACAGGAAAATTAAAGAGACCTTTGGCGAAAAGAGAACTACTTGCATGAATATCACGAGCTCAGTTGGAAACCCAGTTCTAAGCAAAGAAGGGAAAGCAGAAAGGTGGAAGGGGTATATAGAGGGTCTATACAAGGGCGAAGTTCTTGAGGATAATATCATAGAAATGGAAGAGAATGTAGATGAAGATGAAATAGGAGATATAATACTGCGTGAAGAGTTTGACAGAGCATTGAAAGACCTAAGTCGAAACAAGGCCCCGGGAGTAGACAACATTCTATTAGAACTATTGACAGCCTTGGGAGAGTCAAACCTAACAAAACTCTACCATCTAGTGAGCAAGATGTATGAGACAGGCGAAATACCCTCAGACTTCAAGAAGAATATAACAATTCCAACCCCAAAGAAAGCAGATGTTGACAGATGTGAAAATTACTGAACTATAAGTTTAATTAAGTCACAGCTGCAAAATACTAACGCGAATTCTTTACAGATGAATGGAAAAACTAGTAGAAGCAGACCTCGGGGAAGATCAGTTTGGATTCCGTAGAAATGTTGGAACACGTGAGGCAATACTGTCCCTACGACTTACCTTAGAAGCTAGATTAAGGAAGGGCAAACCTACATTTCTAGCATTTGTAGACTTAGAGAAAGCTTTTGACAATGTTGACTGGAATACTCTCTTTCAAATTCTGAAGGTGGCAGGGGTAAAATACAGGGAGTGAAAGGCTATTTACAATTTGTACAGAAACCAGATGGCAGTTATAAGAGACGAGGGGCATGAAAGGGAAGCAGTGGTTGGGAAGGGAGTGAGACAGGGTTGTAGTCTCTCCCTGATGTTATTCAGTCTGTATATTGAGCAAGCAGTAAAGGAAACAAAAGAAAAATTTGGAGTAGGTATTAAAATCCATGGAGAAGTAAAAACTTTTGAGGTTCGCCGATGACATCGTAATTCTGTCAGAGACAGCAAAGGACTTGGAAGAGCTGTTGAACGGAATGGATAGTGTCTTGAAAAGAGGATATAAGATGAACATCAACAAAAGCAAAACAAGGATAATGGAATGTAGTCGAATTAAATCGGCTGATGCTGACGGAATTAGATTAGGAAATGAGACACTTAAAGTAGTAAATGAATTTTGTTATTTAGAGAGCAAAATAAATGATGATTGTCGAAGTAGAGAGGATATAAAATGTAGACTGGCAATGGCAAGGAAAGCGTTTCAGAAGAAGAGAAGTTTGTTAACATCGAGTATAGATTGAAGTATCAGGAAGTCATTTCTGAAAGTATTTGTATGGAGTGTAGCCATGTGTGGAAGTGAAACGTGTACGATAAATAGTTGGGACAAGAAGAGAATCAAAGCTTTCGGAATGTAGTGCTACAGAAAAATGCTTAAGATTAGATGGGTAGACCACATAAATAATGAGGAGGAATTGAATAGAACTGGGTAGAAGAAAAATGTTTGGCACAACTTAACTCGAAGAAGGGATTGGTTGGTAGGGCATATTCTGAGGCATCAAGGGATCACCAATTTAGTATTGGAGGGCAGCGTGGAGGGTAAAAATTGTAGAGGGAGACCAAGAGATGAATACACTAAACATATTCCGAAGGATGTAGGTCGCAATAGGTACTGGGAGATGAAGAACTTTGGACAGGATATAGTAGCATGGAGAGCTGCATCTAACCCGTCTCTGGACTGAAGACCACAACAACAACATGTGTCACAGGGGGAAATGACACTTTAAAGGCCTCTGTGTGTGTGCTGTGCAGTAATTTTGTCTTCAATGTCCATATGGAAGAGATACCACACACAAGAGAGAGAAAACTTGTTAGATTTCAGAGTAATCCTTTTTCAAGCTAGAGTAAAATTACACACACACACACACACACACACACACACACACACACACAAATGAGGGCACACACCTGTGCCCCTACATGGTGCTGGATAGATGAACACTGCTAGTACTGCATTTTGGCAGGTGAACTCGGCTGTAGTGCACAGGTGGTTGGTAGAGGGAGTGAGAGGGGGGAGGCAGGAAGAGTAATGTGGGGTTGTGAACTGGGAGGCAGTAACAGCACAGACAAAAGGGAAACTGTCGTGTGGAGGGTGCAGGGACAGTGGAACATCACAGACTGAGGCCATGAGACCAAGATGATTACAGGAGTGGAGAATTTGTTCCAAGGATAACTTCTGTCTGCATAGTTCAGAGAAGCTGGTGGTGGAGAGCCCACCTTGTGAAGCAGTCACTAAAATACAGCATGATGTGCTCAGCTGCTTGCTGTGCCACTGGGCAGCCAACTCTGTCGTGGCAACAGCTTGGCAGTTGCCATTTTGTCAGGATGATATCCCTGACCAAGGTGCTAAACAGCTAAACCTGCTCAATCCACCCACTCAGAATTTCCTGTTCCAGCCCCTGTCACATGCTTATCATAACCTATCAGAGGCCAGGCCACCTGTGAAAGCACAGGTCACATACCAAATCTGCTGTCAATACTGCACAGCATTTATGTTGGTATGACAACCAACCAGCTGACCAGCATGATGAATGGCCACCATCAAACTGTTGCTGTAAAAAATTTGACCACTCTGTGGCACAACAAGCAACTGGGCACAATGTGGTTAGGTTCAATGACTGCTTCACAACCTGGGCCATCTGGATCCTTTCCTCCACAACCAGCCTATCTGATCTGAGCAGGTAGAAGCTATACTTGCAACACATCCTCGCTCCCACAATCATCCTGGCCTCAATCTCCAGTAATCCATGTCCCCACATCCCCCGTCCCAACTTTTCCCCTCTCTCTGTGCTCTCACCCATTCTCAATTCACATCCCCTCATGACCTTCAGCATGCGCCGCTCCTCAGATGCTCCGACAAGTGTACATCATCTCATGCCCAGCCCATGTACCTGCCATCTCTTCCTCCAATATTCCTAGCAAGCTCACCAGCCACCTCCCTTTCGCAAAAATTCGAAGAACTAACTTGACATACACTGTGAAAAGAGGGTGGATTCTAGACACACACTATGTAAAATGGTCAATGATATTGGATCATTAGAGTAAAGGAATGATCCAAAATAAGAGAAGATAAATGGCAGGGAATGTAAAAATGTTTATACAGATGGGAATGAAGTAGAGGAGGACCTCAAAGAGTCACAGAAGTTATATTTTGATGATTTGCTGAGTCCAGAGGGTGTAGAAGAGTAAGATAGGGTCATAGTTAAGAGAAAGCTTGAACTGGAAATGGAAAGAGACCTGATATGTACAGAAGTGAAGGAGCCACTAAAGAAACAACTAAAGTAGTTGAAAACAAATTATTCATTGGGTCCAGATAGCATCCCAATTCAGTTTTTCAAAGAGTTCTCTACAGTACTGGTCCCTTATTTAGTTGACGTTTATTATGAATCGCTCGCCCAGTGCAAATTCCCGAGCAACTGGAAAAAAGCCCAGGTGACTGTGTGTATAATGAGGGCAAAAGGATGGACTTGCTAAGTTACAGATCAATATCCCTAACATCGGTTTGTTTCAGAATCCTTGAACGTATTCTCAGTATAAATACAACAAATTTTCTTGAGACCAAAAACCTTATGTCCATGATTCAGCATAGTTTTAGAAAGCACCGCTCATTTAAAACTCAGCTTGCCCTTTTCTCACTTGATATTCTGCAAACTACGGATGAAGGGTAGCAAGCAGATTCCATACTTCTAGATTTCTGGAAAATGTTTGACACAGTGCCCCACTGCAGGCTGTTACAGAATGAACAAGCATATGGAATAGGTTCCAGATAAGTGAGTGGCTTAATTAATAGAACCCAGTATGTTATCCTTGACAATGAATGTTCACCAGAGACAAGGATATCATTAGGAGTGCCCCAGGGAAGTGTGATAGGACCACTGTTATGCATATAAATGATTTGGTGAACAGGGTGACCAGCAATCTGTGGTCGTTTGCTGATGGTGCTATGGTGTATGATAAGGTATCATCGTTGAGTGACTGCAGGAGAATCTAAGATGACTTAAGACTAAATTTCTAGTTGGTGTGATGAATGGCTGCTAGCTCTAAATGGAGAAAAATGCAAGTTAATGCAGATAAGTAGAAAAAAAACAAACCCATATGTTCGGATACAGCACTAGAAGTGTCTTGCTTGACACAGTCATGTCATTTAAATAACTGGGCATAAAACTGCAAATTGATATGAAATGGAAGGAGTACATGACAATTGTATTAGGAAAGGTGAATAGTCTAATTAGATTTATTGGGATACTTCTAGGGAAGTGTGGTTTGTCTGTAAAGGAGACTACATATTAGATGCTGGTACGACCTATTCTTTGGTTTATTGGTATAATACTGGGGAATTGCAATCAGTCTACAAAGGAGATTGCTTACAAATCACTCATATGACCCATCCTAGAATATGGTTTAAGAGTGTGGGGCTCATACCAGATAAGACTAACAGATGATTTGGACTTATACAGAGAAGTGCTGCATGAATGGTCACAGATTTTTTTTTTTTTTTTTTCCTTAAAAATCCGTAGGAGAGTGTCACAAAGATAGTGAAGGAACTGAACTAGAAGACTCTTGAAGATAGACGTAAACTATAACCGAGAAAGTCTATAAACACAGTTTCAGGAACTGTCTTTAAATGATTACTCTATGAGTACACTACAACCCCTACGTGTCACTCACAGAGAGACCATGAGGATAAGATTAGAATATTTACTGCACACACAGATGCATTAAGTCAATCATTCTTCCCGCAATCCATACGGGAATGGAACAGGAAGGATCCCTAATAATTGGTTGAGGCTCAGAGTACTATGGGACTTACCTGATAGTTGGTACAATGGTATGTAACCTCTGCTATGCACCTCACAGTGGTTTGCAGAGTACAGATGTAGATGTACAGTACTGCTCGAGTATGTGGGGTCTGTACCACATTCGATTGAAGGAAGACCCGAAGCAATTCAGAGGCGGGGTGCTAAATTTGTTACTGGTAGGTTCAGACTTCATGCAAGCATTGTGGAGAAGCTTGGGAACTCAAATGGGAATCCCTGGAGGGAAAGTGGCATTCTTTTTGAGGAACACTAGTGAGAAATTTTAGTGAAACAGAATTTGAAACTGACTGCAGAACAATTCTGTTGCCTCCAACATACACTGCATGTAAAGATCATGAATACAAGATATGAGAAATCAGGGCTCATGCAGAGGAGACACATAGACAGTCATTTTCCCCTCATTATATTTGTGAGAGGAACAGGAAAGGAAATGACTAGTAGTGGTATGGGGTACCCTCTGGGCCATAAGGTCGATTGTGGAGTATCTATGTAGATGAAAGGAGCAAAGGCAACAGGTCTGGAGCAGCACAAGATGTGTATACACATTTAATGTAGACAATTTTGAGAGCTGTGTGGAAGAAAATGACACTTCCAGAAGACAGAAAGAAGGGAGTAATTTCATCTGTCTTCAAGAAGGGATGAGGAAAGGATGTATAAAAAAATATAAGGGCTTTTTCCATATATGCCACTGTGCAAAAAGTCTACAAGAAAATTCAAGAGAGACAAATCTAGAGAAAAGTTGAAAAGTAGCTGAGGGAAGAACAGTGTGGCTTGAGGCCAGGGAAGTTCACAGTAGAACAGCTACAGAAGCATTACTACGAGTTTGCAGACATCTACGTTCTGTATTCACATTAGACATAGAACACTGTATTTGGAAAGGAGTATAGAATCAAACCGTATCAAGTACATAAGAATTATACATGGCAAATGTAGGTGCAAAAAGTGGGAAGAGATCCAATAGGACGGCTAATGCACAGAAATGATATGAAACAAGGCTGTGCACTTTCTCCCTTGCTTTTCAAAATTGTGGAGGATGATATAACGATAGAAGTGACAAGGAAATTGGCGACAGGATAACAGCGATGTTGTTGGTTGATGATTTGATGTTATGGAGACACAATGAGGAGGCAGCACAAGAGCAGGTAAATGTTTGGGGATAAGCCATGCAAGAATATGATGTTAAATGTAATGCAAAGAAGAATGATCTTTTGGCCAGAACAACTTTATAGTAAACATGACACTTGCTGACGAGCAGCTGAAAACGAGGAAGTTTCAAGTGTCTGGGGTGCATAGTACAGGAAAATGGAAGAAATGATGAAGAGATAAGTGAACGGGCAAGGTAAACTCATAGCTGAGTGAGAAGAGTTAGAGGAAAGATGTGAAACAAAGAAGCCCTCATAAAAGTAAAAAAATATCCAAAAGAGAAAAGAAAACTGAGCCAGATTTGTGACAGAAAGGTGGTGGGGAGACAAAAGAATACAAAAAGGATTGTGTACTCCAGCTACAGCCAATGGCTGAAAACTGTACTGTGAAGACGATGACACTCTAAAATTCAATTTTTTATTAAAAACTATAACTCTTCCTTGTGTCAGTGTGTATATAAATAACTTGAAGAAATTAGGTTATCACCTATTGCAATAATTATATTTCTAAAAGTTTTTTCAAGTTATTTCAATAGAAAATATTTACCCATAGTATCATCAGGGAAACCTGTAGCCCTACACATCATATCACTCCACAACTGACTTTTCCCACATTCATTGTACCTGTCTAATTTATTTCTATTACCATAACTTAATAGCTTTTTCAAATTATTGGACAAGACTGTCCACAAGCATCTTTTGTAGATTTTTTTACCTGATATGACTAGAAATTGCATGGTAACATACACTAAATACAACATTTTCTTTCACTAGTATGCAATTATTGAGATAGAGACATTCATCCATTTTTCTAAATGGTTTGTTGTATACTGGTTGTATAACTTACATATGATTATAGAAAGTTGCATTGAAGCAACCATCAAAATTGTGTCAACCTAGGTTACTTGAACCAAATTTAATGAACAATTTGTATCTCTACTTATTACTTGAAAATAAATACTATTTCAAGGTGTAGCTCTTATTTCCTGCATTGCTGTAACACAGCTTTGATCATAAAAGGCTAATTAATGTGACTGTGCTGCAGTCTCAGAGAAATTGAAAGTTAGTAGGTAAAATTCTGAATACAAATACAGCCAAGTGAAGGATAAGTGACATACAAAACACAACAGCATAGGCAATTAGAAACTTACAGATACACAAAGAACAGGAAATGTGTAACTAGAGAGATAATAAAATGAAGTATTTTTTCTTACTGCTATTACTGACTAAATTCACTATCTACAGTATGTATGAGCAACTCACAACACACACAAAGTCTCAAGGTAACTATCCATTAGCTGTGCATTATTCTATAAAATGTATTCTGGAAAACAGGAGGTTTTGCAGTCAAGTAAAAATGTGTTTCACTGGAGAAACAGCATTCTATCTTATGTAAACCATGGTGCTCCTCTAGCTAGTTACTTTGTTGTACACTCTAGTGCACGTTTTCGACATACTGGTAGTGTAATTCGATGACATGGTTTACTAATGAATGTCAATCTGTTGCTGGTAACTCACCGGAAACATTCACTGACGAGTACAGTACATTTTACTTGTGCTTCTTCTGTTCCACCATAATTAACAATGCATGCCAGAAGTCTGACAGTTTCTGCTTTTGCATGGAAAATTGGTACAATCAGAAACGATGTTGGGTCTGGTGTTACTAGATTCTTTAGCATGTTGTGAAGTTCTGGATCAAGCTCTGAGGAAGAGGCTGTAATCGAACACCTCCTTTTTACTGCTACATGAAGAATGTTATTCCGTACCTGCAAGTGTATTAAACAAAATATTAAAATCCGAATCCAGAAAACAACCGTAAAACTAGTGATGCGACAAATCTGCAAAAGTTTTAACTAATGTAACAAATTTAACAATTCGATAGTAATCAATTTTTAATGTGTGAAAAACTGAAAAACACTCAAGTTGTTGACGCCAAGATCGAAAATCACTGAGTTACAACTAGCCTTCAATTAGCGCTTTACTACATCATGGAGAATTACAAAAGACTCACTGGAAATCGCAGTTCATGATCCAGCTGGTTATCGCCCAGGACCTGAACTAAAGCCTCTTCATTCTCAGGCAGGAGAGGCACCAGAAACACTAATTCAGCTCCCGTACGGTCTTGTAGCTGAAGATACAGTAACAATCATTGTTAGCATTGCTAGTTGTTAAGTCATTCGTTATTCGACGAAGTTTATGGACTCTGTCATGACTTACATATCTGTTAACTTTCTTCTGTATTTCGAAGCCATTGAGATCAAATAAGGATGCACAAAATTCTAGGAGGAGATTTGGGTCGCTGGGAAATGAATTTTCTGTTGCCATTGTTATGACTGTACCACTGCAGCCGGTGCTCACACTTTGCTTTTGGATTAGTTCCTCTCAGTCTTAATATTCTGTCGTTCTTATCTGCTTCGATAGTGACCAACGCAAAATGATATTTTGTCTGTATATGACGCGACAGAATGAACTACGTTTTATCAGCAATTCATAATCTTCAGCTGGTCCCATCCCATTGATTCCTTTCTTTCTTTTTTATCTTTTTGACAGTACTTCCAGAACCGAATCTACCGCAGCCTCTTCTTTGCCGGCAGAGATGCAGCACGGGTACAGTAGGTTATTGATTTCTATCTTTATGTCGTGCAAACGTTGTGGTTATAACTTTAGTTCTCGTTCGTCAGTTAAATAATTGCTGACCTGTGTGGCTTCGGTTATTCAGATGAAACATTTCCTGTTAAATCGTTTCAAGTATCGAACAGTGAACCCACTTATTGTCTGAGTTGGTGCTGTGATATCTTTGGTCGGTGCGGATTCGATCCCTTTGGGCGTTAAAATAATGTGTTATTGAGAGTGTTGTAAATTGCTTTACACGTGAAGTTTTGTATGATATACAGCTTATTGACTGATTATTTTACAATACAATGCACTACCATTAAACATAAGTCGCAGTCGTAGCACATTTATTTATACGTGCAGTTTAGTGAAGTGCTATTAAACATAGTTTACAAAATGGCTTCAAGTGATTCAGCGGGCGATGATTCGCTTTACCCAATAGCAGTTCTGATTGACGAATTGAAGAACGAAGATGTTCAGGTGAGAAAACGTTATTAATGAGGAATTTGTATACTGACTGTTAGCCCTTTAGTCTTGTGGGTATTTAAGTCGACGTAACCTCATCTGCAATTGCATGTGACAAACCGTTGATTAAAAATGATTATATTTCAGCTGCGATTAAATTCCATCAAGAAGCTGTCAACCATTGCACTTGCGTTAGGTGTTGAAAGAACACGAAGTGAACTGATACCTTTCCTGACGGAAACAATTTATGATGAAGATGAAGTACTCCTCGCATTGGCAGAACAGCTTGGAAATTTCACCCCTCTTGTCGGCGGCCCAGAACATGTACACTGCTTGCTGGTGAGTTTTAATATCACACAATCCTTTATAAGTAATGTTGATTTAATAGCTTTGTTGACATAGTTCAAAATGTGTAGTATGAAGTATTTATAGCATTGCCAACATAGAGCTACAGGTACAGTAATTGTTCTAGAGCCCCTAGTCAGTAGCACATTATTTGTACTCTGAACATCCCAAAATAATATTACGCTCCTTGGTGAGCCAGCTGTAATTTGAACCTTTCTTTTTACTTGGAAGTATTTCACGGATCAGTGTAACATTCCATGGCTACTGACACTCTTCCCTGCTGTGTCAACCATTTGCCACTGATTCAGTTATTAAATAAGATTCCTGCTACAGAATCAGTTTGCTATGTGAAAAATTATTAATGTGCTAGGAAATTATGGACCAGGATCTTAGAATTTGTTTTCCTTTTTTTGAGCAAAGATTGGGGAATTTTTATATGATCAGTATTAATTAGAATGTGAAAAGGCACAAAATGTGTTGACCTAAAGTACCAGTGAAGCAATTTATTTTTTATTTATTTAGTTTTCCAGTAAGGTTGAATATAATCTTTAATAGTGACTACTTTTGAACATTTGCATTAACTTTGAAACTATTGTCTGCATTAGGATGTTTAATTTTAATAAAAATATGATAAACAAAATGTTAAAACACATAAATAGATTTCCAGCATTCTTTGTGCACAGATCACATTGGTGCAATACATTGCTTATGACATTCTTCTTGCATCTCTAGTATTTGATTGTAATACAATTGCAGATAAACATTTGAAGGGATTGTCCATATGCCAAGTGAACATAATAAATGTGGTAAGGACACTTCACAGGTGCCCTGAGGTGTTTACTATATGTTATGTGCACAGTCTCTATTTACATCCAGTTGTACCTCACTTTATTATATGACCAAAAAGACTATATATAATAGTGCCTGCTGCTGTAGTCAACATATTTTTAAAGTTAAAATTGTTGTTTTATTATTTTAACCAAACATGTATTGCAACAGTGTTCATAACATTTAGACCGCATGTAGAGTTGTCAAAATAATATGCAAATGTGCCACCACATGTGATCATTGATAATAGAATGTAATATCATGGGTACAAGTTTAATTTTTAATGGCAGTTGTAATTTCACAACCACATTTGATTAAAATTACACAAGTTTTTAAATGGAAAAGTATATTTGGGAATGCATATATGAAATTGAGAGTTTCCGTTTGCTGTAAACAGACATAGTAAATATTCTCTCTTCTTGAGAAACCAATTGATAGTTCTAGAAGCCCTGACAATGTATATCAGAGGGTTATCATACAGTCTTATTGTCTACATAAGAAATCGTTTAGGCAATATAATGTTTCTTTTCAGGGTTCCCTACTTCAGTCGATAAAAATAGAATGCTTCTAGGATAACTTTCTGTCTGTTAAGACCCCGCTTTTTCTCAGGAGCAACTAGTGGTATCAAGTTAAAATTTGCAAAATACATACTAAACTCCAAGGTCCTTTGGCGATGTAAAAAACTTGATCTCCTAAGTATGTGCAGACAAAAGATAGGGCTATTTGTCACATATTTTGATACCCAGAAACACACTTATTCAAACCTATTGAAGATATATATATGATTAAATTTGTGTGGTACCCTCAGAGCGCAAATCCTACTTGCTCTTGTGTGGTTTTTCTACTAAAATTGTGCTTCAGAATTTTTGTGCGTACATGCATATCCCATTTTGCTCTGATGTGTTAGTGAGATGAGTCTCTTCTACCAACTTTTGACCTCCTCCTGCGTTGTCTTCTGTGCTATCTCATTTATTGTTTCACCTATTTAATAATTTTTAGTGTGTATCTAAATTGCAGCTACGATTGTGCTCAGATTGTCCATCTGCATTTTATACTTATTTTGGTGAATTTTGATGAATTTCATCAGGTGGGCATGCAATGGATGTTTACATTTAGTTCCCTCAGTTTGTTTGCATGATCATAGTCACTTACTGTTTTGTTTTGAAATCTATCCTATAGTGCGTTTAAATTTAGTTGCAACTTTTGACGTATGGCTGGCCAGAGACGGATGTGATGCTGTTGCCCGGCTAACACCAATGACAAGTCTGTTTTCCCTGCTACACCACCAGCGGCCTGGCTGGTAAAGCGCCCCTGTTGCGAAACCACGAGTAAACAATACCATGTGGCGTCATGCAGTAGGTGTCAGCAGTCGTTAGGTCTTGTTGTACTGTCATATTTTATGGCATTGAAATGTTCTGTAGTTATCATGTGTTGTGAAGAAGTGTTTTGTGTTTGCGTTGCATTAATAGCAACAGCGCAGTACATCTGAATAAGAGATTTGCGATAAAAGTATTGTCCAGGGTCGCCGTTCACCAGCTGGGAATAGAACATTGTGCTGCAAAACTTTCCTCGGAATTTGACAGTAGTAATGGACAGAGTGCCATACCACACAGTTGTGATGCATAAATCCCCAACAATACAGTGGAAGAAATATGATATTTTGCTCTGTGTACAAAGAAATGTTGCCCGAGATAAAAGTTGAACCTAACGTGTATAAAGTTAAGTTAATGGAACTTCTAGTGCCATATAAGCCAAAGCTTCATGCCACCAGGTTGACAAATTGGCTAAACGTGAAGGGCATAGTTTAATCAGGCATCTTCCATATCATGCTCATTAGAACCCGACCGTGTGTATAGGCTGAGGGGAAAAGGCATTTATCGGTCGTGACTGTTATAGAAGAGCAGAAATTAGTTTGTGAGTTAAGAATTAAGTTTCTATTGTATTTCTCATTGCGGTGTTGTTTGATGTTATCGGTTTGTTGCTTGTCGCGTGTTAAGTCATTTAATTCAATTTGTGGCTTCTTTTGTTAGGTATGGTTATGATGTCTACGTTTAATAGTGCACGTCTGCTTGCTGAAATGGGGGACGACATGTTGTCCGTTATTAAGCTTCCTGCAACTTTTTGGGCTTGTGGCGGAGATAGTTCAAATGGCTCTGAGCACTATGGGACTCAACTGCTGTGGTCATTGGTCCCCTAGAACTTAGAACTACTTAAACCTAACTAACCTAAGGACACCACACACATCCATGCCCGAGGCAGGATTCGAACCTGCAACCGTAGCAGTCGCACGGTTCCGGACTGCGCGCCCAGAACCGCGAGACCACTGCGGCCGGCGGCGGAGATTGTGAAATGCAGCGTATGGGAGGGTGTGGTTTTTTTCGTGTTATGGTGTTTGGTGGGGATTTTGCGTGTTGTTGGCTCAGTGTTATTTGCTGCATATGTTGGTAGTTGATGTTTTGGTATCGGCACTTGTGGTTGTTTCATGTGTCTTAGGGGAAGTACTCGATTCCCATTTTTTTGGGATCATCAGTTGTATTTGAGCTATATATGTCGTGGGAATTGAACTATTCCAATTTGTCGTCATAGCTGTGCTTTGGTATTATGAGCTGCTGTTGACCTATATAGGTCATGGGAAGAGACAGAATCCAATTTGTCGTTATAGCTATATGTTTTGATATCGTGAATTGTTGTTGACCCACATAGGTCAAGGGAAGTGTCTGATTCAAATTTTTATTGTTTTAGGTGTTGGTTCTGTGGTATCGACAGTTGTGGTGTATTTATAATTTGTGGAATAGTTTGTTTTTATTTTGTGGTATTGACAATTGCGGTTGAGATATGTAGGTGTAGGGAAGTGACCGATTCGTGTCGATGTTGTACATGTAGTGGTATTTGGGAATTTTGTGGTGCCTTTATGTCATCGTTTAGTGTATTTTGGGATCGTGGTGTGTGTCTGTATGTGTTTATATTTAGTCTGTCCCCACCTAAAATCCCCCAATTTCCCACACTGGTCCCGTTAGTTTGATTATAGTTTCTAAGGGAGATGTGTGTGTTGGTTTTATATTTATTTTCATGTTTGTTGTGTTTATGTAATGATATCATAGGTGCCATATTGGTGGCATTGAGAATGGTCGTTTCCGCCATATTGGTGACTTCATTGGTCAAATCAGATGGGTGGAATCGGACGCTTCTGTAATCCTGAAGTTTACGCTCACTGAGACTGAAATACTGACAAAAGAAGCCACTGCAAATGTTACACAACAGGACTGGTCTTGAGTTCTCAGCCATAGCAAAAGGCAGTTGAGGAGACATCGATTCGTGAAGGACTGTCACGAGCTTTGAAGAATACATAACTTCTCTTGTTATCCTGTTGTCAGAACACAGTAGAGTTTTGAAATATTTATCTGAGTAACATTCTAATTCTAATGCATTTGAAATTGCCACAGAATACTGAAATAGTGTTATTACACTAACAACTGAGGGCTAGTGAGCCCAATAGCTTTTGAAACGGTCCATTCTTGACATAAAAATAAACTTGTAACTTCTTCACTTATATTGTCACAAAACTTGCAGCAATTCTCATTTCACTAGCTATCGATAGCCCTAAGTAGGTACATTATTCACTGAAAAAGTCCGTAGTCATTTCGCATATTAATTGTATGGCAAAAGACACTCATGTTTGTGCACTGTTGTTTGTCAAAATCTTGTTTGGCTATATCAAACTATTTATAAGATGGGCACTGTGTGAGTATTTCTCCCCCCCCCCCCCCCCCCCATTTATATATGGAGTGTGGGAAGAATGATTGATTGAATACCTCTCCCCGTGCTGTAATTGTTCTAATTTTTTCCTCATGATGCCTATGTGAGTGACTCGCAGAGGTTATAGTGTATTCCTAGAGTAATCATTTAAAGCTGGTTCTTGTAACTCGTTAATAGACATCTTGGGATAGTTTACATCTGTCTTAAAGAGTGCTATTTTAGTTCCTTCAGCACCATTTAGAGCAAGTTGCTAATCACTGCACCAAGTTGAAATCTTACTAAGATCTGACTGAATATTTATGCAATGTCTTTCAGGTAGTACTTCATTATAGACAGCTGCATCATCTGCAAAAAGCCTTATTTTATTGTTAATATAGTTTGCAAGGTCTTTAATATACAACAAGAACAGCAAGGGTCTCAATACACTTCCCTGGGGCACACCTGCAGTTACTTCATCTGGCGATGACTTTCCATCCAAGATTACATGCTGTGTCCTGCCTACCGAAAGGTCCTCAATCCAGTCAAATATTTCAGTTAATACCCCATATGATTGTACTTTTGACAATAAGTGTAGGTACAGTACTGAGTCAAATGCTTTCCAGAAATTAAGGAACACTGCATCTACCTAGTTGCCTTGGCCCAAAGCTTTCAGTATGTCGTGTGAGAAAGCTGCAAGTTGGGTTTCACATGATCGATGTTTTCGAAATCCATACCTGTTGGAATTGCCGTGGTATTTGTTAAAGATACCTCATTATGTTGTAGCTCAGAATATGTCCTAAGATTCTACAGCTAATTGCTGTTAAGAATATTGAATGGTAGTTGTGTGGATCACTTCTACTACCCTTCTTGTAGACAGTTGCGACCTGTGCTATTTTCCAAGAACTGGGCTAGCCTTTACATATGACCAGAATTTCTTTGGGTTCTGAGAAAAATCACTTGACAATATTGTGCTGTGGTAACCATTGAAGGCATCAAGCATTGCTCTTTTCATAGCCAAATGAATTTCATTCAGCGCCTCTCTGTCTCTAGCCCTACCATTTGTTTTACACTTATTGTGCAGTAATCTCTGTTTCCTTAGAAGTTTCTTTGCAGTGACTATATACTACAGAGGTTCCCTTCCATTATGAACTGTTCTACTGGGTACTTACCTATCCAATGCATGGTTAGCTATTCTTTTAAACTTAAGTGAGAATTTCTGTACATGATCCTGTCCTGTGCTGAAAGTTTAAAGTTCCTCATTGATATATGACACTACGTATTTTTTATATAAGTTACTGAACATGTATATCTTTCTGCTTGTTTTCGTTGTCCTTTGCACTTTGGTAATCATTGTCGCTACAGCTGATCATGGTCACTGGTACCAATTTCCTCAAAGAGGTCAGGTCTATTTGTTGCCATTAGATCCAATATATTTCTGTCAGAGTTGAGTTCCTGACTGTCTATTCTAGATAGTTTTCAGAGAAGGCATTTAGTAAAGTTTCACATGATGTCTTGTCATGGCCACTACTAATGAAACTATAATTTTCTCATTTAATTGTTTGGTGGTTAAAGTGTCCACCGATGATTACAATATGATTGGGGAACTTATGTACAAATGAACTGAGTTTTTCTCTAGTGATTTTGGTTAACATCTGGAGAGTGGTCTGCTGAATTATAGAAGGATCCAATTATCATTCTATGCCCAACCCTGAGACTTCATCTTGCTCAGACAATCTCACATGCAGCCTTGATTTCTATCTCGCTGGATATGGGTTTCTTGTCCATTTCCCATTTGCCTATCCTTCTGTCACATTTTAGTGTTTATGTATTGAAACCATTACTAAAACTAAGATACCGTTCAAGAAACATTACACAACAATGATGTTATAAACATCTAGACTGCTATTTCCAGTTCGTGACTTCACATGTGGTGGTATCATGTTGACAGTCTAAAATTTCAGTTGTAGAGAAAAATCCATTTGTAGAATATAGTGAGCACACGCATCAGTATAAATCTGAACATCCTCAATGGCAATGTTTGAACATCTGGCAGGAGGTGGGTGAACATCTTCAGGGGTGCAGTGGGAAAACTGTCAAGTTTGTTGTTGTTGTGTATCTCTTGTCTCTTGTAGAAGGATCCTTTATTTTCTTTTTATCCTTGATTTTCTTGTATGTAGACAAGCTTCTTGAATACATACTGGCCAATATTGTCATTAATCCCAGCTGCTTGAAAATGGGTCTGCACTGGCCAAATGTCTTGCAGCAAGATTTATCAGGGTTGCCACAGGTCCTGGAAAGCGGGGGATATCAGGCAATTTCAAATGTGTCAGAGAAATCAGGAATATTTGAAAAAACACTTGAAAAATCCCATTTTTTGTCTCATTGGATGAAATGGTTTGTGAGATGCCATGCATCGTCTGTGGTTGGGTGCGGCTGAGCACGTGTGCTGCTTGCCTACTACCTCACCCCTACTACTTCTCCCCTTCTACCACTCCCCTCAGCTTGCAGTCAGTGCTTCCACCATTTGTTGCATGTAGCCTAGCAGCCACAGATGAGAGGCACGGAGACGTGAGGAGTGGTTTGTTTGGATCTGATTCTTAGAGATTATAGACAGCAGTCATGTGTGCACGAGTCGTGTGTGTGTGTGTGTGTGTGTGTGTGTGTGTGTGTGTGTGTGTGTGTGTGTGTGCGCGCGTGTGTGCGCGTGCGTGCGTGCGTGCGTGCGTGCGTGCGCTCTTATTTTCTGACAAAGGCTAACAGTCGACAAATTGGTTGAGAGATTGTGATTGTCTTTCCTACATGCTTGTGTGCGGCTCATCGATCTTCTTTTTGGTGAGTTGCTACCCATCCTCATGATTGATTCCTAGAGTATTTGCACAAGTTATCTGTTGCTTGAATTGATCATCGTGGTCCCATTTCATGTACATATTGTCTGTGACTTGTTTTTAGCTGGCCACACCAGTCGATTTCTGTAACAGGCCAAAACCACAGGCTGTTTCTGTGGGTATCTCTAACGGATCGGACTGCTGGTCTGAAACCTTAGCTTCCCACTAACATGCAGGTCCTGCCCATCAGGTCTAGTCTCGCCGACCTGCCAGCAGGCCAGGTCTGTTTGCACTCCAGGGGACTCCACTCTTCATCGGGTTTTTACCTGGCTCCTATTGGGCTCCAGCTTTTGCAGCATTTTCCCCTTCTGTGCTGTATCTCCATCTTCTTGCTATTCTTTTTCCCCTCCCTTGGGGAACATGTCTGGGGTGTTATTGGGAATGTTGTGCATTGTCTGTTGCTGACGTAAGAACAGTCTCGCCATTGTTTTTCTCTTGCTTTTCCTTTCTTTGTATCCCTTCTCTCGTTCCTCGACTGCGGCATTTGCGGTTTCTCTCTTCTTCTTCTTCCTCCTCCTTTTGCCCTCCTGAAGGCTGGCCCATGTGTCCGACACATAACAGGTGACTGGGTAACGAGTAATTCCCAACCTCAGGTTGATAGGTTCGCACGTACCCCCTGGTACAGGATAGGCCTATGGCGGGGGATAGCCTGAGCTGCAACCTTCCCAAATTGCCGATTGGTCCCTCTGTCAGGTGTTAGGAAGGTGTGACCTGAAGTGTGAATAATCACCTGAGGTGGGTGCACCCGCTTGTGAAGCCCCGCCGCCCCCCCCCCCCCTCCTCCTCCCCCCAGTTGGAAGGAGCACGCTGTCGGAGACGCTGGCAATCGTGGGGATTTTCTCGTAATGAGTCAATCAACAGCTACGAAATGTAAATGTAATGAAACTAATGATTCAAAGACTCTTCCTGCTGCACCGCAGTTCCTCACGCTCTCACGTACTGAAGACTGTTAGTCTTCACCACAGTAAATCCCCTTATTATTCAGAAAGGTGTTGATGGAGTTGCCAGCCGTGTAAAATCCTGCTCTTGTTTATGGAATGGAACTTTGCTTTTGGAAACTACTTCTGATTCTCAAGCACAACAACTGCTTGCCGCCTCGCTTCTCCATGGCTACCCTGTTCGAGCTGAGGCCCATAGAACTTTGAATTCTTCCCATGGTGTTATTTACACTTGGCTGCTCAACAGTCTAACCAAGGCCAAAATCCAATCTTACCTCTCTGATCAGGCTGTCATTGCCATCCACCAGGTAATGAAAAAGGTAGATTCCTCCTTAGTGCCCACCTGCACTTTTTTTTCATCTTTGAAAGAGTGGTTCTTCTGTAAAAGATCAAATCAGGCTATGAAATTATTACAGTCCAGCCATAAATTACGAACCCAATGCGCTGCTATCAGTGTCATCGTTTCAACCACACTAGAATGTCTTGTCGATACCCAGCGAAATGTGTAACCTGTGGTAGGTAAGCGCATGAGGGTGTTTGTCCACCTCCTCCCCACTGTATCAACTGCAATGGCAGCCATGCCGCCTCCTATCGGGATTGTCCCGTGTGTCTTGATGAGAAGGCTGTCAAAGAGATACGGGTTAAGGAAAAAGTGCCTTACATGTTTGCTCGCAAGTAATTGGCTAGTCGCAAATCCTGCATTCTCCCGTGTGGCACCTATAGTTCTGTTCTTGTTACCCCTCACTCCATAAAGGACACTGCCACTCAGACGTGTGATCCCTCTAATTCAGCTCTGAGGTTGTGAAATCACCCAGTGTCAAGGTAGCTTTGCTATGCCCCCGTCCAGCTGTGCAATAAGCCATCAAACTCTCTCCTCAAGGGGCAAAGCCATCAGCTTCACAACTGATAGGCCGGAAAGGACAGAAGGAGTACTTAAGACTTATACGTCCCTCCAGCCAACCAACATCCGAATCTTCCTCTAACTGGAAAGGCTCGAAGTAGTCAAACAAAGGCAAACGTTCTTCTCCTTCACCGACTTGCAGATCCTCTTTGATGGTGTCACCACGTGATACCTTAGCGTGGCTGGCCTCTGTGTGGCCAGTGTGCATCTCCAACCGTTTTTCAGTGTTGGACTCCACAGACTGACAAAACAAGCAATCCAATGCTTCTCTGGACCCCATGGAGTAGGATCCTCCTGCTTCTCTGCCCTGTAGTAGCGACTCTTCACAGGCTGTCACTCGGCAGCTGCCTACGTGACACTCCTATATCTCTTCCTCATCATGACTCCGCTTCAATGGAACGTTTGTGGCCTGTGGTCCCACACAGAGGATTTACAGCTGCTTTCAGCATTGCAGCATCCTCTAGTACTCTGTCGTCAGGAAACAAAATCGCGCACTCACTACCGCTTAGAGCTTTCATATTTCTTACTAGTTCGTTTTAACCTCCCCCCTAAGGTCAGCATTCCATCTCATGAGGGCATCATGCTTCTGATACGGGATGATATTCACAGTCTACCCATCTTCAAGCTTTTGCAGATTGCATTTTCCTTCCCCACCTGACTTTTTCCCTCTTTACCATTTATGTCCGTCCGTCATTCGATGTCACCAGGGCAGATTTCCTTCAGCTTACTGAGCAGCTACCTCCCCTATTTTTGCTACCCAGTGACTTAAATGCACATCATCTCCTTTAGGGTTCTCCCAGTACCTGTCACAGGTGCCCTCTTGGCTGAACTTCTTAACCAACTTAACCTCTTCTGACTTAACACTGGAGCACCCACTTTCCTTTCCGACTCCTTGCGCACCTATTCCCATTTGGACCTATCCTTATGCACTGCCCAGCTTGCCTATCGCCTTGAGTGGTCCGTTCTTTCTGACACCTACTAGAGTGACCATTTCCCATGTGCTATCTGTTTGCAGATTCTGCGTGCGCACCCAAATGGCAGCTTAGTAAGGCTGACTGGCAGCTTTACTCCTCCCTGGCGACCTTCGAAGAACAAGATTTCCCCAGTTGTGATGACAAAGTGGAATATCTCACAAACGTTATCCTTTCTGCTGCAGAACATTCCATTCCTCGCACTTCCTCTTTACCATGTTGTGCCCCAGTCCTGTGGACTGAGGCATGTTGTGACGCAATTCATGCACGGAGACATGCTCTCTGTATTTTTGACTGTCATTCTACGATGGCAAACTGCATTCAATATGAACAGTTGTGCGCACAGTGCCGTTGTATTCTTCAGGATAGCAAAAGAGCTAGCTGGATTTCATTCACTAGTTATTTTAACAGTTCAACCCCTTCCTCTGTTGTGTGGGCCAACCATCAACGGCTCTCTGGGACCAAGATCCATTCGCCAATTTCTGGCCTGACAGTAACAGACAATGTCACCGTGGACCCTATTGCCATCTCCAACACCTTGGGCCCCATTTTGCAGATATTTCGAGCTCTTCCCACTATCACCCTGTCTTCCTGTGGAGGCGGCTTGGGCGATACCCTTCTCTTCTCAGAATCATGAGTGCTACAATACCGCCTTTACTGTGAGGGAGCTAGAACATGCTTGCAGTTCATCCCAATATCCCAATCCTCTGCCCCAGGACCAGACGCCATCCAAATTCAGATGTTGCAGCACCTTCCTCTTGCGGGCAAGCACTTTCTGCTTATCACGTACAATCGCATCTGGCACATTTCCTGGAGGTTGGCATGAAGCCAGTCATACCCATACCTAACCCCAGTAAGGACAAAAACCTTCTTTCTAGCTACTGCTCCATCTCTCTTACCAGTTGCATTTTCAAGGTGATGAAATGTATGATTCATGCCTGTCTGGTATTGTGGCTCGAGTCTCGCAATTAACTGACGAATGCACAGTGTGGATTTTGAGTGCGCGTTCTGCAGTTGACCATCTCTTTACTTTGTCCACCCATGTCATGAATAGTTTTCTGCGGAAATCCCAGACTGTGGCAGTGTTTTTAGTTTGGAGAAGGCCTAAGACACATTCTGGAGAACTGGTGTCCTCCATCCTCCTTACACATAGGGCTTTGTTGGACACCTTTATTGAGGAAAACTGTGTGCCTTTGGGTTCTATCCTGAGCTTCATCCTCTATCCTCTCTTCTATCGCCATTAACCCTATAATGGCCTGTCTCCCACTGGGCATTTCTGGTTACCCTTGTTGACGATTTTGCCACCTATTGCAATTCTTTACGGACCTGTCTCACTGAGCAGTGTCTTCAGCAATGTCTTGATTGTCTTTACTCCTGGAACATCGACAGTGGCTTTCGCTTTTCCATTGAGAAAACCTCTGCTTGAATTTCTCTCCACACCATTGGTTTCTCCCACCATCTTCACATCTTGGATCTGTTTCCCTTCTGTTTGTTGAAACTACGATATTCGTAGGGCTCATGCTCGATACGAAGCTGTCTTGGTCCTCCCATATATCTCACATAGCAGCTACCTGTACGCGGTTCCTCAGTGTCCTACTTGTCTTAAATGGTACTTCCTGGTGTGCCGATCGAACCACCCTCCTCTGTTTGTACCGATCCCTTGGCAGCTTCCAGCACACTGCTCAGTACTTACCGCCAAGCTCTTCGCCCTGTATCAGGCCAAGGAGTACATAAAGTGACTTGGCCTTTTCGATTGTGTCCTCTGCTCAGACTCACTCAGCACCCTTCAAAGTCTATGTTCACTGTACACTGCATCCCTTAGTGCAATGGTTCCAGGAAAACTGTCACTTGCTCACTCTTTGTGGAGCCAGCGTGGTGTTTCTGTGGATTCTTGGTCATGGTGTGCCAGGAAGCGAGGTTGCGGACACTGCTGCCAAGGCAGCAGTCCTCGTACCTCAGCCCGCTAGTTCCTATATTCCCTCCTATGATTACTGTGTTGCCGTCTGTCAGGAGGTGGTGTCCCTTTGGCATCGCCAATGGTCCTCCCTTCACGGGAATAAGCTCCAGCATATTCTCCCAGTGGCTCAGATGAGCTCTCAGCGGTCCTGCCTGGAGGAGGTCATTTTAACTAGGCTGCGTATTGGGCACTGCCTTTTTAGCCATAATCACTTGATAAGTGGTGCTACCCCACCGGTTTGTACACACTGTGTGCAAGTTTTAACTATGTCACTTCCTGGCGGAATGCCCATTTTTTAACTGTTAACATTCCCGCTTGGGTTTGCCATCTGAGTTATCAGCCATTTTAGCAAATGACACGTGTTCTGTCGACCTTTTTTACTTTTTATACGCCACAGCAATATGGTAAAGGCTGTTTAATTTTTAGTTTTGGACCTTTGTTTCTGTATGGTGTCTTTTTTTAGCCCTTTCTGCACATGCCTGTTTTTAGCTGTCTTCTCTTACATCAGTTGGGACTAACATATTGTCATTTATAACTCCTCTCTGTCTTCATGTTCTATAGTTATTACTTGGGTCCATATGACCCAAGTTGTTTTTGGCACTCTAAACCAAAACAAATTCGATCCAAATGTGTGTGTGTGCGTGGCATAATGCAGCGGATTTTCGTGGTTTATCCATGGACCCAGGCATTCAGTACTCCTTGCCAGGCCAGAGGCTAAGGGCGATGTATTTCAGAAACTGTCTCTGTGTCACTGCAAGAACGTTGCATGGTGTGGCATTTTATAGACAGTTTATTGATTCTAGTACGTTTTCGCACTTCAGAAGTAGTTTATATATTAGAAATTGTGGACGATAAGAAGAAAATTGTGGCAGTTGCTGGCAGTTTGTACCCTATGCACTCGTATTGCTCGAAAGAAAAATCACATAATACGTGTAAAATAATAGATGTAACACAGTGAATAATAACTGACAGTAATAAATATATCAGAACCAACATTTTATTGGCAATCACCTATATTGTTGGTTTACACAATTCTTCCCACCTTATACACTTCAAGAGGCCTATAGATTTTTATTCACATTAGGAAATGCCACCTGCTTGCAAGTTTCATTTGGATATTTACTTGTTTGGCACTACTGGTTCTTGTACCATAGCTGCAAAGACGGATGTCAAGTTAACGTCTTTACGTACCCTTCAGATCTCAAAATTTGTCAGTGAAATATTCTAAAACTAGTCTGCAAATCAGGGAATTTCCCTTGGGGGTACTTGTGGGAACCCTGATTTATTTTTACAGCCTTCTTGCATAGGAACAATGTGTTTACTTCCAGTAGTATGCTCCCACAGCAGCAGTCCATATATGATGTCTGTGGAACACTGCATAATATATTGTGATTTGTGTTTCCTGAGGGGATAAATTACTCTTGATAGATTAGAACACACATGTGCAGTGTGTTCAGTCCACGTCAACTTGTTGTACTTTATAATTTCCTGGAGTTTGATGATGTAAATATTTTCTGTGGGTCCACTATCACAAAGTTTGTATAATATTTTCTGGGTTTTATCTTGATCAGATTTCATTAAATTTTCTTTGAACCAGTTTTTGGCTGCCTCAAACAAAATTTGTGTCCTTCAGTGCCTTCGTTGAATTTTTAACCTTAGTCATTAACGTTGTATCTTCTGCAAAGAGCAGAGTAGAACCATGACAGCTTAAGTCATTAGCAAGCATTAAAAAGAGTAGAAGGCCAAGTACAAAGCTCTGCAGTATACTGTGTTAACGTGCCATCTCGTGAGACATCACTATTTGGATATGAACACTCCACCGTCTGTCTCGTAGATAAGGTAATAGTGTCTCAAAAATGAATCCGTTTATACCATCAGATGTTTATTTTTCCGACAATGTCTTATGAGAGATGCAATCAAATACAAGAAGAATTAAAGCCGTGCAGTTCTTTTCTTCAAATGCTTCCATTATTTTCGTTATTACATCAAGCATTGCAGTAAATGTAGATTTCGCTCTTCTAAATCCATGTTGGTTATCCAGGAAGAGGCTATCTTGGTAATAATATAAGTTGGTATTTCATTATAGTTTCAATCACTTTTGCTAAAGGCATCCATTAATGACAGCAACCAAAGGTTCCTCAACATCAGATACAGTATCCTTTGGAGCAGCTCATTACATACCTTACATATAAGTGCACTACCAGAGTGTTCAAAATCTTCCAGAATTTTCGCTATGCCCTGTAGGAGTACTTTCTACCCCCTGGTCAAGTGCAACTATTGCTGATGCTTATATTGCTTGTAATATCAGTTTCTAAATCTGCTACTTGGGCTACATTATTCCCAACACCAATAAAATATTTCTGATAATAATCAGGGCTGTAGGCATTTAAAAGGACAGAGTCCGTTCATTAACCAGTTCCCAGACTGCTTTGCACGGGTTGCAGACTTCAGAAATGAACCTGTCATTGTATGCCTGCTTGGCTGCTTCTACTTCCTTCCTGTAGGGTGTCTTAGCTTTCAGATAAAAGCAGTGACATACCTCTGGCTCTGGCATTGGTTGCTTTTTAAACTTAGCCATATAACAGCAAAACAACATACTTTATTTTATAGCTGAGACTGCGAACATGGGGAATGAACCTCAAACAGAGCACCAGGCATACCGCACCGAAAATTGGAGCGCCGTCTTGTGACCGCACACACTGATCGTAAATGGAACATCTCAGGACAGTTGTAATGGAGTGGACCCTAGAGTGACGAGAACCCACTATGAAGGGGGACAAATAGCAGTGTCAGGTCTGATGAAAATGAGGAGTTACGTTGATATTGTGCATGTATGACACAAATATTTGGCAGAACACCTGACACCTCAAGATGTAAACAGATTGTCAGGAGGGCCTGAAGGATTACATTCTTACATTTGTTTTGCTATGATTTCCAATGTTTTCACATAGATTCTCCTTTGTCTTTACCATATCAGTACTGATTTGTCATCCATTTTATGGGTCAGATTTTCTGTCTGATCATAGAATCACCTGATTAGAAATTAATTTTTTGATATTAATAAGACCATCCTTTTCGTGTTTGTAATACAGCTACATTTTTCAGATCCACCCTACTGTCAGTTCTTTTCCTATAAGTAGTCTTCTAATGTGCATGTTGTTTGCACAGGAATGGTGTTAATGTAATATCTTCACAGTTAGAATGCTATTTTTATATCTTCTTGTAATTTTGTTTTTAAAGCCTACATCATTTATTTTTGTTAAAAACTGATGTCAGGAGGATTTAATTTTTAAAGTGTGATGTCAGTTCCATGTGACAGACGTTTTCTTTTTGTTTGTCCATTCCTTTCCTTTTTTCTCTCTCTTTCCACAGCCACCATTGGAGAACCTGGCTACTGTAGAAGAAACAGTTGTGCGCGACAAAGCTGTTGAATCTCTGAGGGCTATATCATCGCAGCACAGCCCACAGGATCTTGAAGCACATTTTGTTCCCCTAGTTCAGAGATTAGCTTCTGGTGATTGGTTTACATCACGGACATCGGCTTGTGGACTATTCAGTGTGTGCTATCCACGAGTTTCTGCTGTAGTCAAAGGTAATTTGTCCAGTCTTCACTAATTTAACAGGTGGAGGTAACAAATCATCAGGCAGAAATTTTTTGGTAATGTTTCGAAACGTGTCCTTGTATTTCACTTAACATGGGGGATTTTAATTTTGGAAAAAAAAAAAACTGAATTGGTAAAATGTGCGTGCAGGTAATATGCCAAAAATAAGAATATTAAAATAATACCAGAAGTGTGCAAGTTCATACAGTCTCAACCAAAGTGAAATATTTTGGAACAATTGTTCCATTCATTTTTAATGTGCAGGATTCAAGACAAGTAAAGGACACTCATTCTCACATATCAAAACTTATCATTCATTGTGGTGATCTCTAAGTTATGTCATGATAAACAGGATACTGCAAATCTTGGAATCCAATTTCAAGATAAATTTGAAAGCACATCATACAACTTATAATTTTTAAAATGCTACATTTTGATTATATTCCAATAAAAATATCCAAAAGCATACAAAATAAATTTATTGAATCTGTTCGATTTTGAAGAATGCAAATCTTATTTCAGATCATTGATGGGATTACAATATTTGAAACCTGTAGTTGGTAGTACTGAGAAGAGTAATTTCCATTTGTGTTAAGCAATTGGAGCACTGATGGTTGGAACATAGCTTGATCTCACCTGTCAGAAAAGTTTTCTTAAAGATCACTAGATTCTGCTATCTCTGAGGACATCATGAAGTTAAAACGAAAACTTACACATTGTGGATGAAATTGATTAGACCCTTGTTTATTGTTGATATATGAGCAGTAGAAGGTTCAGAGAGATGTAGTGATGCAGACTTCAGTAGTACAGTAGTAGTAGTATGACTAGTTGCTATTCGGGTGTTTGATCACTCATGCAGGTGAAGTTATTTCTTGGCTAAGTCAAAAACAAATTATTGTTGGCACATGTACTGTTACGGCAGAACTCACTATTCTAAGAGATGATGTAAAGGGAAAAATCTGACTGAGTAATGAAAACTGCAAAATGTACCATTTCTTCAGATGGACGATTGAGCTATTGTGAAACTGAGAAAATGCCAATTTTCATTGTGATTCGATAACAACCTAAGCCTGAAATTTTTAATGATGCAGAAAATTTTTGTGCAAAATGTAACCATTGAATTTAAACTCGACATACAGGGTGTCTCACGAAAGACTCCTGGTAGGGATCCATGGGATGCTCAGTGCGTTTTCTTGCTGTTGCCTGTGTGTGTGCCGCTTGTCGCTGTGCATAGTTCTCGGACACCAATAGTTCGTGTGTACCCTCTACCCTGTGCTACTGGGTGTACTGGTGTTTCCTTTTGAGTTTTTGGTCAAATTTAATTGCTTTAAATATTGTTGATAGACATTATTATTGCAGCTGCACCAAGTCCAGGTCATTCCTTGGTCGTATGTCGCTGGGTCCCGTCCTCAGGCAGAAATACCTGGTGCACTTGCACTGAATGTTGGGATGTTTTGAGGTTCCTGTTGAGTTTCCATTCGGTATGGTATAAACAAAGGACCAACGTGTTTTTTGTGTTGGACTATGCAAAAACAGAAATCATATGTGGAATGTCTGCGTGAATTCGTATGAAAATTTCTCGATGTTCGTTTTGCCAATGATTGGACGAAATACAGATTAGTGAGGAAATTTCAAGAGACTTGATCTGTGTTGCAGAAGTGAAGGCTTACGAACTTGTTTTAACTGAAAATTAATTATATGAACTAGGGGAAGCTTCGGAAAGAAGTTAAAAATCTGTGCGCCATTTGGCACTTCAGGCTGGTGTGTCAAGAGCATCTGCTCATGGAGTTGTGCACAGACTGAAATTGAAACCGTACAAAATAACAGTACTGGATCAACTGAGGAACTCGGTTACTGTTGCTTGACATAGTTGTTGCAACTGGCTGTTGCAGTCTGTGCACAATGGGGAAGTTGAACCCGGGATGCTTTTTTTTTTTCTGATGAAGTGTGGTTGCATTAGTCAGGGTATGTAAATTCTCAAACCAATCGATGTTGGAGCTCCAAAAATCCTCATGAATTGATAAACAACCTCTGCATAATGTGAAAATGAGTGTGGTATGCAAATAGTGCAAGACATGTTATTGGACCAATCTCTTTTTATGAAACATTAAATTCTGACAGGTAAGTAAACAATATACTGTATCCCTTTTTTTTTTTTTTTTGCGAGAACTAACATCTAACGAAAAAATGTACAATTATGTCCTGGAGAACAATGCAAGATGACACATGACCAAAACTTCTAAGATTGTAATACAAACTGTTTTTGATGATAGGATAGTTGACTGACCACCTCATACTCCAGATCTAAATCCATGTGATTTTTATCCTTGGAGAATGTTAAATGACAAGGTGTATGCAACCAATTCCCATGTGCTTGAAGAGTTGGAAGCCAGTGTTTGGCTAGTCATTTCCCAGACTACAGCGGAAATTGTTAGTGTTTGCTAATGTGTTCAGGGGATGTGATGTTGCTCTTAAATCATTTTTAGCACATACTGGAAATAAGGTAAGCTTAGATTAATCAAATGGCCATGTTGTTTATGTTTAACTCAGGAAATGCACACGTGGCCGACTACTGGCAGATTAGTGTCAGTCGGGTGTGGGTGTAGTAGCGGATGTTTTGTCTGTAGCTGGAGGCCATGACACACAACACGCGAGCACCCTCTCAAGGGTCTTTCGTGAGACACTTTGTATTTAGTTATTATTGCTAAATCAGTAATTGCACATATTGGTGCCGTAAAGAAGAAAGTCAAAAATCTGAAAGTTGGTTTTTCTACTGCTGTGCCTTACTAGGTAGGGTCCTGTTTTAGATGGTGTCCTGTTACCATCCTCCAATTTCTGAGCTTACCTTCTTTTTAAAAATATAAATGTAAAAAAGCTTAATTAACCTAGGGTATTTAACTTAGAAGGTTGCTAGGGTTCAGTGGACGGTGCTGTACTACTTTGAATGGCAAGGAGCAGATACTGAATACATTGGTGCTTATCTCGGAGTATGACGAGAGATAGTTGTGTCAAATGGTGATCCATCATAACAACAAACTGCTTCCAATGACAGTGACATCACAACGGTTTACATTAGATCCATTTGAGCAGTTTCCAGCGAGCTCGTGTGCATACGCAGTTGAATCGTGTATGAGCAGTACCTGTTCCCACTTACGGCTACTTGAAGTACGGATCTTAGCTTTATCAGCAGTAGCAACAAGTAGCCAAACACTAACCAGAAAAATTCTTCTGGCAAATACAAGCTGCCAGTTTCGCACACGCACAAAGCAGTGTGTTGCAGTGGAGAGGGTGTAGTCTCCATGTAATAGTCTCCACGTGACCCATGTTTAGATTTAGTGATTTTTGCTGTTCCTTTTTTGTATACAACTCTCACATCAAATGAAAACAAAATGGATTTCTGTGGCAGAGTGCTAGCAAGTGAATTACAATACAATCACACACTTATGGGAGGCTTATTAGTTGTAGTTCACTGATTTAATTTATTTCCAAGTTTTTGACAGTCAGGCATTAATTGCATTGCAGAACACCGAAGTTATTTTTGCCAATTTGCTAAAGAAATTAGGCATTTACCAATCTTTTCTGCGGAGGCAGTCAATTTATTTGAAACAAAGTATTTCATTCCACAGATTTGACTATTGTCAACTGTTTGCTGGCTTGCAAATGCCCGTTTTTCTCTCCTGGCACATCTGGTGTTATGCCATAATAAAGAATCAAACATTAGATTATACAGTACTGGTGCTCCAAGAAAACTTGCATCCCAAAAACCATAGTATCAGGTTGGGGCCCACTTTGCAAATCTGGACATACGACTGTGCACTTTCAGTCGAATTATGTATTTTGGTCTGGTTTGCGAAATTCCGATGCTCTTGGAGTACCCGCTGGTGCTCTGTTTCATTTATGACATGATGTGAGATCTCTTAATGCTATATAGTTATGAACATGTGGGCTTCCTACATTGTCATAGCTGCGCATGCGCAGTAACGCCATTTTCTGGCGCTCTGACAACTGCTGAAGCAAATTCTGAGAGGTCACGGAAAAATATTATGAATAGTGGTTGAAAAATGTTGTTTCCAAGGTAAATTTCATTTTATGCAAGATGAATTATGTTACATGTGCGAATGTGCTTTGAATTTCTTAAATCACAGAATGTTTATCATTTAAAGCTTAGCACCCTGAGAGCCAACCACTTAGAAGAATTTAGAGCCCAGGCATTTGTGTTGTTTAAAATTTTACTGGCACATTTGTGTGATGTGTATTAAAAGTGTAACGTGTGCAAAAAAAGATCTGTATTATATGTGAAAGCTTAGCTTTTCTTGTAGCTACACAATGTATATTAATTTAAACCCTTAACATTTCCTATTTATGTGTTCCCACTACTGAACAGTGATGTTGCTTGCTATTGGCTGATTGTGTCACGTGTCGTTTGCACTGAATTTCTGCTATCATCAGCTGTCGAGATCACGTGACATCAGCTATGATTGGCTTACTGAAGCACAGTGTCTATTTCAGCTGTGTTTTCTGTTCAAATATATACTTTTGCAATATGAAAATTTGCAGTGTACGTGCTGCTGCATATCAAAGATCTTTCCAAAATGCGTTGTGTGGTGTGGGTGGTTTTCTTTTTTTTGGGGGGGGGGGGGGGTGTTCATTTTCTAAAGTGTTGGGAAGTTCTAAGTCAGTGTATAAATCCTTACCCATTCAAAGGATTGATAAGTTTTATGGTTCCGAGAGAAAGTATTCTGGAAAGAGTGTATCTTCACCTGCTGAAAAGTGTTTTTAACTGGGAAATCGGGGAATTTTTTTTTCCTTGTTCACATATACACCCTGAAATATGTATCCTAGTAGAGATCATCATCTTTGATACAGTGTGTCCTACCTATTTGAAAATTGTGGTTGCATACGATGCAGTGTGTAAATTATGCCTTTTTACAACATACAACATTGGTGTCGTGGAAGTCAAGACAAACCGTTTGATATCTATACTTGTTGACTGTCAAGTGAGGAAACACCGTCAGGATTAGTCCACAAAAGCCACCTACAGAGCAAGTATGCTGCATGAGATTTGAATATTCTATGACCCTCTTATGCCACAAGGTTTGACGGTCTTCACCATTTAAAGTTCAGTTCTTTTTGCTGCTAAAATTGTCCTTACACACACCTTGTTCATGCACTTACAATTTGTAAAATTGAATGTTCATGTAAATATTACCTCAAAATATTGTTTCTCTAAACTTCTTACAACAAAACTTCTGTGCTAGTAAGAGTAATGAATTGTAAATGTAATTAATTTTTGCATAATTTTTCAAAAGCTTTTCTTCTTTCATTATCCTCACAGTTAAGTTACTAATGGTAACACATTGGCAACCAAGCCAGAAAATAACTTGGGCCGCAGGGCGGTGTTCAAAAACCCATACCCAAGTATTTCCTTCACACACGAACCACCTACCGCATGAAAACTGGATTCATTTTTTATAAAAACAATGTGTGAAAGTCTCGCTATCTGTCTCTTGATAAATGCTACCTTCTATTGTCAATTTCTAGAATTACCTCGAAAGAAGCAGCACCAAACATAAGAACAGATGTCGCAACTGACTGGACCATTGTGTGCTCACATTGTTGAAAGTTTTGTGTGAATACTTCTTAGGTTTTGCAATGTGAATACTTCTTAGGTTTTGAAGATTGCTGTAATTATGCTACAAATATGTGACAACGGTTAAGTGAGCAAGAAATTTTAGAATATTTTACCAAAGATGTTGCCATTTTCATTTAATCATATAGTAGAGCTATCGGCCCCGAGGAAAAATTATGGCTGTAGTTTTCCCTTGCTTTCAGCTGTTTTTCCACGTTTAGGCAGTTTCTTACCAGAAAGACACCCTGTGCTGGAGCTGTCTTGCTCTAGCCAAATGATTAGGTGCACTTGGGTTGGAAATTATTAGAGCAGCTCTGCTTAAACATCTCTAAAGAACATAATAATTATGAGCGTTTAGGTAGAGTGTAGTAGTCCTCAGTAATGCCGTTTTTCCTGATGTCCATGTTCACATGAAGTTTGAGGATTTTCAGCACCCCAGCAGATATTACTTTTGGAATTAAAGATCCCATTTTCACTAAATGTCACTTAATCAGTAAACAACATTTATGACACAGAGTTGGGATTGTGTTGATGTTACACATTGTAACGGCAGCTAAACATAGCACATATCAGGTAATCATGCTGGTTGAGTTTTTGAGCATGTGTGTTATTGAATGCTTTATACTCATTTTTGTTCCAAACTCTCAGCACTTTTGTATGCTAGATACCATGCTGACCAGTGACTATGGGTACATTGTGAACAGTTATTGTTTACATGCTGCGTGTCATCTGGTAAGACCCAATTAATCTGTTGTTAATCCCTATGTGCACATCAATCATTTTCAATTCAAAACATTTTAAGCAAAAATAGAAGAGATAGGAAGTACAGATGTGTTGGGTGTCATTGAATTTGCACATCTGCAGACCAGTAATTTCCATTTAGGAGCTAAATTTTTGGTTGTGGGATGATAGCAAAAATTAACAGAAGGGACTATGAAAGTTGCAATTATTTTGTAATTATCCCTTCAAATACTGAGTTCACAAACCACTAAAAGCAAATGTGAAGAAAAATGCAAATCACCCATTTTTTCCATTAGGCTTTTAATGTGTGATTGGCCTACACACTTGCTGTCATCTGCCAGTTGGTGCACCTGTCGGATCTTTCTCAGAACCTGAGGAAATTCTGGTACTACGTAAAATCACTAAGCAGATCAAATGCTTGTATCCAGTCTGGTGTGGCAATATGACAGCAAACCCAAAGATGGAGTTTTATATTTTGTTTTTAAAAAGATCATCCGTGCATGAGGATCGTATAGTCATATCATTGTTTTAATGTTGTACACTCTCTCATATGGTGGATATGAAAATAGGCATGCCTGGTCTGCATCTACACCTACATAGATACTCCACAAGCCACCGTATGGTGTGTGGCAGAGGGTACCCGATACCACTACTTCTCATTTTCTTTTCTGTTCTACTTGCAAATAGAGCCAGGGAAAAACGACTGTCTATATGCCTCTGTATGAGCCTTAATTTCTCGAATCTTGTGTTCATGATCGTCAGGCACAATGTACATTGGCAGCAGTAGAATCGTTCGGTATTTAGCTTCAAGTACCAGTTCTTTAAATTTTCTCAACAGTGTTTCTGGAAAAGAATGTCTCATTCCATCCAAAAATTCGCTTTTGAGTTCCCAAAGCATCACCGATCTTCGTAACCTAACATTTACATGTTGTTCAAAGCTACCAGTAACAAATCTAGCAGCCCGCCTCTGAATTGATTCGATGTCTACCTTCAATCCGATCTGGTATGGATCCCAAATTCTTGAGCAGTGCTCGAGAATAGCTCGCATCAGTGGCCTGTATGTGGTCTCCTTTACTGGTGAACCACTCTTTACTAAACTTCCCCCAATAAATGGAAGTCGACCATTTGCCTTCCCAATCACAGTTCTCACATGCTCATTTGATTTCATATCACTGATATTGGGAGGTGGTGCCCCACTGCAGACGCTTATCAAAGGTCTGAGCATACAGAATAGTTGCCCAGGTATGTGAGTAGCTTTAAGACTTCTTAAGTAATAGAACTCAGTATGTTGTCCTCAATGGAAAGCATGTATAAGACACCAGGGTATAGTCGGGAGTGCCACAGGGAACTGGGATAGGACTGCTATTGTTATCTATAAACATAGATTATCTGACAGATGAAAAGCAATGTGTGACTGCTGATGACGATGTAGTAAACAGGAAATTATCATCATTGGATGACAGTTGCCAGATACATGAACGATGGTGGTTCGTGCATGTCGAGGCAGGGACTGCATAGTTGACTGTTCCAAGCGACAGTTGTGGTACAGGCATGTGCAGGTTTTCCACTTGAAGAAAGTGTATATCCTGCAAATTCTCTCTCTTGCTTGCAACACTACTGAATGCTCATGGGCTATTGGTGAATATATGATGTAGGTGTGCAGAACAAGCCTAAATTCGGCTGCAATTATTCATGACTTCAACTGTAAAAGGACATAGGATGAAATAGAATTTCTATTTGCTGTGATGAATGGCAGCTTGATTTAAGTGTAGAAAAATGTAAGTTAATGCAGGTGAGTAGGAAAAACAATTGTGTAATGTTCATATACAATATTAGAAGTGTAATACATTAAATAAATTAAAGGCAACCGCTCGCCTATGGCTGACTGATGTGTGCCATATAGAAACTCTTTAACAGGATACAGTATTTCATCTAGCTTTTGAGTTTTTACTCTTTTTCTAAAAAGTACACACATTCAGGCACCAAAATGCTCACACCTGCTGCCACAGCAAGACCGTACACTTTTAGATGTGCTGTATAACTGCAATTAAATGTCTGTACATAACATTGCAGAGTGATAGGAAATGGTATGAAAGCACATAAGGGTAGTAGTAGGGAAGGCGAATGTTAATCTTTAGTATAATGGAAGATTTTCAGTAAAGTGTAGCTTGTGAATAAAGAAGACCTTGTATAGTGTGACCCATTTTTGAATACTGCTAGTATGTTTGGTATCCCCAGCTTGTCAGATTAAAGGAAAACCGTGAAAGAATTCTGAGGGATGCTGCTAGATTTGTTACCTGTAGGATCAATCAACATGTGATTTTACAGAGGTGCTGCATGCCTGGAGTAGGGAAGACATTGTTCTTTTGGGTAACACCATTGACAAAATTTAGAGGGCAGACATTTGTGACTGGCAGCAGAACGGTTCCACTGCCACAAATGTCCCTTCTGTGTAAGGACTGTGAAAACGAGATAAAGGAAATTTGGACTTCATTAATTTGAACCCAACAATTATATATGAAATCCCCAAACCACCTCCCCTACCCTCTGGCTCCTACCCTTGCAACCGCCCCCGGTGTAAAACCTGTCCTATGCACCCTACCACCACCACCTACTCCAGTCCTGTAACCCGGAAGGTGTACACGATCAAAGGGAGAGCCACATGTGAAAGCACCCACGTGATTTACCAACTGACCTGCCTGCACCGTGATGCTTTCTATGTGGGAATGACCAGCAACAAACTGTCCATTCGCATGAATGGACACAGGCAGACAGTGTTTGTTGGTAATGAGGATCACCCTGTGGCTAAACATGCCTTGATGCACGGCCAGCACATCTTGGCACAGTGTTACACCATCCGAGTTATCTGGATACTTCCCACCAACACCAACCTATCCGAACTCCGGAGATGGGAACTCGCCCTTCAGTATATCCTCTCTTCTCGATATCCGCCAGGCCTCAACCTCCGCTAATTTCAAGTTGCCGCCGCTCATACCTCACCTGTCTTTCAACAACTTCTTTGCCTCTGTACTTCCGCCTCGACTGACATCTCTGCCCTTACTCTTTGCCTTTAAATATGTCTGTTTGTGTCTGTGTATGTGCGGATGGATATGTGTGTGTGGGTATTCGAGTGTACACCTGTCCATTTTTTCCCCTAAGGGAAGTCTTTCCGCTCCCGGGATTGGAATGACTCCTTACCCTCTCCCTTAAAACCCACATCCTTTCATTTTTCCCTCTCCTTCCCTCTTTCCTGACGAAGCAACTGCCAGTTGCGAAAGCTCGTAATTCTGTGTGTGTGTGTTTGTGTGTTTTGTTCATGTGCCTGTCTGCCGGCGCTTTCCCGCTTGGTAAGTCTTGGAATCTTTGTTTTTAATATATATATACAAAGATTCCAAGACTTACCAAGTGGGAAAGCGCCGGTAGATAGGCACAATGAATAAAACACACACACAGAATCTGGAGCTTTTGCAACCGGCGGCTGCTTTGTCAGGAAAGAGGGAAGGAAAAGGAAAGTTGAAAGGATGTGGGTTTTAAGGGAGAGGGTACGGAGTCATTCCAATCCCGGGGGCGGAAAGACTTACCTTAAGGGGAAAAAAGGATAGGTATATACTCGCGAGCGCCCACACACATCCATCCGCACATACACAGACACAAGCAGACAAATTTAAAGGCAAAGAGTAAGGGCAGAGATATCAGTCGAGGCGGAAATACAGAGGCAAAGAAGTTGTTGAAAGACAGGTGAGGTATAAGCGGCGGCAACTTGAAATTAGCGGAGGTTGAGGCTTGGCGGATATCGAGAAGAAAGGATATACTGAAGGGCGAGTTCCCATCTCCGGAGTTCGGATAGGTTGGTGTTGGTGGGAAGTATCCAGATAACTCGGACGGTGTAACACTGTGCCAAGATGTGCTGGCCGTGCATCAAGGCATGTTTAGCCACAGGGTGATACTCATTACCAACAAACACTGTCTGCCTGTGTCCATTCATGTGAATGGACAGTTTGTTGCTGGTCATTCCCACATAGAAAGCGTCACAGTGCAGGCAGGTCAGTTGGTAAATCACGTGAGAGCTTTCACGCGTGGCTCTCCCTTTGATCACCCTGTGGTTAAACATGCCTTGGTGTACGGCCAGCACATCTTGGCACAGTGTTACACCGTCAGAGTTATCTGGATACTTCCCACCAACACCAACCTATCCGAACTCCAGAGATGGGAACTCGCCCTTCAGTATATCCTCTCTTCTCAATATCCGCCAGGCCTCAACCTCCGCTAATTTCAAGTTGCCGCCGCTCATACCTCACCTGTCTTTCAACAACTTCTTTGCCTCTGTACTTCTGCCTCGACTGACGTCTCTGCCCGTACTCTTTGCCTTTAAATATGTCTGCTTCTGTCTGTGTATGTGCGGATGTGTGTGTGTGTGTGTGTGTGTGTGTGCGCGTGCGTGTGCGTGCTCGAGTGTGCATCTGTCCTTTTTTTCCCCCTAAATGAAGTCTTTCCGCTTCCGGGATTGGAATGACTCCTTACCCTCTCCCTTGAAACTCACATCCTTAAGTCTTTCCCTCTCCTTCCTGAAGAAGCAACCATCGGTTGCGAAAGCTAGTAATTCTGTGTGTGTGTGTGTGTGTGTGTGTGTGTGTGTGTGTGTGTGTGTTTTGTTCATTGTGCCTGTCTGCCGGCACTTTCCCGCTTGGTAAGTCTTGGAATCTTTGTTTTTAATATATTTTTCCCATGTGGAAGTTTCTTTCTATTTTATTTACATCATCACTAATTTGAACCCAACAATTATGTTTGTTATTGTCTCTGTTGAATTTCGAAATCTTCTCTATCATCTTACTTTCTCTTTTCGTTTGTACAAGTAGTTTCACTTTGTATTCATCTTCCTTTTTTCCGTAATCTACCATACATTTTATCCTGCCTAATTATACTCAATAATATGTAATTTACTTCCAAACCATAACCTAAAAATTTTTAACACTTTCAACATAATCGCTGCTATAAAATCCACTGTTCCAAGTTTACAAACATTTCGTGTAAACTCGTGAATACTATTTCACAGCTTCAGTTCCTTTCACGCATTAAACAACCATCTCAGTTATTTCCAACAACTTTCGTTTTATTTCCATTCCCGTTTTTCGCACATAACCGATCATTTTTTAGCAGCTTCCCACAGGTTTACACGTTATTATCTCTTCATTAAACAATTGTTAACCTCATTCTCATAACCTGCCAGTACACAACCAGTCCTTTGAATACATTTACACACACATTTTTCGAGATTTTATTCGAATTTTTTTTTTCTAATTTTATTTTTTCGGAAATTATTTTTTCGAAACTTTTTTTTTTCTTTCGAAACTTTTACGAAATTTTTTTTCGAAATTTTCTTGAATTTCCCCACCCTTTAACGTGATCTGGAGACAACATAACTACCTAACCTATGCACCCATTGCTGTTCACCAACCTAAGTTCAGCACAGGATCAACATAGCTCATCTCAAACCATCACTTTTTCGACTTTTTTCACACCTTTATCTCTCCCTATATAAATTTCTATTTACTTTCACTTTAACCTCATATTACCCTTTCCACCTTCTAATACCATGTCAACCTCACAACGACCCCATTAAATTTTATTTACATTCCCTCCGCAAACATGCCTTCACCCTAGCCAGATTACGCTCCCATATTTTATTTACTCAGGCTTGTCTGACATTTGGCATTACTCCCAAAGGCCTCACACTTAAAGTTCCCATCTCTGGCTGCAATCCTTCTTTCCATCAGTCCTTATACCAGTTCCAAACAGCACAATCCATAGCCCTCACCCGCCTAATCATTCACCTATACATCGACTCGGCCAATGAACACACCCGTCAACTCCTATCCCAAATCAAAGTCCTCAATCTTTCCTCTCCCACATCCACACCGGCTGTACATAGCATCCTCCTACAGGCCAACCGCAAATTAGAACAACATGCCACCCTCCACCTCAAAAAACTACCCAATCTCCTGGTTTCCCACCTCCGGAAAGGCAACTCACTCGCCCTCCACAACCTTTCCAACAAACCTCAACCTCCTCTCATTGCACACAGACCCAGTCTCTCCCATCTACTCACTCTCCCACTTCCAGCTCCACTCCCCCCAACACCTCAAAATTCTAGTCAACACAATCTGGAACCACAACACCCCAATTTTAACCTTTCCTCCAAACCCCTCTCCCAATCCGAAACCTCTGTCCTATCCAAAGGCCTCACCTTCAGCCCTACTCCCAGGTTCAACCAAACTGCCCTTGTCAAATATTTACTGTCCTACACTCGTAGTCTCTGCTGGAAATATCACTTTGCCACGAAGAAAAATAATCCTGATCCCACTCCTAATGATCCAACTCCCCAAGACACTATCCATATTGAACCCTGCCTGCAACAGTTCCGTCCTCCATCACAGCGGGACCCACCTCCTCTTCCTCAAAATCACCCTCTCCAAACCTTCCAGGAATTTCTCACTTCCAGCCTTGCCTCTCAATCTTTCTTGAAAAACCTTAATCCTACTCCCAACATCACCACAGCCGAAGCCCAGGCTATCCGTGATCTGAAAGCTGACCGATCCATCATCATTCTTCCGGCTGACAAGGGTTCCACAACTGTGGTACTTGATCGTCGGGAGTATGTGGCTGAGGGACTGCGTCAGCTTTCAGACAACTCTACATACAAAGTTTGCCAAGGTAATCCCATTCCTGATGTCCAGGCGGAGCTTCAAGGAATCCTCAGAACCTTAGGCCCCCTACAAAACCTTTCACCTGACTCCATCAAATTCCTGACCCCAACGACACCTCGCACTCCTACCTTCTACCTACTTCCTAAAGTTCACAAACTCAAACATCCTGGCCGCCCCATTGTAGCTGGTTACCAAGCCCCCTCAGAACGTATCTCTGCCTATGTGGATCAACACCTTCAACCCATTACATGCAGTCTCCCATCCTTCATCAAAGACACCAACCACTTTCTCGAACGCCTGGAATCCGTACCCAGTCTGTTACCCCCGAAAACCATCCTTGTAACCATTGATGCCACTTCCCTATACACGAATATCCCGCACGTCCT
This sequence comes from Schistocerca gregaria, assembly GCF_023897955.1. Lineage (NCBI taxonomy): Eukaryota > Metazoa > Arthropoda > Insecta > Orthoptera > Acrididae > Schistocerca > Schistocerca gregaria. Next base: position 53,187,688 of record NC_064925.1, on the reverse strand, counting down.
GGACCTCGCTGCAATGGAGCACTTCCTTTCATGCTGATCACCTGCCACCCTTCCTAAAACCTCTTTCCTCGTCACCTTAGCCAGCTTCATCCTGACCCACAACTACTTCACTTTTGAAGGCCAGACATACCAACAATTAAAGGGAACAGCCATGGGTACCAGGATGGCCCCCTCGTATGCCAACCTATTTATGGGTCGCTTAGAGGAAGCCTTCTTGGTTACCCAAGCCTGCCAACCCAAAGTTTGGTACAGATTTATTGACGACATCTTCATGATCTGGACTCACAGTGAACAACAACTCCAGAATTTCCTCTCCAACCTCAACTCCTTTGGTTCCATCAGATTCACCTGGTCCTACTCCCAAATCCCATGCCACTTTCCTAGACGTTGACCTCCATCTGTCCAATGGCCAGCTTCACACATCCGTCCACATCAAACCCACCAACAAGCAACAGTACCTCCATTATGACAGCTGCCACCCATTCCATATCAAACGATCCCTTCCCTACAGCCTAGGCCTTCGTGGCAAACGAATCTGCTCCAGTCCTGAATCCCTCGACCATTACACCAACAACCTGAAAACAGCTTTCGCATCCCACAAGTACCCTCCCGACCTGTTACAGAAGCAGATAACCAGAGCCACTTCCTCATCCCCTCAAACCCAGAACCTCTCACAGAAGAATCCCAAAAGTGCCCCACTTGTGACAGAATACTTCCCGGGACTGGATCAGACCTTGAATGTGGCTCTCCAGCAGGGATACGACTTCCTAAAATCCTGCCCCGAAATGAGATCCATCCTTCATGAAATCCTCCCCACTCCACCAAGAGTGTCTTTCCGTCGTCCACCTAACCTTCGTAACCTCTTGGTTCATCCCTATAAAATCCCCAAACCACCTTCCCTACCCTCTGGCTCCTACCCTTGCAACTGCCCCCAGTGTAAAACCTGTCCTATGCACCCTCCTACCACCACCTACTCCAGTCCTGTAACCCGGAAGGTGTACACGATCAAAGGGAGAGCCACGTGTGAAAGCACCCACGTGATTTACCAACTGACCTGCCTGCACTGTGATGCTTTCTATGTGGGAATGACCAGCAACAAACTGTCCATTCGCATGAATGGACACAGGCAGACAGTGTTTGTTGGTAATGAGGATCACCCTGTGGCTAAACATGCCTTGGTGCACAGCCAGCACATCTTGGCACAGTGTTACACCGTCAGAGTTATCTGGATACTTCCCACCAACACCAACCTATCCGAACTCCAGAGATGGGAACTCGCCCTTCAGTATATCCTCTCTTCTCGATATCCGCCAGGCCTCAACCTCCGCTAATTTCAAGTTGCCGCCACTCATACCTCACCTGTCTTTCAACAACTTCTTTGCCTCTGTACTTTCGCCTCGACTGATATCTCTGCCCTTACTCTTTGCCTTTAAATGTGCAGGTGTGTGTGTGTGTGTGTGTGTGTGTGTGTGTGTGTGTGTGTGTGTGTGTGTGTGTGTGTGTAAACCTGTCCTTTTTTTTTCCCCCTAAGGGAAGTCTTTCCGCTCCCGGGATTGGAATGACTCCTTACCCTCTCCCTTAAAACCCACATCCTTTCGTCTTTCCCTCTCCTTCCTGAAGAAGCAACCATCGGTTGGGAAAGCTAGTAATTCTGTGTGTGTGTGTGTTTGTGTGTTTTGTTCATTGTGCCTGTCTGCCGGCGCTTTCCCGCTTGGTAAGTCTTGGAATCTTTGTTAGTGATGACATTATCTTAGCTTTTGGAACTATTATATCCCTTTTTGAGCAATATAGAGAAATAGGTCCGGTCCGTAAGGTTAAAAAGGAGTAGTAGGAACCTCCTGTAGTGAGGTGGTCCCAGTGACCTGCCTTTCCTTCTTGAATTCCAAAATATAGTTTTTATCAAGAGTACTCAACATCTCACCTCCTAAATATTAGTGCTGCTCAGAAACTCTCTCCCATAATTCATTAGTTTTATTGATTGTATTTTAGTTTAGGTACAGATAACCTTTGGTGACCCATGGGCCTGGTTCACATACTTTGTGGGCTGCTTTGTCACATGATGTGGCAGCAGCACTTCTGGCACATGAAGTAAAAACTATAGCATTAATGTTTCTAGGGTAAGGCATGTATATGAATGGCACCCCTTTTCTGACACACCAAGCCAACAAATTACATCTCAAAACATGTTTTTGAGAGTACATTCATTTATATTCACTTATTATTTTAATATGTTTATATTTATTTACCCATCATGTTTCTTTACTTCTAGTATTTGACAGTAGGTGTCTTAAAGCTTCTGTTGCAAAACTACGCAACACCAAAGAAACGATGTACATGACATACAAATAAATGTTAACACCTGAAGATGGTATGCTAGACATCTTGAAATGTCACCATGGAGAAATAAACACCTATAAAAGCAACTGGTTGCAGCTAATTTGTTATAAATTACCTTCAGTTTAAACAGTTACAGCACTCTAATACATACGCAATGAATAAGAATTATTTATTTTTGGTAATGCGAGAAACAGTAGAAAAAGCAGTGAGGTAGGCAGTTCCAGTCTAGTGGTTAGGAGTAACTTGACTATTTGTGGCCAGAGGCACATCATTGTAGGGTTTGAAAGTTAGTGTTTTAAAATCCACAGACATGAGTAACAAGAATTTTTTAAAAATATTTGTACAAAAATACTGTTGGTGCGTTATTGGGAACCCATGGTTTAGTTGAACAGTCTTGTTACAGATCATGATGTGGTACAGATAGTTTAATTTTTTGTTAATTGTGTGACAGCATTTAATGATGCAGTTCTCAAGTTCTCTTTAAGTAAAAATATTTATTGTAACTTTGTTGTTAATAAAATTATTTTGTTCAATGTTGGAAAGCAAGGCGTAATCAGTAACAGCTTGAAAACAACTGGATTTGGTATATATTTCAGTGTTACTTTGCTATGCCTTGACATAGCCTCAGTTTGTTGAGTACACAGAAGCAAAAGTTTAATTTATGTAATATTTTTGCATAATTATTCGCATTAAGTAACAAAATTTGCCTTCCTTTTTAATTAGTTAGATTTTTTTTACACATTATGGGAAGCACAGGGTCATCAGCTTTAAAATAGAAATGTGATATTTCTTTTTTCATTTCTGTGCAGCGGATCTACGCCATCATTTTCGTAACTTGTGTCAAGATGATACTCCCATGGTACGACGAGCGGCTGCTAGCAAATTGGGCGAATTTGCGAGAGTGGTTGAAGTGGAGTATTTGAAATGTGATCTCATTCCAATGTTTGTGAACTTGGCACAAGATGAACAGGTACTCATTTTCTTCATATATATTTTGAATTATTTCCTTTTTTGCAACTTAGAAATTTTTTTCTGCAATATGCTCGTAATATGAAAGCTGTAACTAAATAATACTTATATGCAGACAAAATATTGTCTTGACTACACAATAAATTAGTGCAGAATTGAAGACCAAATGGAAATTCCAATTTTGTTAGGCTGTCACACTTTTTTTTTTACAAGACAAATCAATGAAAATAATAGCCAAGAAATGTTTTGTGAGTTTTTATGTGTGCAGTGACCTGTTTTTGACCATTAAGTACTTACTTAGGTTACGGCAAATTGGAAACCACAAAAAAATTTCAACATATTTTAGTTTGAGAGAATTTTTGTCTTCTTTTGTATTAAGGAGAGCAAATGGGGAGGAAACCCTGAATATGAGTGAGTTTTCAGTTGGTGTAAATCCAGTTGCCAAACTAGTTTCCAAGATTCCGTACAATTTATGCTAAAGTTATGTATAAAGGACGAATTTCCTAGTGTCATCTGTTGACATCAGTTGAGATCCCAGATGATATTACTCTTTTATCTTATTATTAGCACAATCTCACCATCGTATGTGGTATGATGGTGCAGAAAGTGTTAAACTACTTTGCATGATAAGTATTGTGTATAGAATGTAGAGTCAATGGCACAATAATCAAACATTGACTGGCATTGTTGTTTGGCAGTAACACTGCGTACTGGCACTTCACCCTGTGTGAATGTGTGTATCGTCTACATAAATAAATTGCTTTTTAGTGTTTGGTGATTCTCTTCTTTTTAAAGTAGTTCATTTTAACATCTTTTGTAATGCAGTTACACTAGCAAAATAATTATGTTTAAAGTTCAACAGTGTGCAGCAGGATCTTTGAATTTTCCATGGAATTGATATTCCTTTGTGCTGTCCACAGTATTGGAGAACAGCAATGTAATTGCACGCTTATGTAAGTGGATTACCCATAAAACACACAATCTAAGCAATTTTCGTATTCTTACACACACATGTAAACTTGTATCATTTCCATGGCTTTTTCCCCATATCTTCATGGGGTCGGCATATTAGTTATTGGATTTGACAGTATTAGTGGGGGGAGGGGGGGGGGAGGGAGGCTGAGTGCCCTTCCCATCCCCAACCTTCCCCCTCCCTCTAGTCTTGCTCTTCTGGTGGTAAAGAATTTATGTATCCCACTTGTATGTGTGTAGTAGTGTTATCCAATGTAAGAGTGTGTAAATGTTTTCTAAAGGTTTGAAAATCGTGTAACTGAAGTGGGATGTGGTTACTGGCTTAGTATTCACCTATTCAGATGTGGAAAACTGCCTAAAAACCACATTGAGGCTCCCCAGCACTCTGGCCCCTACTTCTGAGTTACCCATGTTGGCAGCACTTCTTGACTCGAATTCTGGAGTATTTACTTCATCGTCTTTGGTGAAATAATTTCAGAAAACTGTAATTTTGTATTTGTTTAAATTTGTAATGCTCTTTTGTTGCTTCTGCAACAGTGTTCTTACCTGTTCTGTATACCATAGGGGGCCAGTTCCGTCTCTTGTTAGTTTGGTATAAATCTCTTTGCTGCCGATACTATTTCATTGAATTTGTGCCATATGTGATGAATATTTTGTTAATGTGACAGGCAGATTTGTCAGGGGCTGGTGTGCCTCCCCCAATCTCTGAAGCAGCATACTAATGCAAGCATCTTTGTGGGTTTCACACACACACACACACACACACACACACACACACACACACACACACACACACACACGGTGAGGAAAGTTCTGACAGAATGAAATAATTTAGGAGGAAAGGAGACCACTCAATCCAAGTCCAAGTTTAAACATTTGGACTTGTCTCTCATTATCCTGATCTCTTCAGTGGAAACACATCTTTGCCACCAATCCATCCTGCCAAAGCCAATTTAATGCCAACATTGAACCTTCCCTCTCCCTGTATATACAACCATCTTACGGTGATCCTCCCATCCATGCAGCCCATGGCCACCTTCCGAAACTTCCTTACCTCCAACTTGGCTTCACCATCCTTACCCAGAACACTGACCTCGACCACTCACAGCCTCAATACAGATTCTGACCTGACCATCTTCCTTGTAGACAAAGGCTCCACCATCATAGTGAATTAAGAGTGACTACCTGACAGAAGGTGTATGCCAACTGTCCTGCTGCACGTACAAGCACTGCAATAGTGATCCCATCCGAGAAGTCCAACAGAACCTCCAATCCCCACTGAAATCCTTACGCTGTTTGTAGAACTTTCCCCCGAGACCATCTCTCTCCCCCCACCCCGCACATCCACCTTCTACATGCTCCACAAAATTCACGACCCCCAACAGTCCTGGACACCCCATTGACCTGGTCATTATGCTCCCTCTGGAAGAAATTTCACTCTTGTCAACCAGCACCTCCAACTAATTGTCTGAAGTCTGCCTCTCAAACAAAAATGATAGCCTCTTCACTGACACTCCACCATACCCACTCACATTTCCACCTGGATTCCTACTTATCACTGTTGATACCACTTCCCTATACACCAATGTCCCTCATGCCCATGACCTTGCTACTATTGAACTCTAACTGTCCCTTTTTCCTTCAGACTTCTGACCCATTGTCTCTCTCTTGTGCAAACCTTTTATGGCCCTTCTAAAAGAAACGTTCGTAGCTGCCCAAAACTCCAAACCCCTTGTCTGGTTCAGGTTCATTGATGGCCCTTTCCTGATGTGGACTGAAGACCAAGACACAACCTCAGCTTCTTCCACCTGCTTTACCTGGTCCTCCTCATCACAACAGTGCCATCTTCATAGACATTGATCTCCACCTCTCTGATAGCTGCAGTTGCAAAAATGCTCTCTCATACACCCTGGCCATCCATGGATGGCATATTTTTAGTGATGAGAATTTTCTTGCCCAGAATGTTGTCGGTCTCAAGAGGCCTTCAGAGATAGGCACTACTCCCAAACTTAATCCGCAAGTTAGATTTTGTGTGCTATACCCCACACTCAATAATCCTTCCATCACCCCCAAAAACCAGATACAAAGGAATGCCTGCCTCATCATTCAAGATCATTCTGGACTAAATTGTTTCCTTTGTCAGGGCTTTATCTATCACCACCTCCAGAAATGAGGGGCATCCTACCCTAAGTACTTGGTACCCCTCCAAAAGTGGTGTTCCATCATCCACCCATCCTGCACATCATCCTGGTCCATCCCTTGTGCCACTCCCATTCCCTGCCTCTTGTCATAGGGGTCATATCCATGTGAAAGACATAGGTGCAAGACCTGACCAATTCACTAATTTTTGAGAAACTTTCTCATGGTGAACAGTGGTCTGGCAAGAAGTACTTTAAAAATTAACATTGTGTTTATTTTTAAACTTCCCAATTCACCTATCTATCACTTTGTATTCCAGTCTCATCATATGCTTATCTGATCCATTCCTGGAGGCACAGCCACCTGTGAAAGCAACCATGCCATATACAGACTCTGCTGGAATTACTGCACAGCTTTTTATGGCCGCCTAACAACCAACCAGCTGTCGAGCAGAATGAACAGCCAATGCCAAACTGTGCCCAACAACAAAGTTGACCAACCTGTGCCACAACATGCAGTGGAGCACGACATTCTGAACTACATGGATGGGAGTTACCCATGCAACACACACTTTGCTCTCATAAACCTCCTTGCCCCAATCTCCACTAATAAATTCTCCACACTTATCTACCCAACAGCTTCTCCTCCGGTGTCCAGGTATCACTTGCGTAGTCCATGCTCATGCAATCATCCCCCCTCCCCTCACATTTGTAGCCAAAAAACCTGCTGCCTCCCTCTGAGTTACCCATCTTCAACCTCTCTTCCTGTTTACAGCCTCTTTCTCTCTCTACCCACTCAGCCAACACAACTGCCGCCCCTGCTCCTCTCAAGGTCACGTCTCGAACTGCAATCATGGTGTTGGGTGTGCAACTGACATAATATAGGGGCATAGGTTTTGTGTGTGTGTGTGTGTGTGTGTGTGTGTGTGTGTGTGTGTGCAAACATTCAATACAATAGTAAGTACATAAAAGAAGAATTTGAGTAAATGTTAATTGCAAAGTTGAACTAAAAGAGCACACTTGGAACACTTGAAGTCTTTGCAAGTATAAATAAAACATTTGACCTGATGGAAAATTATCCTGCTCAGCTCAGATTTTTGATTTAGTATATTCTTTCACCTAATTTTGACAGCAAGTAGTCCATCGTAGCTGTCTGTAAACACATTTTCTGCTGTTCCATCTGTGCTTAAACTACAAAATGTAGTAAGAGCCAGGTTGTATTCAAATGTAGCTAAGTGACCGGCTTAGTTCATGCAGTGACTGGGTTCACACACAGCTTCGATAATGTGGTACTTTACACTCTTCATGATCAGGAAAAAATAACTTGTAAATTGTTCATGTTGGTGCATGTTCGTTCTTGTGCTGCTTGAATCTGATAATCTGATATACAAATAAGATTTCCATTCATGAATTTACAAAATTTTCAGTGTTGAGTGCCATATGAGTATGTGTACCACATATACATATAATATAGTAATGTGGTGCAAAATACCAATATTACGGTTACTATATTCAGCTTGACAAATTATGAAATTGCTTCACTGTCCACCGCTCGTGACAGGCAGTTGTGTTTTCATAGTGAATATTATCAAGCCAATTTTGCTGTACTTCTAAGAATGTTGGACATAATTTGAAAGAAATAATCACACTTTGGAAACTTAAACATTGTCTGTTTGGAAACATACAGTTGTCATGTGAGGAGGGATAGTAAATTCAACAAACTTAAACTTCATGTCATCATTGACATGTTATTAGTAATTCACTAAATCAGTATACTGTGACTTACATGTGTTTTATTTTCATACTGAAACCCAATTTCAATTTTTTAAAATCTGATCTGTTGTTCTACACAGTTCATTCACAACAAACAAAAATAAAAATAAATGTACCATATTTACCCCAATAAAAGACAATCATGAAAATAAGATAACTCCCATTTTTTAAGAGTCTCCTCAAGAAAAATTTAGTATTAACATATTCAGATTAATCAGAAGTACCATCTGCGTTAGCAACACTAAGTATCTGCCTGAGATGTCAGCATTATACCTATTTTAAACACAGTAGAAATAAAATAATACGAGATGGTTTACAGTAATTTTTATCTTCACTACATTTTTGCTTACAGTCTGTCATTTGTGGTTTCAGTATTTTATCATTGTCGTCCTATTAGCACAGTTGTGAAATTTATACCTTCGTTGTGACAAACCTCTCGCCATTCCTTCCAAATACGTTGCAAATATGAGGTGGTTATAGTGGAACCAGAGACCGCAGTTCTTTCTTACTGAATACTTATCAGATGTCAGTTCTATACTGATGTGAAAATGTTACAATGTTTCTTGCTTTGAAACCTATTGTCTGCCCGCCGTTCTCTCATTGAGTGCGCAGAAACAGCAGCTGGCACACCCCATTTCGTACCAGTTACACCTCATGGTGAGCATCACCAACGTTGTTGTGTAAGTACACCATTATACCCTATCTAGAATTTTACCTTCTCCGGCATAAATGTCTACTGTTGTTGTGTATTTGTCCAATTTTAAAGCATTTCAGATGGATTCAGCCAAACAGCAGCAGTATGTGTTTCAATTGTTGGCAGCATGACATAATTTGCTGGCTATTCACGAATCCCCTCTTCACACCCATCCAAGTTCTCAACCAAGCTGGTGTTGCTGTTCCCCCCTCTAACCCTTCTGTAATGCTATCCTTAGCAACTGTGAAACATGGACTAATATCTTCTAGGGTACAGGTCATACATAACAGCACAAACTAATACATAAATAAGATTGCAATCACAATGCAGTAAAAATCTCAAACTTCATTCCATGCTCTTGTGACAGCTGTTGGTACAAGCTCCACATCAGGAATTGTTGCTATAACTTATTGTCTTGGTAACAGTTATAGTCAGCTTAATATGATTTCTTGAGACATTTAATTCTGAATTCATTTTCTTTCATGTTTGTTATGAATGTCACAGTCTGTTCTAATGATGATGGAAAAAGTATTAATATTTTTACCCGGTATTTTAGTACATGAACAGTGACTGCATTTCTTATTTTCAACTAACTTGACTCATAATCAAATAAAACATTTACTTGTGGTCAGAATCGAGTAATGTTTTTTGAAGAGCAACATTTTCATGTTTCTGTATTGACTTTATTTAACAAGTGTAATAAATGTTGGTTTAGAGGATCCACACATGTCAGAGAACTTTTATTGCAAACCAATTGAAATAAAGCAAGAGTTTGTAAGATAATAGCATTAAATTCTATGTTCTCCATTGTTTAAAAAAATTGTCAAATTTTAAGCACAGCAGTAGATTGCTGTGGTGTTTAGTTCATAGTCTCTTGCATACAAGTTGCACTAATGCCACGCAAGACAAATGTCAGGTGATTGGGCAAGATCAATACTGTATAGAGCTTTTTTGCATGTCGGGAACTCTCCAGCCTCTCCAACCTTTTCAAGTATGAGTATCATGTGGCCTACCTACTGTTCTGAATTCTTCAAAATAAATTTACAAGTGACCTCAATAGCCCAAGCTCCATCAGTAAATCTAAGATGACACCTATATCAATCTATTACACAATGTAAAAAGTTGACTTCAGCAGCAGTACTTTAGTATGTGAATATAGGATGACCCTGTAGTTTTCAAATGACAGATTTGGAAAAAATATTCTTGTGGAGGAAGTACAGCTTATTCACTTAGCTGATTGGTGTGTGGCAGATAAAAACATGTAAAAGCACGAAGGCATGTTATCAAGTTACCACTTTTTGTGCTGGAATGCTGACAATAGAGATCCAAACATAACTTTGCATGGATCTTTGCGTGTGTACATTCGTGCACATGTGTGCGCGCGCATTTGTTGTGTGTGTGTGGGGGGGGGGGGGGGGGGAGCACGCACGCACGCTCTTTTCCTATGGTGATACTTTGTTAATACCACATTCAGATTGTTTCGAAGACCTTGGTTCTCTTTTGTTGATACGCTGTATTTACACAATTGACAGTATCATGAAACAGTTGATTGCTACTCACCATACAGTGGAGATGGTGAGTTGCAGACAGGCACAGCAAAAAGACTGCTTAACAGGTCAGCTTTTGGCCAAAAGGCATTCATCTAAAGTACTGCAAATAACTGTGCATTATGAAAGCAGTAGTCTGGGTGGCGAGGATGAAGAGCTTGTTGGGCTGGGGAAGGGGAGGGATAACAGAGTAAAAGTTGGGGACAGTAAAGTGCTATTTGTTGGAGAGTACAGGAACATGGTGGAGACAGGGTAGGACAATTAGGTGTAGTTGGGAGCTTACATGGAAAGGGGGGGGGGGGGTAAGGGTGAGGGAAAGGAAACAGAAAAGGAGAAATGTGAAGATACTATGGATGTGTTGGTGGAATAGAAGGCTGTGAGTACTTGAATGGGAGCAGGGACGGAAATGGGTGGGTGAAGGACAGTGACAAATGAAGGTTGAGGTCAGTGGCGAGTGAGGTTCCAATTTTAAAAAAAGCTGGTGTTGGTAGGAAGGATCCAGGTGGCGTAGGTTGTGAAGTAGTCTGTGAAGTGAAAACTGTTGTGTTGTCCAACATGCTCAACAAGTGGGTGGGTCAGCTCTCTCTCTTGCCACTGTTTGTTGATGGCCATTCAGGCGTATTCGTGACAGCTTGTTGGTTGTCATACCCACGTAGAACACATCGCAATGGTTTCAGCCTAGCTTGTAGATCACTTGACTCCTCTCACAGGTAGCCTGGCATTTGATGGGATAAGCGATACTTGTGACCAGACTGAAATGGGGGGGTGTTTGGTTTTGCATCTAGGTTTATTTGTTGTGCATGCCTGCAACTCATCATCTCCACTATATCGTGAATAATATCTGTCCTTTTCATAATATTGTCATTATCCCATTCTGGATTTTCCATTGTTTGTATTTACACAATTATAAGACAAGGCTTTTTCTAAATTCGTTATTGTAAAAGTACGGGGTTCTCTTGTATTCGCAAATTAAACTATTGTTGCTGAGGTCCACATTTTTACTTTGTTTAGTAGATATTTAGTGGTAGTCTTAAATTTATAGTGTTTGTCTTACATTTAGAGAAGAAGCTTTGGCTGTTGAGGTCCTGTACAGATTTATTTTGAAGATTTCGGAGGGTCAAGGCTTGGCAAACACTACCTGTCTTCCAACAGGGTTGAGATTTCCCAATGCACTGAAGTCCTTGATATAGTTATTACATTGCTCAATCATGTGACACTGATTTGCATGGTGCAAGTGTAAGATACACATGAGAACTATGAACTAGCCATACATCAGTCTATTGCTCTTATTAAAATTTGAAAATTTTGTGTAACACAGGAGGAAACAGCATTAAATTCTGCCACCTTACAAACTTAATATTTGAACAGTTTTGCAATAAACGTTCTCATACATGTATGGATCTGCATACAAACATTAATGCTGCTTTTTAAGTTATGATAACAATCAAATATGGAAATGTTGTCCTTCGAAAACACTTTAGGTGATTCAGAACCCAGACCAGTATTTTATTTAGTTGCGAGAGACGCTAACGATCTACTGAGTGGATTGCAAATTAGAAATTTGGTCACTGTTTATGTATTATAATAATAATGGGGAAACAATGTTACTGACTATTAGTCAGAACTAGAACAAGATGGTGAAATTCAGTTGAAACATGAAGGAAAATTAATACTGAATGAAATAAATTATATTAAAGTGATGATAATTGTTGTTTGCGAGAATGTTACAGTGGCAAGACCCATCGTGGAATAGTACCAACAGATGTCAGTAGATCCTGGGGCGAGTGAAATTTGTAGAATGGCAGTGAATTGTAATTGCGAACTTTTATTTATGCATTAGTTGCTTGTGTTACATATGAGATGCACACTAGAAGATACTGTAATCTGTTTTGGACAAGTTACTCAAGCTCAGCACTGTGGAAGGATTGGAAGGGGAACAGTAACACCAGCTTGGTTGAGAGCTAGGATGATTGCAGTTAGGCTGAGCGAACAGCCAATTACACCCATTTCTGCTGCAGTGTTGTCAATGCTAACGACATACGATGGGAATGAAAGTGGTTCTGTCGGCTGCTTCTACACAGCCAATGAGAGAGTGGTAGACAGGCAATATGTTTGGAAGTGAGAGACACTGTAGCATTCTCACGTCAGTATAGAAGTGAAATCCAATGTGTGTTCGGAAAAAACAGTTATGTTCTCAGGCCCAGCATAATAAAAACCTCAGAAATAGCAACATAATCAGAAGAAGCACCCAAATATTTGTGACAACAAAGATACAAATTTCACAGCTGTGTGCTTTGATGATTATGATTAATAATAGTGATACCATATGCTGCAGAAGGTAGAAAAGAAAATGGTCTGAAAATTAATCTAATTCATTTGTTTCTGTTTATTTTATTTCTCCTAGTATTATCAAACTGTAGATGATCAACAAATGGAAGAAATTTAGAATAGGTATAATGTTAACTTTTTGGTAGATACTTCATCAATACAATCTTTTGTAATTTTAATGAGTCAGAATATGTTAAAGGAGCCTCTTAAAAAAGGAGTGCTCATCTAATACTCGAGTAAATACAGTATAACTTCAATCATAATATTTCCCTGGAAGTTCTCCTTGATGGTGTCTATGGAACTTCATGAATCTTAAGTGCCACATATGTCAGCTACAGATGTGTGGTCATGTACCTGCATTTGTGTGTATTCGTTCATATACCTGCATTTGTGTTTGTTTTATCACATGCCCTCATTTGTTTGTTTGGGCCCCTACCCTCGTTTGTTTGTTTGGGCACCTACCCTCGTTTGTTTGTTTGGGCACCTACCCTCGTTTGTTTGTTTGGGCACCTACCCTCGTTTGTTTGTTTGGGCACCTACCCTCGTTTGTTTGTTTGGGCACCTACCCTCGTTTGTTTGTGTGTGTGTGTGTGGGGGGGGGGGGGGGGGGTGTTATGTACCCTCGTTTGTGTGTGCAGCCACGTATCCTAATTTATGTTTGCCATGTATATTCTAGAATTTTTGTCACTGTAAACATGTATCAACTCACATTTTATAATGTTTGTTAAATCTTTCTCTTATTTCCGTAGGACAGTGTCCGGCTTCTGGCTGTGGAGGCTTGTGTCAGCATTGCCACTTTACTGCAGCTGCAAGATGATGTGGAACAGCTTGTTATGCCTACCCTCCGACAGTGTGCAGGCGATACATCATGGAGAGTTCGTTACATGGTTGCTGACAAATTCACTGATGTATGTATGTGAAACAGAAGTGGTTTAATGTTGGAGCTTCAGTATAATGATTGTAAATGAATGCTTAGTACATTGTGATATTCTCAGGCCTACAGTGTAAGAACCATGTACTTTGGTGAAACTATTCATCATATAACTGTTTTAACTGATAGAGGGAGACAGTATTTGCTGTTGGTGGTCCTTTACACACCATGGACATCGTATATGGATGAGGAAGGGTGGACACATAGCCTTCTCTTCTATCCCCCATTCATCTGATGCCTTTCTGCGTGCCCCCTCTCCCTTACCCCCACCTCCACCCCCAAATTTGTAATACATGCTTTCCCGTGCCCTCCTATTTTTCATTTTCTGTACTTGTCTCCTCCACTTCTTTTAATGTTTTGTGCAATTATTTTATAATTGCTGTTTGGCAAATATTGACATTCTTTGAATAATCATAGCCATTACGTGATGCAGAATTTTCCTGACAGGCAGCCACAATTTGGTTTTGGGTCACTTTATTTAGAAATTTCTAAACCCAAAGTGTGATCGGAAGCTGCTGTGCATTACCAACATTGTCTTTTATAGTTCTTACACAAGACTTAATTAAAGGATGCAAATCTTTGATAGTACATGCATAGATAATCGTACATTGGTGTATGGGATTTTAGAAGGCAGTACACTGTGCAACAGCTGTCTTAACGATAGTCATAATTAGTCTTATTTACTAACATTGGTATGACTGTTGTTAATGCTAGTCAAAATTGTATCACATGTATTGCCACTGTGCATACAGTGGGGCTTATTAATCACTGTATAGGAAAGGCCACTCTTTGTGTACATGAATGACAGTACTCATACTGTATGGTGTCAGTGTCTCAATTAATTCTTTTTTTTTTTTTCTCTCCTGTTCATAGCTTCAGAAAGCTGTGGGTCCAGAGATCACAAAAACAGATCTTGTGCCAGCATTTCAGCTTTTGTTAAAGGACTCTGAAGCTGAAGTACGTGCTGCTGCTGCTCACAAGGTGCGAGATTTTTGCCAGAATTTGGATCCGTACCAGCAAGAAACCATAATTATGAACTCCATCCTCCCATATGTGAAGGAACTAGTTGCAGATCCAAACCAGCATGTAAAGTCCGCACTTGCATCTGTAATTATGGGGCTTAGTCCTATTTTGGGAAAACACAAGTGAGTACTACTACTAAAGAATAAAATTTCATACTCCATGTATGTATTAAAGAATATCGTCTTAATGTTACACACTATAATACTAATGTCTGTATGCAAGCATTTTATTTTATTATGTTCTTTACTCACGTGATAAAAAAATTGATTTTGTTTTGTTGGATCTTAGCTTCCCACTAATTGAGGCTCTCCTCCTGCCCTCCAGTAAGCAAAAAACACAGGGACAAGAGATACACAAGGGTGGATTGGAAAGTAATGTACAATAAATTTTTTTCTCCACTGGTATTGCAGCTGGAATGTTTAGATTTCATGATGAAGTTTGTGCCAGAAGATATTTTGTTTTCATGTGCAGCTCTAGTGAGAGAAATCAGAACTAGAAAATAAACATGATGCGCATGTTGCTGTTGTCAACTTTGGAAGAGCTGCAGAGTGTAGTTCAATACTTGTGAGTCAAAGAACATCAATAGAGTGAAATTCACAGGAACAAGCCATGGTGTGTATGACGACGACTGTATGGACCATAGTGATGTCTCCAGGTTGTGTGCATTCTCCCAAAAAGGCCATGTGACCCCTTAGTGATTAGCCACACTCCTGGCAGCCAATAACAGCTGACACTCAGCAGAATGTCGAAGGCATTGAGGTAGCAGTTCTGAGCGACCAGTGTGTGCAATTCTAAACATTATCGCAGTGGTTAAACATTTTTTGTGGTGTGGGTTACAATAGCTTTCACAACACAAAATTTTGTAAAGTTTGTGCTTGCTGGGTGCCTAAGAACCTGATAAACAACACGGGCCAGTGAATGATAAGCTTCGACCAGTTAATGCATTACACCACAGAATGGCCTGACATCCTGAAAAGAATAATCACTGGTGATCATTCGTGGGCATGCCACTACACACCCGAGGCCAAGGAGGCCTGTGTGGAGCGGAAGAAATTTTGCTGGTTCTCCAGTATGAGAAAAATTCAGAGTGACTCAGTCTCCTACGGAAGTGGTTGTAACAGTTTTCTGAGATATGCTTGGTGTGTTACTGGGACCACTGTGAGTGCTTCAGCCTACATTAAAACTTTGATTAAGTTGTGTCATATCCTTTGTTACAAACTCCTTGACACTAATGCTGACAGTGTCAAACTTTTTCACAACAATGCTCACCCCCATGTTGCTCCACCTGTTTGGAGGAAAATAACAAAATCTGGTAAGAGGTGCCCCAGCATCCACCATACAGTCCAGACCAGACTTTCTTCTTTTTGGTCCTAAGAAGAAATTCCTATCTGGCCAACACTTTGTGACAGATGTGGAAGCAGTCCTCAGATAGCTGTACTCCAACCGAATGGACTTCTAAGAACAGTGCATATTGAAACTGGTACTGTGATGGGAGAAACATGTTGAGAATATTGGTCACTGTGTAAAAAAAAAAAAAATAGGTAAAATCATTGTGCATTACTTCCCAATCTTTCCCCATATGAAGAACTGTGCACAAAAGCTTAATATTCTTGATATATTGTCTGCAACAGGAGAAGAATATCCTTGAATTAGCACATAGTTATTACAATCAGTTTACATTATTAATAGATGTTCACTGTATTTACTCCATGTGATATCAAAGCAGTAATTTGATGTTTCAAATTACGCGAAATTCCACAAATAATAAAGATATATGGTGCATGCATGTTCTGCAAAGAGAATTTTTATGACCATATTCAAGGTGGTTGTCGTCGTCGTCATCTTCAGTCCAGAGACTGGTTTGATGCAGCTCTCCATGGTACTATACCCTTTGCAAGCTTAGTCTCCCAGTACCTACTACAACCTACATCCTTCTGAATCTGCTTAGTATATTCATCTCTTGGTCTCCCTCTACAATTTTTATTCTCCACTCTGCCCTCCAGTACTACATTGGTGATCCCTTGATGCCTCAGAACATGTCCTACCAACCAATCCCTTCTTCTAGTAAAGTTGTGCCACAAATTTCTCTTCTCCCCAATTCTATTCAATAGCTCCTCATTATTTATGTGATCTACCCATCTCATCTTGAGCATTCTTCTGTAGCACCACATTTCGAAATCTTCTATTCTCTTCTTGTCTGAACTAGTTATCGTCCACATTTCACTTCCATACATGGCTACAGTCCATACAAATACTTTCAGAAACGACTTCTGACTCTTAAATCTATACTCAATGTTAACAAACTTCTCTTCTTCGGAAATGCTTTCCTTGCCAATGCCAGTCTGCATTTTATATCCTCTCTACTTCACAATCATCAGTTATTTTGCTCCCTAAATAGCAAAACTCCTTTACTACTTTAAGTGTCTCATTTCCTAATCTAATTCCCTCAACAACAAACGATTTAATTCGACTACATTCCATTATCCTCATTTTGCTTTTGTTGATGTTCATTTTATACCCTCCTTTCAAGACACTGTCCATTCCATTCAACTGCTCTTCCAGGTCCTTTGCTGTCTCTCACAGAATTACAATATCATTGCCGAACCTCCAAGTTTTTATTTCTTGTCTGTGGATTTTAATTCCCACTCTGAATTTTTCTTTTGTTTCCTTCACTGCTTGCTTGATATACAGATTGAATAACATCGATGTTAGTCTACAACTCTACCTCACTGCCTTCCTCACCACTGCTTCCCTTTCATGTCCCTCGACTCTTATAACTGCCATCTGGTTTCTGTACAAATTATAAATAGCTTTTCGCTCCCTATATTTTACCCCTGCCACCTTTAGAATTTGAAAGAGAGTATTCCAGTCAACATTGTCAAAAGGTTTCTCTAAGTCTACAAATGCTAGAAACATAGGTTTGCCTTTCCTTAATCTGTCTTCTAAAGATAAGTCATAGGGTCAGTATTGCCTCACGTGTTCCAACATATCTATGGAATCCAAACTGATCTTCCCTTAGGTCTGCTTCTACCAGTTTTTCCATTCATCTGTAAAGAATTCGTGTTAGTATTTTGCAGCGGTGACCTATTAAACTGATAGTTCAGTAATATTCACATCTGTCAATACCTACTTCCTTTTGGATTGGAATTATTATATTCTTCTTGAAGTCTGAGGGTATTTCACCTGTCTCAGCCTACTTGTTCACCAGATGGTAGAGTTTTTGTCATGGCTGGCTCTCACAAGGCCATTAGTAGTTCTAATGGAATGTTGTCTACTCCTGGGCCATTATTTCGTCTTAGGTCTTTCAGTGCTCTTTAAAATTCTTCACTCAGTATCGTATCTCCCATTTAATCTTCATCTACATCCTTTTCCATTTTCATAATATTGTCCTCAAGTACATCGCACTTGTATGGACCGTCTGTATAATCCTTCCACCTTTCTGCTTTCTCTTCTTTGCTTGAAACTGGGTTTCCACCTGAGCTCTTGATATTCATACAAGTGGTTCTCTTTTCTCCAGAGGTCTCTTTAATTTTCCTGTAGGCACTATCTATCTTACCCCTAGTGATATATGCCTCTACATCCTTACAATTGTCCTTTAGCCATCTCTTCTTAGCCATTTTGCACTTTGCCTGCTTAATTTACTGCATTTTTGTATTTTCTCCTTTCATCAATTGAATTCAATATCTCTTCTGTTACCCAAGGATTTCTACTAGCCCTTATCTTTTCACTTACTTGATCCTGTGCTGCCATACAATTTCATGTTTCAAAGCTACCCATTCTTCTTCTATGTGTGTCTTTCCCTCATTCTTGTCAATTGTTCCCTAATGCTCTGTCTGAAACTCTCTACAACCTCTGGTTCTTTCAGTTTACCCACATCGCATCTCCTTAAATTCCCACCTTTCGCAGTTTTAATCTACAGTTCATAACATATAGATTGTTGTTGGAGTCTACATCTGCCCTGGAAATGTCTTACAATTTAAAACCTGGTGCCTAAATCTCTGTCCTACCATTATATAATCTGTCTTTAACCTTCCAGTATTGCCAGGCCTCTTCCACATATACAACCTTCTTTCATGGTTCTTGAACCATGTTTTACTATGATTATGTTATGCTCAGTGCAAATTTCTACCAGATAGCTTCCTCTTTCATTTCTCTCCCGCAATCCATGTTCACCCACTATGTTTCCTTCTCTCCCTTTTCCTGCTCTCGAATTCCAGTCACCCATGACTATTAAATTTTCGTCTCCCTTCACTACCTGAATAATTTATCTCATCAATCATTTTATCAATCTCTTCGTCATCTGCAGAATTAGTTGGCATATGAACTCCTACTACTGTGGTAGGCGTGGGCTTTGTATCCATCTTGGCCATAATGCGTTCACTATGCTGTTTGTAGTAGCTTACCCGCACTCCTATTTTTTTATTCATTATTAAGCCTACTCCTGCATTACCCCTATTTGATGTTGTATTTATAACCCTGTATTCACCTGACCAAAAGTGTTGTTCCTCCTGCCACCGAACTTCACTAATTCCCACTATATCTAACTTTAACCTATTCATTTCCCTTTTTAAATTTTCTAGCCTACCTGCCCGATTAAGGGATCAGACATTCCACGCTCCAATCTGTAGAACGCCTGTTTTCTTTCTCCTGATAACAATGTCGTCCTGAGTAGCCCCCACCCGGATATCCGAATGGGGGACTATTTTACCCAAGAGGACTCCATCACCATTTATCCATACAGTAAAACTGCATGCCCTCGGGAAAAATTACGGGCGTATTTTCCCCTTGCTTTCAGCTGTTCGCAGTACCAGCACAGCATGGCTGTTTTGGTTAGTGTTACAAGGCTAGATCAATCATCCAGACTGTTGCCCCTGCAACTATTGAAAAGGCTGCTGCCCTTGTTCAGAAACCACACGTTTGTCTGGCCTCTCAACAGTTGCCCCTCCATTGTGGTTGCACCTACGGTATGGCTATCTGTACCGCTGAGTCATGCAAGCCTCCCCACCAACGGCAATGTCCATGGTTCATGGGGGTATTCAAGATTAGAGCAATGTTATGTATGTTGCAGTAAATAAATAAAATTGTTAACATTTCATTTATTCATTCTTAAATCCAGAATTTTTGTGCTGTTAGAGATAAATCCCACTGGATGAAATGAATTCAGTTAACATTTTGTTAAAATGAAATAACTTTTCTTCTAGACTAATTCCATAGCAATAGACAATGTGCTTGTAGTCATATTCTAAGTGGTCTCCTGGGAGTCTGAGTGTCATGTAAATTAGAAGCTGACTGTCTTGTATGCTAATATCTGTTGAATAAACCTCCACTGCCATCTCACGCTTTCAGGTAGTTACAGAAATTCAAAGTGTTTGCAAATGTAAAGCAGTATCTTGTAGTGTAACTTCCAGCACATTATTGTGAAAGCAATAATGCTTTAGACTGAGTGGGTAGCACTGTGGTTTGTTTTGCCATTGCTATGTTTCTAGTGAATTACGAATGAAATAAAAAAGAGCTTACACAGTTGTGCTGTCACTCATTGCAACAACAAGGCCCACAAAACACACAAGTAACAATAAAGTTAAGGCTTATGCCCACAAATGTCTTACAGAAGTAAGAAGTCAGTAATGATGTACCAGTTGTTTGATCACGGTGCCTCCCATCAGGGCAGACACGATTTTTACTATGAAAGAGCCATCACCTACCTGGAATCAGCCAGTCTAAATATTGCTGTAACAGCATTGCATAAAACCTGACTGCCAGATCAGGATCCAATTTGGGAGGAAAATTATACATTTTTCTGGAAGAGAGAGGACACTGGAAATCCCTGTTTTGGCTTTTCAATTCCTAAGGTCTGTTACATGCCACTGGAAGCCCAGTTAGGATCTTGGACCACATTTTGACTTTATTTTGCTCAGTATCACTGCTAGTTGAATAGTGATAATAGCAGTGACACTGACAGCTGTATATGCACCAACACTGACCTCGATTGTGAACTCAAAGGATCAGTTCCAACCTGTGGTCCATCTTTGCATTCTAGGTGACTTCAATGTCTATTTCAGATGTGATTCTGCTGCTTGGCCACACTACCTAGGCATGAATGGAGTGAACAGGATGAATGATAAGTTTATGGCTTCTTGAATGTTGTGCCAGGTCCCAACCGTATCTCACTAACGTGTACTTTAAAGGGAAGATGGGGTATAAGGATTCCTGGATGCACTCCCTCAAAATTTTGGAATCAACGAACTGTAGAAATATTCGATTATATAGTTCTGGAAGAAGTTGACACCTGGGACCTAAATGCAGCCATCACTGAAGAGTGACTTATCGTTAACGACCGGTACTGTGTTTGGTACTTTGAAAGCTAAATCCTTGGATTGATTCCTTGAGAATAGTGATGCAGTAATGTCTTGAAATCCCTTCTTTTATTCTAAGCATAAGGCAGCAGTCAACTGGCAATCAAACCCTTGTGCACTTCGTGTAGGGATCTAAGCAGAGCAAAGACTGTCATTCAGCACACATTCTGTAACTGCATTAACACCTACAAGAAACTTTGCACAAGTATGCAGAAGTGTGTCGATGCTGGAAATATTAGTGGTGTGTATTTGGGTATCAAAACTGCTATCAGGCCTACACCTACTGCCACAGTTAAGATCATCAGTGGAACAGTTATCACAGATTGTAATCGACAATTGCAGTGATGGGTGGCACACCGTGGCTACCTCTGTTCACATCAGGTCAACACCAGCTCAAAAACAATAGGAGCAATTCGTCAACTGTCAGCTTGCGATGAGCTGGAGATCATGCCTCCTAAGGAGCAGGTTCAGAGAGGTGTTTTGCGGATTATGTTTGGCAAATGCCCTACCAAAGACAACATCCACACAGAACTTATGAAACTGACTCCGCTCTTCCCAGTGCTTCACAACCTTTCATTGAAATGTTGGGTTGAGGGTACCATGTTCCATGATATCTGTGATGCTGTCATCACTCTATGTAGGTAAAGGCTACTGTGGAATTCTGCTACTGAGTATCATTGGGAAAGTTTTCGCCCATGTGGCACTAGGCATACTGGAGAAGCTTTTCGAGCTTGTATACAATGAATCCCAATGTTAGTTTTGGGCTCAGTGATCTACTACCAATGTAAGCTTCACACTCAAAGAAATTCAGGAAAAATGCTGCAAGCAGAAGACCCCCATTGTTCATTGGTTTTATTGACCTAAATTAGGCATTTGACATCGTCGACACGGAGGGACTGTATACTATGCTAGTGCAGATAGGGAGTCTTCCAAAACTCTCAAAAGATGATCAGGACTTTTCATGGCAATATGGAGTGTGGTGTGATGTTTGGAGGAAGCACATCAGATCCTTTTCTTGTGTAAAGAGGAGTTCATCGAGGCTGTGTTCTGACCCCTACCGTGTGTGGTATGTTCTTTTTGTTGCTTCTCAAAGCAGTTTTCAGCAAAACAACCCTGGGTATCCATTTAGATACCAGGGCTGATGGGGGAAGTTTATATCATCTCGTTACTCAGGTCCAAGGGCCATCGTGAGGACTTATTTGTAAGTAATTTTTTATTCACTGATGATGCGGCATTCATAGCACATACTCAAGTTGACTTTCAAAGGCTTATGGACAAGTTTGCTTCTGTGTGGAGGCTCTACTTCATGTCTATGAATGTAAAGAAGACTGATTATGGTGCAAGGATGCACGGTTGTCCCTGCCATAAGATTAGATGGCTCCTTCTTGAATGTAGTCCATAAATCTGCTACCTTGATGTACTGGTCTCAGACGTTATTTCTGTAGGTGATGAAATAAACACAAGAATTGGCAAAGTTGCAAACACTTTCGGGAAGCTCCTTCAAAGAGTATGGGGCAACAAACACCTTAAATTGACCGCAAAAATGTTTGTCTGTGAAGCATGTGTGGTGAGCACCCTCTTGTGTGGTGCTGAGATCTGGACATCATGCACCAAACAGAATGTAAACTCAACAGTTTCCATCTGCAGTGCTAAAGGAACATTTTAGGCATAACATGAAGGGACCACATTAGAAATGAGGTGGCCTCCAATGCTGTGAAGCTACTGAGCAACGTCGCCACTCTTAAGGAACGTCATCTGTGAGGCTAAGACAGTTGCATGATATGGATCACTCTGGTCTTCCCCAACACACACAACTTAGTGGGATTGCACATACCAAGAGCCCCTGTGGAAGACCTTTAAAGATTGTGACAAGTCGATATGAATGCATTTAATGTGGATTACAGCCAATGGGAGGAGCTTGCTGAAGACAACAGCAGGTGTAGAAAATTCGTAAAGGATGCCACAAGTTTCACAACAGCAACTGGCTCAACAATCTAACTGTGAAACAAAATGAGCATGTAGACAAGCTTATCTTATTCCTCTTTTGTATGGTTTATGCCTGCCCCAACTGTGGGCACCAATTGGGCTCTCTTGTTGGACTCCAGAGTTCCCAAAGAAAGTGCTTGTGTAATGCTACTCGATTCATCCGTTAGGAAATATAGGTAATTGATTATTGCATCTCCATTGTCTGAATGACTGAATAAATTGTTGTAATAATGATGAATTAATTGTTGTAATAATGATGAATAAATTGTTGTTATAATTATGAATAAATTGTTGTTATAATTATGAATAAATTGTTGTTATAATTATGAATAAATTGTTGTAACAATTATGAATAAATTGTTGTAACAATTATGAATAAATTGTTGTAACAATTATGAATAAATTGTTGTAACAATTATGAATAAATTGTTGTAACAATGATGAATAAATTGTTGTAACAATGAAAACAATCAATTATTGATAAAATTATTTAACTTGGTAGGTAAAAGATCTACTTACGAAGTGGCGGCAGAACACACACACAAAAGATTGTTGTGATTGGCAAGCTTTCGGAGCCAGTGGCTCCTGCAGGCAGAAGGGTTAAAGGGGAAGGAAAAGGATTGATGGGGTGTAGGAAAAGGGTCAGATTTCGAGAAAGTTAACCAGGACCACAGGTACTGTACGATACGGTAAGTCTCACCTGACTCGTGGTTCTAAATGACTTTCCCAAAATCTACCCCTTTTCCTAAAACCTCTCCAGTCCTTCTCCTTCACCCTTCTTCCTTCCCCATCAATCCTTTTGCCTGAAGGAGGAGCCTCTGGTTCTGAAAGCTTGCCAATCACAACAGTCTTTTCTGTGTGTGTTCTGACTCCATTTGGTTAGTAAATTTTTTATCTATCCAATTGAATAAATTGTTAGTTTCATCATATTTTTGCAAGTATCATTTAAAGTACCATCACTGGTGTTTCTTCATGCTGTTTTGATAATTGTTGTAAAAGGTAAATGTATGAAACTGCAAAAGACAGTAAAACCGGAATGTACAGTGTTCTGCTACTTTGAGCAATCTCATTCTATTTTTAATCCTGGTATTATACATCACTTCCAGCTTGATAATAAGAGCAGTAGTTATTTTAAAATGTACCAGAGCTTATGCTTATGATTGGAATAAAAATATACTGGGGAATATCAGCATGGTCACTGCTTAGTGTTTCAGAATTGAGGTATGTAGTAGTACTGTCTCCTTGCTGATGTCATTGTGTACTGACCAATGGTAGCATATTAGCTGGGAGTGGCTGATGTGTTAAATTTAAGTCTGCCTTGGTCATGCTGCAATATTGTGAAATACTGCCACTGACCATTCCCACTGGGTCACAAAACTTCCTTTTGCTGATTCCACCTGAAACTGTCTCCAGTACTTTACTTGCTGTCCTTGAATATATCAGAAATTCTGAGATGGTTGGAACAACAAGGATATGAGTGTAGGATACTTGCAGAAAAGATGGAGGGGTCCTTCTATGTTTAACCTTCCTTATTATAAAGGTTTGACTCGGCCCATGCTGGAAATTTCCAGACTGCTGCACCAACCTTATGAGAATGATGTCTTCCCATTGTTAGTAGTTGGTAATTTACACTCATGGCAGTGAGAAATGCCAAAGGCATGAAAATAGCTTGATTGATTTAATATTACATCGTTCTTCGCCAAGTATCAACCTTTTCTAGAAGTATATTCTAACAAGTTACGTTGCTCTCTTTCAAGTATCAACCCTTTCCAGAAGTATAGTCTCACATCTTCACAGCAGTAAACTGTAAGGGATTATTTGATCACTCTTTTGATCCATTATCTTCTTTCTGAATAATGTGATAGGGTATAGGCATTTTGACAAACTTAGCAGCTAGCCATATAACAATAAAAATTAACTTTTTCTTTCTTAAGTGTCTTGGTTCTTCGTAGTTAATTGCTCTGTGTATGCTCTGTTGAAGACTTGTGCAAGTGATGGCCAACTTGTATTTGAGGATCGAACTTTTGTCTATGTACTGTGCCAAGGAATGCTACGGGGCTTGCTACTGGATGGTTGAATTAATCTATGACGTGTGATATTACTACTGGTTTTATTTGCAATTCAAGTTGTTAGATTAAACTTAACCGATTTATTTTGGATAAAATTTACTATTTTATCAAATTAAAAAGTAATAGTGTTTTGTTGTGAAAGTTTCTATGTTTTCATGTTGAAACTAAATTGCCTCACCTGCTTTCATTATTAGTGATAACTATTAGAATTTTTTAAATTTTGTGTGCACCAGACGTTATTCTTCATCTTTTGGTAGCAATTTAACTTAGCAATTAATTCTTTATGGCTTTAAAGTGTTGAGTCTTTAAAGTAATTGGTTTTTTTTTTTTTCCATTTCAGCACAATAGAGCATCTCCTTCCGTTGTTCTTATCACAACTTAAGGATGAATGTTCAGAAGTGAGACTCAATATTATTTCAAATTTGGATTGTGTGAATGAAGTTATTGGTATTCAGCAGGTACGAATAAAATTATTATTTTATTAACCTTAAAAGGTGTGGTATGAAGTTATTTTGTAGTACAGTTGCTTGCTGTTTAGTGGGGAGAAAGCGAGCTACTATCTCTAAGCCAACAAAGCTTGTACTGGTGTATCTGTAAATAATCATCTTCATGGTAGCCAGGAGATTGCTCAGGGAATACCATCACACACTTCATGGAATAGGTATTAAGCTAAAAATGAGAGAGAGAGAGAGATAGAGAGAGAGCTCTCTCTCTCTCTCTCTCTCTCTCTCTCTCTCTCTCTCTCTCTCACACACACACACACACACACACACACACACACACACACACACACACACACACACACACACACACAAGATTCACTGTAATAGAGATTATACAATGCAGGCTTTCATGGTCAGTATTTGCATCCGTTGTTGTTTCGTCTGCTATTGCTGTTGCTTAGTTTCCTAATGCTGGGGAAATCACCAGAGGCCATAAAAACCTGGATAGCCATTTCAGACCTATACTTGCTCAGCAAGCTCCTGTTTCAGGATGCAGGAATTCCAAAGCACAAAAACAAATTTTACAAAAAATGACGACTGAAACTGGACAACTTGCGGCATGGGTAGTGCCGAATAAAGCAAATAGCTAAAACTCTTCCTGACTACAAGCTCCATAACACACACTGGCATGATTCCACGATCTTTGGCAGCAGTCTAATGATGTTGTGGACTGACCTGTTTGTGGATATATGTAAACAGTTCGGCTTGCTGAGCTTGTTTAAGTTTGAAAATGCCATCTGAGCCTTTATACAAGGTGTATACGCCCCGGGTGACCCGGGAAAAACCCGGAAATTTTTGCATCAGAAAGAAAACTGGGAAAAACATGGGAATTTTTTAGAATTCCAGGAATTTTGCAGTGTTTTAGTTTTCAATTAAATTTTTTTAATTTTGATTGCTAACAACTGATTGTCTAAAAAAAGAATATTACTCTATCCCACTACTGCAGAATTACATTGTAGTAATAACACATAAACGAGAGGAAAAAAAAGTAAAACACAAGTTGCAAAGGAAATGCGCCATTTACAATGAAACAAACTGCACACGCAAGTGTCTGCCAACAGAAAAATGTGCTAAAGGCATTAAGACAAAAGACTGTGCAGTACTTTATAACAGCGAACTGCTCGCGATGAGCGTGACATCACAATTGTTTACGTTAGCTTCGTTAGAGCGGATGCCAACCGGCTCATGCTCCTGCACAGTTGACCACGTTGAACAGTTCATTCTCCCTCTTCTGGCTACTTGAAGTGAGGCTGTTGATCGTATCGGCTGTAGCAAGCAGTCAGATGCTACCCGTAAAAATGTTTGTGGCACATTTGCTGTTTCCTCTTCATTTACAGCTATCACGTCAAATAAAAACAAAATGGTTTTCTGTGGCCAGGAGCCATCAGTTGAATTAAAATAGATTCACGTAATTATGGAAAGCTAAAATATGTTACTCGTTTCAGTTTTTCTTTTTTTTTTTTTTTTTTGTTTTATTTTATTTCCAGGTTTTAAATAGTCAAACATTAATCACCTTGCAGAATGGTGAAGTTTGTCGGTTCGCTAAAGAAATATGGCTGTTATTAATAAGACTTCTGGTCAGGTGATTACAGGGTTATAAACACAAAATCAAATAGGGGTAATGCAGGAGTAGGGATAATAATGAGTAGGAAAATAGGAATGCGGGTAAGCTACTACAAACAGCATAGTGAACGCATTATTGTGGCCAAGATAGATACGAAGCCCACACCTACTACAGTAGTACAAGTTTATATGCCAACTAGCTCTGCAGATGACGAAGAAATTGAAGAAATGTACGATGAAATAAAAGAAATTATTCAGATAGTGAAGGGAGACGAAAATTTAATAGTAATGGGTGACTGGAATTCGAGTGTAGGAAAAGGGAGAGAAGGAAACATAGTAGGTGAATATGGATTGGGGCTAAGAAATGAAAGAGGAAGCCGCCTAGTAGAATTTTGTACAGAGCACAACTTAGTCATAGGTAACACTTGGTTTAAGAATCATGAAAGAAGGTTGTATACGTGGAAGAACCCTGGAGATACTAAAAGGTATCAGATAGATTATATAATGGTAAGACAGAGATTTAGGAACCAGGTTTTAAGTTGTAAGACATTTCCAGGGGCAGATGTGGACTCGGACCACAATCTATTGGTTATGACCTGTAGATTAAAACTGAAGAAACTGCAAAAATGTGGGAAATTAAGGAGATGGGACCTGGATAAACTGAAAGAACCAGAGGTTGTACAGAGTTTCAGGGAGAGCATTAGGGAACAATTGACAGGAATAGGGGAAAGAAATACAGTAGAAGAAGAATGGGTAGCTCTGAGGGATGAAGTAGTGAAGGCAGCAGAGGATAAAGTAGGTAAAAAGACGAGGGCTGCTAGAAATCCTTGGGTAACAGAAGAAATATTGAATTTAATTGATGAAAGGAGAAAATATAAAAATGCAGTAAATGAAGCAGGCAAAAAGGAATACAAACGTCTCAAAAATGAGATCGAGAGGAAGTGCAAAATGGCTAAACAGGGATGGCTAGAGGATAAATGTAAGGATGTAGAGGCTTATCTCACTAGGGGTAAGATAGATACTGCCTACAGGAAAATTAAAGAGACCTTTGGAGAGAAGAGAACCACGTGTATGAATATCAAGAGCTCAGATGGCAACCCAGTTCTAAGCAAAGAAGGGAAGGCAGAAAGGTGGAAGGAGTATATAGAAGGTTTATACAAGGGTGATGTACTTGAGGACAATATTATGGAAATGGAAGAGGATGTAGATGAAGACGAAATGGGTGATACGATATTGCGTGAAGAGTTTGACAGAGCACTGAAAGACCTGAGTCGGAACAAGGCCCCCGGAGTAGACAACATTCCATTAGAACTACTGACGGCCTTGGGAGAGCCAGTCATGACAAAACTCTACCAGCTGGTGAGCAAGATGTATGAGACAGGCCAAATACCCTCAGACTTCAAGAAGAATATAATAAT
The DNA here is from genome assembly GCF_023897955.1 of Schistocerca gregaria. NCBI lineage: Eukaryota > Metazoa > Arthropoda > Insecta > Orthoptera > Acrididae > Schistocerca > Schistocerca gregaria. Next base: position 53,159,084 of record NC_064925.1, on the reverse strand, counting down.
TCCAATCCCAAAGAAAGCAGGTGCTGACAGATGTGAAAATTACCGAACTATCAGTTTAATAAGCCACGGCTGCAAAATACTAACGCGAATTCTTTACAGACGAATGGAAAAACTGGTAGATGCGGACCTCGGGGAGGATCAGTTTGGATTCCGTCGAAATGTTGGAACACGTGAGGCAATACTGACCTTACGACTTATCTTAGAAGAAAGATTAAGAAAAGGCAAACCTACGTTTCTAGCATTTGTAGACTTAGAGAAAGCTTTTGACAATGTTGACTGGAATACTCTTTTTCAAATTCTAAAGGTGGCAGGGGTAAAATACAGGGAGCGAAAGGCTATTTACAATTTGTACAGAAACCAGATGGCAGTCATAAGAGTCGAGGGGCAAGAAAGGGAAGCAGTGGTTGGGAAAGGAGTGAGACAGGGTTGTAGCCTCTCACCGATGTTATTCAATCTGCATATTGAGCAAGCAGTAAAGGAAACAAAAGAAAAATTTGGAGTAGGTATTAAAATTCATGGAGACGAAGTAAAAACTTTGAGGTTCGCCGATGACATTGTAATTCTGTCAGAGACGGCAAAGGACTTGGAAGAGCAGTTGAACGGAATGGACAGTGTCTTGAAAGGAGGATATAAGATGAACATTAACAAAAGCAAAACGAGGATAATGGAATGTAGTCAAATTAAATCGGGTGATGCTGAGGGAATTAGATTAGGAAATGAGACACTTAAAGTAGTAAAGGAGTTTTGCTATTTAGGAAGTAAAATAACTGATGATGGTCGAAGTAGAGAGGATATAAAATGTAGACTGGCAATGGCAAGGAAAGCGTTTCTGAAGAAGAGAAATTTGTTAACATCGAATATAGATTTAAGTGTCAGGAAGTCATTTCTGAAAATATTTGTTTGGGGTGTAGCCATGTATGGAAGTGAAACATGGACGATAACTAGTTTGGACAAGAAGAGAATAGAAGCTTTCGAAATGTGGTGCTACAGAAGAATACTGAAGATAAGGTTGATAGATCACGTAACTAATGAGGAGGTATTGAATAGGATTGGGAAGAAGAGAAGTTTGTGGCACAACTTGACTAGAAGAAGGGATCGGTTGGTAGGACATGTTTTGAGGCATCAAGGGATCACAAATTTAGCATTGGAGGGCAGTGTGGAGGGTAAAAATCGTAGAGGGAGACCGAGAGATGAGTACACTAAGCAGATTCAGAAGGATGTAGGTTGTAGTAGGTACTGGGAGATGAAGAAGCTTGCACAGGATAGAGTAGCATGGAGAGCTGCATCAAACCAGTCTCAGGACTGAAGACCACAACAACAACAACAACAACAACAACATTAATCTTTTGAGCTGAGGCAGTCAATTTATTTGAAACGAAGTGTTTCGTTCCAGGATATTGGGTAGTTTCAACTGTTTGTTGGATTTAAAGTGCTTGTTTTCATCATTATTGATAATAAAGAACCAAACACGAGATAATGTAATATTGGTACTCCAAGAAAATTTACAACCTGAAAACTACACTGAAAAGCTTAATATCAGGTTGGGGCCCACTTCATTGTGAATCTGGACATATGAATGTACACTTTAAGCGGAATTGGATATTTTAGTATGGTTTATGAAATTCCCATGCTCTTGGAGTATCATCTGATGTCCTGTTTATTTTATTATATTATGTAAGTTCTCTTCATTCTTTAAACATACTAACACACAGGCTTCTTACATCATCATAGCTGGACACGGGCAGTAACTACTGTTTTCTGGCTATCAGTGGCAAGTGCTGAAACAAACCTGTTTCTAATAGTTCGCGGGAGAATCTTGCGAATGGTGGTTTGAAAAGCACCACTTTCAAAGTAAATTTCCTTTTACGTAAGATGAATTATGTTACATATGAGATTGTGCGATGAATTTCTTAAATCGTATAGCATTTGACTCTCGTTTAAAACTCAAAATTTTACTGATACATTTGTGTTGTGTAGCTTGAAGTGTAACACACGTAAAGAAAGACCAATTTATACATGAAAAAGCTTAGCTTTTCTGGTGGCTAATTGATCTTAGAGACCAGTGTTATATGTGAAAGCTTAGCTTTTCTTGTAGCCACCTTTGTATATTAATTCAAACTATTAACTTTTCATACTTCTGTATTCATGCTACTTAACAGTGTTGTTGCTGTTGGCTGACTACGTTACATGTTCCTATTCACAGAATATGTGCTTTTATTAGCTGGTGGGATCACGTGACACGAGCTATGATTGACTTACAAAAGTACATCGCTATCTAGATTTCAATGCTTCGGAAACTAATGTGCTGTGTTTGGTGGAACTGGAATTTATACCTTTGTAATATGACAATATGCAGTGCACTTGTTGCTGCACATCAAACTCCCCCCTCCCCCACTCACAGTTGTTTGCTAATGTGCCGGGGAGTTCACGCCAGTGCATGAAACCTTAACCCTTTGAAGGATTGACAATTTTTACAGCTCCGAGGAAAAGTATCCTGTCACTTAACATGGAAAAGGCGTATTTTTAACCGGGCAAAATACAGGAATTTTTTTGCCTTGTCCACGTATACACCCTGTTATAGCCTCTGACATCATCTTCAGCTTTAGGAGACGAAATGTGAGGCACAGACCATAGCCTAATGCCCATAAAAGAAAATTCTCCAGGCACCCAAACAAAGATTTTGTTTATTGAGAGACACTGCTGAACATCTCTTCCATTCAAATAGTGGATTTTTCAATCCGACCTATTTGTATTTCATTGTGAATTGGCCAGATCATATTATCTTTACGGGAGGTAGTTGTTGTTGTTTTAAGGAGGGGCATTGTTGGAAGTGGACTCAGGCTGTGAGTGAAGATTGCCTTTAAGATTTTAAATATACAAGACCAGAAGATTTGTAAAAAAAGAGTCCACTCAGAAGAGATGTAACAAATAGTTAAAGTGAAGTAGAGGAGAAGGTATTCAAAAGTCTAGAATTAGTGAACAGAATAATTTGGGAGATGAGAGATTTGGGAGATAAAATGGCAGCAGTGTATAATGTAAACCTGCTTTTATGTTTTTAGAATTAACATTTTTGTACTGTTGGACATTTTTATCGCACCCTTCAAATGCCCTACTTCCCCTGATGTAATTCACACCCTCTTTTCTGTTATCATAATTATAAATTTCCCACTGTTTACACAAGCTTCAGTATCTACATAGGTGTGACAATGGCACTTCACTATGTGGTGGAGATGGATACTTCACTGGGCCAGTGGTGGTTCAGTGACTGCAAGGTAACAAAACACTGAGAGATGGAAACAAACTTGCCATGCTAGTCAATCTACGGGAAGCAATGTGTCCAAACCCTTGTAGAGATGAGCATAGGAAGAATTTGGTGTGTGACAAGGGGGGACGACTAATGCCTGAGCGATTGGCACAACATACGACGTGATATGCTAAGTGATGATCCATAGCGATGGAACACCAAGTAAGCACCACCTGGACTACGGCTACCAACAGGTGAAAAACTCCACCCTTGAGTCTGCCCCTACTGTGTGTCATATGTGGCTTAGATGGCAGTTTTCCGCACTATACTGCTGCACTCCCCAGTGCATGCAGTAAACCCTCATCCCCAGGAAACGCCACATAAGGCTGAAAATGAACAGACATATCCCTGGAGAATCGGACAGTGAACCAACCAACAAGGGAGGCAATGCCAACTCTGCTGGAAGGACACAGAGACTATGGCAACTGGGGGTCCACCGGGGCAGTGGAGGCTATGCCAACTCCCTTAGCGATTGGAAAAGGGGGGGGGGGGGGGGATCAGTGGAGGAGGAGAGTGGATCAAAATCTAGGGGCATAAGTGTAGGCTTCACTGGAGGCTGCTACTGCAGATGATGGGAGGACGCCGGAGGGCTTGGAGACGGCAGCAATGGGCAATGAGGAAGCACGCCGCTGCGGGTGGAGTGCTCACAGGGAACAGTGTTGTGATGCATCTGCTGACCAGCAGACCACCGGGTACGGGTGGAGCTGACTTGCTTGGTAGATCAGCTGTTGCCTACCCAACATTCGCCACAAACAACATTATGGCACACCACTGCTGCTGGCCAAAGTACCAAGCCCATACGACAGCCCTGGAAGGTAAATGCAGTTGCCCACAGTGGCCTGTGGAGTGCAGCTCCGGGTGCAGCAACTACATGAGACCCCATGTCTGGTGTCATTGCAAACATTGGCCCGGACTGCGTCTGTTGACGAGCGTCAGCCATAAAGCTCGACAATGCACTGTCACCAGAAGTGACAGGCACGGGTTATTTCATTTGGGTCTTAAACATGCGCATAAAGCACTGCACTTCAGTGGCAGAAGCTGGGAGGAATGGAGTGGTAGACACATGCTGTCTACCATTGTGAACGCAAAATTCCTCACTCCCACGATATGAATTGCTGACCATTGTCGTATACCAGGTCCTGGAGATTCCCTCAAGGGCACAAATAACTGACAATGCGCTAACCCTGGCAGTTGGCGACATTGAAGAGAGTTTAGCTACATACAGGAAAGGTGGACAATGCATTGACCACCAGCTATCAATGCTGCCCGAAAAAGAGCTGCTGAAATCAATGTTTACTCCATCCCAAGCATGCTCCAGGACTGGCCAAGGAGAGAACTGGCGGAGCAGTGCAGCCTGGTTTTGTGCACAAGCCTCGTTAGAATGAACCACATATTTAATGTCACAATCAATTGCCAGGCCAGTAGATGTGATGTCTTTAAGAGTGCTCTCATATGAGTCATACCCTAGTGCAACACATGCAACAGCTGGTATATGTGAGGATACAGTGCTGAAGGAATGACAGCATGGCAGTGTGCTCCTCAGTGGCAAGAATGAGAACCACCTGGACATCATTGAGCCAGTCGTGGAGGAGAAATTCACACCACACTGGATCTGCACCCGATGCAGTCCGGGAAAGTGTCTGTGGTGGTAGTGACTTTGCTGTCTATAGAAAGTCCAATAGGGTTTGCTGCAAGGCATCATCCAATGTGAACACAAGAGCCTGCAGATCAAACTCAATATCGGGCCTCACTGGTAGCCACAATACCACAGCAGCATTGGCGTTGAGAAAGAGAGCCCCACCGCTGTAGCCAGTGGGCGGTACTATATGGCAGCTTGGAGTGATGGCCAAATGTGGAAACAAACGGCTTGTAGTCGGTGATCAGGAGGAACGTCACCCCATGACCTCCAAAGTAACATCCAGCATCTCCTTTTCTGCATCTGAATAATTATGCTGCACAACAGAAAGCATCTTGGATGCATAAGCGATGAGCTGTTAGATGATATCCGTATTCCAGTGGGACAAGACAGCACCAATTCCATACTGGAACATATCACAGGCCAGGCTTAAAGGATTACCCAGTGTGAAAGAAGTGGGACAAAGACCAGAGCACAAACACTGTTTGAGAGAGTGGGAAGCCCATTGACAGTTTGCAGATGAGACAAACTTAACGCTCTTCTGGTGAAGCCAGTTAAGAGGCTGACAGATGTGCACAGCCAGGGGAATGAACTGAGCATAAGAAATCTGTCAAAATATAGTGGACCTTCTTGAGGTTATTGTCCACTGTTCGGTTGACAGTGGCGTTATTGTGGCCGTCTTTGGGGACATGACCGTCTGTACTAAGCACATGATTTAAAAAAATTGACCTTTGGGGAGAGAAAACTGCACTTCATCTTGCAGATAAGGTCATTCTCCAGAGGTGCTGGAAAACTGTGACTATTTAGTAAATGCTACTCCCAAGTAGGGCCCATGACCCAGATATCATGAAGATAACTGACGCAACAGTGAATTTCCATAATCAACTGTTCCAAATACCTTTGGTAAATTCCAGGCAGGTGAGATTCCAAAAGGCAAACAGTTAAACTGGTGAGGCTGAAATAGGGTGTTGATGACCAAAGAAGTCAAAGAAACCTTGCCCAGCAGCAACTGCAGATAAGCATCGCTCAAGTCTGTATGGAAAAAATACTAGCTCCCAACAACTCTGCCTGCCACATAATAGGATACGAATCTGCGATATATTGTGCATTGGGTGTGCCTTGAAAATTATTGCTCGGCCCAAGGTACTCTAACAGCGGTCCATAGCATTGCAATAAGAGGTCAGAATTGTAAAAAGTAACAGATTGAGAAACCAGATGCGCTTCGTCAATGATCTGTAAGCCAAAACAAAACTCATTGAGCCCAAAATATTTTGCGACAATGGTGGATTGTCTACTAACAAGTTAAGTTGCTGTTCCATATTCTTATAACGTGCAGAGTTGGAGAATAGTCCTCACAAAGGAATGCACTGTTTACTGTGAGACAACCTGATGGAGTGGATGCTGCAACTCCACCCTGTACTTATCTAAGTTAATGAGGCAAACAGTCGGTCATGTGTACTTGAAATTCAACTGTCCACAGATCCACTACCAGTGTCAGCAAAATATAGCAGGGTGACACGGGCAAGATGTCACAGATAGGCCCAGAGTCCAGTGAAAACACTGGAGTGTCCGAAGACTGGTTACAGCCCATTGGCTGTCATGAACAGTTGCCATATGGCTTATCTGTTGGCATACACATTTGGCCTCCACGTTCTGGCATTCTCAGTGAATGTGCAACAAATGAAAATCGAGGCAGGACCATTGGCTCAACGATTGAGTGGAAGGAGAATGATGCCAGGAACCTGAAAAATGCTGCTTGGGGGAATTAAAACACTTCAGTCGGCGCAAATCCACCGAGTTGGCATGGGTGAAAACTTGCAGAGATGCAATACCAGGGTGCTGGTCTGGCTGCCTGCCCACTAAATTCTGACACCTACCAATTATCAGAAACTCATAAGCTCATGTGATTCCGCAGTGTGGGCAACATTGGCTTACGAATAACCGGATGAGGTCAATGTCCTAGCCTAAACCTCATGATCAGGGGCTAACCTGACATACATTCCAAATTAGCGAGTCTGCATAAGAGGTAGCACATTTGGGATTCTCAAACCGACACTTCAGAATACTATGCTTGCAAGAGGCATGCTGCAGATCAGTGATTCAAGTGACGTACAACTGCCCATGGCACTTGTGGTGCTGCTTAAACTGTAACCGTGCCACCATGATATGCGGTTGATGCTGTAAGACTGCATAAACAACTGACACAGGTCATCAAAGGGAAGTTTCTTGGATTCAGTGGAGGGTACCAAATTCAGGCAGTTTCATGTACACCTTTGCTGCTGCAAAACAACAAGGCACCCTTATCGGCGGGATCCATGATATGCCTTACTTGACAGTGCAGTAAGAACCACTGCAGGTAATTCCCCAACCTTTACGTCAACTCATTGAAACTGGCAAATGGTGTTGGGGATGGCAGAGGCGGCACTGAAAATGGAGCAGCAGGTGTGTGAACCCGCACTAGTAAAGCAAGGATGCGAATACTCTTCATCGCCACTGTACTATCTGCACAGGCATGGCAATTCTGCTTCACTACATGATCTGCACAGATACTTCACTGGCTGGCAGTGGCTCAATGATTTTGCTGGGATGCTGGAAAACAAAACCCTGTGAGAGGGTAAAAGAACGTGCTACAGAAGTTGTTCTGCGGGGAGCAGAGTGTCTGAACACACACAGAGATGTGCACAAGAACAACTCAAAGCACAGCAGGTGAGGATGACTTAATGGCAAAGCATTTGGCACAGTACACCACACGATACGCTAGGCAAAGGTCAGTGTCTGTCAGGCCCCTAAAGTAAGCACTGGCCTGCCCGGTCTACCATCGCCCATGGTTGATCACCTCCACCAGTTGATCTGCCCATACTGTGTGTCGTGTGCACTCTTCATGGCAGGTTTCTGCACTATCCCACTGCACTGCCAAATTCAGCTTATCTGCTTCCGCCGTGATTTCTGCTGACCGGGATACTAAATAAATAGTAGAAGTCTTTAAGTCTGTTTTAGATCTGCTAAATAACAATAACTGAGAGTTGCATTGTTCATAGTTAACATTATTGGAAGAAATGCTGAATGGATGGTTAGTTTTGAACTGTCACAGATGTGCAACATGTGACAAATATATTAACTGTATGGAAGTAGCTAGCATACTATTTTGTAAAAAAAATGCAATAACTTCGATTTGCACGGAGCCGAAACAAGTTGTATAAGCCTGTTAATCTCCCATTCCCACCTGGAACTATGGCAACTTATATGTGGTGCTTAGGTCAATACCTGACAGCACAGCTTAAATAACTGCAACTGAAACAAGTAGCATTGATATTTAAATACAGTCATAATTCTTATAAACTTTCCAGGAATACTTACGTATTTCCGAGTTGTTGGTTGGGCTGGGACCTGACAGCACACTTAAAATTTAACCAAAGAATTCCTCTGCATCATATTCTAGAAAAGTATATATCATTATGCTGCCAGTAATCTACATACAGGTAACATTGGTGTTTTGATGTTAATGGGACACAGCTATCTTGTTAGGGCTACCTTGCAAAGTAATCATTCATCACCATCCATTGGCAACTGTTGTCCTGTTGTTTTTTTAAAAAAAAAGTTTGCAATGTATCAAGTTTCATTCTTCTGGAAAACCTGGATATCAGTTATTGATGTTTAAAAACTGTGGTTAAACTACTGCTTATGGCTGGTATATAACTCACCTGAGAGGAAAGAAAGTCGTCATTGTAATATAATGTCCCCACACCACCCCCCTCACCCACGAAATATACTTTTGTACTAACAAACCAGATAGGAAAGGAAGAAATTGGAGCAAACTATAATTCTGGATTTTTGGTAAAAATTGTGGATTACTAATGTGCTCATGAAACTTAAAACTTATGGAAGAGCAGGGTTTTCATATTAATAGTCAGGAGAGTTAATATTAATGAAGTGTTTTAAAATTATATTGTTAAAAAGTAATTTCCTATCATTTACTTTTCTTGTAATTTGCACCATTTTTTAAGATTCGATACATTCAGTTTTTATTCCACAGACCCAAAAATGTGAATATCCTTGCAAGTGTGGCACATGTCAGCAAGTATAACTTATGTTTACAGTGGAATGTAATACTTACTACTATGATCTTTTGTCAGGGGATTGTCAAAATAGTTGAATACGTAATAATAAACTGGAGCTGCTAATATTTACAGAATTAATACACTGTCAGAATGAAACATAATTATGCACTTTTGATAAATTTATCAAACAGAAAATACTCAATCTTGACTTGTGTCCAAGAGCTGTCAAAACTGAAATCTAACATATTTACTTAAGCTGGTCTAATGGTCCCTGGTAAGATATTCACCTGTAGAGTAGGAGTTGCAAATCAAAATGTCTTTCAAACTCTGTTTAAACTCTGATACACAGTTTTTAATGGTTGCTGGCAGTTTATTGAAAATGTGTGTTCCTGAATATTGGACCCCTTTTTGAACCAAAGAGAGTGATTTTAGGTCTTAATGTAGATTGTTCTTATTCTTAGTATTGGTACTATGTTTTGAGATATTGGTTGGAAATGGGGACATACTACTTGCAACAAATTTCATTAAGGAATAAATATACTGAGAAACAGTAGTTAGAATCCACAGTTCCTAGAACAGGTATTTACATGATGATCTTAAATTTATACCACAAAGGAGTCTTATTACATGCTTTTGATCGCCAGAAACTTTTGCTCAGTTTGACAAGTTACCCCAGAGTATGATCCCATCCGACATAATAGAATGAAAGTACACAAGTTTTTTTATTATTATTTATATGTCCTACAGCTGACATTCTCACTGCATATACAGATTTGTTTAGGAGCTTCAGTAATTCTGTGGTATGGCCTTCCCAACTGAATTTATTATCAAGAAATAATCCCAGAAATTTAACACTGTCAACCGTTTTGATCTGTATGTCTTCATGTTATACACATGCTTGAAGAAAACGTCTTACAGGTTGTGAACTGCATACAGGGCTCTTTTCAAAGTTTAATGACAGTTAATTAGCTTCAAACCATTTATTACTGTCAGTGGGAATTTGATTAGCATCCATTTTTAAATCTGTACTCGACTTCCTATTTATTTCAATGTTTGTATAGATAAGACTTGAACCATTTTACAGCATTTCCCGTGGCATAATACTCTTATTTGCGTAAGAGAATGCCATGATTCACCCAGTCAAAGGCTTTTGACAGGTCACAGAAAATGCCAGTAGCCTCTAATTAGTTACTTACTGAATTAAGTACATTCTCACTGTGCTCGTAAATAGCCTTCCCTTTGTTGGAACCACTAAGAAAGCTAAACTGTGACTTAGACAACATACAGGGTGGTTTGAAAAGGACTTTACAACTTTAAAAATTTATATAAATTAATTCACAATACCTACTTCGATGATTGTACGGTCAATTTGTAGGGAAATACATCAGTTTTGTCTCTCAAATTTCATTATTGCCAAATCACACTGTAAGGAGCGCTATCTGCAGTTGGGTTAAAGATGGTTGTCTCACTGGACCGGAGTGTGCTAGCTGAGAGTTTTGGTTTAAAGAATCGAAGTCGGCAACAACAGTTCAGTGTAATTTCCATACCCAGTATGCTAAAGATCCTCCTAGTAGGCCTACAATTTATGAATGGTATAAATGTTTATACAAAACATTGTGCTCGATAAGACATGGGAAATAATCAGGCCATCCAAGCACATGCATGGCCCCCACGTTCCCCAGGCCTGACACCACTTGATTTTTTAATGAGGATTCTCAAGGATATCACATTTGTACCTCCTGTGCCAGCTCCTCTACCTGAACTTAGTGCAAGAATATATGCCGCCACCGAGCAAGGTACACCTGCAATGCTACAGTGAGTTTGGGAAGAGTTGACATCTGACGGTATATGTGCAGGATAACCAACAGAAGCCACATACAATATCTTTAGTTTAAGGTAAGAAAACTTGATGTGCTTCCCTACAAAATAACACTAAACCCTGCTCTGTATCTTCTTTCAATAAATTTGTTTGGATTTTAAAAATTGTAAAGTTCTTTTTGAAACACCCTGAATTATTTGCAGTCAGGTGCTTAAGAAGACACTAGAGCACAGCCTTTTCAAATATTTTTGAAAAAATGACAAACGTGAAATTGGTTGGTAGTTTGACAGTCCCTCATTATTCACCTTCTGGTAAAGAGGCTTAACTTCAGCGTATTTTAGCCAATCTGGAAATCTGCTCATCAAGAGATTGATTACCCAAGTAACTAAACTAGTCCCTTGACGTCTTAAAACGGGTTCACTGTATGTAATTTTTATTGTTAGCTGTGTGGTTGTCTATCTTTAAGATGCTACATATGCATTTCTTGTGCATGTTACTCCTGTTCATCCTATAAAATCATTTCAGTTCATCCATTGTGGATGATTAGCTGCAACTGTGTCACTGATTTGCAGCATTTCTGAATAACGTGGTGGTGTATTTGAAAGTAATTGGTGTCTTACACACTTAAACAGGTATAAGATTGACCACAACTAACCTGTTGAAAAATTGTATATCACTAATCTTAAACAAGTGCAGAATTGTTCAGGAAATTGTCTTGTAGTGATGATACTGTTGCTGTGCCAGATTATCTTCATAAGCATTGGAAGTTGTTTATATACACAAATTGTAATCAATACATGAAAAGTTTTAAATGTGGTATAATTTGATTTTTCCCGGTATCTAAAAGTCAGAAATATGAGCTTTCTGTTAAGTTCAGTAAGTAACGCATGTCACCAAGAATAAGTATTTGAACAAATTTTTCATTGGGAAGAAATTTGTTAATGTATTGGCAATCCATATATTTCAGGAATTTTCTCTGGTGTAAATTGGAAAACAGCTATGAAAAAAGTGCATTGACATGTGAATACCTTTAAATGGTGTACTCAATTTGATTAGTAAAAGATGGTGTACTCAATTTGATTAGTAAAAGCTTACATATGTGTTGTCAGTATTTAAATTTCATCTTGTAGTGCCACTTTCCTTCATCTCTATTATCCTATCTTGTTACAGACAAAATCTGAAATCACACTTATTCTCTTTTGGGTGAACTTCTTGAGTGACTGTGTAAACATACTGATTGTATATTTTCTGTGTTTTACATGACTTACACAACTTATAACTGAATAGATAACCTGATACTCTCTCCATTTTCAGCACATGCACCTGAATTAATCTTTTCACTTTGTGATATGTATGTGAGCTTAGAATTTTTTCTTTACTTGCAGCTGTCACAGTCTTTGCTACCAGCCATTGTTGAACTAGCAGAAGATTCCAAGTGGAGAGTGAGGCTGGCTATTATAGAATATATGCCTTTACTGGCTGGCCAACTAGGAGTGGAATTTTTTGATGAGAAACTGAATGCTTTGTGCATGACCTGGCTTGTTGATCATGGTGAGTTTACACACAGTTTTCAGTAATTTCTTTGTTGACATACTTTGTGACGGGCAGTAGGTGCTGCATTTTAGTTGCACCACATTTTAGAATATAGGTAGCTAATATGAATTGAAGACTTCTGGTCTTGTGTGAAGTTCTGTTTTTGTTCTTCAGCTTAGTGGTGCAATGTAATGTTCACCTTCTGCTTTTTGCACACTTTTTTCTATGGTTTATTTTGATTATGCCAGTTTTAATCCTATTGGATAATTTTTTCTTCACGTAGTTTCCTTTCTTTGACATTTGTGCATTTTGGTTACTATACTATTATTGTCAAACTTGTTCACTGTTATCTTTGTTTTTATCAAAGCGAATGATTGTGTCCTTCCTTTTCAGTTCACATAGATAGAAATCTATTAGTGATAAACATCCTTCTTCTTCAGGAACAGAAACTATTTACAACTGATTTTTTTTTCCACTGCATTTACAAATTAGGTTACAGTGGTGTAGTACCGAAAAATCTAGAATGGAAGTAACTAATCAGCTGCCCTCTGATCTTTGGATTTAATCAGTCTTCTTCACAAGTATAGAGCGAGCTGAACCTGTGTCATATATTAGAACTATTGTGTCTCCCATCAGTGTGTTCTTTTGTGTACATTCTGTACCATTTCAGCTATCGAAGATTATTTTGAGGACTAACATGAAACTTTTATATTGATTGTCCCTTGAACAAGTGCAAACTCCACAGGCACTCTCCTTCTAATCTTACCTACAACATTTGTGAGGAAGCATGTAGTAACAAATGAATTAATGACACAGTATGGTTGACTTCAGAATGCAATCTACTTTCTTACAATAAACATGCTGAATTTCGACTCCATGATAGTTCCAACCAGACAGAAAGATTGATATGCTATACTTACTTTTATCCATATTGCTTTTAGAGTTAACTATGAGGTTCATTCAAATGAAACCTGGTCATGCATCTACCTTTGCCTTACACATAAGGTGGCACCATGTAACTGTGGGTATGATGGTGCCATCTATTCATAGAGACTGCGCACCGTTTGATGGTGCTGAGCGCCAGTGTGGTTTCATTCTGAAGAGAAGGTGGTCACACAAGTTATCACCCACTACCGAACATGAAGGCGAGTAGTGATTCGATATTTGGCAGCAGAGAGAGTTGGAGGCCATGAAATATATCGACGAATGAAGGAGAGTACAATCTGAGTCGTTCAAGTGTTGTGGAATGGCGCAAACGATTCGTTGAGGGCCGTGGGTCAGTGGAAGGCGATGCTCATCCTGGACAAGCTCATCGTGTCACCACACCAGAAATAGTTGCAGAAGTGAATGCTTTAGTCTTGGACAACCACGGAAGAAAATTATATGAGCCATCAAGTTGAAATGCCGAGGCATGTTGTCGAATGGAGTCAACCCCTGTCTGATAATGCCTGGCCACACACAACTATTGTGGTGAAGACGAGATTGCAGTAGTTTCTGTGGGAAACACTGGAAATTCACTGTACAGTTCCGACCTTTCACTGTGTGACTTTCATGTGTTTGCACCAAAAGAAGGTATTAACAGACACTGATTCGCAACAGACGACAAAGTGTGTGTCTGGGACCTGGCCTGGATCTGACAGCAGCCTGCTAGCTTCTTCAAGGATGGAATCGATCGGCTAGTGTCGCAATAAGATAAGTGTGCCAACAGTTTTGGCAACTATTTTTGAGTGTGTGTGCTGTGTGTAACTACATTTTTGAGTTAATAAAATCATTACCATTACTTTACACTAGTGACGGGGTTTCATTTGAATACCCCTTATATATCTTATATTCAACCTACACTATTTACATCTTCCCAGAGAGAATCTTGTCATTTTATTAAACATACATACCTTCACCCTCCCTCCATGCCTGGCCCTGCCCTGCCCTTCTCTGCATTGTTAATTATCTTTGATCTTTGAATGTGCTGAACTATGAAGCATTTTAGTACAGTGGTAAGGTCAGGCTTTGAGTTGTCAATGATGTTTGCACAAATTTGCAGCAGGTAATGCAGTACCTGGATTACATTGCCACACCATTTCAACTAATCACAAATGTTCGTCATAGCATATACTTCTTTAAACAGTGAGAGAAATTTCACAGGATACTAACTCTTCCAGCTGTGTTCAAGGGCTGGTAATAACCTACTGAATGCTGTGTTGCCAGTTGGCTCACACGGTTTGGATTATTGTATGTTACACAGCTACAGTAAAAAAAAGAATACAGCAGTTCAGCCCGGGCATATATTCCTGTTGCAATCCTTGTATTAGAAAATAGAGATGTTTACATGATCATATTTATTTAACTTATCCACCATTATCACTCACATAATGAGCTGTGGTCATTTTAGAAGATGGAACCTCTGACTTTTGTTTTACAATATGTATTTAGATGATGATCAGAAAAATCCAAAGTCTAGAAGTTGCTGAAACATGTGGCAATGGAAGTCTTTGTTGGATTATACACGGTGTTCAGAAATTCCCTTTACAAACTTCTAGGACTTGTAGTGGGGGATTGGGTCCATATTATTTTGGATAGGAACCCACATCCGGAAAAGTCATCCAATGAAACTAGAGATTGCCGAAGTTCCAGGTGCCAGCACCTGTGAATGTGTGTATATACAGCTGATGATACAGACGTTGAAGGGTGGTGGAGGTAGGTGTCCCAGGTTCAGAAATGAATTAGTTGAAAGTTGCAAGCGAAAATCATTGTTACCTCTGACAGTGGAATATGTGTACCAGTACTGTTGTTCCTAAGAATGTGGGGCATGCAACCTTCAGAGTTGATAGCACGGATGAAGACAAGAAAAAATGTCTGGTAAATGTTGGGTCTAAGATGCATACCTTAAGAGCTGTGAGCACTTGGTAAATAGAGGAAATGTGTTTCATACTGGCAAAAATGAAAGAGTGCTCAAAGCTCCTCAGATATTCATTTTAGAACCTATGTTTACTCGACATTTTTTCTTGTTTTGGTCCAAAATACCACCTCTTAATGTTGTCTACTCTACAGTTTTAGCAACAATAGTACCAGAACATATATTTCATCATCAGAGAGATGAACGGTTTTCACTTTTAGCTTTCTATCATTTGTTTCCGTTAGACTATTACCTCAAACTGATATGTTTATCCTTCTCCATTACCCTTGAAAGTTTGTAAAAACGTCATGGAATCACTTGCCTTTGGATAATGGGGTCCCGGGTTCGATTCACGGCCGTATTGGGGATTTTTCTCTGCCCAGGGACTGGGTGTTTGTGTTGTCCGCATCAGCATAATCATTCATGTCCATGGCTAATTTGCATTGTTTAAAAATTGGACGGTGTAAAAATTGGGACTTTGTACGGACACTGACTGTGCAGCCGAGTGCGCCACAAACCAATCATCAACGAAATCATTTTGTATATACATACATTTAAAGGTGCCAGTAGTGTTACACTTCAGTGCTCTGTAAGGTCATTGGATGATGTTTGTGGTCATGGGTTCCTATTCAAAATATTATGTACTTAACTCCCCTCTACCAGTCCTAGAAGTTCGTAATGGGAATTTGCAAGCACTGTGTATAGAAAAAAAAGTCAGAAAATACTGCAAGATATGTTGAAGATAGGTGAAGTGTTACTGGGTTTAGAGGGAGGCACAAGAATTTAAACTTTGTGATAAATTTTATAAACTGCCAATCAGTGGATAAAATCAGATCATAGATAGTAACAACAAATGTATTAATTATTGATTAATGACTTTTCAATTTTGTCATGAACAACACAGTACTAAAAGTAAACTCGTTGCCATTGGAACAGACAGTTTGCTTTGGCAAAGGGGCAATAAATTTTCAAGCTTGACAGATGTACTTCTCAAAAGTAACAGGAGGATTAGTTTCGTACTTTTAAAAATTGGAAAGAAATTAGTTTGTGTGATTGTGTAAGGCAATACACATAATATCAGTGAGGTATAATAAGATGTCTTTATCATATGATTCAGGTAAGTCATATTTGTGTTAGGAAAGTAATGATGGAAGCATTTCCCAGAAGATTAGCTAGACAAACATATAAATGAATTGCAATGTGTTAAGGTAGGGAAATAGCAACTGCAAAGGAATTGTGGTTTAGGAAATAAAAATGAGTCAGATGACAAAAAAAGAATTTAAAGTAAAAAGTGTCAAAGTGGGTGTTATGAGCAAAAAGCATGTTGCACAACATGTTCCCATTCGTTACTTCAGAGGAGTAATTCCAGTGGATGAAAGGGGGCTGCTGCTTCTATCTCCATCGACATACAGTGTGTGCTATTGGCACGAGACATCAGCAGTAGAGATTCTAGATACGTTAATTCTTGCCGACAGCTCATTATGTCACGTGAATGTAAATACTGAAAAATATATTAAAAATAAAGATTCCAAGACTTACCAAGCGGGAAAGCGCCGGCAGACAGGCACATGAACAAAACACACAAACACACACACAAAATTACGAGCTTTCGCAACTGGCAGTTGCTTCGTCAGGAAGGAAGGAAGGAGAGGGAAAAATGAAAGGGTGTGGGTTTTAAGGGAGAGGGTAAGGAGTCACTCCAATCCCGGGAGCGGAAAGACTTCCCTTAGGGGAAAAAAAAGGGACAGGTGTACACTCGCACACACACACACATATCCATCCGCACATACACAGACACAAGCAGACATATTTAAAGGCAAAGAGTTATACTGAGTAGTAGTTGCACGTCAGTTGGTCAAAATACAGTAATTTTGGAGATCGGGATGATTCCTGAATGTGTGGTATATTTTCTGTAGAATTTCTTCTAGAATAAAAATTTTAAGTTCATTTAGTATTTCATGTTAACTATGTGGTTTTCTCTTCTTTGCAAGTATTTAGATGTTATTGAGTATTTATTATGAGAATATATACTAGTGAAGTTGTTCTTTGTCTGAGAAATTGATTCTAAAGCAATTTAATCATTCTCTTTTCTTTATTTGTCTGTTTTGTGTCATTTGTTGCAGTTTATGCTATAAGAGAAGCAGCCACTTTGAATTTAAAGAAACTTGTGGAAAGATTTGGCCCAGAATGGGCACAAAACACAGTCATTCCAAAGGTTGTAGCTATGTCACGAGACCAGAATTATTTACACCGTATGACTTGCTTGTTCTGTGTAAATGTAAGTATTAAATATACGTTATCTGTCTAATGCTCCCAGTTTGCAGTGCTTAAACCATTTTTTTTATTTTTTTTATTTTGGTTATAGGTTTTGGCTGAAGCGTGTGGTGGAGAGATCACAGCAAAATTAATGTTGCCAACTGTATTAGCAATGGCAAATGATAATGTTGCAAATGTAAGATTTAATGTTGCAAAAACTTTGCAGAAGATAAGCCCAGTATTGGATCCAAGGTTTGTACTAATTTTTTCATTGTGCTACAGTTCAGGGAAATGTTTTGTGTGCATATGGCACCAAACATATACTAGGTGTGTATAAATTAAATTATGCCTGTACACCTTGCAAAAATGTAAACAATCAAAAAATTTGTTGACAATTAATCCAATATCGTGGACTTCTTTCCTGGCACCCACTATGGCTAAACTGGGATGAGTGGTGGTTCTCTCAACAGTATTCATCTTATTCACTCTATCAAAAGCAGAATGCCAAGGCTGCTGAAGAATTGTGAGAGTTAAGAACAGTGGGGGGGGGGGGGGGGGGGGGGGGGGGGGAGGAATGTTATGGTATAGACACAGAGAAACATGAAGTGAAGCCATGGGTAGTGCACAGTGGGGGGGGGGGGGGGGTAATGACTGGGGAACTGGGAAGGTGCACATTCTACCGAGCATAGAACAAAATTTGACTGGTGGAAATGGTGGCAGCACAGGCACTAGTTAAGTTGAGACTAAAAATTGACCCTTCAGTACTGATTAAAAAGTGTTGCAGTGCTTGCTGCATGGCATTTAGTCAATATAAATGGCTGTTTGACAGCTCATGCCAAAAGAATCTCTTCTCTTATTGGTGTGTTGCCCTCGCATTGTATCCCTCAATCTTCCTTGCCATGGTATCAGCTAATCCTGATTCTTGACATGTTATATTGTCCATTTGCTTTTACCCCTGTTCAACTAACCACATTTCTCTCCAATCTTCACTTTGTGTGTTACTATAATCTGCACTGTTTTCTCAGTTATCTCCTTGGAAGTCTTATCTTTATATTCCTGGACACAGCATGCTGCTATTTCCTTTGAATCTTTACCTCTCACTAGTGCTTGTTACTCCCTAATAACGTACCTCAACTATCGCCTGACAAGCCTTCATCTCAAGGCAAGTGCTGCGTTCTGAAGAAAGTTAGTTTAAAATATGAGGTAAACTACTAAAAACTAGAAGTTAGGATTGTAGGACGGAATAATGTGCTGTTGTGTCAATTTTAAATCGCAAACCGACGAGTTCCTGTTTTGCCACCACTCCTACTCTTCAGATTTTGTTTGTAGACCTAAGTACATAGCATATTTATGTGCCTGCCTACCAATCCTTTGTATGAACAGTGAATGGTCCTAATATTGTGTGTATTCCACCCGGAGCTTTCTGTGAAGGAACACATAGCTGAAAATGACAAACAACACTGAAAAATTACAGTAATTGTTTCTTTATTAAGTTGTCTAAATTTGTATGGTATAAAAACTGTTATATGTTGCTTCAAATTTTTCTGAGAGAACCATTTTAGTAGTAGTAGTAGTAGTAGTAGTAGTAGTAGTAGTAGTAGAGCAGCAGCATTCTCTTACCGGGATAATGAAATAAGGTGAAGCTATGTTCTATTTATTCATATAAGAGTTGCTGTAACACTGTGTCTGCTTAAAATTACATAATATTAAATGTTTTGTTACAGTGTTATTCAGACACAGGTAAAACCGGTACTGGATAAGCTTCATGTCGATAGTGATGTGGATGTAAAATATTTTGCTTCGGAAGCTATTGCAAGTATTGCAGGTAAAATCATTTCCTGTTTGTTTTATAATGATAATGTTCTCAGTAACTGTGAAAATATTACTGTATATAAGTCAGTATTGCACATGTGCTAAGATACCTGGGAACTTCAGTGTGTGAAATAGTTGCCCATAGTATGCAAGTGAACCCTGTTCGTGGAGTTTACTGTAGCTGTTTAGAGTAGATTCTCTTCCATGATGACAGTTACGTAGTCATGACATAATGGTAATGAAAAGAATTTGTCTGTATTTGTTAAATAAGAGCTCATCTACCATTGGTTATCCACACTCAGATATTCCACACTTAGTTATTGTGAAACACCAATAAGGTAGGTTATATGCATAAAAGAAACTGCCATTAAATATTTGCTATTACTTGTAAATGTTTCAATTCCTCTAATGGTGATGAAATTATGTTCCATGTACAATTCTGAGAATGGCTGAGTTTTTGTTAAGACTGATTTCATTTAATATAACATGTTGTTAATTTAATTTAACTTTGCCCACTTATTAATGCAAAGCCTCATTTCTTTAGAATGTGATTTCATCTCCTGGTTTCTCCACACACATGTTTATCTTTTAACCATGAAAAGAGATAATCTGTTTGATATTACATAACTTGTTCTGAAACATCAATAATTACCTGTGTAGCATTTGAGGTTCCTCCAACTAATTTAGGACTTTCGTTAATGTTGAACATGTACCTTGAAATACTGCTGTGAACAGTTAATTTCTTTGTTGTGGAGTCTTGAAATCTGAAGTATATTTTTCCTTGTTTTTGAAAATAAATTTAAACTGCATCACAAAACACAATAATCACTGATCACTCAGTTGTTTGTAATCAGACAGACTAATATCTCCCTCTGAGAAAATGCTTTGTTACTTTTAGAAGTAAGATGTTGTATCAAACATTCTTTACCTGCTTCTGCTTGTAGGATATTTTTAAAATTACACTTCATGATGTTGCTTGTTTGTCATCTTGTGTTTTACATTTATTATAAATTGTAAATGAAGCAGGCAAAAAGGAATGCAAATGTCTCAAAAATGAGATTGACAGGAGGTGCAAAATGGCCAAGCAGGGATGGCTAGAGGACAAATGTAAAGATTTAAAGGCTTATCTCATCAGGGGTAAGATAGATACTGCCTAAAGGAAAATTAGAGAGACCTTTGGAGAAAAGGGAACCACTTGTATGAATATCAAGAGCTCAGATGGAAACCCAGTTCTAAGCAAAGAAGGGAAAGCAGAAAGGTGGAAGGAGTATATAGAGGGTCTGCACAAGGGTGATGTACTTCAGGGCAATATTATGGAAATGGAAGAGGATGTAGATGAAGATGAAGTGGGAGATATACTGCGTGAAGATCTTGACAAAGCACTGAAAGACCTGAGTCGAAACAAGGCCCCGGGACTAGACAATATTCCATTGGAACTACTGACAGCCTTGAGAGAGCCAGTCCTGAATTAGATTAGGAAATGAGACACTTAAAGTAGTAAAGGAGTTTTGCTGTTTGGGGAGCAAAATAACTGATGGTCGAAGCAAAGAGGATATAAAGTGTAGACTGGCAATACTGGCAAGGAAAGTGTTTCTGAAGCAGAGAAATTTGTTATCATCAAGTATAGCTTTAAGTGTCAGGAAGGCATTTCTGAAAGTATTTGTATGGAGTGTAGCCGTGTATGGAAGTGAAACATAGATGATAAGTAGTTTGGACAAGAAGAGAATAGAAGCTTTTGAAATGTGGTGCTACAGAAGAATGCTGAAGATTAGATGGTTACATCACGTAACTAATGAGGTATTGAATAGGATTGAGGAGAAGAGAAGTTTGTGGCACAGCTCTACTGGAAGAAGGGATCGGTTGGTAGAACATGTTCCGAGGCATCAAGGGATCGCCAATTTAGTATTTGAGGGCAGTGTGGAAGGTAAAAATCATAGAGGATGGCCAAGAGATGAATACACTAAGCAGATTCAGGAGGATGTAGGTTGCAGTAGTTACTGGGAGATAAAGAACCTTGCACAGGATAGAGTAGCATGGAGAGCTGCATCAAACCTGTCTCAGGACTTAAGACAACATTATAAATTGTGAGTAAAGTGGGAAAAATTTAGTCCTTGACAGCTTTGTTAACAAAGAGAATCATGGAAACGTGATTAGAATAATGCAAAATCCTATTTTTCTGCTAACAAATGTAATATGACGTATATTCATTAATTTTAGTTTCAGTGCTTCGTGTTTCTTTTCCAGGGTGAACATGACTGATACGTTAACCAGATGCTAAGTGGTTGTAAGATGAATGTGAGTAGCTTGTAACATTTTATCCAAAATTATTGTTCTAAAATTTAAAAGTGTATTTTGAACCATTGCTGTCTTTATTCAATGATAATTGTGGGTTGCAAAAGTTGAAAAGTATGTGACAATTTTTAGGTAAATTTAAACTTTGTTATTTGACCTTTATCTTTACCGTTACTTGAGACTTTTATTTTAGCTTGTGAAGTTGTTAAAAGTGTTTCCTGAGTGTCTTCAGGTGCATTTTCTCTAGTGCTTTGGCATATATTAACAATGCGTAGATGAGGTCATCCTGTACACATACTGCTTGTCACATGCTTCATATGTAATATCAGTTTTTCACTCCAGCTGGTTGATGCTGAAAGAACTGACTGAGCTTAGGAAAACCATCTTGTAATATTGGATCACTACGAAGTTAGAGCACGCTTCTTTTCTCCACCACCACCACCACCACCACATTGAAATCTGCTTCCACTGTTGCTGTGTTACAGCCAGAGTTTGCAGTACAGTTTAATGCTGGCTGTTGAGTCGCAGCATTTGAGGCAGCAGTAAACAAATGCATATCTTGTATAATGTTTGATTTTATTGCTTCCTTTCTTCAGAAGAATGAAATTTATATTTGTAAAACAGCAAATCTTTATTTTGTTCTCACAGAGGGAATTATAACTAGGTCCAGAGGTGCAAGTGACATGTACAGTTAATAAGAGAAAGCAACCTTTACATTCCTTAGAACAGTGTGCGTTTCTGGATGTGGAGATATTTAACCAATCATAAAAACAATCTTTCTGCATCTGCTCCACTTTTGGCACAAAAACTAATAACTCTCCTCCAAAAACTCCGGCGATCATCCAGATATTACTATTGAAGAGCAAACGTAAAGTAGTGTTTTGAAACACTTAGAACACCTGTTTTAACACTTTTCAGTTGTTTGATACTGGCAGCTTACCGTTTCCATCAATACTATCACAAGTGTTGTTGGTGCCTGCATCATGGTTTTTTTCTCCTTAAAAATAATCTGCAGCTCATTGTCTATTAATTATCATAACTGTTTCTAGATTGTCCAGTCCCATGTTTGATTTATGGCCAGGATGGAGATTTTCTTCACTTGGGGGGGGGGGGGGGGGTTGTTTGCATTGTCCCTAATCATATAATCTGATCTTCATCACAGATAGACTGGTCACCAAAGTGAGGTCAGATACAGAGAAAGACTTGAATCAGGCAGCCGAATAAACACAGATGAAATCTCCTGGCCAATAAAGCCATAGTCATTTCATTTTTCTTTAAGAATATTGCATATCTGATACAACTACATAGTGAAAAACATCCATTTCATTGGAACTGAAAATGTTTCTAGGCCCATATTACTGTACTGGGTGTAACAAAGTGCTGTTCTTGCTATATTCCGCAGCCTTATTTTGTACACTTAAAACTATGAAGTTTTGAACAGATCCAGCCAGGCATTAGATAACCCCAGTCTTTGGTGTTCCCTCCCAGTATATTTGTGCATGAAGGAAAGTTTTCACTTGTCTCGCGAGAGTTTTTAAAAGGAAGGTTTGAAATGTTTGGTTTTCAGGGCAAAGAACATACTGATTTGGAAAATCCAAGATGGAAGAATGACAATATTATGAAAAAAATAGTGCTACCCACCATATAGTGGAGGTGCTGAATTGCAGATTGGCACAACAAAAAGACTGCCAAACAAGTAAGCGTTCAGCCAAAAGGCCACCTCCTGAATTAAACAACATACTCACACACAGTCACACTAACACAACTCATACACACATGACCACTGTCTGGCTGCCAAAGACATATTGTGATCAACAGCACGAGATGGGAGACTGAGTGGTTGGGGTGAGGAGGAAGCTGGGGAGGGAGGGGGAGGGATAGCAGGGTAGATGTGGCAGACAGTAAAGTGCTGCTTGTGGGAGCACACAGGGAGAAGGTGGGAAGAGGGTAGGGCAAGTAGTTGCTTTCACAGGTAGCTCTGACTTTTATGGGATATATGATGGTGGTAACCAGACTGGAGTAGGTGGTACTGGGAAGATACGTGGGACGGGTCTCACATCTAGGAGGATATAAGCCATGAGGCAAGAGGCTGGGAGAAGGGGTTGATTAGGGATGGATGAGGATATTATGAACGTCAAGTGAGCAGTGAAATACCCCTGGCACAACAAGAGATAGTCAAAATCCTGAGGAGAATATGATTCAGTTGCCCCAGTTGTAGATGGTACTGAGTCGCGAGAGAATGCTGTTATGTGGCTGGATGGTGGGAGTTCAGGAGGTGAAGGGTGACTGGTGAGATACAGCACAGGAGATCTGTTTGTATATAAGGTTGGGAGGGTAATTACGGTCTGTGAAGGATTCAGTGAGACATTTGGTGGCTCATTGGGCTTAAGAGGACCAGTTGAAGCAAATGGGGGAGATGATGATTGAGGTTCTGTAGAGGAACCTGGGCAGATCGTCCTCATCCTCAACCCATGTAACAAAGACGTCATCAATGAATCTGAACCAGGTAAGGGGTTTGGTATTCTGGCTGGATGGAAAGGATTCCTCTAGGTGGTCCATGAATAGGTTGACATAGAAAGGTGCCATGAGGATGTCCATTGCCTTTCCTGGTATTTCTTTATAGCTGATACCTTCAAAGGAGAAGTAATTTTGAGTGAGGATATAGTTGGTAATGTTGACCAAGAAGGAGGTTGTCGGATAGAAATGTCAGGCATATGGAAAGGTAATGTTGAATAGGTGCAAAACCATGGGCATTAAGGATGTTAGTGTAAAGGGAGGTAGCATCAGTAGTGACAAGCAGGGCATCATGTGGTTAAGGAACTGGAACTGTAGTGTGTCCATGGAGGAAATGGTTGGTATCTTTTATATAGGAGAGAAGTTCTGGGTAATAGGCTTAAGGTGTTGGTCTATGAAAGCAGTGATTCTCTGTGTGGGAGCAGTAACCAACCACAATGATGGATCCTGGGTGGTTCAGAAGTATTTAGAAGTTTGGAGTGTGGGGACCAGTAGGGGTGAGTTGACAGTCTGGAGAGAGGTTCTAGGATGGGCAAAAGGATTGAGGAGACACTAAAGATACTACTGGAGTTCAGGAATAAGATCATTGTTGGAGTGTTTGTAGGTTGTACATGTCAGTAGGCGAAGTCCTTTTGCCATGTAATCCTTGTGATTCAAGGCAACAGTTGTGGAGTCATTTCGAGCAGGTAGGATTATAGGGCCGGAATTTGTTTTTGCGTAGTCTGTTGCAGTTCGTTCTGCAGATGATAAAGTTAGTTTGCACATTGAAGGATTTGGAGAATTATGGTGGGGCAGGGTTAGAGGTTAAGAAATTCTGGAATGTAAGATGTGGTGATTTGGGAGCAGTGGTGGTGGAATCACGCTTGGATCAAGGTGTGAACTGATTCTGGCATGGTTGGTGGCAAAAAACGTTTTGACTGTAGCAACAGGGAGAAGGGGAGGAGGTCTTTATCAAGTCCAGCATGACTGAATTTGGAAGTGGGGCAAGAAGTAAGGCCATTGGAAAGAAGTGATACTTCTGTGGGACTAGGGCTTTTGGAGGAAATGTTCGTGACTGTGTTTCAAGTCTGCTTAGGTTCTGGTTTTGTATGATGGAGGGAGAATGTCTTTGAGGGGTAAATTTAATGGGAAAGTATATTTTGTCATCTATGAGGGGCTGTGGGGGAGGTTTAGAGACTGCTGTAGAGCTGACAGCTAGTATTAGTCCAAAGTGGGAGAGTAGGAAGTGAACAGATTGGAGAGTTCTTTGAGATGCTGTAGTGAAAGCCCCTGCAGTTCCTGGAGGTAAGAGTTTCAAGGTGTGAGGTAGGATCCAGGAATTAGGGATTGCATAGCAGGAGAATTTTATAGATGGAGAGGAGGTATTGCAAAGTGGTTCAGGCCTCATTTACATGATTTTGCAGGACAGTTTTGGTGAGGGTTAAGGAGTGGTGGAATCTGGACAGATTGAGGTTATTGTGGAAGAGAGGGTAGCAGCCAAAGATGGATAATTTGATGGTGAGTCCATTTGGGGATTCCATGAGCCGAGCAATAACAAGGGAACAATATGTGGTACTGGGTTATGGTTAGGGAGAAGGAAACTTTTGTGTATTACGTCAGATGGAAAGAGCAAGAATCCAAAAATATATGGGGAAAAAATCACATAAAGGACAGATCAGATAAAATCTGGGGAAACAAGATGAAACCTGAGGGAGTAGGCTGATAGTGAGAGGCAAAAACAAAGTGGTATCAGTGTGAAAATACAGTGAGATGTGAAGGCTATAATGTGGGTTGCAGCTTTGTGGGCAAGTATGTATGAGGAAGGGAACAGCAGATGTGACTAGATTCGGTGAAGTTAGTATGTGCATGAACTGGAATAATAGATGAAAAATCTTGCGTGGGGAGAGGTTCATAGGATGAGGTATAAAGTCGTGGGGCACCAGAAGGTACGGAAAATAACATACAAAAATACACGAGAATGACATAGGAATTGTGATCAGTTTGAAGATTTAAGATTAATTACATTGGTGGGAGTAGTGTGTGACATTGCATGCTGCCCCAACAATTAGCAAGGTCATCTAGCCATGTGTTGTGTGTGGCCGAGACAGTTGATACAGTGCAGCTGTTGGGCTGTGTGTGTCTGGTTTCGTTTGGAAGGCAACATGTAAGATGCAGGGTAAAGGAAAAGGATGGACACTGAGTGTAGTAAAGCATTAGAAAATAGTAACAAATGAGAAGAGTGCTGGATTATGGGATGGAAGAAAAACTATTAAGCAAAATAAAACAGTGGAAAATACAGGATGGAAAATAACATTATTATGAAGTGGGTAGATTGTTACTCCCCCCATGAACCATGGACCTTGCCGTTGGTGGGGAGGCTTGCGTGACTCAGCGATACAGATGGCTGTACCGTAGGTGCAACCACAACAGAGGGGTATCTGTTGAGAGGCCAGACAAATGTGTGGTTCCTGAAGATGGGCAGCAGCCTTTTCAGTAGTTGCAGGGGCAACAGTCTGGATGATTGACTGATCTGGCCTTCTAACAATAACCAAAACGGCCTTGCTGTGCTGTGCTGTGCTGGTACTGCGAACGGCTGAAAGCAAGGGGAAATTATGGCCGTAATTTTTCCCGAGGGCATGCAGCATTACTGCACGATTAAATGATGATGGCGTCCTCTTGGGTAAAATATTCCTGAGGTAAAATAGTCCCCCATTCGGATCTCTGGGCGGGGACTACTCAAGAGGACGTTGTTATCAGGAGAAAGAAAACTGGCGTTCTACGGATCGGAGCGTGGAATGTCAGTTCCCTTAATCGGGCAGTTAGGTTAGAAAATTTAAAGAGGGAAATGGGTAGGTTTAAGTTCGATATAGTGGGAATTAGTGAAGTTCGGTGGCAGGAGGAACAAGACTTTTGGTCAGGTGAATACAAAATCAAATAGGGTAATGCAGGAGTAGGTTTAATAATGAATAAAAAATAGGAGTGCGCATAAGCTACTACAAACAGCATAGTGAACGCATTATTGTGGCCAAGATAGACACAAAGCCCATACTTACTACAGTAGTACAAGTTTATATGCCAACTCTCTCTGCAGATGATGAAGAAATTGATGAAATGTATGATGAGATAAAAGAAATTATTCAGGTAATGAAGGGAGATGAAAATTTAATAGTCATGGTTGACTGGAATTCGAGAGTAGGGAAAGGGAGAGAAGGAAACATAGTAGGTGAATGTGGATTGGGGGGAAGAAATGAAAGAGGAAGCAGTCTGGTAGAATTTTGCACAGAGCATAACTTAATCACAGCTAACACTTGGTTCAAGAATCATAAAAGAAGGTTGTATACATGGAAGAATGCTGGAGATACTAAAAGGTATCAGATAGATTATAAAATGGTAAGACAGAGATTTAGGAATCAGGTTTTAAATTGTAAGACATTTCCAGGGGCAGATGTGGACTCTGACCACAATCTATTGGTTATTAGCTGTAGATTAAAACTGAAGAAACTACAAAAAGGTGCTAATTTAAGGAGATGGGACCTGGATAAACTGACTAAACCAGAGGTTGTACAGAGTTTCAGGGAGAGCATAAGGGAACAATTGACAGGAATGGGGGAAAGAATTACAGTAGAAGAAGAATGGGTAGCTTTGAGGAATGAAATACTGAAGGCAGCAGAGGATCAAGTAGGTAAAAAGACGAGGGCTAGTAGAAATCCTTGGGTAACAGAAGACATAGTGAATTTAATTGATGAAAGGAGAAAATATAAAAATGCAGTAAATGAAGCAGGCAAAAAGGAATACAAACATCTCAAAAACAAGATCGACAGGAAGTGCAAAATGGCTAAGCAGGGATGGCTAGAGGACAAAGGATGTAGAGGCTTATCTCACTAGGGGTAAGATAGATACTGCCTACAGGAAAATTAAAGAGAGCTTTGGAGATAAGAGAACGACTTGTATAAATATCAAGAGCTCAGATGGATACCCAGTTCTAAGCAAAGAAGGGAAGGCAGAAAGATTGAAGGAGTATATAGAGGGTTTATACAAGGACGATGTACTTGAGGAGAATATTATGGAAATGGGAGAGGATGTAGATGAAGACGAAATGGGAGATAAGATACGGCGTGAAGAGTTTGACAGAGAACTGGAAGACTTAAGTAGAAACAAGGCCCCCTGAGTAGCCAACATTCCACTTGAACTACTGACGGCCTTGGGAGAGCCAGTCCTGACAAAACTCTACCATCTGGTGAGCAAGATGTACGAGACAGGCGAAATACCCTCAGACTTCAAGAAGAATATAATTATTCCAATCCCAAAGAAAGCAGGTGTTGACAAATGTGAAAATTACCGAACTATCAGTGTAATAAGCCACAGCTGCAAAATACTAACGTGAATTCTTTACAGACGAACGGAAAAACAGGTAGAAGCTGACCTTGGCGAAGATCAGTTTGGATTCGGCAGAAATGTTGGAACACATAAGGCAATACTAACCTTAAGACTTATCTTAGAAGAAAGTTTACGAAAAGGCAAACCTATGTTTCTAGCATTTGTAGACTTAGAGAAAGCTTTTGACAATGTTAACTGGAATACTCTCTTTCAATTTCTGAAGGTGGCAGGGGTAAAATACAGGGAACGAAAGGCTATTTACAATTTGTACAGAAACCAGATGGCAGTCATAAGAGTCGAGGGGCATGAAAGGGAAGCAGTGGTTGGGAAGGGAGTGAGACCGGGTTGTAGCCTCTCCCCGATGTTATTCAATCTGTATATTGAGCAAGCAGTAAAGGGAACAAAAGAACAATTTGGAGTAGGTATTAAAATTCATGGAGAAGAAATAAAAATGTTGAGGTTCCCCGATGACATTGTAATTCTGTCAGAGACGGCAAAGGACTTGGAAGAGCAGTTGAACGGAAAGGACAGTGTCTTGAAAGGAGAATATAAGATGAACATCAACAAAAGCAAAATGAGGATAATCGAATGTAGTCAAATTAAGTCGGGTGATGCTGAGGGAATTAGATTAGGAAATGAGACACTTGAAGTTGTAAAGGAGTTTTGCTATTTGGGGAGCAAAATAACTGATGATGGTTGAAGTAGAGAGGATATAAAATGTAGACTGGCAATGGCAAGGAAAGCGTTTCTTAAGAAGAGAAATTTGTTAACATCAAATATAGATTTAAGTGTCAGGAAGTTATTTCTGAAAGTATTTGTATGGAGTATAGCCATGTATGGAAGTGAAACGGGGACGTTAAGTACTTTGGACAAGAAGAGAGTAGAAGTTTTCGAAAAGTGGTGCTACAGAAGAATGCTGAAGATTAGATGGGTAGATCACATAACTAATGAGGAGGTATTGAATAGAATTGGGGAGAAGAGAAGTTTGTGGCACAACCTAGAAGGGACTGTTTGGTAGGACATGTTTTGAGGCATCAAGGGATCAAAAATTTAGCATTGGAGGGCAGCGTGGAGGGTAAAAGTCGTAGAGGGAGACCAAGAGATGAATACACTAAGCAGATTCAGAAGGATGTTGGTTGCAGTAAGTACTGGGAGATGAAGCAGCTTGCACAGGATAGAGTAGCATGGAGAGCTGCATCAAACCAGTCTCAGGACTGAAGACCACAACAAGATTGTTACTAACCATATAGTGAAGATGTTGAGTCAGAGATAGGCACAACAAAAAGACTGCCAAACAATTAAGCCTCCAGCCAAAAGTCCTTCTGAATTAGACCACACACACACACACACACACACACACACACACACACACACACACACACACACAAATGGCCACCAGTAAACTGTGGTCAAGAAACTGCTGGACCATCCAGCTGCTGAGCACACTGCCCATCACATCTTTCTTCACTTCAGTGATTGCATCACAGCATGTGCCATCTAGTTCATTCCTAGCAGCAGCAGCTTTCCTGAATTGTGCAGTTGCAAATCCTCCCTGCACTATATCCAAAGTTTCTGTATCCCTCCTGGCCTCAACCTTTCTTAGTTCCTGTCCTTCGCTCACCCATCCCCTTCCCTGTTACCACTCCAGTGCTACACAGCATTCTGTTCCACGAGTGTTCACACCAACCACAATATTTTTACTTTTCTCCTTTTCCACAGCACCTACCCCCACACTTCGCCATACCTCCCGACGGCAAAGTCCGACCTCAGCAGCTAGAGACAGTGTCTTGTGTACAAGAGATGTGTGTGTGTGTGTGTGTGTGTGTGTGTGTGTGTGTGTGTGTGTAATCTATCCTTTTCATAATGTTGTCATTATTTCATCCTGGATTTTTTCCAGTGCTTGATTTGCCCAACTTTTCTTCCATCCTTTAATTCTGTATTGTTTTCCTTTGTTACTATTTTCTAATGCATTACTATACTCAGCGTCCATCCTTCACTTTCCCATCTTTTCCTATGTTTTACTTCTCGCCTTCCAAACCACACCACATGCTTAGATTTCGAGCCACATTGCAGCAACTGTCTCATCTGCACACAACACACGGGTACATAACTGCTTTGCTGTTGGTGTAGCATCGCATCTCCCACATTTCTTCCTCCAATATCTTAAAGTTGATCACACATTCTTTGTCACTCTCATGTATTTTCATTTGTTATTTTCCATACCTCCCTCTGCCACATAAGCTTGTACCTCGTTCTACCAACCACTCCCCACTCTCTCTCTCTTATTCTAGTTTGCAGGTACTAACCTCACCTAATCTTGTCATACCTGCTGTCCCCCTTACTAATATACACCAACCCACTGACCTGCAACATAAATAATAATCTTTTTATTAATTTTATCTGTGATCTCATTGCATTTTCGCGTTGATTTGTTCATTTTGCCTCTCACTATCAGCCTGCTCCCTCAGGATATCCTCTTGTTTCCCCATACTACATCCATTCCGTCCTTTTTGTGATTTTTCCCACATCTTTTTGCAAATATTTTTGTACATATTTCTGAGTTGTTAATGTATTCTTATCCTTCAGAATGGATTCTTGCAGCTTCCATCTGAGCTAATACACAAAAGTTAGCCCATAGAATCCCCCCAAATGCTCTTGCCATCAAATTACCGCTTTTCAACTGCCTACCCTTCCTTCCACAATGACCTCCATCTATTCAGATTCCACCAGTCCTTAACCCTCACCAACATAGTCCTGCAAAATCAGGCCTGAACTACTTTGCAATACCTCCCCTCTGGCCCTAAAATTCTCCTGCTGTGCCATCCTAAGTTCCTGGATTTCATCTCACACATTGAAACTCTTCTCTCCAGGAACTACAGGCACTTTTAGTATGTTATCTCAAAGAACGCTCCAGTCAGTTCACCATCTACTCTCCCACCTTGGACTACCACTATTTGTCACCTCTACAGTAGCCTCTAAATATCCCCCACAGTCCCTGCCTCACAGACCTACTACATTTCCCCCACCCTCAGAGACACATTTCCTCCGCCATTCAAAATCCAGAACCTAAGCAGACCTGAAACACAGTCATGAACCTTTCTTCTGAAGCCCTAGTCCCACAGAAGTATAACTCCTTTCCAACAGCCTTACTTTTTGTCCCACTTCCAATTTGTCATATTGGACTTGTTAAAGACCTTCTCTCCTTCTCCCTGTCCCCTACAATGAAAATACTTTTCCTTCACCAACCCTGCCAGTCAGACTCAACCAAAGACAAGTGTAGAAGCTTGCTTGACTTAAGTTTACTCCTCCAGCCTACCATGATCCAGCCCCACTGCTCCCAAATCACCACATCTTACACTCCAGAATTTCTTAACTTCGAATCTTGCTGCAACATAATTTCCCAAATCCTTCAACATGCAAACTAACCTTATCATCTGCATGAAGAACTGCAAGCCACCATCTAAAAATAGATTCCGGCCCTATAATCCTACCTGCTGGAAATGACTCCATCACAAGGATTATGTGATAAAAGGTGTCATGCTGACAAATTTGTCCTACAAACCATGCCACAATGACCCTGCCCCAGGAATATACATCTTTCCAGATTCTTTCTGCTCACCTCTACTGCTCCCTGCTCTCCAACCTTCTAAATGCTCCCCAGCCATCCAGGATGGACCATTTAGTTGGGTACTGTTCACTCACTGAGAGAATCCCTGCTCTCCTTGACCATCACTCTCAACCTATTATCCAGAACCTACCTTCCCATATAAAAAATACCAACCATTTCCTCCACAGACTCTCCTTAACCACATGGTGCCCTGCTTGCCACTATTGATGTCACCTCTTCTTACCCTTACGTCCATAATGTCCACGGCCTTGCCTCGGTACAAACTGCTTCCTGTTCACCATGACCAAATATGAGGGTGAGGACACAGTATCCACATTCTTTCAGAACGTAAACATCTTCTCCTCCATTCGCTTCATCTGGTCCTCCCCAACCCAACAAGCCACATTCTTAGATGTTGACTTCCCATCTCAAAGATGGTTATGTCATTAATGTTTGCTACTGCCATAATTTATGATTAATTTATCTCATGCACAAAGTGTGCTGAAAAAAGTTTATTTTTGCAAAAAAGTGTTTCATTACATTATGAGAAGTTAAAAGACATTCTTTGAATCGGAGCGTATGGTCAGTCTTGTACAGCCTCAGCATCAGAAGTCCACAATATTTCTACCTGTATCGGCTGGGTTCCATTCGAACCAAAATTTCTGTAGTATCTCATCATCCCCGGAAAGCAGTTGCAGACTGGTCTGGTCAGTGTTGCATATCGTATAGAGGTGTGGTACTTCTCTGAAGATAGTTGCGAAACACCCAGGAACCTTGAATTGTCATGCCAGAATGGCTCTAGCGATGGAGTTACGTTATGCGTAGCTGACACGTAATAGATTAAATCATAATTTCAATTCAACAGTAGATGAACTGTGCAATAAATAAACAATATTTGAAAATAATCTTTTTATAATGATTTGATTCTTCAGTCTCTCCCGGCGTATTTGTTGCTCGAACAGTCCAAGGTATACTGCCAGTTCATAGTGTCCAATGGGCACAATATTTTGGCGATCACACATGTCGCCATCATCAGGTGTTGCTACGACAGATTCGGACGCCTACGTCTTTGCGACCGCCGGCGCGCGGGCATGGACCGCGAAGAGAGCGGCCCTAGGAGGGAGGGGATTTAAATCGGCCTCCCAACCTCTGGAGCTCAGTTCGTCAGCGCACCTGACAATTGCATCATGTCTGATCGCCAAAATATTGTGCCCGTTGAACACTATGAACCGGCAGTATCCCCGTGGACTGTTCGAGCAATCTTTTTATAGTTCACAATTTAAGGTTTCATAATTTAATATGTGAAACATAATTTAAATTTAGCATATAACAAATTTAGAAAATATATGTAATTATTCAGTTCTCAGTTTTAATATTTTGGGGAACCTGTTTTATATAGCAATTGTTGAATGTTGATAATAAATAATGTAGAATTATCTGAAGACATGGTGTGCTTAAAACCAGTTTCATTTAATTTTTAATGCATGCAATTTTGTAATTTTTAATTTTATATTTTGCAGGCTCATGTTCAGTCAGATGTAAGTCCACCAATGGATGATAAAATGTACCATAAACATGTAGGATCTAACCAGTGAAGAATACATGTAATTACATAAAATTCGTATGGTCTTCATTTTGCATCTCATTATCATTTATTTTTTACAGTAAAGTTTATTTTATATATATATATTACTCATTCATTTCTCTGCTCATTCTCTGTTTCATTTCTTAAATAAAAGTCTGGATCTTTTTATGTGGCATATTGTAAATGTACTGTAATTGAGTTGTAAAGGCCCTTAAATTGTGACAGCCACATTGCTCTTTAAATAAAATATTGATAATAGTTACAGTTTCTTCATTTTAAGTTCCATCGGTATTGTATTACTAGATTTCTCCACATTATGCTGATAAAAAGAAAAGATACCTGGATACCCAAAAATATTATGTAATTACCTAATACATCTACTTCATTTTGGTTTGATGACTGATGGACCAATTGATCTTTTATCCTCTTTCACAAAAGTGCTGCCCAACAGGAAACAAGTAACAAAAGCAAATTTGAGTCGACACACACATTGTAGCACATGTAATGCGGTCAGGGGGGACGTACCGAACGGTATGGGAAGGAAAGAGTCTTTCCTTCTCATCCCGTATAGTAAGTCTCCCCTGACCTGCAGCTCTGGGTGACATTTCCCAAAATGTACCCATTTTCCAAGGTCTCTCCAGTTCTTTTCCTTCACCCTTCTTCCTATCCCTTAAACGGTTCTGCCAATGACAGTAGCCTTTTATGTGTGTGTTCTGCTGCCACTTGGTGAGTAGATTTTTTATCTGTCCGATAAAGTAACTTGTGTAGTATATACCGTATAGGTCAATATCTTGTGAAAATGTCAACGATTACAGTAGACATGTGACATCTCATGGTTACATGAGGACCACAGTTGCCACAGGCGAGTTGGCTTACAGCGATATTAGAAACTACTTATAAAGCACAAAAAAACCAAAAGGAAGTGACATGAACACACACACACACACACACACACACACACACACACACACACACACAGACAGACAGAATTTCGAGCTTTCGCAACCGGCGGCTGCTTCGTCAGGAAAGAGGGAAGGAAAAGGAAAGATGAAAGGATGTGGGTTTTAAGGGAGAGGGTAAGGAGTCATTCCAATCCCGGGAGCGGAAAGACTTCCCTTAGGGGGAATATATATATATGATGATGTAAATAAAATAGAAAGAAACTTCCACATGGGAAAAATATATTAAAAACAAAGATTCCAAGACTTACCAAGCGGGAAAGTGCCGGAAGACAGGCACAATGAACAAAACACACACACACACACACACACACACACACACACACACACACAGAATTACTAGCTTTCGCAACCGATGGTTGCTTCTTCAGGAAAGAGGGAAGGAGAGGGAAAGACGAAAGGATGTGGGTTTTAAGGGAGAGGGTAAGGAGTCATTTCAATCCCGGGAGCAGAAAGACTTGCCTTAGGGGGAAAAAAGGACAGGTGTACACTCGCGCGCGCACACACACACACACACACACACACACACACACACACACACACACACACACAAGCAGACATTTGTAAAGGCAAAGAGTTTGGGCAGAGATGTCAGTCGAGGCAGAAGTACACAGGCAAAGATGTTGTTGAAAGACAGGTGAGGTATGAGCGGCGGCAACTTGAAATTAGCGGAGGTTGAGGCCTGGCGGATAACGAGAAGAGGATATACTGAAGGGCAAGTTCCCATTTCCGGAGTTCTGGCAGGTTGGTGTTAGTGGGAAGTATCCAGATAACCCGGACGGTGTAACACTGTGCCAAGATGAGCTGGCCGTGCACCTAGGCATGTTTAGCCACAGGGTGATCCTCATTACCAACAAACACTGTCTGCTGTGTCCATTCATGCGAATGGACAATTTGTTGCTGGTCATTCCCACATAGAAAGCTTCACAGTGTAGGCAGGTCAGTTGGTAAATCACGTGCCTTCACACGTGGCTCTGCCTTTGATCGTGTACACCTTCCAGGTTATAGGACTGGAGTAGGTGGTGGTGGGAGGGTGCATGGGACAGGTTTTACACTGGGGTCAGTTATAAGGGTAGGAGCCAGAGGGTAGGGAAGGTGGTTTGGGGATTTCATAGGGATGAACAAAGAGGTTACGAAGGTTAGGTGGACGGCGGAAAGACACTCTTGGTGGAGTGGGAAGGATTTCTTGAAGGATGGATCTCATTTCAGGGCAGGATTTTAGGAAGTTGTATCCCTGCTGGAGAGCCACATTCAGAGTCTGATCCAGTCCCGGAAAGTATCCTGTCACACATGGGGCACTTTTGTGGTTCTTCTGTGGAAGGTTCTGGATTTGAGGGGATGAGGAAGTGGCTCTGGTTATTTGCTTCTGTACTAGGTCGGGAGGGTAGTTGCGGGATGTGAAAGCTGTTCTCAGGTTGTTGGTGTAATGGTTCAGGGATTCAGGACTGGAGCAGATTTGTTTGCCACGAATACATAGGCTGTAGGGAAGGGACCGTTTGATGTGTATGTGTGGATGGATGTGTGTGTGCGAGTGTATACCTGTCCTTTTTCCCCTTAAGGTAAGTCTTACCGCTCCCGGGATTGGAATGATTCCTTACCCTCTGTTAAAACCCACATCCTTTCATCTTTCCCTCTCCTTCCCTTTTTCCTGATGAAGCCCTTTTGTTTGGTAAGTTACATCATCTTTGTGTGTATAAATATTTAGAGGGAAGCATTCCACGTGGGAAAAATATATCTAAAAACAAAGATGATGTGACTTGCCAAACAAAAGCGCTGGCAGGTCGATAGACACACAAACATACACACACAAAATTCAAGCTTTCACAATCAACGGTTGCTTCTTCAGGAAAGAGGGAAAGACGTAAGGATGTGGGTTTTAAGGGAAAGGGTAAGGAGTCATTCCAATCTCGGAAGCGGAAATACTTACCTTAAGGGGAAAAAAGAACAGGTATACACTCGCTCACTCTGGAATGCCTCCTTACCCTCTCCCTTAAAACCCACATCCTTCAGTCTTTCCCTCTCCTTCCCTCTTTCCTGAAGAAGCAACCATTGGTTGCGAATGCTTGAATTTTGTGTTTATGTTTGTGTGTCTATCGACTTGCCAGCGCAAACACCAATTTTGAATTGAAAAGTAAAAACATTTTATTCAAAGTACTGACCATTGCTTTCTATACATTTTGACCTCCTTTCTGGCAATTTGTGGACGCCACGCCAGTAGAAATGTTCATCTTTTGAAGCAAACCAGTCACACCCTTTTTCGCCTTCTTCGTAGGACTGTGTTCCTCAGCCAATACATGTCCCATTGATGAAAACAAATGGTAGTCAGAAGGGGCAAAGTCTGGTGAATACAGCGTGTGGGGTAGTCAAGTGTTTTTATTGTATCCTGAACCAGTTTTGCTGTGTGTGCAGGTGCACTGTAGTGTAAAAAAATTAACTTTACCATGTCTTCTGGCTCATTCTGATCTTTTTTTCAATCAATGCATAGTTCAAATTGATCATTCGTTGTCTGTAGCGATTAGTATTCACAGTTTCGCCTGTTTTTAGAAGCTCATGATAAACCACACCTTTCTGATCCCACCAAATACAGAGCATTGTCTGGTTTTGCAGTCGATGTTGTGTCCTGAATTAACCCATGATTTTTCCCATTTAGGTTTCTTAAAACAAATCCATTTTTGATCATCAGTAACAATTCAATGCAAAACTGATTTTCTTTCATGTCTTTGAAGCAAAATTTGACAAATGGTTTTTCGGTTTTCCATCTGTCTTTCATTCAGCTCATGTGGCACCCATTTCCCACACTTGTGGATATTTCCTACAACTTTCAAACGGTCAGAAATTGTTTGTTGTGCAACATTTAGCATTGCTGCCATTTGCTTCTGACTCAAAGTATCATCTTCATCCAATGTTGCTTGCGATTCAGCATCTTCGAACCTTTTTGGTGGTCTTCCACGTTCTTTATTTCTTACATCAAAATCGTTATTTCTCAACTGTTGAAACCATCTTTTGCATGTTGCTTCTGTTAGAGCATGATCACCATATGCCTAACAAACATTCGATGCAACTCTGCAGCACTTGTTTTCAAATAAAAACAAAAAATTTATGCTTTCTGCAAATCATCACTTTCTGGTACAAATTTTGACATTGTTAACATGATGAAAACATAGGATGTTGTTTGTTCCATGACTTGATGTATACTAAATATCTTTGACAGATGTCATACCAACCAAGCAAAAAAAAATTAAGGCTCGTTCACAACAAATGTTTCCTATCGACACATTTGTATCTTAACGCTCATTTCGTACTGGTACACCTGGTAAAAATTTTGTGTAAACTGTCCTGTCAATGATTTTCGACATAGTGCACATGTTAATATTGTAAATACTTATGTCTATCACAGAACACTATATTTTCTGTTGGGATTACTTGAAGATGGGTTCTGAGACACAAATCCGGTCATCAGTTAAATAAAAATAACTGATTTTGCAACGTCGTATGTTTCATACATAAAACTGGTTCACAAAAGTTACTTTCCTATTATTAACTAACCCAGCATGCTGGAAATCCAAAAGTTAATTTCCAGCTTAATGAAATATGGCTGTAGCTATAAAGTTAAATGAAAATACCTTACATCCAACAAACTTCATTACAATAACAGTTTTAGTCAAAAAATATCATTTCCTGACAGATTTGCTTGGCAAATCGTACCAAAGCAATGTATTTTGGAGGAATCTTTTAATGTGGTGCATCAGTCAAACTATGTATTTTGTAGTAAGTAAATATAACATAGTTGCATACTATGAAAATATGGAGTATAATGGGTGCACCATATTAAAGATCTCTTCAAAACTCGTAGTTTTTGTAAGATTTGTTGCACAAAAACATGAGGTCTGCACTTTGGCAACAAATTCATGCCACTTCAAAGCCTTAGGTTCTAATTTCAACCATGGGATGATAATGATTAACTTCATTAATGTAAATACGTACATATAATGATTCTATAATGTGTATTGCTAAAGTCAGATCAGTTATGTAGGGACACCTTAATAATGTGGTGGAAAAGCTACTTTTCATGCCAGCAGGTTGTTTCTTTCCCATTCAAATAAAAATTCTAATCAGCTGTTTTCACACTACAGTAACTTAATGAACAGCAGAATGTCAGCTTAGAAAAAAATGGTTAACTTAAGACAGCTTCCTTTTGAATAATTTTCAAGTATATGCAGAGATATTTTTTTTTTATTTGATTGGTTTTAATAGGTTTAACATGATTGTCAGTAATGCATATAAATGTGACATCAATAAATACTATGTTACTGGTACATTGAAATTGAAAATGTATGTAACACAGTCAAACAGTGAAGAAAGATAAATCTGAAGAACGTAAAGTACTTGAAAAATAAGCCATCAAAAACTAAGATAATACCAAAATTAAAAAAACGCTCTTAAATTGATCGTAAAAGATTTTTCATATTTTAAAGTATCCATATGCAAATTACATTTAGCAGGCGAATAGAACTGTGTGCGTTTCTGAATGAAGAGAACAGACCTACACATTACAGTTTCAAGAGTGTGACTATCTTCCTCACTTGCTTCAAAGCCTCGGCCTTCCATGAGTTTCAGAAATCATTACGTTTATCACTGAGGTGTTAAAAGAGGAATTCAGAAATGATTGTGATACCATCAAATGGTTTTCCAAATGTCTGAGAAGTAATAAGTCATTTGGCGTGAAATATCTACTCTGTGTTTTCCTTTTTTTAGTTTTTGACAATGTCTGTTGGTTTTAATTTTTCATTTCCACATCAGCCTTTCCTAATGGAAAGTTTTTGAACATATGGTTTGTTGACAGAAAGAACACTTCCCTTCTGTCCTATTTCCAACTCCTAAAACAACTTAGTTCACCACATTTGTGCTTAGTCATTCCAGATCTTGGCAAGAGACAAATCAATAAGTTGACATATTTTGCATATTTTCATTCAATAACTTCATATAGAATGGTGTTCTGGGGTGACTCATCTTTGAGAAAGAAAATACTCATGTACTGTGGAATAAGAAGTCGTGCTCACCGACAATCATCGAAGACATTTGTGTTTAAGGAGTTGGGCATTCTGACTACTTGATCCACTACAGTTAAAGAGGAACAATGATTAACATAATTACACTATCATAAGGAAAAGTGACATTCATTATTCTACATTAAGGTTGTCTTTAGCACAAAAAGAGGTGCACAGTGCTGCAACAAAAATTTGTGATCATTCATCCAGTGATATGAAACATATGACAGACAGCAAAGTAAAATTTGATTACTAACTGAAAAGGTTTCTACATGACAATTCCTATTCCATAGAATTTCTGTTATTGTAATGTGTGAAAGGTGGCAGTGCAGGAATTAATAACTCACATTTGTATATCTTTTTTCTTTGTGTGGAAAAAAATACAGATTGTAACGATATGTATAAATTAATTTGCGATGTGAGTGTATAATGGCTTGTTCCACATCATTATGATCCATAATAAGTTCTCAAGGAGTGTTTTACAAGAGGAACAGGGGTGCAATAGTTATGTGACAACTTCAGCCCTTAAAATAATTACCAATAAGCTCAACTACAAAACATTTTTCCAAATTTTGAGGCACAATCCATGTTCATGCAGCCTGTATTTCATTACATGTCAAGTATATACAATACTATGGCATAATTTCAAAATCTTAACACGTTTACTGTAAAAACAAAAGTAATCATCTAAATGGTTTCACTGTTTCATGTCTAAGAACAGTTTTGTTTGCCAAAAATCCCATTAATTCCCAAAAACACACACACACTTTTTCCTTTTCAAGTGTGTGCCACTGACAATCGTAGCCTTCCATAGTGATTGTACAGAGTGTATTCGTCCCAGAAAATCTGGGTGAAACCCAGGGATTTTTTCATCCGGGAGAAAACGGAAAAATGCAGGAGTTTTCGGAATTTTGAGAACTTGTCATTGTTGTATACTATTATTTAAACTAGTTGTCACTTGACAGGCAACGGGTTGCAGGGCTCCCGCCACCAATAAACCAATGGCAGCCGGCACTGTCGGCTGCCTCTGCGTTGCCACTTCGCTGTGCTGAGCTGACTAAGGCATTGTGCCTGCTAGGCCTCAGTGAGACGTTGTAGACGTACGGGTAAGAGATTTGAGTGACTTGTAGCCTCGCGTGTTTACGATGTCTGATGAAAGAGTCGCAAGAGAAGGAGGCCGAGGCTGCACACTCCTCGGAAACCTCCAAAAAGTGGCGGACATGGCATCGTTATACGCAGTCAGATGCGTGAATACGTGTGTTCCTTGCGGGAGCATTTTGAGAGATAGAGAGATATGCATGAGGGCCTCTCGTTCCTTTGGATAAGGTGGTGGAGCGAACTGCTAATCTGCAAGTTAGCGAAGATCAGTAATAAGAATCTGCAAAGGGAAATTCACGAAAGAAGGCTCAAGTGAATCATCTAAATTGGAGACACCTGGGAAAAATAGGCGAGAAGAGGGTCACAAAATTTGACTCTTTTTCAGGAAGATGCCATTCGTCGTCAAATATACCGGTACGCATTTTATCCAAGGAAGGAGTATCCAACACTCAAAAAACTACATGCTACCCTCACAGTAGCTGACCTGTTTCAGGGTATTAAATCGTCTTTGTTACGAATCGTGAAAATTTTAGGATACAACTATAAATCCATCTCTGGCAGAAAGCTACTGATAGGACGCCAAGATATTGCAGCCTGGCGATGCCGCTTTCTTAGAGAATTAGTGGGGACAAATTTTGATGATGTCGTTTAGCTTGAGAAAACGTGGGTCAATGCAGGACACAGTTTAAAAAAAGGCTGAACAGACGGTACCATCAGCGGTAGTATGGCAGCTCTGATCGGCAGAGGAAATAGGATAGTTGTAGCACATGCCGGAAATTCAAATGGTTTCATTCCAAATTGTGTGCTGCTATTCAGTTCAAATAAGACCTCCGACTACCACGAAGAGATGAACCACAATACTGTTGTGAAATGGTACGAAGACACTGTGCTCCAGAACTTAACAAAAAAAAAACTCTATCATTGTTATGGATAACGCTCCTTATCTCTCAGTAATACAAAATAAAGCACCCAAAAAGGCAACGAGGAAAAACGACATTGTTAGCTGGTTACAGAAACATAAGGTGCAGTTCGACATTATTAGAACTTGTATCGCAACACAAGCCAAAGAATCCGATTTACATTGAGGATGAAGTAGCAAAAAATAATAATACGGTCATAAAGTGCTCAAATTGCCTCCTTACCATTGCTATTTCAACGCAATAGAGCTGATATGGGCTCAGGTTAAATGGCATAATGCTGCAGAAAATAAGAAATTCACATTAACGGAAGTGGAACGCCTTTTGAAAGAGGCAGTAAAAATTGTGACATCGGAAGGCTGGCAGAAAGTAGTGCATCACGTGGAAGGAGTGATACAGGACGCATGGAACAATGAACTGTGTCTTACAACAAAGTGTCTAAAACTTTATATCTGTCAATACGAGCAGCGACATGGATAGTTCCTCTGACTCTGAATTAAGCGGTGTTTTCGCATTGTCCGAATAGTGTGTAGTGTACTTACTGCGATTAAATATTGTGTTTGTGAATTTATTTCGATTAATTCTTACTCTTGTTGTGAGACAGAAATACTGTTTGGCCAGCTCTCATCTCCTTACGGTAAGTTAGACTGAATTTTAATTCTATTTCATTTTGTATATACACTAAGGTGTTATTCAATGTGCGTAATAGTTAGATTCGCAATCTAAAGAAGAAAATTTTTTCCGGACGTGAAAATTTCTCACTTCAATAGTTAATGTAACAATGGCCCTAATTAAAATTACGAAAAAATATTTAATGTGCTTATAGATACCACTGAAACCGACACTGTACGTATATTTAAAAATATTTACAGGAGATAGAGATTTTAAACGTCATACTTGTTTCGAGTTCAGTACAGATAGGGTTGCTTAGAAACGCTGTTTTCAGAAATTTATATACGGGAACCGTAATGCACTACGAAAACTTTCAAGGATACTTTGCCGAGAACATTATTTTGGTAATGAATGAAAAAAAAAATATATTTTGCTGTGACACCAGTAGTTTTTCAGTAATGACGTGATGAGTTAGCTGTTTGCGAAATCGAGAATTTATATGGTTTCAAACAAATTAACGTAACTCTTGTCCTAATTAAAATTAAGAATAGATATTTGACAGATTGAGAGACATTGTAGAGATATGCATCATATGTGGGTTTGAAATTTTTTACTTACTTTTTGTAGAAGATACAGGCTTTAAAACGATTTTCTATCGCCGGGGGTAGCCATGCGCTGAAGTGGCTGCCTCCAGCCAGTGCTTGTGACAACGCCGCAACTTCGCAGCGCAAACGTCAAGTGACAACTACTTTAAATCAGACTATAGTTTTCAGTTAAATTTTTGTAATTTTGACTGGTAAGAACCAATATTCTAACAAAGAATATTACTGTATCCAGCTACTGCAGCAATAAAACATAAACAAGAGAGAAAAAACAAAAAAACTTTAGTTACACAGGAAATGCGCCATTAACAACAACAACAACAAAAAATCGTGCACACAAAAGCGTCTGCTGACCTTCGACCATAGATATTGGTCGAAGCTGCCGACAGCAAAATGTGTCATTGGCTTTAGCACGAGGACTGTGCAGTACTTCGCAATAATAAACTGCTTTTTATTAGCGTGACA
Source organism: Schistocerca gregaria (assembly GCF_023897955.1). Taxonomy (NCBI): domain Eukaryota; kingdom Metazoa; phylum Arthropoda; class Insecta; order Orthoptera; family Acrididae; genus Schistocerca; species Schistocerca gregaria. The sequence goes on along the minus strand of NC_064925.1, from coordinate 53,115,718 downwards.
TCAGAACTGTTTACATTAGGTTCGTTTGAGTAGTTGCCAGCGGGCTTATGCACAGTTGATGTGTGTGTGAGCAGTACGTTCTTCCGCTTTCAGGTACTTTAAGTGTGGCTACTGGTTGTATCAGCAGTAGCTGCGAGCAGCCACATGCTAACGAGAAAAAAAATTTCTGGCACGACCTAGCTGCCAGATTCGCTCATGCGTAGATTGTCTGTGTTGGAGTGGGGCAGTCTTTACGTGATCCATGTTTACGTTTAGTGATTACGCTGTTTCGATTTTGTTTACAGCACCCACATCAAATGAAAACAAAATGGCCGGGCCGGGAGCTATCGAGTGTATTAAAAATACATTCACATACGTATGGAAGGCAAAAATATATTACTAGTTTCAGTTTTCCGATTTTATTTTATTTCCACGTTTTTGGCAGTTAAGCACTAATCGTCTTGCTTAACAATGAAGCTGTTTTTGACAGTTTGCTAAAGAAATTTGGCTTATATTAATATTTTCTGCTGAGGCAGTCAATTTATTTGAAACAAAGTGTTTCATTCTACAGTATCGGCTAGTTCCAATTGTTTGCTTACTTTCAAGTGTATGTTCCATCTTCTGGTATCTATGGCATTGTGCTATAATAAAGAACCAAACATGGGATAGTCAGGACGGGTACCCCAAGAAAATTTAGATCCCGAAAACCCCACTGTAAAGCTTAATATCAGGTAGGGCCTACTTCGTTGTGAATCTGGACAAACATATTATGATGCTCTTTGAGTATCCTCTGATATCCTGTTTCTTTGATGTTATAATATAAGATCTCTCAATGCCTTATACATACGGGCTTCCTACATCATCTCAAGCTGGACAATAATGCCTGTTTTCTGGCACTCTCTGGCAACTGCTAAAGTGAACAGGTCTCTGGAAAATATTGTGCATGATGGTTTGAAAAATCGTGACTTTCAACATAAATTGCGCTTTATGCAAGATGAATTATGTTACTTGTGAGAAGGTGGGATGAATTTCCCAAATCAGATCATTTGACTCTTGTTTAAAACATTTATATTATTTTAAATTTTACTGGCACAGTTGACTGACACATCTTAAAAGTGTGACACATCTTAAAAGTGTAACACAAGCGAAAAAAATACCAACATTACATGTGAAAGCTTCTCTTGTAGCTTGTTAATCTTAGAGACCAATATTATATGTATAAGCTTAGCTTTTCTTGTAGCTACACTTTGTATATTAATGTAAACCATTAACTTTTCCTCTTTATGTGTTCATGTTAATTAACAGCAATCTTGCTATTTGCTGACTGCATCACACATCTTATGCTCTGAATATCTGCTGTTACTGGCTGGTGAAATAACATGACATGAGATATGATTAGCTTACAAAAGGGCATCGCAATCTCAGTGCTGTGGAAACTAATGTGCTGTGTTTTGTGAAATTTAAATGTACACTTTCGTAATACGAAAATATGGCAGTGTGTATGTTGCTGCACATAAAAGGTCTTTCCAAAAAGTTCTCTCTCTCTCTCTCTCTCTCTCTCTCTCTCTCTCTCTCTCTCTCTCCCCCCCCCCCCCCCCGCCCCCCCCCTCCTCCTCCCTCCCATTTAAAGGATTGATAAATTTTACAGTTCAGAGGGAAGATATATGAAAAATCTACTATCACTCAACATGGAACAAGTGTGTGTTCACCCGGAAGAAAGTGTATTTCTTAACCAAAATATACGGGAATATTTTTTTTTCCCCCCTCCTTCTTCTTCTTCTTCTTGTCCGCACTTACACACTGCTGTAAAGTGATGACTAATGTTTGCTTTAGGATCACTTAACTTCTTATCTTTACCGTCATTGTCAGTTGTGTCCACAAATTCATCTTCGTCAGAAAACTGCAAAAATTCTGGGGCACCTAAATTAAAATCTAATACTTCCAACATCCTTCGTAATTCGTCAGGGAAACAGGTCAGTTTCTCACATTAACAATTTCATTACAACCCACTGATCACTTTTCATTACAAAACATGATGTAGCAGCCACCTGTACAGTGGCTGTGAAGCAGTGTTGAAACTTCATGGTAGTTAGTAAAAATATCATAGCTGAAAGTAAACTTAGCATGTTAACAAAAGTAACACACAATACTTTACCTGTTTTCTGGCTAGCAACGTCAACTTCATCAAGAAATACAAATTAATGCATTTAAGAGCAAGGAAACCTGTAAAAGATCCACAATTGCAACCAAGGCTTAATTGACAGTATTGCACCAACCCAAGATCGCAATTTCCCATATCATGTACAATTCATCAACAAACTTAATTACACAGTGGAGCACGTTGCTATGAGCGGGCACAGTGTTCTGCTTGAGGCACAGGTGTGACTGACGGGACTCCACAGATCAGTCAGTGTGTCAATGAGTTCAACTTGATGTGTATGGACTGAGAGAAACTACTGATGTTGGGTTGACCACTAAGTCATTCATTTTATTTATTTAACTGATAATGACATTTCATCTTTATTAGATTAAGAAGGAGGAGAAGATTAGTGTTTAATGTCCCGTCGACAACAAGGTCATTAGAGACGTAACACAAGCTCGGATTAGGGAAGGATGTGGAAGGAAATCGGCCGTGCCCTTTGAAAGGTACCATCCCGGTATTTGCCTGAAATGATCTAGGGAAATCACGGAAAACCTAAATCAGGATGGCCGGACGCGGGATTGAACCGTAGTCCTCCCGAATGCGAGTTCAGTGTGCTAACCACTGTGCCACCTCGCTCGGTATATTAATCTAGAGTTACGTTAATGCTGACACATTTGCTGAATTATCAAAGTCAAGTTGCTTGGTAATAGCCCTATTATCTTGGGCAGCAGATAATTTGTAGACTGCTATACCTGTTGTGCCTTTTTCGTGGCAAAGCCTGTTGCACACCATCAGTTACTAGTGGCAGTATATAAGCTATGTATTTATGCAGGGTTAAGAATGTATTTTTACTCATTTGAAACTCTCTTAGCCATTCATAGCCTCCAAAATGTTGGAGTAAAATAATGTTGCACAAGTGATCACTGTACACTTTTTGTTATAGAATTGTATTCCTAAGACCACTTATGTCTTCAGATTACGTATTTACTATCAGACATATTGAGGCTAGGTACTAGAATTTTAACCAAGTCTTTTTGTCAACATTTATTAACTATTCCCAAAGTAAAGCTACAATCTCCTCAGTCAATGTCAAATGCCTACTTTCATTTTTTTCATGTGTGTCCTCTTCTGTTGTTTATTGATCCCATGTGGGTGCTACTCGATTTTCAAACATGTGCATGTCAAAGATTGATATAATGACTGACAGTAAGGGCTGTTCTAAGATTTTTTCATTAAAAATTGCTGTAGCCAGTGTGATGAAAGCCTGGTCTGGAGTTTTCTATTAATTTTAGCAAAAAATGTTTCTGCAGAACTTTGCCTTGAGACAAAGTTTTTCTTTTCTTTCCTGCCATTATGATCTTCTAACATCTGCCTAAGGTGCAGTGAAATGTGTTAGCTACTTTTACTTGTAACCAGTGACATCATTATTTTTAGGCGATTACAAAAATTGGTACCTAATAAGTTCGTTGCCAAAGCAGCGACAATCGATAGAGATATTTTTCCTCACCACTTTACACAATTTCATGCACGACCAAGTAACGTTACACCAAGATGTGAGGCAGTGATGATGGTTTGAACCTGTACAGAGGCAGACAGAAGTATTCAAACATCAACTGTAAAAAGAGAACATTTCATAACCAAAATGTACACAGTAAAGTAAGTAAATTTCTTCTGTGTTTTTAACAAACGTTTATTTCATTTTTATGTCATATCTGTTTAGTTAAACATGAACACATTATTGTAATGAAAACTGAAAAATGTTCCCAAACTGTTGGAAATAAGTATTCAGATAAATAAAACACACCACTAGTACTTGGTTATCCTGCCTAACGTATGAATAGCATTGATGTACATGCTTACTAGTTAAGTCTTAAACAATATAATTCAATTTCTGCAGAATAATGTCATTGTGTTTTACTTGTGATACGGTGTTTCATGATCCAGTCTTCCAAGTATTTTCAAATGTTCTTGATACAGTTAAAGTCATGTGACTGAAATGGTGTTTTGAGGGTGTGTGATTTGTTGTACATGATCCATAATCCTGCATCTTCAGAGGTATACTTAAGACATTGTCTTGTCGAAAATAAAAAAAATATTTTCAGCTTTCAAGTCTTCTTATTCTTATAAACATAGATGGATGCACAAATGTGTATATCTCATCTCCTCCTAACCCCTGAAACAATTGTAACCGAACTTTATTCACATATTACTATTTGGGAAGAATAGCTGTGGGTTAAGAACCACCCACTTACCAAAGGGTCAGGGGTGAAAAAGCAGTGTAGACCACAATGTATGAATAGCCATACTTCACAGAATGAATTTTCACCCTGCAGTGGAGTGTGCGCAGATATGAAAGTTCCTGGGAGATAAAAACCGTGTGCCCGACCGAGACTCAAGCTTGGAATCTTTGCCTTTCGCGGGCAAGTGCTCTACCATCTGAGCTACCCAAGCACAATTCACGTCCCTTCCTCACAGGTTTACTTCCTCCAGTACCTCGTCTCCTACCTTCCAAACTTCACAGAAGCTCTCCTGCAAAACTTACAGAACTAGCACTCCTGGAAGAAGGGATATTGCAGAGACATGGCTGTGCCACAGCTGGGTGGGATGTTTCCAAAATGAAAATTTTCACTTTGCAACAGAGTGTGCACTGATATGAAACTTCTTGGCATATAAAAACGGTGTCCACACCTGCCTTTGCCACACGAACCTCTGATCCTCAATGTGACCCATCCTGTTGCCCTTCTCTTCCTTTATTGTAACACACACATACTCCCATACCTCATCTGATCCTTTTCTGTCATGTTTCTGTACGTTTTTAAGGTATTTGTGTGTGTTTTTACGTAATTTCATGCGGTTTCACCCATTTTTACATATTCGTGCATATTTTTATGTATCTGTGTATATTTTTTCGTATGTGCGCTTGTTTTTGCGTGTCTACATATTGCTTACGTATATTTTTTTTCTTATCAAGCTCCTCTCACAACCGTCAACATTTATTTTGCCCATTTCAGTGTCATTCCAGTTTCCTTTACACCATTCCTGCCACAATGGACACCTACTACATCTTTCTGCACCAGTTCAGAAAAGTATGCCTTTCCTTAACTAAAACCCAATCCTAAATCCTGTTTCTTAAATGCTTCCTAAACCATGGAATCCCCCCAAACGGCCTAACCATAAGAATTCACCTCTCTGGATCCCACCACTTGTGTGCCGCAATAATACAGTCGTTCTGCAGGTGCAACCACAATGGAGCTCTATCTGTTGAGAGACCAGACAAATGTGTGGTTCCTGAAGAGGGACAACGATCTTTTCAGTAGTTGCAGGGGCAACAGTCTGTATGATTGATCTGGCCTTGTAACATCAACCAAAACGGCCTTCTACGCTGACAGCAAGGGGAAACTACAGCTGTAATTTTTCCCAAGGGCATGCAGCACAGCTGTATGATTAAATCATGATACCATCATTTTGGATAAAATTTCCAGAGGTAAAATAGTACACCTTCGGATCTCTGGGAGGGGACTACTCAGGAGGAGGTCATTATCAGTAGAAACAAAACTGGCGTTCTACAGAGCAGTGTGTGGAGTGATCGATTCCTTAATTGCCCATGTATGATAAAAATTTTAAACAGGAAATGGATAGGATGAAATTAGATGTAGTGAAGTTCGGTAGCAGGAGGAACAAGACTTCTGGGCAAGTGAATACAGGGTTATAAATATAAAATCAAATAGGTGTAATACAGGAGTAGGTATAATAATGAATGAGAATATAGGAAGGAATACAGCTAAGCTACTGCAAACAGTAGAATGAATGTACTATCATAGCCAAGTGATTCAGAAAGCCAACACATACCACAACACTATAAATTTATATGCCAACTAGCTCCGTAGATGATGAAGAGAATGAAGAAGTGTATGATGAATTAAAAGAAGTTATTCGGTTAGTTAAGGAAGACGAAAATTTAATTGCGATGGGGGACTGCAGTTCGATAGTAGGTAAAGGATAAAAGGAAAAATTGTAGGTGAAAATGGACTTGGGGGGGGGGGGGGGGGGGGTAAGGAATGAAAGAGGAAGCCACATAGCAGGATTTTCTGCAGAGCATAATTTAATCATCGCTGAAACTTGGTTTTAAAATCCTGAAAGAGAGTTATACACATGGAAGAGACCTGCAGACGCTGGAAGGGTTCATATTATGATACAAGAGTCGTTACAAAAATAATGCGTCCTATTTTTATTCATGGAAACTGCAGGAGATAGATAAACCACAACAGCACAGGTAAATAGAGCAGTATTTTAGCTACAGAATGCTACTTTTCTACATATTCACCCCCATTTGTTATGCACGTATGGCAACAATGAAACAGAGCCTGCATGTTGCGCTTGTAATAATCGGAACCGTCTGAGGCTAACCAATTTCTTATTGCTTTAACAACAGCACCTGATTCTTGAAAATGTTCGTCACGTAGTCCACTGTTCAGAGACCCAAGGAGATGGAGGCCTGACGGCGCTAAATAGGGACTGTACGGCCAGCCGAATTTTGCAATGATTTGAATGGTCACAAAACTGATGTGGAGCCTGGCGTTATCATTTTACAGATGAAGTTGCTCTTTCAACTTAATCGGTGTTGTCTTATAGCGTACTGAATTGACAGTTTTTTTCCAGGCTCCAGACCGGCCGAGCGGTTCTAGGCACATCAGTCCGGAAACGCGCTGCTTCTACAGTCGCGGATTCGAATCCTGCCTCACATCACTTTGCCTGCAGACAGCTGTGTCTTGAGTTTCTTGTTTGATGAAGAATTCGCATGTCGCCATTCCATGTACTGTCTTTTGGATTCTGGATTGTAGTGGTGTCACCCTCAGCTTCATATTAATCCAGCAGGTCCCGACAAATTTTCATTCAATGATTTTTTTTTTTTTTTTTCCAGGCATCCGTGGGACCAATCTTGCACAGACTTTGCGATAACTGAGATGTTCCAACATTGATATCCAATTAATCGACTAATTAATTGCATCAAACATTTAATTACCCCTCCTCTCTCGTAAATAGCCCAGCTCTCCCATCCCCCCTCCTTTCTCCCCCCCCCCTGCCCATCTGGAAACAGGTGGCAAAAGGACTCAATCTGTGCTGGAGAAGAAAGACCTCTTGACAGGAAATTCAAATCAATGTCAATTATGTACGAGGGTGGTTTGTAAAGTCCTCGGAATCACAATGAGATGTCAGCGCTAGTACAATGAGTTGTTCACGTGATATTCACTGTACTGTTGTCTGTTAACACGTACCATGTCAGTGCTCTTGGAAGAGAGCTGTGGTGATGACATGGCTCTGTAGTTGTTCTCACATTTGCGAAGTTGGAAAAAATTGAGAGTTGAGCACTGATTAAGTACTTCACAAAGAAAGAAATGAAAAGAAAAGACATTCATTCTGATTTCAAGAATACACTGGGGGACACTGCTCGTTCATATTCAAGTGATGCCGACCACTGCTCAGATAATCATCTAAGCTCTCCCAACCAAATTTTAATTCGGCTATCCAAATGAATTTAAATTTGCTCGGGACAGCTTGGATGATGATCCATGCATCCAAATTCCACTCTTCCCCCTTATGGATCTGGTGAGATTCAACAATAAGCTATCAGACATATTTCCTCCTAACGACTCAGGCTCTGGAAGTATCAGTTTCCTAAATAAATTTATATCCTGAAGACAATTTTCCACATAGAATCGTTCATACCCTTTATAGCTATCGATGCACAACAATCGCAGTTTCCTGTGTCAAATTTATACCTCCCTTTCTCTGCACATTCTGGATCGCTGACCACATTAAAGTTATGTTCCAGCAGCATAACATCCCTGACACATAATGAGACTATCATTTATAGATGTATAGCGTCCGAAAATTATGGTTTGTCTGCACATTCACTGGCTGGGTGTCGTTTTTTGCAGCCTACCGTAGCTTCCCAGTAGCAAAACCCTCCTGCCACATCGTCGTTATCACGTATTTGTCGAGGAATAAAGGGCGTGATTGCGATTAAAGAATGCTCTCGTGTCTTTCATTTCTTCCCTGATAGCTAGCGTTTGTCGGAGCGGATACAACTGATACCCCCCAACCAAGTCACAGACCCCTGCTAATTCTCTCGAAATCCTCCTACGCTCCAACAGCACTGTTCCATTAGCTAGTAGGCTGACTAGATAGAGAGCTATCACAACGAGAAAAATAGCACACTAACTTACAGGAGGAAATTCTCAACCATGAAGAATATACATGGCCTGCACAAATAAGTGCAGAAGCATAACACCTGCAATTCACTGATACCAACTGATGGTCTATAAATATCACGGTGTAGATGTCCTGATCGCCTTCATTGTATTCCTATCATTACCATGCTAGAAATACCAGAGTGCAATGCTGTCGAGTCTTCGTTAACAACACAGTGTGTGTCTCTCTCTCTTCGTTATTTTTGTAACACACAATTCGCCTGGTGAAGAACTCAATAAAATTTTACTGCTTCTCTGCCTTTAGGGAAATATCAGGGAAGCAAATAAAGTCTCCATGTTGACATCAACCATATTACATATAAATGCATTGGTCCAATGGAGCAGGCGACCAGTGATTGAAGTTGCTTCCCTGGGCATGTGTAAAGTTTTGTTGCCTGTACTGGAGGATGACCACATCCCACAGACTATCAACCACAAGAGAGTGTTCCTGTATTGTTGTTTCATAAGCACTTTGATGCATTGTTTTTTGCTGTAACACATCCACATAATGTACCACAACAGCTGTGTACACAGCCATTCATACATTTTTTTTTTTTCTACCATGACTTCGAGGTCTGTGTCAGGTGCTAAACCAACATTAACACGTTTCGATCCACTGGCTCTCACAGAGAGCCGGACATCCCATGTTGCTCCCGCAACACACAGGATGGTTGAAATAAAAGACAGAAGTGGTGCTTCTTATTGACAAAAATGTGGAAGCCATCGCAGTATATGGAAACTGGAAGAGTTTATGGCATTGTGGAGCGTTTCCAAACAGCTGTCTGAAGGTGATGATCTCTACATTTAATCTCATCTTCCACAGTGATGGGGTAGAAGATCTCTTGGTGTTTCGTTTCAAAGAGACCAAGAGCACTGATTCCTCATATTGCAGCCATGTACAGGATCGCTATTTTGGTGCTGGCCATCCCTGCAAGATGTTGAACCCAACAAGACTGTCTCCATCTCAAACAAGTGGTTTCAATCAATCAGTATGTGCTAACCAACAATGTACCAGTGGACACATGTGATAGAAAAGACACCATCGATCTGCTGTAATAAGCACCGTAGTTGATAGTGCGATCAATTTTAGATATTTTACCAGTTTTCCCGTAATTTAAACGCCAGTCAATGACATGGCAACATGCTTCCAAATTTCTGTATCATCGCTGAACCTCTCCTTCACTACTTTGCGAGTGAAATATGCTAGATTGCAAATGTAGATAAATGACGGTGTAGTATGTCCAGTCATTGTCAATTCTTGGATGTATGTACCAGAGTATACCATACAGCGTCCCATACCAATGTAGTTCAAATGTGTGTGAAATCTTATGGGACTTAACTGCTAAGGTCTTCAGTCCCTAAGCTTACACACTACTTAACCTATTTTATCTTAAGGACAAACACACACACTCATGCTCGAGGGAGGATTTGAACCTCAGCCGGGACCGGCCGCACAGTCCATGACTGCAGCGCCCTAGACCGAGCAGCTAGTCCCACGTGGTACCAAGGTAGTTTGGTTATCTACGTATTTCTAGCACTTTGGTCATAGCGCGGAATTTATGGTTACGATTGGCCATATTTCCCTGTATGGGTGTGAGGTAAAGAGTATTCTTGTATTCATAGGATAAAGTTGAAGGTTCATGATTTCCCTCCACTATCTTTGGCCAACTCTCCCTGTAACACTGTTGCCGATTTAGCTTGCAGCTGACCCGAACTAGGAGCATACTATACCCACTACATTCCACGTCTTGTGAAGGAATGGAGCGAGCTGATTCCATAACTGCTGTTCAACAAACACTGTTTCGCACCAGTCTTACTCATGGCACCCATCCAAGTAACAGACAGTTAAGAAGAAACATGTGATATATGCATGCTGGCACTCCACATGGATGAAGTTTGAAGCATTTCATGTAAATCAACTGTGCTATCAATTCTGAAGTATTGTTCTAGTGTCCAGGGTCAGTGCCAAGAACGTATTGGTAAGAGCAGAATTATAGTAGAACATAAACACATGCACTTCTAAGGCAACACAGTTCTGTAATTAAACACAGTACAACGTTAAAGCAGTGCAGTTTTCCGAAATGTTAGTTATACGGAGTGCAACGTTCTTAATACTACTCTAATGAAGAACATATGTGTCAACCATATGACATACCTTCACCGTGCATGTTTTCTATCCCACTCATTATGGTGACAAACTTTAAGATGATAAATCTGCTTCCTTCTACATCGAAGAAAAACATACATTCTGTATGATACATGCACAATATAGCAGTCTGGACGTGTATAGCACCCAGTGCTCACATCCAAGTATGGTTCAGAAATTATGCTATGCTTGCATCTATCCTGCAAAATGATCGCCGTCAACGGAAAATGCATCTGTTGAGGAATCTCACATATGCATAGCAGCATTGTTCAACATGTGAAATTACACACCGTGCTGCACTAACTCCATAAACAGGACAACTGTGAAGCAAATGTACAAACAGGGTTTGCAGTACCTCAGGAACCCTTGTCACTGACTTAGAAAAGAAGTTTGAAACATTTTACGTAAATCACTTGTGCTAACAATTGTGAAGTATTGTTCCGGTGTTTGATGTCCAAACCAAGAAGGTATCGGTAAGAGAAAAATGATGGTGAAACATAAACCTATTCCAAGGGCTACGCAGTTCTGCGCTTAAACAAGTTATAATGCTAGAGCTGTGTGTTACGTGACCTAATAGCTGTGTGGAATGTAACGCTGTTAATATTCCATTATAAGAAATACATTTCCAGCGCATGGCATACATTCTTCCTGCACGTTTCTTAACCAATAAATTATGGTGGTAAGGTGATAAAACAACAAAATGCGAACCAAAGAAAATATCAATTCTTTGTAACACAAACACTGTATATAGATTTCCAGAGGAGTATGACGCTGTTTACTAAGCTCAAGCCCAATTGTGGTTTAGAAATCATATATGTTCATACCTGCCAGGATCAGTAGCCACTCTTATCACCACTCCTCGCAAACTTCCTCTTACACACAGAAGTCATGGTCCGATATTAGGTTGGGTTGCTCATGTGCAGGATAGTATGGCCATTTTGCCTTGACACCACATCTCTAGAATGTCTTCGCTTTCCACTATTAAGGTGTGTGTATGTACCCTCAGTACATGTATGTACCATCAGTCCACTCTTTTCCAGAACTCACAGTCCTATTGATTTCACTCAGTAGTCATATCGACATTTTTCCCTCTAATTTCATGTATTCTCAGTCAATTTCCATAATTTTGCAGGTTTTCGCGATTTTACATATTTCATTATATTTACCCCAATTTTAGGTATTTCACATCAGTTTTTCGTGATTAAACCAGGTTCTCCTAAAATTTTACTGATTTTATGTCTTTTTCATAATTTTTCGACAGTTTGCCGTATGTATATGGTCATATTGTCGACATACCCATGCACTGTTTGATTTTCTACGAGAGTATTTGTGTGTCTTATATACCAACCTACTTCCCCCTTCCTGATGATGCACATGCATGCATTTTGGATAGGACGATCATGAAAAGTGTAGTAACAGTCGCTTCATACAAGCATGAGGCTCAATGAGTGTTGCAGATGATGGATGTATTGGAAACATGAAGTCTGGAAACAATTCCGTGTACATCTCTGACACATCAATCTCTGATGTGTGTACAGTGCTAATTTCTGTTGTGCTCAGATTTTTTTTTTCATAAGTACATGCTCCTATTGCTTGCAATATGTGCTTCGTTATATCTGCTTATAGCTTCCAACTCTGATACATAACCAAAACCCTATCAAGACATCTACAAAGTGTAGCTTTCGGTTATTTATTTTCATTACAGTAGTAAGTTATGTCTTAGTTGATAGTGTGTCAACTGCAGGTTGTATCTTGGGCCATAAGAATTTCCCTCCTCTTCCACTACCTAAGAGTCCATCTCTCTGACAACCCATTTATAGACAAACAGTTAGCAAGTTATGCATTCAAACCGCAATCATCCATCACTGAGAGCTCTACACACATACACATAGAGACTCTGCATGCATATTGCCAATCGCGAAATTTCAATTTCAACCACTTGCAGGCTATTTTCGACAGTGTGACATCTCTGCAAATAGCTAACTACTCTTCACAAAACAGTTGTGCAACAGGTGTAAGCTCATTTAAATTCCTCCTGTTAAAGAGTATAACATCTTCGATAGGATTTATTTGTAACAATATTGTCTAGATTCTCCGGTAACAACAACCATACGAGGTGTCCTACTGACCCTATCACATCTCCTTTTATACTCTAAAGATCCACAATGATCATTCCAATCACACTATTGTATGCTAGATGTCCATTGGATGAAGTGAGACAGTCCTTTGTGAGTATCATTCCTACATACGAGATAGAACAGCACGTTAGTCAGATGGTATTGTATACCACTGTAATCGAATGCATCCAGTCACTTCCAACCACATATTCTACAGTTGCAGATCATTTGCTCTGTTTTCTGTATATCTGCGTCTGTACCTGTGTTATGAATGGCTCCCATGACCCAGAGTGGACCAGAGTTAGTGTTTGAGTGTGGATCCACCATGCATTATATTCAGAGTGATGTTCAGATGTGGATCCACAATACACTACATCTGGGATAGAGTCTGAACGTGGCTCCACTACACGGTAATCCAGAGCAATGTTCAGAGGCAGATCCACAATACGCTACGTCCAAGATAGAGGTCAATAGTGGATCCATCATGGGTTACGTTGGGAGATGTGTTCTATGTCTGGTGGCAGATTCACCAACAGGAATCACAGTGTCAAATTCCCAATTGATCAATTTATTGTTTCCGATAGTGGTATTGCGAGCATGCAATGGACTTCAAAAAATGTCCTAACTGAGCCAGTATCCACCAATAGGAAGCCAGGGGAAAAAACTCGGAAGGGGGAAGAATGGGATTTGGAAACCAGGATGTAGGATGCAAGGAAAAATTATCTGCACACAAAGGGTGTCAATTTAATTAATTAGTCAATCATTCTGGTAGAGTGAGGGAATATTTCTAAGTCATCCACAGCAGGGGGTTTATCAGGTATCCCCTACTTTGTTCAGGACAATGGAGGCGTTAGTGTGGCACATGATAGAAGCTACCTTTTTCTCCTTGAAGTTGTTCCATCTCGTAGAGGTTTCCATAGCAGCAGAAGTGTGAGAACAAAGGGATATAGCGACTACCAATGCCACGTCAGCATTAGTGGTGGGGGTCAGTGGTAGGGGATGGAATGGTGGGAGGGTTAGAGGGACATCATGGTCTGTGTGTGCATACGGTGGCACACACAAACAGGAAGCAACCACTTGAAGCAGGAGGGAGAGAGAGAGGGAAAGGGAGAGGCAGGAAGTGAGTCTGGTATCAAATTTCAAAGGAATGCCATTACCTGATGCTTTGTTTGCGTGTGTGGTAATATGCGAGGCAGCTCGTGGTACGGTAGCTGACAGCAGTCACGGGCTGAAGCGGGCGTAGTTTAGCCTCTCTCCTGACCTGTACGTGTGGGAATATGCGAATTGGCTGGCACATCTGCCGTGAAGTCAGCGTGAAGATGGGATCAAAAGATTTTTATCAGTGTAATTTCTTGTGGTGAGTTATATTGACATCACAATCGTAAAAAAGCGACCTATTTAATTACTTCATTTCGCGCTGTATTTTACAAGACCAACACCATCACAAATAGCAGAGAATGATGAGCTTTTCCCACCAAATAAAAAATTGAATTTTATAAATGAACAGTATATCGTAATTTCTTAGACTTTTCCGGCAATTCCAGGCCGCATGGGCTAGCGGCGTGGTCTGAGGCACCTAGCCACAGTTCACATGGCTCCCCCGTCAGAGTTTCAAGGACTCCCTCGAGCATGGGTGTGTGTGTTGTCCTTAGTGTAAGTTATTTTAAGTTAGATTTAGTAGTGTGTAAGTCTAGGGACCGATGACCTCAGCAATTTGGTCCCATAGAATCTTACCACCACAAGCGATGATTTTGTGTCATCTTGTGGAACTGCGTGTGTTGCCGGCGTTCAGAATATGCAGTTCTCACAGCAGCGTGATGTGGCAGGAAGCGCCCATTGTAGGGTCACACCGAACCCACAAGGTGAGGACGACGACAGGTGCACGTCAGAAACGGAGAGCGGTCGTCAACGTCATCTGAAACGTCTGTAGAAGGTCGACAGTGCTGAGAATGCAACTAAACGGCCACAGCGGGCGTGGATGGCATAGGGAACGCCATTCACTGACCAGGTATAAGTATGGGACATGGTCAGCTTGTTGACCAGTCTCACGAAACATCTGATGATGTATTGTGTTGGAAAGATACAGACCACTGGCAGCACACCTGATTCCATGAGATGACGAACAGTATATCCGTGGCTATGTAACTGACGTTGATCTGAATTTCCTGTCGTGAGATCCTTCCTCTCCAGCAGGAATTGAGTCCTTTTCCTGCCAATTTCCTGATGGGGGAGGGGAAGCAGGTGGGAGTGGGAGAGAAGGGCTGCAGGATTTACCAGAGGAGAGTGGGTATAATTAATTGAGCAATTTAATTAATTAGCCTATTAATTCGATATCAAAGGTGTGCTTGTATTGGTGTGGTAATTCCAGAGGGGTGGGGTGAGGAGGAGGGGGAGGTGTGGGGGGTGTCTCAGGAGAACTGATTATACCCAGGGGGTCATAAATCAACCTCCAGTGGGTCATAAATCAAGTAACAGAACAATAGGTTAAGGTGAAGTGGAGGGGATCATAAATCAATCAATTTCACCCCTGAATGTATGCAACCCTCACTAAAAATATGGTTTAGAACGAAGGTTACCCCCTCCTACTGTGGCAGCGCATGCACTGGTGATTCGACGACACATATCGCCTGGCATAGCTGGGGCTTCGTCATAGACTTCATCTTTGAATGCTCCCCAAAGAAATAAATCGAGAGGTTTAAAGTTGGGGGCCATGGAGGCCATTTGAAAACAGAATTTCGTTCTATGCAACATCCAGAAAGTTCTCATTCATTATTTGCATTGCAACACAGGATGAGCGAGCTTGACAACCGTCATGTTGCAGCCACATACATTGTCGACTACCCAGTGATACCTCTTCTAGAGTAACTGGCAGATTGTTCTTCAGAAAGCGTGCATACCAAAGTCCATTCGGAACGCCTGAGATGGAGTATGAATTTCCTATGATGTCACACCATATGTTTGCGCTCCACAGCCAGTGATGTGCACCTGACAACCAGTGTGCACTTCCTGCTGCACAGTAGCGCATGTTACGCAGATTTACATTAGCGCGGTAGTAAGCGTTCCTTCATGGGTAATGAGTACACATCGGAAAAAAGTATGGTCGTCTATCAGTTGCCGAAGGACAAATCGACAAAATTCTTTAAGACGTTCGAAATCATGATCGTCGAGTGCCTGATGCAGTGACAGACGATACGGACGGAAATTCTGTCGATGCAGGACGTGAACGAAACTCGTCTAGCTGATTCGACATTCCTTGGCAACATATCTCATACCACTGTGCGGATTCATTAGCGTTATAGCCAAAATGCTTCTTCCTGTTCCCTGTCAGTTGTAGTCTTCTTTTTTGTCCTCTTTTTGATGTTGAAAGAGCCTGTACGCACTAGTCTCTTAATAATTCGCGCAACTGCGCGGGAGCCTCTGATACTCGTGATCTGGATAGATAGTCCTATACCGCTGCACTTTTTTACAGCATTTCTTTTACGTTCGCCATATAAAAGTATTATGTCAAGTTTCTCCTCATTGTTGTACATGTCTGCCTGCAATGAATGCTGAAGCAGAAATGAGAGGACTGTAGTGCAGACAAGTAAACAGACAAATGTGTTGACATTGTGACTCAGCGAAGCACGAGAGCTCAGCTTGTCGGTGTTTGCACCACTAACGCCGATTCTGGCCACCGTGCTTTTAAATTCTAGAACATTTCTCAATTTTTTTTTTTTTTTTTTTTACAGCAGGTTACCAACATCAACATTAACAAACGCTGTGTCACTGAAATTGTCTTCTCAAGAGCTACTGAATGCAGTTACAGAAAGTATACGACTGCATTAAAAAAACGCTCTTGCTTCAATATGTCTGCTAATACTATCGTTAAAAACATTAACCAAACAACAACAAAAGTGCCCCTCGAAGATCTAACATTCATCGAAAACCACGTTTCGATATGTGTAAACGTTCACGAAATAAAAGGGGTTTTCCGTGTTACATGACTCACCCTGTATATGCGCAGAGCAGCGATAACTGATTCTATTTATCTCCCTCCAGAGTACATTTCGCATTACTGCACCGAGTCTTGTTATGCGGGAATCCACCAGATTCTGTTCTCTGTTATTGTTCAGTACTTCACGAAAAAAGCCATATTTGTGTTACTTGGACCACTCTCGTGTATTACTTGGTTACTACAAGACTCAGTAGTTTCCTTTTCTCCTACGCAATTAATCAATAATCAACAGTATATTATCACTTTGGTTAAAGTAACAACACTTTGTTCGAACACCAAAAGGGTACTGGGAAAATTTTGCAATACGACGCAACAATAAGTCGCAGGAGGCTAATTGTTGCTGTGTTCTGAGAATACTTCACACTTGCATTGTAGCCGCTGTGCCAAGTCTGTGGGCGCAGTCGTTCACTAGCAAGGCCAGTCTGAAATGCTAGCCATGGCATCGTGGTCACGTTCGTGCCTCGGTTAAACGTAGATCAGTGCTTTGAAGAAATGACTCTTGTCTCCACATTGCGCAACTACATATTCGTACAGAGAATTCCAAATGTGAAATTTCACTCTGGAGGACGCAGAGAAAACAGGAAGGCCACAGTCACCAGTAACAGAGGAAAACACTGATGCTGTGAGGAAAATGCAAGACGAAGACAAGCGAGCGACATATAACCAGATACAGGATACCTTATGGTTAAAGGCACCAGCAATTCATTCGATTGTGCACAGTCATTTGCAAGTAAAGGAACTTCGTTGTCTCTGGGTGCCACATAGACTGACGGAAGAGCAGATGACACGACTTGCGGCTTGATACCGGGATGTGTTAAAAAAGTCTCCTAACGGACAATCTCAGTATGTGAATAACATTGTGACAGGTGACGACACTTGACTGTACTATTATGACCTACCAACTAAGACTCAAAACAAGGTTTGGGTCTTTGAAGATGTCAGAAAATCCCGATCAGTAAAGAAGAAAATGATAGCTGTCTTTTTCAAATCGAGTGGAATTGTGGAGCATGTTGTTTTGGACACCCAGAAGACAGTCAGTCACATCTAAATGGTACACTGAGCAGTGCCCACCCGAAGTCGTCCACTCTTTGAAGAACTTGCGACCGAAGTCAAGAATGGACACTTGGTTCCTCCATCACGACAACGCTCCAGCTCACTGTACCGAAGCATGCACCGAATATGTGCGGGGTACAGTCCAGATCTTACTCTTCGTGACACTGAGCAGTTCCCCTGTGTGAAAATGAAGCTAAAAGGATTGCTGTTGTCAAGTGATGAGAACCTCCTGAGGGCTTGGAACAACGAGTGTACTTCACTGCCTAAAGAAACTTGTGAGAACTGGTTTAGGGCTTGGTTTCAGAGGATGGAGAGGTGAATTCAATGTGGCGGGAATTACTTCGAAAGAATTAAATAAATAAAGCTTTACTGCAAAACTTCACTAGTTCTCTTTGTATTCCCAGAGCAGGGGACTGATCATTTAGTGTGCCTGCGGTTTCTTTTGCTGGGAAACTAATGCGCAATGTATTTAAGTTCTGCGTCATTGCCGGCACAAAACGCCGTGTCCTGTTCACGCAGTGCAAAACTCCTGGTTCTAGGAAAAGCTGGCTTAAGCACAAAGTAGCAGGCACCCTGGAGCGCATCAACAGATGCTCGTGTCTGCCCATTGGCACATACTAATGGCAGACAGTCTCGCAAAGATGGATTAGTTAAGCTAAGCAGGCCTTTCTTTAATGTAATGTCTGATGAGTGCATGATTAACATATCTCGAATGAGAGAATCCGCGCACGACTTTTTATAGTTGCCATTTTTGCGGTGTAGTTTACAGTCTCTAGTTATGCCCTGTAATCGTACTATCCAATCTTTACGACCCTCATTTGGTTTCTTAAAACAGGAAAAGAATTTATGTCTTTTGGTTACACACATATTTGAGCCAAAAAATATAATTCTAATTTATCTTCAGTTTATGAGCAGGACAGTGTCACTGGCTCAGCTTCAGAAGATAGTTTCTTCACTAACTGAAAGATGTCAGTATCAGCATTAGCAATAATGAAACTTTGCACTCAACATCACCTGATAATTGATGCGTGAGGAACTGTTGTTTCAAACTGGAGATATAACTCAGCCAGGCTTCAGGTTTTTTGTCAAACGCTGGAAATGGTAGTAGCGACATCTTAAAATGCCCTTCACCAAGTTGCTTCTCAGCTTTTAATTTAGACAGACGTGCCACAAATAGCTCTTGGGTATTGGAGAATTGCTGGAGAAGCATCATCGTTGGGTGCAGTCGTTCTTGTTGGGACACGTCTCAAAAACATAACTCAGAGCAGTGTACAATATTCATGTAAATCTTCCTGGTATAGAAATGGAATTAGCTGCTCTTAATAAGGAATTCGAATGATGCAGTGAAGAATAAAGTGGCGCACATAAAAAATTTTTGTGCACTCGCCCAAAATTTGTCTGTAAGTCTTTAATCTTCTTGAAATTTTGTCACCACTAAACGTATGGTGCTAATTACCTTTTGATACCATATAGTCCCATCGCCATTAAATGTACTGGTAGGTATCCCTTCTGCCTCGTCACCATTAAATGTGTGCACCAAGACGCCCAACATAAATGCAGCTACGCTGAGTAGCCACATGGTTTGCATGGATCCCCCTGTCGGGGGTTAGAGTCCTCTCTTGGTCATGGGTGTGTGTGTGTTGTCCTTAGCGTAAGTTAGTTTAAGTTAGAGTAAGTAGTGTGTAAGCCTAGGGACCGATGACCTCAGCAGTTTGGTTCCATAGTAACAAGCCACAAAAACTTAAATGGAGCAGGAAGGCAACATCTGCCACAGGTTTCCATAGCTAAATAGAATTGGGCTGCTTGCACACTAGCTGCAGTCTCTTCACGCGGCAATATCTAAAATAGGATTGTGGTGGCAACACATGAAACACAAAATCGATCATTTATTAAAAGTATGCATATCAAAATAATGCATTCAACTTTTGTTATGTGAAAAGATGTGACACTGATGAACAATACAAGGCCGCTAACTATTCTATTTGATGTTCAGATTGACTGCAGTTTATGTTAAGACTTTGAATAAATAAACATTTTAATTATAACTTGGAACAATGTTTGATGTAAATTGCCTGTTGGACTGTGGTGTTAACTGCCGACAGATGCTGGGTGATAACTGCTGAGCGATTACTGCGATAACTCGGTGGTGATTGGAACTGATGAGAACTGGCCGAGTGTTGGGTAGGAATTGCTTAAATCTTGTGAACGTCATCCTGTGAACTGTTTGACGGATGTATAAAATGTTCCTGGGTTTCAGCGCTCTCTGCGGCGGCAGACCTAACTATCGGCGGATGAATGCCCTATTTGAAAGTCTTCTAGCGGAAGCACAAAGTAGTTTCATTATCTACGACATCTAGGAGGCAGCCGAAATGAGTCTACCTGTAGTGTGTCGCCTTCTGGAGATGATGTGTACTGTTTCTGGTGGACAGATAGCACGTAAGTGTCCTGGACGCCAACAGGAAAGACCGATGCTTTATAGCGCCAAGTGCTGGCCAGTGAGATACAGCCCAGAAAACTTGGTACGAATTTCCCAGTTCGGGAAGTGGGACTATGCGGAAAGTTACTAAAGCGCTACTGTGGTCCATGTCATATCTTTTGTTGGACATCACGTACGAAATCGAGGGTTATGATCCTTCATAAAAGAGAGTACAGAGACATCATTCGTGAAAGTACAGTGAGTCATTTTACGAGGCTCTGTCATCATCGCTACAGGGTCGCGCAAACTTGTCTGATCTTGTATGCCAAGCAGTGAAACACACTTGTAACTTTATTGATTGGCGACTCCATAGAGTGCTGTGTGCACAACGACCATTAGAAGGAAGGTCAGCGTAATATTGATAGCAAAATCGATTTTCCATCACATAGTGATCATCTTCAGTGCTGTGGTGTACAAATTAAACTCATACGCACTGGTATCAAGTTATTATCAGCAACCAAAGCTAAGCATCGATCACAATAACAGTTGTGACTCCTACAATGTTGGAGCGTGCAGACATTCTCATTCGAGGTCATCGATGGATCACAGTCAAAGGCCTCACTGTACAACTGGACATCTCTGTCAGCAGTGATAACATACTCGTCCACCAGTTGAGGTAATCATATGTGTGTGCCTGCTGGATTCCTAGCCGCCTAACAGAAGACCATAAAGAGCTATGAAGGACCATCTGTGCTTAGTTGTTTGCCCATTTCGAGGATGATAGTGAGAATTTTTTGTCGAACATCGTCACATGCGATGTAACGTGGTTAATTACGTTGAACTGGAAACAAAATGGCAATCCATCAAGTGGCGTTGCACCACCTCTACTCTGAAGAAAAAGTTTAAAAACGCAACCTCACCAGTGAAGTCATGGCGACGGTCTTCTGGAACTCTGTGACATCTTGGCTGCAAATTTCCAGACCTGAGTTATCGGCTGGGGATTTGTAGGACTTCCCTTGATAGGCCGGGAGTGCACTACAAAAAAGAAGCAGCTACTCGGATAGCCGAGTACCTGGGCTTTTTTTTGGGTCTTGGCAATAGTTTGAGGTATTCAGATGAACCCTCGCCAGTCAATACACTGCAAGGGAACTCAGACCACCTTCAGAGTAAAGACACATCAAATATCAAAATTTTATTAGTTAACTTTCAAAGTATTAGTAATAAAGTTTAAAAGGTATATACAAAGAATGTAATAATGTAAGTTTAACCAGAGATGGTCAAATGTAATATCGATTGTGTAGAAGCGTCGCTTCTCAATAGGGATCACTGGTTCAAGGTGTCATAGGTTATGTGTTAGAGTAACTTTAGGCAGGAAGGTGTATGGCTTTTGTGTCTAGGAATCCCACATACTCAGTTCACTAGACAAACAATCAAATAACTCATATTAATGAGTTTTATTACAACTAGACAATTACAATACTTCATTTTGGCCAGCCAATGTGGGCATGCGGTTCTAGGCGCTTCAGTTTGGAACCGCGTGACCGCTACGGTCGCAGGTTCGAATCCTGCCTCAGACATGGATGTGTGTGATGTCCTTAGGTTAGTTAGGTTTAAGTAGTTCTAAGTTCTAGGCGACTAATGACCACAGATGTTAAGTCCCATAGTGCTCAGAGCCATTTGCACCATTTTTGAACTTAATATACATAGATATGTCGTAAGCAAAGGGCGACATACAAAAGGATCAGTCTTCTCCAGAATAGACAAACACAAGTCCGTGCTAAGTAGAGAGTACTAATGATAGAGGCTATGATGCGTCATTAGCGAAGAGGTTAACGACTAACATTGAAGCTGCTATCGAAGTTGGTCGCCACCAGCAAGGTGTGGCGCTTATGTCCTCTTTACGTATGGACTGCTGCTGCCGCATTGTCGTCTTGGAGGGAGGTTGGTCACTGTGCGATTGGCTGACCTCTTCTCACAGCCGTCTTTTCACTGTTGTTCGCAACTGGCGTCCCAGTGCTGACTTCACACTGTAACACTGGATATGTATTTACTCGCTACGGGCAGTAATGATATTTTTATCTGCAAGACACTATACTGGAAAATATTAAAGTAAAGACTCCCATCCAATGATTTTGTACAGCTAATTCTTAATGTATAATCAGTTTATTGTATGTTTTATTAATTTTCAAAGATTCAAAATACAAGTTTTAAAGTTAGTGCGATATTGTTACTTACCACAGGTCAATACCACTTCTCAGACCCATATCGTTTTTGGTTAACTGTTTTTCTCAAGAAGTTATTGTCTCAGTCTTATTCGATTTAATTAAAATGTATGTTAAGCAACAGTCTTACACAGTAGCTATATGCTACTTATACAATTTAAAGTACGGAGAGAGAGCAGTGCAAACCACGTTGCCATTGCACAGATAAAGGTAAGAAATTTTATTATTTCAGGGATAGCATTATTTAAGCACAGGGACCATTATTTTCAAATTGATAAATTGATCTAGTGTTTCTTTTTAACCATGACCAGTTGCAAATCAATTGTGTTGCATCAGATTCAGTTTTTGTGTTATGCAAACTCATGCACCTTGGTTTGCTTTAAAGTTATTGACAGTTTACTTTCCTGCAATCAGAGAAGCTCAATACAGGGCAAAGCATGTAAGCAACGAGATAAAATACACATTCGCATTCTAACAGATGTGTGGCCAGTTATTGTCAGTTACATAATTTCAATCATATTTCAAACGTAAATGTTTCCCTTGGTGACAACTTTCTGCAGATTGAAATTCGTTGGGAATGTTTTGAAATAATGGAGTCAGACATACGCCTTGCTCTTTGTTATGTAGTTATTACGTGTACTTAGCAATTATGTGCTATGCATTTACTAATCTGTGTCAATTATTCCTAACAGGTCAATGGCAAATTGCTCTTTATTTCCTGTCTATTCGTTTGTTCTTTGATTGTATTTGTGGTTCATGCCGCATAAAACGATTAGTAGTACTACACGTGAGTCAGTCATGTACAATGCCGAAAATATTCATTTGCCAAATAACCATGTTGCAATGAATACCAATTCTAACAATATTGCATTGAAGACTGTGCATCACACGACAGTCAATGAAAATATATCTTCAGTGCTAAAGAGTCAAATCACCTTGTATTTTGCTTTATCTACCGATGTTGCAATTAGTGAGATGTCACATTCCACAAATGCGGAAGTCACTGATACACAAACATCCCATGTAAAAAAGTTGCACTCTGATTATTTACGTTTAGAATCCAACGAAAGTGACAATAGCCAAACCTCAACAGTATGTCAAATTATAACCTGTCTTAACTACTCATACTAATGGGGTTGTTCATAGTTACTCATGATCTGCTGCAGTCATTGTCCTGAGTACATTGGCGGTCACTGTAAATTAACTACTGGAGAGTTAGTGTAGTTTAATCTTGTGCTAAGTTTCATCATTTTTTTTATACTTTCAAATCAAAATCAAAGTATTACTACATTAGCGTACAATACTTACAATACTGAAGTAGCGGCTACATGCTCATTGCTCAGAAACCAAAATGACTGTAAATATTTATACGTTCTTAACAATCCCGAATAATCCTCGACATTGTTTAAAATGATTATTTGATCAATTAACAATTAAAACTCAACCTAAAATAAATGAGACATTTCAATGATTACCTACATTCTTATATAATAAACACATGAGTGAATTCTAGTCTCAATATTAATTGTATCGTGTATAAACGCTTAGGTATCAAATGTTAACAATACACTTGTTATATTTACTAATTACAGAAGATTCATATCATATAAAATCTTTCTACCAATTAATGGACTTCTACACATTAGTATAATTAAGATTCCATAATTGTTTTCTTTGTAACTTTTTCACAAGTACATATTTCCATACACCTCTATGTCAGAAATTACTGTTTGTGGTTAAAATTTACGTGTTTAAATAGATTTTAATTAGACTGCTATATTTCAACAACCTCCAAATGTATTTGTGCAATTGATAGTTGAACAAAACCTTTTCTGACAGATCTACATAACAGTACTCATTTTACAATCAATTGGATGAACGAACAATTTACGAAATATATGTACAACCAAATACGTAAAATTATCATAAATTATTTTGTATCAGATTCAACTACATTAAACAAAATATTAATTAATAGCACAGAGAAAGAACAAATTAATTCACAGGATTTGTCTGCAACATGTATTACAACATGAATATGAGGTAAATGTATTTTAATAAGAAAAATTGTCTATTGGAAGTTAGCTGAATTGGCCTACCTCTGTATATTTATATCGCTCGTTAGATCCTCCAGGTTCTCCTGCGTGCAATGGGGACACTGGTGTGTATAACTCTTTCTCCATATTGTCGATGCATTATGGAACACCGAGCGAGGTGGCGCAGTGGTTAGCACACTGGACTCGCATTTGGGAGGACGACGGTTCAATCCCGTGTCCGGCCATCCTGATTTAGGTTTTCCGTGATTTCCCTAAATCTCTCCAGGCAAATGCCAGGATGGTTCCTTCGAAAGGGCACGGCCGACTTCCTTCCCCATTCTTCCTTAATCTGCTGAGGCCGATGACCTCGCAGTTTGGTCTCTTCCCCCAAACAACCAACCAACCAACCATTATGGAACGAGCATTAGTATCGGATACCACAATACTCTAAATACGTATTCGTTTGTATTTAGCCACCTCCTATCTTTGCAAATACACCAAGTATTAGACTATAATATAGCAAAGTGTTCAGTCTCCTCTATGTGCTATGAAGAGCACTGAACTGAAGTACACTGTAGAACTCTGCTCGTCAGATGTTCTTCGTTGCAAACACCTGAAATGTAGCTCATACTCCACTCTTTATGACCATCATATATATTGTGTAATTGATTGTTTTGAATAGAATAGTTCAATTCAGCAAAATTCCAACTGTTCATACTTAAACATTTCCTGTCTTATATCTCATATTGAAATTTTAACTTGTTCTTTGATTACATATCACTAAAATCATACCAGTACAAAAATTTTAAAGTACTATGGCACTATTCTTTGCAATTTATATTGACACATATAGTATTGAATAATATAGTACAAGTAAATTCTTGAAGTACAGTTTCTTAGCAGTTAACATTATTCACCCCACATGTACAGAATGAAATGTCTGACCAATTTCCAATCTTTCCATTTTTCATTTGTCAAGACACTTCCAATGCAACTTTCCCACATTTACAATCATTCAAACATTAATTAACAGAATGATGCATAAGAGTGCAGTTACATATAACTCTGAGTGATAATATAAGTGACTAATACATCATATTGGTTGTGTTTTATAAGTAACTGAAACAGCACAGACAACTATGTGGTTGGGCATTATATACAGGTATGTGTTCACCCCTTGGCTGCGAATACACAATAAATGAATCAAAATGCTGACACTGTTGAACAGTTTACGCAAAATACTTTAAACACATATGGTCAATTATCTAACAATTCCATTGTGATGATGTTTCAACAAATCATTGATAGCAATAAAAAGTCACAGCAGAAACAAGACGACCATTTCACTCAGATTAGTTATGCGATAAACCAACGGATACAAAAACATGTGTAACTGACACACAGTATAGAACTACAAAATACACAACTTAATGAACTCCTCAGTCAGCACATAGAGGCATGTAATTGATTTTAAGAGCAATCTACACTTGTAATCCAAGCTCAAAATGAGGCCATTAACCAACAAAACAAAAAGATCGAGCATACACGCGAAACTCTCGTTCACAAGCAACATGAAATTAGCAAAAATGTAATAGCTCACGTAGATAAATGCGTAGATAATTACCAGAGTAAAGTTTTGAGTGATCTGAAAACCGTACAAGGCACGAATGCAAAGCTTTAAAGCGAGTTTACAGGGCAAAAAACACAAGTAGAAACTCAAGATTCAACAACCCCAAAAAAACACCAAACAGACATATAAATTCTCAACAGTAGATTTGTACAATTAGAATTTGATACTGATTCTGCCATAAAAAAATCTGACATTAGCAAACGTAATAAGTGCACAAATAAACTGCTCAGCCACATAGACGAAAATGACACCATTAGTACTGTTCAAATTTCATAACTTACAGAAAAACTTGATGATCTTTCGAACAGAATAGAAATTTTAGAAAGCAATACCGATACTCAATTTGAAGACACATTGCCTTCTCCTTTCATTCAGACTGAACAATCTCAATCTATGAACCTTGTTACTAATGAACTGAACTTACCTGACAATGCACTGATTCATAAAGTTAACAGTGTGCGCCACGAAATTACCATATTAAAAGACCAAGACATCATACAATCAAGTACATAGTAACCTCCAAAATAACCAGGCAGTACAATTTGACACTACATGGCTAGAGCACGATCTTCAGAGATTACAGTGTGTGACAGAATTAGACACTGAACAATGTCCGCAAAACATTTCTTAACAGTAATGAAATGACACAAAATTTCCGACATGATGGTTTCTATTAGAAGTATTTCTTGTCAGTATGTAAGTTTAAAGTATTTTTCAATAACAAAACAGATTTCCATCCCTTAGACTGGGTACAATAGTTTTCATGCTTATTACACCAGATTGACATATTACCCATAAATTAAAATTCATTTGCAGTTTATGGAGGACAAGCCCACCACCAGGATGCGCTCCACTGCAAGATAGTGCTACACATTAGAATTTCAAAATGCCTTTTTGTCAGCTTATTTGTCAGAAACTACACAATAACGAATTGAAGATTCTAACTTCCCGAACTTTATGCAATTTTTGGAACACATGGTTCAACATAATCAGCACCTTACGAAGCCATATAGTCAATCAGCATTAATACAGCTGTCGTTAACCATCTGACATATGTGGTTAGGAATTATGAATATACAAACAGTCATGTATTTTGTTGTTATGGTCTTCAGTCCTGAGACTGGTTTGATGCAGCTCTCCATGCTACTCTCTCCTGTGCAAGCTTCTTCATCTCCCAGTACCTACTGCAACCTACATTCTCCTGATTCTGCTTGGTGTATTCATCTCTTGGTCTCCCTCTATGATTTTTACCTTCCATACTGCCCTCCAATACTAAATTGGTGATCCCTTGATGCCTCAGAACATGTCCTGCCAACCTATCCCTTCTTCTAGTCAAGTTATGCCACGAACGTCTCTTCCCTCCAATCCTCTTCAACACCTCCTCATTAGTTATGTGATCTACCCATCAAATCTTCAGCATTCTTCTGTAGCACCACATTTCGAAAGTTTCTATTCTCTAGTTTTCTAAACTATTTATCATCCATGTTTCACTTCCATTCATGGCTACACTACATACAAATACTTTTAGAAACAACTTCCTGACACTTAAATCTATACTCGATGTTAACAAATTTCTCTTCTTGAGAAACACTTTCCTTGCCATCGCCAGTCTACATTTTATATTCTCTCTACTTCGACTATCATAAGTTATTTTACTCCCTCAATAGGAATACTGCTTTACTACTTTAAGCGTCTCATTTCCTAATCTAATTTCCTCAGCATTACCCGATTTAGTTTGACTACATTCCATTATCCTCGTTTTGCTTTTGTTGATGTTGATCTTATATCCTCCTTTCAAGACACTGTCCATTCCGTTCAACTGCTCTTCCAAGTCCTTTGCTGTCCCTGACAGAAGTACAATGTCATTGGCGAACCTCAAAGTTTTTATTTCTTCTCCATGAATTTTAATACCTATTCCAGATTGTTCTTTTGTTTCGTTTACTGCTTGCTCAATATACAGATTGAATAACATCGGGGAGAGACTACAACCCTGTCTCACTCCCTTCCCAACCACTGCTTCCCTTTCATGCCCCTCAACTCTTATAACTGCCATCTGGTTTCTGTACAAATTGTAAATAGCCTTTCGCTCCCTGTATTTTACCCCTGCCACCTTCAGAATTTAAAAGATAGTGTTCCAGTTAACACTGTCAAAAGCTTTCTCTAAGTCTACAAATGCTAGAAACGTAGGTTTGCTTTCCTTAATCTAGCTTCTAAGATAAGCTGTAGGGTCAGTATTGCTTCACGTGTTCCAATATTTCTACGGAATCCAAACTGATCTTCCCCTAGGTCGGCTTCTACTAGTTTTTCCATCCATCTGTAAAGAATTCCCGTTAGTATTTTGCAGCTGTGACTTATTAAACAGATAGTTCGGTAATTTTCACATCTGTCAACACCTGCTTTCTTTGGGATTGGAATTATTATATTCTTCTTGATGCCTGATGGTATTTCGCCTGTCTCATACATCTTGCTCACCAGACGGTACAGTTATGTCAGGACTGACTCTCCCAACGCCGTCAGTAGTTCTAATGGAATGTTGTCTACTCCCAGGGCCTCGTTTCGTTTCAGGTCTTTCAGTGCTCTGTCAAACTCTTCACACAGTATCATATCTGCCATTTCATCTTTATCTACATCCTCTTCCATTTCCATAATATTGTCCTGAAGTACATCGCTCTTGTATAGACCCTCTATATACTCCTTCCTCCTTTCCCTTCTTTGTTTAGAACTGGGTTTCCATTTGAGCTCCTAATATTCATACAAGTGGTTCTCTTTTCTCCAAAGGTCTCTTTAATTTCCTGTAGGCAGTATCTATCTTACACCTAGTGGGATAAGCCTCTACATCCTTATATTTATCCTCTAGCCATCCCTGCTTAACCATTTTGCACTTCCTGTCAATCTCATTTTTGAGACGTGTGTATTCCTTTTTGCCTGCTTCATTTACTGCATTTTTATATTTTCTCCTTTCATCAATTAAATTCAATATTTCTTCTGTTATTCAAGGATTTCTACTAGCCCTCGTCTTTTTGCCTACTTGATCCTCTTCTGTCTTCACTACTTCATCCCTCAAAGCTACCCATTCTTCTTCTACTGTATTTCTTTCCACCATTTTTATCAATTGTTCCCTTATGCTCTCCCTGAAACTCTGTACAACCTCTGGTTTAGTCAGTTTATCCAGGTGTCATCTCCTTAATTTCCCACATTTTTGCAGTTTCTTCAGTTTTAATCTACAGTTCATAACCAATAGATTGTGGTCATCTGCCCCTGGAAATGTCTTACAATTTATAACCTAGTTCCTAAATCTCTGTCTTACCATTATATAATCTATCTGAAACCTGTCAGTATCTCCAGGCTTCTTCAATGTATACAACCTTCTTTATTGATTC
Source organism: Schistocerca gregaria (assembly GCF_023897955.1). Classification (NCBI taxonomy): domain Eukaryota; kingdom Metazoa; phylum Arthropoda; class Insecta; order Orthoptera; family Acrididae; genus Schistocerca; species Schistocerca gregaria. The sequence continues at coordinate 53,086,351 of NC_064925.1, read as the reverse complement.
TTGAACCAAGTGGTAGCTACGATTAAGTTGTGCTCTGTGCAAAATTCTACCAGGCGACTTCCTCTTTCATTTCTTACCCCCAATCCATATTCACCTACTACGTTTCCTTCTCTCCCTTTCCCTACTACCGAATTCCAGTCATCCATGACTATTAAATTTTCGTCTCCTTTCACTATCTGCATAATTTATTTTATTTCATCATACATTTCTTTAAGTTCTTCGTCATCTGCAGAGCTAGTTGGCATATAAACTTATACTACTGTAGTAGGCATTGGGCTTCGTGTCTATCTTGGCCACAATAATGCGTTCAGTATGCTGTTTGTAGTTGCGTAGCCACATTTCTACTATTTTATTCATTATTAAACCTACTCCTGCATTACCCCTATTTGACTTTGTATTTATAACCCTGTATTCGCCTGACCAACAGTCTTGTTCCTCCTGCCACTGAATTTCACTAATTCCCACTATATCTAACTTTAACCTGTCCATTTCCCTTTTTAAATTTTCTAACCTACCTGCCCGATTAAGGGATCTGACATTCCACGCTCCAGTGCGTAGAACGCCAGTTTTCTTTCTCCTGATAACAACGTCCTCGTGAGTAGCCCCCTCCAGAGATTCGAATGGAGGATACAGTAAAGCTGCATGCCCTCGGGAAAAATTACGGTTGTTAGTTTCCCCTTGGTTTCAACTGTTCGCAGTACCAGCACAGCAAGACTGTTTTTGTTAGTGTTACAAGGCGTGATCAGTCAATCATCCAGACTGTTGCCCCTGCAACTACTGAAAAGGCTGCTGCCCCCTTCAGGAACCACACGTTTGTCTGGCCTCTCAACAGATACCCCTTCATTGTGGTTGCACCTACGGTACGGCTATCTGTATTGCTGAGGCACGCAAGCCTCCCCACCAACAGCAAAGTCCATGGTTCATTGGGGGGTCAGGTATGATAGTAGAAGTTATTGTCTCAGTCATATTCGATTTAATTTAAAGTACTAAGAGAGAGCCATGTGAAGAGCTTTATCACTGCGCTGATAAAGGTAAGATATTGTATTGTTGCAGTCATTAAGCACTTGGACCGTTGTTTTCAAATCTATCAAGTTTTGTTTTATTACTGGGGCAAATTTCAAATCAATACTGTTGCATCAGCTTCATGTTATGTAAATTCACGTGGTACTGGGTTGCTTTAAAGTGACTGACAGTTTACATTCACACAGTCAGTAAAGTTCAATATAGAGAAAAGCACATAAGTGACGAGATAAAATACACATTCGCATGCCATTCTCATTGTAACAGATGTGGTGCAGGCTGCTGTTAGTCACATAATTTCAAACAAATTTCAAATATTAATGTTTCACTTCTGCAACACAACTCTAAATCAATAAAAATAATTACTGCCTGTGTCGAATAAGTATATATCCAGGACACACCAGATACAACACGTGTTTACACCTGAGAGTCCTCCATATATCTCTCTATCTCTGACACATTACCTGTAACACCTTTGACCAGCGATCGCTGTTGAGCAGTGATGCGACTACACAGTCGATACTACATTTGACCATACCTGGTTCAATATAAAATTTTCTTACAAAATTATATCTTTCATAATCCAACTTCCATCTCCTGAAGAATTTGTCAGGGTTGTATGGCAATTGGACATAATAACAAAACAAATTCTTAACATTACGTAAGTATAGGTTGACAAAAGATCGGAAATGTAGCATAAAAGAGATAATTAATGAAGAAATACAAATCTTTGTGAGCATCTGACTCTTTTAATAACATAAAAGTACGTTGTAGCACTTTCTTTAACCATCTGATATCTGTGGTTAGGAATCATGAATGTACAAATAGTCAGGTATGATAGTGCTCATGTGCATTATGAAACTCTAAAATGTAGCCTAATATCTAAGAAAATAATTGTATGAGCAACTCACTCTTTTCAAAGTATGTGGGAATTAAAAAAACCTGAGTTATACAATACAGAGTTATAGAGAAACGTTACTAAGTATTTACAGACTTGTTAAAAATGTAGTGCTTATGTCCACTAGAATGTGAGATCAAGTGTCCATTTAATAACGCTCATTTCCATAGTTATGACTAATCATAGCCCTTTATACACAAAGCATGGTTTAGCTATATCACCAGTATAAGATATAAAGTAAAGAGTGAAAAAAACAAGGATAAAGTCATAATTGAGGTAAAGTTATAGTATGGATGGTCTGCAAATACGGAATCCATAGACATTGGTTCATGTTTCTTCATTTTGTTGAACATTACTAGGTACTGAGAGATGGCATTGAGCAGACTCATTGGTGGTAGCAGTAGATATGGTACCCAATATCAACTCAGCCAATTATACAGGGTGGACCATTGATGCTGACCAGGCCAAACATCTCGCGAAATAAGCATCAAACAAATAAACTACAAAGAACGAAACACGTCTAGCTTGAAGGGGGAAAACAGATGGTGCTATGGTTGGTCCGCCAGATGGTGCTGCCATAGGTCAAACGGATATCAACTGTGTTTTTTTAAAAATAGGAGCACTCATTTTTTATTGCATATTCGTGTAGTACGTAAAGAAATATGAATGTTTTAGTTGGACCACATTTTTCGCTTTGTGACAGATGGTGCTGTAATAGTCACAAACGTATAAGTAAGTGGTATCACGTAACATTCCGCCAGTGTGGACGGTATTTGCTTCGTGATACATTACCCGTGTTAAAATGGACCGTTTACCGATTGCGGAAAAAGTCAATATCGTGTCGAGGTATGGCTATCGTGATCAAAATGCCCAACGGGCGTGTGCTATGCTGCTCGGTATCGTGGACGACACCATCCAAGAGTCCGGACCGTTCGCCGGATAGTTACGTTATTTAAGGAAACAGGAAGTGTTTAGCCACATGTGAAACGTCAACCACGACCTGCAACAAATGTTGATGCCCAAGTAGGTGTTTTAGTTGCCGTCGCGGCTAATCCTCACATCAGTAGCAAACAAAATGCGCGAGAATCGGGAATCTCAAAAACGTCAGTGTTGAGAATGCTACATCAACATCGATTACACGCGTACCATATTTCTATGCACCAGGAATTGCATGGCGACGACTTTGAACGTCGTGTACAGTTCTGCCACTGGGCACAAGAGAAATTACAGGACGATGACAGATTCTTTTGCACGCGTTCTATTTAGCGACGAAGCGTCATTCACCAACAGCGGTAACGTAAACCGGCATAATATGCACTATTGAGAAACGGAAAATCCACGATGGCTGCGACAAGTGGAACATCAGCGACCTTGGCGGGTTAATGTACGGTGCGGCATTATGGGAGAAAGGATAATTGGCCCTCATTTTATCGATGGCAACCTGAATGGTGTAATGTATGCTGATTTCGTACGTAATGTTCTACCGATGTTACTACAAGATGTTTCACTGCATGACAGAAGGGCGATGTACTTCCAACATGATGGATGTCCGGCACATAGCTCACGTGCAGTCAAAGCTGTACTCAGTAGCTTATTTCATGGCAGGTGGATTGGTCATCGAAACACCATACCATGACCCGCACATTCACCGGATCTGATGTCCCCGGATTTCTTTCTGTGGGGAAAGTTGAAGGATATTTGCTTTCCTGATCCACCAATATACATCAGACCATTGACAACACATGTGCGAACATTACGAAAGGCGAACAACTCGCTGTTGAGATGAATGTCGTTACACGTATTGCCAAATGCAATGAGGTTGATGGACATAATTTTGAGTCTTTTTTTTTTTTTGCATTAATGTGGTATTTACAGGCACTCACGCTGTAACAACATGCGTTCTCAGAAATGATAAGTTCACAAAGGTAAATGTATCACTTGAACAACCTAAATAAAATGTTCAAACGTACCTATGATCTGTATTTTAATTTATAAAACATACCTGTTACCAACTGTTCGTCTAAAATTGTGAGCCATATGTTTGTGACTATTACAGCGCCATCCATCACAAAGCGAAAAAAGTGGTACAACTAAAACATTTATATTTCTTTACGTACTACACGAATATGTAATTAAAAATGGTGGTTCCTGTTTTTAAAAACACAGTTGATATCCGTTTGACCTATGGCAGCGCCATTTAGTGGGCCAACTATACCGCCATCTGGTTTCCCCCTTCAAGCTAGACAGTTTCGTTCTTTGTAGTTTTTTCGTTTGACGCTTATTTCGTGAGATATTTGGCCTGGTCACGATCAATGGACCACCCTGTATATTAAGTACTGTCCTGTACAGTCATGGGCACAATGAATGGTTGTAGTGTATTATCGTCAACATCAAAAAGCTTGCACATATTTATCTTGTTGGAGACTAGTAAACAACTGTATGTTTCATGACCAATGGGACTTCAAGAGGCATTTAATGATTTTAAGACTGCAAATTGTAGGAGTGGTGGATATAAATACCAAATCCTAAACTTATGTTGGTAAAAACTGCATTATTTATGGAAGCGCCATCAATATATAAGTGAGAAATTATGCTCAGAGTTCAGTATGGAACAATGGTACATAGAGTATCTTTTAGACTCATAGTTGAGCTATATTAGTAGTAAGCTAGTGATAAATACATTTACTGATAGTGACTGTCCACAGAATAGTAGTGGTTACATACAGAGTAACAGTGGCTGTGCCAGCAAGTAGACTTGAAATCTTAATCTACACAGGTATAGTACATGAAGATTGACAGTAATCACGGCAAAATACATAGTTCATAATTAACTGGTCTATATGCTGCAGAGCTGATAAGAAAGATCAGTATAGTAGAAGATCTTTACAGTACATGAGGATTGAAAATGGTATTTGTTGCAAATACTGAATACACATAAGTAATATATATCGTACAGAGAAGTGAAAATAAAAATAGTAATAACAGTTTCAAGGAATGTGCACAACTACTGGAATAAGTAGGAATGAGGCAAAGGAAAGTGCACATTTGCTGCAAAAGAAAATCATTATCATCTTTGGTCATCAAATTGGTCAGTCAAAATAAAGCAAGATAAAAATGAGTTATCACAAGACTATTCTAAGCATAGATATGAAAATGTTAAAGAAATCAGATTGACTTAACAACTAGAAGCACAGACTGCAAAGCAGTTTTCGTACTGACGGTGACGATATGGATGAAATCAAAACAGACCCGTTAAAAACGTATGTGTGCGAAAAGTTACAGAATGAACTCAGAATAGTAAGAAAGTAACTTAAGTATTCGAAAACAATTATATGTTTGCTAAAAAACGGACTACAGAAGTGAAAATCAGGTAAGATAGAAATGTGCAAAAACTACAGGTTTCATGCACCCTACATAAATCATGATTCATAACACAGTGTGCATACCACAACACAGAACGCAGCTCAAAAAGGAAATCAATCTATGGGTGCAGCAATGAAAATGCAAACCTTTGCTCCTGAGAGTCAGTCAGTGAATAGAAGACCCAAAATATTCGCTGCCTCAGATAGCCATGACAGAGAGTGTGCAAGAAACATTTTAAACGTTGCTTCAAATAAATATGATGTTGAAGGGAAGCTGATACCAGGTGCCCCCACTAGTGTAATACTAAAAAAATGCAATGAACTCCATAAGTTGACAAGTGAAGATTTTGCAGTTATCTGGGCAGGGGCTAATGATGTAGCAAAGAGTGGAACCAAGTTGGCAATTCGTTCACTACATAAAGCCTTGTGAGCATTACAAAATACAAATACAAAGGTGATTGTAGTTGGTGTACCACATAGACATGACCTGCCTGAATGGTCTTGTGTAAACCAAGAAATTCAATCAGTGAACAGAAAACTAAAAAAAATAGTGAAAGGCTTCCATAACACTTATTATATTGATACTCCTAGTAACAAGGAGCTTTATACAGTGCATGGACAACACCTTAATGCAACTGGTAAAGAACTAATTGCCACAAGGATTTATGAATCAGTGGAAACAAACAGGAAAGTGGACAAAACAGCAATAGAACTTAAATGGAAGGATACTGAAGTCTCAGATAAAGAATCAGTGAGAATTGTTACTGACACGACTCCAGCACAATTAAAACAACAGAATCCTTAAAAGTGAACTCTGTTTGTGTGGAGAGGACAATTACTCAAGCAATAAACTTACCCAAGAGGACAGTGCAAAAGTTTGAAGAAGCAGCAAATGAGGTGGTAGGAAAGAAGGCACCATACAAGAAGAGAGACCTACTTGCAAAAAGAAGAACAGCAAATCAAGCTCAAGGGATGAGACTACCAACACATGGAGTACGGCAGTCAACCCGAAAAAAGAAACCACAACTGAGGGACCAGGATTTTTGGTGGGATCAGCAGTGGTTCCACAGACAAAAGCAGTTAACAAAGTGAGTCATTAAGTGGATGAACAGGTATGTGACTATCATAACACATATTATCACAGTGCATCTAGATTAAAGACATTAACGGAACCTACAACTTCAAATATAAAGTCAAACTGCTCTCAGAGGAATACAGACAGAGACAAACTACTTACTTTTCTACAAGTTAACATACAATGTATTAGAAATAAAATTTTAGAATTAGAACATTTATGTAACACTGAGCATGTAGATGTTATATGTGTATCTGAGCACTGGTTAACACAAGAACAAGTAAATATGTTCATTCCCCAAGGGTATGTTGTGGGAGACATGATATGTAGAAAACAGAGAAAGAATGGTGGGGCGGGAATTTTTGTCAAAGAAGGAATAATGTTTTCCACAATTGATGTATCTATATACTCCTCAGAACTAGATGGGGAGTTTAGTTGTGTAAAACTAATGAATGAAAATATAGTGGTAGTTAGTCTATATAGGTCTCCAGATGGTGATGTAAATTTGTTTATTGAAAAATGTGAATTAATAATTTAAAAAATATTGAAGAGTAAAATGAGAATTGCTATATGTGGTGATTTCAACATAGAAATGGCAAACACACAGAGACCAGTTGCTAGGACATTTTTGAATATGCTAAGATCATTAGACCTCTATTGTGCAAATAACTGTGCCACATGTAAGAATGCCTGTATAGACAATATTATTGTAAATTTCCATAGGGAGGATTTTACAGTTAGACTTGCAGGAGGTGGACTTGCAGATCATGAGCCACTACTCCTTACACTCTGTAAGAGGCAGCCAGTCCAAACTGAAGAATCTAAAGTAGTAGTGGTACGAAGACAGAAGGAAGACTACATAAATATGTTTGTTGATAGATTAGGAAGTGCAGATTGGGACTTTATATATAATTGACAATCTGAAAAAAGGGAAGCTGAAATTACCTTTGGTAACTTCTTTAAAAAGGACACAGATTTATGGTATTCTTGCTCACCAGTAAAAAAATATAGATATCCAATTGAAATAAGAAAGTCTGAACTGGTTCACACAAGATCTAGTAGAAATTAGAGGAAACTTGCATATGCTGTCCAGATGCATAAACAAGCCTCTGACCAAGGGGCAGAACAGAGTGTGAACATTCATAGGTCATATCTGAAATGAAAAAAATACTATAAAGCTAAACTTCTTCTGGCAAAAAAACAAGCAGTGGAGAACTATACAGAAAGAGCTTCCAATAAATGCAAGGCAGCCTGACAAATAATAAAACAAGAGAATACACCGAAACGCACAGAAACAGCTCTGCTTGATCCTGAAGAATTAAATGAGTACTTTTTAAACTCGGTTAAAGAAATAAGTAACAGTATCAAAGCAACAAATTCATCTGCAATGAACCTTGTTGGAGCACCACTGCCTGTTAACCTGGCATTTCAATGGAGGGCTGTCACACCTGTCGATGTTATAAAAGCTGTATCCAAATTTTCAGGTTCTAAAAGTATGGACTGTTATTGGTTATCAAATAACATAATTAAAAAGACAATACACTCAATCGCCAAACCATTAGCTTATATTTTCAATAAATGTGTAGAATTTGGAGTTTTTCCGGATGCACTCAAGGTATCAAAAGTAGTCCCAGTTTTTAAAAAAGGAGACAAACATCTCCCCCAAAGCTACAGACCAGTCTCCATTGTTCCAATATTCTCAAAGGTATTTGAGGCGCTGATACACACACAAATAAGCAACTTCTTTGAAAAACACAATATCGTATGTTACAATCAGTTTGGCTTTCGAAAGGGGAAGAACACAACAGGGGCCATCTTGGAAATCATTGATCAAATCTTAACAGCTTTTGAAAATAATAACATGATATCACTGGTATTATGTGACCTAAGCAAAGCTTTCGATTGCATTCCTGTTGACATACTGTTTTATGGGGTGAGAGGGAGCACTTTATCTGTGATAAATTCTTATTTAAGTAATCGAAAACAATTCGTTTCAGTCAGAAATTTAAATTCTTCCATCATGGAAATCAGCACAGGTGTACCACAAGGGTCTATCCTTGGACCCTTCTTCATTGTCGCTATTAATGATTTACCTAAAAATATAGGTCACCCTGTTGTGTGTTATGCTGATGATACAACACTACTTACCACACATCAGATAATTCAGATCTGCATAACCTAACAAAAGAAACACTAGATAACGGCCTGGACTGGTTTGCAGCCAATAAGCTCCTATGCAACCCTGACAAAACACAACAACTTTTAATGGGAACATCAAATGAAGCAGGCAATAAGTCGATAAAACTCTTAGGTATTCACATTGACTCAAAACTATATTGGCAGGAACATGTCAATCATGTATGTGAAAAAATATCTCGGGTGGCGTACCTTCTCTTGAAATTACGGGAGGTAGTGAGCTTGGAGTACCTCAGGGTGACATACTGTGGGCTATTCCAGTCACATATTTCATATGGTCTGATTATATGGGGGCACTCCCCTCACATCAACAACGCACTGAAATTACAAAAAAAAATCATATGTATAATATGTAAAAGAGGTCATAGGGATCGTCCTCTTTTTTCCAGACTCAGAATACTTACAATTATAAATTTATACATCTATGTGTCTGTACTCTATATTAAAAATAATATTTCAGAATTTATTGCCAGAAGGGAAATACACGAACACAACACCAGGGCTAACGGTAATTTAGACATACCGCACCACAGATTAGCGAGAACAGGAAATTCCCACAAAGTTAGCCCACTCAAAATGTCCAATAAACTGCCACTTCATATTCAGTCTATGGATACAAATTCTTTTAAATTAAGTGGTACAGCTGGCTGTCAGATCATCCATTCTATGACATTAAAGAATTCTTTGAGATGCCTGAGGAGAATATAAGCATTTAAAGGTTGTCTATAGTTAAATATATTATTTTGTGCTGTGGTTAATCATGTATAATTACAAAGTTTACACTATAAACAATAAAATACCATACTATATTAGATTAGAAAAAAAGATAGCTTGCTGCATTAATTTTTAAAAGCTATCCTTTGTAATTTGGTACACTACCATGCCTCAAATGTATTCTATAATGTATTGACAGAAGTTTATTTTATTATTCTGTATGTACTAGTACATCTTGTATGACGAAGCCAATATCATTGTAAAATGATCTACGGTGAATAAAATTCTCGTTTCTTGATCCTTGATACAAAAGAGAAAAAAAATGTGATGAGAAATGGCTTATTGCACCTGTAAAACATGAGGAAATTATTATGCTGTTTTTCTTAATGGCACAGTTAATGCAAACAAAAGTAGTGCCAGCAGATGATACATGGAAGGGTACATATTATGTAAAAGTATCGTTAGTTCGAAACATCGAGTGATTCAAACGGAATGTGCATGACTACTCTACAATTTGGAAGCAAATCTTTTCTTTGTAATAGAAGGAGTAATATATCTGTGTTCCAAGAAAACTCATGTTCTTCTACAAAAGTTAATAATTGGTATCTGTATCTCCATTAATCCATCAACATACATGGTTATTCTGTATTTAAATTTCGCTGGTGTTACTGTGTTCATACCTCGTATCAATGCAGCAGAAGACATTGTCAAACCAAATGGTAGTTTACAAAATGGATTGTGGTGTATTTTCTACAGTTGGGGTGAAGTTCAATCTGCCAAAGGCCCTATTTTAGATCTGGCATTGAATAAATGGATGTACCATGAAATTTCTGTAGAAGTTCTTCTTAAGTCTGTGGTTGACCAGTTTTCATTACTATAATGTTGCTGATGTGTCGAGAATCGAGAACAAGGCGTAATGATCCATCCTTTTTAATAAAAATATGTAGTGGACTTATGTACTGACTAACAGCTGGTTATATTATTCTTTCGTCAAGCATGGCTTGAAGTTCCTGTTTGACCTGTTGTCTTTCAATAAATGGTATGGAATAACGTTTAGATTTGAAAGAATCGCGAGGTTTGACCTGAAGTTTATATAAGAAACTTATTGTATTACCTGGAATACTATCACAGACTCGTGAATGCTATAGTAAAATGTCGTGTAATTGTTGCTGTTCATCATCAATTGTTGCTTTTGCTGACATTGTTAGTAATTGTTTGTTCAATGTCGTATTCCATATCGTCTGGTAGATTAGTGCAATGAAAATAAATTTCAATGTAAAAGGCTGCACACAAATGTTTATTTTTGGTATCAGAAATTAGTTCAATTTTATTGACGTTTTATTCATCAGATGATAATGTTTGGTGAAATTCTAAAGCATCCTGGTGATCATTTTCATATGACATAAGGTACGAAATTTTGAAATCCAAAGTAGCTTTATGCACGATCAGAAAGTCCATACCTAACATTACTTAGGTGGTGAGTAAGGGAACATTTCAAATTAGAATAAAATGCGTGACCATGTACAGGGAAAGGTAAATGTGTTTGAAGTTTTGCATCAACGCCTTTGCTTGAAACTGTGTCACATACTTTTGTTTTGCTCAGTGGAAAAAGTCATACTGGAATTATCATGGTTACACTTATCAAATGCAGCATCACTTATCACAATAACAGCCGAACCTGACTCTATCAGAGCAATAAATATTTGTATATTCATCTGTATTTCAATTATGGGGAGTGAAGCTGCCTTGTTAGTCTGATTCTTTCCTCGTAAAAGCGTTTCCCCAATGTAGTAGAAAGTGATGACATTTTCAGTTACCGTTTCGTGAGGTTCTAATTGCCGATCGTCGTTGCAGGCCAAAGCATCGCTGTTGTCCTCTAGTCATGTAGGATTTGGAATTTGATCATGTGTTGAAGCTTGTTATGGCTTTTCAATAGTTTGTACAGTTCTGCTATTGTGGTCATTAAGGTTTTGAGGTGGGTGTAAACATATGTCAGGTTCATTCAGAACAAGTGGAGGTTGTTGTTGAAATTGTCCTTTATTCCGGAAAGAATTGTTATTTCTATAATTCTGATTATGATCTCTTCGTTTGCTGCTGTAATTAGTCTGATATGGAACATTTAGGTTAAAATGCGATGTCTGGTTCCTATACATGAAATTATTGCCTTGTAGTGTAGTATTAAAGCTATGCTTTTGCGTATCACGAAAGTTTGCGACGAACAATTGAAGTTGGGTTGACCTTGCAGAGAACATTGTTGTCCAGAATTTCCAACTTACTGCTTTTATTATTGAAAGTTCTGGTTGTTGTTACCAAACTGTTGATTTTGTAGCTGGTTTTGTGAATATTGATTATTCTGAAAGTTGATGAAATTCCTAAACCTCTTGTTACGTCTGTCACTAATATTTTTTGATGGGTTTGAATATTCATACATGCTATTACTGTTGCTGTTTTTCCTATTGACAAAGGATTAGTCAAATGTTGAACTTTCAAAAGTTGTAAAAGATCGTGAAATGCAGTAATGCTTTCTTTTTGTTGTCCCATTAACAGGAAGACTGGTAATGAAAGCGGCAATTTAGAGATGCATAGATGTATTAATGTTGATTGACTATATGGCTCGGTAAGGGGGCTGATTTTATTGAGCCAAGTGTTCAAGAAATTGTGTAATGGTTGGGAAGCTAGAATTTTCGAAGGATCGTAAACTAATTAACTGACCTTAATTCCACAAGTGAAACAACTACATTCGATATATGATTGAAATTGCATAACTGACAGTAGTCTGAAACACAACTGTTAGAATGGGAATTGCATGCGAACGAGTTTTTTGTCTGATCGCTTATGCTCTTTGCCCTGCATTGAACTTTTCTGATGGTGAGAATGTAAACTGTCAATAACTTTAAACCAAACCAAAACTGTATGAATTTACATTACCTCAAAATTGAACTGATGCAACATTAGAGATTTTAAATTGGCCCTGGTAATAAAACAAAACTTGATCAATTTGAAAATAATGGTCTCTATGTTAAAGAATTTTGTCTGTGCAATAATAAAGCTCTTCATACTGCTTTCTGTTAGTAATTTAAATTGTAAAGGTAGCATACAGCTGTTGTGCAAGGTTGTTGTTTAGCATACATTTTAATTAAATAGAATAAGACTGAGACAATAACTTCTTGAGAAATATAGTTAACCAAAAACGACATGGATCTGGGAACTGGTATTGACTTGTGGTAAGTAACGATATGGCACTAACTTTAAAACTTGTATTTTGACTCTTTGAAAATTAATAATGTTTACAATTAACACACAATAAACTAATTATGCATTAACAATTAACTTAACAAAAATCATCAGATGTGAGTGCTATACATTGTCTCAGTCATCACTTGTGAATGCGCATATTGCATTGGTAACAAACAACTTTCTTTACCTTAATTACTTCCAATATGTTATCTTGCAAATAAAAATCATTACTGCTGGTAGCAAGTAAGTATACATCCAGCACACATCAGATACAATACTTGAGAGTCCTCCATACATCTCCCCCCTGTACATCTCCCTACCTAACGTTACTGAACACATTACCCGTAACACCTTGAACCAGCGATCACTGTTGAGCAGCGACGCTACTACACAATCGATACTACATTTGATCATCTCTGGTTGAATTTAAATTACTTTACTGTGTGTATATACTTTTCAAGTTCCCAAATTTACTGACCTCTAAGAAAGTATTCACGCTCAAATTATTCTTGGGACAGAGAGCCGGCTGAAACCCGAAGTGGAAAGCTCTGAGATATGTAGCGAGTCATGGAACATATATCATAAAGACAGATTAGAGGACATAGGAAGGTGACTGTTTTTTGCAGTTGACTGGAATGTTGCCTATACTGTGGTCGAATTTGATTGTGACAGTCAAATCCGGCCGGGCATAACAGGTCTAGGTTAAACGAAGTTAATTGTTGGGTGTTTTTATCGCCCACCTAATTCTGCTATGATAAATCTAGAGCCATTCAAAGAATGTCTACAGTCAGTAGGGCGTAAAGTCTCAGATCGTGCATTACTAGTTGGAGGCGACTTTAATCTACTGAGTGTGGACTGGGATGTCTATGGATTCATTGCAGGGCATACAGACAGACAGTCATGCGAAATACTTTTCAACCCTTTTCTTAAAATTGTTTTGAGCAGCTAGTTCGACAGCCCACACACAATGGAAATGTCTTAGATCTAGTAGTTACAATTAGCCCTGACCTTATCAACAACGTCAGTACAGGAACAGTGATTAGCGATCATATTGTCATGATAGCAATTATGGTTACAAATGTTAAAAAGTCAGTTATGAAGGCTAGGAGAGTGTTTCTGCAAGAGATAGCAGATAAGTAGTTCTCAATCTCGCACAGAAAGCGTGAATTGACATCACTTGGCTCCAGTAAGATGGATGCAGAGGAATTATAGACAAAGTTTAAGTAGATTGCAAACCGTGATCTAGACGATTATGTGCCTAGTAAGTGGATTAAGGGCGGAAAAGACATCACTTAGCTCCATTAAAATGGACGTAAAGGAATATTAAGCAGAACTGAAGCAGATTGTAAATCGTGACCTGGAGAATTAACCGCTTAGTGAGTGGATTAAGGACAGAAAAGACCCACCATGGTTGAACAAGATGATTCGGATAATGCTGAGGAAGCAGAGGCTGTTGCACTTCCAGCTTAAAATAGAATGCACAAATGACAACGAACAAGGATAGTAGTGATTCGTGCGTCTGTGAAAAGATCTGTGCGCGAAATATACAACTACTGCTACCATCATATCTTAGCAAAAGATCTGGCAGAATACCCAAGAAAATTCTGGTCCTATGTAAAATCGCTAAGTGGACCTAAGGCTTCCCTCCAGTCATCTGTTGTTGACCAGTTGCGGGTGGCAGTTGAAGATAGCGAAACGAAAGCCGAAGTTTCAAATTTCACGTTCAAGAAATCTTTCATGCTGGAGAATCGTACAAACATACCATCATATGGACGACATGGTAAAAAGCATCCCTGGTGTAGAGAAACAACTCAAGAACTTGAAAACAAATACATCAGCAGGTCTGGATGGAATCCCAATTCGGTTATTCGAAGAGAACTCTACAGCACTGGTCTGTTACCAAGTTTGCACATATCGAAAATCCAACAGTACTGAGAAAATTTAGCGAACTACCATCTGAAGGCGACTGCAGAATATTTCTGTTGTCTCCAACAGACTTTGTACATAAGGGCCACAAAAATAAGATACAAGAAATTAGGGCTCATACAGAGGAATATATACAGTCGTTTTTCCCTCGTTCTGTTTGCTAGTGGAACAGGAAAGGAAATGACTAGTAGATGTATGGGTTACCCTCCGCCACGCGCCGTAAGGTGGAAAGCGGAGTGTCAATGTAGATGAATGTAGATTTTCCTCTCCTGTGAGTCGCAGCCTTATATACGACAGCACACGAATAGATCGGTAACATTGTTGTAAAGCAACTGAACTTTCTGATTGTGCCTTAGCAGTTTATTCTATACAAAAAACACCAAACAATGGGAAACTTCCTAAACATAGCTAAAAGCTTTGTACATTAGTTTGAAAGTAGTTCAATGATGCATTTTATTTATTTACTAGCTGTTGCCCATGGCTGCAATCGCACGTCACTAGTTTTGTTACGATGAGCGGTGGTCAGTAAATAAGCTATTGTCTGTGCAAGAACGTCAGCTACCCTCACATGTGTGCCTGAACACCTCATAATGAACAGACGTATCAACAAGAGCCAGTTTGGCTTTCAAAGGGGCTGTTCAACTGAGGATGCAGTGTATGCACTTAAAAATGAAGTACTTGAATGACAAAATCGAAAAATGATAGGAATTGGTGTTTTCTGCGACTAATCAAAGGCATTTGATTGTGTAGATCACCACATTCTCATGCAGAAAGCCAAACTACTTGGAATAAAGAGTGTCGCAGGTAACTGGCATCTTATCTTCAGGAAAGAAAACAGAAAGTAATTTTAAACAGCTCAGATGAGTCAAGGGATACATCCACTCAGTGTGAATGGACTTCTATTAGTTGTGGTGTGCCTCAAGGCTCAGTTCTGGGACCACTGTTGTTTTTGATGTTTATAAATGATTTACCATTGTGTGCAAGGCTGCCTTGCAAATTTACTCTTTTTGCTGACGATACCACCATCTTCATGAGTGGAAAATCAGATGTTAATTTCGAGGAGTCAGTTAACAACATACTCTCTGAAGTAACTAACTGGTTCAGTGTTAATGGCCTCTCTCTAAACTCAAGTAAGACAAATTTTATCCAGTTCCATACAAAAACAAAAAAAGTGAGAGAAATAAATGTAACATATGGAAATCAACCAATAGAAAGAATGGATGTGTCTAAATTTCTTGGAGTACATATTGATAGCAAAATGAACTGGTCCTCCCATATACAACAGACCCTAAAAAAAATTGAGCTCGGCTATGTATGCTATCAGAAAGATGTCTTCCATTGGAGATTTAACCTTACAAAGTCCGCATACTATGGGTATTTTCACTCCGTTATGTGTTACGGAATTATCTTCTGGGGAAATTTAGCTTTGGCAAATAAAATTTTTGTGGCCCAGAAAAGGGCTATTAGAATTATGTGCAGAGTGTCATAACCTTCTCAAAGAGCTGCAAATAATGACCACTGTGCCCCAGTACATATATTCGCTGATGTGTTTTGTAATTAGACACCCTGCACAATTTCCATCAAATAAGAACTATCACAAATTTAATACAAGAGGGAAAGAAAATTCTCATTGTGAACTTCAGCACCTGACAGTTGTTCAGAGAGGTGTCAAATGGTCAGGAACAAAAAATTTTAACCATCTCCCTGACCAGATAAAATGTTTAAGAGAAAATGAATCTCTTTTTAAAACAAAACTACAGGAATATTTGTTAAATTTGTCTGTTTATAAGTTAGAAGTGTTTTATGATGCAAAAAGGAAATAGAATTTAGATAGAACTATCCATCTTGTTAAAAAAGAAATGTGCTTGCAATTTTTCTCCAAATTAAAACATGAAATTTTGTATTAACACTCAAAGAAATCTCCTGTTATATGTACAATATCTGTTTTTCCTCTAAACTTTGTATCAGTTATATACAACATTTTTTATATATTTATTAAAGACTGTTTTGTATCTTTTTGTATGTTTGTAGTTTTGTATGTTTGACTCGTTCCACATCTCATGTGACGTGCTCACAATACGAGATCTACAGAACGTGAAATAAATAAATAAATAAAATGACCACAGCTCGTAATGTGCGTCTGTCCCGCCCCCTCGCCCACCTTACCGATCCCCTCCCTCAAACTGCCATAATGCATGATGCGGCAGAAAGTGCAGTGTCGAGGCCAAGCAGTGCATGTAGAGGGAAGGTGGGAGAACAATGCATCTGTGCATAGTGCCATTGAAGTAACTATACATTATACAGTGGGTATTTTATGCAACAAATTTAATAATTTTTAACGTGTGTTATGTTCACTGGTGTAAAAATAAGATATTCCATTCCCTACTTCATCCTCTTAGATATCGATTCTTTTTTATTTTCTAAAGTAGTCTATGTTTTTCTTCAGGGTTCAACCTACCTCCATACCAAATTTCATAGAAATCGGTTCAGTGGTTTATTCGTGAAAACACAACAAACAAAGTTACATTTACATTTAAAAATGTTAGTAGCTTAGTAAGGATTAAACATGTTAAGGATTATACAGGGTGTATAAAAAAATCATCTGATTTGGCACAGCTATATTCCTGAAACTAATAAACATATACAATGAATTTTGTTTTTCGATGAATAGGAAACTCAAAAACTTTTTTTCATACCTTTTTGTAGGTGTTCAGTATCCTCCCTTGAGATGCACGGTGTATGTTAAACTTGTTCCCACATTGTACCCAGCATGTCTTGAGTTACAGCTTTGACAGCTGCTGTTATGCAATGTCTCAGGTCATTCATCGTCGTTGGTAACAGAGTCTTTTATAAATCCCCACAAGAAATAATCACATACAGTCAGGTCTGGTGACTTTTGAGGCCAGTAATATTATGCTGAATCATTTGGTCCAGTGTGAGCAATCCATCACTTGGTAATCCTTAGATTTAAAAATTCCCGCACTTCCAGATGCCAGTGGCGGTGTCCCATAATGTTGGTAAATGAGGTCGTATGAATCAGTCTCCAACTGTATGAATCAGTCTCCAACTGTGGGAAAACAAAAGTTCTTAATCACATCGAGATACGGGCTTCTTGTAACAGTGTTCTCAGCAAAGAAAAATGAACCACATTCACCTTTTCCCATAAAACTGCACAAAACACATTAAATTTTGGAAAGTCCCTCTCATATTCTACAACTTCATATGATTGTTTCATACCCCATATTCTCACATTATGTTGGTTCACATTTCCATTTTCCATTCAAATGGCATGTTGCCTCGTCACTAAACACTAAGGGTGGAAGAAAAGTGTCAACCTCCATCTTGCCAAGAACGAAATTACAGAACTCCACATATTGTTGTTTGTCACTTTCACGAAGAGCTTGCAGTAGCTGAACTTTGTATGGTTTCTTGTGTAAAAGTTGACGCAAGACGCCGCTGACGGATATTGGCGGCATGTTGAGCTGTCGAACTGCACGGTTAACAGATTTCTATCGACTCCTTGTCAAATTGTGGCAGATGCGTTCGACGTCTGTATCAGACACTCGGGGACGGCCCGGCGATTTGTCTTTACATAAACAACCTGTTTCTCGGGATTGTTCCTGCCACCGTCTTATGGTCTGTGTTGTAGGAAGTTCCACACCATACCCTGTACGAAAGTTACGATGAACAGTTATTACTGACCCGCACTCCGCCAAACGTAGAACTCAAAACGCTTTCTATTGTCCCAACACCATTTTTACTAGAACTGTAGTGGGCGCACATTGCTGCAACCTAACGGGAACCATGGAAAACTTGAGAGTTTGCTCTTTCCAGCAGTACATTGTGCACGCACGTTTCAAATAATATAATAGTTATGATTTTTTTTAAATCGGATGATTCTTTTTGATACACCCTGTATAAGTATTGTATTTCTTACGTTTCATCGTATTATGTAGAACCAGCCAATGAAAAAATTTTCACAAATACGATAAAGTTATAAAGTCAGAGAGTGGATAGCTTTTTCAAAGAGTGTGTATTTTCCCCTAATTCGCATAATATTATTCAGTTATTATACCATACACTTTCTTCCTCATCGTTCAAGTTATACCAAATTTCATGGAAATGGGGTTAGCAGTTTAGCTGTGAAAAGCAAACAGAGTTACTTTCACCTTTTATAATATTAGTATGGATTTATCCTGGCAACATAAGGACCATCAGATCCTCTCACATATATAACCAGGCATTCCGCATATTTTACATTATTTCCGTTATGAGAGATTTATTATAGGAAGTCTTGGATTTAGTTTGAAATCTGTGGTAGGGTAACTTGATTACGAATCCTTAGAAGAAAAACAAACGCTCGGGGAAATTAGACGACAATAATTAATAGGAGGACAATGCATGTTCACGAGGAACTCTGATGTGAGAGAGGGGGGAGGGGGGGGGGGGGAAGATTCAGACAAAGAGTAATCGAAGCACGCTGGGCGACCGCTATGTTGTCACGCTCGTGTATCTCTTAAGCAGAAATAATGAACGCAGTAGTAACCACAGTAGAAGTAAATACAGTCCATATTTGTACATGAAAAATAGAAATTACGCGCAGGTAGATTTCAACTGGGAGCACTGACAACAATCGACGCGACTGGAGAGGGAGAGAAGGCGGTCATGACAGAACATAAGTAGTACGGGTAGGAGGAAAAAGTGACTCACGGACTGGGAAACAGGAAGATAAAGAAACATACGGGCGAAAACCTAATGGAACGGCGAGTCTTGACTCAAGTGCACTTTACACACGTATAGCGGAGCCAAGAGGATTGCAATGTTAGGAAAATGTTTGTCCTCAGACAGCAATGGCGATGTGTTGTATGAATGTAGTGCATTTAAAATGGTACCGGTTTTAGGGAACAGCAGTTACACTCTCCATCCAATAAATAACGAACGTCAGAAATTCCGCAAATTTTACCATTTATTCCATCTACATCTACATCTACATCTACATGACTACTCTACAATTCACATTTAAGAGCTTGGCAGAGGGTTCATCGAACCATAATCATACTGTCTCTCTACCATTCCACTCCCTAACAGCGCGCGGGAAAAACGAACACCTAAACCTTTCTGTTCGAGCTCTGATTTCTCTTATTTTATTTTGATGATTATTCCTACCTACGTAGGTTGGGCTCAACAAAATATTTTCGCATTCGGAAGAGAAAGTTGGTGACTGAAATTTCATAAAAAGATCTCGCCACTACGAAAACGTCTTTGCTGTAATGACTTCCATCCCAATTCGCGTATCATATCTGCCACACTCTCTCCCCTATTACGTGATAATACAAAACGAGCTGCCCTTTTTTGCACCCTTTCGATGTCCTCCGTCAATCCCACCTGGTAAGGATCCCTCACCGCGCAGCAATATTCTAACCAGCTAAAGAAATTTCCTGACTGTTTTTTCCAGTATACAAGGATAGATTATAGCACATTTCAGTACATCTTCAACCTGATTGTACCACATATACAAGCGAATTGCGTTGACTTTGTAAAGCAGCCAATTGAAACTGAAGGAGAGCTAAGGTGTGTTTTCTCCAACGTATTATTAGAATAATGAATACGTAAACAAATGACTCCTGCCGTCTGGGTTCAGAGGTCATTCTCAGTTCATACAGGCGGTTGGCGGAGTTGGTGAAGGCGGAAAGCCTCGCTCGCGGGGTGGAGTCTGAGCTAACTATTGTGTAGTATCGTTCCCACAACCGATCGCGGTCCTGTGGTTTGGAGCCGAGTGGAAGGCTTAAACCGGAGGCTCAGACGATTTTGCGGAGATCTGGGGTGCAAATTTCTCGACCTCCGCTATCGAGTGCAGAAATGTAGGGTCCCCCTGAAAAGGTCAGGCGTGCACTATACGCAGGAAGCGGCTACAGGGGTAGCGGAGTACGTGTGGAGTGCACATGTGGGTATTTTAGGTTAGAGAATTCCCTCCCTAGGCCCGACAAGAAGCCTCCTGTGACGCGACAAGGTAGTAGTAGCAAAACGCAACAGGGAATAACAATATTAATGTGGTAATACTAAACTGCAGGAGCGTCTATAGAAACGTCCCAGAACTGCTCTCATTAATAAACGGTCACAATGCCCACATAGTACTAGGGACGGAAAGTTGGCTGAAACCAGATGTAAACAGTAGCGAAATTCTAAACTCGGATTGGAACGTATACCGCAGAGACAGGCTGGACAGTGAAGGGGGCGGCGTGTTTATAGCGATAAAAAGTGCAGTAGTATCGAAGGAAATTGACGCAGATCCGAAATGTGAAATAATTTGAGTGAAGGTCACGGTTAAAGCAGGCTCAGACATGGTGATTGGATGTCTCTATAGGCCCCCTGGCTCATCAGCTGTTGTGGCTGAGCACCTGAAGGATAATTTGGAAAACATTTCGAGTAGATTTCCCCACCTTGTTATAGTTCTGGGTGGAGATTTTAATTTGTCGGATATAGACTGGGAGACTCAGACGTTCATAACGGGTGGCAGGGACAAAGAATCCAGTGAAATTTTTTAAAGTGCATTATCTGAAAACTACCTTGAGCAGTTAAACAGAGAACCGACCTCTGGCGATAACATAATAGACCTTCTGGTAACAAACAGACCCGAACTATTTGAAACAGTTAACGCAGAACAGGGTATCAGCGATCATAAAGCGGTTACTGCATAGATGATTTCAGCCGTAAATAGAAATATTAAAAAAAAGTAGGAAGAGTTTTCTGTTTAGCAAAAGTGACAAAAAGTAGATTTCAGAGTACTTGACGGCTCAACACAAAAGTTTTGTCTTAAGTATAGATAGTGTTGAGGATCAGTGGACAAAGTTCAAAACCGTCGTACAATATGCAATAGATGAGTGTGTGCCAAGCAAGATCGTAAGAGATGGAGAAGAGCCACCGTGGTAAAACAACCGAGTTAGAAACCTGCTACGAAAGCTAAGGGAACTTCACAGCAAGACATAAACATAGCCAAAGCCTTGCACACAAACAAAAATTACACGAAGCGAAATGTAGTGTGAGGAGGGCTATGCGAGGGGCGTTCAATGAATTCGAAAGTAAAGCTCTATGTACTGACATGGCAGAAAAAACTAAGAAATTTTGGTCTTATGTCAAAGCGGTAGGTGGATCAAAACAAAATGTCCAGACACTCTGTGACCAAAATGGTACTGAAACAGATGATGACGGATTAAAGGCCGAAATACTAAATGTCTGTTTAACAGAAGAAGACTGCATTGTAGTTCCTTCTGTAGATAGTCGTACATATGACAAAATGGTAGATATCGAAATAGATGACAAAGGCATAGAAAAAAATTAAAATCGCTCAAAAGAGGAAGGCCCGGAACCTGATGTGATACCAGTTCGATTTTACACAGAGTACGCGAAGGAACTTGCCCCCCTTCTTGCAGCGGTGTTCCGTAGGTCTCTAGAAGAGCGTAGCGTTCCAAAGGATTGGAAAAGGGCACAGGTCATCACTGTTTTCAAGAAGGGACGTCGAACTATAGACCTCTACCTCTAACGTCGATCAGTTGTAGAATTTTGGAACGCGTATTATGTTCGAGTATAATGACTTTTGTGGAGACTAGAAATCTACTCTTTAGGAATCAGCATGGGTTTCGAAAAAGACGATCGTGTGAAATCCAACTGGCGCTATTCGTCCACGAGACCCAGAGGGTCGTAGACACGGGTTCCCAGCTAGATGCCGTGTTTCTTGACTTCCACAAGGTGTCTGATACAGTTCCCCACAGTCGTTTAATGAACAAAGTAAGAGCATATGGACTATCAGACCAATTGTGTGATTGGATTGAAGAGTTCCTAGATAACAGAACGCAGCATGTCATTCTCAATGGAGAGACGTCTTCCGAAGTAAAATTGATTTCAGGTGTGCCGCAGGGGAGTGTCATAGGACCGTTGCTATTCACAATATTCATAAATGACCTTGTGGATAACATCGGAAGTTCACTGAGGCTTTTTGCGCATGATGTTGTACTATATCTAGAGATTGTAACAATGGAAAATTGTGCTGAAATGAAGGAGGATCTGCAAAGAATTGACGCATGGTGCAGGGAATGACAATTGAATCTCAATGTAGACAAGTGTAATGTGCTGCGAATACATAGAAAGATAGGTCCCTTATCATTTAGCTACAAAATAGCAGGTCAACAACTGGAAGCAGTTAATTCCATAAATTATCTGGGAGTACGCGTTAGGAGTGATTTAAAATGGAATGACCATATAAAATTAATCGTCGGTAAAGCAGATGCCGGACTGAGAGTCATTGGAAGAATCCTAAGGAAATGCAATCCGAAAACAAAGGAAGTAGGTTACAGTACACTTGTTCGCCCACTGCTTGAATACTGCTCACCGGTTTGGGATCTGTACCAGATAGGGTTGGTAGAAGAGATAGAGAAGATGCAACGGAGAGCAGTGCGCTTCGTCACAGGATCATTTAGTAATCGCGAAAGTGTTAAAGAGATGATAGATAAATTCCAGTAGAAGACTCTGCACGAGAGACGCTCAGTAGCTCGGTACAGGCTTTTGTTGAAGTTTTGAGAACATACCTTCACCGAGGAGTCAAGCAGTATATTGCTCCCTCCTACGTATATCTCGCGAAGAGACCATGAGGATAAAGTCAGAGAGATTAGAGCTCACACAGAGGCATACCGACAATCTTTCTTTCCACGAACAATACGAGACTGGAATAGAAGAGAGAACCGATAGAGGTACTCAAAGTACCCTCCGCCACAAACCGTCAGGTGGCTTGCGGATTACGGATGTAGATGTAGTTGTAGATGTAGACAGTAATATTGGTAGTAGTAGTAATAGAAATATTTAAAAGATGATAAACAAAAGTTGGTATAAAGGTAAATTTGTGACTACTGTTTTATTCAGTTCATTACGAATTCATTTATTTACGGAATTGGTCCACAAATGTGAGAAATTTGATGAAACAGTAAATTTTACATATAAGAGTGCGTAATAACACATTAATTTTTAAGTAATAACACGTTTTGTAAAGTAAATGTATCATGTGGAGTAAGGGTAGAATCTAAAAATTTACTAGTTCTAGAGAAATGATGTTTTGTTTACAGAAATTTCAATTGGATCCCAATTAAGTTATTAGAGAAACCAAACTGTTTCACGTAGAACTAATTTTTGATAAGAGGTATAGGTAACGTCGTTTCACATATCACTCTTTTCCGTATCTCTGTGAGATTTTGACGAGTTTGCTCAAATAGGGGCAAAGATGGGCTTTCAGCTACTTAACAATAATCACAAGAATCAAAACGTTCTAAATCAAGTACAGATAGACTGCTTAACATTGAAGTCTTTACATGTTTCTCTACTAGAAAGGCACACCTCATAATGATATTTTGCAGTTAATTCTTGAACACAAAGTATCACACCAGGAATTAGTTTTATGTGAGGGAGAAGACTTTCGAAAAACTTGTAATCTTTGTCATTACTGTGTTCCTCTGTTTTTCCTTCTTCTTTTCCAAAATTGCAACTTTTTTCTTCTAGGTGTACTAATCTCTGTATCTGATTATATGTACTGTGTTTTTTACTCAGACATTCACGAGAATGGATAAAGCCATCCTTTTTGTTTTGCGCACTAGTGTTTGCTCCTTTTGGTCATAGTTATAGAATATTAGTACACTCAACGTTATTTACGCGAAATTGTTACTCGTAATTGTCGGTTTTCTCGTCATATGTTACTTTACATTCAGCGAATCAGCGTTATTGTTACTCGCCTCTCTATCAGCTGCTCTGGACGTTTTCACTCCACTGCTTCAATATACTGTCCATGTCTTGTCATGTTTCCTCTTGAGGGTCTTGCTTTAAACTGACCTTTTAGAAAGTCTGTATTCATGAAGTACGCCAATTCGATTTAAATAAATAATCAGCTCCTTGGCCTGATCTTTCATGTTGCGTTTTTCTTAATTCGTTCCAATAGTGATCCGTTAGCCCTTTTTGCTCTGTGGCGTCTTGTCACGGTCCGTCGGATGTTCGAGTCCCTTCTTGGCCATGGGTGTGTGAGTTGTTCTTAGTGTGAATAAGTTTAAGTTGAGATAAGTAGTGTGTTTGCTTAGGGATCGATGACCTTAGGTGTTTGGTTCCGTAAGATATTACCACAAATTTCCAAATTTTTCCGTTAGCCCTTTCCTTTCATGTTATGATTCTTTTACCTAAACAAATAAAGAATATATTTGCTAGCCTGTCTATTTCTTTTGAAACTAAGTGGAAGAATATGCTGAACCATTTTTGTAAGCAATATATTATACATGTTCCGGAAATAAAGGCAAAGTGTTTCACTCTACTGGAATAAAACATTTTTGTGTTCTTTACATGAAATTTAGAATATATTAATTACAAACATATTTTGGAATTGTTTCTGAACACATTAACGTAACGCTACGTTATCTTTGTCAATTATTAACTATAATTATTGTCTGGGAAAGAGTAGACCCTCAGTTATCCGGAAGCCTCGGAACTGAGGCATCAGGGGTTACCACTTTTTCTCGATAACCAAAAATAGGCAGTTATTAGATATTTGATCATAAAAATGACAACTGGCAGGTTCATGTTTTCATACGTATTTCAGTGGTTCCAGTTAAGCTTTAGAAACGATTTCTTGTGGTACAATTCATGCCAATCTCGTCCTTTCTGTACCAAAGCCTTTGGTTTCGATAATTTCGTTGAATTTTATTATAAACTATAAGGCAGCTGGGTTAATAGCAGACGTTTTTTCGCCAATTACCATCACACAATGAAGCTCATTTTTGAGTTTTCTTTTTTTGTTTTTCTTTTTGAGTCCGGCGATCAGTGAGCACTCTCTCTGTATCTCCTTTCGTAATAATAGCACAATTGAATAAATCTTAATCAGTTATAAACTTACTTCTTCCCATCCATAAATCATAACAAATGTTATTTACACTTACCAAGTTTTTCACCGTCTCCATATGAGTTTTCATCGACGCAACCAATTTGTTACGTTTAATATTAGAATCACTATTGAAGAAAGGCTTGCGTGGCGAGTGGTGGATCGGTCGACGCCATATCAGAGGGGGCGCGGCGCACATTTTACCGATTGTTTCGTTTCAGAGTCTACCTATTTCTTCGCTTCTCTCCATAATTGGGGAACGGTTAACTTGTTACTTTTCAGGTACCTTGCTACTGGAGCGCCTTTCAGAGGATCGTTCGCTTTTAGAGTTCGAGCTACTACAGTAAGCATGGAATGTTTTACAGCCAATACATATGACTTAACCTACAAAAGAAACATATCTTTGTACAAGTTATGAGTTTATGGAACTTTGGAATTTTCCTAATTGTGTGGAGTACGTTTATGTGAAACACATGAGAATTATATGGCCGCCACATTCTGGGACAATGTTTTATAGTTGCAATAAGTTTCAACAAGACGAATCACACGGCTAACCGGTTGCAAATAACTGTTTCGTACACTGACCTAGTTTCGACATCTCAAAGATATATTCATAATAAGAAACCATAAAGTTACATTGCGAGAACGCGGTAGTCAAAGTTTAGAGCAGATATGCTCAAGACAAAAATTAAAAATTGAAATTTTTGACCACCGCCTTCTCTCAATGTAAGTTTATGCATTCTTAAAATTTTTATTCTGATTACTACACCCTTTGAGGTGTCGAAACCTAAGTCAGTGTACCAAACAGTTGTTTGCAGCCGGTTTTCTGTGTGATTTATGTGTTGAAAGGTACACACGGTCGCTGCGAGACAGCTGTCGAAAGCCGAACGACGGACCTACATTTGCAGATTCCGATCTGTACGAAAAGATAAAAAACAGCCAGTGAAATATTCCAGAGGATAGCTTCTTACCAAGGTCAGAACTCAAAACACTTTGTTTCTTGATGATGAGGCGTACCAATCTGTCAAAACCCCTACCCTGAAAATCTGATTATAGACAAAAGTGTTTTCAATGCTAGGCATTGAAGGACAAGGCGAACAGCAAATACACATTCGCCATTCTGTACTCTAAATGCGAATATTGTCGAAAAGTGTTGAAACAAAACATGAGGCTGCAGATTACATAGTGTAAGCAGTCTGTGTTCTTCAAAATACCGTCACAGACATGGAAGGTTCTGAATAATATCTGGCAGAAATAACTAACGATAAAAACCGTAAAAGTCAACAACGACAAGCAAGACAAAGGGGACGACTGTCACCTGCAACCCTGCTTTTGCGCAACACATTTAAAGTCCACATACTGAGTAATCCTATTAGATACATCAGTCTCGACTCATTACGTACTAAGAGTAGATTTTTAAATAGCAATATATTCTTCAATACCTCAATATATATGAAAATAATGCCAGGAAATAATTTTTTATCTGTGCTATTGTTTTCCTTGCTCATTTCCTTCCGCTTGCGACTTAGAGTGTATCTGTGGTGATCTTTATTCGTTTGCTGATCGCAAATAGCACGCCGATCCCTCACAGATAAAATCAAATTGTCAATGTTCATTGTTGTTTGCAGTTTGAGCGTCGCGTCTCGACTGGACCTATACTGCAAAGAAATTGGAGCAGAATTCCCGACAAAAGGGCGAGGCGTGTCGTAGACAAGACTCTACCGATAGCGAAACACGGAAAATGACGTCACTTCTGCGTGCGTTATTACACACAAAGACTTTGTGAAAATAACGCGACTTCCCGAGTGCGCTGCAGTCGCTGGATATTTTGAACCTGCGGCTGGACGTCGTTGTAGTGGTAATAGTGTGGCGAGTTGAAACGTAGTATGGTTTGTAAAGACAGAGGTCGAACATTCTACATTCATTGGCGTATGTAAACAGTATTTTTTATGCGTAATTGTACAGTGTACATACTCTACTTTACAGTAGAAAAACGGTGAAGAGCTGCGCAGCATTTAATTTTACAAATAAATTCCGGGAAGGAACCACTATTGCCTTTCACAGGTACATGGCGGTAATTTCCAAGAATGATTGCCTATGGAAGTCGCGAGTTCCAAACGATACATATCGAACGTGCGATCGTAAATCGATCATGCGACTCTGGTGGCGGGCGTTGTGATTATTTATTTGCGATCGTCATTTTTATCTGTTTTCCGTTCTTCCCTTAGTTGCTCTAAATTACGTACCTTTGCAAATTATTTGTGAGTTGCTGGGAACCCTAGACGATTTATGTCGTTAGCGAGTGGGATGTTTGGTGTTCTTGACGTTTCTTTGTCGGATTCTCTCACATGGAATAATCTAATTCCATGTTTATCCAGTGTAGAAAATTATTCGACTTTTCGTCGCAAATATGGAGTACTACCGGACGAGGGAAGATGGGGTTGTGTAGACTATGGTGGTGCGAAGTGTCTAAAACTTCGTAAGAACAGTTGCGATGCTGAAAAACCATTTACAGTTGCGGACAGAGCGGAAAACGAACGAGTATCAAGAAGAAAACATGGTTCGACTATTCCAAATTATCCATCCAGACCACTGTAATGGAATTTCACATGATGACAACACCGACGACGAGTAAGGTAAGTCGTTTCCTTTGCAATTACAAGTATTTTTGTAACGCCCTTCTTTCGTCGTTTGCTGTAGCGACCACCGTAGACATAGGCCTACTCATAACGCCCGCCACCAGAGTCGCGTGATCGATTTACGATCGCAAGTTCATTATGTATCGTTTGGACCTCGCGACTTCCATAAGCAACCATTCTTGGAAATTACCTACATGGCTATCTTTAGAAGTTTTGTATGTTGATGCACATACCTGACAACTTTTATTTTTGTGAACCATATTTTAATTGTAAAATTTTTGAAGAGACTGATATGCAGGCACCAGAAGATTTGAGTTAACAAATGTTTTATTGTTATAAAATGCAACTGGCTGTTTAATTATCTTGAACTGATTTCACAACTTCTTTGGACTAATCTGTGTTTTCTTCCTTCCATGTACTTTTTGGGGCAAATATAAATTCAATACAAGGAGAAAACACATTTTCCTCACCTCAATCTCAGAAAGGTGGAAAATATTCTGATACAATATTATTCACACCATAGCTGAACAAGAAATGGCAGCATAGCTCACAACAAGTTCTGGCACTGGAGGAGAAAATAAAACGTTTAAAAGAGCTTGTGACTGATTTAAATTTGATGAAATGGCAATTAAAAAAATTAGACTGAGATGGGAAACAATTTTTTGATTATGTTGATAAGAGGTTTTGGAGTACAGAATGAAGAGTTAGAAGAAGCTAAGGAAACATTAGTGCTTCTTGTTTTGGGCGTAAACACTAACTGGAAAATGTCAATAGCATATTTTTTAGTTAATGGAATGTCCTCTGATGAAAAGCTTGGTGTTGTGGAGAATGCTCTGACTCTTGTATGAAGTGAATGTGAAGTGTGTGAGCCTCACATTTGGTGGTCTAAACAGTAATTTGACACTTGCCTCATAATTAGGAGCAGTTATAAATGTTACACAAATGCAGTCTTACTTTTTACACCCGGTGCTTCTGAAAAGGCTTCATATTGCTTGATGCCTGTCTTATGTTGAAATTAGTGAGAAATTTATTTTCTGATATGAAGGTGATGGTAGATGTGCATGGAAATGCCAGCAGATTGGAACACATAGTTGCACTAGAAAAGTTACAGTGTCAGGAACGCCTAGCTTAGAGTAATAGATTGAAAAGGAATTATGTCACCTGTTGTTGTTGTCTTCAGTCCTGAGACTGGTTTGATGCAGCTCTCCATGCTACTCTATCCTGTGCAAGCTGCTTCATCTCACAGTACCTACTGCAACCTACATCCTTCTGAATCTGCTTAGTGTACTCATCTCTCGGTCTCCCTCTACGACTTTTACCCTCCACACTGCCCTCCAACGCTAAATTTGTGATCCCTTGATGCCTCAGAACATGTCCTACCAACCTATCCCTTCTTCAAGTCAAGTTGTGCCACAAACTTCTCTTCTCCCCAATCCTATTCAACACCTCCTCATTAGTTACGTGATCTATCCACCTTATCTTCAGTATTCTTCTGTAGCACCACATTTCGAAAGATTCTATTCTCTTCTTGTCCAAACTAGTTATCGTCCATGTTTCACTACCATACATGGCCACACTCCAAACAAACACTTTCAAAAACGACTTCCTGATACATAAATCTATATTCGATGTTAACAAATTTCTCTTCTTCAGAAACGCCTTCCTTGCCATTGCCAGTCTACATTTTATATCCTCTCTACTTCGACCATCATCAGTTATTTTACTTCCTAAATAGCAAAACTCCTTTACTACTTTAAGTGTCTCATTTCCTAATCTAATTCCCTCACCATCACCCGATTTAATTTGACTCGTTTTGCTTTTGTTGATGTTCATCTTATATCCTCCTTTCAAGACACTGTCCATTCCGTTCAATTGCTCTTCCAAGTCCTTTGCCGTCTCTGACAGAATTACAATGTCATCGGCGAACCTCAAAGTTTTTACTTCGTCTCCATGAATTTTAATACTCCAAATTTTTCTTTTGTTTCCTTTACTGCTTGCTCAATATACAGATTGAATAACATCGGGGAGAGGCTACAACCCTGTCTCACTCCTTTCCCAACCACTGCTTCCCTTTCATGCCCCTCGACTTTTATGACGGCCATCTGGTTTCTGTACAAATGCTAGAAACGTAGGTTTGCCTTTTCTTAATCTTTCTTCTAAGATAAGTCGTAAGGTCAGTATTGCCTCACGTGTTCCAACATTTCGACGGAATCCAAACTGATCCTCCCCGAGGTCCGCATCTACCAGTTTTTCCATTCGTCTGTAAAGAATTCGCGTTAGTATTCTGCAGCTGTGACTTATTAAACTGATAGTTCGGTAATTTTCACATCTGTCTGCACCTGCTTTCTTTGGGATTGGAATTATTATATTCTTCTTGAAGTCTGAGGGTATTTCGCCTGTCTCATACATCTTGCTCACCAGCTGGTAGAGTTTTCTCAGGACTGGCTCTCCCAAGGCTGTCAGTAGTTCCAATGGAATGTTGTCTACTCCGGGGGCCTTGTTTCGACTCAGGTCTTTCAGTGCTCTGTCAAACTCTTCACGCAGTATCATATCTCCCATTTCGTCTTCATCTACATCCTCTTCTATTTCCATAATATTGTCCTCAAGTACATCGCCCTTGTATAAACCTTCTATATACTCCTTCCACCTTTCTGCCTTCCCTTCTTTGCTTAGAACTGGGTTGCCATCTGAGCTCTTGATATTCATACACGTGGTTCTCTTCTCTCCAAAGGTCTCTTTAATTTTCCTGTAGGCAGTATCTATCTTACCCCTAGTAAGATAAGCTTCTACATCCTTACATTTGTCCTCTAGCCATCCCTGTTTAGCCATTTTGCACTTCCTGTCGATCTCATTTTTGAGACGTCTGTATTCCTTTTTGCCTGCTTCATTTACTGCATTTTTATGTTTTCTCCTTTCATCAATTAAATTCAATATTTCTTCTGTTACCCAAGGATTTCTAGCAGCCCTCGTCTTTTTATCTACTTGATCCTCTGCTGCCTTCACTACTTCATCCCTCAGAGCTACCCATTCTTCTTCTACTGTATTTCTTTCCCCTATTCCTGTCAATTGTCCCCTTATGCTTTCCCTGAAACTCTGTACAACCTCTGGTTCTTTCAGTTTATCCAGGTCCCATCTCCTTAATTTCCCACATTTTTGCAGTTTCTTCAGCTTTAATCTACAGGTCATAACCAATAGATTGTGGTCAGAGTCCACATCTGCCCCTGGAAATGTCTTACAACTTAAAACCTGGTTCCTAAATCTCTGTCTTACCATTATATAATCTATTTGATACCTTTTAGTATCTCCAGGGTTCTTCCACGTAAAATTAGCTGTACAAGTGCTTAGTTCTTCAGTCTGCACAAGTCTAAGGTATTTAACTGAAGACCTACAACTTGATGCCTTTAAAGATGCTAAAGGTACAGCTAATTTTTGTGAAATGTTCGATAGGCTGTTTGACATTTGCAAATGCAAAAGTCCATTTGCAGTCAGTTACAGATCTGCTTTACGGGTCTCAAACAAACCTATCAGGGAGCCTTTTCTAGCAAAGATAGAACCATATTTATTGGGTTTGAAAGATATTACTTGGAACGAAATCTGTAGCACACAGTTTAAAACCTGCAATAATTGGATTCCTTTGCATCATTCACAGTATTAGGGGGCTTTTTGTTGATCTTGTAGAGACAGGTTACATGAAGTAACTGTCAATGTATAAATTCAGCCAGGATCATGTGGAGATGTTCTTCTGTATAAAAGGCAGGTTTGGTTGGAATAACAATCCTTCTGCTTTGCAGTTCCATTCTGCTTATAAGCAAGTATTAGTGAGGAATGAAGTTAAATGTAAAGGTAGTGGGAATTGTTCATCAGAATCTGTGACCCTATTATTGTCATGGAGTAAGGATATATTTCAGGAAATATGGTTTGATCCAGTAACATTTTCTAAATTTGGATAATTGATGTTGATATAGGAGTAGTATCTTCTTTGAACGAAAATCTGAATGTATCAGACCATGACTAAATACAGTCACTCACCAGTCTGACTGAATACTCTGAAACCATTGAAGTTTACACGGCTGGTTATGTTGTGAAGCATTTGAAAGATGTAATGTTTTCATCATGTATTTCATCCCTCTTTGGAAATTATGATGACTTGATGTATAGTAAGTGTTTTTAAGAAGGAAAAATAATGGAAAGTTTGACAATACCTTCACAAAGTGTTGTCATAGTATGTTCTCAGTCTGAGATTATCTTAAAGGAATTACAAGCTATACATGGAGGAAAACCACCAAGAGGCAACGTTAAACCTATGGTGCAAATTAAAGTTTTAGAGAAGCTACAGCCTCTAAATGTATTTGAGGGATTAAATGTCCATGCCTGAGACAATTTATTCCCAGAAAGTCACATTGCGTTATTAATAAAGGCCATAATTTCATCTTACACGAAAATTAGATTGCATCATGTAGCAAGTAATTGCAATTTTACGCTCCACAAAGAAATGCTAAGGCAGCACCTTAATAAAATAGTGTTGTTCCTTAATAATAAAGTGGTTTAAAATAGAAAAGCAATTTATTTGTTCATGCAAAAATTATCTTAATGTCTTACCAAACATCCTACTGCATTTCCTTGGAATTTGTTACCAATTGCCAGCCGCGGCTGTCTAGCAGTTCTAGGCGCTCAGTCCGGAACCGCACGACAGCTACAGTCGCAGGTTCGAATCCTGCCTCGGGCATGGATGTGTGTGATGTCCTTAGGTTAGTTAGGTTTAAGTAGTTCTAAGTTTTAGGGGACTGATGACCAAAGATGTTAAGGCCCATAGTGCTCAGAGCCATTTTTTTGTTACCAATTTCTGACTGCAGACTCCAATAAAACTGTCTGGTTAAAACTGCAATAATAGCAGAGTTAATTTTGATGTAATGGGAACTTTGATTCATTATGAAAAACAGCCTTTTTCTCCTGTTGTGCCATCAAGCACTATTTGATTCCTGTGGATGACCTTTCTCTCATCTAGGTAAGTGTGATATATCATGAGTTAAAAATGAAAATATTGTTACACAGTCTAAAGTTCAATAGTCTTCATAGGGAGGTGGGCATTTCTGTTGTTCAGGGATAAGAGAAAGTAAACTGCTTCGTGCTGTAAGTCTAGCATTCATAGAGGTAGATACTGTGACTCATGGATAATAGAAAGTGTAAATTTGCTGAACATGCTACAAGTATCTTCTCATTAGGAAGTTGGCTATATCATTTATGATTACGGGAGAGATACATACTTTTAACAGTAGCTGTCTTGTATAGTACTGTTGGCATGCTAACCAAAATGTTTAATTTTGTGGTACTGTAAAATAGATCTGACATTGGTGAAAGTACCACAGTCAGGTTTAAATTGAAGCATAAATATTCGAAAATTGATATTGTGACTACAGTGTGATACTGGATGCCTGACAGAAATCTTATTTATGGTGACTGGCTACGCTACAGATCAATCTGAGGCCTAGGTTAGTATGAAAAGTGATAATTTAGTCGTGAGTTGGGGAAAGCAATTTGCCATATTTAATGCACTTTTCGTCATAAAATAGAAATACAGACAATGCATATTACAAAATGCACAATTCTCCAAATCTTTTTGCCTGCCATATTGCTACA
Organism: Schistocerca gregaria; assembly: GCF_023897955.1. NCBI lineage: Eukaryota > Metazoa > Arthropoda > Insecta > Orthoptera > Acrididae > Schistocerca > Schistocerca gregaria. The sequence continues at coordinate 53,052,744 of NC_064925.1, read as the reverse complement.
AAAACTAATTTTGTAATGTTATACTGCTTGACATATGAATCACAGCTTGTTCCTCTGATTACAAACTGAGGACAAATATTTAATAGTCGAAATCTAGATTTATTTAATAAAATCTGACTGCAGTGAAGCTTCATTAAATCCCTCGAGTATTTTGTTGCATGTTAAGTAAATTCATCATAGATAAACTGCAAAAAATGTAAGGGGCCACTACATAATTTGTACCCATGGAAAAATTATTGTGTCAATTCTAGTGCTCGATTCCACTCGTCAGCTTTGGGCGATGACGTCATACCTAAGGCACACCTGCTACATAGAGGCAAACTTTGAAAGCAACTCATCATATCCGTAAACAAATGAATGTAGCATATGATGATATTACAGAGTTCACGTGATTAATTACCTAGGCACAAATTATACCTACAAGAATTAAATGTAAGGAAAATAAATAAGAACAGAAAAAGAAAAGAATACATGTCTGAAATAAATTATTATCATAATTTACGTGAGTAAGAAAAGCACAGAAAATATTTAAATCGAATACAGTATAGCGCATGACAATGTCATAATATTATGAATCAGCATTAACGTTTAATACTAATTGTTAAACCTAACAGCACAAACAAACAAGTAACGAAAATTGACAATAAGTAGAGTCCATCAAATACTGGAACCGGTAACTAGAACTGACTTATTAATTCCATCCATTCCATGGTTCTTTATTTAGATCATTTTAACAACAAGCACATGCACTGAAGTGTTACATACTCTCTTTATTACTATGAGAAAGAGAAAAATTTGGAAGCTGTACCCACAGTATATACTAGTTTTTCACAGTAGTTGTGAGATCGATAAGAAATCTAAAAATCCTGCAAAAACATAGGTCACAGATGTACTACAAAAATGTCCAAAATTATTAACCATCAAATAGTTGGAATCTGTAACTGGAATTTATCTACATAGGTTAATTCTAATTATCGATTCCAATATTCTTTAGTCATGTACTGGCTTTTCTTTTAGAACTTAGTGTGTCAGTTTCGCCACAATTTATGCTACTGTTTTGTACTTCTTGTCATACGTTTCATTATCCCATTTTTCTGATACATTTTAGTTTCTCTCCATCCAAAACCCAAACTCTCCTGCGCTTCTCCCATTTGATTTAATAATTAATAGTAAAATCAATGCTGTGTTCTAATAGTATGACTTCACCATGATTTTTACTGTAATGCAATTTAAAGGTTTTTTGTGCTTTTCTAGTCGCCTAAATTACAAGACTACTTCTTACCAGACTTGAAAATTTGTTTTTAATTCTAGCTATTAATTATTTTCGATATGTTGCCTACTTTCATATGTATCAGTGTATGACACAAAAAGAACCATATGCAAAATCTACACAATGTGTTTATACGTCGCCAAACTCTTACAATTTCGTGCAGTGTCTTACTTTATTCGATGCCCTACAGTAACTATGACAAATAACGAAAAGAAATTCCATCCTTTATCAATGAAAGATACCAGGCTGTAAGATGTCAAACAATCAAATGTTTTCACAGAATATTGTCTTAAAAACAACAGCTATTTGATGGCAGCTGGCGTGTCTGCTCAGATGCTTCGGTGACAGTTCGCATAATGTGGCTGGGCTACACACGTAGAGCAGAGTGGTGGTCACTCGCACATTCGCACAGTGCCGCTGCACACCTAGTCCGCATCGGATCGCTCACGTGGGACGAGATGTCAGAGCGAAACCTCAGGCAGCGCGCACAATCCAAAATCCACCATGTCTCGCTCCCGGTGGCGGGTGTCCAAATGTGCTGCTTCGCACGGCACAGTTAATTCTAGCTGTATAGGGTTTCCGCAACTCGGGCCGTGTTACATTATATCACAGTAGTGTAGGTTCGACAGAACGAGTAATTACAGAAGTTTAGGCTTGGAAACATGTTCCAAAACTTCTGGACTGAACAGAGGCAAGCGGGAGACTTCCTCAACACGGCAACAATATTTATGTGTGTTTGAGGTGGTTATCGAAACCTAAACCCTTATTAGTCACTATTTTCTAATGTACTGTTAAGGGATACTGATGAGAAGATTAGGAAGCAATTGTTCCCAGAATTCTGAACAAATTGTGCTCTGATTGGACACTAAAATTACTTAATACTTTTTCACATTCACTTCGAGTCTCACATATTGCATCCGTCTGAGCACTGAGGACAGATCGTCATTCATCTGGACAAATGCAGTGTTGATGTCATCAGATCTGTCACTTAAGTAAAGCTGGATATAATATGTGCAGCAGCGTAGAAGCGACAAGATGTCACTGACATCTTAGAGGAATCATAGTGCGCCTAGGACTGATCCCTCCAGGATGACATTTTCAGAATGTTGCTGTCTGTTTCTAAAGTAGCTTTCAAAGCAATTCAATTCACAACAAGAAAATTTTAATTGAAAATGCTTTGCTCAAGTGTAGTAGTGTCAACAGCAGTGGAAAAATGCTCTTACTCGAGCACAAAAAATTCGAATACGTCCTCGCTCACTTAAAAGACTGTTAGAAAAGTGCGGTGCCAGCTGCCTCGTTCTATCTTCCTTAGAAACCTTACAAGTTTTCCCAAAAAATTTGGCATGCAAACGTACTCGCTCTCTTTTTTACATGAAACTCACCTCTAACTCCCACAAGCTCCCCTAACTGTAAGTCGCTCACACCTATTAGTTCATCGCTATAAATCGCTCATCCCAGTTGGACTTTCTCGCTAACTCAATCTGCCCAACTCATGGTCATTATTGCTTTGTGTCATAGCTACAATCTCCTTCGTTCTGTCCTACTAGTACTGTCTTCTCTCACTATCGCTGTCGCCGGCCGAAGTGGCCGAGTGGTTCTAGGCGCTACAGTCTGGAACCGAGGGACCGCTACGGTCGCAGGTTCGAATCCTGCCTCGGGCATGCATGTGTGTGATGTCCTTAGCTTAGTTAGGTTTAAGTAGTTCTATGTTCTAGGCGACTGATGACCTCAGCAGTTAAGACGCGTAGTGCTCAGAGCCATTTGAACCATTTTTGAACTATCGCTGTCTCCCTCTTGCTCGCTCTTTACTGTTATCATCTCGTTCATTCCTTCCTAGCGCTACTGTCTCTTCTAACTGTCACTACCTCTATCTTCCTATTTGCCATTGTCGTAGACTGTCTCTCATTATTACTGGCTCTTAACTATCTTTCTCCTTATTCTTTTCTCATTGGCACTGTCTCCTTTAGTCAGCCGCGCGGGATTAGCCGAGCGGTCTGTGGCGCTGCAGTCATAGACTGTGCGGCTGGTCCCGACAGAGGTTCGAGTCCTCCCTCTGGAATGGGTGTGTGTGTGCTTGTCCTTAGGATAATTTAGGTTAAGTAGTGTGTAAGCTTATGGACTGATGACCTTAGCAGTAAGTCCCATAAGATTTCACACACATTTGAACATTTTTTTTTCCCTTCAGTCTTTTCCTAGCACTGTTCTATCGCTGTCAATGATGTTCCACTGCCACTGTGTTCCATTCTTTGTCTCACACTGCCATTATTTCCTTCCAGTATGTACTACTTTCCTGTCTATCTCCCGCTGCCACTGTCTCGGTCTCTCTCAGCATAAAAAAGCGCCTATGTTCGCATGCAAAAAATTTACACAGTTTTTTAATGGTTCCGAGGAAGGCAGATTGGGACAGCTGGTACCCTACTTTTCAAGCAGTATTTTAAATGAACAGAAACATATTCACATTTTTTGTGCTCCAATAGAAGCATTTTTTCGCTGGTTCCCATCTTCTCCCTGCTGCAGCAGGACATATGTCTCACATGAAAAGGAATGTGTTGGTCAGTAAAATTTTGTTAGTTTACTGAAGCGAAATTGAAATAACGCAAAACTAATTTTACATCCCAGATCGGATTTAATGTGGGGAATAAAACTGCAAGTACTGCAGCATGGTGTTTCCAGAAATCTTATGAGGATAACGGACACACTTTATAGCATATTTCTCCGTGCTACGTCAAACTGCGTATTCGATTTGATATCTTTGAACTTCAGTATCTCGGTAAGGGTAAAGATATCAAAAAATTTTCAAGATTATTCTTTATCAGGATCTTAGGAATATATGTTGTAAAAATTACATCTTGCAATGCGCTGCGCGCTTTTGGCACCCAAAAACCAAGTTTATGGGCTGTTTCTCTGTAACTGATACAGAATTTTGGAAACGAAAAGATGACACTTCTAGATAAATGGCTACATAACACACCGTTAAAATGGGATCAATTTTTTGCAGTCATTTACTACTTAGATTTCGTCTCATACCCGATTTTACGTGTACAAATAGGGTAAATTTTAACCTCTGTATCTCGGAACGGCTAAAGATATCAAAAACATTTTCAAGGTTGTGTCAGATATGGATGTTAGGAATATAATGTGTAAATCTGAATCTATTGCTGTGTATAGCTGTCTTGGAATCCGTGGCTCGGTTTTGCTATGAAAAAATTGTGGAGAAACGCCTGTTTTCAGGTTTCTATGGAACCGCCCATGAACTAATGGTGCGTCCATAGATCCCATAAGAACCACCGTAGACCACATCAAGCGCAAAAAGAACCAACCAATTTGTTCGATTTGCCTAAGCTGTGACACTACTGCAGGCAAGTGACACTAAGACGATCCTTATGTTAGATACACAAATGGTCCCTAGCCCAGTGTCTATCCAAAACACTTCTCCCGCCTTTCTATAACCAACAGAACACGAGGTATGAGCCCAGGAAAGAAACTGCCTTTTTTATGCGCGGAGTTTTAGTACGTGCTGGTAAACAAGCAGTTGCAAGCGTATCCATTCTGATGTCACAGTCCCCTGTGGCATGTTTGAGGCCATTAGTTACCTTAATTACAGTAAAAGTTTGTAAAATGGCGATTACGAAAATTGGGCCAATACAGCGGGTGGCCCAAAATATGGGAGCACCGCGAGAAATGCACGCTTGACTGTAGGCTGAAGAGCGAAAGAAACTGGCACTCCTACCTAATATCGTGCAGGACCCCCGCGAGTACGCAGAAGTGCCGCAACACGACATATGTCTGAGTACGGCTGGAGGGAATTGACACCATTAATCCTGCAGGGCTGTCAATAAATCCCCAAGAGCACGAGGCGAAGGAGATCTCTTCTGAACTGCACATTGCAAGGCATCCCAGATATGCTCAATAATGTTCACGTCTGGGGAGTTTGGTGGCCAGCGGAAGTGTTTAAACTCAGAGCAGTAATCCTGGAGCCACTCTGTAGCAATAATGCATGTGTGAGGTGTCGCTTTGTTTTTCTGGAATTGCCCAAGTCCGTATGAATGCATAGTGGAGACGAATGGGTGCAGATTGTCAGACAGGATGCTTACGTACGAGTCACCTGTCAGAGTCGTGTCTAGACGTATCACAGGTCCCAAATCACTCCAACTGCACATGCCCCACACCATTACAGTGCCTCCACTAGCTCGAACAGTTCCATCCTGACATGCACGGTCCATGGATTCATGAGGCTTTGTATCCATACTCGTACACGTCCATCCGCTCGATACAATTTGAAACGAGACTCGTCCGACCAGGCAACATGTTGCCAGTAATCAACAGTCCACTGTCGATGTTGACGGGCGCAGGTGAGACGTAAAGCTTTGTGTCGTGCAGTCATCAAGGGTACACGAGTGGGCCTTCGACTCCGAAAGCCCACATCGATGATGTTTCGTTGAATGGTTCACACGCTGACACTTGTTGATGGCCGAGCATTGAAATCTGCAGCAATTTGCTGAGGGGTTACACTTCTGTGACGTTGAACGATTCTCGTCAGTCTTCATTGGTCCCGTTCATGCAGGATCTCTTTCCAGCTGCAGCGATGTCGGAGACTTGAAGTTTTACCGGATACCTTATATTTACGGTACACTCGTGAAACGGTCGCACAGGAAAATCTTCGCTTCATCGCTACCTCGGAGATGCTGTCTTCCATCGCTCGTACACCGACTGTAACACCACTTTCAAACTCACTTAAATCTTGATAATCTGCTATTGTAGAGCAGTAACCGATCTAAGAACTGCGCCAGATACTTGTTGCCGACTGCAGCGCCGTATTCCGTCTGTTTGATTAGTTCTGTATTTGAATAGGCATGCCCATGGCAGTTTCTTTGGCGCTTCACTGTAGATGCTGTTGCTAGCCGAGTCCGCAGGAGTGGTCAGTACGTCTGAAGCGTCAGTGGCGGTCAGAATAGTGTTATGTGTATTTCCGAGTGCGTTATGTCGGAGATCCGTCGACAAATCGTTGGCTGCTTCCGTAACCAATGTAGCACAGTTGTTTGATGTTCTAAGAGGCACGGGATTGAAGATTTATATCGCATTCAGGGAAATAGGAAAAAAACGTCTTCTGCTACGTCGCAACGTGGTCGAAAACGTGTGTGAGTGATAGGGACAGACGGTCATTGAAGAGGTTTGTGACGAAAAAGGCGAGGACAACAGTTGCAAATGTCTCTGTAGAACGGAGTGTCCAACTCGCGTACCCTGTCAGCACCAAAACAACCCGAAAGATCTCCAGTAGCAGTTAATTGCTGGGCGAAGTGGAACTGGAAAAGCACTCATCAGTGATGCAAATGCCCATAACAGGAAAACAGAGCCAAAGCCGTAAAAGCTAGACTATGGAGCATTGAACGAACGTCATTTTGTCGGATGTGTCTTGTTTCACTCTATTTACAACTTCTGGCCGAGTTAACGTCCCAAGAGTGAAACATGGCGGGGGTACGGTGATGATAGGGCAGTCATATCGTGATATTCCTTGGGCCCCAAGGGTACCTGTGAGATCGCATTACTGCCAAGGATTATGTGACAATTTTGACTGATCAGGTCCATTCCAAGGTATAACGTTTGCTCCCCAATGGTGATGTTGTGTTCCATGGCGATAGGGGCTCTGTCCACACAGCTTGCATAATCCAGAATTGGTTTTGCGAGCACGAGGAGGAATGGCGCATCTCCTCTGGTCACCACAGTGACCAGATCTCAATCTTATTGAGCCTTTATGGTCCACTCTGTAGAGAAGACTGCACGATCACTGTACATCTTCATCATCGTTGCCTAAACTTGCCACTGTTTTGCAGGAAGAATGGTATAAGATTCCCTTGAAACTAATACAACAGCTGTATTTATTCATCTCGAGACGATTGGAAGCTGGTTTGATTGCCAACGGTTTTCTTGTGTGTGTGTGTGTTTGAGGTTTACGGGCGCTAAACAGCGTGGTCATCAGCGCCCAAGCACATAAAAACAGGAACACATGCGGTGAAGGGACTAAGACGAACAGCGATCAAGGAGAATGGCTAAAAGACGCAGGCCTGACGCAGTTCCATATCCCCACATACGGAGGCAAAACAAGAGGAGAAGGAACACACTAAAAAAGGAAAGGAAACACAAGGAAAAGAGAACAGAAACCGAAGGGAAACAAGGAGGTAATCGTGACTGGCGGGCCTCTTACCTAAAACCTGGGTGAGCCATTCACCCAGCAGACGGTTTTCTTATGCCGTATTAGGCGTGGCAGTTTATTGTGTTTCTGGTGTTTCCACATTTTCGTGCTCCCCCTCTACGTGCATAGAAGTTGAATTTGCGTATGTAACACAGCGCATAAAATGTTAACTGGCTGGTAATCACAAGGTGATTGTGCATTTTTATTCTTTAGGAATAGGACAGACTATGATTTTTAACCGTTGAGTAGGAATTATCTGATTATACTGTAGTAAGACATGTTAAACAATAAATCCACAGTGTTCCGGCATTAATTTCATTCCTGGCACATAAGCAACATCAGCGCAGAAAATTACAAATCGCAATGGTGCAACCTTTGTAAATCAAGTGTTCAAGAAATTCTCGAGAATGTTTTAAAGAACAGAAAAGTGTGTGTAAAGTTGGGCCAGCACACCTTGATTCCCGAACAATAACAACGATGCGTGGACAAGTGGCACAACTTTATTGAAATGCAAAAATACAGACAGTTCCTTACAAGAAAAGTCATCAAGTTTAATGATATCTGTAGGAACCAACCACAAAAAGGCAAAGTTTAGAAATTCATACGGGATAACCGACATTCAAGCCAATGCTACGGACGAGTCGAACAAGATCCCTAAGAACGGCTTTACTGACAGTTTCGCATGGCTATGTGAAAGTTACGTGCGTTGTACTAAAGTACGGAGAAATACAATGTACTGTAATATATTTTCGAGGATACAATTTTCTTATGATTTGTAACAGCTGCTATTTCAATAGACACGTGATACTGAATGAATATGGCGAGTTTCCGAGGTCTGACACATAATTTGTTAACTGATAATTGCTCTGTCTGTCTAGTGAGGTGACAGGAGGTGTACAGGAAATGAATCAATACAATGAAGCGCTCCAACCGCGTAAATCGATGGGCCGACTGGAGCGGAACCGAGCTGAGTGGAAAGGCAATGTGCGCTGCGAGCTAAAGAATTTGTCTCCGAGGGGTCAGATCCACCACGAAAGTCAGTATATGTCTATGACATTAGCAAAGTCATTTATCTAACGAAGAAAAGTTTGCAGTTACACGACTAGACTATACCCGCCTATTTCTTGTTGAAAGTGGCCCATGCTTCATCTACCTCTGCACTAAAGGTATTGTAAATTTCTGTAGATTCACTATGGTACTTGTCACTTGGAAACTGCTTCACTGTAGCTTATGAACAAATTATAAGAGTTCCGTGTGTTTTAATAGATTACCCAAAACGGCCTTGCAGTTGATTGTTATGTTATATAAGAAGAGAGAGAAAATCGATCTACCTCTTGTTTCCATACACTTCTTCATTTTAGTGATCAGTTTTAATCAAAGTTCCAAATAACTCAAGATCTACGTCTACATGGGTACTTTGCAAATCACATTTAAGTGCCTGGCAGAGAGTTCATCGAACCACCTTCACAATTCTCTATTATTCCAGTCTCGTATAGCGCGCGCAAAGAACGAACACCTATATCTTTCCGTCGTGATCGTTTCTCCCTATGTAGGTCGATGTCAACACAATATTTTCGCATTCGGAGGAGAAAGTTGGTGATTTGAATTTTGTGAGAAGATTCCGTCGCAACGAAAAGCGCCTTTGTTTAAATGATGTCCAACCCAAATCCTGTATCATTTCAGTGACACTCTCTCCCATATTTCGCGATAACACTAAACGTGCTGCCCTTCTTTGAACTTTTTCGATCAGTCCTATCAGGTAAGGATCCCGCACCACGCAGCAGTATTCTAAAAGAGGACGGACGAGAGTAGTGTAGGCAGTCTCCTTAGTAGATCTGTTACATTTTCTAAGTGTCCTGCCAATAAAACGCAGTCTTTGGTTAGCCTTCTCCACAACATTTTCTATCTGTTCCTCGCAATAATTGTAATTCCTAGGTATTTAGTTGAATTTACGGCCTTTAGAATTGACTGGTTTATAGTGTAAGCGAAGTCTAACGGATTCCTTTTAGCACTCATGTGGATGACCTCACATTTTCCGTTATTTAGGGTCAACTGCCAATTTTCGCACCATTCACATATCTTTTCTAAATCGTTTGACAATTTGTTTTGATCTTCTGATGACTTTATTAGTCGATAAACGACAGCTTCATTTGCAAACATCCTAAGACGGCTGCTCAGATTATCTCTCTAATCTTTTATATAGACAAGGAACAGCAAAGGGCGCATAACACTACCTTGGGGAACGACAGAACTCACTTCTGGTTTACTCGATGACTTTCCGTCAATTACTATGGACTGTCACATCTCTGACAGGAAATCACAAATCCAGTCACATAACTGAGACGATGTTCCATTAGCACGCAATTTCACTACAAGCCGCTTGAGTGGTACAGTGTCAAAAGCCTTCCGAAAATCCAGAAATAATGACTCAATTTGAAATCCCTTGTCAAAAGAACTCAAAACGTCATGCGAATAAAGAGTTAGTTGTGTTTCGCAAGAACGACGTTTTCTAAATCCTTGTTGACTGTGCGTCAATAGACCGTTTTCTTCGAGGTAATTCACAATGATCGAACACAATATATGTTCCAAAATCCTGCTGCATATCGACGTTAATGATATGAGCCTGAAATTTAGTGGATTACTGCTACTACCTTTCTTGAGTATTGGTGTGACCTGTGCAACTTTCCAGTCTTTGGGTACGGATCTTTCGTCGAGCGAACGGTTGTATATGATTGTTAAGTATAGAGCTAATGCATCAGCATAGTCTGAAAGGAATCTAATTGGTATACAATCTGGACCAGACTTGCTTTTATTAAGTGATTTAAGTTGCTCCACTACTCCGAGGATATTTACTTCTACGTTACTCATGTTGGCAGCTTTTCTTGATTAGAATTCTGGAATATTTACTTCTTTTGTGAAGGCATTTCGAAAGACTGTGTTTAGTAACTCTGCTTCAGCAGCACAGTCTTCGATAGTATCTCCATTGCTGTCGCGCATTGGCGTTAATTGTATCTTGCCGCTAACATACTTCACATATGACCAGAAACTCTTTGGATTTTCTGACAGGTAGCGAGACAAAGTTTCGTTGTGAAAAATGTTATAAGCATCTCGCATTGAATTCCGCGCTAAATTTCGAGCTTCTGTAAAAGATCGCCAATCTTGAGGATTTTGCGTCTGTTTATATTTGGCATGTTTGTTTCGTTGTTTCTGCAACAGTGTTCTGACCCGTTTTGTGTACCAAGAAGGATCAGCTCCGTCGTTTGTTAATTTATTTGGTATAAATCTCTCAATTGCTGTCTATACTACTTCTTTGAATTCAAGCCACATCTGGTATACACTTATATTATTAATTTGGAAGAAGTGGAGATAGTCTCTTAGGAAGGCGTCAAGTGGATTTTTATCTGCATTTTTGAATAAGTATATTTTTCGTTATTTTTGGAGGATTTGGGGGTTACAATATTCAATCTCGCTACGACAATCGTGTGTTCACTGATCCCTGTATCCGTTTTGATGCTCGTTTTTAACTCAGGATTGTTTGTTGATAAGAGGTCAAGTGTGTTTTCGCAACCATTTACTATTCGCGTGGGCTCATGAACTAACTGCTCGTAATAATTTTCAGAGAACGCGTTTAGCACAATTGCGGATGATGTTTTATGCGTACCTCTGGAATTAAACATGTATTTTCGCCAACATATCGAAGGTAAATTAAAATCACCACCAACTATAATCCTTTGAACTGGGAGTAGTAGGGAGATGGGGGTATCAGTGCAGTTTTGATATCAAATTAATATGCAACATAATTAAATTGATCAATTTATCACCCCCACCACGAACACACCCACCCCTGGATGACGTCGCATCTTTCCCCAGCTGCATGTATGCCCCAGCCACCTATCCCCCCTCCCCCTCCCCCTCCCCCCTCCCACACCTTCCACCTACCCTACTGGTGGGAACTTCAAATTTTGGTGGGAATTTCTTTGTCCCAGGACAGTGTTGACATCCCAACCCCCACCCCTACCTGGGAATTGGCGGGAAAAGGACACAGCCTGTGCTGTATAGGATGGACATATATCTTAATTTAAACAATTTGAGACAGTGCCTCTATCTGATGTCTTCACCCCGAGGTCCGGAGTCCAACTGACCAACACAGCACTGCTACCAGAGGGCGCCATCCTCCCTCCCATGACGTAATTCAAGATGACAGTCTGCATGGGGAAAATGATGGGAAAAGAACTCAGCATGTTTTGGGCTGGTGGAGAGAGGAAGGAGTGTGCTTCATTTATTGTTGGAACAATTTATTTAGCGACATATTTCACATAGTTTATTTATTACCCTGATACAAAACACGCAACCTGACATGCTTGAGGTCGCAGTAAATAGTCTACAGATCTCCAAAATACTCGTAAATAATGCAGTACAGTGATATGCAGACAAGCAAACAACCCGTAAATTGCCGAAATAGTGCGGCACACAGCATACAGACATGCAAACTACTCGTAGGTCACCGAAATAATGCGTGTTTAACACTATGCAAATACACTCACAATGCTTAAACACTCAAAAATAATGCAGTGCACAAAGACTCAGTGCACGTAAAAAACACAATGTATCAGCGACTCGAACCCTGGTCCTCCCGGGGGGAAGGGGGGGGGGGAGCCCAAGTGTACCTCCAAACACAATTAAACCACCAGAGACACTTGGAATTGACGGGAAATTAGAAATGGCGGTGCCCTTTCTGGGACTCGAACCCTGGTGCTCCTGGATGGAAAGCCCAAGTGCGCCCCTAACATATGGAAACAGTCCACGTTCGGGAGAGGAAGGTTAGGTTACTGTACTTTATTTATTTTGGCCGGGAAACTGACGCAAATATCGATCTTAATTACGTAATTGATCACAAAGATCGGTCCTAGTTACACAACTATATGCATAGTCCTGCCCAAGGATGGCAAAAAAGCGTAATACGCTACAAAAACTGACAGTACCATACAACTGCTGTTATCATGCTGGGAAGAAATCTCGCAATACCACTCGAAACCAGCGACAGAAACACTCAAACTGTACCCTACACCTATAAGCTGGTGGGAAATAGGCTGGGGTGTTAGGTACTATCTTTATTCTTTTTGGCAGGAAATATGTTCAACTGACGAGATGCTGGTGTTGGACTGAGAGGAGCTTAAAAAGTATATTACCTGTAAGCATACAGCATCTACCGCTGTTTCACATCAGAGTTCGCTACAGACGCCTACTAAAACTCAGCCTGCAATGCAGCTAACCGATGCCAATACACGCAATAACAGCTGATGGAAACAATGTGTCAGAGTTCTAATTACACTTCGAAATTTTTATGAAAAAACCAGCACTTGTCATGAATGGGTCATAATGCAGCACATGTACTTGGGAAAATTGTCATCCTAAAAGACTGCAGAGGGGGTGGTAGTTGAACGTGCATTCTCATCTATGTACAATCACAAACTGCCGAAAATCGAGACCCTCTCCCCTCCCTCCCTCCAACCACCTACGCCATGGATGGATAGAGGGAGGGAGGGAGGGAGGGAGCTACTCCGCCAACAGCCTCACGGCATGTGATGGCCGCTGTCTGCCTTGAGGCGATGGTCCTTCACCAAAACAAAAGCACTTATATTTAACTATATAATAGGAGATAAAAGAATGGCTGTCCTGAATGGTTGTTGGTCATCTAAAGTGTAGTGAAGCAGCTGCCCCTAATGGTTAGGGGCGCAACTGCGGCGACGAGCTGTCACAGACTAGGCAGGTCCTCAACACCTGCAATAGGCCTCTCGTTCTGCGATGGAAAACACTCTTGTTTAGCGTCACGTAGGACGCTTCAGACGGGACCGAGGGAGAGCCGCTGTCTTCTAGGGAAGTTGTCCAGTTTTCTGTGCTGGACTGTTTGACATCAACGCAACTCCTATAAAAAAGCAACTATTAAAAAAAGGGAAGAAAACATTTGCGACGATGATAAATGTCCTCTCTCCATGAAAATAGACAAAGTCCATTTTCATTTAGTTTTATGAGCCAAATCGGTATACTTTTTACGTTAGACTGCTCTAGCATCTCATTATTTTGTAACGTCTAGCGAAGTGTACTGCCACCTATCACAAATGATCAGCACAGACATACTCACCCTGCGTAAAATAAGAAAAAAAACCTTTGAGTAGTTTGATGCGAAAACTATCGATCACTGCAGAATGTCCTCGTTATTTCGAAACTAAATTGATCATGAGAGTCACTTTGCATGGTGAGTAATTTTTGTTGTTGTGTTTTCTCTGTAGTTGGATTACACTTACCAGGTAGGTCAAATGGGAATCCATGGAGGGAACACGATGTTCTTTTCGAGGAACACTATTGAGAAATGCCATCTGAAGCTGACCACAGTTGGGTTCTACAGCCCACAACATACATTTCACTATTGAAAGCACGATTGTCGTGACTACGTTACTGTCACCCTGCAAAAAAGGCGGTCTTGAGTCTACAGGTACACACATGGGCCCCGATAGTGTAATGCGTTCTGGTAGAAATGCTGCGTGCGATTTTAAATCAAGTCTATCCATTCAACCACTTGCATTGGATCCTGTAGAGACATCTTTTAATGATATTTGTGGCACTCTCATATCTCGGAATGTGTCACTTTTTGTCTCTCAAGTTGCATTCATGTCTATCACCCAAAACTGTGTGGCGATGCTATTAAATATACAGGTATTGGTTCACTGGAGTACGTGGTTCATGATCGAAGTTGCTTCTAGGGACCAGTGTAAAATTTCATCACCTATACTGTAGTATGGCGTATCCAACAGAATATCAATCACTCGAGAGGGTTCCTGTATTGCTCCTTCGTAAGCAGTTTAATACATTGTATTTCTCGGTTGTAACACATGCTATCAGTGTACACTGCCATACACTTAGTTTTTTCTACCATGACTTGGAGGCCCATGTCAGCTGCTGCTAAACCAACATTAACGTACTTCGATCCTCTGGCTCTTCCAGAAAACTGAACATCGCATGGCATAAATTGTAAAGCTACAACTCCACAGGCTGGTAGAAATAAGGCACAGATGCGATGTTTCTCATTGACAAAAATGTGGAAGAGATCGCAACTTATGGAAACTGGAAGAGTCTGTGGTGTTTCGTGCTGGGAAAATTAGGAAGGCTAAACATCGAAGCAGATCCACGTTTCTCGGAATCCATTCACATCTGTCTCTCAAATATTCTATCATTGTTATTCTGTACCACCCAGCAGAGAAAAATTACGAACTATCTGCGTGCTGGCAGCGAGCACATGTAACAATCCTATTAAATATACAGGTATTGATCCATTGTACAGACGAGTGTAAAGTTGCATCGCCTGTACTGTGGGAGGATGACCATATCCCACAAACTATACAATAAGTCACAAGAGACGCTCCCTGTGACCCTGTGTTGTTGTATGAAACATTGCTTTTTCTGCTGTAACACGCTTCTTACACTCCCATAGATTTTGTTTTTTCCCGCCACGACTTTGAGGCCTGTGTCAGGTTCTATACTGACATTGACATGTTCTGATCCATTGCTTCTCGCAGAAAAGTTGCCGTCGCATGGTATAAATCATGTTGCTGCTGCTGCTACCATAACACACCACACACATTGGATGATTTTAAATAAAAGACAGTTACAACATAAGGAAATTGGAAGAGTTTGGTGGCCTTGTGGAGAGTCTCCAAACTGCTCTCCATAGGTGACTGACGACCTCTACATTTACACTCATCTGCCACAGTGACAGAATAGCTGATGGCTCTGCGTTCCATTTCGACTGATTCCTCATATTGCATCCATGTACGCGATCGTTGTTTCGATGCTAGCCATCCCCAGAAGGTGTTGCCCCCCCACCAAAACTCTTTCTCCATCTCAAACAAGAGATGTCAGTCAATTATGATGTGGTAACCTACGGCGTACCAGTGGATGGATTGGGTGGAAAAGACACCATCGTTGTACTGTAATAATAAGCATCTCATAGTTAATAATGTGAACAATTTTAGCAATTTTACAATAATTTCAACACTGACCAATGATGCAACAGCATGTTTCCCAATTTCCGTATAATCGCTAGACCGTCCCTTCTCTACTTTCCATGTGTCATTGTGAATGTGGATATATGACTGTGCAGTACGTCCATTAATTGTTAATTCTCGAACATATACATCATCAAAGAATACCAGACAGCGCTCTGCATATTTCTAGCACCTCAAGCATAGTGCATAGTGCATAGGCGGACAGCAGCCATCGCGTGCCACGAGGCTGTTGGTGGAGTAGCTCCCTCCCTCCCTCCCTCTATCCATCCATCGCGTAGGTGGTTGGAGGGAGGGAGAGGAGAGGACCTCATTTTCGTCAGTTTGTAATTGTACATGGAGGAGAAAGCACGTTTAACTACCAACCCCTCTGCAGTCTTTTAGGACGACGATTTTCCCCAGTACATGTGCTGCATTATGACGCATTCATTACAAGTGCTGGTTTTTCCATGAAAATTTCGAAGTGTAATTAGAACTCTGACACATTTTTTCCATCACCTGTGATTGCGTGTCTTGGCTTCAGTCAGCTGTGTTGTAGGGACAGTTTTATTAGGCGCCTGTAGCGAACTCCTATGTCAAACAGTGATAGATGCTCTATGCTTACAGGTGATATACTTTTTAAACTCCTCTCTGTCCAACGCCAGCATCTCGTCAGTTGAACATATTTCCTACCAAAAAGAATATAGATAGTACCTAACACCCCAGCCTATATCCCACCAGCTTATAGGTGTAGGGTAGAGTTTGAGTGTTTCTGTCGCTGGTTTCGAGTGGTATTGCGAGATTTCTTCCCAGCATGATAACACCAGTTGTATGGTACTGTCAGTTTTTGTAGCGTATTACGCTTTTTTGCCATCCTTGGGCAGGACTATGCATATAGTTGTGTAACTAGGACCGATCTTTGTGATCAATAACGTAATTAAGATCGATATTTGCGTCAGTTTCCCGGCCAAAATAAATAAAGTACAGTAACCTAACATTCCTCTCCCGAACGTGGACTGTTTCCATGTGTTAGGGGGCGCACTTGGGCTTTCCATCCAGGAGCACCAGGGTTCGAATCCCAGAAAGGGCACCGCCATTTCTAATTTCCCGTCAATTCCAAGTGTCTCTGGCGGTTTAATTGTGTTTGGAGGTAGACTTGGGCTCCACCCCCCCTTCCTCCCGGGAGGACCAGGGTTCGAGTCGCTGATACATTGTGTTTTTTACGTGCACTGAATCTTTGTGCACTGCATTATTTTCGGGTTTTTAAGCATTGTGAGTGTATTTGCATAGTGCTACACATGCATTATTTCGGTGATCTACGAGTAGTTTGCATGTCTGTATGATGTGTGCTGCATTATGTCTGTAATTTACGGGTTGTTTGCATCTCTACACATCATTGTACTGCATTATTTACGAGTATTTTGGAAATCTGTAGACTATTTACTGCGACCTCAAGCATGTCAGGTTGAGTGTTTTGTATCAGGGTAATAAATAAACTATGTGAAATCTGTCGCTAAATAAATTGTTCCAACAATAAATGAAGCACACTCCTTCCTCTCTCCACCAGCCCAAAACAGACTGAGTCCTTTTCCCATCATTTTTCCCCCGCAGAGCTGGGGGGCACTTGCAGCTGGGGAGACCTGTGACATCATCTGGGTGTGGGCTGGGCATGGTTAGGGGCACGGCTGGATGCGGTGGGCAGGGGTGCAGGTGATTAATTGATCAATTTATTTGAGTTGCATATCAATTTGATATCAAAATTGCGCTGATACCCCCACCTACCTACTACTGTTGGGTACTTTGATTGAAATAAAAACTCGAGTTTTCTTTGAATCTTTCAGCAACAGTATCACCTGAATTGGGAGGTCGGTAAAAGGATCCAGTTATTATTTTATTCCAGTTGCCAACAATGGCCACTACCCATACCAACTCACAGGATCAATCTACTTCAGTTATGCGACAAGATAAACTACTTCTAACAGCAACAAACACGCCACCGTCAGCCCTGTTTATCCTATCCTTCTGGAACATCGTTAGGCTCTTTGGAAAAATTTCTGCTGGGCATATCTCCAGCTTTCAGTGCCTATAAGGATCTGAGCATCAGTGGTTTCTATTAACGCTTGGGGCTCTAGTACTTTCCCAATACAGCTACGACAATTTACAATTGTTATACCGATGGTTCCTATATCTACGTTCTGCCTCTCTTTGGCCTGCACACTTTGTGACTGAGGCCCTTCTTGTATTTTCCCAAGGCCCTCTAACCTAAAATAAAAACAACGCCCAGTCTACGTCAGACAGCCCCTGCTACCTGTGTAGCCGTCTTCTGCATATAGTGGACTCCTGACCTATTCAGCAGAACCCGATACCCAACCACCCTTTGGCGTAAGTCGAGAATCTGCAGCCTACACGGTTGCAGAACCATCTGAGCCTCTGATTCAGATCCTCCACTTGGCTCTGTACCAGAAGTCCGCAATCGGTCCTGTCGACTATGCTTTCATCTTGCAAGCAAGACTGGCAGCCTTTACCACTTCTATTAGCTGTTCAAAACCAGAGAGAATCTCTTCTGACCCAAATATGAGCCGACACCTGTAGTTGGCTGCACCCTGTGCTCTTCATGGCATCCAGGAGGACCCGTTCCACGTCTGGAATGACTCCACCCGGTATGCACACGGAGTACACACTGGTTTTCTTTCCATTCTTTGCTGCCATGGCCCTAAGGAGCCCCATAATCTGCCTAACATTGGAGCTCCCAACTATCAATAATCCCACCCTCTGTGGTTGTCCAGATATTGCAGGATGAGAGGTTTTTCTCTGAAACAGGACAGGTGACGGCATCTGGCAACAGTGACAGACACAGACAGCACCTGGAACCTGTTTGTCAGACAAACCGCTGAGGGAAGCCTCCTGGGAAGTCTTCCACCGCCTGCTACGCCCTGGGGCGACCTCCCATTCGAACACGGATGAGGGGTCAACCTCAGTGCGAGCAGTAATTGGGCTGGCCACTGGTGAGGACCGATCGAGGGACTCGAATGCGCTGGACGTCCGTTGGATCCCTATGGCTGGCCCACGAGAGTGGTGCCCATCCACTGCAGCCTCAAGTTGTGTAACCCAAGCTGTCGCAGCCTGGAGCTGAGAGCAAAGTGTCACCAACTCGCCTCACATCCGCACACAACAATCGCAGTCCCTGTCCATACTAATGACCATGCAGATAAATGAACTATCGCCACGTGCTGCGCAACTCTGCAGTAGACCCTGCCGAAAACGCAGGTGCTGTGTCTAATAAATTAGATTAATACGCAGAGATTCACAAATCTAACTACTGAAGCACTCAGGTGAAGCTAAATATTTCGCCCCTAATTAGGAACTTGTAATATGTCACAAAATCGGTTTACTTTCCGACGCAAACGAAAACGGGAGAACTGTGGCTATTAGATATTAAATTAACACGCAGAAACTCAAGAAACCAAACTATTAAAGTACACAGATGATGATATAAAATTCGCTCTTGGTTAGGCACTCGTAAAAGTCAGAAAATCGGTTTCAGTCATTTTCTGATATTGAACACTTATCCCATTCATGGGTCACAAAGTTTGCAAAGTACTACATTAAACACTTACTAACTGATAGAACTGCTTTAAGAAGAAACTAAAACGGCCATTAAGTGCTTTAGTTTTATACAAAACATCCATGAATCCTAAACAGGATTGGACTCATCTAAAAATGGTTCAAATGGCTCTGAGCACTATGGGACTCAACTGCTGTGGTTATTAGTCCCCTAGAACTTAGAACTACTTAAACCTAACTAACCTAAGGACATCACACACATCCATGCCCGAGGCAGGATTCGAACCTGCGACCGTAGCAATCGCACGGTTCCGGACTGCGCGCCTAGAACCGCGAGACCACCGCGGCCGGCTTGGACTCATCTCTGCGAGAGACTTCAAGGGAATATTTTAGCTTCTCGTGAGGGAAGGTTCAGTTACTGGAGTACTTTAAAGCACAGCAAATATAACTGAACGATGATTAGCATATTATCTTCTTACTTCTAAAGCTAAAGAAAGAAAAACAGAAGAAAAACACTTATATTTCAAGTGAGCTAAACATAAAACGCAGGAGAGGTTTCTAGCTTCTCATGAGGGAAGGTTCAGTTACTGACGTATTTTAAAGCAAAGTAAATGTAACTGTACGAAGATTTGCATATTGTCTTCCTACTTCTAAGACTGAAGAAAGAAAAGCAGAAGACAAACACACATATTTCAAGCGACTTAAGCGCAAAACAGGAAGTTTCATTCAGTATACCGTAACATAGTTAACAACATGCAATTTTTACTGTGTGAAGATTTTTATCAATATCATACTAAAGTAAAATCACCCTACAGTTTTCTCATTTCTCCTGCCCTGTGTTCGTAATGAATGATGATTCTGAGTTCTCCTTCCAGTTTTAATCTTTCAACAATGTTCATATTTGAACTGTTCTCTTTCATTGACTTATCGAAGTACAGTATTCCTTGTTACAATTAAGTCTGAGGTTCACCTTGTAAGTTTTTGCATTTGACTAGCAGATGGCGCGAATGAGGTGTGCATTAGTATTATTTTAAAATTTATCATTTGTTATGTTGTTAGGTCGATGACAGCTCGGAAATAGACCAAGCAGTCTGTTTATAGCGAGCATTTCAAGATACAGGTTGTAAAATAAAGGGACTTTTCGCTGGATGATTATTTACGATTTTCATACAAGCCAATTCAACAACAATACCCGAATCACTTTATTCAAGTTTCATTATTCATAAATAAATTAAAAAAATTGTTAAGAAATTACCTTCAGAAAAGACTTTACAATTGCTTCGCAGAGTTTCATGTTGTCGCCCTTCCCTCAGCGACGAATTTCGTAGAGGTCGACAAAACTTTTTTTTGTTCCGAAAAACATCGCTTTTCTTTCAGAAAGTGATTGACGAGGAGGATCAGCGGCTTACCATGAGACAGAAGCATCCCAAGGTATATGGAAGAGTGCAGTGTATTCGATTATGCACAAATATTTAGCTGTCGAAAAAGGTATATTCACCAAGTTTAAAAACTGACTCGTGTTAAATGGTGTAAAAGATTCCTAAGAAAATCGGCCGAGGAAATGTAAAATTCGAATATAACATGCTAAAAGGAGAGGAAGCGTGGATGTATCGTATTTGTATGAGCCGGCAACTAGGCCTCAGTTACTTGTTTGGGTACTCCAACAGAGGAACCTCAGCTAATAAAAGCGGTCAGTTCACATTTGTGTAAAAACGAATATCAACCGAAAAGTTACATCATTTTCATCAAAGCGGAGTCAGCTGTCACACAGGACGTAGTATCTGACGGTGAAAGATATGGAGTTAGTGGTATCATTGTCAGTGTTCACCTGATTTATCTTCTAAGGATTTCTTTTTGTTTCCTTATGTAAAAAAAAAAGCTTGGACTGAAAGTTTCGCCACCGCAAAAACCTGTGGAATCCTTCAAAAACGATGTATCTGAGGTACCAAAATGAGAGTGGAAAATAATATTTCCAGAATTAAAGCAAACAAATACAAAAGTGTATAAATTTTATAGAGAAATATTTTGAGAAACAATAAAACTATTTGTATCTAAAAATGTTTTTCTTTGTTTCTAGAAAAAATTAAAAATCTGCCACCATATATTATTACTGTTACCGTACTTGGCAGTTTCATTTTACACCCTGCTTCTAAATTTTTCTCTCCTATTGGTCATGTTTATCTAATTATCATGTTCTATTACTCTCTTGTATGTCTTCTGTACAGCCGACAGAAGTTTCGTACTCACACAAACGTTTCTGAGCTAAGTAAGAGTTTAGGATGGAATGTAAGAACATTATGAAAAGGAAAGTTGCTACTCACCACATAACAGAGGTGCTGAGTCGGAGATAGGCAAAACAAAATAATTTGCGACAGTCTTTTTGTTGTGCCTATCTGCGACTCAGCATCTCCGCTATATGGTGCGTAGCAACTTTCCTTTTTGTAATATCGCTAACTAAGGGTTTAAATCTTTGTATGATATCAGTTTCGTACGTAAGCTAAGGTTTTAGATGTTTGTGTGGGCTTAGTTGTTACTTATTCCTTATGCGTTTAGCTTCTGCACCACCACTACTAAGCTCGAGTTGATTCTCCGTTTTCATTTTCGACACTGTATGGTATAGAGAGAAAGTATGGTAAGTCGTTCATCCAATTTAAGTGACAATCACGATGCTTCACTAAGCACGGTCATATTGGAGATCGCTTGCTCTGACCCTTCAACTTGTATAGCTTCAACATGAAGTCTTAATCAAAGAGGAAATTCACTTTTTCAGATACTCCAAACACTGTCACGTTTGAAACCACACTCTGAATCATCATCATAGATTAGTCTATGTTTAAAGTACCAGTAA
This sequence comes from Schistocerca gregaria, assembly GCF_023897955.1. Lineage (NCBI taxonomy): Eukaryota > Metazoa > Arthropoda > Insecta > Orthoptera > Acrididae > Schistocerca > Schistocerca gregaria. The sequence continues at coordinate 53,030,833 of NC_064925.1, read as the reverse complement.
TATTTTTCATTTTAGTAATCAAACAAAAATAATTAAACAACAGAAGTTTCGGAACGTACTTTTGTCTTGAAGTAATCGAGGACAGAACAAAAAAAAATGGCTCTGAGCACTAAGGGACTTAACTTCTGAGGTCATCAGTCCCCTAGAACTTAGAACTACTTAAACCTAACTAACCTAAGGACATCACACACATCCATACCCGAGGCAGGATTCGAACCTGCGACCGTAGCGGTCACGCGGTTCCAGACTGTAGCGCCTAGAACCGCTCGGCCACCCCGGCCGGCGAGGACAGAGCAATTGAAATAATTATTTATTCGGACAATCGCAGTCTGTCTTCATAAATATGTGATCCTAGGTAGAAAACGCTTTATTCCAACAATACAGAAGTTTGTAACTTGTTTGTTAAACTTCTTTATTACTTCCTATCGCATCAAATCATCAATTGCAAAAGTCTTTCTTCAGGCTCAGAAACAAGCGATTTGTCACTTTGTGAGAGATGGAGTGTATAAAGAAACGGAGGAGAATTTTTCTCCTGTAGAACTGACTATTTTCTGACTGTTATGCACAATGTGTCAGTGGGTGTATAGTGCAGAGTATAAATTCCCTGCCACATGTCTCATCTTCATTTATTATGACCAGCTCAAGGTAATTTCTGCAATAGCTATAGTGTAACTCACGAACGGTGGCGGCTCACGCATGTCAAGGCACGGACGACGATTGAATTGCGATAAGCGCATGCGCATGCATTCCGCTTGAAGAAAGCCTAGGCCTATATGCTGAAAATTGTCTCTCTCCCTTGCTTATGCGGAATGTATCACGTATCACCACCACCAGCGATGACAACTCGCGACAAATGGAATAAAAATTCACTAAACAATTCGCTACGATCACGTTTAATGCTCACATTAGGTACGGCATTAAAAGGAGAGCGCTCAGAACATTACTATACGCTCATTGGCTGTCGGAGAATGCGTGACGTAGGTGCGTAGAACAAGCCTAAACTCGACCGCCATCGTCCGTGTCTCGAACTATAGTGGCAGACAAGAGGATCTTCCGCGTGATGTGACACAGTTTTTCTCCAGTTTTTCAGGTGTCTGATGAGCAAACCGAATTTCATCAGTCACAGTGCAGCCCACTTCACTCTCGGTATTATCTGGAAAGTAGAGGTGTAATCCTATCTCGCTTTCCAAGAGGAGCAGGGGTTAAGTGCAGTCCGGTGAGATGCGTCACACTACAGAATAAATTGAAAAGAGACAACTTTGAAAAATATTATTCCTCGTATGTTTATTCGTGCTATACCTCTATTGCAGATAACGCTTGTGCGAATTACACAGCACTGAGAGATCCAGTCGATTGTCGGGAGGATGAAATACCAGAATAAGGAATGCAGCGCCGTGAATGTTACAGAGGTACTCCGTGCCGCGGGGCCCCTGCACGTCTTTTGCATACTGCTGGGACTCGAACCATTCGCCATCGACACAAAGAAACAGAGGTTGCGCCGCCGTTGTCGCCACAAGCTGGTCCCATTTTTCTGGCTCTGTGCGGAGCTGTCGACTTTTCTGAAAATGACGTACAATAATTGCATCAGCTTCCTGCAACACTTCAAGGTCTCCAGTTTTATTGAGGCACTAATGAGTACTGCCTTCTATTTCACCAGTGTTACGACGATCTGTTCTGATATGTCTGGAAATCTCCGACAGTATGCCAAGTTGGTGCACATACTGCGATACTGTGACGATCAGCTAGGCGTGACACACGATCGCAAGGCAGCTGTAAAGGCTCGGTGCCTCATCTGGGTGGAAACGGTGCTGGTGCTACTGGTCGGTTTCGCGACCACAAACCTGTACTCGGTGTCAGACTGGCACGCGATGCTGAGGTTTGGACCGTTCACCCTCCAAGTGATGAGGATAACGGCGTGCGCCCTGAGATTCGTCAACCTCGTCACTCTGGTATGGCTGAAGCTTCGGGACGTGAACAGGTGCCTGCAGAGAATGCAGCTGCAGGTGTGGGACAGCTACGAGGGCGCCGACAGCCCCCGTGTCGCGCCGGTGTCCCGCAGGCAGCAGACGCGCCACGACACCGCCAGAGCCGCCGTGCGGCTGCAGGGTGTGGTGTGTGCCCTGCGAGAGGCTTCGCGTGTTGCGGTGGCCACGCACCAGCTGTTCATCGCCGAGGCTCTGCTGCTCGTGCTCACCGGCCTCTCCCTGCTGGTGTTCAAGATCACACAGGTAGGTACTCGCTAGTGAGTAGCAATTTTGAGCCTTACTGCACCGTCAATGCACACTGCACCCTGTGCCCAGCCTAGATTCGACAAAGAGAATTGTTTGAGTTACAGTGAGACTTATTTGAAGCGTCTCATTGCACCTCCCATTGCATAAAAGACATTTCACGTAAGTTAGATGTGTTATCTTCCTAAAAAAAAAAAAATAAAAAAAAAAATAAAAAAAAGGTAAGAATTTCCTCCAAGGCTTCCCAAGAGACAGTCTCCACCCCTTCTGAACTAACTACATGAGTGGAGACAAGATTTGGTTTAAATTCAAACAGACTGTATCTATAACAACTGAGAGATTTATACCACATCAATTAATAAGAGTCGAAACTGACCCCGCGGTACACAAAACTGGTCAGAGCACTGATGTGGAAGCAACGAAATACATTTAAGGGAACGCAAAGTCCTCGAGACTGGAAAAGCTTTACAGAAGCTCTAAATTTAGCGCAGATTTCAGTGCCAGTTGCTTTTAATACACTCGTGGAAATTGAAATAAGAACACCGTGAATTCATTGTCCCAGGAAGGGGAAACTTTATTGACACATTCCTGGGGTCAGATACATCACATGATCACACTGACAGAACCACAGGCACATAGATACAGGCAACAGAACATGCACAATGTCGGCACTAGTACAGTGTATATCCACCTTTCGCAGCAATGCAGGCTGCTATTCTCCCATGGAGACGATCACAGAGATGCTGGATGTAGTCCTGTGGAACGGCTTGCCATGCCATTTCCACCTGGCGCCTCAGTTGGACCAGCGTTCGTGCTGGACGTGCAGACCGCGTGAGACGACGCTTCATCCAGTCCCAAACATGCTCAATGGGCGACAGATCTGGAGATCTTGCTGGCCAGGGTAGTTGACTTACACCTTCTAGAGCACGTTGGGTGGCACGGGATACACGCGGAAGTGCATTGTCCTGTTGGAACAGCAAGTTCCCTTGCCGGTCTAGGAATGGTAGAACGATGGGTTCGATGACGGTTTGGATGTACCGTGCACTATTCAGTGTCCCCTCGACGATCACCAGAGGTGTACGGCCAGTGTAGGAGATCACTCCCCACACCATGATGCCGGGTGTTGGCCCTGTGTGCCTCGGTCGTATGCAGTCCTGATTGTGGCGCTCATCTGCACGGCGCCAAGCACGCATACGACCATCATTGGCACCAAGGCAGAAGCGACTCTCATCGCTGAAGACGACACGTCTCCATTCGTCCCTCCATTCACGCCTGTCGCGACACCACTGGAGGCGGGCTGCACGATGTTGGGGCGTGAGCGGAAGACGGCCTAACGGTGTGCGGGACCGTAGCCCAGCTTCATGGAGACGGTTGCGAATGGTCCTCGCCGATACCCCAGGAGCAACAGTGTCCCTAATTTGCTGGGAAATGGCGGTGCCGTCCCCTACGGCACTGCGTAGGATCCTACGGTCTTGGTGTGCATCCGTGCGTCGCTGCGGTCTGGTCCCAGGTCGACGGGCACGTGCACCTTCCGCCGACCACTGGCGACAACATCGATGTACTGTGGAGACCTCACGCCCCACGTGTTGAGCAATTCGGCGGTACGTCCACCCGGCCTCCCGCATGCCCACTATATGCCCTCGCTCAAAGTCCGTCAACTGCACATACGGTTCACGTCCACGCTGTCGCGGCATGCTACCAGTGTTAAAGACTGCGATGGAGCTCCGTATGCCACGGCAAACTGGCTGACACTGACGGCGGCGGTGCACAAACGCTGCGCAGCTAGCGCCATTCGACGGCCAACACCGCGGTTCCTGGTGTGTCCGCTGTGCCGTGCGTGTGATCATTGCTTGTACAGCTCTCTCGCAGTGTCCGGAGCAAGTATGGTGGGTCTGACACACCGGTGTCAATGTGTTCTTTTTTCCATTTCCCGGAGTGTAATTTCGCGCGACAGCTACGGTCGCAGGTTTGAATCCTGCCTCGGGCATGTCCTTAGGTTAGTTAGGGTTAAGTAGTTCTAAGTTCTAGGGCACTGATGCCATCAGGTGTTAAGTCCCATAGTGCTTAGAGCCATTTGAACCATTTTTAAAAATAATTTCTTGCTTTTAATAGTTTCCACAACGAAACTCTGTCTCTAAATCTGTTAGAAAATCCAGAGAGATATTGGTCGCATGTAAAACACACCAGCAGTAATACCTTCACTGCGCGGTAGTGATCGAAATGTTACCATTGTCAGACCCACTAAAGCGGAGTTACTAAATACGCTTTTCTGAAATGCCTTTACCAAAGTAGAAGAAGTAAATTTTCCAGAATTCGAAGCAACAACTACAGCAAACACGAGTACCATACCCAAGTTAATGTACTAGATGTAGCGAAGAGACTCAAATGACTCAATAAAGACAAGCCTTCTAGTCCATATTGAATACCAATCAGGTTCCTTTCAGAGTATGCTGATGTAATAGCTCCCTATGTAGCAATCCTTTGCAACTGCGCTCTCAGTGAAAAGACCAGGGCCTAAAGACCGAAAAGTTGCACAGATCACTTAATACTAGAGAAAGGAAATACGAATAATTCGCTGAATTACAGACCAATCTCACTGACGTTGATTTGTAGCAGGGGTTTGGTACATATAATGTACTCAAACGTTGTGATTCACCTTGAAGGAAACTAACTATTGACACATAGTCTGCACGGATTCAGAAGTGCTGTTCTTGTGCAACATAACTAGCTTCTTATTCACATGCAGGAGCGACTGCTATCGACAGGCGATCTCAAATTGATTTCATATTTCTAAATTGCAGATAGCCTGTGACACCGTTTCTCACTAGCGACTTCCAATCACATTGCGTGCTTATTGAGTATATCGTCTCAGTTGTGCGACTGGATTCGTGATTTCCTGTTAGAAAGGTCACAGATTACAGTTTAGTTTCGCAAGGGAGTGTTATACATCCTCTTATGTTCCTAATCATATAAACGTTTTACATCAGAAGATATATCTACGTTGTGAAAAGTGGCAGCTGATTCCACATGAGTACGAAAAGGAATGCATTAAATTTCGGGTACACAATAAACCATGCAAATCTAAGGGGCGCTAATTGAACTAAATACCTAGGGATTACAATTACGAACAACTTAAACTGCAATAGTTACGTAGCTAATGTTGGTAAGATGAACCAAAGGCTGCGTTTTATTGGCAGAACACTTACAAGGGAAACTCCCCATCGCGCACCCCTCAGATTCAGTGGTAAGAGGACCCAGTGGACAGCCCGTCGAAAACGGAGCGCAGATCAAACATGGAAGCGAGAAGAAGGTGTGCTGGAGCGTGAAAGAAAGCAAAATTGACACACTAAACGGTCCATGGAGAAGAAGTGCAATGTAGAACAAACTGCAACGCACTGGCGTTGTGGTTAAGTCGTTACAATGTAGCACTACCAGGCGTGCGATCCGTGTGCAAACCACCCTCGTGGCAACTATTTTTTTTTTCACTGTTCGCATTACTCAAATTTGTGTCTGTGGCATGGTGTAACGTTCATCTGCAACAGCGAGGTATAAGGTAGTTGCCTATAATGGCAGTTTATTCTGCACAACTAGTCTATAAGCATCCGAAAGGAAATGGCTTTCGAATGACAACCGCAAACGCTTGATGTCAAGGTGACAAGTCAACCAAATCCCCCACCGGAAAACATGTCTGGTGTGTCATACACGGCATTAGTGTATGTGAGTCATATGATAGGAATCTCTTATCGAAGCACCTAATTTGTACGACTGATGACTGAGTGAGTGGGATATGCCTCCTTTCCCGATATAGGTGTTCGTATGAATGTGAATGTGATCACTCGCAAGTAAATGATGAAAACATAATACACTCATTAAAAAAGTATCGCATCACCTCGGTTCCGAGAGTTCCAGAACATGTACAGAAAATTGGAATAGAGATTAACATAAACATCATTTCTGCCCTTTTTATTGCTCATGAAAACCAGACATTGCATGTTGTAGTACCATACAGCGAGACCTTCACAGGTGGTGGTCCAGATTGCTGTACACACCGTCACCTCTAATATCCAATAGCACGTCCACTTGCATTGATGCATGCCTCTATTCGTCTTGGCATACTATGCATAAGTTCATCAAGGCACTGTTGGTCCTCATTGCTACACTCCTCAACGGGGATTCAGAGTAGATCCCTCAGAGTGGTTGGTGGGTCACGTCATTCATAAACAGCCCTTTTCAATCTATCTCAGGTATGTTCGATAGGGTTCATGTCTGGAGAACAGGCTGGCCACTCTAGTCGAGCGATGTTGTTATCCTGAAGGGAGTCATTCACAAGATGTGCACGATGGGGACGCGAATTGTCGTCCATGAAGACGAATGCCTCGCCAATATGCTGCCGATTTGTTTGCTCTACCGGTCAGAGGATGCCATTCACACGCATCCTACAGCCGTTACGGAGCCTTCGATGACCACCAGGGGCGTACGTCGTTCCCGCATGATGCCATCCCAACCTTGCTGCACTCACTGGACAATGTGTCTAAGGCGTTCAGCCTGACCGGGTTGCCTCCAAATACGTCTTTGACTATCGTCTGGCTGAAGGCATATGCGTCACTCATCATTGAAGAGAACGTGATGCCAATCCTGAGCGGTCCATTCGGCATGTTGTTGGGCCCATCTGTACCGCGTTGCATGGTGTCGTGGTTACAAAGAGGGACCTCGCTATGGACGTCGAGAGTGAAGTTGAGGATCATGCAGCCTATTGCGCACAGTTTGAGTCGTAACACGATGTCCCGTGGTTGCACGAAAATCATTATTCAACATGGTGGCATTGTTATCAGGGCTCCAGCCGGCCGCGGTGGCCGTGCGGTTCTAGGCGCTTCAGTCCAGAACCGCGGGACTGCTACAGTCGCAGGTTAGAACCCTGCCTCGGGCATGGATGTGTGTGATGTCTTGAGGTTAGTTAGGTTTAAGTAGTTCTAAGGGACTGATGACCTAAAATGTTAAGTCCCATAGTGCTTAGAGCAATTTGAACCTTTTGTCAGGGCTCCTCCGAGCCTAATCCGTAGATAGCGGTCATCCATAGCAGTAGTAGCCCTTGGGCGGCCTGAGCGAGGTATGTCATCGACAGTTCCTGCCTCTCTATATCTCCTCCATGCCCGAACAACATCGCTTTGGTTCACTCCGAGACGCCTGGACACTTCCCTTGTTGAGAGCCCTTCCTGGCACAGAGTAACAATGCGGACGTGATCGAACCGCGGTATTGACCGTCTAGGCATGGCTGAACTTAGACAACACGAGCCGTGTACCTCCTTCATGGTGGAATGACTGGAACTGATCGGCTGTCGGAGCCCCTCCGTCTAATAGGCACTGCTCATGCATGGTTGTTTATATCTTTGGGCGGATGTAGTGAAATCTCTTAACAGTCAAAGGGACTGTGTTTGTGACACAATATCCATAGTCAACGTCTGTCTTTAGGAGTTCTGGGAAGCGGGATGATGTAAAACTTATTTTGGTGTGTGTAATTTGTTACATACGCTGCAACAAATGAATGCAACAGTTTCACTATCACACAGTTTTTCTGTGCTCTTCAAAACATACATTGAAGTTGATTTCCTCTTTGGAAGTCGTGGCTCTTGCATTCCTTTGTTGTGACATAGTTCATACCCGTTTATTTGTTGGTTTCATTTCCGTGAGACGTCGATGTGGTATCTGCCTTCTGTCACTATTCATCACATTTACTTGCGACGGTAACGTATCCTTACTACATGACTCATATTCTAATAACTAATGTATAGTAATGCAACTACCGAGGCTATATAAAGAGAAAAAAACATTTCAGTGACCGGACGCTCATATTGTTGTAAAAAAAAGGCACGAAAAATTTTGGACATGAATCGCCCACTTCGCAGTCGAACATCATGACCACTTACCCACGACACCGTTGCAGATTGCTCTTTATTGCACTTCTTTTCTTGGACCGTTCACTGTTTCTATTTTGCTTTTTTTTTTCAGAGTTCAGGAGCCCCTACTTTCATGCTTGATCTATGTTCAGTTTTTGACGGGCTGTCCACTGGGATATCTTCCCACTAAATCTGAGGTAGGTGCGATAGGGAGTTTCCCTTGGTACAAGACGCAACACATGCACTAAAGAGACTGCCTACACTGTGCTTGTCCGCCGCCTGCTGGAGTATTGCTGCGCGGTGTGGGATCATTACCAGACAGGATTAACGGAGACCATCGAAACAGGTCAAAGAAGTGCAGCTCGTTTCGTGTTATCGTGGAATAGGGGTGAGAGTGTCATAGATATAGCACGTTGGTACGCGCGTTCGGGCAACAATCATTAAAACAAAGCTATACCTCGTCAGGCGAGATCTTTTCACTAAATTTTGATCTTCAGCTTTCTCCCTCGAATGCGAAAATATTTGGCGACACCCGCCTACAAAGGAAGAAATAATTATCGTAATAAAATAAGAGAAGTCGGAGCGCAGACGAAAAGGTTTAGGTGTTGGTTTTTCCCGCGCGCTGTTCGAGAGACGAGCAGTAGCGAAACAGTATGGAAGCGGTTCGATGAACGCACTGACAGGCACTAAAGTGTGAACTGCATAGTAGTCATGCAGATGTAGATGTTCTGGTCTATTGTTAGTGATGTCGCTGTGTAGTGGATAAATGTGGGGAGGCAGTGACTCAGTCATCACGTCAGTAGGCATGAGAAAATAACTGACTGGTGTCATCGTAGAGACTGTAAGAAATCAAAGATATTACTCGCATACTGAAATTTTCGCAAATAACTACGTACATATTGCGAACATTCGCCTGCCTTCTTCGGGATACGAAACAACCAAAAGTTACTATAATGTGTATTTATTTATTGCCAAACAGTTTTGGCAATCGACCATCTTCCTATCTTGGATACCATTACAACAGGTTAAAGAAGGATTCCTTGTCACCAGGTACCGGATGAACACAAAAGAACTTTACATTTCCAGAAATCCGCACAAACGAAATGTTGCAACTTATTCACCTCAAAACTGATCCCATTAATAGAATATATTTGGAAGATTCTTGTTTTTTACTGTTTTCTTATTGGTGGTAGGGATTCGATATGTGGTCCTTGAGTCAAATGTTAAATGTGAAAATGTTATTCATACTCTTCTCAAACCTTGTGCAACATGGTGGTGGTGTGCAGCTGTGATTTGCTGCAGTAGTTCTAGTGACGGTTGTGGCACATGTGGGGCAAACACTTTGTCTTTCACATAACCTCATACAAAATCACAGGGGGTTAAGTGTGGCGATCGGGCTTGGCCGTCTGCACCATGCCGTCACCATAAGCACCTGCATGGGCGAGCCATCGTCCAGGCAGATGTGTGTTGAGGTTTTACCGTACAGCCAAGTGAAAGTAAGGAGGTACGCCATCTTGTTGCAAAATGAAGTTGGAAACTCTTGCACCTGACGCAAGAGGCACAATGAAAGCATGTTGCGGTAGTAAACGCCTGTGGTCGATTTCTCTATGAATAACAAGCGGCTGTGAATCTTCTCCCTCAATACCGTGTAGAACACATCGAACGTTGGTGAATATCATTTATGTTCGATGGAGAAATGAGGTTTCTCTGTTTCTCAGGAATGAACATTGTGCCCACTAACTTTACCATTAGCGTGAAACGTTACTTTGTCACTTAACAGTTAACCTCTTTCACGTGTGTTATAGTTTGTTCGTCCCTGCCAGCATCTCGGAACAGAAGTCAGATGGTGCAACATAATTTCCCGTCCCAGTCGCGATCTGTACAGTTTCATATGCAAGAATTTACGCAGGATTTGTAAATAGTTATCTGGTATCTGAAGCTCACGACTTTCTCAATGTGTCGATTTCTGTTGGCTTTGTTGAAATGCTGCTCAAAAGCGGTTAACATTTTGCTCCGGCACTTGAGGTCGACCAGGACTTTTGCCTCTGCAAATGCAGCCGTTCTCTTCAAATTGTTTGTGCCACGTGGCTCCTGATGGAAGTGAGCGCGAAATGCTCGTCGAATAGCATTTGCAACTTCCTCTTTGTTAACGTTTCGTTGTATGATTTTTTGAAAGAGCGAAGTTCATTTGTGCTCATCCTGTACACAATAATAGTGTGTCCATCTCTATATAGTGACAGATGCACAACGGATAATAATTAAGGAATTTTAGTTCAACCTGCTGTAGTGGAATCCGTGACTTGAAGCTGGTCGCTTGACTGAAGCTGGTTGTGGATAAATAAACACAAATACGACGGCTCTTGATGGCTTCGTGATGCTGCTCTTTCAGTACATTGAAGCTGTGCAGCACTGTTTGCAAAAATATTTTATTATTTAGTCTTGAAAGCTGTAATTTCGTCTTCTTAAGCTAGGTATACTCGTGGGTAGTTCTTCGCTGTCTTAGAGATTTTGCGATTAATACGTGCCAAATAAACGGCGGTGAGAGTGAGCTCGCACGCAGTAACCGTGAATGGGGGCGAGATCGCATACAACGTCTCTGTGCGAGTTAAGCCGGCAACTTCCATCTCTCGACAACTGATCTTCATAGCTCTCAGACAATAAAAACTATACAGGCGTTGTCGGGGGAGCTTTTCTACGCTACCACATATCCATAGTATATTTTGCCGAACTTGTGCACACGTTAAGTGAAAGAAGTCACCAAACTGCGTGCTTTGAGCCACAATTTGTGTCCGTGAGATGACCCTAAGCGAAGTCGGCCGTATCACGTTCAACACGAGCAACGACAGCAGTTAGCCTGTTTCGAAAGTTCTAGACTTAAACATTGTAACGCAGCGAAGAACATATAAAAACATCACAACTATATTATATCGAATTAATAACTGCAAAAAACGGAGACGACTCGATCAAATGTTAATAAGAACGAGAGATTAGCGCGTTATCTATTATGCCACACAGACTCTGCAGCTAACTGCTCTACCTGTATAAACGTATACCGGCATTGTCGGGGCAGTTGAGACTGCTGTAGCGATGGGTACACATGGTGAAGTCAAGAATGTAGCCAAAAGGGGGGAGGGGCAGGGGGGCTCCAGAACCCCGCCCCACCTATCACGTAAATGAAATTACCCACGAACTAGTTGCCGTGTAGTAAAATTGAAAGATATTTTGATTTCCAGTCATGCGATGAAAAAGGGATACGCACTATCGATAGTCAGCAAGGCCGACGATAGGTTTAAACTATCTGTATATCCATAGCATTTTCGGCCAAACAAGCCCAATTGTTGGTCTTCCTTGAGCTCAATTGTTGTTTTGTTGATCAGTTCAGTTCTTACTTGCAGTTGAATTAAATACATGCGCAACCGTTTGCTGTTTTTGGGCTATGTGTTGTTGTGATGGTTCCTAGTTATGGATAAGTTTGCAACGAGAAAGAAGAGGAAACCGAATTTGATGACTCACCTAGTGTTATCATAAGTTAAAAATATGCACGCTCTAATATAGTAGCCTAATTACCTATCTATAGCAATTAAATGTTAGCACTGGAATCGTTATTACGAGACTGATAGTTCTTTAGGGTTTGCAATATTTCAGTATTTCACAAGGCAGCGGAGCGATAAATATCATACAAATAACATTAAATTAAAATCAGTGCATAACAATACACTTGGATTTCTCTGTTACCCAAAAACCGGGTTGTTCAACAGAAATATCACCCAAATGGAGACAGTTGCGTTTCTTTACAAAATTTGATCAATATTCCACCTTTAGCAGCCCAAATGGCAAAATATTACCCAGTCTGGTCCCCTGGGCGGTACTTAATATTAGATGGGGAGGAGCTTGTGGAGGGAGGAAACGGTATGTGATGACACCACATTCGTTCGATTCTAAAAGACTTTTTCAGCAGGCTGCTTGAATTCATTCGAGACGACTGCGTCCTGCATCCCTCCCTCCCCGTTTCGTCCAAAATCTATTTACGTTCTTTTAATACTATAATACCTGAAGCCAGTAATTCCGTGCACAATTAAATCTTAAAATAAGCATGCATTGATGCACTGTCAGATGACTAAACATGCACAATTAAAGGATGATGCTGTGATATGGCACTGTGGCTGGATGTGTCTAAGCCTGGTCGCATCTAGCATTTGGGTGCAAGCAGGGTGGCCTACTCTTCGTTGTGTCATTGCTGAAGTGGGCATGGCACCAACAGAAGCCGTTTGGCAGCTGATCTGACACTGGCGGGGTACTGCTGGAGTGTGTGAAGGCATTGCTATTTGCGGGAGATAATATTTTTTCTTTTTTCTCGTCCTTTCTTTTCTTTCTGTCTATTTCATATGTATATGTATATTTCCGACGATATGGCATAGTGTTTATTTGTTCTGTGTTTGCTAGAGATAATATGTTTTTGAAATTATTTTTTTTTCACAAGTAAATACATTTCTCCTGTTTCTTGAGTAGATAAAATGTTTTGATTCTTTGCTTATCATTCGCTGAAAATGTTTATTGTGATTGAAATAATTTGTACAATTAACACTTGGTTCAAGAATCATAAAAGAAGGCTGTATACATGGAAGAAGCCTGGAGATACTGACTGGCTTCAGATAGATTATATAATGGTAAGACAGAGATTTAGGAACCAGGTTTTAAATTGTAAGACGTTTCCAGGGGCAGATGTGGAGTCTGACCACAATCTATTGGTTATGACCTGTAGATTAAAACTGAAGAAACTGCAAAAAAGTGGGAATTTAAGGAGATGGGACCTGGATAAACTAAAAGAACCAGAGATTGTACAGAGTTTCAGGGAGAGCATAAGGGAGCAATTGACAGGAATGGGGGAAAGAAGTACAGTAGAAGAAGAATGGGTAGCTTTGAGGGATGAAGTAGTGAAGGCAGCAGATGATCAAGTAGGTAAAAAGACGAGGGCTAGTAGAAATCCTTGGGTAACAGAAGAAATATTGAATTTAATTGATGAAAGGAGAAAATATAAAAATGCAGTAAATGAAGCAGGCAAAAAGGAATACAGACATCTCAAAAATGAGATCGACAGGAAGTGCAAAATGGCTAAGCAGGGATGGTTAGAGGACAAATGTAAGGATGTAGAGGCTTATCTCACTAGGGGTAAGATAGATACTGCCTACAGGAAAATTAAAGAGACCTCTGGAGAAAAGAGTACCACTTGTATGAACATCAAGGGCTCAGATGGAAACCCAGTTCTAAGCAAAGAAGGGAAAGCAGAAAGGTGGAGGGAGTATATAGAGGGTCTATACACGGGCGATGTACTTGAGGACAATATTATGGAAATGGAAGAGGATGTAGATGAAGATGAAATACGATATTGCGTGAAGGGTTTGAAAGAGCACTGAAAGACCTGAGTCGAAACAAGGCCCCCGGAGTAGACAACATTCCATTGGAACTACTGACGGCCTTGGGAGAGCCAGTCCTAAGAAAACTGTACCATCTGGTGAGCAAGATGTATTAAACAGGCGAAATACCCTCAGACTTCAAGAAGAATATAGTAATTCCAATCCCAAAGAAAGCAGGTGTTGACAGATGTGAAAATTACCGAACTATCAGTTTAATAAGTCACAGCTGCAAAATACTAACACTAATTCTTTACAGGCGAATGGAAAAACTAGTAGAAGCTGACCTCGGGGAAGATCAGTTTGGATTCCGTAGAAATGTTTGAACACATGAGGCAATACTGACTTATCTTAGAAGCTAATTTAATAAAGGGCAAACCTACGTTTTTAGCATTTGTAGACTTAGAGAAAGCTTTTGACAATGTCGACTAGAATACACTCTTTCAAATTCTGAAGGTGGCAAGGGTAAAATACAGGGAGCGAAAGGCTATTTACAATTTGCACAGAAACCAGATGACAGTTATAAGAGTCGAGGGACATGAAAGGGAAGCAGTGGTTGGGAAGGGAGTGAGACAGGGTTGTAGTCTCACCCCGATGTTATTCAATCTGTATATTAAGCAAGCAGTGAAGGAAACAAAAGAAAAATTCGGAGTAGGTATTAAAATCCATGGAGAAGAAATAAAAACTTTGAGGTTTGCTGAAGACATTGTAATTCTGTCAGAAACAGCAAAGGACTAGGAAGAGCAGTTGAATGGAATGGACAGTGTCTTGAAGGGAGGGTATAAGATGAACATCAACAAAAGTAAAACGAGGATAACGGAATGTAATCAAATTAAATCGGGTGATGCTGAGGACATTAAATTTGGAAATGAGACACTTAAAGTAGTAAAGGAGTTTTGCTATTTGGGGAGCAAAATAACTGATGATGGTCGAAGTAGAGAGGATATAAAATGTAGACTGACAATGGGAAGGAAAGCGTTTCTGAAGAAGAGAAATTTGTTAACATTGAGTATAGATTTAAGTGTCAGGAAGTCATTTCTGAAAGTATTTGTATGGAGTGTAGCCATGTATGGAAGTGAAACATGGACGATAAATAGTTTGGACAAGAAGAGAATAGAAGCTCTGAAAATGTGGTGCTACAGAAGAATGCTGAAGATTAGATGGGTAGATCACATAACTAATGAGGAAGTATTGAATAGGATTGGGGAGAAGACAAGTTTGTGGCACAACTTGACCTGAAGAAGGGATTGGTTGGTAGGACATGTTCTGAGGCATCAAGGGATCACCAATTTAGTATTGGAGGGCAGCGTGGAGGGTAAAAACTGTAGAGGGGGACCAAGAGATGACTACACTAAGCAGATTCAGAAGGATGTAGGTTGCAGTAGGTACTGGGAGATGAAGAAGCTTGCACAAGATAAAGTAGCATGGAGAGCTGCATCAAAACAGCCTCAGGACTGAAGACCACAACAACAACAGTTAAAAATATACTGAGATACTGTATAAATAGAGTGAGAGAGATCTGGGAGTATCGATAGTGACGGTCGAAGAGTATGTGTACAGGAAGTCTGTGTTATGCCAGGTTAACACAGGCAACACAAGTATCGCCACTGCTAATGGCGAACTGCAGTTGCTTTGTAGTTGCATGTGTGAACTCCTAATTTTCGGTGGCGCCATTTATGAAGCATAACTTTTGTCACGCCGCTAAAAGTTGAACTTGGTTCTACTTCGTTGCGCCACTTTGCCTTGTCCACAATCGATAACGTCATTCGATTGCTACCTGGCGGCTGGATTCAAACCTTTCTAAATGGTTCAAATGTCTCTGAGCACTATGGGACTTAACATCTTAGGTCATCAGTCCCTTAGAACTTAGAAGTACTTAAACCTAACTAACGTGAGGACATCACACACATCCATGCCCGAGGCAGGATTCGAACCTGCGACCATAGCAGTACCGCAAACCTTTCCACTGCGTATTCGTTCGCAGATAGTACTTTTGCTATTAATATGTCGAAAAAGTGGTCAACAGCGACAATTATGATATTCTTGGAGGTGTATCAAGAACGAGAATGCCTTTGGAACCACAAAAGCAAATCATACAAAGATGCGTGAATATGTATCTGGAATTGATGTAGCTACAACAAAATTGAAAATTCGAAGCATTCGAAATGCTTACATGAGTGAACATTAGAGAGTACTGAAATCACTTAAGAGTGGTGCGTCTACATACGGTATTTATAAACCTAGCCTTGCTTGGTTTGAAGCTGCAGACCGGTTCTTAAAACATGTAGTCGAGACAAAAAGACGAGAAACACTTTGGTAAGTAATATTTTACATTTATTATGTTTCCAAAACATCTTATTTAGTAATATGTACAGCCGTTTAATCAGCTGAGGCAGCTGCGAAATGACGAAGAATTTGTGGCATCCTGTGTGAACGGTAGCTCACAGCGCCACTCCAGAATGACTTGACTTGTGGCGATATTTTCGTTGCGTGTGTGAACCCGGTTTTAGGTGAAAGTGGCGCGAACGCATATGATTTGACGTCTGTGTTTGCTTTCTTGCAAATTGGTGCAAAAGGAACTCCTTAATGGCGATATATGTTTATTGTGGACAGAGAAGTTGGACTGTGTAAAACCGCCAACTGAAATGGGTCGTTTAACTACGCCAATCCAGCCGTGTACAGACGATACTGTAGTTATGGGTTCTGATATGAACTGTGTTTGCTTTGATTGTATCCCGTGCACTTTACAAATTTCAGAACTTCGAGCCGGCCGGGGTGGCCGAGTGGTTCTAGGCGCTACAGTCTGGAACCGAGCCATCGCTACGGTCCCATGTTCGAATTCTGCCTCGGGAATGGGTGTTTGTGATGTCCTTAGGTTAGTTAGGTTTACGTAGTTCTAAGTTCTAGGGGACTGATGACCTCATATGCTAAGTCCCATAGTGCTCAGAGCCATTTGAAGCATCAGAACTTCGATGAATGTTCGCGTTGTGTCTAAGAACAGTGTAACGTAATTATTAACTGTGCAACAGGCGTGTTAAAAACTGTGTACCATGAACGTGCTGATTCCCACCGAGCGTGGTGATCTCGCGGTGGTGGTTTTCGCGTAACTAATGAGCTATCATTACGCGTTTGGAAAACTTTAAAACTGTGTAACGGACAGTGTTACTGCAAATCTCGTGTGTGATGGACATGAAATCATGCGCAAACGCCAGTCTGAGTGTTGGTAACAACAGCATCAACAACGTGCAATCTGCCAGTTACGCCACTGACGTGGCAATTTGGTACATGAAAAGAGCATCAGCAGTCTTCATTCAATGAACGGAGCTGATCTAACACGCCGCCTCTATCGACGAGCTGCTGTAAACATCATCTTCAACTTCACAACAAACTGTCATCATCTCAACACATCAGTACCGAAAAGACAAGATACAAAGCTTTGCGCTCTCTCTATTGAAAGACTAACAGGAAATCAGCGGATGAACTTGTAAATTCACTTTTTTCCATTTAAAAACCATAATTGTGTTGACTTTGGTAATAAAACTACTCCCATTGAACTCTTAGCTTTCGTTGTAGGTGTTGTTGACCTGACATTCATTGTAAGCAGTTTTCTTTCACTTAAACTATATTTCATTTTAAGTTAACGCTACTGCATTTACATGCATTTTTGTGTGCTTTTTGGAGGGAAGTGTTATAAATGTGAGGGTAGTATTAGTCGAAAAGTGAGTATGCATAGTTTATTGTGTGATACGTTCGCGAACTTACATCGAGGTGTGCGTCATTAGTTTATGGGCACCAACCAATAGGATTAAAGCTACTTATTCACTATTGATGCAAGCTTCGCGGCGAGGGTAAGTTTGAGTGTAAAAGCTGTCAGACCACACAGGCTATGTTTCCGTCGTACTCAGAGTCATGTTACCACACTATCATGAGTAGAAACGTCCGCCCCTGGTAGTTGAGTGGTCAGCTCGACAGGATGTCAATCCTAAGGGCCCAGATTCGATTCCCGGCTGGGTCGGAGATTTTCTCCGCTCAGGGACTGCGTGTTGTGTTGTCCTAATAATCATCATTTCATCTCCATCGACGTGCAAGTCGACGAAGTGGTGTCAAATCGAACGACTTGCACTCGGCGAACAGTCTGCCTGACGGGAGTTCCTAGTCACACGACATTACATTTTTATGAGTAGAAATATCGATTTTTGAAGATCACAGGGGTAAGTGTAGAGACGTAGAGCCTAAATCTTCAACGTTTACGGGATAATTAATAGAATTGTGTGGGAGTTTTACACGTTTAGGAGACTAGTTCATTGAGGGGTGATTTGTTCTGCACAATTTGGAAGGAAAACGAGTTCTTTTGGGGCGATATAATTAGATACACTCTCAATAGGGTTATTTTCACAGGGCTTTGTATAAGCACACGGTCTGTAAACTCACAAAATATAATCCCTAGGAATCGTTTTTTTCACAAGTGGCTGGTGCTGCATTCCCAATGGCACGAGCTTGATCGCCGGCAGCTGGACCTGCAACTGTTAAGGTATCTGCTGACCTCTGTCTGCAGGTGCATCAATTTGTGGGTCTGCATTTGCTGAGTGCTGCTACCTGTGTGTGGCCAAGTTCTGAACTAGATGGCGCAGGTCGGTGTCCAAGACAGTGGGTGAGCGAGGGGCGTGCCACTGCAGACGTAGGGGGAACAGT
This sequence comes from Schistocerca gregaria, assembly GCF_023897955.1. Lineage (NCBI taxonomy): Eukaryota > Metazoa > Arthropoda > Insecta > Orthoptera > Acrididae > Schistocerca > Schistocerca gregaria. The sequence goes on along the minus strand of NC_064925.1, from coordinate 53,012,608 downwards.
GTTATAGGCTGCTGCGGCTGTGGTAAAGGGCGCCATTGTCAGCGTGTCATGCACCCCAATTAGCCAACTTGATAATGGAAGCCAGCAGCACAAGAACTAAGATAGCCTCCTGTTGTTGCATTCCTGTTGGTGCAGCAACTGACACATCCGTTGCTCTTGCACAGACAAAATCCAGTGGATCATCTCCTCCTTTAACCATTTATATGAGAACTGCATTGGTAGGACAGATATTATTTCCCAAACTTTAGCGACATAGTTCTGACTGATATGGCTCATGACACACCCAAATTTGGCAAGGTTGTGGGTAATGTTGTTACTCGCGAAGACATCTTCCACTTGGCTGAACCACATAAATGGGTCGCAGGGCCAAAAGGGAGGCAGCGTAACTAACAATCATCTAGTACTCATGTCCGCTCCAGCAACAGTAGGAGATGTTGGTGTGGGCCGAAAATATTTTGAGATATCTCCAGGTGTGGGGACTCTATGCATGCACAGCGTGCCTGTAACTCGCTCTCAGGTTTCTGGTTGCACACTAGCAGCTCTTATACAGTCATTTCAAGTTCCTCTAAAGTCGCCATTTTGACATAGAGTCAAATTCGTGCACAAGGGGAAGGCACACAGTATAAATAACTTGACACAGAGGCATACAAAATAATAATAATGAAAAACATTCAAAGAACAAATATTTTTCGTTAACAAATTCAAGCGAGCATATAACTGTTTATTCACTAACAAAGTACTGTTTGCATGCAATGTCAGCATCACTCCACTCATGATTCCATGTTACACATTCCGATGAGAGTTTCTCACCACATATTTAGTCTACAGATCACATTGGGGTCACTAGTGAACTGGGAATGAATAGGATCGCCACTTACAAGTTAGTGGTGTAGTCGACTGGCCTTGTTGCAGCACTCATGCGATGTGCTCAGGATGTAGGACGTGGCGACAATAATTGACAAAGAACATATCTGCAAAATGTTATATTTATTTGTGGCAAATAAATACACACCATATCAACAATATTTTCTAATGCCAAAAGTCTGTGCTTTCGCAGTTGTATAGTTTCAGAAATGGGCATTGCACATTAGACATGCCCATTCACTGTTCCCAGAGGCTGTAGATTCCTGAGTCACTGAAGGTGTTGTCCGACTGCATAAGGGAAAACAATGGATGTGTGAACAGGAAAATCGATAATCGTCTTCCCAGCTTGTGGGGCGCTGTATAAACCACGATCATGATGTAATGAGATGGATGAACAGACAGCATTGTCTAAATAATCCCACAGGCATTGTGGGGAGCTCTCGTTAAGCTCGATCCATGTGGCCTGCAGCGAGCAGAATCAGAAACCTGGAGACACGTCCGTTGCTCAGCTCACACTGATATCTGTTGTCTTGTGAGCGCCTTTGCTTAAAGCACTGTTACAAGAATTCGGCCTAACACTAAATCTGCACTCATGCCAACAGATGTTGGGTGCTGCTAACTTGTCCTGGCTGTAACGGCAGTTCACGCATTTTCTGGCATGTCTGTGACAGTGTTAAACTTGTCTTAAAGTATTTTACATTCTTGTGAATGTATTGGCCTCAAAATGATACAATGACAAAGATAAAAAAAAAACGAATCAAGTAGATATACAGTGGTGCTACCAGCCCAGTTTTGAATGTTTCTTCATTTAATTCGAATTTAATCTCTTAACCTTTACTAACATCTATTTATCAGCTCATTTTTCGACACCATAAACAAACTTAATTTTAAGTATTGAAAAGTCACAAAACTGAAAAATACATGTAAATTTAACGTTAAATCAACGACATTTCATACTTTTTCCAGTATCTATAAAAGCAGTCTAAAAAATCCCGCACAGAGATGAGAAAGGGCGTAAGATTCTCACTACTTGTGACTTGAATGTGACTAGTTTCAAATACCTCTTAATTTTTCTGATTCTTTTTTTGAATCTTCACTACTATTATGATTTTATATGCTTCTAATTGCGAAATAAGAATAAGAAAATCCTTCGTATTACTATTTATGAAGACTTAACAAAAATTAGAATCTATTTATTAATATAGAATGTATTGTTTTAGAATAACAAAATCCGATTTACTAGGTTTCAGCAAATTAAATTTTTCACTCATTTTACCTTCATATTCCTTTTGTTTTGTCATGACTGTAAAGGTTTGACATCTTAACACATTACCCACATTTTAATGTCTATTTGATTCGTTAACAGATATAATTTTTTTATTAATTTACCAGCCAAATGCCAACAAATTTTAAAAATTTAAAGTCCTCATGTGATATGCTTAAAATGTATCTAATATATTCAAATACAATATAAATTTCATACACAATATTTTCAATATTTATTACATTCAGCTCTTAAAATACTTTGAAATGAAATATAAACGTTCAATTAACATTCAAACTGCGCTTTGCATTTCTTTTTATTCATTTTCCTAATACAAATTTTTGTGAATATATTACTTTGTGAGTTGTATTGAGTTTTATTTGCTGTACATAATTATATAACCTTAAGTTTTATCAGATGATATAAATGTGCAGTTTCACATCATTGTCGACATTAAGTTGCATAACAACCTTAAAATAACAAAATTTGCCCTACACTCTCAGAATGTTATCTGGTGGATCCAGATTTCTCTTCTCTTGTGTGAATACTTCGTTATTTATAAATATGTTTTGAAATTCAGTATGATCAAATTCTGAAGAGTCTCTTAACTGGTTATTTTCCTATCTGCCTGAAATAGCACAAACGTCAAAATTTATGGAATTGTAAAATACCTAATTCAAAATTTTTATTACCAGTTAATCTTGCAACTTCTTGAGTCTGTAACTCATAAAACGAAATTAGTATCTTCAGGTTAAGTCTTTCCTGCTCTGATTCCATTTTATATTCACACTCATAACTAAAAATTGTAATTCTAATCTCTATGCTTTCTACAACATTTTATTGTGTTAGAATAGTGTTATTTAATTCAGCTTCAGAATCATTAATATCTGCCCATTTCTGAAGAATGTCTCTATCACTGGAACTCCACATAACAGATACAATTATATGTACTTTTTCATAAATTTTAATGGTATCTTTAAAGTATATGCCAAGCAGTTCTAATGAATAAAGAAATTCATTCTTCTTTTTATTTATCTTACTATTATCTGTGATCTTTTATTAAAAATAATGAAATTAAATATAGGAAAACAGAGGATGAAATACGACAATGTTCCACTCTACAAAAAATATTATTTCCCCATTTCTACATCAGTACTAAGAAAGAGAATCAATATAGTGAAATAACTCTTTCCCAGCTGACAATGTCAAGAAATTTTACCAAAAAAATGATTAAAAAGTTTTGCATCATTATTATAGATTAGATTAGATATAGATGAGATTTACTTTCATCCCAAATGATCTGTAGTGAGGAGGTAGAACATGTCAGAAAAACAACAACACATGAGAAATATTTACAACTGAAACAAATAAGTTAATGTACCCTTCCACAGGTCCCAAGTGGCATGGTCGTCATTTTTTAATGAACAGTATATGAAAGAATAATTTTACAAATACAAATGCACTGAATTTAAAATAAAACTTTTTTATTTATGTATAAGGTAATAAACATGTAATACAACTACTAAATACTTATTTACAATGAGCACATTACTGCACTGAACTGGTGCAGAAGTTAGATTGTACTTACACACACACACACACACACACACACACACACACACACACACACACACACTTTATACAACTGAGAAATTCGTCAATGGAGTAGAAGGAGTTGGCCTCCAATAAATCCTTTAGGATTCTCTTAAACTGAACTTCATTGGTTGTTAAGCTTTTTATGGCTGCTGGCAAGTTATTGAAAATGTGTGTTCATGAATAATGCACACCTGTATGTACAAGACTAAGTTACTTTAAATCCTTGTGAAGATTATTCTTATTTCTGGTGTTGATTCCATGAATTGAGCTGTTGGTTTGAAAAAGTGATATATATATTTTAATGACAAATTTTATTAAGGAATCAATATATTGGAAAGCAGTAGTTAGTATCCCTTGTTCCCTAAACAAGCTTCTACAGGATGTTCTTGAGTTTACACCACATATAACTCTTACTGCACGTTTTTGTGCCCAAAAAACTTTAGCTTGGATTGATGGATTGCCCCAAAAAATAATCTCATATGACATTATGGAATGAAAGTAAGCATAATATGCCAGCTTTTCCATTTTTATATCCCCTATGTCCAACTCAATTCGCATTGCAAATAGAGATTTGTTAAAACACTTCAGCAGTTCTTTTATTACATTTTTCATCAGATGATGGATAATCTGTCCAAACACTTTGATAATACTAAATCACGTATACAGCTGGGACTGGTTAGATGAGATAATCTATTACCAACACTGGTGGAAACCTGTGTGTCTTATCTGGAATATTTGAATTAGTTTCCTTTTTTCATTAACTGGTAAGGATTGAAAGTAATAATATTCTATTTCATTAATTAATGTAGGACAAAAATCTGAAATTATAATTACTCCATCCCTATTATGTTCTATAGTTTCATAATTTTCATCAGTTATAGTTATTATTAACAGTTAGCTGGGAACATCATTTAACAGTATGTTCTGGGGAAGGCAGATAGGGAATTGGAATATCCAGCTGTGGTCTGAACATAACTGTTTTCTGACATGTACTAAGTCATTGTTCACTATTAGTGTGGTGTCACCGCCAGACACCACACTTGCTAGGTGATAGCCTTTAAATCAGCCGCGGTCCGTTAGTATACATCGGACCTGCGTGTCGCCACTATCAGTGATTGCAGACCATGCGCCGCCACACGGCAGGTCAAGTCTAGAGAGACTCCCTAGCACTCACCCCGGTTGTACAGCCGGCTTTGCTAGCGATGGTTCACTGTCTACATACACTCTCATATGCAGAGATGACAGTTTAGCATAGCCTTCAGTTACGTCATTTGCTACGACATAGCAAGGCGCCATATTCAGTTTCTATAATTACTTGAAGAATGTATTCTGAACAGATAATATTGTGAATCATGTACCGTCAAGAGCGACGTTTATCATTAATGGATTAAAGTATCAAACTAATTACGTCTGCTTTCTGAATTCTCATTCCTTGTCATGTTCCAGACCTCACGTCAGTATAGTTTTTCCCTCCTCACACCAGCCTGCGTGAGCTAAAACACGTGCATTTCTGCCTCCAATCGTAACACGGTGTTGGCTCTTCTGATAACACAAAAATTAGGATTTATCTGAACACTTAAAACTAAAGTAGTGTTGAGATACAAAGATTTTAACTTTTTATTCAGTTTCAGAAAGAAAGTCCATGTCTGAAACAAAGTTTCACCAGTCTTGTACAATATTTTAACTATACAAAATTGATTAGGAATCCTGCTACCTTCGAAATATCAATCCCCGGGAAATTTTCCAAAAAATGTAAATGGTCTGCCATAAGAAATATATTATATAGTCTATACATTGTGATTAAGAAAACGTGTTGATCCAGACTTGACACCAGAAACTTAATTGTTGAGCCACACTAATAGTAAACTGAAATAAAACAAACTACATATGCACACAGTTTCCTCGCTCAATCACTGCAATGTTTATTTGAGCATTACAGACATATTGAGGTGTTACAGTTCTTTTGATAAGGACAACAACAGCAATTTTTCGAACATCTAGTTTATCACCTCTTGCTGTGGATGCACTTAGAGATGCTGGCGTATTTTTGTCGATGGAACAGACAGATCTGGAAGAAGATTTTTTGTCCAAACCCGCATTGATTAGTTTTCATAATTTGTTAGTAACGTTGTGTATTTCCAGGCGTTCTTGAAGATGGCACCTTATAGGAGACACTCCAAGCTGATGCACTTGCAGGAACAACAGGTGGCTGGGGTCAAGTAGAATGATGTACAGATGCCTTGGCGAAGTATTCCATACTTTATTGCTGTGAACATAAACTAAAATTAAACAAGAAACACTCACATAACATGCACAGTTTGAGAGACAAGTGGGAAGTAGTGAACAAAGATTCTATACTTAAGCTCCAGATAAACCATGTCCATAGTTGCTGCGGTCGATAAATTGGCTGGCATCCATACTGGTGGTTGATGTCGGCACAGACTTCCCTCCCCCCATCCCCCCTGTGTTTCAGTGTTCCAGTGCAGAGCACCCTGCAGTGGAGAGGAAGACGGTGCTTCATTCCCATTCATAATCCTGTAGAACTGGTGGGTTTGCCATAGCAGGAACTGGGAGTATTGCTACCAGTAATGTCTGTGATGTGAGGAATCGTCTCCATTCATGGTTCAAATGGTTCAAATGGCTCTGAGCACTATGTGACTTAACATCAGAGGTCATCAGCCCCCTAGAACTTAGAACTACTTAAACCTAACTAACCTAAGGACATCACACACATCCATGCCAGAGGCAGGATTCGAACCTGCGATCGTAGCGGTCGCGCAGCTCCAGACTGAAGCGCCTAGAACCGCTCGGCCACATAGGCCGGCCTCCATTCCTGGTGTCTCGGTTGTTATATCAGTTGGAGATCTACTTCAGAATGCTTGGGGGTGGGCAGGTTGACCTAAGAAAGTTTGAGAGGTCTGTGTTCTCCTCTGCTGTTAGCATCCAGTGCTTGGGGGTGGGCAGGTTGACCTAAGGAAGTTTGAGAGGTCTGTGTTCTCCTCTGCTGTTAGCATCCAGTCTGGTTTAAGCCAGTGGATGGATACAGTTGTGGTTTTGTCCTTCTGTAGTACTGAGAATTAAGTGATGGGGACGACAAGGGAAAATCTCCTGGGAGGGTAGCGTCTCCGATGTACAACACCTCTGAGGTCGGCCTTGTATGCTTCGTGGGTGCGTAGTAGAACCCAGGGTAGAGCCCCTGTCCTTTTATGTTGTGGCACATTAAGAAGACCTTCAAAGTCTATTGCCACCTTCCCACTAACCCATTGCTCTGAAGGTGTTGAGTTATTCTATGGAACTATTCCGCACCACATACTTTGCACATGTCAGTGAAGGGGTAGATTCAAATTGTCGGACCAGGTCGGTTGTGATTGATAGGAGGCAACTGAAACAGGAAATCCAGCTTTTAATGAAGGTCCATGTTGTTGATTGGCCATTATGTCATTAAGTGGATTGCTTCTACCCAGCGAGTCGTGCAGTCAATAACTGGTAAGATGTACAGGGTGACAATAATTGAACTTTATGAAATAAAATCGTCATAACTTCTGAACTTCTGAACGGTTTTGCGTTAGGACGTTCAAACTGTATGGTTGGCTGCAGGGCTTGGTGGGAATTAATATGTACAGTGTGGATGGTTTAATGAAGAAACCCAGTTTTATTTGGATGGATTCGTCAATGCGCAAAACTGGCTCATTTTGGGGACTGAAAATCTGTATTTCACAATCGAGGTCTCCTCACCCTCAGCCAGTGACTGTGTGGTGTGCAATGTCCAGTCACCAAATAATCATTGTGATATACCTTGATGGCACAGTGACTACTGAATGGTATATGAAAGTTTTTGAAGATGATTTCATTCCCATTATCCAAAGTACTCTGATTTCGACAAGATGTGCTTCATGTAAGACGGAGCTCATGCCTGTCGAAGCTGGAGAGTGTTTGATATCCTGGAAGAGCACTTTGAGAACCGCATACTGGATGGGCCTCGATTGGCCACCATATTCTCCAGATTTGAACACATGCGACTCCTTTTTGTGGGGCTATATTAAGGGCAAGGTGAACAGAAATGGCCCCAAAACCATTGCTGAACTGAAAACAGCCATTTAGGAGGTCATAGACACTATCGATTTTCCGACAGTTAAGCAGCTCATGCAGAATTTCGCTATTCGTCAGTGCCCCATCATCGTCAATGATGGCAGTCATATCAGAAATGTTATAACCTAAATCCAGATACCTGTAGTGGCGTTTGCATATTGAATAAAGAGTGTGTGCACTGTAGTTTGTAACTAATTTACGTTTTTTTCGTATAGTTCAATATTGTCACCCTGTATTTGTAGGCTTTCGACATGGCCAGTTAAGTCGAAGTGTATGTGCTGGAAGCATCCTTTAGGTGTCGTGAAGCTGCCTTGTAGGAGGGATGCATGTCATCAGGTCTTACTGCTTTGGCATAGAGCACATGGTCTCGCCCATTTCCTGCATTCTACTTTAACCTCCAGCCACACAAAAAGTTCTGTAATGGGCCTCATGGTGGGGTGAACCATGGAGCGTGACAGGTTACGAAGGGTGCCAGAAACTGATTTCTGATAGGGATTGGGGTATGTCACACCAAACATTGATGTGGGAGTTAGGAAGTTTTATTTGTTCGAGTTGTCGGCCTGTGTTATCTTTATCTAAGAGATCAAGTGAGTATTGTAATCTGCCACCATGTTTTCCTTTGTGTCTATGTGCTGGATGTCTGTCAAGAACTGAGATATCAGGTCGAGTTGCTGGAAGTGGTGTGATGATACATGTAATTTGGGACTGTGAATGGCATATGCCATGGGTGGTGGTTAGTGAAAAGTGTGAGAGGGTGGCTATGAGAGTTTTCTCTGAAACAGTTTACTGCTTCATAGAAGGCGAGCGGTCCATGGTCATATGTGGACCACAGATTTTGTGATCCCTTCCATTTGCATAAGAAGAGTTGCAAGGGTTGGTGCATGCCGTTAAGTGTTTGCTGCAAGACAGCACTGATGTCATCGTGTCAGCAATGTTTGACAGGTGGGCTGTTGACGAGTGGTGACCCTCTGTAGTGACTGATTGATTGTCTCTAAATCCTGTTACATTTATTCCCATCATGGAACAGTTTGGTTGCCTTTGGTGTTGGTTCTCAAAAGGGCGTTGGTGAGGGGTGCCCAGATTTTAGCTGCCTGCAATATGTAGTACCATTAGAAATTTACCATTCCTAGAAATCTGTGTAGCTCCTTGCAGGTGGTGTGTCTGGGAGTGAATTTTATGAGTTCCTTTCTTTCTACTGTTAACGTGATCCTTGATAACGAAACAGAATACTCTAGAAATGTTTGACTCTGCTTACACAAATGGAACTTTTTGGTGTTTGCGACTACACTTACCCATTCTATGCCATGAAGAACTTGTCGTACATGGTCATCATGCCGTTGGAGCGTACCAGAGTATATCAGTATGTGGTCCAGGTAAGAGAAGCAGAATGGTAATTTGCGTAGAGCGGCGCTGATGAATTGCTGCCATGTTTGAGACGCGTTTTTTAATCTAAATGGCATGAATAAATATCCAAATAAACCAGAGTGGGTGATAATGACAGTTTTAGCAATGTCTTCTGTCCCCATTAGCATTTGCAGATATGTCTTTCAGCAGCCAAAGACAGTGAAACCATAGCGCCTGATAATGCATATGTAAGTCCTGGATGTTGGGTACCAGGTAACAATCGTGAATTGTCCGAGTATTGAGGGTTCTGTTGTCCCTGGACGTTCGAAAAGTACTATCTTCTTTTGCAGGCCATATGTAAAGGTATAGCGAAAGGGCTGTTTTCAGGGGGAAGTTAAGCATCTCGTCTACAGTGGCTTTGACGATTGACCACTTCGCAGGGAGAGGTGGCACACGATGGCCATAGAGACTCGAGCAGATCGATGCAACGGTAGATGGTATCCACTGTTTGTTAGTGGAAGTGGCATTTATGTGTATCACTGGTAATGTCTGTGGAGTCGAAGGTGAGCAGCACCTTGGTCAATAATCTATCGAGATGACAGTATTCATTGTCATTGCTGGGGTTGACAGAGAATTTCTGCACTGTGGTGTGGAGGTCCTTCACCATATGAGATACATCTGCAGCTTTTGTGTCCATAGATCATAGTTGTTCTGCGGTGGTGGTATGTGAAGACTGAAGAGACATGAGTTGTAATTCTCCCTTCGCTAACTGAGTTAGACACTTATACAGTAGCCTCTGATGGAATGAGTTTTCCTCCTGTACCGCGAGGCGTTCTGTCTTTGTGCTGAAGTACATTTATAGTTCTCGCTGGACGATAGTAGCAGTTGGAGCCTATATACCACTGAAAGGTAGCTGTCCTCATGTTGTGGTCGGGCTGGAGTCGGTGGTCGTCTGATGGTGCCCTTGATGGTTGCATTACTTGGTCTACAGAGCAGTATTTCTTCTCATAAATTCAGGCAAAGATGTAATTTACGTAGAAACTCAGCCTCCAATCAGTGGTTTGTTGATATCGGCATGAAGAAATGTCAATGTAAAGCATTGGCTGCTGCTGAGGTCAACGTTGCGAGTTGCCCTTCCACAAGTGGAAATGAGTGCTTCATTTGCTGCTTGTAGTGTAGATTGGTTGGTTGGTTTGGGAAAGGGGATCAAACAGCAAGGTCATTGGTCCCATTGGATTAGGGAAGGATGGGGAAAAAAGATGGCTGTGCCCTTTCAAAGGAACCATATCGGCATCTGCCTGAAGTGATTTAGGGAAAAATGACATAAAACCTAAATCAGAATGGCTAGCCATGGGTTTGAACCATTGTCCTCCCTAATGCAAATCTAGTATGCGAACCGCTGCTCCACATTGTTCAGTTAACGTGGGTTCAGTCTGGGGAGAATGAGGGGGTGGGGTGGTATTCGGGATCGTACTGATTTCTGACCCTCAGTCCACCAAAAAGTGCTGTTTGGGATGATGATTTTGCACATAGAGTCTGAAGTTGTTGCCAGTGGGTGGGTGAGGCAAACTGATTTGGTTCACCAGGTACAGTGTGTGGCGAACTTCGTAGATGCCATGGCCTCTGACACCTAACAAAGGTCATATGAGGCGTTTTGGTATCTTCAGAGCTGGGAACATTGGTCTGGAGTGGTGCTGAAGTGGCTGTGAAATCAGCACCACAGCACAGTCTGTCATTTTTGGGCCTTATCCTATGTTTTGTGAAGTGCTGTGCCTTCTGTAGTCGTCAGCTGTGGGGATGTGGTGTGAGCAGCTGGGGTTGATGACTGGCTATGTTGGCATCAGGTGCTGTCAGGAAGGTCCAACAGCAGTAAGTCTTGGCCTGTTGGGTAGGGAGGTAAGGTGGGCACCACTGCTCTGTGCATGACGTCTTGGAAGACCTTGGGTGGGGCCAGCATTGTTCAGTGCCAATGTGCCGCAGAAGAGAAGATGACTGCCACTGCTCCACGCTCAATGCGTTGGGTAACCTCAGAAGGCGTTGATGTCGTTTGGAAGCCATCTGCCAACTCAGTGTGCAACATGGATACCTGCAATATGTAGTGCTGTCGGCTGTTGGGTAGTGCGGGTGGCCACCATGGTACTATAAAGACACCACAACTGCAAAGTTACATTAATTGTTCCACATGGATGACTTGATGTACATTTTGTCCAGGTGTCTTGCATAGTCTCAAGAGCAACGCTGTTTTGGCTGCTTCAGAATTGTTAATTTTAGGTGGTGACAGTCTGATGTTGCTGATCATAGTGGTATGTTCGCCTGAGTGACACAATACAGTCGAGTACTTTGATGCCTTATCAAACATGATTGTGTGGTGAATATTGATTCAGTGATAGCAGCAATTGCTGCATTTCATATCTAATATATCGATACCTGCTTTTGCTGCATTGCATGTTGAGATTATTGCAGGATTTCCATTTATTGAATCTGTATATTCATTATGGTGCATCAACAATGGTACAATAATGGCTCTAGATTTTTTTAGTAATGTAGGTCCACCAGAGATTGAGTTTATTTGTAAACCCATGTCTAGCAGGAATGACTTGCTGGTTCTGGAGCAACTTGAGATTTGTTTCTTTTCAGTGTACCAACTTCTATGGAATTAAACCGGTTATTACAAGTAATATTCCTGAGACTATTTGTCAAGCATTGGTTTGGTCTGTTCATGCCCCAAGTGGTTTTTTGTACTTTTTCTGTTCCATAGTTAACGTAAATCCATCACCACCTTTACCTGTATAAGCATGAGAAATTTTCAGGAAGCTATATGGTGGCTACAGGTATCTGCATGGTTCAAGCTGTGAGAACACAAGATAGAGCTAGCCATTAATGCTTGTGTGCATTGCATCTGCAACATTTATCGAAACGACTATGTCAGTGCATCATACCCCCAATAAGGGTGATCGCAACCAGACATATTATAGAATTACCATACACCATATCTACTTTTTCACGTCCTCAGTACACAAGCACCCCAAGCTTCACAAATTAAACACCTTTTGTGCTATCATAATATAAACACAAGTCGTCACCTACTCGCATCTAATTCATAAAACAAAAAGATTCCCAAACTCCTCTATTGCCTCTGCTGTCCACCTCTGGAACAAGATGCCCAGCATTCTTTGTGCCAATCGACATCCTGCTAATTTTAAGAAAATTTCAAGAAATTCTTCCTGTCATCCTCATAGCGTTGCGCCAAAATTATGGTATATGGTCAGCTTCCCCTCTGTCAAAAAGTAAAGCCAGTGCTCCTATCTTTACCCATTTATGCCTCTTTCTTTTTTCCTTTCCCTGCAAGTCATGCTCCCTTTTCCTATCTTATATTGTTTAACTGTGTGTTATCATGTTCATCTTTCCCTTCCTTGTCCATTCCTTTCTCCATGGCCATTGCTACTAGCAGTCATAATTAAAAATTTACCTTATTGCAACCTCTAATTATTTGTGTATTATCATATACAAATATAAACTGTGTGTATGTTTTTCTTATCTGTATTACTGTAATTTTTCAAACAATGGAAAATCCAAATTGGAATAGTGACATTATTGTGGAATGGATAGAGTGTACTCACCATATGGCAGAGATGTTGAGTCGCAGACAGGCACAACTGAAAGACGACTAAACCTGTATACTTTTGGCAAAAAGGCCTTCTTCTGAAATAGTCAAAACACACACACACACACACACACACACACACACACACACAGCTCATATACACAGGATCACAGACCCTGGACAGCTGCATTTGTGGGATGTATGTGTGTAGCCTTCTGGCCGAAAGCTTACGTGTTTGCTAATATTTTTGTTGCGCCTATCTGCAACTCAACATCTCCATTATTCTAATTTTTATTTCTTCTAAATTTTAGTATAACTTGCTTATTGTAATGCATGAAATGTAAAATACGTAGAACACCTGGTTATGAGTGAGAAGGCCCGATGGCCACAATCTTATCAGGTTAAATAAATCAATAAATAGAAAAAATAAAATGAAATATTTCGAGCATTAGTAAGGGCAACTATTTTTATACTATATGATTTGTGGCATATACATTTCAAAATGAACCTTACCTCTAAATGGTACTAGGGTTTTGCAACATGTATGAAACCCACAACAGCATAATTATCTTGAAAGTTCTTCATTAGCATTTTATAGATGCTATTTAAAGTAGCTACCGGATCAATTGCTTGGCGAATTAAACTTGTAGAAATGTCAACAAATCTTTTATCTCGGCAAGACTGATGCATTATACATGTGAATATTGGTCGTCCTGGCGCGAATGTGTTATAATAATAATAAAAAATATGTATGTGAAATATACATATACATATAGATGGAAAAAAATTTAAAGGATAATACAGTTGTGTTATTGGAAATGTCTGCTTGTACGAATTTAGGCTATCGGACTTTTTCTCTTACATTTCAGTTGTAGATGCAGGCAGCCGACTTTAAGGACACCAATGCGTGTCAAATAAATGAAGAAAATCCTCTTTACTTGGTTCCAATTCACTTGAATAAAAATACTTAATATTGTTGTTAAATATACTATTATTCATGGAAACATATGATACATAACACTTGTAATACTTCATACTTAAAGCTGTACATCTTCATCATCTTTTTATATATGAGAGAGTGAGTAACAAAATTATGTACAAAGAAAAATGAATGATGATTTTTTTTTCATTTGTCCACACCTTACCACGTATTCATAATTAATGTCTTGCGGATGCTTATGGTCGATCGCTGTTTAATTTTTTTGTTTTTAATACATTTTAAATTTATTATATATGGGGGGAGGGGGGAGATTTTTCACCATCTACTTATACAATTGCCCCCACACTATATGTTGACATGATATGGAAACGTACAGAGTTTTTGTATATGCGTAACTTAAATTTATATTCACTGATAGGGGTCGATGCCCTTTATTTGTCAGTTTGTCTTTTATTTAAGGGATTGGATATGTCAGATTGTCCTGTGTATGTTAGAGTTGTACAAAAAATGAAAAGATTATATACATAATATGATAGTCCATTACAAATTTCAATGTAGTGCACTGACAATAATGGTCAGTTTACTTCTGTCTCGCTGCTGGGTTTCAGGCTTGTGCACTAGCAGATTTGGCGGTTAAGAACTGGTCGCTAATGGTCAACATGTTAGTTGCTACTGTTGCATGTGCGTGCACTCGTTTTCTTAGTGTTGATTTCACATTGAGTCACACTTTCACCTGCCTATCACATATTGAAGAATTTTCGTGGCGTTTGTCTTCATTCTGCGTGCAGTGTGTGTGTGCTTATTGTACAAAATCCGACGCTGTGGCAGAAGATCTCCATTTTTATGGCCCAGGCGTCATTATTACCCGCCGTACTTGCATTTTGAGTGGAGAGAACCCTGGCCAACAGCCTCCACAGATGAGGTAACTACTGGCTTGAACAACTACAGTTCAATTATTAATGTATCAAACGTTATGAGCCATGATACTTAGAAATTATTTCGTTGCACATGCATGTTAATGTTACCACACTTGACTGTCTACTTGCTGAAAGACACATATAGCCTTCCAAAACATTGTATACATTACTTGTCTTTAAAGTTCATTCCTTCACATGGAGTTTGGTTTCCAATGAAAATTCATATGGTGTTGAGTTACAACAATATACATAACATGATAGCTTATACCTATGGCTGACATTCTCCATCCATTGCTTATACTATGAACATAAATTTCTTAAGTTTTAATCTGTCATAAATTTTTCATTAACTGAGATCTGTTACTACAGTTATGTCCGTTCACATCACATATACAACTTACTTATGTAACACATTGTTATGGTCCAATACAAACATATGATACATTTATACTTAATTTTATAGATAGGCTTTTATCACTTATGGGAGCTCATTTCTTCCTTAGGTAGACAGGGTTTTGTTACCACAGTTTGTTAATTTTAACTTATCTTTGTTCACACCACATGTACAAATTAATTACATAACACATTACTATGATACAATACAAACATACAATACATTTATACTTCATTATATGGATAGGTTTTTATCACTTATGGGAGCTCATTTCTTTCTTAGGGAGAGGAGATAGTAAAACATTCGAAATAGGATTAAGACATTATGCACTGCTGGCCCAACTACTCTTGGCGTCACCTCCTTTGATTGGGAGGGAAGAAAGAAAATACTCATCTACGGGTTCAAGGATTTGTGAGGAAATGTTACTCATACAATTATGGACTACTTGCCAAGGAACTTTTATTTCATGGAAATAATGTGTACTGACAAATCATTCATATAGTATCATGTTGTTTCTTCATGTGCTACTGCTGTTTATTTCAGTTCACATGTAGCTTAGTGTGAAATATGAATAAGTTTTAACCATTGTAGACTTGTCTTCCTCAAATACCTGGAAATGCCGTTATTCAAGCTTTCATGTGACACAATTAAAATTAACTGTTTTTTTAAATCACATGCTTAAATGTTTATGTATACTCTGCAGCAAATAGGTACTGGTAAACATCTGCAACGAAGCATATTTTCATTTTTCATTTGCCTTATGACCTTGATATAAATATTCTTATAACTGAATTGTTTACTTGAGGGGCAGCCCATTTCTTCATTTGGTACCTGCTACTCTCGACGTAATTGTCTTCTTCTGCACCATGACGATGCACTGGTTGCTGAAAGAAAACAACATAAGATAAGGTGGCCACTGATATATTTGGTCATTACATCCATTAGCAGATATTTCCATACTTTGTCTAAATTCATAGACATTCGTTTTTCCTCTTACCCTTTATGATCATTTACTATGCAAAGAAAATTATTTGCCATTTCTTAAGGTATTTTGTCGTTTCTCCTTACCTTAACATCTCATATATATTTTCATAATGCTTCCTTTTGCTTGTAAATACACTCCTGGAAATGGAAAAAAGAACACATTGACACCGGTGTGTTAGACCCTCGATACTTGCTCCGGGCACTGCGAGAGGGCTGTACAAGCAATGATCACACGCACGGCACAGCGGACACACCAGAAACCGTGGTGTTGGCCGTCGAATGGCGCTAGCTGCGCAGCATTTGTGCACCGCCGCCGTCAGTGTCAGCCAGTTTGCCGTAGCATACGGAGCTCCATCGCAGTCTTTAACACTGGTAGCATGCCGTGACAGCGTGGACGTGAACCGTATGTGCAGTTGACGGACTTTGAGCGAGGGCGTATAGTGGGCATGCGGGAGGCCGGGTGGACGTACCGCGGAATTGCTCAACACGTGGGGTGTGAGGTCTCCACAGTACATCGATGTTGTCGCCAGTGGTCGGCGGAAGGTGCACGTGCCCGTCGACCTGGGACCGGACCGCAGCGACGTACTGATGCACGCCAAGACCGTAGGATCCTACGCAGTGTCATAGGGGACCGCACCGCCATTTCCCAGCAAATTAGGGACATTGTTGCTCCTGGGGTATCGGCGACGACCATTCGCAACCGTCTCCATGAAGCTGGGCTATGGTCCCGCACACCGTTAGGCCGTCTTCCGCTCACTCCCCAACATCGTGCAGCCCGCCTCCAGTGGTGTCGCGACAGGCGTGAATGGAGGGACGAATGGAGACGTGTCGTCTTCAGTGATGAGAGTCGCTTCTCGCCTTGGTGCCAATGATGGTCGTATGCGTGTTTGGCGCCGTGCAGGTGAACGCCACAATCAGGACTGCATACGACCGATGCACACAGGGCCAACACCCGGCATCATGGTGTGGGGAGCGATCTCCTACACTGGCCGTACACCTCTGGTGATCGTCGAGGGGACACTGAATAGTGCACGGTACATCCAAACCGTCATCGAACCCATCGTTCTACCATTCCTAGACCGGCAAGGGAACTTGCTGTTCCAATAGGACAATGCACGTCCGCATGTATCCCGTGCCACCCAACGTGCTCTAGAAGGTGTAAGTCAACTACCCTGGCCAGCAAGATCTCCGGATCTGTCCCCCATTGAGCATGTTTGGGACTGGATGAAGCGTCGTCTTACGCGGTCTGCACGTCTAGCACGAGCGCTGGTCCAACTGAGGCGCCAGGTGGAAATGGCATGGCAAGCCGTTCCACAGGACTACATCCAGCATCTCTACGATCGTCTCCATGGGAGAATAGCAGCCTGCATTGCTGCGAAAGGTGAATATACACTGTACTAGTGCCGACATTGTGCATGCTCTGTTGCCTGTGTCTATGTGCCTGTGGTTCTGTCAGTGTGATCATGTGATGTATCTGACCCCAGGAATGTGTCAATAAAGTTTCCCCTTCCTGGGACAATGAATACGCGGTGTTCTTATTTCAATTTCCAGGAGTGTATGTTGTATATAGCTTGCTATTTAATTAAATCTCTGTGTACATATATCAATAGGCTCCTTAGTTCTTAGGCAGTATATGTAATTGCGTAGTATTTCCGTTTACTTTGTATTTAAGTTACGTACTTCTACATATCACATTCCTAATTGGTTCCACTTTTTGCCAGTCTGTCTCACATGAGTACAGGTTAATGCCTCCTCTCCTACTACTGACATCAGCGCATATTGTTGAGTGGGAACAGCAGAGCCATGAGCTAAATTTGTTTATACTTTCTCTTTGCATGAGGTGGTGTATTTCTTCTCATTGCTGTTAATTTTATGCTTGCTTGTAGAATTCAAAAGAAGTATTGATGCCTATACACATTACTTTATCTTAAAATATATTCCAGAAGAAAAATTACACTTAGAGTTATGTACACTATGTACAGTTTATCTTGTGATAGAACAGAAACATGCTACCTAGCTTTATCATCCTGTAAAAGCATTTTAAATCTTTGTGAGGATGGAGACCCTTGTTCCTCCCTTTTCCCTCATAGACTAATCTGTACATCCCACAGTATGGTATTTTGGAAATTACATATGGTCCTGAATTGAGTAATTGCCACTTCATATTCAGTCTGCCAAATTTTGTCGATTTAGGGTGCAGCCGTAAGAGGACTCATTCAAAAAATTGTGTAATCTGTTTCAGATTCTTGTTATAATTTCCTTTCTATACTCGGCCCTGTTTTCTAGTGTAACCATGGCTTGTTCGATTTTGTCTTGTAGTGCCACTTCTGTAGTGGGTACCTTTGGTATGGGCAACTCCCACTCATTTGTTGGTGTTGTCCGGAACATCAATTCAATAGGTGTGAAACCTGTTGAAGAATGTGGAAGGTTATCAACAACTTGCATGAAAGGTGTTGTATATGTTACCTATTGGTTGTGTTTGTGATGGGCGTACGTCCTAATAAACCGGTTAAATTCTTTAAAGACGTGTTCTACTGGGCTTGCTTCTGGGTGAAAAAGCTTACTAATATATGCTTTATGCCGTGTGAGGTCATAAATTGTTTCCACTTTTGCCCAACGAAATATGAAGCATTAGCAGTTAGTACTACCTTTGGTTTATCTACTTATCTCGAATAGTCTCCCTCAATTCTTTATCTGATATTTGCGGCTGTAACGTTTTTAATGGTATACATTTTGATATGTTCCGAGAAAATATAATATAGTGCTACTACGTATCTTACTCCTCGTTTACTTCTTGGATATGGACCAGCTATGTTCAGGGATACTATATCTAGAGGTTTTTTTGTAAGTATTGGGTGTAGCTCTGAATATTTTGAGACATTGGACTGTTTTGATTTTTTATTTACTGCACATTTTCTTAATACCTGCAGGAATAGCCTTCTCAAATTTGGAAAATAACAGTGCTGCGATTTTTTCAGTACATTTGCCTACTCCATGAAGTCCCTATACTTAATGTGTGTGTCTTATAAATTCGTCGATATAATCTTCAGGAATACACATATACAACACTGATCAGATTTTTCATGTTTTCTGTGAAATGAAATGCCCTTGTACTCCTGATACCATTTACTTTCATTTCCACCTTCATATTGCTTAAGGTTTCGAATTAGTTTACTCCATTTTCGACCTTACTGTTGTATGATTTTATTTGCTTACAAAACTTATGGTAATCAGACTGTTGTGTTGTACATTGCATTAATAACGTTTTGATTTCTTCATCTTGCTCTGTTAATTCACCAAATTCCTCTGAACCCTGTGGTAACCTAGACAAGGCCTCTGCAGTACCATTTTGACTTCCTTTAACATAAAAGATCTCGAAACTGAATTCTTGTAAATATAGGCACCACCTAGCTAATCTATGGTGCAATAGTTTTAGCCCAAAAAAATATTCAAACCTTTTAAATTCGTATGCAGCTAAACTTTCCAATTCTGACATAGAGTAAGATCTTTCTGCTTCTGATATGTGTGTGACTATCAAAACTGAAGACTCATCTCGCATCTGGAACAAGCACGCTCCAGCCCCTGAGATGAGGCATCTGTGAATAGACAAAAATCCTTGGATATGGCAGGATGGCTACGAGTGTTTGCATTGACTAATGCCTGCTTAATGTTATTGAAGTCCTCATGACACTTATCATCCCATATCTAAGGCCTATTTTTTATGTAACAAGTTGAGCAATGCATCACTGTTGGTCAGTTGCTGTGGTACGAATTTACGGAAAAAAGATGCTAGTCCTAAAAAAAGCTTTTAGTTGTTTTTCATTCCTTGGAGCTGGACAACTGCGTATGGCATCAAGTTTTTTTTCAGATCAGGTAATATACCTAGTTCTGACACATGTCCTAAATATCTGACTTGTTCCCTACCAAAACTAGACTTTTTAAATTGGCTGTTACTCGGTAATCTGCAGATCGTTGAAGCAACTGTTCAATGAGCCTGATATGTTCTAACGAAATGGGTGTGGGTATTAGCATGTTGTCTACATAAACAGTGACTTTGCTAAGCAGTTCTGGTCCTAAAACCCTGTCCAATGCAGATATAAACACGGCTTCGCTAATATTCAGTCCAAAACCTAGAACACGGAATTCGTAACTTCTGCAACCACAAACAAATGCTTCATATTTTCGACTTTCTTCGTGGAGCTTTATTTGCCAGTAGGACACTTGATATCGAGTATACTGAAATATTTTGTATTGTAAAACTTTAGAAGCTGTTCGTCCAAGTTGTCCAGTCTTATGTGTACTGATACAATAATCTTACAGAACGGTCCGGTTTACTTACTGGTAATATAGGACTACAATAGGGTGAAAATGAAAATTGTATAATTCCCCATATAATCATATGAATGATCTCTTCCCTTACTGCCTCTTGTTTTGCTGATAGAATAGGATATGACATTACGCAAAATGTTTTATGTCGATAGTCTTCAAATTTATGTTCATAGTCTTTGATAACTCCTGGCTCCTTACTGAAAACATTTGTGTACTTAAATACCAAGTTAGGAAGTTCTTGTCTTTGCATATCATTTAGTATCTGTGAGTCACTTAGTTTCTGCTCTACCATTTCGTAACTAACCTCAGTGCTTGCTTCTTGTTCAGTATAAGTTTGTTTCTGTCATTTGCAGTTTGAAAGGAATATTGAACTATTACATTTGACTGTGGTTCGTTTTTGTTACTTTCATCAGGTGTTTTGATAGATAGAAGAAACTTGATCCTTTACATAAAAGTGGCATTTACCATTCTGTATGTTCTAAAAATGTCCATGCCAATAAGACAATTAACTATAAGTTTATCAATTATAAGATAACTGCACTTCACTGTAAAATGTTCAGTTTGTGATGGAATAAGTGCCTGACTTTTAACCAATTTAGTCTTACTGCCTGTAGCAGTTTGCACCTTGCAATTTTGGACAGGAAATGTTAGGAATTTGCCTTCTTCAATTCACAGAAAAATGCATTTCACATTACGTTGGTAGTTGAACCTGTATCTAAAATTAACTGTGTGTCAATGTTAAATATTTTCACCTTAATGATTAATTGCACTTGTTTTTCCTGGATATTATTTGTTGTACCTAATGCATGCTGATACAGATCAACCTTGATGTCACCTTGTTTGTCAAACCTTATGAAACTTGTTGGTAGTTTTGATTTACTCCCACTCCCAGAGAGGTCTATAGCCTGGGGCGTAACTACGACCGGTTTGTGTTTTCTGACAGAGTAGTATGACTTCTCCAATTTGTGTCGTTAGCTGCTGTGTCGTTATCTTGCTGCCCAAAGGTCGGCTGCGGTACAGTGCAAGGCATAGCACTGTTACCGCACATTGGCCACTGCTGTGGCTGGCTGTTTCTGTTCATGTTCAGCAAAGGGCCTTGTTATGGAGTATTGGAATTCGCCCTTGCATTGAAATTACTCCTGTTGTTTTGAAAATGTATTTTAAATCGTTTGTTTATTCCTTTCCTGTTACTGTACTCGTTAGCTCTGGGTATGTGTTCTTGCTGTTAGTGTACCATCGGTGCTGTGTGTTTAAATCACGTTTTACTGGCTGATTTACATAACTATGTTGTTGTTGTGCCTTATTTTCTGTTGCTCTATTGGTTTTAGTCGATAGAATCAAGCAATGACAGGAAGTATTGAGTGTCGTGCTCTGGCGTTGTGATTAATTTTACTCTAATGTAAACGACTTTTCAAAATTTTTAACACATCTACCTGTGATATTGGGTTCGTCTAGTAACGTGTCTTGTTCAAGTTTTTTTCATAGTGTCTATGTAGACTACCGTATTTGCCACTGAATGGTGTGGGGCTGAAAACCTCGCCTCTGGGTCTTTCTTACACTGCCTCAGACCAGTGTTTGTCGAGGAAAGCTCGTTCAAATTGGATATAAGTAGCGCAATTTTCAGCCATTTCAGTTGCCCATAAAAGAACGCCACCTTGCGTATATCCCACGACAAATCTGATTTTATCTGCTTCCGTCTAGTTGGGTGGAAATGCATGACGAAAAGCACTGATAAATACTATTGGATTCATTCTTTTACCTTCGGTAGTGAATGTAGGATATTGTCGATGTGTCAGCAAACCTTTGTCTGCAAAAATAGTTGATAGACACGTGGCATTTGCGGTTGTATTTATGTGTAATTCCGGTTGGTAATTGCTCAGGTATTCGAGTTGTGGGTAAGTTTACATTTTGCACTATCCAACTGTCACTGGTACCTGCTGTGGGACTCGTAACAATTTATGGACAAATACCGACAGGTTGTGGCTCGTTCACTGTAGCCTGTGTATTATTTACAAGCATATTTCGAGATCGAGTAATATTTTCTTCTAAAAGATTGTGGATCCTATTTTCTGCAGCTTGTTGGGTAATGTTTACCTTGTTCATTATTTCATTTTCTTTTTTCTGAATAGCCTTTTCTAGTACATCTGGGTACAACTTACAATCTGTTACTAACATCTCTGCAATGGTATTACCCTTATGTAACGTACCTGCTTCAGCTTTATTAATGATATCACGCAGATTTTGATTGATCTTTTCTCTCTCTCCTTCTTAGTACATGCTGAATCAACTTATAATGTTGCTACCACTAAAGTAAGCGCTGCTACAGGTAGAGGCACACCTTGACAGTCTTTATTTAGTTTGTTAACGACAGTGATTACCGTTTTTACTGTCTAACACAACTGGTTTTATGTCGTTTCAATATTTGTGTTTGCATCTGTGATTTTCCTTATCGGTTGCTCTACTCGATCATGAAGGTCGTTAAAAGACTCTACCTTCTGTTTAACTCCTTAATGTTACTGTTATCCTCAGAAAGTACTTCATACTTAATTTGTTTTTTCATATCATTCAATTTTGTGGCGGTTTCAGTGCAAAAGTTTTTGGCTAAGTCATTGAATTTCTGAGAGCACATGCCTTGCAAATCCTTGAATACTTGTTTTTGTTCTTGTATCATTATATTCAGATCTTGTGTGAGGGTGTTCAGATTCTGTGTCAAATTATCAATTTGGCTACTCATATCTTGTTTCATGGGAAGATCAGTTTGGATTCCATAGAAATGTTGGAACACGTGAGGCAATACTGACCCTACGACTTATCTTAGAAGCTAGATTAAGGAAGGGCAAACCTACGTTTCTAGCATTTGTAGACTTAGAGAAAGCTTTTGACAATGTTGACTGGAATACTCTCTTTCATATTCTAAAGGTGGCAGGGATAAAGTACAGGGAGCGAAAGGCTATTTACAATTTGTACAGAAACCAGATGGCAGTTATAAGAGTTGAGGGGCACGAAAGGGAAGCAGTGGTTGGGAAGGGAGTGAGACAGGGTTGTAGTCTCTCCCCGATGTTATTCAATCTGTATATTGAGCAAGTAGTGAAGGAAACAAAAGAAAAATTCGGAGTAGGTATTAAAATCCACGGAGAAGAAATAAAAACTTTGAGGTTCGCCGATGCCATCGTAATTCTGTCAGACACAGCAAAGGACTTGGAAGAGCAGTTGAACGGAATGGACAGTGTCTTGAAAGGAGGGTATAAGATGAACATCAACAAAAGCAAAATGAGGATGATGGAATGTAGTCGAATTAAGTCAGGTGATGCTGAGGGAATTAGATTAGGAAATGAGATACTTAAAGTAGTAACGGCGTTTTGCTATTTGGGAAGCAAAATAACTCATGATGGTCGAAGTAGAGACGATATAAAATGTATTAACTATATTTTTCTTACTTTTCACTTCTTCTTCCGTGTGTTTTTGCTTTTAGGAAGCTTTAATTGTCGAGTGCTAGTAATAGTGTTCCATAGATTTCGTGTTTGTTTTGAATACAGTCAGAGAGAGTCCCTTTAGTCAGCCATAGTGCCAGTAGTGTCAGTGTCGCCCTAACCGCCGTCTGCTTCACGTCTGCTGTGCAGCGAGCTACCTTAATTGAAGTATTAACTATATTTTTCTTACTTGTCACTTCTTCTTCCGTGTGTTTTTGCTTTTAGGAAGCTTTAATTGTCGAGTGCTATTAATAGTGTTCCATAGATTTCGTGTTTGTTTTGAATACAGTCAGAGAGAGTCCCTTTAGTCAGTCATAGTGCCAGTAGTGCTAGTGTTTGTTTTGAATACAGTTCAGAGACAGGTAGTGCTATTTTCATTGTTTTCTACAAGAAGTGGTTAGCAATCACAGTTTAGTCAATAATCAGTCGCCTTTAGTGAATTAGCAGTCTAGTTAAAAGTTGATTAAGTCTCTTCAGTCAATTGATTCCTTAGGATGGATAGTATGTGTGACTGCTGTGTACGGACGCAGGAGGAGCTGGCCACTCTTCGCGAACAGCTGAGCGTGTTGATGGCCGCGGTCAGCCGTCTTCAGGCTGCTGCCTCGGAGTGTAGCGGCAGTGGGGAGTCTGGTGCGTCGCAAGGTACACCGCAGGTGTTACATGCTTCACCCACTGTCCCTGCTGTCGAGACATCTTCGCGGGTACCGGGCGCGGTTGGGCCACCCTCTCCCCAGGGGGAGTGGCGGGTTCAGCGGCGTTCGCAGCGCACGCGGAGGAGGGTCAATGTTGAGGGTGGCCGTGTGGCATCGCCCGCTCTGCCTGTGAGTGGACATGTGGCTGCTCCTTCAGCAAGGTCCGAGCAGGCACACTGGGGGAGGGGTTTATTAGTTATTGGGAGCTCCAACGTTAGGCAGGTGATGGAGCCCCTTAGGGAAATAGCCGAAAGGTCGGGGAAGAAGGCCAGTGTTCACTCTGTCTGCTTGCCGGGGGGTCTCATCCGAGATGTGGAGGAGGCCCTACCGGCGGCGATAGAGAGCACTGGGTGCACCCGACTGCAAATTGTTGCTCATGTCGGCACCAATGACACCTGCCGTCTGGGTTCAGAGGTCATCCTCAGTTCGTACAGGCGGTTGGCGGAGTTGGTGAAGGCGGAAAGCCTCGCTCGCGAGGTGTAGTATCGTTCCCAGAACCGATCGCGGTCCTCTGGTTTGGAGCCGAGTGGAAGGCTTAAACCAGAGGCTCATACGATTTTGCGGAGAGCTAGGGTGCAAATTTCTCGACCTCCGCTATTGGGTGGAGAAATGTAGGGTCCCCCTGAATAGGTCAGGCGTGCACTGCACGCCGGAAGCGGCTACGAGGGTAGCGGAGTACGTGTGGAGTGCACATGCGTTTTTTTTTAGGTTAGTGAATTCCCTCCCTAGGCCCGACAAGACGCCTCCTGAGATGCAGCAAGGCAGGAGTAGGCAAAATGCAACAGGGAATAACAATATTAATGTGCTAATAGTAAACTGCAGGAGCGTCTATAGAAAGGTCCCAGAACTGCTCTCATTAATAAACGGTCACAACGCCCATATAGTACTAGGGACAGAAAGTTGGCTGAAACCACATGTAAACAGTAATGAAATCCTAAACTCAGATTGGAATGTATACTGCAGAGACAGGCTGGACAGTGAAGGGGGAGGCGTGTTTATAGCGATAAGAAGTGCAATAGTATCGAAGGAAATTGATGGAGATTCGAATTGTGAAATGATTTGGGTGAAGGTCACGGTTAAAGCAGGCTCAGACATGGTAATTGGATGTCTCTATAGGCCCCCGGGCTCAGCAGCTGTTGTGGCTCAGCACCTGAAGAATAATTTTGAAAATATTTCGAGTAGATTCCCCAACCATGTTATAGTTCTGGGTGGAGATTTTAATTTGCCGGATATAGATTGGAGACTCAAACGTTCATAACGGGTGGCAGAGACAAAGAATCCAGTAAAATATTTTTAAGTGCTTTATCTGAAAACTACCTTGAGCAGTTAAACAGAGAACCGACTCGTGGTGATAACATATTAGACCTTCTGGTGACAAACAGACCCAAACTATTTGAATCAGTTAATGCAGAACAGGGAATCAGCGATCATAAAGTGGTTACTGCATCGATGATTTCATCCGTAAATAGAAATATTAAAAAAGGTAGGAAGATTTTTCTGTTTAGCAAAAGTGACAAAAAGAAGATTTCAGAGTACTTGATGGCTCAACACAAAAGTTTTGTCTCAAGTACAGATAGTGTTGAGGATCAGTGGACAAAGTTCAAAACCATCGTACAATATGCGTTAGTTGAGTATGTGCCAAGCAAGATCGTAAGAGATGGAAAAGAGCCACTGTGGTACAACAACTAAGTTAGAAAACTGCTGCGGAAGCAAAGGGAACTTCACAGCAAACATAAACATAGCCAAAGCCTTGCACACAAACAAAAATTACGCGAAGCGAAATGTAGTGTGAGGAGGGCTATGCGAGAGGCTTTCAATGAATTCGAAAGTAAAGTTCTATGTACTGACTTTGCAGAAAATCCTAAGAAATTTTGGTCCTATGTCAAAGCGGTAGTTGGATCAAAACAAAATGTCCAGACACTCTGTGACCAAAATGGTACTGAAACAGAGGATGACAGACTAAAGGCCGAAATACTAAATGTCTTCTTCCAAAGCTGTTTCACAGAGGAAGACTGCACTGTGCTTCCTTCTCTAGATTGTCGCACAGTTGACAAAATGGTAGATATCGAAATAGACGACAGAGGGATAGAGAAACAATTAAAATCGCTCAAAAGAGGAAAGGCCGCTGGTCCTGATGGGATACCTGTTCGATTTTACACAGAGAACGCAAAGGAACTTGCCCCCCTTCTTGTAGCAGTGTACCGTAGGTCTCTAGAAGAGCGAAGTGTTCCAAAGGATTGGAAAAGGACACAGGTCATCCCCGTTTTCAAGAAGGGACGTCGAACAGATGTGCAGAACTATAGACCTATATCTCTAACGTCGATCAGTTGTAGAATTTTGGAACACATATAATGTTCGAGTATAATGTCTTTTCTAGAGACTAGAAATCTACTCTGTAGGAATCAGCATGGGTTTCGAAAAAGACGGTCGTGTGAAACCCAGCTCGCGCTATTCGTCCACGAGACTCAGAGGGCCTTAGACACGGGTTCACAGGTAGATGCCGTGTTTCTTGACTTCCGCAAGGCGTTTGACACAGTTCCCCACAGTCGTTTAATGAACAAAGTAAGAGCATACAGACTATCAGATCAATTGTGTGATTGGATTGAGGAGTTCCTAGATAACAGAACGCAGCATTTTATTCTCAATGGAGAGAAGTCTTCCGAAGTAAGAGTGATTTCAGGTGTGCCGCAGGGGAGCGTCATAGGACCGTTGCTATTCACAATATACATAAATGACCTTGTGGATGACATCGGAAATTCACTGAGGCTTTTTGCAGATGATGCTGTGGTGTATCGAGAGGTTGCAACAATGGAAAATTGTACTGAAATGCAGGAGGATCTGCAGCGAATTGACGCATGGTGCACGGAATGGCAATTGAATCTCAATGTAGACAAGTGTAATGTGATGTGAATACATAGAAAGATAGGTCCCTTATCATTTAGCTACAAAATAGCAGGTCAGCAACTGGAAGCAGTTAATTCCATAAATTATCTGGGAGTACGCATTAGGAGTGATTTGAAACGGAATGATCATATAAAGTTGATCGTCGGTAAAGCAGATGCCAGACTGAGATTCATTGGAAGAATCCTAAGGAAATGCAATCCGACAACAAAGGAAGTCGGTTACAGTACGCTTGTTCGCCCACTGCTTGAATACTGCTCAGCAGTGTGGGATCCGCACCAGATAGGGTTGATAGAAGAGATAGAGAAGATCCAATGGAGAGCAGCGTGCTTCGTTACAGGATCATTTAGCAATCGCGAAAGCGTTACAGAGATGATAGATAAACTCCAGTGGAAGACTCTGCAGGAGAGACGCTCAGTAGCTCGGTACGGGCTTTTATTAAAGCTCCGAGAACATACCTTCACTGAAGAGTCAAGCAGTATATTGCTCCCTCCTACGTATATCTCGCGAAGAGACCATGAGGATAAAATCAGAGAGATTAGAGCCCACACAGAAGCATACCGACAATCCTTCTTTTCACGTACAATATGAGCCTGGAATAGAAGGGAGAACCGATAGAGGTACTCAAAGTACCCTCCGCCACACACCGTCAGGTGGCTTGCGGAGTATGAATGTAGATGTAGACTGGCAATGGCAAGGAAAGCATTTCTGAAGAAGAGAAATTTGTTAACATCGAGTATAGATTTAAGTGTCAGGAAGTCGCTTCTGAAAGTATTTATATGGAGTGTAGCCATGTATGGAAGTGAATGATGGGCGATAAATAGTTTGGACAAGAAGAGAATAGAAGCTTTCGAAATGTGGTGCTACAGAAGAATGCTGAACATTAAATGGGTAGATCACATAACTAATGAGGAAGTATTGAATCGGATTGGGGTGAAGAGAAGTTTGTGGCACAACTTGACCAGAAGAAGGGATCGGTTTGTAGGACATGTTTGGAGGCATCAAGGGATCACCAATTTCGTATTGGAGGGCAGTGTGGATGGTAAAAATCGTAGAGGGAGACCAAGAGATGACTACACTAAGCAGATTCAGAAGGATGTAGGTTGCAGTATATACTGGGAGATGAAGAAGCTCGCACAGGATAGAGTAGCATGGAGAGCTGCATCAAACCAGTCTCAGGACTGAAGACCACAACAACAACAACAAAACTTGTTTCATATCACTGAAATTTGTGTTGATACTACCTAATTTCGTGTTTGTTAGATAATTGCCATAGCAGTGCATCGGTTGTACTATTGTGGTTGCTGTCAGCTGCACTTTCCAAGTTAATGCTTGTGTTGTGACCAAGTGGTATTTGTAACATGTTGTCAAAATTCACATTGGAATCGCTCTCCAATATTTTATTCATGAGCGGTATGTCGCTCTGGCAGATGCGTGATTCTCATCAATTGTAAACATTATGTCATCAAGGTTATTCTGCTTTGGAGTGCGGCTATAATTTGTCACACCTGTGACACTCATCTCTGATGTACTTAAACCTTTCGCAGTAGGCACGCATTCTGCATTAATTTTAATTGTTCGATCACACAATTCTATGCCATCTTGGCTGATTGCGTTTTTGCGATTGCTATCACCGATGGACATACATTTTTCTACCATCCTGTATGAATATTTTAAAAAAATAAAAATTCCACAAAAAATGTAAAACTTTCATACGCTAATTATTACATTTGATGATTTTAATTTATGCGATGTCTAAGTCTGTTTTACTTCTATTATGATGTACAAACTATTGATTGCAGTTCTTTATGTTTTACTGATCATGCGTATCACACTCAAAAATTCCTGTAAATTTTCCAGCATAAAATTCAAGGAAGGGCATAATAAGAAAACGGTTTCTATCTGCAGTAAAAGAGGTGCTACTAAGCATAACCATGCAATCAACTTGCACAGCTGTCCTTCCCTTGCTGCGCTGAACAACGCAGGTTACTAGGGAAAATTTTGTGTAACCTGTGTCCAATTCTTATCCCTTGCCAAAATTTTTTCCTCAGTTTTTGCCTTTTTGCTTTACTTGCTCCCCGTTGTGAGTCATGTAAACAGAAAAAACAGACGATTAGTTTTTATGACTAATAACAATGTCATAGAAATTTCTTACTATAACAATAGTTAACAAACCCTACTTACAACTGGTGCCCTGAAGTCGTGGCACACAGGTCGCCTGCTATGTTATTAAAATTAAAAATGGAAAAAATTAATTTAATGTATATTACAATTGCATTACAGTATTTGAAAATGTTCTGCTTGTACGAATTTTTCAGAAATGAAACCTCTGATTCTAATCTCGTTTTGTGAGAAAAATCATTGGTAAAAAATAAGCGCTATATTTTAGTTGGAAATAGATTTCGTCCAAATGCCAGCTGGCTGATTAGGTTTTGGTACTGCAATTTGCACTCCTTTGTGGGCTGTTCTAGAAATAGAAATACTCTGAAGAACAGCCTGCTACTGTTTTTCTACCATGAAAATAATGAACAGAATTACTTTGGTAGTCCTGAGATGAACTAACAAAAGAATGTGGAACATATGGTGAAACTGAAGTCACAATGTTAGACTGTGACTGAAGTATCACATTACATGTTTAATATATCTGGCACATTATCATTGGAATTGAGATTGCTTACTGTTTCAGTTCAATGGTGATGGTCGACCTTAGTAGTATTAGTCACATCCTCTTTATACAAAATATTCTGACCCAGTTTGCTTTTAGATATTCTAAGTTTGCATCATGTTGAGCATTGACAGATCGTTTTTGTCAGTAACATATGAATTACTGGAATCAAATTTGGAGTCAGAGTCTAAAAAAATATCTTTTGCATAATTTATCTCCTTCCATTAGAAACATCTGCAGCTATTTTTCCGGCCTTGAATTCTAAGACAAATAGCCTGAGTTAGGAACCAATATATTGTAGGTCTTCTTTGCTGATTGTTATAAATGAAAACAGTTATGAAAATAATACCTTACCATATTCAGAAACTGGCAAAGAACCAAGAAACAATCGAATAATAAATTAAAACAAATTTGATTCTATGCAAAGTATGTACCTATATTTAGAAAATGTTTCGATTGACTGAAATTGCAGTTTATAAAGAAAGAGAATCAAATTAAAATAAAGTTAAACTGTGCTTTGAAAACAAGAAATTTCATTGGTTTGATTTTATGAACAAAGTTTTTCACTGGAGATTCCTCTAAGCACACTCACTAAGTCACAAATTAAACTGGAATGTAGTCAGGTAACTAAAAATTGGATTTAAAAGTACTTACTGAAAAGGTTGGATAACCGACCTGTGAGGCAAATGGGCAATAACAGTGCGAGTTAAGGAACACAAATTCTATGAAGCAAGTGAATAGTTGCTATTAGCTGGAATATGAGCTTGTGAGATGGTGTGAGTCTGGCCTGGAAACAGGTTTTGTAGGGTAAATTGGAATGAAAAAGCGTTTGACCCTCCCTGCACTACAACTAAATATCAACTGAGATTTTCATAGCCAGCTAGAATCATAGGATGATTTTCAGCACCTATAGTGGAACGAACATAAACCATATCTGCTTGTCACATTGTTGTTCCAATCTTACTACTAAATCTTGAACTTTATCATGTATTGGCACAAAGAAGTGATTATATGATTAATAAAAAATATGATTGCAAAACTCTATATTCGTTTTAAAAGAATAAATAGTATTCGTTCCTAATTGTTTGACATATATACCTTCATCTAAATGGACACTAATATTAATCAGTTCCAAGAGAATAATCTTAGAAATGTCATTATCAACAGTATTTTTATGTGTGCTTCGATAGTATGCTTATTAAATCCCAAAAAACTTCCAGTACTATCTTTTATGTCTGTATATAACATAACATCACTTTCAATGACAACTCTGTTTGAAACTTCATTTGCTTTAATGCCTATATTAATTTTCTTTTTTGTAACATATTTTTCTAGTTTTTAAAACTGTATTGATCTTCTGGAACAACAACAATCAGAGTTGGAGTTATTATTTTTTATGTAATATTTGGAGTAAGAAATCAAGAAAACAAGCATTTAATGCTACTTACTTAATATTGTCTATCAGCAGAAAATTCAGTCATATTTTCAGAACTGAAATGAAATAAGTTATCTACTCATTTATTCATAAAACAAATCGTCTCAATAAAGGATAACAGATTGGGTACCAAGTGTGTACTTAAATAGAAAGAGAACAAAAAATACGTGGAAAATATTTACCTAACACAATTAGATGTGAAACTGTAAGTCCAGTTGGTACAGGATATTCCACATAACACGGTATGTGTGACTTACTGATTAATCATCTCTAATCGATTACTTTTGAGGTGGCATGGATGTCTATGTCGACCACTTCCAGCATCTCTTATAAAAAGGTAACTACATGCTTTTTTAACATTTCTGTTATCTATTCTGTTTTAGTTAGTTCATTTTACTTGAATCTCAGACCTAAGGTCTACTGGCTTTACATGACATGACCTGTACTAGAAAGACAGCTAAAAAGAAAGATAACTATTTTAGCTCTAGGATTATTAAACTTCAACAAAATGAATAATTTATATTTTATTCTAAAAGTTTAGATTAACATGAGAATGAAGAGTTAATAAAGAGGTGCAATAAATTTAAGGTATAATTGGTACTAAAATTGCGACTTATTTGAAAATAATGAACATGTGTAATAAATTTAAGGTAAAATTGGTATTAAAATTACAACTTATGTTGAAAATAATAAACATTCTTAATGTCTGGACGAATCTCAGGATGTTTCAGTGTGTTTATTTGATGATTTTGTCCTAAAAAAATAGAATTTCATAGGATGAGCACTCACTCAAAGCAGATAAAAAGCAAAAAAATGATTCTAATTCGTTCAAACAAGTTAAAAAATCCAGAACAGTTACTTAGAACCGATTTTTGTTCTATGCATATCTTTCAACAAAATAGTGGTGCTCCAAATCATATATATCATGAACTTATTGGTGGAGATTTTAAGATTGGTAAGTTTAAAGAAAGGTGTTGTAGATGTTGGATTGATGACTCAAGTTTCTTTACAACAGATTCAACAAAGAAATCTAATGATAGAAAATATAAGATTTTACTGGAATAGAATCATTAAACATGGTCACAAATATTCAATATAAATAATCTAAAACATAACTGTAAATCGAAATATAAATGTAAAGGTGAACTTAAACATCAATGTCAATGTTAATAGCATTTATTTTTCGAAAATCAGTTCTAGTAAAAGATGTCCTGAAGAAGTTGATCAAGTGACAAGGTACAGAAAGAAAAGAAGAGTCTAATGATGTTTATCTAACATGGAAGAATCAACTGAGAACAGAGTATTGAAATATTAAAAAGATGAACTTCTTAGTGTTGCAGTTGAACAAGTTAGAGAAGAAATCAAGGGATAAAACAGCAACGTCAGGAAGATGGTTCCTTCTCATCATCATAAAGATGATTTGTGAGGTTTATTTATTGGTTCATCTACATCATTAGGAAATTCACTTGAAAAAAATTATATCAACTAGCATTAGTTATTTTGTCCTCTTTACTAATTCACACAAATTACAAAGATTTGCAAGACAAGAAAAAAAAGGTGAAAGGAAAA
Organism: Schistocerca gregaria; assembly: GCF_023897955.1. Classification (NCBI taxonomy): domain Eukaryota; kingdom Metazoa; phylum Arthropoda; class Insecta; order Orthoptera; family Acrididae; genus Schistocerca; species Schistocerca gregaria. Next base: position 52,979,551 of record NC_064925.1, on the reverse strand, counting down.
GAAGAACTACTTGATTAATCATCATTAGATACTCCTATAGACAGAAGAAACACGAATAAGTAGAAAGAAAAGCAAAAGACATTCATCCTAAAACCGCAGTCTAACATAAAGCCTGGTTCACACGGAACAATCTGTCTGCGCAGACATCGGCGTAGACGTCTGTACAAACAAAAGATTCTGCAAATGTGGTGTGTTCACACGACACAAACCCCAATCTACTACTCGCCCTGCATCTGTCGGTGTAGAAAAGAAAAATCAGTGGAAAGCGACTACACTCCCCATAAACGACAAAAATTTAATTCATTTATTTGGAAACATAGAAATGGAGGAAGCTCTGCTGTGGTCTGTGTTCGCAACTTGTGTTGCAAAAAACATTCAGGCTAACCGCAGGGAACAGAGAAAGCGGTAGAAATGGTGTAGACAGTGGCTGCTAAAGCGAAAGCAGTTTTGTCACGTAAATTTACTGCGAGAGTTACTGGACGAACCTAACGACTGGCGAAATTATTTGCAGATGTATGTCGAAACTTATAATTATTTCTTTTAAGAAAGCCAAGCAGATCAAAATATCATAACGTTGGCTGATATACTTGATCTACTCCTACACCAGATCTTCTAGATTTATGAACTCTGGATAACTCTTTTCGGTAAACAGTTCGCAAAGAATTTTTTTAAATTACTGTTTCTCTGTTTGCCGAGGCATCAACTGTCCGCAATTTTTCAATTAGTGTCTTGTATGCTGCTGTCTTTTTGTCTCGGTCGCTATATTCTTTACATTTAATCTTCCACAAATATGGGTGGTTTCTATATATTTCAATGAATTCACTTACAAACTCTCGAGAACACTGACAAGTATCAGCCATTTTAATGCCCTGTGTCCACAAATAGAAATACTAGACTGAGCAAACAGCTGTTTCGCGTCAGATTTGCGGCGATCTCCTGTCCACACGCTCCAACTTATCTGCGCAGATGTGGTTTGAACCCTCTGATTTGGGAGGTTTTGCTCAAACCTATAAAGCCCGGTCCACACACAACGATCTGTCTGCGCAGACATTGGCGCAGATGTCTGTACATGCAAAAGATCGCCGCAAATGTGGTGTGTTCACACGACACAAACACCAATCTACTACTCGCCCGCCATCTGTCTGTGTAGAAAAGAAATATCAGTAGCAAGCGACTACGCTCCCCGTAAACGTCAAAAATTTAATTCAGTTATTTTGAAATATAGAAATGGAGGAATTCTGTTGTGGTCTGTGTTCGCAACTTGTGTTGCAAAAACATTCAGACCAACCGCAGGAAACAGAGAAAACGGTCAAAATAATGTAGACAGTGGCTGCTAAAGCGAAAGGAGTTTTCTCACGTACATTTAGTGCGGGAGTTGCAGGTCGAACCTGTTTTGTTTTACATTACCTCGTGTTTCATTTCCTGGCACATTGACACTCAAATTTCATCTTCAATTGTACTCCTGCTTGGTCTTGGCGTTTCTTGATCACTAAGAAAGGCAAGCAGATCAAAATACCATAACACTGGCTGGTATACTTGATCTACTCTTACACCAGAACTTCTAGATTTCTGAACTTTGCTCTTTTCGGTAAACAGTTTGCTGACAGACTTAATTTACTTGACTTTCCTTCATGGACTCATCCTTCAGGAGAGCGTAAATAGCTTCGCATGTGTTGGGTATTATTTTACTCAACGCTTGTTTCTAAATTGCAGTTAAAAATTCCAAATCCTTGTAGCTCCTTCCTGTTGCCAGGAACCTTAATGTTACCGCCAGCCATTCATGAAGAGAAATTGTCCTTCTCATTCAAATATTTTTTCTCATAACATGAGGGGTTACAAGCTTTAAGAGATAAGTTTCGACATCCATCTGCAAATAATTTCGTCAGTTCGCAACGAGTTTATTTTTTTTAATTACCGTATCTCTGTTTGCCGAGACGTCAACTGCCCACAGTTTTGCAATTAGAGCATTGGATGCTGCTGTCTTTTTGTCTCGGTCACTATATTCTTTACTTTCAATCTTCCACAAACATGGGTGGTTTCTATATATTTCAATGAATTCACTTACAAACTCTCGAGAACACTGACGAGTATCAGCCATTTTAATGCCCTGTGCGCACAAATAGAAACACTAGACTGAGCAAACAGCTGTTTCGCGCCAGATTTGCGGCGATCTCCTGTTCACACGCTCCAACTTGTCTGCGCAAATGTGGTTTGAATCCACAGATTTGAGAGGTTTCGCTCAAACCTCCAACTCAAACTTCCAGGTTTGCACACACCTTATGTTGGTGCAAATCTTCTGTCCACACGCAACGATCTGTCTGCGCAGATGTTATGTGCGCAGACAGATCGTTGCGTGTGGACGGGCCTTAACTCCAACTTCCAGGTTTGCACACACCTCAGATTGGCGCAAATCTTCTCTCCACACGCAACGATCTGTCTGCGCAGATGTTATGTGCGCTGACATTTGCGCGGACAGATCGTTGCGTGTGGTCGGGCTGTAACAGCCATGACATTCCACTTTCCAGCTAGTTTTTGTTATCCACAGCGATAGCGGAGCCCTAAGTGGCCAGTAAGCAACAGTTCTTAATAAGATTTTGGACAAGTGCAAATACTAACTTTTTACATTGATTTGCCACATAGTTTTTATAATAGGACCTGTATGTAATGTCATAAAAATCGCCAATAACCATAAAATGATGCCACCTTTGTCAGTCTTTAGTCTCCTAAGTAGCCTGAGAGGTACGAAACGTTCCATCACAGGGCAGTTTAGTTACATTTCTGTTGTAACGCACAAGTATTTACTGAATAACGTCGGTTCGCTTTAATAATGAAAAACTGCAAGTAAACATCAGAGGACCCGACCTTTTGCGAAAAGACATCGTGTATCTCCCCAACAAAACGGAGCTATTTTCCTAGACTTCCAGTCAAATCAGTTAATGTGGAACATAGGAAGCCTATACGAAATATAATACCAACATTATTTAATATACCAAATAAAGGTAGTGAAAAAATTGTCTCTCAGTTTCGTTATTATGTGATCGCTCCGTTTGTGATATGTGCTCCAGAAAGGTAGTGAAAGGTATCCTATGCACAGAATGCAAGTGTTGCTATCACGATAAGTGCGTGAAAATAAACCTTAAACTCATAAACGATGGAGACCAGTGGCAATGCCGAACGTGTGTTGAGCGTCTAGCAGAAAATAAAGGACTCCCTAACACTACAGGAAAAGGAATTCAACACAGTGAAAGAAGAACTAGCTGCATTATGTTGTAAGCACGAAGAACTCCTGAAGAATCACAAAATAGTGACGGGAAAATTATCTGCTGAGTGCTTAGAAGTAAGCAATCTCGAAGTTATTTTGGCGGCACAGAAGAAGGAAATTAGTATACTGAAACAAGATCTGGCTGCAACACGTTCGGAATACGAAGACCACATGGAAAAATGCGTACAAGTAGAGAAGAAACTGCCCAAAAGTGAAAGTGATGGCCGCAAAGACAAGGTATTGTGTTCGTGTTATCCACGTATGGCTAGGAATCACAGTAATAACAAGCATATTACTGTAAACCAGGACCATGATTCTAGTGCTGCAAATAAGAATTCCAGGAAAAATATGTGTACCACCCCAAACGGTAAAGTGCAACCATGTCTATTGTCATCTAAAACTAATATTCAACCAAAAATGTCGCAACCACCGCCCACAAACCCAAAGTTACTTATTAGTACTTCCCAAAACAAAGCGGAAGTAAACACGAAATCTGATGAAAAACAAAAATCGTATGGCCAAAAGCTCAAGACTGTCATCTTAGGTGACAGCCAAGGACGCAATTTATCTAAACTTTTAAATGAAAACGCTCAGATTGAAAGTTTAGGCTACGTTTACCCTCAAGCCAATGCAAGTTTCGTACTGAAAAACGTTAACCAAAACACCCCCAAATCTTGCACCTCTGACATTGTGGTAATTGCAACAGGAACAAACGATGTTGCTTGCAACAACAGCCATCATCTAATAAAAACTTTAAAAGCCAAATTACCGTGCATTGTATCGAAGAAAGTGTTTTTAGTGGATGTGCCTTTCAGACATGATCTTCCAAACTGGTCATGTGAAAACAGAAGTAACCAGTGTAAACTCGCAGATCTAGAAACTGTGTTCAAAATTCGCAAATATTACGATAATTAAAGCAAGCGAATTTCACACAAAGTTTTATACACGAAACGGGTTTCACCTAAACAATCTCGGGAGGAGAGAAATCACAAATTTCATATTAGAGACTGTAATGAAAGAAAAAGCACTAAGTGGGCCCATAATACCACTCAGTTATAGAGAACCAAACATCAGTGAGGAAAACATTGTACCCAAAGACAAATACAGCGTAAAACGTACTGGAAATGCAAATGAGTGTAGCATGTTTAATTGCAAAAATTTTTTATGGCCAAACCACCTATCCCATTGTGTGGAACCGACATCATCATCAACTGAAACAGCATCATCATCTGAAATAGCAGTGCCTTCAGTACGAGAACTAGCAGCTGAACCACACACAGCAGAAGCAGCAGCTCGCCCTACACGAAACAGAAAGGTAACTCAGCGTTTTTTATGTTGAGTGACACGAGAGAAAAACAGTCAAAATCATGTGAAACATCTCTCTCGTGCATTAAACATGGGACTCCAGCGCCACAAGCACAACTAACTAGTCTACTACTAACTAGTCTACTGAGAAAAAATACCACAAACAAATATACAAATGTAAAGGTGAGCAAGTCTCAAACTTTGTCTGTATTTCATCAAAATATAAGAGGTCTGAAAAATAAAATAGACCAACTGCTAATTCACCTAAGTGATGAAGAGTGTGGAAGTGTACCTGATATATTGTGTTTCTCTGAACATCATATCACAGACGGAATCAACATGTTACAGATTGAAAACTTTTGTTTAGCTGCCCACTATTGTAGATCTAGTATGGGAAAGGGTGGTGTCGCAATATTTATTAGGAAAAATGTAGTGTATAAATCTCTAGATTTAAGCAAATATTGTGTGGAACAGCACTTTGAGGTGTGTGGTATTGAGATAACAACAGGCAGTGCAACAGTTATTGTGCTGTCAATTTACAGGGCTCCTGCTGGATATCTGAACGTTTTTATGGGAAATATTGAATCACTCTTGTCCCGCCTGTCTAGAAAAGCTACATCAGTCATTGTAATGGGTGACTTTAATGTGGACTTTTTAACAGAAAACAGGAATAGAACAGATCTTGAACACCTGATGTGCTCTTACAATTTAGTGTCAGTGGTAAACAGTCCAACTAGAGTAACAGCCAGTTCTAGTACATTAATAGATAATATATTTATAGATAAGGATGCATATAATAATTTAAGTGTAAAAAATGTTACAAATGGCCTATCTGATCATGATGGACAGTTCCTCACCATAAACCAAATAAATGTACAAAGGAGAGTAAATTTCATTTGGAAAAACATTAGGATTACAAACACACACAACATGGAAAACTTTAAACATAAACTACAACACATGGACTGGTCTTCTGTGTATGCTGCTATTGATGTAAACTCCAAATTTAATATATTTATCAACAAGATTACAAGTATTTTTGAAGAAACATTTCCTAAAAAGTTAATTAGAGAAAATCTGTATAAATCATATCACAGGCCTTGGGTTACTAAGGGCATCAAAATTTCCTGTAGAACAAAACGGGAGCTTTATGCAGGAGCCAAGACATCAGATGATTCACATAAGATTAAGCATTACAAATTGTACAGTAAAATTCTTAACAAAACCATACAGGCATCAAAGAACATGTTCTTAAAGGCAGAAATTGATAACTCGAACAATAAAGTAATAACTATTTGGAATTTTGTAAAGAAGGAAACCGGTAAAAGTGCAGTTCATAGTGAAAATATCAAATAAAAAATCAGGATCATATTGTCAGTGATCCAAAAACAGTTGCTGATATGTTCAACAAACATTTTTAAACAGTAACAGAACAAATTGGATCGCAAGGCTCCATAAATCAAGCCATTAGTTTTCTGCAAGCCAGTGTACCTGGCACAGTACCACAAATCAAAATAACAACAGTCACTATTCCAGAAATTGAAAGAATAATTAGGTCCTTGAAAAGTAAAAACTCCACTGGAGTTGACAACATATCTAGCAAATTATTAAAATACTGCTGCGGCCACTTAAGTAGAATCCTTTGCCACATTTTTGATGCGTCACTTAAGCAAGGAATAGTGCCCGAAAGACTTAAGTATGCAGTTGTGAAACCTCTGTATAAAAAGGGAGATAAGGCAGATACTGCTAACTATCAGCCAATCTCACTACTGACGAGTTTTTCTAAGGTTTTAGAGAAACTAATGCATGCCAGGATTGTTAATCACCTCATTGAATATAAGATCATCAGTAAAAGTCAGTTTGGATTTCAGAAGGGGTTATCAACAGAAGATGCAATATTTGCATTTGCTGCCAATGTTTTGGAGTCCATCAACAAAAAGATGAAGAGAGTTGGAATATTTTGTGACCTCTCAAAAGCGTTTGACTGCGTCAGTCACCAAATACTTTTGCATAAAGCTTCATATCTAGGCATAAGTGGGGCAGCAGGGAAGTGGCTCCATTCTTATCTTTCAAACAGAAAACAGAAAGTTGTACTGGATAGTCAAGAAGGTGCATCAGCATCATCAGAATGGGGAACAATCACCTGTGGAGTGCCTCAAGGCTCCATTCTGGGCCCCCTACTTTTTATTATTTTTATTAATGATCTTCCTCTATGTACAGATTTTTGTAAATTCACCATCTTTGCAGATGACACTACGCTACTGGTTGATAACTCAGTGGATGAACTTGAGGTGACAGCTAATAAAGTTTTTAGTGATATTGTGAACTGGTTTAATTTAATGTAAATGGTCTTTCTATTAATCACAGTAAAACAAACTATGTCCAGTTTCAGACAGTCTCTAAAGAAGATGAACAAGAACAAAAACTAGGTGACATGCAGATAGCTAAGGTCGATAGTACAAAGTACCTTGGCTTACATATAGATAGCAAACTAAACTGGTCAAACCACATCTTGGATCTCTGCAAAAGGCTGAATTCGGCAACTTATGCTTTACGCATTATCTGCTCTTACAGAAATACGGAAACTAGTAAATCAGCTTATTATGGTTGTTTTCATGCCATTATGGCATATGGAATCATATTCTGGGGAAATCAGCCACTTGCTAGGAAAGTGCTATCTGCACAGAAAAGAGCCATAAGAATCATGAGTGGAGCCCACCCTAGAGCCACATGCAGAAATCTTTTTAAAGAACTTCTTAATCTTCACATCCATTGCACAATATATATTCTCCTTGATGTGTTTCATAAGGAAAAAAAGCCCCTTTTCAAATTTAATAGTGTTTATCATAATCATGATACTAGAAGAAAAGATGATATCCACTATAAGCATGCAAACCTGAGTAAGGTACAGAAGGGGGTCCACTTCAGTGGTTGTAAGATTTTTAATGCCCTCCCTTCACAAATTAAGTGTTTAGTAGATGATGAGTTCTCGTTTAAGAAAAGCTTAAGGCAGTTCCTATTGCAAGGGTCATTTTATACTATAGAAGAGTTCCTGAACCATGATGAATAGTACCCTAGTACCTGTACGGATAAGTCTCAGATACATTTCCCACTCTTCATTTGTGATCCTGTATATCTATTACTCGTAAACATCTTAAGTTTTCAGTAGTGTATTTTCTGTATGTATGTGTATAGAATCTGTAATACTTAACTTTGTAAATTTTTTTTGTGGTTTTAATTTGTAATGTTAATCTAAGCCATATAATTGTAATATGAATAATAGCAGTACTTACAAAATACCATAAAAAGTTTGTAAAACTGACACGTTCCATATCCTGTGATGAATTCGCAACATGGATCACCGGAACACGAAATAAATAAATAACAAAATTAATAAAAAACAGAGGTGATATAAATCGTCAAAAACAATAAAATTGTTTTCCAACACAGAAGAACCCAATTCCACAATTATTGCTGAATCTGAGCAACAAATGGCAAGAATTTTCAACACATTCGCTTTTGAAGCCAAGGATTTTACATTTACAAAAATTTTCGTGTAATACAAAATTGAGTGAAATGTAACAATGGGAGAATCATGAGACTCAACAGTTTTCTTTAAGTATCAAGGAAAGTGCCTATGATAATAAAAGAAATATATGCTTCTTGTCAGGTATGAAATAAATGTTTAAATTCTCTTGCTTTCAGAGGAGAAACCTACAAATATACAAAAGTTGTAGCTTTTGTCATTGAGTCAGAGTGATTGAGCTGTTTTCACATGTGTTTCAGAATAATTCATGGCTCTTGGTAATTTACTAATGCATGGGACGCAAAAATATAACAGGTATTTCGTTTATTAAGTAGGAAGTAACTAAAAACAAACATTAAAGTTAGGACGCTTGTGATTCTCTGCTGTCTCACTGCTTGGGGGACTAGTGTCGCTCCAGTTGTCTCATGGTAAAATTTTTGTACCAGAGAGAGGGAGTTGTCTGACTGTATACTGGTAGCATGTGCTAAAACTGTGTAATTGGTCGTTTAACATCAGTATATTAGTATACATAATTGGATTGAAAGACAAAACATTGGGATTACGTTTTGAGTGTGGAAAATGTTACATTAATGATACTAAAGTTGAATAATCTAGATTTTAATTATAGGAGAACGATGATTTGATGAAACAGTGGAAACTCTAGGTAGGAACACAATGTATGAAAAGATAGATAGCTACTTACCGCAAAGATAACACGCTAAGTTGCAGACAGGCACAATTAATAGTGTAACTGTCTTTTAATTGTGCCTATCTGTAATTTGGCGTATGAAACGTATGGTAAATAGCAATCAATCTTTCCCTGCATTGTTGATGATTTGATGAGTCTTTCAACACAGTAAGACATTATAGCACTTATGAAAAATTATTAGTTTTTGCCAATTCAATGTTTCAGACTAATGATACAAATAGTTGTTGTCAATTTAAATCAATTAAAAGTGACAAACGAAATTAGATAATTAGTTATATGTGGTCAAGAATGTTCTTTGTATCTTGCTGTAAATTTTCATTATGTTTATCAAGTGTAGAACATGTCACAATTGCTATTAGCTGTCAATGTGGACTTGCTTCTTGACGAAAATTATTTTACACAGTTATTACACTGAGAAACTTTTTACATACTGTGGTGGGCCTAAATGGGGAAATTCCTTTTGTTCAAATTATGGTATAACGTTCCTGCCATTTATGCCAGCTAAGCTTGATAATGGTCATTTACCAAAACTAGTAGTGAATTGTGTAAAGTAAATGGCAGCTGACAGTTTCACCATGAAGTTTCACAATTATTTGGCAGCTGAATACCCACACCTCAAACATACATAAATATTTTTTTGTACTGGTATAGAGATTCACAGTAAATGCAAACTAAGTTAGGGGCCAGTGCTGCAGAGTACTCTTTGAAAAACCGAATTGCTGGACCTGCTGACTCATCTGTTTTTCAACTCCTTCACTTGTTTCTCTGCGTGTATTGTGATCTTTTTCCTAAATGTGTGCCTATCCGTTTTGGAAGGGGGACTTTCCAAGATCACAAATGATCCATGGTATCTCACCATTAAATGTAGCAATACAGTATGGTGCAAGTTCACTCTCCTGTCGAAGGAGGGTGTCTCGAAAAAAAGTGTAATACATAAGTGGAGTGATTGTGATATGATGTCACAAGGTAGTTAATTTGCTTTGTGGTTTCAGTAATTTACCCTGACCCATTACAGGCTTGATTGTCTCAGTTCCAAGAAAGAAATCTGTCAGTAGAGTTCTCTGTTTGGACATTCATGTGCATTTGTCTGATCCAATATGAGGGGGTTCTCTTATATTCCTCTTTCAAAGGATATAGCTGGTAAAACTGGCATAAGTGACATGCAAAACAGCAATAAATATTGTTTTGTGTCATCACTTCCTGGCATGCGAGAGAAAGATTACACAAAATCTTGAGCATACAAGGAGATACCAAGTGGAACTTCATGGGTATTATAAACTTGATGGTATTAAGTTTCACATGAGTCTTTAGAATTTGAGACCCCTTCGCTTCTCCAAATTAGGTGGTCGGCTTCAATAAAAGTACATTTATTTTTAATTTCCCAGGACGAGAATCAGTAATACTGCTTGATCAAAAACATGTCCTGCCTTCTTTCCCCCAGTTGAGTAAAGACAGTCATAAACAGCATTTTTCTCTAATGTGCCTCAACAAAAGTAGATTTGTTTTTAATTGCACAGGATGAGAATCAATAACACTGATGGATCAATAACAAGTCCTGAATTCTCCCCAAACCTCTTCCCCCCCCCCTAACCCCACCCCCCCTGCCAAACACCCCCCCCCCCCACCCAAGCCTCCTCCCTCCTCCATTTGAGTAAAGACAGTCATAAATAGTATTTTTGTCATATGTATCTGAACAAAAGTAGATTTATTTTTAATTTCCTAGGATGAGAATCAGTAATAATGCTGGATCGAAGCGGATTAAAGTATCTTGTGAAAGAAAAAGAGAAATGTATCTTTTGGCAAGAACAAGTAAAGACCCTGCAGTAGTTGCACTCTACAAAAACTATTCAAAATTACTAAGAAAGGTTATTAAAAAATCAAGAAACATGCTCATAATGTCAGAAATCAGTACATCTGACAGCAGAGTCAAGGCAGTGTGGAATATAGTGAAGCAAGAGATAGGACAACCAACCACAGAAGAGGATAACTTTACCAAATGAATTGAATGGAAAGGTTATAAATGACAAGTCACAGGCAGCAAATGTATTTAATAATTGTTTCGTAAACATAGTAGATAGAATAGGGGCCAACAATTCAAGAAAAAGATCACAGCAATATGTTGAAGAAGTAACTCTCATAAAATTATATCATATGAATGTACCACATACTTATGAAATTAAGAGGGTCACACATTCTCTCAAGAATAAAAGCTCTTCTGGTTTTGATGGTATTTTCAAGAGAGTACTAAAGATTTGTTCCCATGTGATAAGTCCGTTATTGTACGAAATATGTAATGCATCACTAATTCAAGGCATTTTTCCAGAGAGATTAAAATATGGTGTTCTTAAACCCCTCTTTAAGAAAAGTGATAAGGTAGAAGTCACTAACTACCTACCTATTTCACTGCTGACATCGTTTTCCAAAATTTTTGAGAAGATGATGCACTGTAGTATAGTATCTCACTTTGGTAACAATAATATCCTCAGCAAATCAGTTTGGGTTTCAGAAGGGTTGCTCTACTGAGAATGCTAGTTACATGTTCACACCAGATATTGCAAGCATTAAATAACAAAATAACACTGGTAGGTATTTTATGTAACCTATCCAAGGCATTTGATTGTATGAATCATAGGATACTCCTAGATAAATTAAAGTTTTATGGGTCTGATTGTGTAGTCAACCAGTGGATCATGTCATACCTAACCAAAAGAATGCAGAAAGCTATACTTACTAATAACTCAACTGACAGAATCCAGGGACATAATTCTGACTGGGAATATCACATATGGGATTCCCCAAGGCTAAATTTTAGGTCCATTCCTGTTTCTCATATATGTAAGGGATCTATTGTCTCATGTACAACAAGCAGAATTAGTTATCTTTGCAGATGATGACAGTATTGTAATCACTCCGAGTAAACACACAGAAATGGTGAACAATGTTCTCAAAAGTATCAGTGACTGGTTTTCTGTGAATGGTCTCACTCTGAATTTCACAAAGACACATCATATTCAGTCCTGCACCTCTACGAGTACTGTACCAGTGATACATGTAACACATGGTGATGGGTGAAAACTTCAAAAGTCTTAAGTATCCATATTGATGAGAATTTAAATTGGAAAAAAATACTTTTTGGGTCTCCTAAGACAACTTAGTTCAGGCACATTTGCACTTAGAATCATAGCAAATTTTGGGGAGAGAGAAATCAGTAAGTTGACATATTTTGCTTACTTTCATTCAGTAATATCATATGGAATAATGTTCTGGGGTAACTCATCTTTAAGAAAGAAGCCCTTCATTGCCCAAAAACTTGCTGCAAGAATAATTTGTGGTGTTCACTTGTGAACATCTTGTAGTCATCTGTTTAAGGAGTTGGACATGCTGACTACTGCTTCACAGTATATTTATTCCCTCATGAAGTTTGTTGTAAATAATACACTACAGTTCAAAAGGAACAATGAGGTACATAATTACAATACTAGAAGAAAAAATGACATTCTTTACTGAACATTAAGGTTGTCTTTAGCACAGAAAGGGGTGCACAACGCTGCAACAAAAAAATTTTACCACTTAGCACAATTTGAAAATAAATTGAAAAAAATTATAATGCATACCCATTCTCATCCCACCCCTGCAGGCCCAGGGGCTCGAATAGGCCCAAGGTATTGCTGCCTGTCGTAAGAGGCGACAAAAGGAGTCTCACACTTTTTTGCCTTGTAGGCTTTAACCTGCATTTTTCAAAATTTCCCAACTGGGGAAGGGCACCTTACATGGTGCGTTGTGTCCATCGTGCATTGACATTTGTAGCCCACTTTCACGTCGAGGCATTGCAGTCCTGCTCAACCTCCATCTCTTGGGTGAGGACACCTTCCTAGGTGCGTTTTCCTCCACCCATTATGCATTGTCGTTTTCTGCACTGACGATGATTCTTTGCACCTCATATCCAGCACAGTAGCCAGTCCGTTGTGGTGGGGCCGCCATGTACCCTGTGGGTTGTAGCCCGCTGACTACACAGGGATCACTCTGCTGATGCCTGCACCGGTAACTTCCCACTTATGCCGAGGAGTAGTTGCTGACCACTTTGCAGCATCGGGACTCCTGGCAGTGGCCATCCTGCCAGGTGGCCTCTGCTGCGGCTGGGTGTCACCCGTGGGGAGGGTCTCTGGTCTGAGTGGGTGACATTAGGGTGGATGACACGCCATGAAGTGTAGTACATCATCTCTTGCTGGTGGTGTGCAGCCAGCAGTCTCAAACTGGTCAAAGTCCAACTTCAATGCTAAGAAATATGATGGCAGGCTAAGGATGGCACTGAAGCTTAATCACCCCGGTACCTTGTATGTGCGAGAGTTGATGGAGAACCTTTCATGTCCATGAAGCCTCAGTATTTTGTGGAGCATTAGGAGGACAAGTCTGGAGGGTGGAGGGCTTGTCCAAAATGCACTCTGGGTCAGTCTTGATAAAAATAGCATCCTCTGCCCAGTCACGGGCATTACTTGCTTGTGATGAAAGTGGGGGATTTTTTCTGTTACCATCACATCCCATAAGAGCTTAAATATGGTCCAGAGTATTATATTCCATATGGACATTCTTTTGCTGCCTGATGAAGAGCTGCACGGCAATTTAGGGTGGTGAGGTGTTCATTTCATCCAGTATGTACATCGGGGGCCGAGGGATAATCAGGTTGTCACCTGTGCTTTCATCTTGGCCTTCGAGGGTGACACATAGCCTGAGAAGGTCAAGTTAATGGCCTACCACTGTGAGGTCAAGCCATATATATCTCCCCTGATGCGGTGCTTTGAGTGCTGGAACTTCAGCCATACGTCTTCCTGCTGTACTTCCAGTGTCACATGTTGAGATTGCGGATGTCCATCACATCCCAATTCTCTGTGTGCTCCGTCTCCCATCTGTGGTAACTGCTCGCCAGACTGCAGGATTATACAGAAAGAGAGGAAAATTATGGAATATAAGACTCTGGACTGACTGACCTACACTGAGGCTAAGAGGATTTAGAGTGCCTACATCCTGTGGCTATGACCTCCTCTTACGCTGCCGCTATGAGAACAGTTGTCGCCTCATCAGTTCTTTGCATTCCTGTTGCCTCTCAGAACCAGAAGACTACAGCTGCCCCCTTGATGGTGGGGTGCACTTCTCTCCCTGTTGCTCCCGCACCACCTACTTCGGGAGCAACACCCTCCCAACCATTGGGGATATCAGTCTCCACTTCTGAGGTGGAGGAGCGTAAGTCTTCTTTGGCTGCTCTTGCTACGCAGGGTTCCCTTGGGTCACTCCCTTCCCAGGTTTCTGCTAGTCTTAAAGATGACACCCGCCAGTGGCTGAAGAGATAAAAAGCAACTGGTTGTAGGGCTTCACACTCATTCTCAGTCCCGGAGACTGAATCGGTGAAGTCCTCTCAGCCATGGAAACCCAAGGAGCAGTGAGAGAGATCCAAAACAAAGGTCCCCAAGACCAAGAGAATTGCAGTGTCACCCATATCACCGCTACCTACAAGCTATGCGTCTGTGGATGAGGTGGAGATTCTGGTGTCCGCTGAGGACCTAGATCTTGCCGGACCCTCAGACAGAATGGATATAGACTGCTCAGGCAAAAGGTTGGTGGCATCAGGTGACCCTGAGGTGTAAACTGCCTCATTAAGTGTTCCATGCCTTCCCAGTCTCACGATGATGTCATCCTCCGGTGGAATTGAGGTGGTTTTTTCCACTGCCTGGCTGAGCTACAGCAACTGTTAAGCTTTACACCAGCTTTCTGCATTGCCCTCCAGGAAACCGGTTCTCAGCAATGCGGGCCCCTGCCCTCTGCGGCTATAAGGGATATTACAGGAACTATAACGACTATAATCGAGTGTTAGTTGGAGTTTGCTTTTATGTCTGAAACTCAGTCTATAGTGACACTGTGCCCCTTCAAATCCCTCTTGAAGCTGTGGCTGTCAGAATAAGGACGACACAGGAAATAACTGTCCGCAATGTATATCTTCCTCCAAATGCTGCAGTATACCTGTATGTATTAACTGCACTGATTGATCAACTCCCTGAGCCTTTCCTACTTTTGGGAGATTTTAATGCCCATAACCCCTTGTGGGGTGGCACCATGCCTACTGCCTGAGGCAGAGATGTCGGAACTTTATTGTCTCAGCTCGACCTCTGCCTCTTAAATACTGGGGCCGCCACACATTTCAATGTGGCTCATGGTAGTTACTCGGCCATTTGTTTATCAATTTGCGCCTAGGACTTCTCCCTTTTATCCACTGGAGAGCACATGACGACCTGTCTGGTAGTGACCACTTCCCCAGCGTGAGGCCCACGGACGCCTGCCCAGATGGGGTTTAAACAAGACGGACTGGGAAACTTTCACCTTTGCTGTCACCATTGAATCTCCCCCTCATGGTCACAGCGATGTGATGGTTGGGCAGGTGACTACAACAATTGTTTCTGTGGCAGAAAACACGATCCCTAAGTCTTTAGGGTGATCGCGGCGAATGGCAGTCCCTTGGTGGTCGCTGGAAGTCACTGAAGCAATTAAGGAGCATCGGTGAGTTCTACAGCAGCATAAGTGGCACCCTTCCCTGGAGCGCCTCATATCCTTTAAACGGCTCCATGTCCACGTTTGTCAACTTATCAAATGACAGAAGCAGGAGTGTTGGGAGATAGATGTCTCAACCATTGGGTGCCACACATCACCTTCCCAGGTCTCAGCAAAGATGTAACATATTTTCGGGTACCAGACCTGAACAGGTGTCCCTGCCATTAACATCAATGGTGTGTTATCTACCAATGCAAACGCAATTGCCGAGCACTTAGCTTACCACTATGCTCAAGCCTCTGCATCGGAGAATTACCCCCAAGCCGTTCACACTCTCAAACGGCAGATAGAAGGGAAAGTCCTCTCGTTCACTACACGCCACAGTGAATCCTCTGACGCCCCATTTACAGTTCCATGGCATAGTGCCCTGACACAGCTCCTGGACCAGATCGGATCCACAGTCAGATGATGAAACATCTCTCATCTGACTACAAGCGACGTCTCCTTGTCATCTTCAATTGGATCTGGTGCGATGGCGTCTTCCCATCGCAATGCTGGGAGAACACCATCATTCCGGTGCTCAAACCCAGTAAAAACCCGCTTGATGTGTATAGGTATCGGCCCATCAGTCTGTCTACCACTGATAATCTTGTGTCCCTGGAGTCTGCCATCCGAACAGCCTGTTCCAGATGCCAACACCTGGTTGCCATCTTTTTTGATTTACGAAAAGTGTAAGACACAAGCTGGCAACATCAAATCCTTGGCACATTATACGAGTAGAGAATCCGAGGCCACTCCCGATTTTTATCCAAAATTACCTGTCACTTTGTACTTTCCGTGTCCAAGTTGCACACGTTCATAGTTCTCCTGCGCATCCAAATCACCGTCTCCTTTTCCCGCCCACGGTGGTTCATCTCCCATATTGGCGGCCCTGGGGAGTTGTTTCTTCTGTGTAGTGACCCCTTGAGCAGCCAACAAGCTATCGTCCAGTGCTACCCATGTCATCCTTTGGTAGTGACCATTCAGGAGTCCATTTTTCCCTGGAATGGTCCAGTCGTTCAGTGGTATTTGTCTGGACCCCAGGTCACATCAGAATCCCAGGTAAGGACTTGCCAACAGGCTGGCCAAACAGGCGCTTATGGAGATTGGCTTCTCTGCAACTGACCTGTGTTCAGTACTACGCCACAAGGTTTTGCGGCTTTGGGAGACGAAATGGCATAACCTCAGCATGCACAACAAACTGTGTGCCGTTAAGGAGACTATGAATGTGTGGCAGTCCTCCATGTGGGCTTCTCGCAAGGACTCTGTTTATCTCTGCTGGCTCCGCATTGGTCACGCTTGGGTGACACACGGCTACCTTCTTTGCCGTGATGATCCACCTCAGTGTCAATGTGGTGCCCGGCTGACAGTGGCCCATATCTTAGTGAGCTGTCCTTCTTTGGCTGCTCTGCGTTGGACTCTTCAGTTACCAGACTTGTTGCCATTAATTTTAGCTGACAATGCCTCATCAGCTAATTTAGTTTTATGTTTTATATGTGACAGTGGGTTTAATCATTCTATTTAAGTTTTAGTGCATGTCCTTTGTCCCTTTGTGTTCTCCATTCTAATGCTTTTAGGGTGAATGTTTTAATGTGTCACAGAGTGGCTGGCTTTTCCTCTTTATTCTCGTGGTCGGCCAGCCGTGGTCATCTGCTATCTTGTTTATACCCCTCCTACCTGTTTCTTGCTCCTCTCTGTAATTTTATTTTCCTGTTTTGTCCATAGTAGTGTTTGTTGTCCTTCTGCCGTTCTTTCTGGTTCTTCCTTTCTCCTTTTATTTTGCGGAACATCTCCTTTCTTGTCTTCTTTTCCTTGTGTAATTATTTTACCGGGAACAAGGGACTGCTGATGACCTCACAGTTTGGTCCCTTCCCCCCTCCCCCCTTTTTAAACCAACCAACCATTCTCATTCACTATTTAAGTGGGTATGATGGTTGTTTCTTAGTTGAGATCCTGGTTGATTTCAGTATGTGTAATGATCAGATTAGTATCTTGCCTGACAACACAGAAAAATAAATTTAGTTTTCACAGGAAACCACCAAGAAAATTATGTTGTTCTTCCTGGACTCACTGAGATGTATTGAGGCACCACAACAGAAGTTTGCTGAACTCATGCACCGGGAGGACTTCCATCTCACTAGAGCTGCACAGCCTGATGATTTTAAGTTTCAGGTTGTAAAGAAGAAAGTGGTTTTCAGATAAGAATATCAGATTCATTGGTCAAGATATGAGTTGTGGTTCAGCACATGGTTTTAATCTCCCATGAAGTTTCATATCAGCACACAGTCCTCTGCCAAGTAAAAAATTGATTGTGGATGAGTTTATGTAATGAAAATGCATGTATGTTTGTGGAACACTGTGATCTGCATATCATACTGTGTGAAAATGGACACAATTAAGTCATACAAAAATACACATTCAGAACATTTTGAATAAATACTATTTTGTATGTATATGTGGGCATGATGCCAATAAAAGGTCCAAATTAGATCAGAAGATATTTTCACCTTTAATCGTCTTTGGTTTTTGAAAAATGCGACAGCGAAGCTCTTCTTTTGTTTACCATTTCATCAGCCTCCCTAACAAGACCCAAGCAGTAGTCACCCATCATCGAAGGGTTCCAATGGCCTTGGAACGGTGTTCCATAGTAAGAATGTCTTGGTGACCATGCTCATTGCTTACGGCCTCAAATTTTCTGGGAAGAAATCAAGGTGAGAATGTAAAAAGTGAATTTTAAGCAATATTCTATATCTCATGTTCTTATAATTGTCCAACAGATCATCCACAGTGGTAACATAGCTTTTGTCTTTTCTGTTACCCAAAAAGCCATTCACAATTACTTTGAAAGAAGACCAAGCAGCTAATTGGATATCTGTGAGTTTGGTGTCAAAGGTTGGATCTTTCAGCAGTTTTATTATTTGTGATCCAACAAATATACCCTCTTTCAGCTTTGTCTAACTTAATTTGGGAAACTTTTTTTTAAGTGATTGAAGGCCTCACCTTCTTTATCCAGAGCTTTTACAAAGTTCTTGATAAGGTCCAACTTGATATGAAGGGGAGGCAAAAGATTTTATTGGGCTCAACCAATTGGGTATTGTTCACATTTACGTTTTCAGGAACATATGTCTTCCTTATATGCCATTTCTTGACTGTGTAGTGGTTCTTGCTGTCTCAGACAAAAGTATTTCGTGAATTCAGCCTGTAAAACTGTAAGGCGTGCATCAACTTTTAAATCACAGCAAAGCTGCCGTTCATGATCCTTATATTTGATTGCCTCTAGCAGCAAAGCCGTGGTTTCATAAGTTTGTTTTATGTCTACAGTGTAAGCCAAAGGTACTGATGGGAGTCCATAGCCATTATGCAGTAGTACTGCTTTCGAGCTGGTTTTACTGGAGTCAGTAAATAATTGCCACTCCTGTAGATTATGTTGTATACCTAGCTGCATCATCAGACCATTGACATCTCTACATTCTTACATTGAATTCTGCGTATTGAAATAAAGAGCAAAGTAAGCACCTTTAGATCTGAAATGGGAAATTTTTGTTCCTGGAGCTAGAATGTTCCGTTACTGCAGTCTCAACCCCAAGAGTTCAGCTTGCTACTTCAAAAGTTTTAGATTGTGAACCAAATTGTTCAATTCCCATTGATTAAACAGCTGAGGCAAAGTATCATGATATTGAGGGCAGTACTCTTCTATATGTTCAGTACTTTCTGATTCACTTGACATGGTGTCTGGTTCTGTGGCTTTCAAGGTACAGACAGGAACAGGCGACACCTTATCTTGTGGCACAGGCAAGTGCACTGAAGATACATTTGGATACTTTATTTTATGTCTAGTTTTGCTTGAATGTCCCGAAATATTTGTAAGACAGAAGTGAGTCTGAATAATGGTCATTAGGCTCACACCACACCAGCGGAACAGTGAATGGCATGGCTCAGCATTTTCCGTTCAACCACTTGGTTAAGGTTGTAGTACAGATTATGAGGTGCAAAATTTTTATCTTGATTACCAACAGGACAATCAAAATACAATTTATATGCTCTCTTAACCAAATCAGTGATTTGTTTTCTTTGGGCTTTTGGAGTGAATTTCCCACACACCTAAAAATATTTGTTGTTGTGGTTTGGACAGCAACAAGATTTACTAGTTACCATTTTTCTTAGTATAAGTTTTACACACAAAAAATTTGCACAGGAGGATCTCTTTCACACCACTGGATTACCACACCAACCATTTACTGATGATCTGTAGATCTTCTAGCTCTCCTCTGCAAATCAAAAACCACAATTTAACATCAGAACAGCAAAAAGCAAAATACTGAATATGAAAAATAAAAAACCTTTAAAAACTCAGAAATGGTACATGCTAGAACATTTTGAAAGGTGTATTCGGATTCTACACACCACAATACATACTAGTTGATGTATCACATCCCGGATGCAAAAATGGCTTTTGACTAGTGACATTATTGTCAGGTGGAAACTGTGGTTAAAATGTGTCAACTATAAAACTGTGCACCAGCCATTTGACATGTAAAAATTCTGCTATGACTATTTCCAGCTGTTGGAAAAATGTATAAGTATTTCAATGTGTGAAACTATGTGACTAATTTTGTATATATTTTTTTCTGTAAATTATTAAATTAGTATTTGTAAATATCATATACAGTTTTTGTACCTTGTTTACTTGTAAAATTATATTATTACCTGAAGTATAAAAAATTGTATGAATTGTAAAATGCAATACACAAATTTTTGTACTGTAACTCGGTGTCTACAATGAACTGTAAATCCACCTGCAACCAGCAGTTTAAGGCAGTTTCAGAGATCGGTGAAAGGCAAGATCATATGGAATCCTACAGCAGTGTCACAGTACCTACAATTTTAATGTACTGGTAGAACTGGTACTTGTAAAAACATACTATTCTATCTAGTGCAGATAATCTATCAATAACTATACACAATCTTTGGAATGTTAAAAATGTATGAGAATCATACTTTGTCTGCATTAATGTGGGTGGCATACACATACATTGATACTAGCTTGCAAAATACATGGAATTTGTTGTTCAAGTGTGTAATCCACATCCAGTAAATGTAACCTAATCTTTACAAATGTAGTATATTAGACATAAACATAAAAGCAGCAGAGACAGGGTAAAAATAGCTATAAAATTAAGTGCTCTAGCAGCATATAGGGCAAATCAATACAGTAAGTGATCAAAAATTCATTGTACGCGTAAAGTAAAGCTGTCATTGACCTGAAGGTTGGTTTGAACACTAAAGTGGTAACACAGCAAAGCCCGACTGGAGTTAGTACGCCCCTGCCTTCCAGTGACCTTTGAACTGACTGGCCCAGACAGTTAGGGAGGCACCTACAGCTTACCAAGAACTCCAGACTATAGTGCAACTTGGCATGTTTCACATTAGCAAATCATTGAAGCCGCACGGGATTAGCCAAGCGTTCTGAGGCGCTGCAGTTATGGATTCTGCGGCTGGTCCCACCGGAGGTTCGAGTCCTCCCTCGGGCATGGGTGTGTGTGTGTTTGTCCTTAGGTTAATTTAGGTTAAGTAGTGTGTAAGCTTAGAGACTGATGACCATAGCAGTTAAGTCCCATAAGATATCACACACCTTTTTTTTAAATCATTGAAAGAAGGGATACAAGCTGTAAGTGGTAGAAAAATTGACAGGATCAACCAAAGATCAAACCTTGGACCTTTAGATACCCACTCTTGCACGCAGCAGCTGAGCCATAAAAACAATAAAACAAGTTGAGAGAGAGAAGATCCATAGCATTATGGTTAACATAGACAACACATCAAGTTTATATCAAAAGCAGATATGTTTGGATCTAGACACATTAGCTCCCCCCCCCTCCCCCCCCCCCCCCCTACTTCATACATATCCACTCACAGAGCTGCAAAACCACATTACAATGTATTTATTTATTTCTTTTTTTATCTGTGATCTCATTGTGTTTTCACATCGATTTCAGTTCATTTTTGCCTATCCCTATTGTCCTACTCTCTCAGGTTTCATTTTGTTTCCCCATATCTGTACTGTACTTTTTGTAACTTTTTCTACATATTTTAGTGTATGTTTGCGAATTTTTTCACATATGTTTCTACATTATTTACATATTTTTAGGTATTTTTTCCTCCACCATGGATCCTTGCTCCTTCTGTCTGTGCCATTACAGAAAAGTTTCCTTATCTTTAGCTAGAACGCAATCCCACATACTGTTCCTGTGTTGTTGCTTTGCTTATGGAATCCCCCCAGGTGGTCTTACCATCAAATTGCCAATCTTTGGCTGCTACCCTTCCTTCCACAATGACCTCCATCTGTTTAGATTCCACCAGTCCTTAACCGACACCAACATAGCCCTGTGAAACCATTTCAATCAGGCCCAAACCTCCTTACAGTAGCCCCTCTCCATTGGTAATATTCTCATACATCTACATCTACATTACTACTCTGCAATCCACATTTAAGTGCTTGGCAGAGGGTTCATCGAACCACAATCATACTATCTCTCTACCATTCCACTCCCTAACAGCGCGCGGGAAAAACGAACACCTAAACCTTTCTGTTCGAGCTCTGATTTCTCTTATTTTATTTTGATGATCATTCCTACCTATGTAGGTTGGGCTCAACAAAATATTTTCGCATTCGGAAGAGAAAGTTGGTGACTGAAATTTCGTAAAAAGGTCTCGCCGCGACGAAAAACGTCTATGCTGTAATGACTTCCATCCCAACTCGTGTATCATATCTGCCACACTCTCTCCCCTATAACGCGATAATACAAAACGAGCTGCCCTTCTTTGCACCCTCTCGATGTCCTCCATCAATCCCACCTGGTAAGGATCCCACACCGCGCAGCAATATTCTAACAGAGGACGAACGAGTGTAGTGTAAGCTGTCTCTTTAGTGGACTTGTTGCATCTTCTAAGTGTCCTGCCAATGAAACGCAACCTTTGGCTCGCCTTCCCGACAATATTATCTATGTGGTCCTTCCAACTGAAGTTGTTTGTAATTTTAACACCCAGGTACTTAGTTGAATTGACAGCCTTGAGAATTGTACTATTTATCGAGTAATCGAATTCCAACGGATTTCTTTTGGAACTCATGTGGATCATCTCACACTTTTCGTTATTTAGCGTCAACTGCCACCTGACACACCATACAGCAATCTTTTCTAAATCGCTTTGCAGCTGATACTGGTCTTCGGATGACCTTACTAGACGGTAAATTACAGCATCATCTGCGAACAACCTAAGAGAACTGCTCAGATTGTCACCCAGGTCATTTATATAGATCAGGAACAGTAGAGGTCCCAGGACGCTTCCCTGGGGAACACCTGATATCACTTCAGTTTTACTCGATGATTTGCCGTCTATTACTACGAACTGCGACCTTCCTGACAGGAAATCACGAATCCAGTCGCACAACTGAGACGATCCCCCATAGCTCCGCAGCTTGATTAGAAGTCGCTTGTGAGGAACGGTGTCAAAAGCTTTCCGGAAATCTAGAAATACGGAATCAACTTGAGATCCCCTGTCGATAGCGGCCATTACTTCGTGCGAATAAAGAGCTAGCTGCGTTGCACAAGAGCGATGTTTTCTGAAGCCATGCTGATTACGTGTCAATAGATTGTTCCCTTCGAGGTGATTCATAATGTTTGAATACAGTATATGCTCCAAAACCCTACTGCAAACCGACGTCAATGATATAGGTCTGTAGTTAAATGGATTACTCCTACTACCCTTCTTGAACACTGGTGCGACCTGCGCAATTTTCCAATCTGTAGGTACAGATCTATCGGTGAGCGAGCGGTTGTATATGAGTGCTAAGTAGGGAGCTATAGTATCAGCGTAATCTGAAAGGAACCTAATCGGTATACAATCTGGACCTGAAGACTTGCCCGTATCAAGCGATTTGAGTTGCTTCGCAACCCCTAAGGTATCTACTTCTAAGAAACTCATGCTAGCAGATGTTCGTGTTTCAAATTCTGGAATATTCCATTCGTCTTCCCTGGTGAAGGAATTTCGGAAAACTGCGTTCAATAACTCCGCTTTAGCGGCACAGTCGTCGATAACAGTACCATCGGCACTGCGCAGCGAAGGTATTGACTGCGTCTTGCCGCTTGTGTACTTTACATACGACCAGAATTTCTTCGGATTTTCTACCAAATTTCGAGACAATGTTTCGTTGTGGAACCTATTAAAGGCATCTCGCATCGAAGTACGTGCCAAATTTCGCGCGTCTGTAAATTTTAGCCCATCTTCAGGATTTCGCGTTCTTCTGAACTTCGCATGCTTTTTCCGTTGCCTCTGCAACAGCGTTCGGACCTTTTTTGTGTACCACGGGGGATCCGTTCCATCTCTTACCAATTTATGAGGTATGAATATCTCAATTGCTGTTGCTACTATATCTTTGAATTTGAGCCACATCTCGTCTACATTCGCATAGTCAGTTCGGAAGGAATGGAAATTGTCTTTTAGGAAGGCTTCTAGTGGTACTTTATCCGCTTTTTTAAATAAAATTATTTTGCGTTTGTTTCTGATGGATTTGGAAGATATGGTATTGAGCCTAGCTACAATGACCTTGTGATCACTAATCCCTGTATCAGTCATGATGCTCTCTATCAGCTCTGGATTGTTTGTGGCCAAGAGGTCAAGTGTGTTTTCGCAACCATTTACAATTCGCGTGGGTTCGTGGACTAACTGCTCTAAATAATTTTCGGAGAATGCATTTAGGACAATCTCGGAAGACGTTTTGTGCCTACCACCGGTTTTGAACAAGTATTTTTGCCAACATACCGAGGGTAGGTTGAAGTCCCCACCAACTATAACCGTATGAGTGGGGTATTTATTTGTTACGAGACTCAAACTTTCTCTGAACTGTTCCGCAACTGTATCATCGGAGTCTGGGGGTCGGTAGAAGGAGCCAATTATTAACTTAATTCGGCTGTTAAGTATAACCTCCACCCACACCAATTCGCACAGAGTATCTACTTCGACTTCACTACAAGATAAACCACTACTGACAGACACCAACACTCCACCACCAATTCTGCCTAATCTATCTTTCCTGAACACCGTCTGAGACTTCGTAAAAATTTCTGCAGAACTTATTTCAGGCTTTAGCCAGCTTTCTGTACCTATAACGATATCCGCTTCTGTGCTTTCTATTAGCGCTTGAAGCTCAGGGACTTTTCCAGCGCAACTACAACAGTTTACAACTATAATTCCGACTGTTCCTTGATCCAAGCACGTCCTGTAATTGCCAAGCACCCTTTGACATTGCAGCCCATCCCGCACTTTCCCGAGGCCTTCTAACCTAAAAAACCGCCCAGTCCACGCCACACAGCCTCCGCTACCCGTGTAGCCGCCAGCTGAGTGTAGTGAACTCCTGACCTATTCAGCGGAACCCGAAACCCCACCACCCTATGGCGCAAGTCAAGGAATCTGCAGCCAATACGGTCGCAAAACCGTCTGAGCCTCTGATTCAGACCCTCCACCCGGCTCTGCACCAAAGGTCCGCAGTCGGTTCTGTCAACGATGCTGCAGATGGTGAGCTCTGCCTTCATCTCATAAGCAAGACCGGCAGCCTTCACCAAATCAGATAGCCGCTGGAATCCAGAGAGAATTTCCTCAGATCCAAAGCGACACACGTCATTAGTGCCGACATGTGCCACCACCTGCAGCTGGCTGCACCCTGTGCTCTTCATGGCATCCGGAAGGATCCTTTCCACATCAGGAATGACTCCTCCCGGAATGCACACGGAGTGCACACTGGATTTCTTCCCCTCCTTAGCCGCCATATCCCTAAGGGGCCCCATTACGCGCCTAACATTGGAGCTCCCAACTACCAGTAAGCCCAACCTCTGCGATTGCCCGGACCTTGAAGGCTGAGAATGATCCTCTGAAACAGGGCAGGCAGCTGCATCTGGCTCAGCCAGAGACAGTGCCTGAAACCGGTTTGTCAGACGCACCGGGGAGGCTTTCTGGTCAGCTTCCGGGGACGCCTTTCGCTGCCTGCCACGCCTTGGAACGACCTCCCAATCAACCACAGGCGAGGGCTCAGCTCCACTGCGGGCAGCAACCGGGGCAACCACAGCGGCAGACCGATCTGGGGACAGACGGGATGAGGTTGACATCCCCGTGATACCCGAGTCCGGCTCCCCACAGTGGTGCCCATTGGCAACAGCCTCAAGCTGCGCGACCGAAGTCAGCGCCGATTGCAGCTGTGAGCGAAGGGATGCCAAGTCAGCCCTCATCCGAACACAGCAATCGCAGTCCCTGTCCATTCTAATCGATGTTTAACAACAGTTACTGAAACACGAGTCGGTGCCTAGATAACGCAAGCGGAACACGCAAAGAATGTATCAACTAACCTGTACAAATGCCTAACGACTGCGCTACAATCTGCTGAATTTACGATTACAGTAACTAAAACTCGAAACTGCACCTCCTATACGAAACTCACACGCAATTTAAATAAGAATCTACGAAGTAAACACTAAAGCGCGATGCTACAACTGTCAAATACTATAATACGCCCGAAATATATGAATTAAACAATGCAAGTACCCAAAAACACGCAAAGAAATTAATTAAACTATGTAACAAATAAGTAAGCTAGGGTTATACGACTTGCTGCTGCAGCTGCTTATCCAACGGCGGCAGGGAGCACAATGACTGTGACCAACCGACACTGGCTGTTCAACAAAAACAGAAGACAGACGACTACGCGAATTTGCACTATTCAGGTACTAAGGCGCGATGCTACAACCCTCAAATACTATAATACGCCCGAAATACACGAATTAAACAATGCAAGTACCCAAAAACACGCAAAGAAATTAAACTATGTAACAAATAAGAAGCTAGGGTTATACTGTACAATCCCAAATTCCTAGAGCCCATCTCACACATAGAAATGCTTACCCTCCAAGAACTAGAGCAGCATGCACAATGTCACCTCAAAAAACTATCCAACCTGTTCATTTCCTACTCCCACCTTGAACTACCACTATCTGCCTCCTCTATAACAGACTCCAAACCTCCCCCACATATCTCATAAACCCTGCCACACAGACCTACTATATTTATCCCATCCTCAAAAACTTCATCCCATCGCAATACAGAATCCAGAATCTAAACAGACCTGAAACACAGTCATGACCATTTTCTCCAAAAGCCTTACCCCCACAGAAATATCTGTCCTTTCCAAAGGCCTTGCATTTTGCCTGACTGCCAAATTCAATCATGTTAAAGACCTTCTCTCCTGCTCCCAGTCCCTGCAATGGAAACACCTTTTTGCCACCAGCCCTAACAATCAGACTCAACCAAAGACCAATATTGAACCTTGCTTAACTAAGTTCAATGCTGAAACCTGCCTGACATACCACTCCTCCTTCCAATTGTGATCCACCCCCACTGCCCCCATATCACCCTCTGTTAGCTTCCTAGAATTTCTTAACCTTGAACCTTACCTCACCGTCATTCCCTAAATACCTGAATATGCAAGCTAACCTTACATCCACAGAAAGAATCACAATCCACCACCTAAAATCTTATCCTGACATTATCGTACCTGCTGACGGAAGCTTCACCACTGTAGTTTTGAACCACAAGAATTACTTGGCAGAAGAATGCTGCCAGCTGCCAGATTCATCCACCTACAAACCGTGCCACAGTGACTCCACTTCAGAAATCCAGCATGATTTCCAGTCTCTTCGAATCAGTAGGCCCAGCCCAGAACTTCTCTCCAGAGCCAACTTCATCCTCACCTCTACTTCTCCCCACACTCCTACCTTCTACATGCCCCCTAAAGTACATAAACCCAACCTCCAAGGACACCCCATTGTGGGCAGTCACTGTGTCCCCACTGAGAGAATCTTTACTGTCATTTCCTTAGCTCATGATCCAGTGACTAGTGTTGCTACCTCTAGATCATGGGGTCCCAGGTTCGATGACCAGCCGGGTTGGGGATTTTCTCTGCCCAGGGACTGGGTGTTTGTGTTGTTCTCATCATTTCATCATCATCCTTATCATTCGTAACAGTGGATAGATTGGACTGTGAAAAAACTGGAACTTTGTATGGGTACCGATGACCGCACAGTTGAGCACCCCACAAAACAAACATTATCCGCTGTCATAGACCAACCCCTTCAGCCTGTCACCCACAACCTGCCCTTCTATATAAAAGATATCAACCATTTCCTCCACTGTCTCTCCTCAGTTCCAGTTCCTTTGCCACACAGTACCCTGTTCATCACTATTGATGCCACTTCCCTCTACACTAATATCCCTCATGCTCATGGCCTAGCTGCTATTGAACACTACCTTTCGCGACACCCTATGAATTTCAAACCTTCGTGGTCATCATGACCAACTGCATCCTCATCCAGAGTTACTTATCCTTTGAAGGCATCATCTACAAACAAATCTGGAGTACACCAATGGGCATCCACATGGCAGCATCCTATGTCAACCTATTCATGGTCCATCCAGAGGAATTCTTCTTAACCACCGAGAATCCCAAATCCCTCACCTGGTTAAGATTCTCTGATGACATCTTTGTGATCTGGACCAAGGGCGAGGACACTCCATCCACATTCCTCAAGAACTTCAACACTGTCTCCCCCATTCATTTCACCTAGCCTTCCTCAACCCAACGAGCGACGTTCCTTGAGGTTGACGTCCACGGTCTAGCCACCCATGGCTGTCGCATCTGTAGTGATGAGCACTTTCTCTCGAGGCACACCAAGGGTGTAACTGAGGCCTTAACAGACTGTAATTACCACAGAAACATATTTCCTGTGCCTTGTCTGTCCAGAAACCTACAACCTCCCAAAGTCTCACCATCCAGCCACAGAGAAGCATTCCCATTGTGACTCAGTACCACCTGGGACTGGAGCAACTGTATCACCTCCTCTGCCAGGGATTTTACTACCTCTCATCATGCTCTGAAATCAGGAATGTCCTACCCACTATCCTCTCCATCCCTCCCACTGTGGTATTCTGCTACCCACTGCACCTACACAATATCTTCATCCATCCAAACACAACCCCTGCTTCAAACCCTGTGCTTCATGGCCCATATCCCTTTAACAGACCTAGATGCAGGAGCTGTCCCATACATCCCATCACCACCTACTACTCCACTTGGTTGCAAGCATCACCTGTTGTTGTTGTTGTTGTTGTTGTGGTCTTCAGTCCTGAGACTGGTTTGATGCAGCTCTCCATGCTACTCTATCCTGTGCAAGCCTCTTCATCTCCAAGTACCTACTGCAGCCTATATCCTTCTGAATCTGCTTAGTGTATTCATCTCTTGGTCTCCCTCTACGATTTTTACCCTCAATGCTGCCCTCCAGTACTAAATTGGTGATCCCTTGATGCCTCAGAACATGTCCTACCAACCAATCCCTTCTTCTAGTCAAGTTGTGCCACAAACTCCTCTTCTCCACAATTCTATTCAATACCTCCTCATTAGTTATGTGATCTACCCATCTAATCTTCAGCATTCTTCTGTAGCATCACATTTGGAAAGCTTCTATTCTCTTCTTGTCTAAACTATTTATTGTCCATGTTTCACTTCCATACATGGCTACACTCCACACAAATACTTTCAGAAACGACTTCTTGACACTTGAATCAGTACTCGATGTTAACAAATTTCTCTTCTTCAGAAACACTTTGCTTGCCATAGCCAGTCTATATTTTATATCCTCTCTACTTCGACCATCATCAGTTATTTTGCTCCCCAAATAACAAAACTCCTATACTACTTTAAGTGTCTCATTTCCTAATCTAATTCCCACAGAATCACCCGATTTAATTTGATTACATTCCATTATCCTCATTTTGCTTTTGTTGATGTTCATCTTATACCCTCCATTCAAGACACTGTCCATTCTGTTCAACTGCTCTTCCAAGTCCTTTGCTGTGTCTGACAGAATTACTATGTCATCGGTGAACCTCCAAGTTTTTATTTCTTCTCCATGGATTTTAATACCTACTCCGAATTTTTCTTTTGTTTCCTTAACTGCTTGCTCAATATACAGATGGAATAGCATCGGGGAGAGGCTACAACTCTGTCTCACCCCCTTCCCAACCACTGCTCCCCTTTCATGTCCCTTGACTCTTATAACTGCCTCTGGTTTCCGTACAAATTGTAAATAGCCTTTTGCTCCCTGTATTTTACCCCTGTCACCTTCAGAATTTCAAAGAGAGTATTCCAGTCAACATTGCCAAAAGGTTTCTCTAAGTCTACAAATGCTAGAAACGTAGGTTTGCCTTTCCTTAATGTTTTTTTCTAAGATAAGTCGTAGGGTCAGTATTGCCTCACATGTTCCAGTATTTCTACAGAATCCAAACTGATCTTCCCCGAGGTCGGCTTCTACCAGTTTTTCCATTTGTCTGTAAAGAATTTGCGTTAGTATTTTGCAGCTGTGACTTATGAAACTGATAGTTTGGTAATTTTCACATCTGTCAACACCTGCTTTCTTTGGGATTGGAATTATTGTATTCTTCTTGAAGTCTGAGGGAATTTCGCCTGTCTCATACATCTTGCTCACCAGATGGTAGAGTTTTGTCGGGACTAGCTCTCCCAAAGCCGTCAGTGGTTCTAATAGAATGTTGTCTACTCCCGGGGCCTTGTTTCGACTTAGGTCTTTCAGAGCTCTGTCAAACTCTTGACGCAGTATCATATCTCCCATTTCGTCTTCATCTACCTCCTCTTCCATTTCCATAATATTGTCCTCAAGAACATCGCCCTTGTATAGGCCCTCTATATACTCCTTTCACCTTTCTGCTTTCCCTTCTTTGCCTAGAACTGGGTTTCCATCCATATTCATGCAAGTGGTTCTATTCTCTCCAAAGATCTCTTTAATTTTCGTGTAGGCAGTATCTATCTTATCCCTAGTAAGATAAGCCTCTATATCCTTACATTTGCCCTCAAAGCATCACCTCTCCCATCAAATGTAGGGCTACTCGTGAAACAAGTCATGTGGTCTACAAGCTAAATCACTGTGCTTTATTCCACATGGGAATGGCAACCAACAAGCTGATTGTCCACATGAATGGCCACCACAAACAGTGGACAAAGAAGGAGCTTGACCACCCAGTTTCTGAACACACTGCCCAACACAATGTTCTTCATTTTGATGATTGCTTCACAGCCTGTGCCATCTGGATCCTTGCTACCAACACCAAGTATTCTGAATTGTGCAGATGGGAACTCTTCTTGGAATATATCTATGTTTACATAATGCTCCTGTCCTCAATCTTCATTAGTCATTGTCCTTCTCCCACCTATCCACTTTCGTGTTCCCACTCCACAGCCTTCTACTCCACAAGTGCACCCACAGTCTTTTAGTGCCACCCTCTCCACCCCACACCCCCTGTCCATAACTTATAACCTTCCAACTGCACTGAACTTAGCTGCGCTACCCTCTCCCCACCTCATATCTGTATGCTCCCTCAAGACAGCACTTTACCTCCCTGCCCCTCCCCACCCGAGCCTCCTTCTTACATCCACAACCTAGATTGCTTCTCCCATCATGTTCAGTTGCTCACATGTGTTTGGAATGGTGCAGGCCTCCTCGGACACTGCAGCACTGGTGCCACTGTTGCTGAAGCTGGTGCTCCTGTTGGTGCTACTTCTGCTGGTGGTGGTGCCGGCGCACTGTGCAGCAGCGGAGGCACATGCAGCACAGCATTTGGTCACATGGCTGCTGATGGACGAGCAGCTGCGCCTGTATACCCAGGGAAGTCTTCGGCAGCTGGCACGTCAACTGTCCTTCCGGCCACCTACCTTTCAACTGTTTGGCATCATCGTGGTGGACCTGGGGCTGCTTTTCTCTGTCCTGTCGGCACTCTCCACTTACAGTGTGCTGCTCGTAACATTCAAGTAACTTGCTCTGGGTGTATTCCTCAACTTCAGCTTCATCAGAAGAGATCAGTTGGTACACTGAACAGCACACTTTCATAATACTTACAACGAATATAGGTAACAATTGGATTCAGTGAGTGTAGTCTTGGAAAGCTTTCCATTCAGTACTGCAACCATTGAAAACACATCCTTACTCGATTTCTATATCAGTACAGCCATGCAACGTTGGCTTGAAGGTAACGTGACTGATAACATTACTAAAGTACTATTTGCCGTAGCAAATTAGTAAAAAACTGTTTCTTGATCTCCATCTGTGTACACATGACAGAAAAGTACCATCACCTCAGTAGTAGTGCATAGGCAGCTTAATACAGTTGTATGATGTTGCAGTGCCTATGTTAATCTGGGTGGAACTTTAAACTATAATTCAGATTAATGCAGAAATGGCAGTATCTTATTTGTCTGCTGACACCAGGCAAGCAACTTTCAAATAAGAAATGGGTGTATGAGTACAGGTTGTAGACACATGGTTGACAACGTATGCAAGTGTGGGTACAACTCTGGGTCATACTCGGATAGCCAGGTGGTAAGGTAACCACTCACACAAGGTGGCAAACCTGGATTCGAATCCTGGTTTGGCGCAAATTTTCATTCTCATCATTCCATTACACAGCTGATCATTGTTTATATTTGCAACTGCAAACATTTCATGTAGTATAGTAGCGATATTCTGATTCACCGAGTGGCAGAAAAGTAGATTTAATGTTTAGTTATCAAGGTGTGTATGTAACAGAATCCTTGGCATTTATTCTGTCACAATAAAAGAATTCAATTAAATTATAAAATACCCCAACATGAAACCAACTTCTAGTACTTCAAAAATAACAAATATCCCTACTGTCAAATACACTTCATTCAGTCAGATGTATGTTTTAATTTTTCCCTAAAATTACTTATTACCATTTATACAAATACAACCAATAACCAAGGTACATCAGAAACTACCCACAAACTTCTCATGTTCTTCTATGTTTCTAATTTTGCCAACTCCTTATAGAGAGTGATGAAAATACTAAACAAGTTTGTTTAGTTACAACAAGCTGCTGATCATGAGCTTTTACTTATTAACCCCATATTAGTTATTAATTATTAACCCCATGTTATGAATAATATAAAGGAAATTCATTTAGTTATAAATAGGTTCCTGAAAAAACATAATAAAATAAAATAAAATAAATATAAATAAAAATGATATAAGAAATTGTCACAAAAAGCAGTCCTAGTGTCACTATTGTGGTAACAGTGATCTCCATTTATGTGTTTTTGGTAACAATTAACAATGATAAATAAGATGACAATATCCAATATTCAAAAGTTAAATTTAGTTACAATTTTTCCTTGAAAATCTTGACACAAAGAAATAAAATTACACTCCTGATTTCTCACATTCATATCTATCCACATCTGTAACTGAGGTTGATAACAGCCACCTGTGCAGTGATGTTGGACTTGGAGGTAAACTGGTTCAAAACATGGTTGTAGAAGAAATTTTCACTGCCAGTATTTAGCTGGCGAGGGGAAAAGAGCTGGTGACTTAAATTTCTGGTTGCCAGTCTTCGTGCCAATGTTCTGGGTCAAATTCCAAAGTAATTCATTTGAATCTGGCCTGTGGAAGAAATTATGGGCTAACATAAAATGAATATATTCGCAAAAATGTGTTTTGAGCAGAATTGCCAGGGAATGTTGGAAAAATGGTGCATATCATATTGGTGCTTTACCCCATTGCTTGGAGCATTGCTGTCCCATTGTGATGAGATGGGCTTGAGCTTAAATAAGTATGTGGGTCAGGCCCACAAGACACCAAGGGTTGCCCATGCCTGCTGTACACAGAGATTGACGAAGTGAGGGCATGTGACACTGTTGATAGTGGTCCCCTTGGTGGTGTTCGAGAGGAGTAGGCTGTGTGATGGATGCAAATTTCTCTCCCCCCCTACTCTCGTCATCATACAACACAAACATAACACTAAACTATAGGTGCATCCATAATACTCACCTACACTCTACGAATACACATACATAGGTAGACTGAAAACTCTCACGTAACCACAAGGAATGAGGCCAGTGTGTATGCAGGAAGAACTCCCTTTCTGACAGTTGACTCAACCCACCCCATGGCACATACCAGCCAACGATGCAACACGACATTTAAATTTTCTACATGCATGTTGTTACAGTTTAATCAATTTCTTCTCTCTCAATTAGTCCAATCTCCTCTCAATCTCTCAACAGTAACCAGCCAATCATTTTACTAGATATTCAGATGAAGTCATGACATTGTTGCTTTTTTTTTCATCTGGTTTACTCCAAGTAATGTCACAATTGAACATTGTCCTTGGTCAAAGTACTTGCCTTGGGCAGCCACACAGTGCCAGAGACAGTTCTTCCACTCTTCATAGCAGTGGTGGAACTTGGATATTGGAATAACCTTCAGCAGGCCAGTTACAGCCATGGGAATGTTGTCCAGGCCTCTAAGTCAATTTTGTTTGAGATTTATGTTAAATTTCACCACCAGTAATCACACTTCCAAAAAATGGGGATAATTCCTATCAGTCATGAAAAGTCAACATGTCTGCCCCTCCTCATGTCCTGTTGTCCCCATGTGAGGTTGCCTGGAACCAGTTTTGAGCAGATTTTTGTCATCTCCAATTGATTGGTCAATATCTGATGAATGGTGGTGTGACTGAAATTCAACTCTGCCACACTCCTTCTGCCTGTCAACCAATGATCCAAGACTCTGTTGGCATTTGCATCAGTTCTTGAAAACTGTCAGGTTTATCTTCAATTGACTGTCTTCCTTTCACAAATGCCTTAAATCCCCAAAATGTTTGGGTCCTTAACAAAACTCTGTGTTTGCAGTCCTATCAATGTTTTTCAAATGTTTCTGTTACATTATTTCCAAATCTGAAGCAAAATCTTATCACATACCATTGCTCAAAATTTATATCAGCCGTTGTTAGGATGCACAAGCAATATGATCCCCATTAAAAGAAGCACTACAGACTCTCAATGTGACATTAGTGCAGCTCACTGTGCAATGATGGCGTATTACATGTTCTCCTGCCTCCCCTCAAAGTCTCAGGTCTCCAGTATCATTAGATCAAACTCTACACCCTGTCTCATTACTATATTTACATACCTCGTGCTTTGTCATCCATTGCTACCCTCTAGTGTACTGTTTGAAGTGTACTCATGGTATGAAAAGTTCTGTCAAAATCTACTTCCTCAGTAACAGTGGATGAGCGGGTTAATACAAGCTTCATTCAGCGGCAGAAATGTGGAATTAATGTACAGTGGTAACTGGCATGCATAAATATTCTGAGTGATACAGGAACAAATGCAGTTATAGGTAGACTGAAATGGACATTTCTTCAAATGTGATCACTACTAACTGAGTGTTTGTGTTAGACTTCCTACACCACTGGTTTTGGCAGAGTGCAAGACCAAGAGCAAGGCTGCAATAAATGTTCATCTACATCCACAGAGCTGATCAATTTATATGATGCTAACCTTTCACGGTGTAAGGACACAGTTCATGATAAAAAAGAAACATGCAGTAACAGTGGCGGACTAATCCCTTTGGAGGAACTGAGTGGCAAAACTAAATGAGGTCCCCAATCAGCTAAGAAATTGATGTATTTGTTGTGTACATAATGTGTACATAATGAATAATATAAATGTAATGGCCATCAAAATAAAATCAAGTATTTATAATTTGTTACTCTACACTTAAGTAATTGTAATATACATACCTAAAGTTGTAGGTGAGAAGCTTAGAATACAAAACAGCATTTAGGACAGCAATTATCAGGTAGAGTGCAAAAAATTAATAAAGAATAGAATAAAAAAGCTGTCTTTTAGTTTTTGTCTGGAAACAAAGCTTGTACAGTAGTAATATCAGTTACTTTTATAAATATAGAATGAGACTATAATTATCATTGATAGTCAATAATGACAGTACACATTTTTGTGCCTTTATTTTGCTGCAGTTCTCAATAGCGTTGTGAAACCTATATAATTTGAAACATTTCTTTCAGTTGATAAAACGGACAGAACTGCTAGACATTCTTTATTCATTGTAGAGAAAAGATAATTTTTTACTACTTTTAAAAAAAATTTGTATCACATGCTGCAACGGACACACACGTGGCTAACAAGTATTGGGATATAAGTGATGTTCAGGGTTACGATTCATGAAGTCTCATTTACTTATAAATTGAAGGGTTTCTTGGGCTGTCCATCCAGCAGCAATGTCCACAACCACATCGGTTGCAGATAGATCCCTAAGATGCTTCTTTTTTCTTGCAGTAGCTGCCCCTTATCAAATTCATCATAAATATATACCAGAGTCTCCTTTGCTACAGCCACAGTGTCATCGAAAGCTTCAAGCTTAAATTTTTTTCACAAATTTTGAAAATTTTGTCTATTTCCTTCATTGTCAAGTGACAAATCTTATACATATAAATCCATACACTCAGACTCGAACTTTATTTTTGAACCAGTGATCCAGCATCATGAGCTACTGATGTGGCATTCTTTTATTTATGCTCATTATTTCTTGTTGGTCAATGCTGTTGTACACAACGTTGCATTCTTATAATGCTAAAAGTAACAGTGTTGCCATTATTATAGTTTGCTCTACCACTAAATATTCATTCATGGTTCTTGATTTGGCGAGACCTTTAATCAAAGTCATATTTGGAGACTGTAGACATTGTTGGGCTAAACTTACTTCTTCCAGTGTCACGTGCCAGAAGGTGACGTAGATCAAGAAGATAAAGCTACATACAGCTGAAAGGAGCTAGAGTGCTGCAGATCTAATATGTTTGCCTTGGATGGATCCTCCATCTTGTTTCTGTTTTTCTTACAAGTAATTCCCATCTGCTTGTAGAAGATGAGAAAAATGAATATAACTTCTCTGTAGTTCCAAAATATGTGACATTAGATGGAACATATGAGATTGCATGGACCCCATAAAGATTTAAGAAATGATTAGCACAGGGACTGAACATAGCTTTTGGATTTACTTCTCAAATGTTTCATTGTAGTCCTCTATCTTCACCTTACTTTGACTTGGCATGTCATAACATTGAGCCCTGCACAACATAAAATCCAGCCCATGTTTTTTCAGCTGCTCTTGATATATCCTCTGCCATCTTTTCTGGCATAAAAAACCTAGTAAGGACTCTCAAACTTTCGACACTGTTGTCTTCCCCATGGAAATTTCTAATTATTGGCTTCTTATTTCAGCAGGAGTGCTTCCAGAAATCATCCCATAATATTTCACATTAATCATTTCATCATCATTTATTGCACATACACAGGTCATTCAGGCCCATGGCAGAAGACAAAAGTATACAAGTACAAGACAGAGATAGAACATAATGTAATGAGTAACACATAAAGTCCACGAATCATGACAAAATAGGTGTAACATCACAGAAATTTATTACATATATTTGCCCATTTACATCTGTCTCAGGTATCTTCAGTACCAGTTGTTGGATCTGTTTCTCTCAGGCTCACTAAGGTCCAGTCTCTCCACCTTGTTCGTGAACGACCTCTTGGACATCTACCATTTGGCTGGTAGACTCTATTAGGGAGAGTGCCCTCTGCTCGTAGAACATGTTCTGCCAACTGTAACCATCTTCTTGCAATCACTGTCCCAGTATCAGCTTTCTTAAACCATTGATACAGATCTTCATTGTGCCTTCTTTCCCATCTTGCATTTTCTGCATTGTATACCGGCCCATAATTTTGTCTTAAAATCTTCCTCTCAAATGCATAAATGCACTCTCCCACATGTACTTGCCCATGTCTCACAGCCATACAATACATTTGGTCACACGAGCGACTAGCTGTATTTTGCTTTCCTGGGATAGAACGCATGACACATATAGGTGGTTTAAACTGTAGTACACCCGGTTCTCATGTATTATTCTTTGTCGAATTTCCTTACCTGTCTCACATTTATTTGACAACATTGCCCACAGATCCTTGAATTTTTCAACTCTTTCAAAATTATGAACATCTATACTGATGGCGTCTATATCATTTTGTTGATGAAAGATTACCATACATTTTGTTTTCTCATCACTGACCAGTAATCCTAGTTTGCACGCTTGTAGCATAAATTGAGAGGTATCTGCTTTCACCTCATTCAGAGTTTTGCTCACAATCACCACATCATCTACAAACACAAGGATCATATCACTTCCAACCATCTCCATCACCCTATTACAGGCAACTGCACATCTAACCTTTTCCAGTGCTGTGTTGAACTGAACTGGTGAGAGAGGATCACCCTCTCTCAAACCATTCTTAATGGTGAAGAGTGCTATAGTTGATTTGAAAAGCATACTTGGCAACTTGATCTGCTGTAACAAGCTGCAGTCAACCTAATGTACTTCACTGGACTGCTGAACTCCCACATTATCTTCCAGAGGGCGGTTTGATTAATGCTGTCGTATGTCTGCCAGAAGTCAGTGAATATAAGGTGTAGGTCTTTATCAAATTCATAAAATTTCTGCATCATTTGTCTCATTGTGAAGATGAATGTCCTGAGACAAATCCACACTGGTATGTGCCTACAACCTCTCCGAGCAACGGTTTTAATTGACTTAGTATCAGAGTGGTGAACACTTTATACATTTTATATCCTGTATCCAGCAGCGTGATCCCTTGATAATTCAGCACTTCAGTGACATCGCCTTTTTTAAAAATTGGTCATATGATTGCCTTTGTCCATTCCCCCTGCCTCCCCATACTGAAACAACTCCAGATTGATACCTCTACCACCTGGAGCTTTGCTGTTTTGAAGGGCCTCTAGTATGGTTTTTATCTCATCCGATGTTGCCTTGGGAACTTGTTTTTTTGTGTCTACCTGATCATGATTTAGTACTTTCTCAAAATATCTTTCAGAGGCATCTGCTTGCTCCACTGAAGCTATCACTCTTTCCTCATGATCAATTAGTATTAAAATTTGCGGTCTATAAATACCTCTTGCAAACCTTGTCTGCCAAAAGAAGGTATCACTCTTTCCTCATGATCAATTAGTATTAAAATTTGCGGTCTATAAATACCTCTTGCAAACCTTGTCTGCCAAAAGAAGGTGTGGGTTGCTTTCCTTGAATCTTCAATTTGCCTCAGTAGTTGCTTACTGTGTTCTTGTTTCTTCTGCCTTATGATTCTCTCTGTCAGTCTTCTTTCCACTGTGTAAGCTATTGTTGTGATGTCAGTAGGATTCTTCAGCCATTCTAATCTTGTTTCTGTCTTAGTCTTCACTACCTCCTTATACTCATCATCAAACTACAGCTTTTTCACTTGCTTTGGTTTTTGTCCTAGTTCTCCACTCGCACTTAGAATGGTAGACTCTCATAGTGACTGCAATTTCTCTTCAACTCCAGCTGCGATCCTGGATGATAGGCGAACCCTGACTTTCTTGATAGTGCTGTCTCACTTGTTCATCTGCAAGCATGACTTTGTCATGACAAACTGCCACTTCATTTCTCTTTTGCCATTTGCTAGATAGTTCAGTTGCAGTTCCCATAATATTTCGCCTTTTTTATATCTGCAATAATTTTTTCCTTAACATTTTCACCCAAAATAAAAATAAAGTATCGCTCTTGACAAAGAAGAAGGTACTCTCTTTGATTAATCAGTGAACTCTTAATGTTACAAACAATGCTCTTTCAATATTGGATCATCTTTTGCCATTAACTGCATCAGTTCTAAGGAACTTGCTTGTTTTCTGCTGATAGGTCTCCACAATTACTGCAGAAAACAAGGTTTTTCTGACTTAAAAATAGTGTAATATCTAAAAGACGATGTAAGTTGTTTCTCCTTTTCCATTTATTGCTCTCATCATTATTATATTATTTTTAAACTGTACTTATTGCACACATTTAGTAAGGGTGGAAATGAGCATGGTGGTCAACGGGACTTGGCGATATGAACCCTTACTACTGAATTGAGATTGTGTGTGTTTGTATTTACAGAAATATATGTAAGGCTCAGAACTGAACTGCAAAGACGACATTTAAGTAATAACAGTTATGTGTAAAAGGATATTAGGTTCTGTTTTGATTGCTGTGGTGATGTATGTCAGAGATATCCTGGGAGTGCCTGGAGACTCATCATGATGTCAGAGTAGGCAGGGTCTCAGAGTCTGTATAGCAGTGCAGAATGCCGTGGAGCTCCATCTGTGGCAAAGTTCTGTGTTCATGGGACTTGGTAACTAGGGATATGTATGAGTAGCACAGAGCCAAATTTTGACTCTGAACTGTAATGAGAGCCTGTTCTTGTTGTTGCTTGTAAGACATTATTGTCAATTGGAAGTTAAACTGATTTGTAATTGGGTTAATAAGCCCTGATTGTGAACCTGCCAGTGTCTGTTACTATGTAATCATAGTCATTTGACAGGAAAAATGTGGTGGGTGATGGAGTCCCTCCAAAATGAGCAAGAAGATCTTGTCGAGAAAGAAAGAAACATCACAATGTGTAGATGGTATAGGTGTTGAAAAATGTTTCATGTAACATAATAGCACTTACCAGACAACTAATTATCATTCTGCAGTTCTTAAGTTCCATGCACCATGTTTCAAAAAAGAGTCTGAGGGTTCTGAACACACCCACTGCAAATTGCCATGGCCCGATGGTGGGTAAGTAGGTAACCTGTGCTTATATTTAGCATACATGTGTGGCCTCCAGCTCCAAACTGTCTATTATTTACCAAAAATATTTTGACCTTGTTTGGGATTTGATTTTAAATGGTCTGATTGTCTGCTCCTGGGGGACCTCCAAATCTCCAGGCCCTGAAGATTTGGAGGCCCAGGGCAGGCCACCCCTCATCCTGCCTGTTAGGCTGCCACTGTGCGTGAGAGAAACTGTTTCTTAGAGCTTGCAACTGTGTTATTTATTTCATGTTGAAGTGGTATATTTGATGAGTTAGCCTACTGCGCAATATTAGGTGGAGGTGGTCTTTACCATCATCATTGAAGCTGCCTGCTTTATCACATTTTGATGCATCTACACCACTGTACACAACCTGATCTGTCTTCATTGCTCATTGGTCTATAATGAGGGTTGCAAAGAAGTTAGCAAATTTATTTCAAATACCAATTTACTATAGTTACCAAAGAGGTGTTTCACAAGTACAATGTCACATTATTGCAATAATTTCCAGTTAAGTTATGTAATATCTCATTTACATATTTATATGAAAAGTAAACCTGCTAAAATCCTAGCAGCATGGCGTGGAATTCCTGTGCTATCTACCATTGACCCAGACAACTCAAATTTAAAGAGCACTTCCATTCAGTAGACCAAATGGAAATGCAGACAATAGAAACATCAGTTAACAACACTACTTGAGAATGCATTCATGTACTGTGAGCAAGCAATTCTGCTGTTGAATTTTTTCAGAACTTACTCAAAGTGAATTTGAGTTTTCTTGAACACTTGTTATTCAGTAAAACATACTGAATTATGTAGGTAAAATGTTATTTGGGTCCATCACACGTCTGTGAAAATTCTCCACGTGATCTAGACAGATTGTCAGTTGGTTTGAGATCATGACAGGCAGACTGTACACATTATCATTGATCATGACTCATCCAGAGACATGGAATTAGTTTCAGATTTGCCACAGGGAAGGTCCATTACTGTTCTTTTTATGCATCAATAAACAAGCTGAGAGTTGTAATTCCAGTTTAAGAGTTTTGCAGATGATGTGGTTTCCAACAAGGAAGTGTTATCCTTTTAAAATTGAACTAATATTCAGTCACATGTTCATCAAATATCGGATTGCTGTTAAGACTGGCTACTAACTTTTAATATACAAAATCTTGTGTATTTCTCAAAATGTATTTTTTGGTGAACATTAACTACATAATTAAGAACACACAGCAAGAGTTTGCCACATAATAGAAATACTTGAAACAACAATACTTTTTTGAATGATTTATTGAAGCCTTCAGCTGCCATTTTCTTTATTTCCTGTACGATTGTACAATTTCAGCTGTAGGCCATTTTCAAGTCCTAAAATAGCATGAACATGTCGAAATACTGTATGAACATAACATGATGTCATAGGAGCACTGATGTATATGACATAATCTGTCAACAAAAGTCATCCATAAAATGCTTGAAAATGGCCTAAGGCCAAAATTACACAATTCTACAGGAAATATAGAAAATGGCAGCTGAAGACTTCAAGAAAGCATTCAAAAAATTCATCCCATCTGTGGACCCTATTGCATTGACAATTACACAAGAATACTTGTTGAGAATGATGACTTGTGATTAAAACAAGGGGCAAAAAACCATGTTAACAGAATCTGGAACTAAGACACAGAGAAAATGTAAGCTTCAGCAATTATAAATATATTTGTCCAACTATCAATTATTTCGTGGGGAATAAGCAGTAGATGACAATAAAAAAATCAAAAGAAGGTGTAGCTTTATTGTTAATTATGTAACATGGTAGTCCCATGAATACAGATGATGGTAGATGTGGACTCTGACCACAATCTGTTGGTTATGAACTGTAGATTAAAACTGAAGAAACTGCAAAAAGGTGAGAATTTAAGGAGATGGGACCTGGATAAATTGACTAAACCAGAGGTTTTACAGTGTTTCAGGGAGAGCATAAGGGAACAATTGACAAGAATGGGGGAAAGAAATACAGTAGAAGAAGAATGAGTAGCTTTGAGGGATGAAGTAGTGAAGGCAGCAGAGGATCAAGTGGGTAAAAAGGTGAGGGCTAGTAGAAATCCTTGGGTGACAGAAGAAATATTGAATATAATTGATGCAAGAACAAAATATAAAAATGCAGTAAATGAAGCAGGCAAAAAGGAATACAAACGTCAAAAAAACGAGATCGACAGGAAGTGCAAAATGGCTAAGCAGGGATGGCTAGAGGACAAATGTAAGGATGTAGAGGGTTATCTCACTAGGGGTAAGATAGATACAGCTTACAGGAAAATTAAAGAGACCTTTGGAGAAAAGAGAACCACTTGCATGAATATCAAGAGCTCAGATGGAAAACCAGTTCTAAGCAAAGAAGGGAAAGCAGAAAGGTGGAATGAGTATATAGAGTGTCTATACAAGGGCGATGTGCTTCAGGGCAATATTATGGAAATGGAAGAGGATGTAGATGAAAATGAAATGGGAGATATGATACTGTGTGAAGAGTTTAACAGAGCACTGAAAGACTCTGCCTTTGATCGTGTACACCTTCCGGGTTACAGGACTGGAGTGGGAAACCGAAAGGTGTACACGATCAAAGGCAGAGCCACATGTGAAAGCACCCACGTGATTTACCAACTGACCTGCCTAC
Source organism: Schistocerca gregaria (assembly GCF_023897955.1). Classification (NCBI taxonomy): domain Eukaryota; kingdom Metazoa; phylum Arthropoda; class Insecta; order Orthoptera; family Acrididae; genus Schistocerca; species Schistocerca gregaria. The sequence continues at coordinate 52,936,877 of NC_064925.1, read as the reverse complement.
ACTGTGACGCTTTCTATGTGGGAATGACCAGCAACAAACTGTCCATTCGCATGAATGGACACAGGCAGACAGTGTTTATTGGTAATGAGGATCACCCTGTGGCTAAACATGTCTTGGTGCACGGCCAGCACATCTTGGCACAGTGTTACACCGTCGGGGTTATCTGGATACTTTCCACCAACACCAACCTATCCGAATTCCGGAGATGGGAACTTGCCCTTCAATATATCCTCTCTTCTCGTTATCCACCAGGCCTCAATCTCCGCTAATTTCAAGTTGCCGCCACTCATACCACACCTGTCATTCAACATCATCTTTGCCTCTGCACTTCCGTCTCGACTGACATCTCTGCCCAAACTCTTTGCCTTTAAATATGTCTGCTTGTGTCTGTATATGTATGGATGGATATATGTGTGTGTGTGTGTGTGTGTGTGTGTGTGTGTGTGTGTGTGTGTGTGTGCGCGCGCGCGAGTATATACCTATCCTTTTTTTCCCCTAAGGTAAGTCTTTCCGCTCCCGGGATTGGAATGGCTCCTTACCCTCTCCCTTAAAACCCACATCCTTTCATCTTTCCCACATCCTTTCATCTTTCCTTCTCCTTCCCTCTTTCCTGACGAAGCAACCGCCGGTTGCGAAAGCTCGTAATTTTGTGTGTGTGTTTGTTCATTATTTTATTGTGCCTGTCTACCGGCGCTTTCCTGCTTGGTAAGTCTTGGAATCTTTGTTTTTAATATATTTTTCTCATGTGGAAGTTTCTTTCTATTTTATTTATATTGTGTATAAAATTATATGAAATATTTCAGATAAATAGTTGAGATAATACTGACCTGTCCAAAATCGAAAATTTGTTCCAGTATCGACTACTTTTGTTGCGGAAAAGTAATGCTACAGGAGAGTGTCCATATACAAACTGTAGATTAAAACTGAAGAAACTGCAAAAAGATGGGAATTTAAGGAGATGGGACCTGGATAAACTGAAGGAAACAGAGGTTGTAGAGAGTTTCAGAAGGTGCATTAGGGAATGACTGACAAGAACAGTGGAAAGGAATACAGTATAAGAGAATGGGTAGCTTTGAGAGATGAAATAGTGAAGGCGTTAGATGATCAAGTAGGTAAAAAGATGAGGGTTAGTAGAAATCCTTGGGTAACACAAGAGATACTGAATTTAATTGATGAAGGCAGAATGTATAAAAATGCAGCAAATAAAGCAGGAAAAAAGGAATACAAAGTTCTCAAAACTGAGATTGACAGAAAGTGCAAAATGGCTAAGCAGGAGTGGCTAGAGGACAAATGTAAGGATGCAGAATCATATATCACAAAAGATTAGATAGATGACACCTACAGGAAAGTTAAAGAGACCTTTGGGAAAAAGAGAGCCAGCAGTATGAGTACCAAGAGCTCAGATGAAAACCAGTCCTAAGCAAAGAGGGGAAAGCAAAAAGGTGAAATGAGTATATAGAAGGTCTATACAAGGACAGTGTACTTGAGGGCAATATTATGGAACAAGAACAACACCAACAACAACATATGCAACACCAACAACAACATACGCGTGACATTGCGTCAATCATTGGGATGATCTGGAGGTTATATTATTCTTGAAGAATCAAGTTTGCCAAGATCGCCAGGATTCTTTTTGCTATTTTACCAGTTTCAACAGATCATCAGATCTTGTGACATTAATAAATGTAAAAAGCATGTGCAACTAATAATGTTACAAGATCGAATTATGGCATTGTATATCTGTTGAAACCAATAAAAATAGTAAAAAAAAGAATTACTAGTGATCTTGCCAACTTGGTTCTTCAAAAATAATATAATTTTGACAGGGGTCTGTGGAAACAGCAGTACATGGTGCCACTACCATATCTGCCTTCTTGTCAGTTGCTGTGGCATCACTTGTTGCATGTGCAAACCCAGCTTAAAAGCACTGTAGTGTTCAAACCAACATTCATTATGATGACAGTTTTACCTTTGTTAAGTTTGTAAGCTCCCATGTATATTCTGCTTGAGAGCATATTACATGTAACTGTGTATCCTGAAACATGTTCTGAAATAAAATGCCCTCTCACGTGTAAGATTTAGATCCATGAATAATGTGATGATACTTTCTGACTACAGTTGTCATATAAGTGAAGAACAGGGATAGCTTACTTTGTGCAAGATGGTAGTAATGTGCATAAACAGACACTTGTTTGAAGGCCATGTACTAAATTTTGATAATCACATGACCAAAGATTTAGAAATGCAGGTAACTCAGCGTCTAGTCAAGTAACATGCAGTGGGCATGTTTGATCCAGTCCATTAGCCTATCCCAGCCTTTCTATTTAGAAATCTGAATATTCAAAGAGCACAGTAATTATGTTATATATAAAGTGATAAACTGCCAGCACCTTATCCAACTTCAACTGCTGACTTACCATTTGTACTGTAGAATCATGCAAAGAAAGTAAATGAAGCATAGTGCTCACTGCAGTTTTTGAGATACGTATATGTACTGATTGCAACAATAGTGCAAGAGAATTGCCACCTCTTCTTGATGCAGAACAAACATTGCATGAGACTGCTCGATGCTGAGTGCAAAATCCCACTCAGCTGTAAAGATACCAGAATTTAAAACAATAGCAAGGAACCATGATTAAACTTTACTTTTAGAATCTTTGAATAGAATTATATGTAACTGTATTTAAATTGTAATTATGACCTCATGACACACACATGTGTTATGTGAATAAACACATGGTACAATGCACCACTACATGTGAAATATTTAAACAAAAGAAAATCTACGTGTTCCAGAAAGTATTCAGAGAAGCTCACTAAATGAGAATGTCATGAATTCAAATTCCCTGATATTCAGGTAGATTAATGTAAATTTGATTCTGTAACATGTTTCAGAATCACTCAATTTACAAAACCACAAAGTATTGCCTCACCATACAAAATGCTTGCTAGAGTTCTGAAAATACTGTCAATACCATTATGCTAAGCCTTGCAATATGAACCAAACAGGCACACATTTATCACACAAGATCTGAGAATGAACAACAGTTTCTCATTTCAGATATACACAAAACTTACTCAACTATAACAGTGTCTTACCACACCTAAAGAAGCTGAGCATCAGTATCAAACCATTCCACAGTTTGTACATTCAAACCAAACATATTCCACTTTCATTCCTGATTGGTTTGCCACAAAATGGCATCTCAAAGAATTTCCTCATGTCATTCTACAGAGTGTGTCAAAGACAATCATTTTTTCAGAGATTGATTGCTCTGTACAGAAAGTATCTTTGTGGAATGCCTGTGACCTAAAAACACAAAAAAATCAGCACTGAAACTTGTGAATGTTAGGTTTTATGACCTTTTCTTTACTTTTTAAATATTCTTTTTTGTCTCATTTATGTACTTTCCTCATTTACGCAAAGAAAAAAAATTGAAATATTGATATAGACTTAGTGCTTTAGTCATCATTTTGTTTGGTATTAGAAAGATCTTTAGATAATGATTGCATTTTTTTACTGTCATCTTATTTATTAACTTATGTCATGGTTTTTTCCTTATTTATTGTTAATTAAACTTCATCACTTGTTTGTGATATTACAATACTAGTCTGATTTTGAAACTCATAACCTGCTGGTATCAGTATTACTTCCCAGATGATTTTGTTACTTTTAGTGTAACAGACCATTAATTTTCATTCTTGAACATATACTAATGCATGTCATATTTAATTTTCATTTTTTCTTTCGATTTGAACTTTTATTTGTTATTTTCCTGTTTAGTTACAGGGGGTCCTCGAACATCCTAATTACACCTCCCGGGTGCCTATGCCTAGGTAAAAGGTAAAAATTCTGTGTTGACCTAGTTCAATGAAATAATTTTGTAAAACAGAATTTAGTGTTTTAGACTCAGTTTTATTGCATTCTGTTTTGGTTCCATTATGATCAACAAGCAAATGACATTCTGGTGATATTTATGCACAGCTTAATGAAAAGTATTTTGCCACTGATCCAAAAGATTTCTCCATTGAGAAGTCTTTCTGTTTAAGGAAATGATTTTTGAGAGGAAGAACATTTGATGATATATCTGTCAGTTTACCTCCATGTAGATGTCAAGGTCAATGATAGAATCATCCTAACCAATTAATACTGATTATAATCTGTCTAATGGATTTATTGTTGCTTTCTTTAGATGTAATTTGTTTATTTTCTGTGGCGGCTAAATTTGGGAAGGGAGAGTCATTCCACTATGTGTGTCTGAGGACACTTTCTATAAATTTTTAGCCACTTCTCTCAGCCTTTGTCAGCTTTGAGTTACACGTTTCTGGCTACAGATGTTGTTACATGCAGACTTGCAGGTACACTTATTCTAGAACCCTCTATTGCCTGTGACTACATCGAAGTTCCGACTTTTGTTACCTTTTTTCCAAAAGCTGATTCAAATGAAGTCATAAAAGCAGGAGGTTACAGGGCTTTATACTTACTGTTACTTTGGCTTAACAAATCTGCTTCATAGGTCTATTTCTTTGATATTGTTTTCATCTATGCGCGTTACACATTTTCTACTACATTTAATCCGTGTTCCCCACATCGCAGTCAGCTGTGCTATTACTCTGCTGTGGAGGAGGACATTAAATTGCTACCACCTATGTGTGTAGCATAAGCTTACTTGTATGACCTCCTGAATTGACTTTTGTCATTCCAAAATATAATAGCTTCTTTGTCCTAGATCGTAGATCAGTTTTTTTTTTAATCTGAGGTAATTTTAGTTCATTCTAATTACTAATTCAGTGCGATATGGGCACAAATGACCCTACTTTAATTCATCAAAAATTTCAATTTAATGGTTTGGATAACTGATTTGATTGTTGGTAACTATAGGACCCAGAGATGTAGTAAGACTGCTGTGCAGTATCTCTCTGTATGTAAATCAATTGTTCTCAGTTAGAGTCAGATTGTAGTTTTGAGAATTGGTTCTGAATGTGATCACTTTCCAAAACAATAAGTGTTGTACTTTACAAAATTAGATTACTTAGAACTTTCCTCCTTTCAGACAATTCCAAATAATCTGCCACATACCTGCTTTGTCATAATATTGCAACCAGAGATATTAGGAGCTATGTACCTTCCATAAAATTTACTGTTCCAAGCAGTTTTAATTTCAAACCAAGCAGTCTTCATTTAAACAATCATGATAACCAAGCAGAAGTGGTCAATCCTGTCTACTAAAAAAAAAGTTCATGACTCCATAAATATTTTTTATCTTCACAAAAAGTTATAGCAGGTTTATTTCCAACATATCATACAACATACAGTAATATGTCTGTATCACCAAGTGTGGCTAAAACAGAAACTGAATACACACTCAAAATTTACATTACATTATCATATTCAACTATTATTTTAATTATTGGAATAATAGCCATAGAAGTGTACTATTGCCTCACACATCTTCTCATGATACACAGCCATCAACTAAATGAAGATTTTACCAAATGGCATAAATAAAATCTCCTGCTGCATGAAGGAGTGAAAATTTTATGCAGTGAGGTAAAATAAAGAAATGTATAGCAAACAGTTTGCAGTTTTCTGCATTAAATTGCTACTAGTGCAAACCATTAACATGCATAAAAATTAAACTACAAAAATATCTTACCATATATCTTGGTGGCAACAGAACTACACAGTAGTACAATGTCATACGATGTGTCACTACACAGATTCCTCTCCTCCACCCTTCCCCCAACCACACAAAATATGTTTTCAGAAATTCCATACAGTATATGGGGAACTAAAATTAATTAAAATTGGCCATTGTTATAAATCATACATATGAGCATTTTTCATTATCTAAAGAACCATTCCTGTTATTGTAATTCCAATATTCTTAGAACAATACAATATTCCTTCTCAGCTTTACAGTAGGGGAGAGTATTGTTCCTGGAAGATAGTGTACCTGGGAACAAAAAATGTTTCCTGGTCAATATTTCAACCTAATAGCCAATTTCAGAATCACACCAAGGAAAATGCACTAGAGAGCACCATAAGCGGTTTCTAGCATTTCCTACTTTTTTATTGTTGTGCAAAATGAAGTAGTGTCTTGTGCAGTCTTTGTAAATACTATGAGCTCTACATATTTAAGTGCTGTGTGATGTTCTAAAGCTGTTGTTAAATCTTCAGTTACATAGTTTGACAATGAGTAAAATTCTTTATACTTTTAAAGCTTGTTACATAATGTGGCCATGAACCATGGACCTTGCCATTGGTGGAGAGGCTTTCATGCCTCAGAGATACATGTAGACTTAGCGTAGGTGCAACCACAATGGAGAGGTATCTGTTGAGAGGCCAAATGTGTGATTCCTGAAGAGGGGCAGTAACCTTCCAGTATCTGCAGAGGCAACATTCTGATTGACTGATCTGGGCTTGTAACAGTAACCAAAACAGCCTTGCTGTGCTGGTACTGCGTACAGCTGAAAGTGAGGAGAGACTACAGCCATAATTTTTCTCGAGGGCATGCAGCTTTACTGTATAATTAAATAATGATCACGCCCTCTTAGGTAAAATATTATGGAGGTAAAATAGTCACCCATTTGGATCTCTGGACAGGGAATACTCAGGAGGATGTCCTTATCAGGAGGAACAAAATTGACATTCTACAGATTGGACCATGGAATGTCAGATCCCTTAATTGTACAAGTAGATTAGAAAATTTAAAATTGGAAATGGATAGGTTAAAGTTAGACATAGTGGGAAATAGTGAAGTTCAGTGGCAGGAGGAACAAGAGAACTGCACAGGTGAATACAGGGTTCTAAATACAAAAACAAATAGAGGTAATGCAGGAGCACATTGAATAATGAATAAATAATATGAGTGCAGATAAGCTACTATGAACAGCATCGTGAACGCGTTACTGTAGCCAAGATAGAAATGAAGCCCAAGCCTACCACTGTAGTACAAGTTTATATGCCAAATAGCTCTGCAGATGATGAAGAGATTGAAGAAATGTATGAGGTGATAAAAGAAATTATTCAGATAGCTCTGCAGATTATGAAGAGATTGAAGAAATGTATGAGGTGATAAAAAAATTATTCAGATAGTTACGGGAGATGAAAATTTAATAGTCATGGGGGACTGGAATCCAATAGTAGGGAAAGGAAGAGAAGGAAAAGGCTATTTACAATTTGTACAGAACAGATGGCAGTTATAAGAGTCGAGGTGCACCGGAGGGAAGCAGTGATTGAAAAGGGATTGCGACACAGTTGTAGCCTATCCCCGACGTTATTCAATCTGGATATTGAGCAAGCAATGAAGGAAACAAAAGAAAAATGTGGAGTGGGAATTAAAATCTATGGAGAAGAAATAAAAACTCTGAGGTCTGCCAATGACATTGTAATTTGTCAGAGACAGTAAAGGACCTGGAAGAGCAATTGAATGGAATGGAGAGTGTCTTGAAGTAGGATATAAGATGAACACCAATAAAAGAAAATGAGGATAATGAAATATAGTCAAATTAAATTAGGTGATGCTGAGGGAAATAAGACAGTTAAGGTAGTACATGAGTTTTGCTGTCTAGGGAGCAAAATAACTGACAACGGCTGAAGTAGAGAGGTTATAAAATGTAGACTGTCTCTGGCAAGGAAAGCGTTTCTGAAGAAGAGAAATTTGTTAAAATCAAGTACAGATTTAAGTGTCAGGAAGTGTTTACTGAATATATTTGTGAGGAGTGAAGCCATGTATGGAAGCAAAATATGGACAATAAATAGTTTAGACAAGAAGAGAATAGAAGCTTTTGAAATATGGTGCTTCAGAAGAATGCTCAAGATTGGATGGGCAGATCATGTAACTATTGAGGAGGTGCTGAATAGAATTGGGGAGAAGAGGAGCCTGACTAAAAGAAGGGATCAGTTAGTAGGACACGTTCTGAGTCATCAAGGAACGCCAATTTACTATTGGAGGGAAGTGTGGAGGGTAAAAATTGTAGAGAGAGACCAAGGGATGAATACACTAAGTAGATTCAGAAGGATGTATGTTGCAGTAGTTACTCGGAGATGAAAAAGCTTGCACAGGATAGAGTAACATGGAGGAGCCGCATCAAACCAGTCTCTGGTCTGAAGAGCACAACAACAAAATACATAATGAGTGGACGATTAAGATATACTTCATCAGTTGTACACTATCTTGTACCCTGAAACTGAAACATGTGAGATTCACAGTGAACTGAGTTTCTTTAATATCTCAGCAATCTGGAAAATGGAAATTGTTATGTATCAATAGGTTCCCTCTCAAAATGTTTTTGACTTGTAATTGGTTTTTAAAAATACTTCTTCATAATTTAAATTCACTTACTGATCACTGGTATATAGTGGAGGAATAATGTAACACATAGACCATCAAATTCAGTGCTGACAAGATTTTCTCATCTGTGACACTTTTAAATTTGAACAGATTGTACCTAGGTACATGACCATGTTGTACGTGGGAACAATGTTTCAGATTTGGGAAACCTTACTTTTCTGCAGTAATTTTTGTAGTTTCAGGAAAAGACTGCAGGATACATAAAGGGAATACTATCATTTAAGAATGGAATTAGACCAACATCAAAATTCCCTATTGCAGTGCTTGCTATAGGCAAAAGTCTGAGAAGTGTTCTGAGATATAACTCTCTCCCCTACATAAAGTAACAGTTAGTATGAAATACATAATGCATTGTCTCACAGTTTAAATATTGTTTTCAGACTAAAGGTTCCCTTTTTAATCTCACACATACTGTGACCAAATTGTTTACAGCCTGGTATGTGTGTATAGGGTGACTCATTTCCTCTCACACTGCAGAGGAAATTGACTTACAGTAAAATGTTAAATGTATGGGAGACAAACACTGTTGCTCTTTTAAACACAAGAACATCTAATTACTAAATATTCAATAATTAAGTGTTTTGGATGGTATACATTCTGTCTTCTCACTTCATAAGATACCTGTTTCTAGATTTAATATTACAGAAAAAGTGTGTGTTAACATTTATTCATCCACAAGTCATTAGTAGTGGCACTTGGTGCTATATTCCCTACACATGGAATAGCTTCTTTACAGGAGAATTACTAAGTTTGATTATATTTATGAGTTAAACCATAGGAGAACTTAAACCATTTGCTGTGACAATGGCATGTAGAACTGACTCACATCATACCTGTTAATGATTGATATGTTTTGCTTCACAGTCTCACTGCTAATTATTGCTGGTGGATGCACAATCCATCTGCAAGAATCTCATTTAATTAATTAGCAGTATTTTTGCCTACTGAGGGATTCTGGTGTTAGCTGTTTATTTGCCACAGACATCAGAAATCAGATGGCGCTCAAGAGGTCTGTCTGTGCAGCATCTGTTTTGACTCTGCAGGCAGTAACTGTGTTAAGTTTAAAAGTGAACACTGTTTGCAACATTCATCTAGAGTACATAATCTCTCAAGCAGCTTCAACCATTTGGATGGGGTCTTATTGTGGGCCTGTGGAAGGCTGAATGGATGTATCAATTGATTCTTGCAAATGCTGGGAACAATGTGCTGGTGGTGCATAACTGATTTCATCAGTTTTCTGTGGAACAATTCCACACCTGTAGACCAGGTTATGGACATTTGCGTAGTACAGACACTCATAGAGAATGGCGCATCGCATGAGCAACAGTGGCTGATCGAACGTGATCCAGGCATGAAATCCAGGCACATGTTGCACCTTGTGTATTATCAGTGGTCACTGGAACCATCTGCTTGCAGCAGGATTAAGATCACATGTTGCACTGGCTGAGCTACCACTGACACCACAACACCACCAAGCATGGCTACTCTGGTGTTATGCAAGAGTTGGCTAGAAAGCAGAATGATGCTCTGTTGTTTTCAGTGTTGGAAGCAGGTTTTGTGTGTATACAAGTGATGAACATTCACATGTATGGCATAGACCTGGTGAGCTGCCTATTCCAGAGTTCATTCGCTCAGGACACACTGGTTCCGACCCAGGTTTGATTGTTTTGGGGCCATCAGTGACAAGTCATGGCCACATTTGAAAGTGCCTGCTACAATGCATAGGCTGTCCCCACAGTACTGCCATTTCTTCAACAGGAAGGTGATGTGCTTTTTCAGACAGTGCATGTTCACATACAGCTACTGTGATGCAACTTGTTCTTTGCGGTTTACAACAGCAGCCCTGGCGAACAATATCACCAAATGTCTTGACAATGAAACACATATAGGATATGGTGGGGCAGAAAATTACTCATTCCACAGAGCCTGCAAGAACCATCACCAAATTGCAACAAAAGGTGCAGGATGCTTTGGACCATCTACTCGTATTGCCATTCGGCACCTTTATAATCATTTGCATTTGATAATACAGGTCTCAGTTGCCACCAGGGGGCACAGTGTATTGATGCGACTATTTGGACACCCTTTACAGTGATTGGGCCTGTTGTCAGCAAAATGGCCTTGATCTTGAGGGTGTTGCATTTTTCCTCCAGTGGTATATAAACTGAAACCATCTTCTTATTGAGAACTATCGAAACAATACAACCCCCCCCCCCCCCCCTTTTAAGAAAAATTATATTAATGTATAAATAGTGATTAGAGGAACCTCACTAATAGTTACTACTTGATGTACAGGTATTTCGAATGACCTCATTCACAGCATCTCTGTCTTCTTGTCAGCTGGATTACATACTAGAAGTTTCAGAAATTCACTACCCCAAGTGCTAGTATCAGTATTATGTACATTGCATATTATAATTGCATTTATAGCTTAAATGTTCATCATGCTATAGAAAATCACCATACGCCACCTGTCGGTCTTTGTGGATATGTTATACATACTGCACAGATGAACAGCCATATTGACTACCGATTTGATTGAAATATGGCTTTGTCGTATCAGCAGATGTGGCATCAATTGCATTAATGTGAATCATTGTGGAGAGTATCAGAACTGCCTTGTTCTGAAGCAGCTAGTCAGCTAATTCTAAGGAGGGCTATGGTTGTATTAACCCAGTTCCTCAGATCACAGAAGTGAGATGTTTCACATCATCTGTTGCTTTATTGTTAAGTGTAAATGACCCTGCAGGCTGGTAGTGTAATACATCCTATCATCCTCCAAAGCAAATATTTGATATGTAAGCAATGTACTGATTGGAGAAACAAGTGCCCCTGGAAGCTTCTAGCTTTTCACCTGTTGCAGTACTCCCCAACTGAATAAACATTTTTACAATTTTCCCCAGTGGTAGTAGATATTCCACATTTGGGGCTAAATTATGAACCTTCTTTCTTGCCTCTCAGGTATCACTGTTGTCAAACCTCAATACAGTATAAGAAGCCCCAAATTGTCTTTCAGTCATTACCAGATCACGTAAATCAGTTCCCATTTTGTTAAAGACCTTATGTCTTTGTTTGTGTCTACGGTTGTCTTTTCTCGCTGCTCATGAATATAATGTTCCTAACGAGGATATTATTTCAGTTGTGTCGGTCAGATGAGTATTCTTTTCTCTAGCATAATCTCTCTGTGATTCAAAAGCATATTCAACAATGCTAGATAGCATCTCATTGTCAAAAAAGCATTCCCAACATTCCATTGGTGTTCCTGTATTTTTTGCGAACACTTTTTGATGGACACACTTTTGACTATTTTGTAGACCATTTTTCTGCAGAAAACATTTGTCAGCATTATTATCACTGGAGTCCCCTTCTTGCTCAGGGTTGGTATTTTGTTCTCTTGTTTCCACACTGCCTGCTTCCATATTGCTATGAATACCAGAATGATCATCTGATTCACCATCTTCCTCCAAAAGCTGGAGTACAATTTCACTATCATGTGCATTTTCCAGGGTGGAGACCCTTTGTGACCTCACATTGGGACTGAAGATAAATAAATATCTATTAGCAACAGCTGTTACTAAAAAATACTAAAAACTACTAGATTATATGAAAGCTAAAAAATTTAGCATAAGCAACAGCAAAGGTCGTTGGTAGACTCTGACAATGGAGTGCCAGAAACAACCTCTTCTCCCCAACACTTTATTACAGATAATGTGGTATTTGAATATCTTATGGGAATGCTGCTGGGTGACGACAACAATTGCCTGTTTTTCAATGGGTGCATACCCTGTCATTTTCAAGGTAAAACTGCAGCAAGGAAGCACTGTGCAAGGGAATTTAATACCTCAATTGGCTCTTGTTAATGAAAGGATCCATTATACTTGTAGAGATATGTACTTTGTTTCCAAGCAATTCTTTTGGCTTCATTTAATAACTGCTTCAAAAATTTTGACTTTTTCTTGGGATTGACTGGATGGTACTTCATGGTCACAGTCTGACTGGGAATTTTTTCTGTAACTTTCTGACTTTTGATGAAGTATGAATGTTTTCATGGCTCAGAGACTAATATTATATCTCAACATTCTGTGATAAATCTCATGGGGAAAGCTTTTCATGATGCAATTTTACCTGTGGCAGGGAAAGTTTTAAATTTTGCACCAATGCCAGGTGTGTGCCAGTTGTTGGTTTTATTGGTTCTGTTGAGCAGGCTCCATTGTAAACTACCTCCTGATGTTGCAGAGGCAGCGAGGAAGGACGCATGTCAACCCAAGAGTGATATTACACCAGCTGAGAGAGCTGCTTTACATTAACTCTTCTGTAGTTCCACAAGGAAGGCATTCCTCTTTGGTCGATTGTGAGTAATATTGGTATTGCAACATACTATGTAGAAAAACACTTTGCTACTCTATTGAGCCATATTGTAGGTTCATGTGAGCATCACATCAAGAACTCACCAGAATGTGTTTGAAAGACTCTGATATTTGAGCAAAGTTTGATGTGGTTTTTCTCTCCACTCATGTTCCTTAGTCTGATTTGTTATGGTGAACTGAGGTTACATTTGATGTTGAACAAGCAAACCTATTTCAACATGTGTTGACTTCACTTACTTTTTATTCAATGGCCAGAGTTATGAATGGACACATGGACTTGCAAATGTGAAATCCGTTACCAACAATTAATGCCAGTTTGGTTATGAAAGACTTCAAACACCATGCCTGGGAGTTGGCAACTTTGAAACCTGCATGTTTTCTTAAAAATACGTAGATGATAATTTTTAACAATGGAAACTCCAGGTAGGAATATAACAATGTAGAAAAAGACAGATTGTTGCCTACTGTGAAGAAGACACATCAAGTTGTAGACAGATACAATTTCACAAATAGCTTTTGGCCACTGCCTTCATCAGTAAAATACACACACACACACGAGCGTGTGCTAGCAGGCACACCTCATACATACATGACCGCCAACTCTAGCATGTCGGGCACGAGATGCTGGAGTTGGCAGTCATGTGTGAGTGAGGTGTGCTTGTTTGTGTGTGTGTGTGTGTGTGTGTGTGTGTGTGTGTGTGTGTGTGTGTGTGTGTGTGTGTGTGTGTTTACTAGTGAAGGCTGTGGCCAAAAGCTATAGATGAGCATCTTTGAATTGTGCCTGTCTTCAATTTGATGTGTCTTCTTTACAGTAAGTAGTAGTCTGTCCTTTCCTATGTTGTAGATGAACTTTTTATTTTGGCCTCATGGCAGTGAGAATTTAAATGACTTTTAAGAACCTAAATTCATTCCACCAGAATAATTGTTTTATGATGGATGTAGAAAAGGATGGTTGTCTTCCCTTCTTCCCTTCCTTGAAGTGTTGGTCAGGAGAAAGGTGGGTAGTACACTGGGACATGCCATTTATAAGTGTCTACTCACACTGACTTGTACCTGCAGGCTAATATTTGGCACTGTCAAGCTCAGCTTGAAAGGGTACTTTGTACCTTGGTTCATAGGGCCCAAGTCATCTTGAACCCTGAGGGTTTGTCAGCTGAGTTAACTCATCTCAAGGTCACCTTTCATCAGAATGATTATAGTGAAAGACAGATCAGACATGCATTGCGCTATTAGCAAACCACGCACCAGGTAAGTGAGGATAATGCAGAGGTGGCACCAAAGTCTACAGCCTTTTTGCCTAATGCAGTAGGCACTTCTAAGGGGATTGATCCTAATTTGCAGAAATGTGTTTTACTGGCCACGATCTGAGATCAGAGTCCTTATGGTTCCATAAAGGATGAACTTGGTTTGTTTAAGGCAATGTGTACTGAACTCATTGCAATTGCGGCATGTCATATGTTGGTCAGACTGTCAGGAACTTTCGAAGAGGTTAGACTATCACGACCACAGAAGACCAGTGTACTGAGCATAACCGTAGCACATGCTTACAAGAGCTGAACAAATCTGCTATTGTAGAACATTGTTGTGGCACTGGTCATCCTATGGGATATAACAACACACAGGTTCTCACATACACTTCCAGCTGTTGGGGTAGTGTTATTAAGGAAGCAGTTGAAATTAAATTACCAAGTGGCCTTAAGAATAGAGATGGAGGTTATTGTTTATATTCTTCATGGAATCCTGCTCTCTCTCTCTCTTTTTGAAAAGAGAGAGAGCCTACCTTATCCACTGAATATTAATTTACACTATAGATAACTTCTGTCATTAATTATCTTTGGACTGTGTGATGGCACTAGTGTTTACAGAGTATGTATGTCTTATCTATCCACGATTAAAATGCAAATTGAGGTTCTAAATTCCCCTCACATCACTCACTCACTGCAGTATAGCATAGAAAATAACAGGGCATACACCTGTTAAAATATTAGCAGTTGTCTATGATGTCACCCGCCTGCACTCTACATCTACATCTACACCTACATTAACATCTTCATAGATACACTGCAAGTTACCTTATGGTACATCGTGGACGGTATCCAGTACCACTAATTGCCATTTCCTTTCCTGTTCCACATGAAAATAGAGTGAAGGAAAAACAATTGTCTGTATGCCCCCATATGAGCCCTAATTTTTCGAATCTAATCTTCATGGTCCCTACACACGATGTATTTCAGTGGCAGTTGAATCATTTGGCATTCAGCTTCAAGTGCCGATTTTCTAAATTTTTTTTGATAGTGGTTCTTCAAAGGAATGTTACCTTCCCTCCTGGGATTCCCATTTGGGTTTTCAAGTATCTCAGTAATGCTTACTTGTTGTTCAAACCAATCAGCAACAAATCTAGCAGCCTGTCTCTGAATTGCTCTGGTTTCTTCCTTCAATCCCACCTGTGTAACTGTTCCTCTTAAGATATATTGGAAATGTTCATTGATGATATTCATGCTCTGACCAACTGGTGGTAATATTGTCTGATGAGGAACATTACATTAAAAAGAATCTGTCCTCCCACACTGTATTCACGCCAAGTGGGTATCAATGATACCAACCAGATCAAATAATTATATGCTCCCTGACGTGTACGAGCACAGATAACTGTAGTTGCACACCAATGGCTATCCTTGCACTAATTATGGCTACAGTCCATGTACAGCAATAGACTCTCCCCTAAAGTTTTCATTTTATGTAAGCTTAGTAGTTCGAGTCGGTACGATAACTGTCTAATGCGGCAAAGAATATTTGTGCATGCTGCACTCTGTTATTAATCTATGTCGTTGCACAAATAAATATTTCATAAACACACAATATTAAATGGTTTGAAAGAAATGTCACACAGTAAATCCAATTTATGTTGGTTTATTCTACACTATTCACATCCTATCATTGTATTAAGGAATTAATTTTTCCCTAAGCTGGGTGGAGTTAGTTACGTTTCCGTCAAAGAGTTTGTAACAAGATCCAGATTTGATTTGCTACTTTAACAAAACTTCAGTACTTTCTCTCAATTCAATATGAATGTTCACTTCCTGTGCCAGTAAATTGCTAACAGTTCATTACTTTGGGGTATAGTTCAGTCTTCCCTGTATGATAATCAAGTTAAGACAAGTTCAGATCTTTTCCTCCCTTGGCTTTTACGAAATGATATATTCAGGGTTGCTGATCTACCTATTTCAAGTTTAATAATTTGTAGCAGATCACGAAATTTCCAAAAATGCACAAAAACAATCTCGTCCCACCTACTTACAAGAGAATACGTTGAGATACGACCTGATCCAGCAAGCGCTAGCAGCACATTAACAATGTGTGACTTTTATTGTATTATGCAGTGTCCTCAAAGAGTAATCAAAAGGAGTATTCTTTGAGTTCACTCATTCTATTCCATTATTTATAAGTACACTACTTTGCCATCTACTATTATTTTAATTTGAAACTAATGGATTCTATTTATTTTCTTTCCCTTTTTAAAACATTAAGCCACTTTATGCTGTGTTTCTTTTCTATATATACTTGCTACTATTCAAGTGATGCTATTCCATTGTGACTTGAAATTTGGATCTAGGATTCAGGGCTTTTATTGTGTTTTCAGGACTATTTTATATTTTCTATTTTGCGTCCAAAGGAAGCGGTGTTACACTTAGTACAGATCTCACACACTCCAGCAGTACTCAAGAATAGGTCGCACTAGCATCCTAAATGCAGTCTCCTATACAGGTGAACCACTCTTTCCTAAAATTCTCCAAATAAACCAATGTCGGCCAATCACCTCCCCTACCACAGTTCTCACATGCTTGTTCCACCTCATAGCGCTTTGTGACATTATGTCAAGATATTTAAAAGACTTGACTGTGTCAAGCAGGAACTTAGTAATACTGTATTTGAACATTACAGGTTTGATGTTCATACTCATGCACATTAACGTACATTTTTCCACATTTACATTTCCTTAAGTTATCTGGCCACTGTATAGTGTGGGAAAAACATTTGAGAATTTAGTGTTGATGATAAAAGTATGTTTGTGTTTAGTTAACTGGAAGGTAGATGGCGCCACAAGTCTGCCGATGTATCTGTTGAACAATAGTGAGTAAATAAAGAGCACCCGGCATCTGTGAGACATCCTGCGGCCACTCCAGCATTGGGCACATGCATTTTTGTTAGTATATGGAATTTGTGATACTTCTTGATATTCTTTTTCTTTTTTCTAGAATCAAATACTTTATACTTTCTTACATTTGTTGTCTTTTTCCTGGCATGAAATATGTGATGCATTCTAGCATGCTTAACACTTTCGAGACAAGCGACGTAGCTCCTATGTCGATCCGACAGTACCCCAAAAAGACGATCGATGTAGCTCCTATGTCGGCCGTTTATCAGTGATTTTAACGACTCCCAGCGCATGACTTTCATATTCTGTAGGTTAAAACGTACTCTCTGCTTATCCTAGTACCAAGAAAAAATATAGATGGCAGCATATGTCACTGTTGGAGGTGGTACATTAGTGTATTTTGAGTCTTTTCACTCATTTGCTTAGCCGCGCTCATGCTTGACAACAACAGGCACCACATGGCAGTTCAAAACTTTAGATTGTTGTCGGCAGATAGCTTTGTGCTTTATTTTCGTCATGGCCTTGCAAGATGAAGAAATAGAGTTTTTATTGAACAATTGTGGTTCAGAATTAGATAAAGAAATTGCAGATTTTGACATTAGTGTTGGTAAGCTATTTTTTGTCCGAATTTACCGTAATTCTGTGGTTTGATTCTTGGTCAGAAAATAGATAATTTTTATTAATTTTCTTATAGATGAAAATGATCCCTCGGACGGTGAACCATCAGGAAGACCTGAAGATGAGGCTGTTGACATCGTTATCACAACAAACACAACTGGTCATTGCAATTTGCCATATTCTTCTGGCCAGTGGACAGATGACTATACAATCACTCCCTAGCTTCCTGTTTTTTTTCTGAATCCTATGGAATTCAAGATGGGATTGACCACCAGTCTTCAGTGTTTGATTGTTTCACGTACTTTTTCGATGAAGAACTGGTGAGACTGATTTTCGATGAAGAACTGGTGAGACTGATCAAACGAGAGACAAACGGCTACACTAGAATGACAATAGAGACACTAAGTGCTACAGGAAAGCTGAAGCCTCAGTCAGTGTGGCGTAAGTGGACAACAGTGAAACGCAGTGAACTGTATAAATTTTTTGGTTATTATTTTGCATATGTGCCTAGTCAAGAGACCAAAACTGTCTGAATACTGGTCAACAAATCCCATGTAGCAGTCCTCATTTGCGGGAAAGCTTCTGCTGAGAGATAGAGCGTGGAATGTCAGATCCCTTAATCGGGCAGGTAGGTTAGAAAATTTAAAAAGGGAAATGGATAGGTTAAAGTTAGATATAGTGGGAATTAGTGAAGTTCGGTGGCAGGAGGAACAAGACTTCTGGTCAGGTGACTACAGGTTTATAAACACAAAATCAAATATGGGTAGTGCAGGAGTAGGTTTAATAATGAATAGGAAAATAGGAATGCGGGTAAGCTACTACAAACAGCATAGTGAACGCATTATTGTGGCCAAGATAGATACAAAGCCCACACCTACTACAGTAGTACAAGTTTATATGCCAACTAGCTCTGCAGATGATGAAGAAATTGAAGAAATGTATGATGAAATAAAAGAAATTATTCAGATAGTGAAGGGAGACGAAAATTTAATAGTAATGGGTGACTGGAATTCGAGTGTAGGAAAAGGGAGAGAAGGAAACATAGTAGGTGAATATGGATTGGGGCTAAGAAATGAAAGAGGAAGCCGCCTAGTAGAATTTTGCACAGAGCACAACTTAATCATAGCTAACACTTGGTTTAAGAATCATGAAAGAAGGTTGTATACATGGAAGAACCCTGGAGATACTAAAAGGTATCAGATAGATTATATAATGGTAAGACAGAGATTTAGGAACCAGGTTTTAAGTTGTAAGACATTTCCAGGGGCAGATGTGGACTCTGACCACAATCTATTGGTTATGACCTGTAGATTAAAACTGAAGAAACTGCAAAAATGTGGGAAATTAAGGAGATGGGACCTGGATAAACTGAAAGAACCAGAGGTTGTACAGAGTTTCAGAGAGAGCATAAGGGAACAATTGACAGGAATAGGGGAAAGAAATACAGTAGAAGAAGAATGGGTAGCTCTGAGGGATGTAGTAGTGAAGGCAGCAGAGGATAAAGTAGGTACAAAGACGAGGGCTGCTAGAAATCCTTGGGTAACAGAAGAAATATTGAATTTAATTGATGAAAGGAGAAAATATAAAAATGCAGTAAATGAAGCAGGCAAAAAGGAATACAAACATCTCAAAAATGAGATCGACAGGAAGTGCAAAATGGCTAAACAGGGATGGCTAGAGGACAAATGTAAGGATGTAGAGGCTTATCTCACTAGGGGTAAGATAGATACTGCCGACAGGAAAATTAAAGAGACCTTTGGAGAGAAGAGAACCACGTGTATGAATATCAAGAGCTCAGATGGCAGCCCAGTTCTAAGCAAAGAAGGGAAGGCAGAAAGGTGGAAGGAGTATATAGAAGGTTTATACAAGGGTGATGTACTTGAGGACAATATTATGGAAATAGAAGAGGATGTAGATGAAGACGAAATGGGAGATACGATACTGCGTGAAGAGTTTGACAGAGCACTGAAAGACCTGAGTCGAAAAAAGGCCCCCGGAGTAGACAACATTCCATTAGAACTACTGACGGCCTTGGGAGAGCCAGTCATGACAAAACTCTACCAGCTGGTGAGCAAGATGTATGAGACAGGCGAAATACCCTCAGACTTCAAGAAGAATATAATAATTCCAATCCCAAAGAAAGCAGGTACTGACAGATGTGAAAATTACCGAACTATCAGTTTAATAAGCCACGGCTGCAAAATACTAACGCGAATTCTTTACAGACGAATGGAAAAACTGGTAGATGCAGACCTCGGGGAGGATCAGTTTGGATTCCGTCGAAATGTTGGAACACGTGAGGCAATACTGACCTTACGACTTATCTTAGAAGAAAGATTAAGAAAAGGCAAACCTACGTTTCTAGCATTTGTAGACTTAGAGAAAGCTTTTGACAATGTTGACTGGAATACTCTTTTTCAAATTCTAAAGGTGGCAGGGGTAAAATACAGGGAGCGGAAGGCTATTTATAATTTGTACAGAAACCAGATGGCAGTAATAAGAGTCGAGGGGCATGAAAGGGAAGCAGTGGTTGGGAAAGGAGTGAGACAGGGTTGTAGCCTCTCCCCAATGTTATTCAATCTGTATATTGTGCAAGCAGTAAAGGAAACAAAAGAAAAATTTGGAGTAGGTATTAAAATTCATGGAGACGAAGTAAAAACTTTGAGGTTCGCCGATGACATTGTAATTCTGTCAGAGACGGCAAAGGACTTGGAAGAGCAGCTGAACGGAATGGACAGTGTCTTGAAAGGAGGATATAAGATGAACATTAACAAAAGCAAAACGAGGATAATGGAATGTAGTCAAATTAAATTGGGTGATGCTGAGGGAATTAGATTAGGAAATGAGACACTTAAAGTAGTAAAGGAGTTTTGCTATTTAGGAAGTAAAATAACTGATGATGGTCGAAGTAGAGAGGATATAAAATGTAGACTGGCAATGGCAAGGAAAGCGTTTCTGAAGAAGAGAAATTTGTTAACATCTAATATAGATTTATGTATCAGGAAGTCGTTTCTGAAAGTATTTGTTTGGAGTGTAGCCATGTATGGAAGTGAAACATAGACGATAACTAGTTTGGACAAGAAGAGAATAGAAGCTTTCGAAATGTGGTGCTACAGAAGAATACTGAAGATAAGGTGGATAGATCACGTAACTAATGAGGAGGTATTGAATAGGATTGGGGAGAAGAGAAGTTTGTGGCACAACTTGACTAGAAGAAGGGATCGGTTGGTAGGACATGTTTTGAGGCATCAAGGGACCACAAATTTAGCATTGGAGGGCAGCGTGGAGGGTAAAAATCGTAGAGGGAGACCGAGAGATGAGTACACTAAGCAGATTCAGAAGGATGTAGGTTGCAGTAGGTACTGGGAGATGAAGCAGCTTGCACAGGATAGAGTAGCATGGAGAGCTGCATCAAACCAGTCTCAGGACTGAAGACAACAACAACAATGAAAAATAAGCCTAATAAATATGGCGTAAAATTTTTTTTGCTATGTGAAAGTGGGTACATCCTGAACTGCGAAATTTATTCTGGGAAACAGTCTAATGCCAATAACAGTATTTTACACATTGTAGACAGATTGTGTCATTCGTTTCATAATAAAGGTCACACATTATACATGGACCGATTTTATACCAGCCCTGATTTACTGGATTATTTGTGGGGAAAAGAACTAAGGCAGCTGGTACTGTGCAGAAAAATAGAAAAGGACTGCCAGGGGATCTGGTTGGCCAGAAATTGAAAAAAAAAATTTAAAAAATGAACTTTCGTTTCGCAGACGAGATCACTTACTGTTTGTAAAATGGAAGAACAGACACGTTTTACTTTTGACAACAAAGCATTAAATGACGGCAACAAATGTCAGTGTGAAAACTAAATTTGGAACAGTGGAAAAAATGAAGCCAGACTGTGTTTTGGACTACAATAGTTAAAAAGCTGGTGTGGATCATAGCGACCATCTAATGGCGTACTATGCTTGTGAATGAAAACAAATAAAGTGGTGGAAAAAAGTTTTCTTTCACATTTTCATGTTCGTGACTGTAAATTCGTACATTTTGTACAAAACGTTGCTCAATACAAGCAAATATCTGGCTGAATACATTACAGAGTTAGCAGAGAACCTGGTTCACAAAGGTGGCCTCTTAGGCTCATGCACTTAGCAGAATAGTTCACCCATCAACAGACTAAATGGAAGACATTTTCCAAAATTAATTTCACCCACAAAACTGTCCAAGTGGCCTCAGGGAAGGTGCAAAATATGCGCAGAAACAAGCAAGGCCAGGTATGGTAAAGTTTCAAGGAAAGACGCGATATTATTGTGAAACCTGTGACGTACGGCTTTGTTTTCCAAACTGTTTTGAAATATTTCATGCAAACGCTAATGTAACTGTGTGATTATTAATAAAATAAAAGTTCATATTTCAACAGTTATTCATTTAAAACTAACAACTTCAATCCTATGTCCCTTAGAGGTACTAAGACGCAATTTTTTTTTTCATTGTGAAAACAGCGTACTCTCAAATTAATATAAAACCCTTGTCACTAACGTAAATGTTTATTTCTTTGCAGTACTCTGAAGGGAATGGACGTAGTTTTTAAATGCAAAAGAGAAATCTATTTTCTGTGGTATAGAACTTTCTGTAGAAAATTAAGAAAAACTGTGAAATCGCTCAGTACCAGCCGGTTGAGAGTCCATACTCGCGATCAGTCCTCAAAGTGTTAAAGCATGATTTACTCATTTTCACATTAGGTGGAGAGCTATCTCCATGACCTCATAAAATAATTGTTTCACTTACATTTCAATTACTTATATTGATATGGTCACAAAGTTTTTTCACCTGGCGTTCTTTATTTGCCTTAAGCCTATGTTTAAGTAAGCTATTGGAACTAATTAGTGTCTTTTGACTTTGTGGTGACCACTTTATTTTGGACAGCTTATGTGTACCAATTACTTAACTTCCTAAGCTTTCTAAGTGGTTGTCCACATTAAACAGCAACTAATACTGCCATTCACTGATAATTATAGAATAACTGCAGTAGTATAGCTGAGTGTGTTCAGTACAAAGGACATAACCCTACACCTCCCCTTGTAAGGTACCCCTTTTTT
Source organism: Schistocerca gregaria (assembly GCF_023897955.1). Lineage (NCBI taxonomy): Eukaryota > Metazoa > Arthropoda > Insecta > Orthoptera > Acrididae > Schistocerca > Schistocerca gregaria. Next base: position 52,914,271 of record NC_064925.1, on the reverse strand, counting down.
GCAGATAAGAGCGCATTTTACTTTATTTCCAGTTTTGCTATTTCACATACATAAAATGAATGTATCAGTACCTAAGTAGGTATGGACTAAGGAGTGAGCGGTAGGTTCCCATGCTGGGTAGTAGAGGTGGCTGGCCAACTGGCACATTCAGAGCCAGTGGGATGATGTGCCAGTGAAGAAATTGCTTCTGATGTCAGCAAAGAGATGCAAAGAGAAAGTACATTTATTCTGGTGTGTATTAGGTAATTATCATTGATAAATAACTGTGCCAGGAAATGTAGATATTAATAAATAAATATACAACTTTGGCGTAACTGTAGATGTACGATCTTATACAAGCTATACCAATTGTACACTCAAGTTAAAGAGTGTGTGCCATACTCAGGAGCTGTCAATAGGATGCTTTTCGATCTAGTCATGCTCTCATACTGATGCTCTCATACTGATAACAGTTAGCTTATAATAAATGTGAACAAGTTCATTGTTTGATGTTTCTTAAATAAATGCACCATAATGGTGTGCTGTGTAAAAATTATACCCACTTCATTACATAAGACATAGACAGCAGTATTACCATTTCAGAATTGCTGACACTGCTGTAACTCTGCAGGGGTCATGAAACTACGAGAGCATCTCCACATAATAGGTGGGAAGAGTTCCTATGCAGTGGCTCACTAAGTCAGTTCAAGGACGGACTGGCTTAATTATCACAAAACTCGGGTGGGAAAGCATGGCTCAGCTAAACTGAGACATTTCTGAAGGTTTAGTATGATTGGGGGGTTCTTTTACCCTCCCCCTCCTCCTCCCCTTGTGACATCATTGACGATGCCATGGAACATTCCCAGATTTTCCCCATTCATTTGACATAGGCCAATTGCATTATGTAAAAAATAGCAAAAGAATTTAAAAATTGGAAAGAAATTCAGAAAGCCCAATTGTTCTACAGGTTTGCCTGACTGTTATGACTTCACTGTGAAAGTAGGGCTCTTGTCCCAAGTGTAAATTGGTGGTAAATTAAAAAATCTGAGATACTGCCTTGTTATGTTGGCGTGAAATTCAAGGACAGGCTCTGTGATGTCAGACTCCAAGTTGACTGTCCTGGGACACTGGCCCAGGTTCGATGGCATCTGATTCCAAGAAGGCTGTTTTGTGATGCTGGCACAGGGTCTATGATGTCGGAATTCAAGACGACAGTCTAAAATGACAGGCCTCGGGATACTGGCACAATCCACATGATATCACAATGTAAGATGGAGATCCTAGGTGATGACCTGGACATGCTAGACATTCTGTACTATGTTATAATTCAAGATGGCGGCCTCGGCATACTATGACACTCTGTATCATGTCAGGATCCAATATGACATCACAATCTAAGGTGGCGTCCTGGGCATTGTAGGACAGTCTGTATGAAGTCACAATTCAAGTGGTACTGGGACAATATACATGCTTGTCAAGTTCATATGTTCTGAATATAGAATCTTTAATCAAAGATCTTTTCTCTCCAGCAGGTCCAAGCCAGCGTGATATTTACACCTGAGACAAATGTCCTCCTATGCAAGCCCAAGTCTGCATCCTATTCATATCTGGGATAAAACATGGATTTTTGAAGCAAAACCAAAACATGTACTTTATTTCAAATCAGGAATGCACTTAGAAGGAATGCTATCCATAGTTGTGGGAAAAGATATTTTTTCCACTGTCTGTCTAAAACTGCTGGCTATTTCCTGGAACTTACTTTGAAGATGTAAACAGTAGTAATCAACCTGAACCCGTCTGGTAGCAGCCGAACTACTTCCAGCAGCATTAAAATACATTTAGTAGATATAACTATGTTTTCTCCACGCAGGTGGAAACCTATTATTCACTCAGTTGTGTAGGGAACTGCATGGGTATTCATAGGTAGAATGGGTGTCAGATTTCTCAATTCACTGCTGCATCATGCATGGATACATGGTCACTTGTCCTAAGTTTAAAAACAATGTAGAATACTGAGTGTAATGTCATAGTAAATTCGAAAAATCATTAGTTATCATATGACATTACTTTTCACTTGCTTGAAGTTTAAGTTCACTTGTGCAATGCTTAAACAACTGTCCTCACTTTAATATTTAAACAAACACCATACCAGGGAGCGTCCCATATCCAAGTGCCACCACCACCCCTGTCTCACACAAACTGCAAGGATGGATTTCCATTGTTGAAGTGTTGTGACCACCTTGGCTGTCAGCTGCCAACCAGTGGAGGGCTGCCACACCCTTTTAACATTCGGAGGCAGCTGCCATAGTACTGCACAGACACACTGTACAATACATACTGCCATGTCAGCTGCCTAATGTGATGTGCAGAATAGCAGTTCTTGTTTCCATTGTTGGTATGCTGTTGTGGTGGCAGTATCCCCCATAACATCACAGCCCTTGTAGCCCAAATTAAAATGGCGGGGAAATTGGAGAAAGCAACCAGCACACACGTTTTAGCCAATGTTGTCAAAGTATCATAAGGAAATTTAAAAATCGGGAAATGCTTACCTGTCCTCTCAGAAAACTGGGGAAAATAGCTCTGAAGCTGAAAAAAAGAAGTTTGTGATGTTACAAAATAAAAGTGATGTTGTTATTCAGTGGAAAGTTGGAAATTGAGATTTTGCTTACTGTTTTATCAATCACAATTGGCGTAAGAATCATCGATTGACCATTGTCATAAAATATTGCATTGTGAGATGTGAATAGTTCTTACTTGCAGTTTTGCGTGGCTTGAGGCAGTCACAACTAGTGTGTCATTGATTAAGAAATTGCGTTATCTTCTTTCTAATTACTTCATGATTGTAGATATGATCATACCTGGTTGTGAAGTTATTGTTATGACAAAACAACTTCCTAAGGGACCAGAAAGTTCTTAAGGGTGCAAAAGCAACTGTAAAATCACACAAGAGGGAAATTCAATATTAAAGCTGATGCAAGATGACGATAAAACAGTTTTCTTTTTATCAATGTAACACACACATTGGACTGCTGATCTTGGTGCCTGTAATCTTAGCAAAATGCATAATTAAAATGAGGAGATGATAGGAATGAGCACTGCTAAATGATTCAGTATTTCCAGAACAAATATTTGTTATAACTAAAACATATATCGTACCTTAAGCTTAGTACTACTTGTGTGTAGGGTGGGCTACCAGCAGTATATATCCATCTCTTCATCCTAGAGCATTTACAAAAATTAATGAAGAAATGACAAAGCTTATTTATGACTGAAAAACTTTAAAAAGATTTTAAAATACAATGAAGATGGCTAAAAATAATAGACTGGTTTTCTTCATTAATGTTTAAGAAAGGAAATAGAACCAAAATGGACACTTAAAACTTCCAGAATGACAGTGGAATGGCAAAATTTGTTAAAAACGAGCATTGCACTTCCACAAAAGAATCAAAGGACTTGTGTTGGGTGAGGACATAGTGAGGAAATTAAACATTTGGATAATGATGGATACAAATTTATGAAATAGTTAGTGTATCTGTAGGAGGAGAATAGGCAAAAAGACTGGCACTGGGTAATACAAAAAGACAGGATGATTCAGGTGTGTGGGCAGCACTATGGTATCAAGAAAGAAAGGGAAGGAGTGTAAAATTGAGAGGGAGGGGAGATGGGATGCTCTGATGTGGAGTAGAGAAGATGGGAAAAGCTATAGCTGGTAGGATGAATAAATATTGAAGCAGATTTCACTGTCTGGAAGAGGGAGTCATTTGAATTTGCCCTGGGATAGGATATGGAGTGAGTGTAGGTGTAGGGAAGGTGGTACGTTTTTGTAAAGGCACGGCAGTTTATCAGGGTTGGTGATCAGAGGGGAGACAATGGGGTTACTGGAATCTGGTTTGTGGATAGTATAGGAGGTGTTCATTGTGGGTGAGGAGGGATGGGAATATGATAAGATGGTAGAGAATACAGGTGGGGGAAGCTAAATGGATGCAGAAAGCAAGGCAGAGTGCATGACATTGGAGGGTTTAGAAGGACTTACAGAACTATGGTAGGGTGGAGATCGGTGCAACATTTGCAGGGCAGAAGGTGGGTCAGATCAGTGTTTTGTAGATGGGGAAGAGTGTAATCCTTATGTTCAGCCTGTTAGTAGTTTTAGTCTGTTGTGGGTTTTCTGTTGGATGGTTAGTAGGTGAGGTTTCCATGTTACTTGCCGATTGACTGTAAGTCTAAGATATTTTAGTCTATTAACTGCATAGAACAGTCATAAGTGGTAAAACAGAAATCATGGAAATGGAGGGTGTGGGAGGTTCATGCTGTAATTATTTCCTGGGTTTTGGAGGGCCTGACTTTAGTAGCCGTTGGTTACATTAGGAGGTGAAGTGATAGAAGTGGATTTGGAGTGATCGTTGTGATTTCTGGGGTATAAGATATAGGGGGGGGGGGGGGGGGGGGGGAAGCAGTGTCATCAGCACAGTGAAGAAGGTGGACTGGTGTGTGTGGTTTCCACATATCAGCAGTGTAGAGGAGATAAAGGAGAGGTAAGAGGACAGAGCATTAGGGCACTCCTGTAGTGGGATAGATAGTATGGGAATTGGGATTGTTAGCAGTGAGAAAGGATACGTGATTAGATAGGAAGTATGCAGTAAGGTAGATGTAGTTGTTTGGAAGTGTCTATGTCTGGAGTTTGAGGAGGAGATTGGAATGCTATGCTTTCTCTAGGTCAAGGGAGACAAAAATAGTGTATTTCAGGAGTTGAGTCAATGGGATAGGAGATGGGTTGCATTTTTGGTGGAGTACTTGTTTTATATTGTGTGCTGCAATTGGTGTATTTCACTCTGTTTTTGGGATGTTGTCCAAGCAATGGAGGCTGGCAGCCATTGGTTAGACAGTGTTGTTTGTACATTTGTGGAATGGTAGGGAACAGTGAGTAATCAGGGCGTATTTGAGGTGTGTTCAAAATGGAAGGTGACTTTATATTTTTATGAAAAAATATTTATTTATTCATCAATATTTGCACTGTCCCCTTCAAAGTAATCCCACTCAGATATAATACACTTGTGCCAACACCTCTTCTACTCCTCAAAGAGCTTCTCATAAGCACTTTTTGGTACATCCTTGACTACTTCCATTGATGCAGTTTTTATTTCCTCATTTGTTGAAAATCTTCGCCCTTTCATAGGTCTCTTCAGTTTTGGGAACAGGAAAACGTGGCAGGAGGCCAAATCCAGTGAATATGGTGGCTGAGGCATGATTGTCGTGTTGTTTTTGGCCAAAAATCTCTCACAAGCAATGATGAATGAGCAGGTGCATAGCCATGATGCGAAAGCTGTGAATTGTTTTTCCACAATTCCAGATGTTTTTTGCATGTTGTTTCTCACAGACTGTGCATAATGTCAAGGTTATACTCCTTATTGACCGTACGACCTAGAGTCAAAAATTCATGATTCACTACACCTCGGTAATTGAAAAAAAAAGAAAGAAAACAGTGAGCAAAACTTAGAAAGTCCAGAAAACGCTGAAATTTTTTAGAATTCTGCTGACTGTATGCCATGGTCATGTGATCCCATTTTTCACACAAAATTTGATGCATTTGCTCCATTTTTTATGATAATCAAAAATTGCTGAGCGCAAGAAAACATGTTTAACCTTTCCATCTGTCAAAAACAAATGAAGTATGCTGTACACTTGAAACTGTGAACATTTGTTTGGGACATGTGTACCAACATAACAAAAAAAAGATTGATAATCAAATGTATGTAGGCTGCACAATTTGAAAAGTCACTTACTTTTTGAACAGCTCTCCTATGCTCTGGGACAGCTGGGAATAACCGTGGGACTTTTTCCATCTGGGAGAAGTCCAGAAAACGCTGAAATTTTTTAGAATTCTGCGAATTTTTCATTGTTTTAGAATTTTTGAAATTTTGACAGTAAGAACTAGTACTCTAACAAAGAATTTTACTTTAGCCCACTTCTGCAGAATAATACTGCAGCAGTAAAACATGCGAAGAAGAACACCAAAAGAAAACTTCAGTTGCAAAGAAAATGTCCAACTTATAACAACAATCTACAGTACACATACAAGTGTCTGTTAACAGCTAGATGTGTCATAAGACTATGCAATATTTCATAACTGTATTCTATTTGTCTTCACTTAAAACTTCCGGGCTGATAGGCCGTGGTCGAAGTATAAAACTCTCTCCTGACGTTTCGTCTCCGAGTGCGGGAGACATCCTCGGAGGTAAAGCGGCGAACTGCTATTCTATTTGAGTCCATAGACTTATCACGGCACTGCACAGAACAGATATTTGAAAGTTGTGCAGGGATAGTTGAATTTAGTGAAACTAAACTTCTAATTGGTGTTGTTCATAGGTCCCCTAACTCTGACTTCAGTGCATTTTAGCTCAAGCTAGAGAGGGTTCTTGATTCACTTTATAGGAAGTACCAGAAATTAGTTATATGTGATGACCTCAGTATTAATTTTCTATATGATTGCACAATGAAAAAGGATATTGATAGATCTCCTAAATTCATATGATCTGATGCAGATTGTGTTTTTTCCAACTAGAGTGCACAGGAACAATAGCACAGCCATAGACAATATTTTTATTCATTCTTCATTACTAGATGGTTAATCTGTTAGTAAAAGGGTGCATGGCCTCTCAGACCATAATGCACTAAAAGAATTTTGTACTCAAACAAATGTCACATATAGTTACAAACTATGTAGGAAAGCTAACCCAAGAGCAATAGAAAGCTTCTTAAACCTTGTCAAGGAATAAGAGTTTCAGGATGTTTATGGTGTCGATAACATAGACGACAAATATAATGCTTTTCTGAAAACATTTCCCATGCTCTTTGAGAGTTGCTTTCCATTAGAACATTCTAAATGGTGTACTAGCAGTAAAAGGCAGCGTGGGTGGCTGATTAGTGGGATAGTGATATCATGTAGAGCAAAGTGGGAATTATTTCAAAGATGTTAAGAGTAGTCTTAATCAAGCTAGAGTAGCCCATTACAAACAGTATTGTAAGGTGCTTAAAATGTTATTAGGAAGGCAAAGGGTTTGTTGTGTGCAAATAGAATAGCTAATTCACAGTATAAAATTAAAACCATATGGTCAGTTGTGAAGGAAGTGTCCTGTCAGCAGCAAAATGTCAACGAGGAGTGCCCAGCAGAATATTAAAGTACTGTGCTGCACATGTTAGCCTAGTACTTAGCCATATTTGTAATTATTCCTTTAGGAATGGTCAGTTTCCTGAGTGATTTAAAGTATTCAGTAGTAAAGCCACTTTATAAAAAGGGAGAAAGGCTTAATGTAGGCAATTTTAGACCTATTTTTATGCCATCAGATGTGTATGTAAGGATAATTCATCATTTTATATCACGTAATTTACTATTAAATGTACAGTTTGGCTTCAGAAGTTGTTTAACAACTGAAAATGCTATATTCTCTCTTCTCTGTGAGGTGCTGGATGTGTTAAACAAAAGATTTCAAATGATAGGTATATATTTTTTTTATTTAACTCAAGCATTTGATTGTGTTGATCACAAAATATTGCTCCAGAAGTTGGAACATTATGAAATATGGGGAGTAGCTCACAATTGGTTCACATCTTACTTTAACAACAGGCAGCAAAAGGTCATTATTCATGGAGTTGAGAATGGCTGTGGTTTGGGGTCTGAGTGGGATACAGTCAAATGGGGGGTACCCCAGGGATCAGTGTTGGGTTCACTCCTGTTACTTATTTATATAAATGATATGCCCTCTAGTATTATGTGTAACTCTAAAATATTTCTGTTTGCTGATGACACTAGCTTGGTAGTAAAGGATATTGTGTGCAACATTGGCTTGGTTTCAAATAGTGCTGTTCATGACATAAGTTCATGGCTTATAGAAAATAAACTAATGCTAAATCACAGTAAGACTCAGTTTTTACAGTTTCTAACACACAATTCAACAAAACCCGATGTTTTAATTTCACAGAATGGCCATATGATTAGTGAAAATGAACAGTTCAAGGCATTCTAGGTGTTCAGATAGATAGTAAACTGTCATGGAAAGCCCACATTCAGGGTCTAGTTCAAAGACTTAATGCTGCCATTTTGATTGTTCTAATGGTATCTGAAGTAAGTGATCATTCGACATGAATATTTGTCTACTTTGCTTATTTTCATTCACTTATATCATGTAGTATAATATTTTGTGGTGAATCTTTCCATTCTAAAAGGATATTTTTGGCTCAGAAATGGGCAGTTTGGGCAAAAAGTGGATTAAGTTCGCGAACCCCTTGTCAACCCCTATACACTAGGCTGGGTGTTTTGACATTGGACACTCGATATATATGTTCTTTTCTGTCGTTTCTTGTTACAATATCAGCTTATTCCCAAGAATAAGCATCTTTCACTCAGTTAATACTCGGCAGAAATCCAACCTGCATTTGGATTGGATTTCCTTAACTCTTGTGCAGAAAGGTGTGCAGTATATTGCTGCACCTATTTTCAATTAGCTGCCGCACGAATTCAAAAATTTTAGCAGTAATCCATGCACTTTCAAATCGAAACTGAAGAGTTTCCTCATCGGTCACTCCTATTCTGCTGAGGAGTTCCTTGAAAAATTGAGCTGATTTTTATGTTATATTGGACATGAATGGATGTAGGTGTCAGACAGGATGCATACATACATGTCGTCTTTCAGAGTTATATCTAGACGTGTCAGGGGTCCCATGTCATGCTCACGTAGAATGCAGCACAGTGGTTGCAGCTTAGCTTGTAGATCACATGGTTGGTTTCTCAGTTAGCCCTGTGTTTGATGGGATAGGTGCTAATGTGTGATGGTGGGAGAATGAATGGGACAGGTTTTGCATCTAGGTCACAAGCATCACCTTTCCCATCAAAGGTGGGGCAACCTGTGAAACCAGTCATGTGATCTACAAGGTAAGCTGCAACCACTGTATTGCATTCTATGTGGGCGTGACAACTAGCAAGCCGTCTCTCCGCATGAATGGACACCGACAATCTGTGGCCAAGAAACAGCTGGGCCATCAATTGCTGAGCATGCTGCCCAAGACTGTACCATCTGGGTCCTTCCCAACAATACCAGATTTTGTGACTGCACAGGTGGGAACTTTCCCTGCATTGTATCCTGCGTTCCCGTAACCCTCCTGGCCTCAACATTTGTTAGTCTTTGTCCTACCCCCTAGCCCTTCCCTGTTCCCATTTCAGCACTACACAGTCCTCTATTTGACAAATGCTCCCACAGTCTTTGTACCTCTGTCTCTTTCTGCTAATCATTCCCCCCCCCCCCCCCCCCCCCCCCCCCTTCCTCTAGTCCTCCGTCTAACCTTACGACGGCACCCAGCAACACTTTATCGTCCTCAACCCTAGCCTGCTATCTCTGCACCTCTTCGCCCCAGGTTCATTCTTATGCCCATCACCTGACTGTGTCTCCCATCATGCTCAGCTGCTCGCAGTGTGACCTCAGCAGCTGGAAACTGCAGTTACATGTGTTTGAGTTGCATTGATGTGTGTGTGTGTGTGTGTGTGTGTGTGTGTGTGTGTGTGTGTGTGTGTGTGTTCTGTCTCTGATGAAGGCATTGTTGGCCGAAAGTTCATTTTCTTTTTGTTGTGCCTACCTGTGACTCAGTATTGTCAAAACGTTCTACAAAGGAAAAAAAAAGACTAATATCCACTCAAAGTGAACCATGTAATCACAATACTGAAAACAACTGTAACTGTCTTTACAGTCCAGCATGGACACTAAGGTAAGGTGACCAGATGTCCTGTATTAACTGGGACAGCCCTACTTCTTCAGTCTCTGTCCCATCTTACTCTTTTTTTAAGGTAGAATTGGATGCTAAAATGTCCCTTTTAGTTGCAATGACTTTGATGAAAAATTGAAAATACTAACAACTTACAAATGAAGATGCTGTTTATATTATGGGTCTGCAAAACACAGACACATGAAACCATGTAGAGACTTCACTTGGAAAAGTAAAGACACCATTCTGCACTATGAACTAAAAAATTATAATTACTCCTGTTTGATGTGTATGCCAGCAACAGTAACAAATATTGCAAATGGGTATGCTTGAGCGTGACTCAAAAGAAATTAATTACAGTTTTCACTTTGGTAGAAGACAGCTTTGTGTATTTGTGAAATAATAAAATGTAGTGAACTTCTGTAAACTACTAGTGCTAAAACACTTAAAATTGATATGCCACCACCGATGGGGAAGTGTATTTTTAATAATGGCCTACAAAAGGAATCTGTATACATAAGAAAATAAGTTTCTGATACAGACATTTGATGCAAAAAGTGGGCATTTCCTTTCAGGTTAAGCCATGGGGGTTGATTAGATGTACCACAATGGATAAATAGTGAAAACATAAAAGAATGGTGCTCACAAGTGTATCCTCTAACACCATATTGACCGATTTTTTAAAAAGTGAATGGATTTGTGATAAAGATTTGAAATTAATAGCTGCTGAAAAAAATGTTTGTTTACCATACTGTCCACCACATCCAGTTTTTCAGATCAGTGGGCTGTAGTGCTAAGCTTATCCAATGTACTTTTGAACCAAAGTGTGCTAGTGATCATAGCTAAACTGAAGCACTTATATTAAATGTGTTAACCCCATTTTCCACTTCTCAACTAGAATCTGATTTACAGAAAGCTAATTTTATTTGAATACTGATAGATGTATCAATGCATAAGGATGTAAAAATATTTCAATGCTTGTTAGGTGCTTTAACCCCACTAAGGGGAGTCAAAAAGGACTTCATGACTTTTGAATAATATAAAAATTTATTGATATAACTTACAGAATCATTAGATCTGTTATTTTATAGCAAACAACCTCAAGTTTGGTTTATGTAGTGCATCAGTACCCCATTGTGTCACCTGGAGTGCCAGCTTAGTGCAAAGCTAAATTGACTATTTTCACTGGTGTGCAGCATGCTCACTGTGTGTTTTGGTTTCATGAAACAAATTCTGCAACAACTGTACAGTGCAAATTTTACACCAGATATGCTAAAGGACCTCCAAGCAGGCCTACAATTTACTCTTTGCACAAGAACTTTGTTGAGATGGGTTGTTCACTCTGAAATCATATATCACCAGATTGCCCACTTGTTAATGATTATGTTGAGCACGTTAGGGAAAGTTTTGCCTGCAGATGTCAAAAATCAATGCACTGTGCATCTCCTAAGGCTAGCACGCCACAAAATACTCTTTGGTAAGTACTTCATAGACAGTTACACTAAAAACTATGCAGATTCACAATGGTGGTGGTGGTGGTGGTGGTGGTGGTGGTGGTGGTGGTGGTGGTTGGTGGTGATGGTCAGTGTTTAACATCCCGTCGACAACGAGGTCATTAGAGACAGAGCACAAGCTCAGGTTAGGGAAGGATTGGGAAGGAAAGCGGCCGTGCCCTTTCAAAGGAACCATCCCGGCATTTGCCTGAAACGATTTAGGCAAATCACGGAAAACCTAAATCAGGTTGGTTGGAGACGGGATTGAACCGTCGTCCTCCCGAATGCGAGTCCAGTGTGCTAACCACTGCACCAACTCACTCGGTAGATTCACAGTGGCACAGCACATTAGTGAGCAGATAAGTTTGCTCACTGGGAATCCTGTACAGAAATGTGGCATCTGATAGAGGATGATGAGACATTCCTGAGCACAATAGTCTTCAATGATGAGTCAACATATCAGTGGCATAATTAACACCCACAACTGCAGAACATGAGGTAGTGAAAGTCCAAATGCAACCCTGAAACATGTTTGTCACAGTCCCAAAGTTAGTTTGCTTTGTACTCCTAGCAAATTGAAAGCTTATGGTCCTACCTTCTTCATGTAGGAAACTGTCACTGGTATGGTTTATAAGGATATGCTTAAAAACTTTTTAATTCCACAAATTGTTGAAGATGAAGGAGACGGTTTGGTTTACTACCAGCAAGACAGTGCACCCCTCATTTCCTCATGGAAGTTTTAGGTTTGCTCAATATCAATTCCCAAGTCAATGGATTGGCTGTGAAAGACCACTTGCATGGCCATCTCACTCCACAGACTAGATACCACTGGATTTCTTTCTGTGGGGATTCATTAAAGACTGTGTGTATGTTCCTTCCCTACCAGCCAATTTAGCTGACCAGTAAAATTGAATTTACAATACAGTTGCACACATTATGCCCAATTTGCCATGATGAGTGTGGAAAAAATTGATTACCGGTGCAACATTTTCCACGATAGTCAGATTGAACCAAAATGACACTTGACGCTTTAATGTGAAATTCGAGGTCGTTTGCTACAAAATGACACATCTACTTCAAAAGTTGCTAAGTCCTTGATTCACTGTGTATTGGCTCTGAAATCATTGCCTGGAGAAACTTTAGAAATCATTGCTACATTTTTGAGTTTCAAAAATAAAAACTGAAAAGAAAAAAAAACAGTAATTCTTTGTGCAGATAACATGAACTGCATTTTGAAGGTGTATTTAGAAAGGGCATGAATAATGTTTTCACAAAAGGGAAAGGAAGTTTAGGTCATAGCTCATAACTTATATCATGATGGATGTGTTGATCATATAATTCACAATACTATCCAGAGGGCTGCTGATATTTTCCCTGTTGTAATTGAAGGTATATTCTTATTCCATGTGTATACTGTAAGGACTGAAACTTTTAAAGAATTTTGTAAATTTGTAGACCGGTCAGTGTCTGTCTTCAGGAGTTTTGGGAACAGGGGTGATGCAAAAATGTTTTGATCTGTGTATATAGGTATCTCTACCTTCATATACACTGACCAGTCATATTAATGTGATCACCTGTCAGATGACTGAATAGCCACCTATTGCGGTGCGGACCACAGTGAGACATGTAGGAAGGGAGTCAGTCAGCTTCCAGAAGGTACAAATAGGGGTGTGGAACCATGCTGATGCCATTGTTGTGTACAACTGTGCTAGGTTTCTCAGTTGAGGATCCATGCTACAAACAGCCTGATTGAGATGGTACCATCGACTGTCGATTGGATTTACAGCTGGGGAATTTGGTGGACAAAGGTGTAAGGTAAACTCATCCCAGATCTCTTCAAACTGTGCACACATACTGTGAGCTAATGATCATTCCATTTTGAATGTCAGATAAATAACTGCGTTCCCACATTATGACAATGACTGCACTATTTACTGTGTATCCCCGACGTGCTTCATATTGTCTCTACTGCTGGTGCCACTACCTACCATCTGTGAGTGGTTAGTCTATATTGATGTCAAACGTAGGTGGTGATCACATTAATGTGACTGTATTGTGTATATTGTTGTTACATATGTATTGTTTGGTGCATTATTTGAAAAATTTCACTGCAAACTAATTCTGTCCTGAGCCAAAAATAACTCTGTAGCAATGCATTTTGACACACAGGCTTACTGAAAAAGGTTTCAACTCACGTGTAATGAAAATCTTTAATGAAGCTACAAAAAGACTAATGATTTCATGTATTTAAAAGACTAAGGAAAAGTAGCTATGCTACCTTGCTACATAGATATTTGTACTTTATGTACATTTTCTCTCCTTAGAAGTATTAGTGTAATTTAGTTTTATATGCACACAATATTTTTAAAAATCCATTAACTAAAATCATGAACTGTTGGTAATGAAATGTGAAGAAATAACATCTGCCATTCTGTGTAAAGTGTATGCTGATAATGTAGCTTCATAATTATCAATCTTGTACAACTGCTTGCTCGTCAAAAGGTCCACACCTAAAGACTGGAAAGTTGCACAAGTCACACCCATACCCAAGAAAGGAAATAGAAGCAGTCTACTGAATTACAGACCCATACTGCTAACACTGATTTGCGGCAGGATTTTGCTACATGTATTCTGTTTGTATATTTTGAGTTACCCAAAGATAATGATTTATTGACAATCGGCCAACGTGGAATCAGAAAATATCGTTCTTGTGAAATGCAACTCGTTATTTATTCTCACAAAGTAATGATGGTATAGACAGGGGATGTCACATTGATTGCATATTTTTAGATTTCCAGAATGCTTTGACACTTTTCTTCACAAGTGACTTCTAAGGTAAATGCACACCTATGGAGCATTGTCTCAGTTGTTTCACTGGTTTTATGATTTCCTGCCAGAAAGGTAGTAGTAACTCACAGCGAGTTATCAATTGAAACAGATGTTATATCATTGGCTGTTCCCCTTGGATGTTCTTCATCTACATAAAAAGTTTAGGAGAAATCTGAGCATCCTCTTATGTTGTTTGCAGATCAAGTTGTCATTCACCATCTTATGAAGTCACAGATGATCAAAATCAATTGCTGAATGATTTGGAGAAGATACCTGTATAATGTAAAAAGTGGCAATTCACTCTCAGTAATGAAAAGTGTGAGGTCATGCATTTGAGTACTAAAAGGAATCTGCTAAATTTCAGTTACAGGATGAAACACACACATGTTAAGTCTGCAAATCCAGATAGATACTTAGGAATTACAATTACCAATAAGTTCAGCTGGATAATGACATAGATAATGTTGTGAGGGAGTCAAACCAAAGGCTGTGATTTATTGGCAGAATATTTATTAGAAAATGCAACAGGTCTACCAAAGAGACTGATTATGGTACACTTGTCCAGCCTTTTCTGGAGTACTGCTGCACATTGTGGGATCTGCATCAGATAAAACAGACGGAGTGAACTGAAAGGTTCATGGAAAGGCAGCTCATTTTGTGTTATCATGAAACAGGAAAGATAGCAGCTCAGATATGACATGCAAATTGGGGCGTCAATCATTAAAATATAGGCATTTTTCATTGCAGCAGGATTTTCTCATGAAATTTCAATCACCAGCTTCATCTCAGAATGTGAAAATATTTTGTTGATGCCCACCTACATAGAGAAGACTGATCATCATAATGAAGTAAGACAAATCACAGCTCACAAGGAAAGATTTAAGGGTATGTTTTTCTCATGCACCACTCGAGAGTGGAACCTTGCAGAAATGGCTTGAAGGTAGTTCGGTGTATCCTCTGCTAGGCACTTAACTGTGAATATCAGAGTAATTATATAGATGTAGATGTGTGTATAATTGTTCACAGATCAACTTTGTTGATTTAGCAACAATACTGGACAGAGCAGATGTTTCCAGAATGAAATTTTCACTCTACAGCAGAGGGTGTGCTGATATGGAACTTACTGGCAGATTAAAACTGTGTGCCAGACCGAGACTCGTACTTGGGACCTTTGCCTTTTGCAAGAAAGTGCTCTACCATCTGATCTACCCAAGCACGACTCACAACCCATCCTCACAGATTTGCTACTGCCAGTACCGACATCCTCTACCTTGGCTGGGTTGTGAGACATGCTTGGGTAGCTCAGATGGTACAGCACTTGCATGCAAAAGGCAATGGTCCTGAGTTTGAGTCTTAGTCTAGTACACAGTTTTAATCTGCCAGGAAGTTTCAGAACAGATGTTGTTCATCAGTTTATTGTTTTACACACTTTTATGAGTTTTTATGAGTTTTGCTATTTGCCATCATTACTACGAGTATAGGCATATTTGACTGAATACTATGACTCCATGATAACATGTCTAGGCCTATGTTAACTCACGTGCTCAAATAAAAATGAAGGAAAGCATAAATTAAACTCCGCTGCCATTAATTATTTGTGTAAACCAGCCCACAGAGGGATTTAAGGTTCCCAGAGCAATCTGATAAGCAACAATGAAATTAAGGAACTGTGTTATATTGTCTTTCTGCATTGAAGAGGCTACACAGTAATAAAAGAGTACTATAAATCAGCTCAGGAGGAATGTTATACTCTCCAACCACTGAAGCACATGATGGAGGGTCCTTCCCCTTTTATGATGTTTAGGCTTAGGGTTTCCTTCAGTCCAAGTCAAATACACAGTTTCTGAAATGTATCTGTGCACACTGTATGTAATCTATTCTTGTATTTGCAGTCCCAATATCCAGGGCTTAATTCTATGCCCTTCACATTTATGTTTATGAAATTTCCTAAGTAAACTTTCATGGGATAATTGACGACTGCCTTAAAGTGTTGGCCACTTCAGGATTTTAAACATATCTGTGAGACTTTCCAATGAGTCAAACCATCATTGACCATTCCTGCTGCCCTCCTCTGAGTACATCTAATAACACATGTTAGCCCGACTTGTTATGCATCCAAAACACTTAAATAATGTTCTTTTCGACACCTGACTAGGTAGTTGTGCTGCTTTTTTCGGATAATACTTCACTATATATAAGTGCATCATCTTCAAAAAGTGAGATATTACCATTAATATTGTCTGGCTGGCCATTCAAATACAAAATGAACCACAAGTGGCCCAACACACTGCCCTATCTCACTCTTGAAGCTACTTCTACTCTTGTTGATGACTCTCATCTGATATAGCCTGCTGAATCTATAGGTGTCCTCAAGAGGGATGGGAAGGGAAAAGGGGGGAAGGGAGAAGGGAGAGGTAAGTTGGGACTCTTGCCTGGAGTGGAGCCAGATGAGGCTCTTGGTCCCTTATGTAATCTGTATACAGGTTTTTATTCATTCCAGAATTGTCTCAAATTTCTGGCAATAATTGTCTGTAACTACACTAAACAGCAAATTTTATTGCCAAGCATGATGAGAAATATTGCAGATTAGCAGTAATTATATATCTTCAGCTTTCTTAGTTTTCATTCTAGTGACAGGAAATTATACAGATGGCTCGATGTGACTGTGGTTCTGTTGCTGACCTGGAGTCAAGATGGATACAAACCTATACAAATGCTGTGGAAGTAGTGTCTTCAATTTTTCTGTCACTTCATTGGTCAACTTTTCTGAGCTGTAGGCACCCTTGTGCATGGGTTCTGTCACTGAATCCCAATACATAAGCATGACAGCACTGTACGCATACTACTTTCAATTTGAGAAACACAGTTTCATTTATCATGCCCAAGGTTTATAGAAATTATTCATGAACCAAAAATTTCTTTTCCATACTAAGAAGTTACTTATACAATTCTTCATTTATTTTGCAATGAGAAATTGCTATTATAGTTCTCTTGTTTCATCAAAGCTTTCTGACACTTTCCTGTCCATTAGGCGGAAGCAAGATGTAAGTTGTTATCTAAACATTGCTTACTGAATAAGGTCTGATATAATGTATGTAACAGTGTTCTAATTAGTAGAAATATTTGGAAGTTCTGTAATTCCACATTATTAAGCAATCAGAAATATAAATTGGTATTTTCACAAGAGGCCGACATCAATCGTTTGGTTACTGCACTGTTCAATGACCAAATGACCTGAGTTTCACATTGGCTCTTTCTGTAAGTATTCACACATTAGAGAAAGAACTATTCCTCATCAGAATCGAAGTCCAATTTTTACATTTTTACTGACTAAAAATTTAATACTTGTTCCACAGTCAAAATTCACTGAACAATGACAACAGCCAACACAACACATTGGGCTGATCATCCACCAGTTATTGAACAGATGCAATGAGAGGAAAAATACAAATCAGATTTTCTTACAAGAGTTATTACAAATAGATGTATGAAAGACAAATTTTCTCACTGCTGATGGATTGTGCTCTTTTGATGTGACAAAAGACACACACAAATCCTTTGAAATATTTTCATCTTTGCATGATGCTTAACTGGAGGATTCCTGCTTTGTGTAATTTTCTTTAACAGAAAGGCACATTTCAACTGGCAACCACAACAGGACTTGAACCTAGTGTCTTTAAGGATGCTCCTCTCCATAATGCACACTGGAATTATGACAGTAGTCTATCATTTGCCTCTCGAAAAAGAAAACCTCTGATGGCTTGCTGCTTCTGAATACAGTTTTACATGACAGAGCTGTTACAGTACACTCAGAAGAACACAGCTGTGCTACATTGTATGTGTACATGACTATACTCAGCCTCAAATGAATCAATCACAGAAGAAAGAAAATACCATATTCCGCACAAGAGGAAGGGAAGGGGCAGAAATGTGAATTTCCAAGATGGACAAAATGTGCTCTCCAGTATTGCAACCTTCTCAAAGTCTAATGTTGCAACACACCATCACATGCAGTCACATAGCTATGAATTCTACATTCCAGTCAGCATGACGCATAACAATGTGACAAACTAGAGAAATGAGGAATAAGTTGGCACAGTCCTAGGCTGCTAAAGGTTGATTCTAGCGGCTGATATGAGGATGGTTTTGGGAGGTTTCTCACATTCATCTAGTTGTACAATGCAAACAAAAAAAAGTAGTTTTCAAAACACATTTTCTTCAAATTCAGCTTATCAGGCATCAGTAAATAGTAGACATCATGAAAGTAATGATATAAGTTCATTAAGGTGCATAGATGTGAAGTTTTGGAAGCAGTGTTCTACATGGCTTCAAAGTTGAAGAACACTTTTTAAAAGTTTGTTCCCTGCTTCTCCACTTTAAAGGGTATTAACGTGCTATTTTTGTTGAGATCCAGCAGTATTTTCTCAACCATTCTTATCTTTTTTCCTATTTCAGGTATTTTAATTTTCGGTTCAAGCTAACCTTATGTAAGTATGAATAAGTTACTTTTGCTAATATTTTATGACTATATTTTGTAACTCACTGGCTGACCTGGTTTTAATCATAAGAAAATGTAATTTCAGATGACTCAATGAAGAAGATGGCACCCATGCTCATATTAATAACACACAAATACGTACTTTGCATGTGCTATTGAAATATGCTTAATGCCTATGTGCCAAAGTTATCTACCTTAAAAATGCTAAGATAACTATCAATATTTTGAGTTACAATGAGTCATGTGTCCTTTTTTTCATATCACTGAATCAGCATCCAAACTGAGAAGTTATGAATCTTGCCTCCTCTTGGAGAAATTTCTGCAGATGACCATGGCTGCATCCTCGACACCGAGAAATCCTCAACCTGCTTAGAAGTTTCAATAGTGCTCCAAGTCATTGTACTTGTGTTAATAAGTGATGGCATATGATTTTCAAAAGTCAAGAAATATTGAATCCATCTAATTACTTTGATCCTTGATTTATTGAACATCAAGTGATGAGAGCATAAATTGAGCTTTTCATGGCTGAGGTTTCTGAAATCACTGCTGGACAGCACAGACAAGGTAATTCTGTTTGATATACCTCTTTACGTTTGAGCCCAGAATATGTTCTAGGATTCTGCAACAGATTGATGCCAATGAGACTGGATAGTAGTCATGTGGACACTTCTGCTACCCTTCTTGTAGATGGGTATGACCTATGCTTTCTGCCAATCAGTGGCCACAGGGTTTTTACTATACATCTATGGCATATTATGGCTAAAATGGAAGTTAGCTCAACTTTCAAATCTGTATAGAATAGATTCCACTGAGCCCTGGAGCTTTGATTAACTTCAGCAATTTCACCCATTTCTCAAAATCACTCACTCATATCTGTAGAGATGTAGAAATTAAACTGCTGTAAAACTCCTGTACAGGAGTAAGTTGTCTTTAGATAAGATTCTGCTATGGTAGTCATTGAAGGGTTAACTCAATGCCATGGTGATATCTGAAAGTGTTTCATTCAGCACCTAAATGCCTGTAATTTTCCAGAACATTTCTCTTGAGAAACTTGGTTATCTAGCTAGAATAATTTAAAATGAATTAACAACAATGTAAAATCCAGGATGGTGTAATGACAATTTTATGAAAACAACAGTTGCTACTAACCATATTGTGAAGCTTCTGAATCACAGATAGGCACAACAAAAAGACTGTTAAGCAAAAAACACACACACATATCCATGCAAGTGCAACTCACATACACATGACCATAATCTATGACTGCCGAGGCCAGACTGTGAGTAGCAACCCATGACGGGAGAAACAAATTTGGTGGTGGAGGTATGGAGGAGGCTGGATTGGGGAAGGGGAGGAATAGCAGCGTAGAGATGGGAGGCTGTAAAGTACTGCTTGTGGAAGCATACAGGGACAAAGTAGGGAGAGGGTAGGCCAGCTGGGAGCAGTCGGGAGGTTAGAGGGAAGTCAGCTGATATTTGGGAGGGGGGGGGGGGGGGCAACAGAAGAAAAGGAGAGAAGTAGGAGGACAGTGGGTATGTTAGTGGAATAGAGGGTTGTGTAGTCCTACTATGGAAACAAGAAGGGGATAGGTGGGTAAGGGACAATGACTAATGAAGGCGGAGGCCAGGAATATATCCTACGTTCCCGTAACCCTCCTGGCCTTAACCTTTGTTAGACATTGTCCTTACCTGTGTAGCCCCTTCCCTGTTCCCATTCGAGCACTACATAGCCCTGTACTCCACCAACACACCCACAGTGTTTTTACTTCTCTGCTTTTCCACTACCCCCTCTCTTCTCCGGCCTCTGTCTAACTTCCCTATTGCACCTAGCTGCCTCACCTCCTCCTCACCTCATCCCTGTATGCTCCCACAAGCAGGACTTTATCACCCTCCGCCCATACCATGCTATCCCTTCACCTCCCCATGCCAGCCTCCTCCTCACCCCCACCACTCAGTTTGCTTCTCCCACCTTACGCTGCTACTGGCAGTCTGGTCGTGGCAGCCAGAGACTGTAGGCACATGTGGGTCAGATGTGTTTGCGTGAATGTGTTTGTGTATGTGTGTGTTGTCTAATCTGATGAAGGACTGTTTAGCTGGAAGCTTTGATTAAAAGTCTTTTTGTTGTCCCTATCTGCAATTCAGCATCCCTGCTATATGGCGAGTACCAACTTGAACACAATAAAATATTTATTTGTAATGGCAACCAGTTTTGGTCAAAAAAGATTCATACTGTGATGGAAGGCAGTGGCAGCGAACAGAGCAGGTGTTGTAGCTCTGTGAATGTCAAGTGGTTGAGATGTTTGTGGAGATATAGCACCTGTTCTGTTCCCTACCACTGTCTACCGTTGCTGTATACATGTTCTGAAGATGATCACATTGTTACCGTAACTGGTTACCATTACCAATAAATATTTTATTGTGGTCAAGACTGTTTTTAATCCCTGTTAAAACATCTTTGTCTCTCTTGTCCTCTGGTTTGTTTTAGAGCTATTATGCAGTAGTAGCTAGTTTTTTTTAGAAGTTTCTTAACAATGACTGTAGTCCATGGAGGGTCCTCCTACCATTAACTGTTCTACCACTTGTGTAGTTAACTACCATTCGGCCTTTTTCATTTCTTTGTAGTGACTGTAGACCTTGGGAGATCCTCCCTATCATAAACTGTTGTGTCAAGTTATATACCTTTCCATCATGTGGAGCCACAATTGCTCAATGTGCTCCTTTCCATAGCGGAATGTTTAGCATTGCATTTAGATACATGTCACTCCACCCTCTTTGAAAATGTAAATACCTCTTCTAATTTTTATTTTATATTATATATATTGGCCATGATATCTTGGTAGATGATTGTTGCAGTGTCTGTGTGTTTATGGGTTGCATTTTTTCGTGTGACTTGTCCAGCCAATGGCAGCACGGCATCTCTTGCCACAATTGTCACAAGTGTATCTCGCTGCTGAGGCAGGAGCAGTGGTAGCACAGCAAAGCTTTTTCTGCCTTGATCTGTCTAACAAGCCTTCATCATGCTTCGACATTCCAGATGATATATCATCACGCCCCTCTGGTCTCACGCTAGCCTGTGCCTCCCATCTGTTTGTGACAATTCCAAAGCTCTCCATATCTCGTTTACAGGAGTCCTTGAACCTCAATACAGGACATCCTACAGGTCTTTTGGCTATAGAGATCTCTCCAAGCATCACCTCACATGGTAATCTGTCAGGATCCATATGGTGGGCATGTCCCAGCCAGCGGAGTCATCTCTGCTTCAAGATAGCTGAAATACTTTTGCAGCTAGTTTTAGATAGCACTGCTTCATTGGTCACTCGGTCCTTCCATGTTACTCCTAGGATGGATCTCAGGCACCGCATGTGGAAAGCATTAAAGCAACATTCTTGTTTGGCATAGGTAGTCCATGTTTCCGATGCATACAAAAGGATGCTGAGGATGCAAGTTTGATATACAAGAATTTTGGTGGTCAAAGAGAGTTTGTTGTTTTTCCAAACATGTGTAGAGAGTTTGCCAAAAGTTGTCACAGCTCTCCCAATGCAAGCATCAATTTCCTTGTCAACAGACATGTTTGATTCTATTGTAGATCCAAGATAGCAGAAGTTATCTACGACTTGCAGAGTAGTGCTATCTAGTGTGATATTCGGCTTTGTTTTAGCACCCTGAAATCATAATTACGGTCTTACTGCTGTTTACACTCATCCAGAATACGTGGCATTTGTGACTAAATATTGATACTAGCTCTTGCAGCTCTTTTGCGGAGTTTGCATCAATTGCAGCATCATCAGCATACAGGAGTTCACAAGCAACCATCTAGTAGCATTTTGTCTTACTCTTCAGAAGACTGACATTGAAAAGCCTTCCATCTTTCCTAGTATGCAGATGTACCCCAACATTGCAATTCTTGAAAGCCACTTGGAGCAGACCTGAGAGGATAATTCCAAAAAGTGTAGGCGCCAACACACAGCCTTGTCTTATGCCACAGTTTATACTGAATGGTTTAGATGTACTGCCATCAAAGATTACAGAGCCACGCATATTGTCATGAAAAGATCTTATTAAAGACAGCAAAGTTTGGGGACATCCAATTTTTTCCAATATGCTGTAGAGTCCCTCCCTACTGGCGGTGTCAAAGGCTTTGTTGAGGTCAACAAAAGCCACATATAATGGCACTCTGAGTTTGTGGCACTTCTCTTGTAGTTGGCACAAGGTGAATATCATGTCACTTGTGGACCTGCCAGTTCGAAATCTACACTGTGACACAGGGTAGATCCAAGCAGCCAAGGTTTCCGGTCTCTTCAGGATTATCCTTGCATACACCTTTCCAGAAATGCTCAAGAGAGACATTCCTCTATAGTTGTTACAATTACCTCTGTCGTCTTTTCCCTTATAGATTGTTACTATATTTGCATCTTGCATGTCTTGAGGTACTGTGCCTTCTTCCCAGCAGTGCAGTAGGATTTGATACAATATCAGCAAAATGCAGTCAAGTTTGATTATTTCTGTTGGTAAGTTATCACGGCCTGTAGTCTTGCCTCGCTTTAGACTTTTAAGTGTGAGTTTTAATTCGTCAACAGTGGGAGGATCATCAAGCTCAGACATAACTGGGTAAGTTGGTAAAGTACCCAAAGTTTCTGAAGAAATGTTGACCTCATCTGAGTATAGTTTATCATAGTGCTGCATCCATCTATCTAGCTGCTGATTTTTATTGTTGATTGGGTCTCCATTTAGATCTTTTATTGCAGTGAACTTCCTGCTTGTTGGTCCAATGGCCTTTTTGATGCCTTGATACATGCCACTATAATCTCCTTTGTCTTGGCAGATGTGAATAGTTTCACAAAAGTTGGTCCAATATCTATTTGCACAATGGCGAGGAACTCGTTGCGCATCTTTGCAGGCCTCGCATTCAGCTGTTGCTCAGTGGTCTGCAGGATTATTCATAACCTGTATATGAGCATTATGTTTCTTGTCTATATATGTATGCAACTCACTTTCACAGTCAGTAAAGCAAACACTTTGAGTCCTACCCTGCCTCCCAGATGTTCCAATAGCTGTCAGCATAATATTTTCTTTAGCTAGATGCCACATATTTTCGGCGCTATGTGCAGCTATAAATTGCTCAGGATTCAGTTTCATCTCCGTTTCTTCACTGAACATTTTGTACAGCGCATCATCTTGAATGGCTTTGGTGTTGATCTTCACTCTTCGACAAATGCTCTTGGCTGAGTGAATCTTCTTTGGTGTGAACCGTGATTTGGTCATAACTAAAGAGTGATCAGTATCACAGACAGTACTGTGATATATGCGGGAATTAAGGACATGACGTAGGTTGCTTCTTCTGGTTATGATGAAGGCGAGCTGATGCCAATGGCCTGAACGTGGTTGTTTCTATGTTACTTTGTGCACATCTCTGTTCTGGAAGTAAGTGTTAGTGATGCAGAGAGAAAGAGAGGTGCAAAGTTCCAGCAGTTACTGGTCATTCTCATTCATATTTCCAATACTGTATGGGCCAATGCAGTTGGTCCAGTTGTTCCATTTATTCCCAACCCTGGCATTAAAGTCTACCAGTAACACGAGTTTACCTGATCCATAAACATTCTCCAGGCATTTCCACAGGTCTTCATAGAACATGTCTTTGACTGTTCTGCCACAGCTGCCATTGGGGACTTCACCCACAACCTTGGGCTAGAGTCCTGCATCAAACCCCGCAGTACTGGAGTGAGAGAGATAGGAAACTGAAAGACACCCTCAGGCCTTGAAACCTAATACCATTGGGGTCGAAAAACAAGAGTTGGCCAAGGGAGGCTAACAGGACAGAAAACAGGAGGGGTTTGACACAAGTAAGTGGAAGCAATGTCAGACTCACTGATGCCACCTTGCGAACTTCTAGATAAAGTCCCCTTACTTTTAGTAATCATTGTTGCTACAACTGCCTCATAGTTGATATCAGTTTCAACACAGACATCCTCAAATAGTTCAGATATAATTCTTGCCATTACAGCTCATATATATCTATCATGATTGGCCTTCTGAACTATTTGTTCCTTGCAGTTATCAGAGAGAGCATTTAGTATCAATTCATAGAATATCTTCTTACAAACACCTCTTTAAAAAACTGTAACTATCCCAGCTGAGTACTGGACAATTTAAAGTCTCCTCTGATAATGTTAATATGATGAGGATCATACATATTTGTGAGTTGAGAGTCTGTCTAAAAGTTTTTTGCAAGATCTGGGATTAGCCTGAGGGTCACTTAAATGATACGATTATAAGGGGTCTCCAGGAATCCCAGGTCCATCTGCAGTAGCCTCTGTCTGACAACTTACAGAATGATGCCTTTCTGGTTCCATTTTCAAGCTCTTCAATATCAACTAAACAATGGGATATCTTTATTAACTTTTTAACAATCACACCAACCATTTTTTTGAGCTGCTTCAAAGTGTGTTGCAGATTGGCACCTATACTCTGTAAGCAACTGTAACTGCATGCTACAGTATACATCCCATTGAACCAATTATTTTGGTTTATCCTGTTCCATTCACATACAGAGAGTGGAAGTATGACCAGTCAATTGCCTCTGTGCATACCATAATTAAGCTAATCTTCTCCTCACGATATTCATGGGAGCAATGCGTAGCCTTTTGTGCTACTCTTCACTGTATACATTTAGTATTTTGTAAATAATCTCCTTTCTAGACTGATTGAACTTCCTGAGTATTCTACCAATGAACCACACAGTCTACCACCTGGTTTACCCACAACTGAGTTTATATGATAATTCCACTTCATAACACTACAAAGTTTTACACCCATGTATTTGTATGAGCTGACCTGTTCTGAGTGTGATTCACTGATATTTTAGTCATAGGATACTACATTTTTTGGTCATTTTCTGAAGTGTACAGTTTGACATGTCTGAACATTTTGGATAGGCCTGGGACACAGGCACTAATGTAAAAGAATCTATTGTTTAGCAAACTGCATTCTGAGCAGCAAGATTAAAAAATAGGGTAAACAAAAATATCTTTGTGTAATTGATTTTTACATACTTAGCACCTGCATTCTCTCACCATTTTGTTTGTGACTGAATGTTTAAGGCTCCTGGCTATGGATATGGTTTGGCTGTCTCTGTCTAACAACAAAAGTGAAATGCCAGCGTCTAGAAAGGTACAGTGGCAAAAGCACACTCCTCCACCAAGTCATCTTTTATTATTACATTTCAATAGAGCCTAGTTATCAATATTCGACATAGTTAGTTCATGCCATGGGATTTAAATCTTGTTAATTATTCACTCTTTGCAAGACACTTATCATTAACATAATGTAACATTATTATTGTACTGAACTGCACAGTGTACAATTTTTTTCATGTTCATTAAGACAGGTGCTACATGTCACTGAAATCCGTAATGAAATACTGAACCATGAATTGTACTGAATTATCACTCAACACCAATATTAGATTTTTTATGTCCTCCATTGGACAAAAGCATACTATAGACTTTACTATGCATTTTGGTACTCATACACATCTCTGTGGCTTCCTCATATTTTCTTATCTCATCTACCTGGCTAAATATTAGTATCAGACTGGAATTAAGAAATTTTGGCAACATTAACTGGGGCTGTGCTTGCACCTCTTGCATGCTATGTGTGGACTTGTCATAATTCATGTATTCACATTGTATAGGACATTAGTGTGATTTAATTTTACTTCCTGTTTGACCCTTTCCAGAAATACCAAAGATAATGTAATGTGCTATTTCATGATAATTCACATCCTGCTGTTATATTAATTAATTAAATCCTTCCTTTTTTTGAAAAATAACACCTCTCTTTCCATTGCTTCCACTTATACACCGGGCCTTCCAGTCTCAACTTATAAGTCAGTATTTATCAGACTAATTCTTCTGTTTTTGTCACAGACAGATTGGTTTCATTTTTTAAATATTGGATTTTCGATACTATGGTCCCATGGTGACGGAATATATTTTCTTCTCTGGCATGCATATGTGAATCTGTAGGCTCTCTGTGCCATTGAGAGGGGTATATCTTTCAACAGTCCTCCATTTATGTTGCCACCACCTGTACTTTTTCTGTTCTTTCAGACTGTTCATTACTTCTTAAATTTCAGTTTTGTACACTGTTGCTTCATTGTTCATGTCTGTAAACCCTTCATATTCTAAAGACCATAGCTTATTTAAAGAGCTCTAGCAACTGAATACAGGAAGCAAATTTTATTCTGACTTGGTCTTCTTAAATTTTATAGAATATTGTAAACCATGCTTCTCTGCTCTTAAAAATTTGATAACATATTAGATATATACTTGGCATAATTGTCTTTATATACTTGGCATAATTGTCTTTATATACTTGGCATAATTGTCTTTCTGGTGTTAATGATTTTTAAAAATATTTGCGAATCTTTCATAATTTTCTTTACCCTCCTGTTTTTCCCTTCAATGTATTTCTGAAGTTGCAAAGATTTTCCTTAATTACATTCTCTGTAATGGCTGTAACAGTTATCTACTCACCCTGTCTTTAGTGGAATGTGAATGAATACAACGAACACACAGTGTACCTACTTCAATAAATGCACTAAGTTTGTTGTAGATACATAAATGTTGGTGGTCCATTACTATAAACAGTTCTTCAACTAAGCTGTTCAGCTGAAATGTTTCCAACACTATTTCAGACATTATAATTCTGTTTTTACCTGATTTTGGGTTGGTGTTGCACACACTGATCAACTATTCCTAAAGAATGTTATTTCTGAAGGATAGTGTTATGAGTTTAACTCTTTTTTAATACAGCTGTAAACAATACTTCTTCTACTTTAATAAGACAAGCTCAACACGCTATGGTCTGTGGGCATCTTTTCTGAGTTCTCTTCTTCCTCTATTATCACAGCCACTTCTCATCAGGTACAGTTGACAGGATAAGAAGTTTCATACCACTGGTTTCAAATTCTCTATAGAATAAAAAAACTGCTGATACTGTTAACGATTCATTGTGTGCCATAATTTTATCACAACCTAATATGATGACCACTATCCTGAACATGAAAATCTCAGTCACGTCCCTGGACTACAGTTTTGATTCTAGTTTTGTCAGTGCCACAACTTGTGTTGTGAATGGTAGATGTATGACAGAACTAAACTGTCTCATTGTCTAGAACTGGTGTGAAGTTTCTACCACTCTGCTAAGCTTTTAAGAAATGTTTGTACACAAGTTGAGTATGATTGCATAGTAAATGTGTATCTTAGATAAAACCTATCATGAGGGTATGGGAATGGTCACAGAGACCTACTGAACCAGTTTCCTAAGTTAACTCTGTGCTGTAGCTGGTCACCTCTTATCATCTGACAGCAATTAGTGAACAACATTTTCACAGCAACAATATTACAAAATTAATAATGCAGCCAATGTGATATAAATACTTGAATTTATTTGTAATCAAAAAGTAAATACAGGATTACAGACATTTTGGAAAAGGCTCAAATGGTGGTGGACCAGTGATTATGGTTCCCTGAAGAGGTGATGGTGTGTCAGGGCTGTTGGAAAAGACATGCAAAGTAGGCCTAGCATGAGATGTTGCACATGCTTGTTGAGCAGCAGACTAGAATCCTGGAAATGGAGGAGGCCCTGTGATTCGCATCCCCTGTAGAGGTGAAGGGGTATCTGGTGAAAAACTTGAAAAGACATGCGAAGCATGTCTGGGTTGTGGTGTATTAGTTGCTCGTCGAGCAGTGGATGGAAATCCTGGGAATGGTGGAGGCCCTGTGATTGTCATTCCCTGAAAAGTTGTTGGCATATCACAATAATTCATAAAGGCTTGTAAAGGGGGCCTTACATCACCACCAGAGTGAAGCACACTCGTGTTTGCAGCAACAACAACTCCACACGTGGCAGGTGGAATTATGAGGTCCACTGGAGCGGTGATTTGGAAACCTCCAAACAGTGGAGACCAAGTGCCCTGCAGTGGCAGTGATGAATGCACATGAAAGTTGAGAAAGGTACATGTGGTATCTGCAGACGATGTAGGCACAGGGTGGGATGGAGCAGTGTCTGTGCTTCCTGAGGTACGTTGTTTTGCATGGGATTGTGGAGAATTCGTCAGAATCTTCAACATGCAGAGTGATGTTGAATGTGCAGGCAGGGCCACTTCCACAGAGGGTGGCATCACACAGACAGCCAAACTGACAGTCGAGGGCACCACCCCATATGGTGGCAGAGTGTGGGTGCCAAGACATGCGAGTGGGGCTACCTCCGTGCAGGGTGGCAGTGCACGGTTAATGACAGCATTGTTGGGGGGCACCTCTGTGCTTATAGGTAGAGCACAGGCAGCCAGAATGATGGTCAGGGCCACTTCCACACTTGGTGGCATAGTGCGGGTAGTCAAAACTATTGGTGGGGCCACTTCTGCACAGGCTGGTAGAGTGTAGGCAGCTAAAACAATGTTCAGGGTCACCTCTGTGCTTGATGGCAGATCACGGGCAGCTGTAGCCACGATCAGGGTCATCTCCACACATGGTGGCAGAGTGCGGGTGGCCAGATCTACAAGTGGGGCTGTCTCTGCACAGGGTGGCAACAAGCAGGTAGCCAAGGTGGTGCTGGGGACCACCTCTCGGCCTGTAGGTAGAGCACGGGCAGCCAGAGTGACGGTCGGGGCCATCTCCGTACTTGGTGGCAGTGTGCGGGCAGCCAGAACAACGGATGGTGCCGTCTCTGTGCAGGGTGGCGTTGCACAGGCTGCAACCTGTTTGGACACATCCATATGGGGTTCATAGTAGTGTCTGTTACTTTCATTATTTGCACATGTATTTTATTTTGTCAGTTTAATTTGCTGGAATGTTAGAATTTTAAACATGGCTGTGAGAGCAATGGTACAGGAATATTATTTATACAATACTGCAAACCAGTTGCAACAAGACTTTACTTTAACCTGTTTTTGACACCAACTAAGATTGTCTTCATACAAAAATCCAGATATTACCTAAAAAGGTTAACGACCATTAACATACAGAGAAACCAAGAGCAGATGGTTGCTGTACTGAACAGCTTAGTGAGGAGACTATAGTCATGTGAGTAAATGATGAACAGATTTATAAGAAAAATGCTCTTATCATATAAACTACTTCTTAAGAAAATAATATTTAAACCATATAAAAATTATAGACATTGGAACTGACTTAAAACTGGAAATACTCAGTAAAATTATCACTACATGGTGCAGCACACTGTATGTCACTAAGGGCTGTAAGAGGAAATGCACTGGAGATAGCATCAGACTAAGAGGCTCACAGGCCAAAGCTGCCACAACGTGGATATGAAACAATTTATGCCATCAATTAAAAATTAAAGAAATCAGCTGTTAACGTTACAAAATATTTTTAAATATCATATAAGTGCACATTTCACAAGTCAACACTTAGTATTATGCCAACTGAAGTTTATACACGCCACTGGAATAGTAATTATTTCATACATTTTGTACAAAAATGATTATAATGTAATAAAAAAGGAGAGAGAGGAAGATGATATTTTAGAGAAGGGTGGTTGAAAATTTCTAATTCTTCATGTATATCAAGTCTGAAGCCTTTCTTATCTGTGTGCAGGATACTTACTTTATAAACCTCCTTCAGGCTTAGAGCCTGTAATTGATAAATGATCAGCAAAGGACATATATATAACAGAAAGAAACTTCCACATGGGAAAAATATATTAAAAACAAAGATTCGAATACTCACCAAGCGGGAAAGCGCCGGTAGATAGGCACAACGAGTAAAACACACAAAAACACACACAGAATTTCGAGCCCTCGGAACCGGCGGCCGCCCTGCCAGGAAAGAGGGAAGGAAAAGGAAAGATGAAAGGATGCAGGCTCCAAGGGAGAGGGCAAGGAGCCACTCCAATCCCGGGAGCGGAAAGATCCACCCTAGGGGGAAAAAAGGATAGGTATACACTCGCGCGCACACACACACACACACACACACACACACACACACACACACACACACACACACACACACACACATACATATCTATCCACACAGACACTTACCAAGCGGGAAAGCGCCGGCCGACAGGCACATGAACAAAACACACAAACACACACACAGAATTACGAGCTTTCGCAACTTGCGAAAGCTCGTAATTCTGTGTGTGTGTTTGTGTGTTTTGTTCATGTGCCTGTCTGCCGGCGCTTTCCCACTTGGTAAGTCTTGGAATCTTTGTTTTTAATATATTTTTCCCATGTGGAAGTTTCTTTCTATATAACTTTTCTTCCTAAGAGATTTCTTATATCTACACTCCTGGAAATTGAAATAAGAACACCGTGAATTCATTGTCCCTGGAACAGGAAACTTTATTGACACATTCCTGGGGTCAGATACATCACATGATCACACTGACAGAACCGCAGGCACATAGACACAGGCAACAGAGCATGCACAATGTCGGCACTAGTACAGTGTATATCCACCTTTCGCAGCAATGCAGGCTGCTATTCTCCCATGGAGACGATCGTAGAGATGCTGGATGTAGTCCTGTGGAACGGCTTGCCATGCCATTTCCACCTGGCGCCTCAGTTGGACCAGCGTTCGTGCTGGACGTGCAGACCGCGTGAGACGACGCTTCATCCAGTCCCAAACATGCTCAATGGGGGACAGATCCGGAGATCTTGCTGGCCAAGGTAGTTGACTTACACCTTCTAGAGCATGTTGGGTGGCACGAAATACATGCGGACGTGCATTGTCCTGTTGGAACAGCAAGTTCCCTTGCCGGTCTAGGGATGGTAGAACGATGGGTTCGATGACAGTTTGGATGTACCGTGCACTATTCAGTGTCCCCTTGACGATCACCAGAGGTGTACGGCCAGTGTAGGAGATCGCTCCCCACACCATGATGCCGGGTGTTGGCCCTGTGTGCCTCGGTCGTATGCAGTCCTGATTGTGGCGCTCACCTGCACGGCGCCAAACACGCATACGACCATCATTGGCACCAAGGCAGAAGCGACACTCATTGCTGAAGACGACACATCTCCAATCGTCCTTCCATTCATGCCTGTCGCGACACCACTGGAGGCGGGCTGCACGATGTTGGGGCGTGAGCGGAAGACGGCCTAACGGTGTGCAGGACCGTAGCCCAGCTTCATGGAGACGGTTGTGAATGGCCCTCGCCGATACCCCAGGAGCAACAGTGTCCCTAATTTGCTGGGAAGTGGCGGTGCGGTCCCCTACGGCACTGCGTAGGATCCTACGGTCTTGGCGTGCATCCGTGCGTTGCTGCAGTCCGGTCCCAGGTCAACGGGCATGTGCAGCTTCCGCCGACCACTGGCGACAACATCGATGTACTGTGGAGACCTCACGCCCCACGTGTTCAGCAATTCGGCGGTACGTCCACCCGGCCTCCCGCATGCCCACTATACGCCCTCGCTCAAAGTCCGTCAACTGCACATACGGTTCACGTCCACGCTGTCGCGGCATGCTACCAGTGTTAAAGAGTGCGATGGGGCTCCGTATGCCACGGCAAACTGGTTGACACTGACGGCGGCGGTGCACAAATGCTGCGCAGCTAGCGCCATTCGACGGCCAACACCGCGGTTCCTGGTGTGTCCGCTGTGCTGTACATGTGATCATTGCTTGTACAGCCCTCTTGCAGTGTCCGGAGCAAGTATGGTGGGTCTGACACACTGGTGTCAATGTGTTCTTTTTTCCATTTCCAGGAGTGTAGCAGCAATTGCTCATCATGTTTGCCTATATGATAGGCTGGACATTTGTCACAGGTTATTTTATAGATGCCCAAGTTGTGTAAGGGAGAATTGACAAAGCTGTTGCACAGGATAGTGTTGGGAGTTTAACCCTTTCTACTACAGATCTAAACAGTACATGTTTGACATTAAGAAGTTCAGCATAATAGTCATTTTCTGTGAATGACTTTACTACATTCTGTTCTTCGTACAGATTCATAAGCACTTCTTATTAGGTACAGTTGGCAGGACAACTGGGCTGATGCCACTGTATTTAAATTATCTATAGCAAAAATTGTTGATATTGTTAATCATTCATGTTGGGCAATAATTGTACCAAGACTTTGCATGATGGACACCATGCTCAACATGGAAACCTCAGTCACAATCCTGAATCATCTTTTATTTTCAAGTTGTTATCATGCCACATCTCATGTGATTCTTAAGGTATATGTGTGATGGTACTAAATTTCTTAAAGTGCCTCAAAGTCTAGAACTGGGGTGAAGATCCTACCATTCTGCTGAGATGTTACGAAACCTTTGTGCACAAGTTGAATATGACTGCATAGTGTATGTATATTTTGGAGGAAATGTATCATAAGGTTACGAGTTTGGCCACAGAGCCCTACAGAACCATTTATCTGGCTTTGCTTTGTGTTACAGTTGGACCTCTTACCATCTGGCGGCAACAGGTAATGATGTGACATAGGTTCAAAGTTTGGCCAGTGTCAGAAATGCATATTGTCAACACTATGGCTGCATAACTTGTGCAATGTATGTTTTATAATATCAGATGAGCAGCAGAATCACTTGCCATTCATACCAAGGAATACCTGTTCAATTTATTGTTACAGATGTTTCTGTCCTTGCCGAGGTGCTTATAGAGTGACGGTCCATTGGTGGACAGACAGCAGCATTCAGCATGCAGCATGCAGCAAGGCAGCACTGGAATGTAGTGAATATAAAAAGGGTAGCAAAAATGGCTACGGAAACATGGGTTTCTCAGATGATTGTGTAAACATGTAATGGTGAACTCAGGAAACCATGAGAAATTTCAAAAATCGTGGATGAATTTGTAACTACCACAAGCAAAACTCCGAATTCAGTAAAGATATGGAGTAGGGAACAATGGCACCTCAAAGGACTCCTTGGGTTGGTCACTCACATTCAGGATGATTCAAAATGTTATGCACAAATTGGAGGAGCTGATATAGGAGTTGAAATACAAACACAACTGTGGAATGGGGAATTACAGTCTTGGCAGTAATCTTAGGCCAGTAATAGATGCAAAATCTTGGGAGCAACAAGGACAGTCACTCCACACTCATCATAAGCTGAGCAAAGATAATGTACTGTACACTCAACAATATCATACGTGCAGAAGGTATGTACACCGGCAACTTCCACATTCAGTACAGGCATATCTCCACACACTTTCAATGTGCCTGAGAGAAGCAGGTCTAATAGCATCATATCAGTAGACCAGCCCGGCCAGCTAACAGAACCTCCCTGGTCTACCCACCTATTTGGAAACACTGCATATACAACCTCCCTGGAAACACATGTGTTGTGTGTGGGGCATTCCTCATGCTGGAACCATGAGGCATTTCTAGTCCAATGTCCTCCATGAGAACGAATAGAGTGTACATCAGAAATGATGCATATTGCCATCCATTTAGTTTTCCCTTATAAAAGTAGGGATCTACAATACAGGCACCAACAATATCACACCAAACATTAACATCCCACTGTCTTTGATGAGCATGAGTTGTGAACAAAGCTTCATCTATAAACAATGTATCATGTAGGGAGTCAAGATGACCTTGCAACTGCCAAAATGCAAAATGACAGAATTTGGTGCAGGATTTAAAGTCATTTCCATCCAGTTCTTGTTGGAGTGAGGTATGATATGGATGAAATATGTGCTTGTGCAAAGTTTTCCACACACTACTAAATCTTATTCTGGAACTCCGTGCAATATGCCGTACACTCACCTCAAGATAGTGCACTACAGCAGCCAGATCAGCAATTTTCTTGTCACTGTTAGTTACTGTATTTGTATGTTGATCCCCTCTGGCTGCCCAGCTTCCTGTTTCCATGAGACTTGTGCAGATTTTGGAAATGGTATGACGTAAAGGACACTGTCATTCTGAGTAGTGTTCAGTATTCAATGCTAAAGCTGTGGTTGTATTTCTGTGACATTCACCATAAATGAATGTCATATCTAGTTTTTCTTCATTACACATGACCAGTGCATCGATGAGATGACTGTAAATGTCACAAGCTGCACCAGAGCAGGGAAAGCGATGTGCAAAATATATGTGGAATGTGTCACAGTGTATTTCCTGTTTGACACTGAGTGCAATACAGCAGACCTGAGCAGGAAACACTGGCAGACTGAACAGTGTAGGTGGACCATGCGTACTGATAGTAGTCTACTTTCAGCAGGCTGCAGAACATTGAAAGCAAGTTTGCCATCATTAATTGTACCTCTAGTCTTCATTTCTGTAGAAGAAACATACGCGTGACATTTAAAAATACCTGACTTTGTTTGAAAGCGGTAGTCATTGACCTTTATGGATTATACACTTCTATCCATTGTGTGAGTGCCTGACATAGGTACATCCCCAGCAGAAATATGTGAGCTGGCAGCATTAGATGGGACATCCAGCACACAGAGAACAAGAGTGGCTATATCACACTTACGTGGGCATTCTTAATGATACCCTCATCTCTGATGTACACTTGCCATTGAGGACAATGTACAGGTTTCTATTATTTGAAAGGTCTTCAAGCCACTCACTTATACATGAGCCTCTCCACAAGGCTTGGGCTCTTGTTAGCAGTGTGCACTAGGGCATGATGTCAAATGCTTTTCTGGAATTTAGGAATGTGGGCCTTGTTGTTGCCTCTTATTCACAGTTCACAGGAAATTGTGTGATAAATTGTCAACCTGAGTTTTCCACAAGTGATGCTTCACAAATTCATGCTCATTTGTAGACAGAAGCTTAACCGTCTCAAGGAAATATCCATGTATCTGAATATCCAGCCATAAGAAAGAACATTTAACCAAGCTGTGTAAGTCACTATGTATACTAAGAAGAAGAATTTACTCTTAGGAAAGAAATCTGAGGGTCATATTAATACTTAACTGTCATTACACTGCTGGGTTTTAAGAGTGTTCTCGAGCATAATAACTAATTGATGTTTTTCTTCTAGGGCTTGCTTAGTATTTATATGCCTACTAAGTAATCCTCAGAAAATAAAATTTTAATTTAGATTCAGTACACAGAGATAATTCAGTAAAAGAAAAGAGCATAAGATGTTTTAGCATCTGCTCTTTAACTCTTACTCAACTCAGTGCTCTGGAGCAGAAATATTTCAAAATTTGCTATATGTTACCCTTTTGCTTAGACCATATTCAAACAAATTTTGGGCTTGCAGTTGATTGTTTTTGACTTAATTGCACAATATTTTGACTGGGCACCTATGAGTAATCTTCAGATGAGCCATTAAAGACTGACAAAGACGTGCTCCATTCTTCCCTATATAGTGCAGCTCATGTATTCTGCACATGCTTCTGAATTTCAAATTGACAGATGGACCACAGTTCTTGTCAACAGTGCACTTGCTGGTAGAACTGTGGAATTCAGCTGTTCTCCGTGTTACCACTTGCCACAGCTATCTGTGCACTCAGTTGTCTTTGATTAGAACAAATTGTGGAGATGATGCAGTTCCATGCACTCTCGAACTAGTAGCCCCTATTGCAGTTCATCAGACTGTCCACCAGGCATATTTCCATGGATTTTTTAATAATGCAGTGCCAAAATGATGTTGCTTTGGTCAGAATCACAGTTCTATCCTACTCCAATGAATGTCCAGTGGAAATACAGTGTCTGACAACAGCAGGCATACTTGGTTGCAAAAGGCAAGTTCAATGCTGATCCTCTGTGGAGGATTCTTTCACTGTGCATGAGGTCTATCCAGTGTAAGCCATATCATACTTACAAGGTATTTAATGAATTCTAACCTTCTGTAACAACAAGTTGTCCTTCACTGAAGATTCTTTGACACTAATTGGCAAAAGTTTCAATCAGACATCGAGAGCACTTGAATCAGCTGCCTTTAAACCAACTGTGTCTTGGAAGAATGTGGAAGATACTTTCATAGTGTGGCCTAATGGAAAAGATCAATGGATGAAGTTTCTTCAGTACATCAACTCCATTTATAACAACATTCAGTTCAAGATGGAAATAGAGAAAAATGGTTTTCTGTGTTTCTTGGATGTCTTGGTTAGACAAAAGAATGATGGCTCTCTTAGGCATTAAGTTTATTGTGAGCCATCTGACACTTATTTGTATTTACAAACATCAAGTTGTCATCACTTGTTGCAAACTATGAGCATGATAAAAACACTCATACACAGAGCTCACACTCTTTCAGAACTAGGTAGTATCTGTAAAGACCACCGAAAGACAGTGGTTAGAAAAAATGATTTTTCCACCCAGCATACTAACAGGGAACTGTCAGTTAAAATGAGAAATCAGGAACTGGGCAAAGAGGAGATCACACCAGCAAAATATTTAGCTTTTATTCCTTTAGTGGGCCATATTTCTTTTATAATAGTAAGAATACTTTGTATATGTCAATTGAAAGTGATTTTATGTCCACCATCTATGATTGCAGAGCTTTTGTAATCGGCGAATGACAACTTTTTATTGCAGAAGGCTGGAATTTACAAAATACCTTGTCAGTGTGGTATGAATTGCACATGAGAGCCCACAGACACTGTGAAGGAATGTTAAAAAAAGAGCTTAAATGTTGCACTCACCTTTTGCAAGCAAGCAAGTCCGCTATTGCCAAACACTGTATTTCCACTGGACATACAATGGCGTTTGGCAGAACTGTGATCCTGACTGTAGCTGTATCTTTTTAGGACTCCATTATTAAGAGTCCATGGAAATACACCTGGTGGAACCGAGCGAGGTTGCGCAGTGGTTAGACACTGGACTCGCATTCGGAAGGACGACGGTTCAATCCTGTGTCCGGCCATCCTGATTTAGGTTTTCCGTGATTTCCCTAAATCACTCTAGGCAAATGCCAGGATGGTTCCTCTGAAAGGGCACGGCCGACTTCCTTCCCCATCCTTCCCTAATCCGATGAGACCGATGACCACACTGTCTGGTCTCCTTCCCCAAACCAACCAACCAACACCTGGTGGAGAATGTGATGAACTGTGATAGCAGCTACCAGTTGGACAGAGTTTGGAACACCATCGTCTCCAAGATTTGTCCTACTCAAGGATGACAGAATGTGCCAATGGCTGCAGTGAGCAGTAACACAGAGGACAGCTGAGTTCTGCAGTTCTACCAGAGAGTGCGCTGCTGCTGGGAAATGTGGTCTGTTTGACAACTTCAATCTTGTCGTATGCACAGAACACTTGTGCCATGCTGTACGGGGTAGAATGAGGCCAGTCTTCATCAGTCTTCGATAGTGCACTGGAAAATCACTGGCAGATGACCAGTCAAAATATCGTGCGATGAATTTGACAACTAGCTGCCATCCAAAAATTTGTTTGAAGAACTACAGCACTCCTGCGTTCGCTTAAAATACCCAATACTCCCGTGCATACAAGTAGTTGTCTGTGGAGATGTAATTGATATATTCACTGTCTGAAACTGTTAAATAAGAGTTGCTGTTAGCAGCGACCACACTGCTGGATATGTGTGGTTCCTAGCTTAGAAATACAGAGGGTGGAAAAAGATATGGAAACACCAAAAATAAACACATTATCATACCTAATACAGAGGGTGGAAAACAACTCGCATTCAAAACAGTTTCCAGTCATCTCAGAGTGGATAAATTCAAGCTCAATATGGTTTCCAAGGTAAACTTAAACCATTCTTCCTTCAAAACATTCAGGTAATGATTGTTGAGGTGGATAGCAACCATGCAGCCTTCTCTCCAAAGAAGACCGCGAAGGATCAGTAATATTGAGATCTGGTGACTGTAGTGGCCAAAGGAGATGCAACAACTCATCCTCGAGCTCAGAAAACCAGTCGTGGATGACACAACAGTATGAACATGGGCCCTGTCATCTTGGAGAACAGCACTGGTATTGAGGAAAATGTATCATGGGATGGTCCTGATCAGCCAAATGGTCAAATAATCCTTAGTAATGCAAATGTGCAGAGTAACTGTGGGTCCCATTGAATATCGTGATATGGCTGCCCAGATCATCACTGAACCGTGGCACGTAAACTTGGCCAGAAGCTGGAAACAATGTGCAATAAGATTAATCCATGCAAATGGCTTTCTTTCATTGCTACAAGTCCAGTTGCTTTGGCATTATGGTTCCCTGTTACGGCAGTCTGCATCACTGATGAGTGGTTCTGGAATTCCATCTTGCTCTCCAGTTCCGTGCTTTGGAGCTGCCGTCATGTTGTTTTAGTGCTGTAGAGTTCGTGAATGAAACTTTCAATTCAGCAGTGTCTTTTTAGTTGTCATACACATCTTCAATATGGTGCCTCTTCGGACACTGAATGCTTCAGCTACCTCGAGTACAGAGGCAGCCATCGTACGAGCATATATGATTTGCCCACATTCAGAGTCAGTCAGCTCTGACATAACGCAGTCTTAACTGTACATAACACTGTGCTGACCACTACTGACACTTGCAGGACATTGGACAGGTGCCATTCATGGTCAAATATACCAGCGCAACCCACAGTCATGTGTAGCATCTACATTTATGTTTCAGGATGCATTTATTGCAGTGTTACCATGTTTTTGCCCAACTCCTGTATATATTTTGGAGAGAAGGTTGTGCATTGTGCTGCTGTGCTAAGTCTGACACAGTGCATGTCTACAGTGGTGTCCTATTATGTCAGGTAGTGGTACTCACCAGGGGCAGCTTCCGCTTCACAGGCTCCTCCTTGAACACCAGCTGCACCCGGCGTCTGCGCCATCCGCAGAAACAGGGACAGCAGAGGCGAAACATCTGCAGCAAATGAGACCTGTCTGACATGCTGTCCACAGCTTTCTCACAAAAGTTGTGCAACAGCCCTCACCTGTGGCCTCCACACATTCAGATAAGATGCCGCATCATGCAAGTATAGAATTTGCTTGACAGGTAAAAACGTTTTCAGTTATCATGTGAGTGGTAGGTGATACCAGCCAATTATGTATGAATTTGTGATGAGCACATCACATGAAGAGTCCAAAATGACAATGTACTGGTTTTGAGCCACATATTCATTACAAGGAGTGTGGCACGCTTACTGCGCCATAATGGATGAATGTCAAGAGAGATCTATTGGCCTACATTTCGAGACCACGAATCGGCTCATTAACTGTGGCCTGTGGATTGTCGACGGCATATACAGGGTTATTCCGTGGTGATGTTACAGATGATTGGGAATGATGGAGAAGGGTAAATGTATCAGTTTGAGGTAAGGGACCCTGGTCTAGAAATTACCAAGTCAAACGTTATAAGTGAATTCATCCTGGTACCTCTGATTGTGGCTGACATGTACTGGTACTGATTACATGTGATTTTAGAACAGGCCACTTTCAGAAGAGGTAGAATGGATCAAAACAAGATAAAAGTGTCTAGTAAACATGAGATCTAAAATGTGTACATTGATAGTTATGGACGTTTGTCCAGTAGAAGAGATGTGTTTCAGTGTAGTGAATGTGAACAAGTGCTCACAGCTTTTAAGGTATGTGTTTTAGACCACGTGTTTACCAGACTTTTTTTTCTTGGATTAGTCCACCATTTTTGAAAGCTGCCTGCCTACATTCTTCTCAACAATGGTACCAGTAAATGTACTGCACTGTCAGAGATATCAGAAAGATCCTTTTTTGGGGGGGAGGGGAGGACAAGAATCTCTCATCTCAAATTGATACATTTAACCTTCTGCACCATCACTGAAAGTCTGTAACATCATGACAGAATCACAATATATGAGGACTGGGGGACCTTAGAGGCTGCACTTCTGTCTTATGTGCAAACACAGATGCTTACATTCAATGGGGATAACATTTACCTGAAAATAATGAAGTGAAAACTCAAGTGCTGAATAATATCATAGTTATTTGCTGTACTGAAGGACAGGACATCACAGCTACCTTTCTTCATTCACATAATCCCCAAGACTAAAGATGTCAGACATACTGATGTACTATTTCTCTACTTCTGGAAACATTCTATGCAGATCCAAACTGGTGTAAACTACTCGTATGTATGGGTCATTGGGATTTTGGAACTAGTCTGCAAGGCTTGCGGCATTAATAATTAAAAATCTTAAAAAGTTGTTACTGATTAGAAAGCACCATCAGAAGTGGAAGTAGTGTCACTGTTCATTAAAAGAGTGTTAGATAACTCTTCACAACATCATTCATAAATGGTCATACTTACAAATTGTTTGCTGGTTGAGGCTATTCTTAGATATTGCAGTTGTGTACATAATGGAGTTATATGATCAGAGCTTGGCCCAAAGACTGGAAGCAATCCACTAACACTTATTGTGTTGGGTAGCAACGGAGGGTGGGTAGGGGAGTGGGTGGGGTGGGGGGTGGCGGGGGGTCATAATTCATCAGTCTTGTGTGTGGTTTCATACAGCTTGCTATGAATCATCTCCTGTGGCAACCTCTTCAGAATCATACTTATATCCAATATCCTCAATTATTTACTGAATATGTACCAATACCTGTATTTCTCACACTTTTTTACCCTCTTGAGCTCCCTCAAGGACCTCGGAAGCTATTCCCTCATGTCTTAACAACTGTCTTATCATCGTTTCCCAACCTTTCCAGTTTTTTCCACATATTGTATCCCTCACTGATTCTTCAGGGATCTCCTTTACAACACCAGCTCTTCAATATTCTGATTCTTTTTTCTGGTTTTTCCACAGACAATAATTCACTTCCATACAATGTTGTGCTCCAGACGTACATACTCACAAATTTCTTCTTCTCAAAGCTGGTGGTTTGATGTAATAGACTTCTTTAGCGAGGAAAGCCCTCTTTACCTGTGCTGGTTTGCTTCTCATATCCTCCTTGCTTTGTCCATCATGTGTGATTTTGCTTTCAAAGTAGCTCAGTCCATTCACTTTGTCTACTTCATGGCTCCTATATTAATGTTGAGTTTATTTCTAATCTCATTTCTGCTACTCCTCACTATTTTCATCTTTCATTTGTTTACTCTTAATCCACCTTTTGTGATCACAATACTGTTTATTCCCAAGGAGCTCAATACTAAACTCGAGAGACCACCCCACAAAGCCCAGTTATGATGCAGCCATGATAAATCACAGCAAACTATCAAATTGGTCTATTAAACAGGAAAAATGTTACTGCTGTTTACTGATGCTACTTGATGCTGTTAATGTTGAGTTTTTAGCTCAATAAAATAATCATTTGAAAGTCAAAAGCACAAGCAGCATTAGCAACTCTAAATGCTCCTCATCAATATGACCTTCCCACCAAACACCG
Organism: Schistocerca gregaria; assembly: GCF_023897955.1. Lineage (NCBI taxonomy): Eukaryota > Metazoa > Arthropoda > Insecta > Orthoptera > Acrididae > Schistocerca > Schistocerca gregaria. The sequence continues at coordinate 52,872,478 of NC_064925.1, read as the reverse complement.
TCACAGTTTTCTAGGCACACACACCACTGAGCTCACCATTTATTCCATTTGACAGGTCCTGAATTCCTTTACAGTTTCACTTAGAATAGCAATGACCTCAATGAATCTTTTTATTGATATCCTGTTCCCCTTTGTTTTAATGCCAATTATGAACTAATCTTTAATATTTGTCATTGCTTCATCAACATACAGCTTGAGTAGTAAGGGTGAGAGACTGGACCTTTTCCCTACAACCTATGCTCTTCTCCCTCAGTTTTCCTTCTTATTGTTGCCTCTTGTTTCTTGCATACTCATATCTGTCTCTCTGTACAACTTTTACCTATTTTTCTCAGGATTTTAATCATTCTACGCCATTTGATGCTGTCAAACACTGTTTATACATCTACAAATACTGTGAAAATATTTTAATTCTTCTTGCTACTTTATCAAGCTTAAAGTCAGAACTGCATATCAGGAACAGTTACCTTCCCTGAAGTGCAACTGATCATAACATAACAGATCTGTAATCTTCTGCTCCTTTATTCTCTACATTCCTCATGTCAGCAGCCTGGAGGCATGAGCTGTTAAGCTGATTGTGTGCCCTTACTATTTCCAGGGTTGTGAGGATGATGTTTTTCCAAACCTCTGATGATATATGTCAGGTCTCATACATTCTACAAACCAACTTCCTGATTGGTTTTAGAAATTCCAAAGGAATGTAGTCCATTCCTTCTGCCTCATGTGACCACATGCCTCCCAAAGTGCTTTAAACAGTGGCACTAATGCAAGATCTTCTGTGCCTTCAAAACTTACTCTCACTGCTTCTTCTATCACGGCATCAGACACCTCCTGCTTTTTGTGGAAGCCTTCAATACACTTTCCACCTACATACCATCTCTGCTGGATTTAACAGTGAAATTATCTTGTTGTGCACTCTTAATGATCATGTGTTTGCCTCTAATTAGCTTAGTCCAGACTGTTCTAAATGATACATTAGTCCTTCCAATGACCATCTCTTTTTCAGTTCCTTTGCATCTTTTCTGCAGCCCTTTCATCTTAGCTTCCCCAAACTTCCTGGTGATATTTTTTTCTGAGTGATTTGTATTCCTTTGTCCATGCCTCCAACATTTTTGTACTACTTTCTTTTGTAATTCTATTGAATTATTTTCTCTGTTACCCTAAGTTTTCTTGCAGTTATCCTTGATGTATCAGTATTTGTTCTGTCCAGTTTCATCTATTGATGTTTTAAGAAGTGTTCACTCATCTACAATTGAATGGGCTATTGCGGCACACATTATCATAGCATGTGAAGCCTCAGAGAACTTCAAATGCCCATCATTTCTCAGTACATCAGCACCCCACTTCCTTACACACTGATTTTTGCTGAAGATTCTCTTAAACTTCATCCTATGCTTCATCGTCACTATGCTGTGGTATAACTTCATATCTGTTTCAATGTGTGCCTTACTATCTTGTATCTGATTTTGAAAACTCTGTCCCACCATGATGTAATCCAGTTGTTATCTTCCAGTATCTCTATGTCTTATCCAAATATACATTCTCCTTCTGTGACTCTTGAACAACGTTTATGCTAGTACCAGCTGAAATTTGTTTCAGAATTGTAGAAATTTTTCCCCTCCCTCATTCCTACTACTGAACCTGTGTTCTTCTGTAACATTGTCTTCTCTTCCTTCATCTAATGCAGTGTTGAATCCCCTCACAATTATTAGAATTTCATCTTCCTTTACACACTGAGTACTCATATGATTTCTCTATTGGTTCCATTGTTGAATGGCACAAAGCAAAAGGAACACTTAAATCTATATGTGAAAGCTCTGATTTCTCCTTTTCTTTATGATTACCATTTCCTCCAATGTAGGTGGGTATCAACAAAATAATTTCACATTTGGAGATGAAAGTTGGTGATTGAAATTTTATGAAAGGATCTCACTGCGTTGAGAACCATCTTTGCTTTAATGATTGTCACGCCAACTTGCATATCATATCTGTGACACACTCACCCCTATTTTGTGATAGCACAAAATGTTCTGCCATTTTTTGACCTTCTCTATTGTCCTCTGTCAATCCTATCTGGTAAAGAATGCACACTATGCAGTAGTACTCTGGAAGTGTACTGTAAGGCAGTCTATTTAGTAGATATTTGAATGTCTTGTGTCTTATATCCTGACAAGAGCCAGGCTGAAATTTCTGCAAGTAGATCACAAGATGTGTTGGCCAAGTTGCCTCTTGAACACACCCAGACTCTCCTCTTCATGTTTAGGTTCTGATTGTGTAACATCAAAGCATCACACTTATAAAATTCCAAGTCAGAGATGACAAACAATTCAGTTCTGTAATCACAGTTAATTGCACATTGTCATGTTGCTAAACCATAATAGGATATTGCTTTCAGGGGGATCTAGATGCTGCGATTATCATGAATGTTAGAGTGGTTTGTGGACACACTTCAATCACGTGCTTGTAGCAATGTAGACAACATTTGGGAGGTTTGAGACTCAAATATTATTCTTGTCAACCGAATTTAGAGTTTTCATTGTTTCCCTGACTTTTTTAAAGCAAATGCAGGTATGCTCCCTTCAGAAAAGACATGGCTGGTATCTTTCTTCATCCTTGCACTAGTTGACCATGCGATCTGCCTCTAATGGCATCATATATGGCATATTGAATTATGATCTTCTACTTCTTTTTTACAGTTTTCCAAACGTCCAACATGGCTCCCCAGCATGACTTTCTGGCATAGTGTGACTGGAGTGTGATCACAATGGAGAGAGAAACACAGCCTATTAGTTTCCAGAGTAAGTCTTTCAGAATACAATGGAAAACAGTTGGGCGATTTCATCTCATGAGAGACACTAATTATTTGTCCCACTCAACACTGATTATCATACACACAAGAAATGATCACATCAATGTCTTCTGCAGTTTCACTGTCTGTATATTTCGTACATAGTAACAGCATGCATTCTTGGAGAAATGTTGTTGCAGTATAAATGCCAATGGTATGCAATGCAGCAGCGACTTAGCGACTTGATTGGCTTCATAGCAGACCACTCTTGTCTATTTTAAATGGCATTCCCCTAGTGTACTTTCATTTTTTCCTGTTTCATACTGATTTTGATGTTATCTGTACAAAACCAGTAACATCTCTTATAGTTATCAACAGCTTCTTACTGTCCATGAAATCTTGTTGCAGGATGTTCATGGCAACCTCCTACCCCATACCATGCACTTTTCCCTTAACTGTTGCTGAAAATATAAATTTTTGTCTTAATTCCTGTACAGTGCTTTCAGAATTCAGAAAGCTGAAAACAATTTTTAAAATAAGATGCTGCAACCATAAGTCGCAATATCATGCTGAGAGCATAGCATGCATGTGGACTGTCATGAATTAGATCATCACTGATGACAGCAAAACAGTGTGATGTTGCAAGGAAGTGAGCAACACATGTGAATATTGACACTTGTGGTTGTGCCAGTGATAACTTTGAACTTCTCTTTACACAGCAACAGAATAGCTCTCAGGAAGGTTGAAATGAAGAACTAATGTGTCAGTATTCTGAGATGTGTTGTGCTATGGACTGTCTCTGAATCCTGTTGATGTGAAGACGGCTACTCCTTTCATGTCCCACTGCCTAATTTCAGTAACAAATGTTCCCAGCTCTCCTCACCCCCACAATGCATAGGTTGCATTGTTGTCAGTGTAATGCTTCAGTGATCTTCCCTTCAGCATCAGGACACACTGAAAATTCTTTGTAACCAACATTTATTTGTGGTTCTTGACATATACACAAAAGCATTAGATCCATCTCTGTATACTACTTCACTGTGAAACTACTTATAGTGAAACAAATCAGTTTCAAATTAGTGCTGTAAATCCATGAGCATACTTCCTTCATTGACTGATATTTTACCCATTTTGTTCATATAGAGTATAATTTTGTGAGACCAGTTTTTAAATTTGGGTTCTCCTTTTTTGTTAGGAAATATGCTTCTCTTAATGATCTAGTCAACATATCTTTTTACCTTTTTTTAACTTTTTTATCATTGTCACTAACAGAGATAAAATCAGCCTGATTATGACTTTTGCCTACTGGAATCTCTGTCATCACTTAGGTAATATTCCAAAGCAACATTAAGTGTATCATGTTGCCATGGATTCCCACAGTAGGAATCCTTGCATACCAACATACATTCTTTAGTCTTTATTGTATGAGCTTTCGAAATTAATTAATGTGAGGATGTGGGTATCTATTTCTGTATCTGCTGCTTGTAGTAGCTATCTGTTATAAGTGTCAAAATAATTAATGGAAAATCTCATATAAAGATGTGAAACAAATACTAACAAAGAGATAGAGGGGTTGGCCAGTACTTACCTCAGCTCAGTACAGCCTATAGATACACAAAAAACAACTGAAAATTTACATTCCTAGATTTCGGAATAAATGTCCCTTCATCAGGGAGGAGAGAGGGGAAAGAAAGGGAAGAAGGGAAAGTGGATTTAGTTACTCACAACCCAGGTTATGAAGCAACAGGGAAAGGATAACTGGGAGGGTAGCAAGGATGAAGGCATGGTTGCCAGAGGGAAGCCAAAGATATTCTACTGTAAGTACTGTGCCAGCTTCAAACCAAAGAGGATGCATACAGAAGTAAAGAGGTATATAGTATAAGGATGTAGGATGAAAAGATGCATGAATGGCTAAAGAGGAAAGGGAAAGAGGAGAAGACTGAAGAGTAAATGGGAGTGAGGTTGTTTAATGTAGGTTCAGCCCAGGGGGATGGCGGGATGAAAGGATGTGTTGGAGTGCAAGTTCCCATTTCCGCAGTTCAGAGGGACTGGTGACTGGTGTTGGGTGGGAGAAGCCAAATGGCACATACGGTGTAGCAGGTTCCTAGGTCCCTAGAATTATGCTGGTGGGCATGCACTGCTACTGGGTATTGGACATCTCCTAGGCGGACAGGTCGTCTGTGTCCGTTCATGCTCTCAGCCAGTTTAGTTGTTGTCATACCAATGTAAAAGGCTGTGCAGTGCAGGCATGTCAGCTGATAAATGACATGTGTAGTTTCACATGTGGCCCTGCCTTGAATTGTGTATGTTTTACCAGTAGCGGGGCTGGAGTAGGTGGTTGTGGGGGGATGCATGGTGCAGGTTTTGCAGCGGGGTCGGTTACAGGGGTAGGAACCACTGGGTAGAGAAGGTAGTCTGGGAATGTTGTAGGGTTTAACAAGGATATCATGTCGACGTAGGTGATGTCTCCTGGATTTTTGAGTATGATTCTGCGACAAAGAGCAAAGTGAGGAGAGGTACACTGAGACGCCTCCACAACCGGAAAAAGCTCAATTGAGCAATCAAAAATAAGAATAATTCTAATTTGCTTTTTTGACATTAGGGGTGTTGTACATAATGAATTTGTTCCTCGAGGACAAACTGACAATTGAGTGTTTTTCAGAGATGTTCTAGAAAGATGCAGAAAAAACGTGAATCAGGTAAGACTAGAAATTAGAGACTAGTGGATGCAGCAGCATGACAGTGCCCCATATCACATGGTCACTGCCATTACAGAATTTTTGACAGGTTAGCAAGATGTTTTATGCACAGATTTAACCTGTCACAGGGAAGAGCTGCCAGTTTGTAAATGTGCCAAGCTAAGACTTTTGCTGTGGTTGTTATGCTATATGTACTATAGTCCATCTAATTCTAAGACATGTGGTACTGATATTGTGAATTTCGGGAATGAACAGACCCACGAAGGCTTGTTCCAGATAGACTTCATCCCCTAAGAAACCTCCAACAGTCACTCACACTATTGCCTTCTATCATCCATGTTGGTTGAAAGGGTATATGGATGGCAGTACTAAAAACAGATGTCTGCTGATGTGTGACTTCCAGAAGGATTTTATGAAAATTTATGAACAATTCCATTTACAATTCATGAAAACTGTGGAAGATACGAGAAAATGCCATGACATAGATTTCATTTCCTGTTGGGATGGGCGTAATGGAGCAAGAGATAATATTGCCAGGCCAAATTTAAAACGAGTGACTATGTTCAGTGCATGATGAGCTGCTTTGGAGATGGCTCAGGTTTCAGAGGAGTTCATGAAATCACTGAGTGACAGTTTGTGTGTACTGGACCGTTCAAAACACCATATGTTACAATACCACTATTAGTTTGGGGAACCTCATTTAGCTGATTCAAAGTTGCTTTATATAGACATAGACATAGACACTTTCACTTATTTGATGAGAGGATGCAAAGAATACAAACTAATAAGGTGATACCATGAAGCATTTGTCATGTTTGGATATTTGGCTGATAGTCATCATGGCATCACATATCAAAACAATAAGGATATCGTTCTGACAAAAGACGAGATAAATGGGTCGCAAATTGTGGAATTTGTGCGAAACAAAATTGAAATGGATTTTTGTTGTACAGTCACAGGAACCACTCAGAGGTTGGATAAGGATGTGCGTCATGTGTCCTCAATGGTTCTCAGGTTGTATGACTGTAAGGCGTGACTGCGCAACAGGGTTGTTGGAACTACATCCCATCCTCCTGCATATGGTGTGCCATGTAATCACTCATGGCAGCACTACATCTCATCCTTCAGTATATGGTGTACCAAGTAATCATTCAACCATGAGACATGATGGGCATACTGCACAGCAATTAAAAGCTTGTATGTTGCACCATGATGACCAACAGATCATTTATGCAGACAGGATCAGAGCCATCACATACTCACATTATTCATTTGAGAGTGGGTGGATATATATCTGTAAATAGTAGGTGTGTGTACATGAGTCTATGCAGAATAGTAATATGGATCATAGGTGTGTATGCATGCCTGTGTTGGCTGATTGGTCACTGTATGTGTACAGATCTATATGTGTACTACATATATATTTGAGTTTCTCTCCCTCTCCGTCTCTGCCTCTGCCTCCTGCTCTCCCCTCCTCATCTAACCCTCTCTCTCCCCTCTCACTCTTCCTCCCATCTTCCCTTCTCATCTCCCCGTACCCCCTCTACCAGCACCTCCACCTCCCTCTTCCTCTGATCCTCTTGACTCCCTCTCTCAATGCCCCTTCCATGCTTTCCTTCCGCCACCACCTCCCTTGTCCCCCCTCTCGCCTTCTCGGTCTGCCCTCTTTCCCCTCCTGCCTCCCCTACCTTCCTTTCACCCCCTCCCTCCCTCCCCACAGTCTCCCTCCATCCCTACCTCCTCCCCTCTCTCAGTTTCTCTCTCTCTCTCTCTCTCTATGTATACAAGGTTTATGTTCATACCTGGTAATAGTTTAGTATCTCAACCTGCTTATACGTATCCAGGGTGATTCTAAAATGAATGAAAAAATTGTGAGTGCTGGTAGAGTGGCTCATAACAACCAACTTTTATTTGGTGACCCATGTTTGCTTCGCTTACTGTTCGGCACTAGGCATCTTTTAACACCATCGTGCAACACCTGGAAGCCATGCATGCAACCTGATGTCCAAACTGAAATGGATAGCAGGAAGCAGGGACAATACTAAGGATTTGCTTCTGGCATATGCTGGGATGCAAATGTGTTGTGTGTGGCAGTGTAAATGCCTATTTGGTACGATGTTGCACATGTGTGCCCTGCAGCATCTGGTTCACACTGTGTCGGTGTGTCAACAAATGGGAAGATTCATGTATGTTGTACTGTGAGGTGTGGATGGGAAATGGAGTACTTCTCTTGAAAGGAAAGGTTCGGACATGTGCTGTGGTTGTGGAGCAGTGGATGGAAATACTATCACTACTTAACAATTATACGTGGAGCAATTTTCAAATCTTTGAGTACTAGATCTACACATGTTCACCATTGTCACACATCCCTAAGAGAGAAATGCACTTGAGGCAAGTTGTCCACTAGCAAGGTATTATAAGGGCACATGTGCATTTAAGGACTACATCGAAATGCGTTGCATTAATTTTGCGATACAAGTCTGAGGGCCACACGTATTAGGCCACCACAAAGTGCAGAAAGCAAAGTTTGATGATGAGGCTTTAGTACTGCTGCAAAACACACCCTCAGCAAGTTGGTGGAGTGTTGCTTGAGAAATGGGTGTAAGCCATTCCACAGTCTGGTGTATGTAGAATAAAGAAGATATTCACACTTAAAACCTTCAGAAAATTCAAGACCTTTACCCAGAAAATGTACTGCATTATAGTGACTTCTGCCCATGTTTTTCCCAGAAGACTGCCATTCAAGCTGAATTCCCACACTTTGTACTTTTTACGGATCTACATTTAGATGGGGCAGTGTGTTCAACAATCACGATCAACTCATGTGACCATAGGAAAATCAGCACACTGCCTTTATTCACGGTCAACAGGAGCATGGTCATGAATCTGTGCACTTCACTCGTGTGATGCAAAATCAACTGGATGAGATCTTTGGTTAGAACTGGATAGGGCACGGTGGGCTGGTGGCACAGCTTCTGTGTTCCCCTCCTTCCCAGACCTCCCTCTCCACAATTTGATGTCCCTTGGCTATTTCATCTGGAGCACATGGAACATGTTGTTTAGAATATGTTGTTTACAAAACATTTATAGAGACACATGAAGAGCTGATAGCATACATTATAGCAGCATCTGTGCAATCCCCACTTTGCCAGTGTGGTCTGGAAGAATGTGACTACCACTCAGGTGTCATTGCACTGTGTAGCAGGAGTGTGTAATTTTCAGCAATTTTTGTAACTGTTTGTAAATAAATGTCATGAAACGTCAAACCCTCTCCTCATTTACGCTCATGTTACAAAGAAACTGAAAACATTGGCCTGAAGACCAGCTACAATGTCGACTCACACGGTGGGTTGTATGCCAACCTTCCCAGTGGGGCTTGATGCAGTTAAATACCTACCATTGAATGCTACGGGATGTTGACATTACAGTTGCTTGTTATGACCCACTCTACCAGTCCTCTCATTAGAATGTATTACATACATGCTCAAAGTATTAGACTAAACAATTATAAGAGAGAAAACTGTAATAATTGCTTTGTTTTAAATGATTTGATGGATGCCACAAAATTTCCCATCCAAGCAACTCACATATCACAGAATTTTTCACAGACGGTAAAATTTGTCATTTTCTATTGGAATCATGTTGGTTTTAGTTGTCTCTGCAAATGCTTTGAAACTGTGTTTACAGTAATGTTTTATGTTTCTGTGGTGTACTTCAGCTGGTTATTTATTCTATCAACTTCTTGCTACAGTAACAAGCCAGTATATAGTTTGTGAACTTGCATGTTTTTAGCTATAGGAATATATCGTGGAATTACCAAAGCAAGTGAGGTTATAGGGAAGACAAAAGATGTTTTGCCTCAGAAAGTTTTGGCTATGGTAGAACTTCTTGCTAAAAATCATTATAATTTGCAAGAAATTGCTAACAGAATGAGAATATCACAGAAAACTTTCAGCAGAACCAAACTTTCAGTGCAGAAAGGTAGTGAATACAAACCAAACAGAAAAGGAAAATGTGGATATAAAAGAAAAATCAAACCTAGAACAATGAGAACATGGCAGCAATGAACTGTAAACTTACTTCTACAGACATGAGCCATCAGTTGAAAGGTTTGTGTGTTGAAGTTTCACCTGTGGCAGAGAGGAGGAGGCTGTTTGAATATGGTTTAAAGACATGTCAATGAGTGGAGAGAGAGGAAAAAAAAAAAACAGAAAATCAAACCTGCTATGAAAACAAACAGATTGCAGTGGGCTAAACAAACTCAGCAGTTGACAAGTGAGGCCTGGCCTAAGGTATGTGCAATTATATGGTAAATTAAGTGGGTCTGATCTCTAAAGTTAGGAGTTTTGGCTTGATATTGTGATGTTTTATTGATACTGAAGCAAAGCTCATTTGAATTTTGGAACTGTTGAGATCTCCTATGCTACTACTCCCAACTTTTCTAACTTGAAATATTGTATACATGCTTCAGGTATGCTTCAGTAATGAATCTGCATTCACTGTGATGGAAGAAAGCAGCCAGTATGTTCATCGCAGACCTGGGGAACAGTTCCAAGCTGAGTGTGTGCATCAGTGTGTGAAGCATCCAACTTTATGGTCTGGAGTGTGACGTCCATGAAAGGCCCTGGCAGATTACACATTGTTGAAGGGACAATGACACAAGAACAATGTGAAGAAATCCTTGAGAAGGAACTTTTCTCCCAAATAAATGAGTGGTTTCCTGATAAAGATGTTATTTTTATGTATGGTGGGGCACCTTGCCACAAAGCCAAAAGTGTTACCAAATACTTGGAAGAAAAGCAACAGAAAGTGTTGCTCTGACCAGGGAATAGACTTGATATGAACCCAGTTGAAAATTTATGGGCTACTCTGAAACAGTGGATATGGAAATTTACAATTACCACCAACCAAGATCTCATGGAGAAACTAGAGGAAATCTGGTACCATGGCAATGATATTAAAATGAAATGTGAAAAGATAATAAAAATATGCCAAACAGGATAAAATATTGATTAAGAACAAAGGCATGCATACAAAGTATTGAATGTACAATATAATCAGTATGTGGATGTAAATGTGTAATAAATGTAAAGTTTTGGAAAATATGTCTTTAGTCTAATAAATTGAACACATCTGTATATTAGTCTTAGGAACATCCTGTTTAAGTTTTCTATTAATGTACAAAAAATAATGTATTGCAACAAGCACTGAAAAAATATTGCTAATAAGACAAATATTGAAACAAATGGATTCTATGAAACCTTTGGAGTAATACTGTTGATAATAAATCAAATATTAATTTGTTATCTCCACGTTGCTATTAAAAAAAAGAGAGAGAGAGAGAGAGAGAGAGAGAGAGAGAGAGAGAGAGAGAGAGAGAATACCTGTAACCTGATCCAAAATAGGTCTTCTTACTACAGCGCACAAAGGACGAAAAATAGTGAGAGGTGGGACCTGAAAATATTATTATTAATAATAAACCAGGTATTAATTTGTATTATCATTTATATAAAAAAAATTATCTATCCTCTCATCCTTTCATACAGTGCACAGAGTGCAAATCACTAAGAACTGCTCAATAGAGAGAAAAAAGGAGGGTTTCAGTCAGTAATTATTTTTACTAAACCGAAAATTAATGTATTATTATTAGTTATGAAAAAGTATATCTACCTCAATTCTCCTTTTTTATGTACAATGTTTTGGTATGACAAGAATATGCATACAATTATCATCTGATTAGTGGTTACTCGGGTTATTTTGTTAATTGATTTGCACTACACCATTTGCTTTGTTCCTTACAAATTAATGTTTTATCATCATGCCGGCAGTGCACTAATTAGTATCAACACCTCTAGTCAGTCTTTGAATCCTTTGACATCAGCTGTGAGCCAAGGTAAGTAAATGCTGAACACAAATGTGAGAATATTGAAGTAAGCAGTGAATTGCTGCTTCCACACATCTGCAGTATGATTTTTTTAATTTAATTATTGTTCCTTGGGACCAAATTAAGGAGAAGTCTCCGTGGTCATGGAATGAGACAATACATGAAATTATAACACAATAGTATAAACAGATAAAATGAAATATAAAAAACATATGCAGGCGACAAGTCGTAAGTTTAAATAAAGAAAATCAACAATGTAACACTGGAATTTGCTTAATTTTTTAGCTCTTCCAGGATCTCCTCGACAGAATAGAAGGAGTGAGCAATGAGGAAACTCTTTAGTTAAGACTTAAAAGTGTTTGGGCTACTGCTAAGATTTTTGAGTTCTTGTGGTAGCTTATTGAAAATGGATGCAGCAGAATACTGCACTCCTTTCTGCACAAGAGTCAAGGAAGTGCATACCACATACAGATTTGATTTCTGCCTGGTATTAACTGAGTGAAAGTTGCTAACTCTTTGGAATAGGCTAATATTGCTAACAACAGATGACATGAGCCAAATATACCCTTTTTGAATCAGAAGAATTACCCCAAAAAATAATACCATATGACATAAGCATATGAAAATATGCAAAGTAGACTGCTTTTCATGTTGAACTGTCACTTATTTCAGATACTGTTCTAATGGTAAATAAAGCAGCATTTAGTTTCTGAACAAGATCCTGGACATGAGCTTTCCACAACAGCTTACTATCTATCCGAGTGCCTAGGAACTTGAAGTGTTCCGTCTCGCTTATAATATGTCCATTCTGTCTGATCAAAATATCAGTTCTTGTTGAATTGTGAATTAGAAACTATAAAAACTGAGTCTTACTGTGATTTAGCATCAAATTGTTTTCCACAAGCCATGAACTGGGGCGATTTACCAAGAGAGTGGAAAGGATGCTCAGAACTGAACTGGGAAGGAATGACAAAAGTGTCCCTTCTCCCAGAAGGGTGGAAGAGGAGCAAGGGGTGGGGTGAGGGGATTCTCAGGACAGATAATTCCCAGGGGGGTTATAAATCAACTTCCATGGGGTCATAAATATTTTGGCATAACGATGTTATATTTGATTTTTGTACAAGTTACTGTTCACATGAAGGAAATATAATCTAAATAGTGGGAAAAGATGAATCTTGAAAAGAGTAAGGCTAGTAAAGACATAGAATAGATGATTTAAATGAGGAAGAAAGTAGTTTACAGAGATAAGTACAAAGAAAAGTGGAAAGGGAGACAAAAACATATGGTAGGGGCATTGAGCTCACTACTGGTCACAGTTATTTTCCTCATCAGTTATCTGTTACTTACTTGCATGTCTGAATGAACAACCCCACTGAAGATCCGCAGCTGTATGAAATAATTTGAAATGTATTTTCTGGCTGTGAAGTCAGTGCAAATCAGAATTATCAAACAATTTAGTTCTGTAATCGTAGTTAATTGCATATTGTCATTTTGCTAAACTGTTTACATTGTTTTCAATGGGACCTAGATGTTGCCATTACCTCAAGCAGTAAAATAGTTTATGGACACACATCACTCACGTGCTTGTTGGATCCAAGACAACGTTTTGGAGGTTTAAGACTCAAATACTTGCCTTGTGAACCTGATTAGATTTATTGTCATTTCCCTACCTCGTTTAAATTAAATGATGGGATGCTTCCTTTAGAAAGAACTTGACTGATATCCTTCCTCATCCTTGCTGTATCTGATCATGTGATCTGTCTCTAATGATATCATAGGTTCCATATTAAACAATGGTTATCTATCTCTTTTTTACAGCTTTCCAAACCTCCAATTTGGCTCCCCAGCATGACTTTCTGACCTTGTACGCCTGGAAGTGTAATCATAGTAAAGAAAGGAATACAGCCTGTTATGGCAATGAAGTCTTTCGCAACATATTTCTTGAATAAAAATCTCTCGGTGTACATGCCACGTCAATTCAGGGTAAAACTCCAAGCTTTTGACCACTACCTCCACAGTCGTCACCAGGGCTAAAACTGACTGTCGTAAACTAGCAAGGCTCTCGCTTTTATATGCAAAGGACAGCTTCTGATTGGCTGGAATATGTCATAGCAACAGCAATATGGCGCGTAGTGAAGTGGTGCCCTCTACTTCCATAGATGTAGTTTCTATCCTGCGTTGCTTGCAGCGCCATCCCTTGAATCAGGAGGTAAAATGCGGGAAGTTTTCCTCTGTAATTTTTCTTTGTCCAGTGCACTCTTCCAGGTGTTGCTAAGTGCATAGCTGTTGTCTCTGATAAAGTTATTATCGCTAAGTCTAATTTCGACTGCTTCCTGGCTCACAGAATCCCAGTAATTCAATGTGTGGACTATTACTCTCGTTTCTTCAAATAAAATCTCATGCTTGTTAAGCAGGCTGTGTTCAGCCACCGCAGATTTTTCCAAATACCTGTATTTCAGGTGGCACTGGTGCTCGATGCAATGGTCGGAAATGGTTCTTACAGACTGGCCACATTATTCATGTCACATTCACAAGGAATACTATAAATTCCCAGAATCCTCAAGCTGAGGCTTTTTTTGACTGATCTCAACATTTCCTTAATTTTCCTAGGTGGTCGGAAAACTGGTTTTATTCCTTGCCTCTTTAGGACTCTGCCTATCTTGCTTTTTGTAGCACTGCAAGATGGAAGCCGTGCTATGTGTTGGTCCTCTTCTTGTTTATGGACAGCATTGTGTCTTACTTTCTTGGACAATACTGATTTAATTTCACTGGCAGAATAACAATTCCTCTTGAAAACAGTCATCAAATGGTTAATAATCGGGACCAAGGTGGTCCTTGTCGGAAATAGTCCTCGCTGTGTGTACTAAAGTATTCACCATTGCTCTCTTCTGAGACAGACGATGGAAGCTGTGACTATGCAGATATAAGTCTATATGCGTTGGCTTCCTGTACACATAATGGTCCAGTCGTCCATCCGGTTTCAGCCTGTTAGTTTTCAGAGTGAGTCATCTGCAATATAGTGGAAAGCAGTAGAAATATGCATTCACATGGAAGCATTGTGTCAGACCATGAATAGTGATTGCTGCTACTTGGATCAGGAAGAGAGTTGCTTGTGAAAGACCTCAAATCCTGACCAAACACCTGGGGTTCATTATTGCAGAAATATTTATTTCTGAAATATTGTGTGAGCTAACTACACTGCAACTATACTGTCAAATAAATCATCCCCGTAAAGCTGACTGTAATTCATAGCACATACGACGACGATGATGAGTGACTATAGTCCTCGCCAGAGGGTAGGGGACAATGCGGGGTACCCACACCGCCATACTAGGCAAGGTCCTAGCAGAGGTGGTTTGCCATTGCCTTCCTCCAACCATATTGGGCATGAATTATGGTGGTGAAGACAACACAACACCCAGTCATCTCGAGGCAGGTGAACACCCCTGACCCTTCCAGAAATCGAACACGGGGCTCTGTGCTCGGGAAGCGAGAACGCAACTGCGAGACCACGAGCTCTGGTCCATAGCACAAAAACAACAAAAAAATGATGACATTAAAAATTACATATAAATTTGCCAAAGTTCCTAAAGGAATAATACAAAATACACACATTATACTCTTGACAAACTTAGTGCTAATATAGGTATTACGTGTGTTAGAAAAGTAATGCAACTGACAGCACTGTGATCTATCTTGCAACACTGTGATGTTCTGCTTGTGTAGGCCAGTGTATTCATCCCTTCTAGGTGCAGTCCAAGTTTCAGCTGCATTCAGCCATCACATGATTTTTTAGAGCACCATCAGCGAAATTGTATTTCTGTTATGTATTATGAAAATGGAACAGCGAAATTCAGAGCAAAGTTATGCCATTGATTTTTGTGATAAACATGGACAATTAGCAAGTGTGACCTTTGAAAAGTTAAAACAGGCCTATGGGTAAAATCCATGACCAAAAACACCAGACTTTCACTGGCACAAATCTTTTTGGAAGGCCAAGAACACTTTGAAGATGAACCTAATTCAGGGAGACCTTCAACTTCCAGAACTGACACAAACGATGAACATGTCCCTGCTCTTGTGACATCACACCATAGTTTAACTATAACAATGGATGAGAGACCTTTTAAACTTCAAGCCTTTCAATTTATGTGAAAAATTTTGACTGAAGTTTTCCCATGCAGATTTTTGCCAAAATGGTGCAAAAAACCTCATAACTGAGCAGGACAATCAGACATCTGTGTTGACCTTGTGGAGAGGATTGACACTGGCCGTGAATGGTTTACTCATGTTGTCGTAGGTGATGACTCCTGGATTTTTGAGTATGATTCTGCGACAAAGAGCAAAGTGAGGAGAGGTACACTGAGACGCCTCCACAACCGGAAAAAGCTCAATTGAGCAATCAAAAATAAGAATAATTCCAATTTGCTTTTTTGACATTAGGGGTGTTGTACATAATGAATTTGTTCCTCGAGGACAAACTGACAATTGAGTGTTTTTCAGAGATGTTCTAGAAAGATGCAGAAAAAAGGTGAATCAGGTAAGACTAGAAATTAGAGACTAGTGGATGCAGCAGCATGACAGTGCCCCATGTCACATGGTCACTGCCATTACAGAATTTTTGACTAAAAAGATATTGCTGCCATACTAAATCATCCATGTTCTTCTGATGTCCATCCCTGGGAGTTTTTCCTTTTCACAAAATTGAAAAATATCTTAAAAGGGGCTAATTTGGGAAACTGGAGAACATTCTAAAGAATATGACCAACATGTTATAGGCCCTATCTGTCAAAGTCTTTCAGAAACGCTACCAAATCGGGGTAATCGGGGTACAACAAATCTGCTGGCATATAGCTGCCAAAGGAAACTATTTTTAGGGGAACAATATTTTTGTTTGAAAATAATGAAAAGTTGGTATGTAAAACTACAGTCTCATTACTATTCTCATGCACCTCTTGTACATTTAATACTCATTTAAAAAACACCCAATGAAAGACTGGGGCACATAGTTCAAAAAATAATTTACAGTATGTATATTCAATACAAGAGTTAGACAGAATCTAATCATTCAGAAATATATCCCTAGATTAGCTGATTTTGTAAATTGTTAAATGGAAATTAATAGTCGGTGCGTTGGAAATATTACTAATTTTATGCTACTTGAGTTTCTAGCTGAAGTGCCCTTCTGGTGTGCTACGTGTGTGAGGGAGGTGTCTGTCTATTGGTTAATGAGGGCAAAGAGAGTTGCTTATTACAGACCTGTTCCGATGAAGCAGTGTCTAGTTGGAAAAATGGATGTTTAGGCTTCTTTCAAGTGGTAATATGAAGCTCTCACAACAATATTGCCTAAATCAACTATTCAGTTACAGTTCTTTCAGAACACCTCGAACAATATTAGAGCGCACGAGAACTATTTGAACTCGCAATGTTCCTAGGCAACAGCATAGATTACTTCAGGCGACATGGCATTGTTGATGACTACTAAAATAATATTTGCACTATTAACTGAGTGCATCTTACTGTTGCTGCACAATGTTTCAGTGTACATATAGTGTTTCATTTTCAGAATTGTATCTGTTTAAAACAGTGGTGTAAATTAAGAAATGAAACAAGTAAGGGCAGAAAGTATTTCTTCTAATAATAACTATGTCAGTGATATATTTGTATGTACAATGTGAAAAACTGGTTTGTTTAATATAGTGAACTACAGAACAATTTTTACCCAACAAAAGAAGCACTTTTGTGAATACTGAATATTTTCTTGGCCGTAGTTTTTACTAATGTATTCCCCTAAGAAGAGATTCCTTTATGGTGCAGTATTTTAATAGCCATAGTCAATGACATCAGGAAATGTTAGATCTCTTTCACTGTATTTGCATTTCTTTGAATTCAAGATCATACTATATAACATGTTAGTATTGAAAGCAATATAATACTACACAACAGGTGAGCAAGATGTTTTATGCACAGATGTAACCTGTCACAGGGAAGAGCTGCCAGTTTGTACATGTGCCAAGCTAAGACTTTTGCTGTGGTTGTTATGCTACTGTACTATACTTCATCTAATTCTAAGACATGTGGTACTGATATTAAGAATTTGGGGTAATGAACAGACCCAAGAAGGTTTTTCAAGATAGACTTCATCCACTAGGAAACCTCCAACAGTCACTCGCACTATCACCTTCTGTCAACCATGTTGGTTGAAAGGGTATGCGGATGACAATACTAAAAACACGATATCTGCTGATGTGTGACTTCCAGAAGGATTTTCAGAAAATTTGTAAACAATTCCATATTCATGAAACTATGGAAGATATGAAAAAATGCCATGATGCACACTTCATTCCCTGTTAGGATGAGCACTATGGAGCAAGAGATAATATTGCCAGGCCAAGTCCAAAGTGATTGACTATGTTCAATCCATGAGGAGCTGCTTTGGAGGTAGCTAATGTGGCAGTGGAGTTCACAAAATCATTGAATGTTGGTATGTGTGTACTGGACCATTCCAAACTCCAAATGTAACTATTCCACTATCAGTTTGGTAAGAATGCAAATGACTAAGAACTGCTCTAGAGACAGAAAAGGAGGGTTTCTATGGTTATTGTTAGTAAACTATTAATTAATGTATTATTATTATTATTTCTTTCTTATCTCAAACGTTATGTCTGGTCAAAAGTGGAAAGTGACGGACCTTGATCAAGCGTGACTTCCTTTCAACTGTACGGTATATGTTATATTGCATTTAGGAACTTTCGGGTAATTGAACATGTATCAATAATTATGGATTTCTGTAGTTGTATATATAAGTTTGGATGTAGCTGTATTGCATTGATGTACTGGTGGATATTGTGTGGTATGACTCCTGTAGTTGATAGTATAATTGGTATAATGTCAACTTTATCCTGATGCCACATATCCTTAACTTCCTCAGCCAGTTGGATGTATTTTTCAATTTTTTCTCCTGTTTTCTTTTGTATATTTGTTGTATTGGGTATGGATATTTCGATTAGTTGTGTTAATTTCTTCTTTTTATTGGTGAGTATGATGTCAGGTTTGTTATGTGGTGTTGTTTTATCTGTTATAATGGTTCTGTTTCAGTATAATTTGCATTCATCATTCTCCAGTACATTCTGTGGTGCATACTTGTATGTGGGAACATGTTGTTTTATAAGTTTATGTTGTAAGGCAAGCTGTTGATGTATTATTTTTGCTACATTGTTATGTCTTCTGGGGTATTCTGTATTTGCTAGTATTGTACATCCGCTTGTGGTGTGATCTACTGTTTCTATTTGTTGTTTGCAAAGTCTGCATTTATCTGTTGTGGTATTGGGATCTTGCTGCATTATCTGGTTTTTATTGTTTGATCCTGTATTGCAATCATGAATCCCTCTGTCTCACTGTATATATTGCCTTTTCTTAGCCATGTGTTGGATGCGTCTTGATCGATGTGTGGCTGTGTTAGATGATACGGGTGCTTGCCCTGTAGTGTTTTCTTTTTCCAATTTACTTTCTTCGTATCTGTTGATGTTATGTGATCTAAAAGGTTGTAGAAGTGGTCATGAAATTGCAGTGGTGTAGCCACTGTATTTATATGAGTGATTGCTTTGTGTATTTTGCTAGTTTCTGCTCGTTCTAGAAAGGATTTTCTTAAATTGTCTACCTGTCCATAATGTAGGTTTTTTATGTCGATAAATCCCATTTCTCCTTCCTTTCTGCTTAATGTGAATCTTTCTGTTGCTGAATGTATGTGATGTATTCTATATTTGTGGCATTGTGATCGTGTAAGTGTATTGAGTGCTTCTAGGTCTGTGTTACTCCATTTCACTACTCCAAATGAGTAGGTCAATATTGGTATAGCATAAGTATTTATAGCTTTTGTTTTGTTTCTTGCTGTCAATTCTGTTTTCAGCATTTTTATTAGTCTTTGTCTATATTTTTCTTTTAGTTATTCTTTAATATTTGTATTATCTATTCCTATTTTTTGTCTGTATCCTAGATATTTATAGGCATCTGTTTTTTCCATCGCTTCTATGCAATCGCTGTGGTTATCCAATATGTAATCTTCTTGTTTAGTGTGTTTTCCCTTGACTATGCTATTTTTCTTACATTTGTCTGTTCCAAAAGCCATATTTATATCATTTCTGAATACTTCTGTTATCTTTAGTAATTGGTTGAGTTGTTGATTTGTTGCTGCCAGTAGTTTTAGATCATCCATGTATAGCCCAAATGTGTGATTTTGTGTGGGTATGTTCCAGTAATATTGTATCCATAATTTGTACTATTTAGCATGTTGGATAGAGGGTTCAGAGCAAGGCAGAACCAGAAAGGACTTAATGAGTCTCCTTGGTATATTCCACGCTTAATCTGTATTGGCTGTGATGTGATATTATTTGAATTTGTTTGGATATTAAGTGTGGTTTTCCAATTTTTCATTACTATGTTTAGGAACTGTATCAATTTAGGATCTACTTTGTATATTTCCAATATTTGTAGTAACCATGAGTGGGGTACACTATCAAAAGCTTTTCGGTAATCAATGTATGCGTAGTGTAGTAACCTTTGTTTAGTTTTAGCTTGATATGTTACCTCTGCATCTATTATCAGTTGCTCTTTACATCTTCGTGCTCCTTTGCAACAGCCTTTTTGTTCTTCATTTATAATTTTGTTCTGTGTTGTATGTGTCATTAATTTCTGTGTAATGACTGAAGTTAATATTTTGTATATTGTTGGTAGGCATGTTATGGGGCGGTATTTAGCTGGGTTTGCTGTGTCTGCTTGATCTTTAGGTTTCATATAAGTTATTCCATGTGTAAGTGAATCAGGGAATGTGTATGGGTCTGCAATGTAACTGTTAAATAATTTAGTTAGATGTGAATGTGTTGAGGTGAACTTCTTTAGCCAGAAATTTGCTATTTTATCTTTTCCAGGGGTTTCCAATTGTGAGTAGAATTAATTACTTTGGTGACTTCATGTTGCAAAATTATCTCTTCAGGCATTTGTGGTATCATCTTGTACGTATCTGTTTCTGCTTCTATCCACCATGCATGCCTGTTCTGTTGTACCAGGTTTGACCATATGTTGCTCCAGAAGTGTTCCATGTCCGTTATGTTTAGTGGATTGTATATTTTAATGTGTGTGTGTTATCTATTGTCTGGTAAAATTTCTTTTGGTTTGTGTTGAATGTTTGGTTTTGTTTCCTTCTATTTTCACTTTTTTTGTATCTTCTAAGTTGTTTGGCCAATTATTATTATTTATAATTATAAATATAAATATATAATTATAAATAATAATAATAATAATAATAATAATAATAATAATAATAATTATTATTATTATTTAGAAAGACAATGTCTACTTCAATTCTTCTTGTTAACAAAACCAGCACCTGTTTTCCTTTTAATATACAGGGTGGTCCTTTGATCGTGACTGGGCCAAATATCTCACGAAATAAGCATCAAACCAAAAAACTACAAAGAACGAAACTTGTCTAGCTTGAAGGGTGAAACCACATGGCACTATGGTTGGCCCGGTAGATGGCACTGCCTTAGGTCAAATGTATATCCACTGCGTTTTTTAAAATAAGAACCCCCATTTTTCATTACATATTCGTGTAGAAATATGAATGTTTTAGTTGCACCACGTTTTTTGCTTTGTGATAGATGGCACTGTCATAGTCACAAACATATGGCTCACAATTTTAGATGAACAGTTGGTAACAGATAGGTTTTTTAAATTAAAATACAGAATGTAGGTACATTTGAACATTTTATTTCAGTTTTTCCAATGTGATACATGTACCTTTGTGAACTTATCATTTCTGAGAACACATGCTGTTACAGCGTGATTACCAGTAAACACCACATTAATGCCATAAACGCTCAAAATGATGTCCATCAACCTCAGTGCATTTGGCAATATGTGTAATGACATTCTTCACAACAGGTAGTAGCTCGCCTTCTGTAATGTTCACACATGCACGATAGCAAATATCTTTCAACTTTCCCTACAGAAAGAAATCCGGGGACATCAGATCCGGTGTATGTGTGGGCCATGGTATGGTGCTTCGATGACCAATCCACCTGTGATGAAATATGCTATTCAATACTGCTTCAACTGCACATGAGCTGTGTGCCAGACATCCATCATGTTGAAGGTACATCACCATTCTGTCATGCAGTGAAACATCTTGTACTAACATTGGTAGAACATTACATAGGAAATCAGCATGCATTGCACCATTTAGATTGCCATCGATAAAATGGGGGCCAATTATCCTTCCTCCCATAATGCCGCACCATACATTAACCCGAAAAGGTCACTGATGTTCCACTTGTCACAGCCATTGTGGATTTTCCGTTGCCCAGTAATGCATATTATGCGGGTTCGCGTTACCACTGTTGGTGAATGACACTTTGTCACTAAATAGAACATGTGCAAAAATCTATCATCGTGCCGTAATTTCTCTTGTGACCAGTGACAGAACAGTACATGACGTTCAAAGTTGTCACCATGCAATTCCTGGTGCATAGAAATATGGTACAGGTGCAATTGATGTTGATGTAGCATTCTCAACACAGACGTTTTTGAGATTCCCAATTCTCGTGCAATTTGTCTGCTACTGATGTGCGGATTAGCCGCGACAGCAGCTAAAACACCTATTTGGGCACCTTCATTTGTGGCAGGTCGTGGTTGACGTTTCACATGTGTTTGAACACTTCCTGTTTCCTTAAATAACGTAACTATTCGGCAAACGGTCCGGACACTTGGATGATGTCGCCCAGGATACTGAACAGCATACATAGCTCACGCGTGTTGGGCATTTTGATCACAATGGCCATACATCAACACAATATCAACCTTTTCCGAAATTGGTAAATGGTCCATTTTAACATGGGTAATGTATCATGAAGCAAATACCGTCCGCACTGGCAGAATGTTACTTGATACCACGTAGTTATATGTTTGTGACTATTACAGTGCCATCTATCACAAAGTGAAAAAAGTGGTCCAACTAAAACATTCATATTTCTTTACGTAATACACAAATATGTAATAAAAAATGGGGGTTCCTATTTTAAAAACTACAGTTGATATCCATTTGACCTATGGCAGCGCCATCTAGCAGGCCAACCATAGCACCATCTGGTTCCCGCCTTCAAGCTAGAGGAGTTTCGTTTTTTATAGCTTTTTTGTTTGATGAGTGAGATATTTGTTTTGTGATATATTTGGCCCGGTCACTATCAATGGACCACCCTGTATACAGTGTTTTCTTATGACATGAATATGTGTACAGTTATCATCTGATTAGTGGTTAGTCAGGTTGTTTTATTATTTTCTACAAGCAAGTGGCGCTTACAAATATAATATTGTCATCCTGCTGGCAATGTGCTCATTAGTACAAACACCTCTAGTCCTATAAATTGTTATTCAAAATTTATTCGCAGTCTATGAACCATTTGACATCAGCTGTCAGCAAAGGATGGTACATCTAAATTCAAGTATGAGGGTCGTCAACAAAGTAAGTTCCGTTTGGTTATACAAAACAAACATGTACAGATACAGGAAAAATATTTATTGTACAAAAATCTACAACTGTTAAACTACTTTTCTACATAGCTTACAAAATTTTGTAGGCACTTGTCATTGCGTGGCAAATTTTTTATATTCCTTCTTCATAGAAGGTTGCTGCCTATGTATTCAACCACGTGGTAACATGTTCTTTCAGCTTGTCATCATTGTTGAAGTGTTGACCACTAACAACAGATTTCAGTTGTAGGAAGAAATGAAAGTCCCTAGGTGTGAGGTCCATGCTGTAAGGAGGATGATCAAATGTGCCCCAGTTCATGAGTAACCAGAGTCTGGCATCCACTTTGTTCTTCATCGGGCACTTGAACAAGTCTTTCATTGAACAATCTGACCCATCTTCTAACCATTGAATCACTCATCACATTTTGTCGATAAACCTTGCAGATTTGCTGATTAATTTCCTTTGGTTTAACTTTCTTTTCATTTAGAAAACAAATCACGGATCTGATTTCACACATGGCAGCATTTTAAATTACAGCTGACATTATAAAGAAGCACACTACAAAGCACATGCCTTGAGTCAGAGTAACTGCCATGCATGCTTGGAACAGCAATCGTCATTCTGCCACAGATAGAGATAGAAAGGGAACTTACCTTGTGGATGATCCTCATATGAGAACATTGAAGTAAGTACTGAACTGTTTGTTCCACACCCCTAGAGTACAATCATATGATGATGTATTTGTTTTTGTGTGAGACACTGTTCACACAAGGAAAATAAGACCTACTTGGCTTAATAGTGGGAAAAAGTCAATCAATAAAAGAATAAAGTTAATAGAGAGACAGAATAAATTATTTGAATGAAGGAGGAAATAGAACAAGGAGAACAGTAAGAAGAAAAGTGGAAAGGGAAATGAAAACACATGGTAGGGGTGTTGAGCTCAATACAGGTTATGGTTTTTTCCCTCATTAATTATTTATGACTTACTTGTACATCTGAAGGAAAAAAAACTTGTTGGCAATCCACAGCTGTATGAAATAATTTGAATTTTATTCAGTGACTGTGGTTTACACTGATATCAGCTGTATTAGGTACAGGTGTAGTACCCATTAGCAACATACAAACATTTCGGGACTAGAACTTGAACCCAGATTTCCTGCTTATCACAAGTGGTCACTTAAAGTACCAGTACCTCGACTATATATGCATGCTCCCTGGAGTGACCCAAACCTCCATACCTCACACTGCCTACTTCCTTATGACACAGACCACTATACTCATCACCTGCTGCTTGAAAACATCATTAATTCAATTCTCGTGCCAGAGAGAATGAGACTATGAGGAATTGAGGACATTGTTGTTTTTGTCTTGTGGCTGTCTAGGCTTGTAATGCTAATTTGCATATTTGAAAAGTTGACTTTGTTAATGAGCCACAGCTGTATGAAATAATTTCAAATCTATTTAATGACCACAATTTGCTTTGGCATTAGCTGTTTTATGTGCAGATGTGATACCAATAAAGCATATGAAAATTTGTGCTGGAGAGCGACCCGAACATCGTATTTTCAGGAAGTGTGCACAGATAGCCATAGTGGTTAACACAACTGCTTGCGATAAGTGGGTAATCAGGGTTTCAGTCCTGATCCAGCACAAATTTTCGTGTGTCACTAAGAGGTAGTATACTTAAACCTAATGCTGCTGGTATTAAATAAAATTGTTATTGCAAATAAACTTTGAATTATTTCACACAGCTGTGGATTGACAACAAAGTCTGTTCTTCCACACATGCAAGTAAATAATGAATAATTAACTAAGAAAAAACCTGTCACCAGTATTGAGCTCAAATCCCCTACCATGTATTTTACTTTTTCATTGTTCTGTTTCATTCTTCATTTGCATCTTCTATTCTATCTCTTTATTGGCTTCCTCATTTAATAATTATTTTTTTCCCTCTATTCAGCCGACCAGGTCATATTCCCATTCTGTGAACAGTAACTTGAACACAAAAAAATAACACATCATGTAAAGATACTTCAGACATTCGGAAAAACAATCCACTACTTTCTTTGATATTCTCACATTTGCATTCAGCATTTACCTACCTTCCATTTAGCGTACTCATGTGTTTTCTTTTAATGCCTATTGTTAACATTAACTGTTTCTTAGGTCCTACTCTTGGCATAAGCTTTCTGCATCCATGATCACCCAGTTTTTATTTTATCTTCTACCTCTTCCTTATCTCCTTTCCACTGAAACTCTAAATGATCAAAAGTAACTTATACCATATCAATGCCCTCCTATTCAAATTAATGTTCCATTAATGTGCTAAGTGGGTAGTATGTGCACGTGCGGCTCTTCTGCACTGGGTAATATGTGTCAGCGACCAAGCGCGGTGGTGCTGTATACCGTTCTCACACATAAAAGTTTTACTTCGTGTTTTAATTGTTGAATTTAAATTGATATTGGGTGGAAATGAATAAAATATATTGCAGAAGTTTTCAAAACTGTATTTTCATGATATTACAAGTCGTTTTCAGTGTGAAACATTTTAAAACAAAATGCTGCACACAAGGAAACTTCGCATTCTGCACACCAGTATGAAGTATCTTTGCGAGGGCCTTTTCTCGTGCACACCACACACCTCCTTGTTGGTCCTTTCTTCGTTGTTGGCTGCAGAAGGTCTGGAAAATGCCTATCTGTAATGTGTGTTGGTTTTGGAATTCGAGTTGGGCATCCTACTGATGTCTCTTGTTGTGATGAAGATATGGCCAACTGTTTACAAAGACTAATCATGAAGCTCATTCTACTTTGTTCGCCACCATGATCCTTGTACAGAATGTATGCATTGAAGCATGCAATGTCCAACATGTGGGGAAAAAGCTTCTGATAATAATATTTTCAGCCTGCTCCTGGCCATCTGGTAGCTTTGTAACTGAAAATCGCACCTATCTACACACCCCATATTCTTGTTGTAGTCAACGACAGCATGTGACTTTTGAATGATTCCCTTCTTAGAGTTTACATTTAAAAATATATAATCATAGAAGATGCTGACCATAACAACCTCTCTTTTGTCCTTCCAGTTCATTACCATCTTCTTGCCTCTGTATCCTGTTGTGTACTCCCCTTTCTTCAGTTTTTCCCTTTTTACAAAGTCAGAGAACCCCTTCCTGTCTTGCCGCATTGTGCCAACAATGTTGGTGTTATTGAGGATTAGTTTGTCCACCAAATCTGGACTGGTGTACCAGTTGTCAAGATGAACACAGTGGCTCTTGCCAAGTAAATCGTGTTCAAGCTCCAAAACAATTCGAGAGGTTATTTTTTTCATCTGGATAGTGGCTACCATAATTAGTGTCCTTTCCAGTGTAAACAAACAATTCCCATACATACCCGGAGATGCTTTCACAGAGTTTGTACAATTTGATGCCAAATCTGCTATGCTCTGATGGAACATGTTGCCTCCATCCGAGTCATCCTTTCCAGAACAACAACGATTTGTCAACAGTGATGTTGCTTTCTGTCACGTATACTGATCTCAATCTACTCCGCAGATGTGCCACAATGGTGTGAATTTTGAATAGTTTTCTGCTGATAGTTCCTAGTGGGTATTGTCATCAAAGTGGAGGAATTGCAATAAAACGTGAAACTCTTTTTCACTCATCAGTTTCCTGAAAAAAGGTGTGTCAACTGATTCTCTCTTTGAAAAGTACATCTTGTGATCTGGTTTGTGAAGATTTCCTTGAAGTATAAGCATTCCAGTAAGTGTTTTTACCTCGTCACATGTAGTATGCTGCCAACTGTGAACCCTGGAGCATGCTGCTAAATTGGGATGAGAAGCTA
This sequence comes from Schistocerca gregaria, assembly GCF_023897955.1. Classification (NCBI taxonomy): domain Eukaryota; kingdom Metazoa; phylum Arthropoda; class Insecta; order Orthoptera; family Acrididae; genus Schistocerca; species Schistocerca gregaria. The sequence continues at coordinate 52,845,743 of NC_064925.1, read as the reverse complement.
GGAACTGTTATGCATATAATTTCTTCTGTTCAGCTATTATTGTGCACAAAGCATCATCCACAACACACATAAAACAACTCATCACATCATATTGATTTAGAGGCACAACTGTACCACTACTACCACTGAACAAATATTGATTACAAACTGAACTAGCATGCACAAATGCACTAGGTACCATCTGCTGCAGTAGTGTCTCGTCATCAGATGTGTCTGAATTGAAGTCACTTTCACTAGCCTGAACATCCATATTTAGAAAACTTTCATAACTCACACTGAAATTATTGTCACTTTCTAAAAGCAGCTGTCCAATCTCCAAATCTGATAAATGACTTCTTTTGACCATTGCAAAAGATGACTCACTAATGCAGCGGTAAACACAGATGAAGAAGGTGCACTTTTGCGGCTGCTTCACTGGATGCATACTGTCGACTAGCGCTCGAGTGGACAATGTTATAACTACCCTAGAAAATGCGGTGTTGTCTGATGAGAGCTGCCATCTAGTGGACGAAGCTCAACTAATACCACAGTGTCAACGGCCGGCCGATAACTCCTCATTCCCACTAGCTACTAGCCACAGAACGCAATGGATGGGTCTAGCTGTTGAACCCACTGTGCATTAGCAGAGCATGGACGGATATATCCGTCATGCCCACTTAGGGGATTAATATCAGTATAACTACTGCTGACCAGTGTGCATCATCGTCAAATATGAGTCCGTTGTATTTCCTTGATACTTGGTCATTCTTTCTATACCTCATAAGACAATAAAACTTGTTCACCATCACATCATCCACACCTCATGTGCACACCAAACAAAAATATAAAAGAAATGTCCAAAACAACCTACATCATTTGTTCACATGTATCCTGACACTGAATGTCCATGACTACTCTCTTTCAATCTTGGGTGGGATGCTTATGTGATAACACAGTTTGGTACATTTTGTGTTCTGTTTAGTGATGACAGACATTTGTTTTTTGTAAGGAAACTGCTTCCTAAATTTTGCAGTGTCCTTTGAAACATCTTTCATTTGGAATTGTGGAGTTTGAGCAACTCATTCTTGTGAACGATGCGTGTATTTTAGTTTTTTGCTTGTAGCAATATGGTGCATGCACCATCAACATTGGTGCCTCTTCACTACAGAATCATCTCTCATTGATTTATAAGCAACACTTTCTTCTTTTTGTGAGTATGATAATAATGTTACTAATTACTTTCTCGGTATAAGGTAGCACTCAGTTTTGAGTAATGTGGACGATGCAGAACTTAGTTAAAGTGTGCACTACCATGATCAGAATTAGAGCTATCAGTGACTAGCTTGTGAGTTACATGTTTCGATTGAGAGATTTGAACTGTGATTTTGTTTATTACCAGAGTACTAACTTTGGCATAGTTTGACTACCACGTATGCACAGTGTTAAGGTACAGCATGTAGACTGCATGCTAAAGAATAAGTCAAACAACATGATGCAGAATGAACCTCAGTTTGTACAATGACCATCGTGGAACTCAACATATACTTCAGACCTTTTGCAACATAACCTTTTCCTCTGATGTTAAATAGCAGTGGAAGAAGCTTTTTTATTTTCCATTACCATGTAGTATGTGACTAATTTAACACCAATGCAGAGTTATACTTCCTCTTATTTATTTATTTATTTATTTATTCCTAACTTTCATGTCACTATCTTTGAGATAATTCACGTTGGACTGCCCTTGCAACTTCATGGAAGCCTGACTTCTCAAAATAAGGGGCTATGTAGATGTTATTATTACTCTACATTAGGTCTTGTATTCCATGTGAGTTATCAAACATTGTAATAAATTCATAGTTTTAATCAGAGTTGCCTTTTAAATGTTCCTCTTACCATGCTGCCACTCTTCCTCTAAATTTCCCCCAGAAGCAGCAAATTTTAAGCTAATTCCTAATCAGATTTTATGTATAAAGAATATTTCTCATAAGTGCATATTGCCACCACGAAGTTGAGCCATAGTAGTGGAATTTAACAGTTGCACAATTTAATATTAGGAACTTTGTGAAGTATGGTGGGTAGGAGTAAAATTAGAATAACATGAATTGCCTGCTTCTTCATTTCTGTACCCTAGGGTAAGCATAAAAATTCCATGATACATAGCAGCTTGTGTTATTACTCATGCTTCATAACAGGCAGTGCTCCTGGGTTACTTAGTTCATGCAGAGCAAGGTCAGAGTGAAACAGGAGTAATAGTGAGAATTATTTCATTTTTCCTGGAATATTTCAAGGAGAGCAGTGACCTTTGCCCTTGAAGGTTCCTGTGAACTTTAAATAAAAGTTTTTCTTTGGAGTAGTATGAACCATGGACCCTGCCATTGGTGGGGAGGCTTGGGTGCCTCAGTGATACAGATGGCTGTACTGTAGGTGCATCTGTTGAGAGGCCAGACAAATGTGTGGTTCCTGAAGAGGGGCAGCAGCCTTTTCAGTAGTTGCAGGGGCAACAGTCTGGATGAGTGACTGATCTGGCCTCGTAACACTAACCAAAACAGCCTTGCTGTGCTGGTACTGTGAACAACTGAAAGCAGGGGGAAACTACAGCTGTAATGTTTCCTGAGGGCATGCAGCTTTACTGCATAGTTAAATGATGGTGGCGTCCTCTTGGGTAAAATATTCTGGAGGTAAAATAGTCTCTCATTCGGATTTCCGGGCGGAGACTACTCAGGAGGACGTCATTATCAGGAGAAAGAAAACTGGTGTTCTATGGATCGGAGTGTGGAATGTCTGATCCCTTAATCGGGCAGGTAGGTTAGAAAATTTAGAAAGGGAAATGGATAGGTTAAAGTTAGATATAGAGGGAATTAGTGAAGTTCGGTGGCAGGAGGAACAAGACTTTTGGTCAGGTGAATACAGGGTTATAAATACAAAATCAAATAGAGGTAATATAGGAGTAGGTTTAATAATGAATAAAAAAATAGGAGTGCAGGTAAGCTACTACATACAGCATAGTGAATGTATTATTTTGGCCAAGATAGACACGAAGCCCATGCCTATTACAGTAGTACAAATTTATATGCCAACTAGCTCTGTAGGTGATGAAGAAATTGATGAAATGTATGATGAGATAAAAGAAATTATTCAGGTAGTGAAAGGAGATGAAAATTTAATAGTCGTGGGTAACTGGAATTCGAGAGTAGGAAAAGGGAGAGAAGGAAACATAGTAGGTGAATATGGATTGGGGATAAGAAATGAAAGAGGAAGCCATCTGGTAGAAGTTTGCACAGAGCATAAATTAATCATAGCTAACACTTGGTTCAAGAAGCATGAAAAAAGGTTGTATACAAGGAAGAACCCTGCAGATACTAAAAGGTATAAGATAGATTATATAACAGTAAGACAGAGATTTAGCAACCAGGTTTTAAATTGTAAGACATTTCCAGGGGCAGATGTGGACTCTGACCACAATCTATTGGTTATGTACTGTAGATTAAAACTGAAGAAACTTCAAAAAGGTGGGAATTTAAGGAGATGGGACCTGGATAAACTGACTAAACCAGAGGTTGTAGAGAGCTTCAGGGGAAGAATAAGGGAATAATTGACAGGAATGGGGGAAAGAAATACAGTAGAAGAAGAAGGGTAGTTCTGAGGGATGAAGTAGTGAAGGCAGCACATGATCAAGTAGGTAAAAAGATGAGGGCTGGTAGAAATCCTTGGGTACCAGAAGAAATATTGAACTTAATTGATGAAAGGAGAAAATATAAAAATGTGGTAAATGATGCAGGCAAAAAGGAATACAAATGTCTCAAAAATGAGATCGACAGGAAGTGCAAAACTGCTAAGCAGTGATGGCTAGAGCACAAATGTAAGGATATAGAGGCTTATCTCACTAGGGGTAAGATAGATACAGCCTACAGGAAAATTAAAGAGACCTTTGGAGAAAAGAGAATCACTTGTATGAATATCAAGAGCTCAGATGGAAACCCAGTTCTAAGCAAAGAAGGGAAAGCAGAAAGGTGGAAGGAGTATATAGAGGGTCTATACAAGGGTGATGTACTTGAGGACAATATTACGGAAATGGAAGAGGATGTAGGTGAATATGAAATGGGAGATACGATACTGCTTGAAGAGTTTGACAGAGCGCTGAAAGACCTGAGTCGAAACAAGGCCCCAGGAGTAGACAACATTCCATTAGAACTACTGACGGCCTTGGGGGAGCCAGTCATGACAAAACTCTACCATTTGGTGAGCAAGATGTATGAGACAGGCGAAATTCCCTCAGACTTCAGGAAGAATATAAGAATTCCAGTCCCAAAGAAAGCAGGTGTTGACAGATGTGAAAATTACCGAACTATCAGTTTAATAAGTCAGTCCTGCAAAATACTAACGCGAATTCTTTATAGATGAATGGAAAAACAGGTAGAAGTTGACCTCGAGGAAGATCAGTTTGTATTTCGTAGAAATGTTGGAACACATGAGGCAATACTGACCGTATGCCTTATCTTAGAAGAAAGATTAAGGAAAGGCAAACCTATGTTTCTAGCATTTGTAGACTTAGAGAAATCTTTTGACAATGTTGACTGGAATATTCTCTTTCAAATTCTAAAGGTGGCAGGGGTAAAATACAGGGAGCGAAAGGCTATTTACAATTTGTACAGAAACCAGATGGCAGTTATAAGAGTCGAGGGACATGAAAGTGAAGCAGTGGTTGAGAAGGGACGGAGACAGGTTTGTAGCCTCTCCCAGATGTTATGCAGAGCACTTGAATGGAATGGACAGTGTCTTGAAAGGAGGATATAAGATGAACATCAACAAAAGCAAAACAAGGATAATGGAATGTAGTCGAATGAAATCGGGTGATGCTGAGTGAATTAGATTAGGAAATGAGACACTTAAAGTAGTAAAGGAGTTTTGCTATTTGGGGAGCAAAATAACTGATGATGGTCGAAGTAGAGAGGATAGAAAAGATAGACTGGCAATGGCAAGGAAAGCGTTTCTGAAGAAGGGAAATTTGTTAACATCGAGTATAGATTTAAGTATCAGGAAGTTGTTCCTGAAAGTAATTGTATGGAGTGTAGCCATGTATGGAAGTGAAACATGGACGATAAATAGTTTGGACAGGAAGAGAATAGAAGCTTTCAAAATGTGGTGCTACAGAAGAATGCTGAAGATTAGATGGGTAGATCAGATAACTAATGAGGAGGTATTGAATAGAATAGGGGAGAAGAGGAGTTAATGGCACAACTTGACAAGAAGAAGGGGCCGGTTGGCAGGACATGTTCTGAGGCATCAAGGGATCACAAATTTAGCATTGGAGGGCAGCGTGGAGGGTAAAAATCGTATAGGGAGACCAAAAGATGAATACATTAAGCAGATTCAGAAGAATGTAGGTTGCAGTAAGTACTGGGAGATGAAGATGCTTGCACAGTATAGAGTAGCGTGGAGAGGAGCATCAAACCAGTCTCAGGGCGGAAGACCACAACAACAACAGTATGCTTGTAATGTGACTGGAAATATCTGTCATTGATTCAGAGCAGCCCTATGCACCAACAAGATATGAAAACTATGATGAGATTAACATTACAATACAACACTTTTGTAACACCTCATTTTGGTGTTCGTCAGGATAGAGGTCAGGAGCGGTGGGCATTGTGAAAATAAAAAGTAATGAAGTTGGAATGGACCCTGTTTATTCATGTAATGATGGTACATGGGTGCCTACGTAGGGCTGAGCAGCCCCAAGAGGGGTTGCTGTCTGTTCATCAGGAGGTTTGAGGAGAGAGGCAGAGGCTAGAGGAGTGACTACTCGGGGCTGAGGTCAGAAGCTAAGAGAGAGCGAAGCTGTTTCCAAGCCGCCCTCGCCACTCCTGGCTGCATCCCCACGTGATCACATGATTAGTCTCTGATTGGAGGATTTATTCTGCCAACGCACCTTACTAGGAGTGTACCCTCATCAGCGCAATTAACCTGTGGCACTAGAGCCTGACCGAGGAGTAGATGGCAGGAATCTGCCGACCACGGTCTACCAGCCAGCGCCTTCCACCACAGTATGCCCAAGCTGGCTATGGCTGTACATTATGAATGGAAAAATTATTTAATAAAATTTTATTGGCAACAATCCCTCTTGGGGGGTCTCCTCCCTGCCCATCCTTTCCCATTCCGAAGAAGGCTCTCTGGATGAAAATGAATTAGCTTATTCTAATTGATTATTTCATTTAAAAAAATATATGAGCATTATGAAGGGTCACAGAAATTAACATCCATAACACAGTGATATCAATATGTGCAAAAGTTACAAAGTGGCCTGAAAGAAGGCTGTCGAATAACAAACTTGTGAAGTTGGGGCAGCGGCAGTAGGGGCGGCGCCATGGTGTGAGTGTGTGTGTGTGTGTGTGTCGGCGGTGTCAGTGGTGGTGGGCAGCCAGGCAATGATGATGGTCACCAGAGTGCAGCACTCCACCCTCGTGGGGGTGAGAGAATGCTCCCAGGCCAGACAGTCACAAGGGGGCTTTTGCCCCATAATATTACTTTGAGTTCTTAAATGCAGGATTGCAATGGTAATTACTCAAGTGGGTGAATGACAACATTACAAAATGACAATAATTTAAAGAGAAAACAAAATGACTTACATGAGTGCTAAGAGTCAACAAATTGGGATTTCATAGACTTTACATAGAAATACAAATCCATTACAAAATTAGTTGATTAACCTGACACCTAGACTACAACTTAATTCTAAAAAGGGGGGGGGGGGGGGGGGGGTTATGCGTGATCACGTGCACCAAGGCTGGCAGGTGGGTTGTGAAACATTTGCAAAACCCTATTTTACAGAGTATCCAGGATACTATAAACAGAATCATCACAGTGATGGTTACCAAACCAATGCTGGGTAATACAACGGTGGTTAATTGCTTGGTTTGGTGCCAATCAGCAATATGTGAGACCATTCGGTCAAGAGCAACTTGGTTATGTTCCTGGGTAAGGAGATGATTGATCGATTGGAGTAGATCTGAATCATTGGTATTCGGTAAATTCGTTACCTTCTCATGGTGATGGAGTTTAAAAAGAGAGTTCAGGAAGATATAAGGTAAATGTGGGAATGGTGGCATGAAAGGTGGAGTGTAATTGAGATGATATCCTCTTAGAAGCAGCGTTTAAGTCACGTCTTGAACTATTATAAACTAGGCCACTATTATTCAGTGTTACCTGGTACGATTCAATTTCTGACATTGAACCATGGCACACCAGGGTGGTGGTGACTCTCTGTGGAACAGCGAATAGAAAACTGTTGCCAACAGGTTTAATTATTGATTGACAAAGTGAGAGCAGAACACAAGGACATGGAGGTGTAGTAGTTTCAGCTAAAAACTGTGACATCTTGCACTCAGTAATGTTAGTATGTAAAATTAGTGTGGAGCATAAGTGATGTGTTGTATGGGTGCAATTGGATAGTTCAGCATGAGAGAGAGTGGCGTGGGTTTGTCGATCCTGACTAACTATTGAAAATTCTTGAGTCTGACAAACAACATGGTGGTGAAGGGTGCCCCAAGAGACTGGAAAAGTGTATTTTTGATAGCACTCATATTCACAATTTGTGCATGTGATTGGCTACCTCATTCACATCCAAATTACGGGTAAGTCAGACCTCCAATGCAGCATAGTAAAAGGGGAGGGTGCTTTCCCACATGGCATAAAGCATTTGCTGAGGGGCCAAAATTTGTGATGACACATTGTGTAGGATGTGCAAGAAGGGATCTGAGGGTAACGGGTGTGGACTGAGTTTTCCTTGCAGTCCAAGTTGAATGGCCGAGTGTAACATGTGTACATGCAACTGTGCTGTGTGTATATTAAATAAAAGAATCTGTGTGGTCTTCACAAAGTCCTGTGTGATAGATTACGTAATCCCAAGCAAAGATGAATCCACTCTTGGTTAAAGGATTGTTCAAGTGCACCATAGTGCCATGTTAATCTGTCAGCTACAACTTGTATTTGTCTAGGTTATTCTCAAGATGTGTCAGGCGCACCTGTTGATGTACCAATACTTCGTGATTAACTTGTGTTTCCAAAAGTGCTTGCTGTGTGTCCAAATCCCAGCTTTTTGCGTCTGTTTCGGCAGGAGTCCCAAAGACAGTTTTTAATAATGTACCTCCAACGGGCAACCAGGCTCATTTGAAATGAGGCCGTGGTACTTCATTCCTAAATACTGTTCAATTGACTTCAGAGGGTTGAAATAATTCTAGTCACTTGCCACAAAGATGGGAGAAACTCATGTTCCTTCATCTGCATCAAAAAGGTTTCATATTTTGACAATTGCTGAGCTGTATCAAATAAAGCACAGTCTTCCTCTTCTGATAATGTTAAGTTTACATCAGCTAACACAATAGCATAATGTGGAGTATGCACCAGATTATGATGACGTCCAAAAAGCATGCCAAATGTGGAAGGGTAGACATGAAATGGAACGCCTTAATGGCAATGACAACAACCATTGAGATTAACATGCTTCCCATTGTTGATGACAAACTGACAGCCATTTGAATGGAGATTGGTTTCAGCTTCCAATGTTGATAACGGTCAACTGCAAGAGACAGCAGTAGTCACCCCACAAGTAAAAATTGGCTTACTTGATGAGTAGTTCAGAGATGACAGAGTGGGTACAACGATGTAGCAATAGTTACCTGCCAAGTATCGGCGATGGACCAGTTCAGTCATGCTTACTGATGAAGAAGGCCACTGAAGTCAGAAATGAATGTTAGCAAGAGCGAGTCTGTTGGTCGTGAATACAGAGGCTGGGCACGAAGCCATGGAGGCATCGCAGTGCAGCTTTATCAGCGCTAGCAGAATGCTGAGCTCAGATAACAGCATCAGAGAGCGCTAGACATTGGAAGTGCAACTTAAAAGTAACAGTTTATTGCAAAGCAATAATAACGAATAGCTGATGTCACAAAGACATTTGATTCCACGTTAACAGAACAACTTAAGTGTTCAACAGGTAAATTGATATTGAATATTCAATGTTGTTGATCAAAAGAAACTGCTACTGAATGCAGTGTATCTCTCTCACGAAATATTGTGCAAGACGTATCATCTTGGCATAGATACTGCGCGGAATGAAGTGATCTTAAAGGAAGCGAAGTACCGTCAGTTGATGTCGGTATCAGAGGGGCTAACCCTCATTATTAGCGACCTGGCTGTACTAGGAAAATGTTGACTATTCAAGCAGTAAAAATAGCTCTGAAGCTAGACTAGCATTCATGCATAAATAGCGTCACTTTTTTGTGCGCACAGTAGGTAACAATACATAAAATGAAAATCATGAATTATAAATCACTAGCACTAGCATAATGACATAATTAAGCACAATGACATATATTGACAGGAAAATAAAAACACAATGATCTATAATAATAATACTAAGTAGTCGGAACAATATTATGAATGGTAGTACAAGAGTTTCGCGTAGAAGTTAATGCGTGATGTAGGCTGTTGGGGGCAACAGGGTGTGGTGCTCGTGCTCTGGTATGTGGTAGAAAGAAGTGTCGCAACATTACTGCTTCCTTGACGGCAGCAGATGCGCACATGTGTTGTCTTCGGATGCAAGAATGGCAACATTAACATGTAACACTGGCCATCTGGGGTTAGCTGCTAGGCTGCATGTGTGTTTGTTTTAAAACTGACGACAACAAACAGAACTGAAAGCACAACTAGGCACAGTTCCAGTAGCGCTTACATCACCGGCTAATTAGAGGCAAAGTACGTACCTCACAACGGATAATCGGCTGATAGTTTGGGGGCAAGACTGCAACACGGGAGAAGCGATATCTTGGTGTAAAGGGGTGATAAGATTAAAAGACCAGTACTGTCAGAAGAGTTGTAGGGGCTTCCTCATTGACAGAAGAAGGAAAACAGGATTAAACAATGACCACAGCGGCAGAGTAAAATAAAAGGGGAGGGTAAAAAATAACTGCGAGCAACCAAGGAACAATCACCCACCGATATACGGCAGCCCGGACGATTGGTCGTTTGTGCCTTGTCAGTAGCATGAAGAACCCATGGCATTGCATTGGTTTGCCCATATCTGGCCTCGTCCAAGGAAGATAATGTTAAATGTCCTCATAGTTCGATGTGTAAGAGGGTTTGGGCTGTAGGTTGTAGCTTATGCAATGAATCAAAGCAATAATGAAACTTCACTTATAAGATTTGCAGACTAAGGTATGCAGAATAATGTAAAAAGTTGCCAGAATAATGTAATTTATCCAACTAATGTGAAACAAAACAAGGAAAAGAAGTTAAACAATGAATCACATCTACTTAATATTTATGTTAAGATTTATTGGGATGTTTGAACGAATTTTGTTTTCCGTGTCTTCTGGTTGCATGACAGAAAAAAGCTTGGAGCTGTTAGCGAGTGCACAGCACAAGCGTAGGTGTGGAGTAGCACATCAGCGGTTATGTGAGATGGCATGTAGCTTCGAGAGACCGGCCGCTAATGTAGCAACAAATATCATCCACTTAGCATGTACAAGAAACAACGATGAATTAGAAATTGCTAATCAAATAGAATAAGAGTTTTAAAAAAGCTGTTAGTTACATAAAATGATGTTAAGCAGATTGTAGTCTGTCATACGAGGAGGATAAGGCAGTAATTTGCGGTTTGTTTTGGTAACTACTCGGACACGCCGCATGTCGAGACGCTGGAGGTGGCAGCACACATGGTGATAAGATACTTCATGCTGGCCAGTTCTTGGAGAGGAGAGGGGACAGTACTGAAGAGAGGAGGTGAGGGGAGGCGACAGCTGATGCGTTGCCCTGCCAACAGCTGGTCCCGTAAACAAAGCGTATGAGGCGTATGCATTTCAAGTCCTGGCTCTTTCTGTTCCGATTACTTATGATTAGCTGCAGCAATTACATAACTACGACATATAGTACAATACACTAGATGTCAACGTAACAAATATTAAGAAAAACTCGGAGTAAAAACACTCCACAGGTACTGGTTTGCCAAATAGATGGCAATAGATGACATAGAAGAATATTACTCGGAGTTAGCAGCCGCGGCACTGCTAACACCAAGTGTAATGGTTGCATTTGAAGCAAGTCAGTTGCATGATGTCTAATGCGTGGCATTGCTTACAAAACATAAAACAATCATACCTATAAATATGAGCAAAAATACATGACAAGACTGGAAATTGACAATTGAGATTGGCTGGGAACTCTGTGGTGGCCAGGCACATCTTGCTTCAAAGTCCCTGGAGAAAACGATTTAAACTAAGCTGCAATAAAACATAACATAAAACACTAATTAGGCAAGATTAATCACATGATCTCAAACCATAAGGGTGTCGATTCCGCAAAGCGTATATATGGCAACCCTGTGGAGGTAATCTCCTCTGTTTTCTCTTTCATCTTTTTCCACTTGAGGTGGAGGTGACACAGGTGGATTGGGGGCTACGACCTGTTGTGGAGACACAGCCCTGCCATGGTAAGGTTGCAGGTGGACAAAGTGCACTATCACCATACGATCAGTTAATTGCAGCTCTGCATTGACTGGTGAGGTCAACCGTACAATCCGATGTGGGCCTTCAAAGTGGGGAGAGAACTTTTTAGTTTGTCCCTTTTTGATTGCCAGGTTTCGTAATAACACTAAATCACCTGTTTGATAAGTCGGTAAAACAGCAGTTTTGTTTGCCTGTGCAACTGTTTATAAGAAGCTTTGATATTATTCCTCTTTACCTTATACCAGATTGCTTTTAGCCAGTGGGCTAAACATTTTGCTTCCTTTATTTCTACACACTGAAGTAGTTTCTCTATTTTGAACGGCAAATTCATCGGCCGACCAAAAACAGCTTCTTAAGGGTATACCCTGAGGATTCATGTATTCGGGTGTTGTATGCAGAAGAAATATATGGTACATATCTGTCCCAATCAGTGTGCGTTTTTGCAATGTAATAGGATACCATTTTACAAATTATACGGTGTAAGCGTTCAACGCGACTGTTTGCTTTTGAATGGAAGGTTGGACGCCATTTTTTGATTCTTAGCAATTTACAAACTTGTACAAATAGAGCAGACATGAAATTGGTTCCTTGATCCATTAAAATGGCATCAGAACTTCCAAAAGGTAGTATCACACGATTTACAAACTCTCTCGCCACAGTTTCAGCTGTCATATTGGTGAGGGGAACCAAAATTAGGTAACGTGAGAAGTGATCAATAAGAGACAAAATGTACTTGTTACCTTGTTGCAACTGTGGACAAGGACCTAGGATATCTAAAGAATGAATTTCGAAGGGTGTAGATGCCTGAGGAAGTGTTTGCAGTGGCACTCACGGATGCGTATTTTGTGCTCGTTGTGCACGTGGCAGGCAAGATCTTACATACCTGTCCACATCATGTTGTCGGTATTGCCACTAATAATGTGTTGCAATTTGAGCATTTGTAGTGTGTTTTGCACTGTGACATGCTAGCATTGTCTCATGGCATTGCTGTATAATACGCTGCTGCAAGCATTCCGGTATTACCAAACGATTTCCATGGGGAGTTTTTTGATACAAAAGGTCGTCTATTACTTCAAATTCTGGCAAGGTGGCATATCTTTGACATTGAATATCCACCTGCTGTGCTTCTTTTAACTCTTCAATTGATACCTCATGCCGACCAGAGTGGCCAAGCGGTTCTAGGCACTACAGTCTGGAACCGTGCGACCGCTACGGTCGCAGGTTCAAATCCTGCTATGGCCATGGATGTGTGTGATGTTGTTAGGTTAGTTAGGTTTAAGTAGTTCTACGTTCTAGGGGACTGATGACCTCAGCAGTTAAGTACCATAGTGCTCAGAGCCATTTGAACCATCTGATTGAATGACACGCACTTTTCCACTTAACGCATCAGCATTTTGATTCAACCGACCAGGCTTATGCCGAACTTCAAAATCATATTCTGACAATTTCATGGCCCAGTGCATAAGTTTGCTGCTAGGGTCCTTAAGATTCAATAACCACTGCAGATCAGAGTGATTGGAAAGAACTGTAAACTTGTGTCCATAAAGGTAACATCTAATATATTTAATTCCAAAAAGAAGGGCAAGCAATTTATTTTCTGTAGTACTGTAATTAGTTTCTGCTTTATTCAGTTGACAAGAGGCATACCCAATGGGTTTTTCCTCACCATCTTGCACTTGGCTTAGGATATATGCTACAGCAAATTCAGATGCGTCACAAGATGAAGTAAAAGATTCAGCGAGGTCTGGGGAAACAAGTAGAGGTGAACTAGTTAAAATAGTTTACACTGTTTGAAAGGTGGTCGAACATTCATCCATCCACACAAAAGGAGTATCCTTTTTCAACAATTTAGCATAGCACCATAATCTTTAACAAAATGGCGGTAATAAATTGCAAGAACAAAGGAAGGATTGCAATTCCTTTAAATTTATTGGAATAGGAAAAGTGTCTACTGCTTCAATTAATCATTGATCAAGCTTGACTCCGCTGGAACTGATGACATGACCTAAATACTGCACTTGTGATTGAGCAAAAGAACATTTTTCTAATTTTAAGCTTAAATTAGGATTTTGCAATCGCAACAATACACTGCGTAGATGTTCAGCATGTTCAGCAATGGATTTTGAAAATATAATTATATCATCAAGATACACAAGGCACACAGTAGGTTTCAACCCACGTAATAGCAGATCTGCAAATCACTGAAAGGCTGTTGGCATGTTGTGAAGCCCAAAAGGCAACCTTAAGAATTCATATAAGCCACCAGGCACTATGAAAGCAGTCTTAGCTTGATCTTGAGGAGCAATTGGAATTTGATGATACCCACTGCACATGTCTAATGTTGTAAAGTACCAGCAATTGCCCAGACAATCGAGTGTTTCATGGATCCAGGGTAATGGATAATGATCTGGGGTAGTAACCTTGTTTAGTGCTCACATGACTACACAGAGGTGATAGGATTTTTCTCCATCTATAGATTTCTTTGGAATGACTACAATTGGGCTAGACAACGCACTAGAAGAGGGTTGTATTATTCCTGCTTCTAGTTGCTGTTGTATAGTTTCCTCTACCACTGACTGAAGATGGTATGGAATTCAGTACCCTTTTTGAGCTATTGGCCTAGCATTTTCGGTTGGAATCTCATGTTGGATTAGATCTGTTGCCTGTAAATATTTCCCGTCTTCAGACAACCATGAATACTCATTCAATACTTCACTTATTAGCTTTTGTTCATGCAATGGTAGGTGACTAAGCTCAGCTTTAAACTTATCTGTCAGATGTGATGTGATTGTCAAAACGTGTTGAGAGGCAGAAACTGTTATAACCTTTAATCACAATAATTGCGTGGATATTCACACTCTCTCTTAGAAACAATAGCTGATCACATGATTACAACTCAGTCTCTCATATTTGACTGCGTAGCTAGGTGGCGCTCCCGTGCTCAGCCGATTTGCGGAGCGCCTCTATCGCCGTTTGTGCATACTGTCGTGGCGGCACTGTTAAATGTCGTGGCACTATCACAACACTTTTCCCCCCTTGAAAAAAAAAAAAAAAAAACACTCACTTCCTTGGAGACATGGACAGCGCGGAGACATCCATGGCCTCTTGTGAGGCCCCGAGGAGATCCCGCGCAGAGACACGAGAGTATGGTCGAAAATGTCCAGGACGGAAGCTCGTGCATGGAACGTGCCTCCTGGATGAGATGATGGGTGAAAACTCCGGAGCAGCATCCATAGGTGTCTGGGACCTGGGGGTGTGCTCCAGCGAGATGGGTCCCGGAGAAGGCGGCGTCGCGACTGGGGCCAGTTCTGGCGTACTCGGAACCGGTAGCGACGTCGGCTGCATCAACATGTACGGTAGATCGGCAGCAGCAACAGGACTGGCTTCTCGGGCTGGTGGAGGTGAAGGAAGGGGCGGTGGCACCGGCGTGGCCACCACTTGTGGGTGCATCTAGTCGTAATGGCAAACAACCGTGTCGTTGTCCGTATGTATTTCGCAAAGCCGGCGGCCGCGAAGAGCCTTGACGACCCCTGGAATCTATTTAGGGCTAGATCCATACTCTCGTGCCCACACGTTGGCGCCCACCGAGTATTTTCCCGCACTAGGGGACACAGCACAAGGCCTGACAGGGTGAAGCAGGTGCAGTAGAGTGCGTGGTTGGCGGCCGTGCAAGAGTTCAGCAGGGCTGCTATCACCCAGAGGCATGAAGTGATAAGAACTCAGAAATTGCAGCAGAGCGTCATCTGTGGAAAAATCACTAAGGAATTTTTTCATTTGGCTTTTGAAAGTGTGGACAAGGTGCTTGAACTCCCCATTCGATTGTGGATGGAAGGGCAGTGCTGTAACATGATGAATCCCTTGCCCAGTACAAAATCACGGAAGGCCTGCGAAGAGAACTGAGGGCCATTGTCCGTGACGATCGTGGATGGAAGACCTTCTAGCGCAAAGATTTTGGACAAAGCCAGCATCGTCACTGCAGTGGTCGGCGACGGACATCGAACAACAAACGGAAACTTTGAGAAGGTGTCAATCAACAGTAGCCAATAACTACCAAGGAAGGGGCCTTCAAAGTCAGTGTACACCCATTCCCATGGTTGCGCCAGATCAGGCCATGGAGAGGGCATTGTATGAGGTGCTGCCAGCTGTTGAGCACACTGACCACACGCAGAAACCATGTGGGTGATGTCCGAATCAATACCAGGCCAATAAATGTGCCTGCGGGCCAGGGACTTAGTCCGAGAAATACCCCAATGGCCTTTGTGCAACAGTTTGAGAACATCTTTGTGAAGAGAGGCTGGCACCACGACCCGTGGAGATGCGCCATCTGTGGCCAGAAGAACAACACCATCACGAACAGACAGACGAAGGCGCAAGGCATGGTAGTTGCGAAGGGGATCTGATGCCTGGCCCTTGGTCCTGTCTGGCCAACCCCATTCAACAAAACCTATCACCTGACACAGGACCGGGTCCCACGCAGTAGCTAACACGACCTGCGAACCTGTAAGTGGAAAACCCTCGACCGCACGATGTTCTTCCTCATCAATGTGGAAACAGAGTAGTTCATCACGATTGAAAACCGGGTTGGGGCCCATCGGCAATCGTGACAATGCGTCAGTGTTGGTGTGGGGCGATACTGAATCTCATAGTGAAAACGAGACAAGTATAAGGCCCAACGTTGCAGGCGGTGAGCTGCCTTATCTGGAAGCAACGCCGATGGGCTGAACAAAGAGACCGGCAGCTTGTGGTCAGTGATGAGGTGAAACTTAGAACCATACAAAAAAACACTGAACTTTTTTAGAGCATAAATGATAGCGAGCGCCTCCTTTTCGATTTGAGAGTAACGCCATTGCGCATCGTTGAGGGTCTTGGAAGCATAGACGATGGGTCGGAACGACCCATCCTCATACCGATGGGCGAGAATAGCCCCTAGGCCATACTGTGATGCGTCAGTCGCCAGAACCAAGTGCTGACCTGGACGGAAAGTGGCAAGACAAGGCGCCGACTGCAAATGAGCCTTCAGGCAGACAAAAGCCTGCACATACTCGTCGGACCAACAGAAAGGGACGTTTTTGCGTAACAGCTGATGCAGAGGATGAGCTACCGCTGCTGCGGGTGGAATGAATTTGTGATAATAAGGAATCTTGCCTAGAAATACCTGAAGTTCTTTGACCATAGACGGCTGGGGTAGAGCATTAATGGCTGCAACGTGCTGACGTAGAGGACGTATACACTCACTGGACAAGTGGAAACCAAGATACACTATGGAGAGTTGGAAGAACTGTGACTTGTCCAGGTTGCAGCTCAACCCAGCCGAATGCAAAAACCCGAAACAGTGAACGCAAATTGTGAAGGTGCTCCTCAGTAGAGGCTCCCGTGACAACAATGTCATCCAGATAGTTTATGCAGCCGGGAACAGAAGCCATGAGCTGTTCCAAAAACCGCAGAAAAATGGCTGGCATGCTAGTGATGCCAAATGGTAACCGATGGTACTGATACGAACCACAAGGAGTGTTGATGACGAGAAATTCCTTGGAAGAAGCATCCAGCGGCAACTGATGGTACAGCTCCGATAAGTCAAGTTTGGAAAAGAACTGGCCCCCAGTGAGCTTGGTGAATAACTCCTCAGGACGGGGAAGAGGATAAGTGTCACTGAGGCTCTGAGTGTTGACAGTGGCTTTAAAATCACCACACAATCGCAGACTCCTGTTTGGTTTAGAAACCACCATGATTGGCGATGCCCATTCGCTGGAGGTAACAGGAAGGAGAATCCCTGAAGCTGTTAACCTGTCTATCTCAGCCTTGACAGGTGCACGCAACACCACTGGAATTGGGCGTGCCTGGAAAAACTTAGGGCGAGCTGTAGGTTTAAGAGTAATGTGGGCTTCAAAATCCTTGGCACGACCCAGACCAGCAGAGAACACGGACGAAAATTCAGACCACAATCCATCCAGCTGTTGATACGGAATATCCTCAGATATGAGGTGCACATCATCATCAATGGAGAACCTGAACAACTGGAAAGCATCATAACTGAACAGGTTTTCAGTGCCCGCATGATCCACCACATAAAATGTGAGGGGCCTAACAACAGACTTGTAGGCAGTGGAAGCATCAAACTGGCCAACGATAGGAATTTTCTGTTTATTATAAGTTCTCAGAGACAAGGTAGGGGAGCCCCAACTCCAAATACGTGCGAGAATTAATGAGAGTTACTGCAGAGCCAGTGTCCACTTGCATGCGAATGTCTTTATCCAGAACACGAACAGTAACAAACAACTTATTTGTTTGAGAAAGCACAAAGTTAACATTCATGTCCGATGCCTCGTCCTCGTCGACAGGAACTTTAGGGGACTGACACGCAGAAGCAATGTGGCCTTTTCTCCTACATGAATTACATGTGGCCCAATGTTTTGGACACGCGGCCCTGTCATGCTGTACAAAACAATGTGGACAAGAAGGAAGTGCGGAACAAACCTGCTTCGGTGGTTGCTGTTTTTGCTGTGAGCATTGCAGCCCAACGCGATGTAGTTTACGCGAGTGAACCGCCGCCACATCTTCGTTCCTGTGAAACAGGCAAATTGTCTGTGTCGAAAGTTGACTGTACAGTGCCTACATCACACCACGCGTCTATTTGCGCACCAGCAGAGTGAGACACTTCAAAGGATTGAGCGATGCTTAGAACTTCCGACAACGACGGGTTTGGTAGTTGTAGGGCACGTTGCCAAACTTCTTTATCAGGAGGAAGACATAGAATAGCATCCCTAACCACTGACTCAGCATAAGACTCATGATGAGTGTCCATGACAAACTGACATTTCCTTCTCAGACCGTGTAGTTCCGCCGCCCAAGCCCGGTAAGATTGATGGGGTTGTTTGCGACACCCGTAGAACGCCACGCGGGCGGCAATGATGTGGTTGCTTTTTCGGTAATAGTTAGACAATAAGTCACACATTTCTTGGAAGGACAGAGAGGCAGGTTCCTGCAGAGGGGCTAACTGAGATAGCAGCTGATAGATCCGTGGGGAAATCCAAGATAGAAATAACGACTTACACATAGGAGCATCGACAATGCCGAAAGCCAAGAATTGTTGCCGCAAAGGCTTCTCATAATCTTCCGAGCCTTCAGCGGCCTCGTCATAAGGAGGAAATGGAGGCGGAGAAGAGAAAGACAGACGATGAGTAAGCGACGTCGACAACGCCTAAATAGCAGCCGTCAGCTGTGTTTGTTGTGCCTGAATAGCAGCCGTCAGCTGTGTTTGTTGTTCAATGAGCGCTTGCATAAGCTGTTCCATGTCTGCCCCATCACGAACACACAAATCCACAACACAGTGAAAATATCCGACCTCATCGTCAAAAAGTGTTATAACCTTTAATCACCAATAATTGCGTGGATATTCAAACACACTCACTTAGAAACAATAGCTGGTTACATGATAACAACTCAGTATCTCTTATTCGACTGCCGTGCCGTGACATGCGGCCGGCACTGTTCGTAGCTAGGTGGCGCTCCCTTGCTCAGCCGAGTTGCGGAGCGCCTCTATCGCCATTTGCGCGTACTGTCATGGCGGCACTGTTAAATGTCGTGGCACTGTCACAACAGAAGCAGTCTTTTTCTTTTTCAGAGAAGGGGTTTTCATTGGTAACTCATCTTCTGATATAACCTGTAAGCTGGCTAATACTGTACCACGTGGTATTAAATTTTGCTTGTGACTAGAATTGTCTAAACATATGGGTACACAGATTTCTTTCTGTACTTGCTGCACTTTGCACAGGCTATGTTTTACGTGGACCTCCATCTGGTCAAGAGTTTCATTCTGGCAGAGTGGACCTCCCAAGAAATGAACCTCTTCAGATTCACATACCCCGACAGGCACCCAAAGGATCTTTCCTGTGCCTTTTGGTATCTCCACAGGATTATTGGCTTTTAGCATCATTATGGGAGACTCTGAAACTTGGGAAACAGATACTTTTTTCCCAGCTTTGCTTGCCCACAATGTGCAGTCACGTCCAAAATGATGCTCGTTGTCGCTGAACTGGACAGTATTTAACCTATAGTCAATAACTCACTGGAGATGACGAAGAAAGGCACTACCCAGGATGATGTCGTAATCCGTGTGCCTGTTCCATACAACCTCCATCATAAAAGCATATTCTGTGGAGTCCAACATGAACTTAATGCAACAGCTGTCATCAGGTTTCACTATGCCGAGACCAATACCACTGATATGATATCGTGGCGGTTGCAATGTTCTTTTATCTCTCTTCGATAAAAATGCCAAGCTGATCTCTGCCCTGTGTCAATTAGCATGCATATTGGTTTGTGGCCTCTAACACCATCGACAACCACGCTTGATACCTGCACGATTCCCTTATATGCTAGTGGGGTCACTATTTTTAATGGTAGCCAGGAGTGGTGGCACTTCCTGCCCCACAGCTGTTTCCCAAATTCTGTGGTTGGTTTGCATTTCCCCTGGAATTTGCAGGTGGTTGTGGCCTACTATTTGGACACTGCACACATTGGTGACCCATGTTCCTGCACCAATGACAATATGGTAAGTAACATTGCTCTGCCACATGTCCTTGTCTATTACAGTGTGCACACTTAGTGTCATTCGAAAAGACACGTCGGGACTCGCTTTGCCACGTGGAGATGGCCACAAATAAGCTTGCCTCCTCTCTCAAAGATGGTAATGGAATGGCTTTGTGTAAGATTCTGGGGGAAGCTACCTTGATTTCGCCCTCTATTTGAGGGTTTATGCCATGAATAAACACGTCTATTGCACGACATTCTGATTCTTCCAACAGAACCTTGTTACGAGCATCATTGGCACTTAGTGCATATGTGTGGCATGCGACACCTCTAATCCTGTCCGCGAATTCTTCTAAATCCTCACCCATTTTTTGCTTAAGAGTGGAAAGCAAGTCACGATAGTAATTAGTACCACATTTGTCTGTATACCTTTCAATCAACCATGTTGCAAGGGACTAGAAGGTAGGGGCATTTTTCAAGCTCTCGGCTGACTGCATGTAGTTCCGCACTTCGACGGTGAATTTCATTTTCATCATGTTTAAGAGAAATTTCTGGTGTTCTGGATATTCTGGACAAGTGTTTGAATATTCTCATGTGGCTTTCCAGCAAACGCCAGAATAAACGCTACTGCTGGAGAGCTCCGCACCAAAGGAGAGGTGGCTACTTCCACAGGTGATTCTGCACTAGCACTTGCTTAACAACATTAGATTGCGGAGAAGCCACTTGAAGATCATCTATCTGTTGCTTAAGCTCTGTATTAGTTAAAATTAATTGATTTATCTGGGTCTGCAGTGCCGAGAGGTGTTCTTTATCCTCTTCAGCTGCTCCTGCCTCCAATTGCTACCTGGTGGTCGGCATGTTACAATAGTGTGACGCCACTTGTTCATCAGGATAGAGGTCAGGAGCAGTGGGCATTATGAAAATGGAAATTAATGAAGTTGGAATGGACCCTGTTTATTCATGTAACGATGGTACATGGGTGCCTACGTAGGACTGAGCATCCCCAAGAGGGGTTGCTGTCTGTTCATCAGGAGGCTTGAGAAGAGAGGCAGAGGCTAGAGGAGTGACTACTCGGGGCTGTGGTCAGAAGCTAAGAGAGTGCTGAGCTGTTTACAAGCCGCCCTCACTGCTCCTGGCCGCATCCCCACGAGATAACACGATTAGTCTCTGATTGGAGAATTGATTCCGCCAACGCGCCTTGCTAATAACGTACCCTTGTCAGTGCAATCAACCTGTGGGACTAGAGCCTGACCGAGGAGCATATGGCAGGAATGTGCCGACCACGGTCTTCCGGCCAGTACCTTCCACCACAGTATGCCCAAGCCAGCTGCGGCCATGCATTATGAATGGAAAAATTATTTAATAAAATTTTTTCGGCAATGATCCCTCTTGGGAGGTCTTCTACCTGCACATTGGATTGCATCAGTGCCAAGGCTGTAGGTTTTGTATGGTACTACACCAATTACATCTGAAAATCCTTCCAATTCTTCACCTGGTTTTTGCCTTAATGTAGAAAACTTACTGTGGTAGTAACTAGTCTCACATTATTCTGAGAATCTTTCTGTTAATCCCTTTGCCAGTACTTCAAATCTCGTCAAATGGCTCTGAGCACTATGGGACTTAACATCTATGGTCATCAGTACCCTAGAACTTAGAACTACTTAAACCTAACTAACCCAAGGACATCACACAACACCCAGTCATCATGAGGCAGAGAAAAATCCCTGACCCCGCCGGAAATCGAACCCAGGAACCCGGGTCGAAGTGTGTCAGCAAACTCCACATATATATGAGTGTTTCCCATTAATTTAAATTTTGTTACAAATAGTAAAAATCAACTTTTATAATCACAAAAATTACCTGTGTCATGGATATTCTGCAAAAACGAGTGGACATTTTCATCAGATTTTCCTATGAATGAGGAGATAAAAGCAATTGCTGGAAAAAGTATCGGTTATGTGTGTGGCAGCAGTGCTGATTCCTGTTTTACTTCTCTCTGCTCCACCACAAGGTCTGTAATTCTATCTATTAACACACTTACTATTTGTTTTGCTATCCACCTCACTGACCTCATACAGAGGTGTACAAGAAATAGGAGGGATAGCTGAGACAACGGCTATAGATGTGTTTGTACTTGGAAATGATCCACAAGTGGGTCTTCAAGTTAAGCTGGTCTTGTCCACTTCCCCACATGAAGCAGTGCAGGCATACCAGTTTGTTTCCACCTCCATGTAAAATAATGAACCGAAATGTTGCATATTTACACAAGCAGATAAATGTCACTGATACGGTCAGTTTAGCTATATTACCAAATGATGCCAGGCACCTTATTGTTCTAATTTCCACCAGGTAGGACGTCTAAGAATGCATTGCTAGCACCCACAAATCTGACAAAGTTGTGGCTGCACTTCCCCATCTAGTAATAGAGGAAACAGAGACAATGTAAGACATAATCAGGGCAAAAACAAAGAGCCAGGCACAGCAAGCCCCCCAACAACCCCAGAGAAGAGAGAAGCCATGCCAGGATGTGAATTGGTCCAGTGAAAAGCAAAAGTGGAATAATCATAAAGCTATCACACAAAAAAGGCAGAGAAGCAACAAAAGGGTGACACTATCTTCCCAATGGCCACATTCCCATTTAAACTCCTGTATGAAAAATGGCACACCATCACCATCTGTTGGACCAGTTGGGCCTCTAAGCACCAAAATCCACTTTGTCCAGTATGCATCCAGTCCACCCTATCCCTGCTCAGTGCACTATCAAGAAAATGTGAGAAGACAAGCAGACTGAGATCATTAGTATTAGTGAAGAAATATTCAGGAGAAGTAGGATTTTGGAAGAACAGGAAATCATATAAGTTGTAAAGGAAAATGAGGATTTTGCCAAAAGGAGGGTAAAAGTAGACATAAATAGGCCCAATGTAGGGACCCCTCTGGATGTGAATGAAACAACAGAATGAAGAATTGAGAATAGATGCAACCACTGCCATTGTCGTACCCTAACACACCCCATATAATGTGTTGCTGTTATGTGTTACTGGGTCAGTGGAAGTATGTAAATTGATGTTGTGGGTACAATCTCTCACACTTTTAACCCATGGCCACTTATGCTACTGACTCAGAAAGAGTTGCTCACAGTCCTCAGTTGTAAAGCTTATTTTGCATTAATAAACTATTGTCAAGTGCTGTAGTGTCATTTTCCAAGTTCCTTCTTTTGCTGCATCGTGTGCTGTGTGGTACTGCAAAGACATGATTCCCATTTGAATACATTTGCTTTGATTCATGTTTATGCTGTGTCTTTATTTGCTGCTATGTTTATGGTTAGAACAAGGATTATCTCCACTACAGAGATGGAGTGCCAGAGTGTCAGCCTCCTCCATATCTTACATATTGGTTTGCCTTGCCTTAACTTGTGACAACCTGTGTTTTGGCTATGTCCATGATCAATGAATTACCTTGTCCATAGGAGCTAACATTGCATTATTATCACCCAGAAACACCTTAGTGTGTGACACATCTGAGAAATAAAGACTCATGAAATATAATTTTGCACATAAAGCATTTATTTCCAGTAAAATCTGATTTATAAACATGTCAAGTAGTTGGTAATGTCAAATCATTCCTAGCTCCATAAGACACTTACAGTTATATGTTTTGTTGGCTGACAGAGAATTATTTTAATTCCTACAGTATGGAATCAATAAGAAAAACCTTGGAGTTATGTCCACTTGTCGGACACAGTTATTTAAGTGACTTATGAGTACAGTCTACATTCCTATGATTGCTTTAGAGATCTGTATCACAACATGTTACAGTTACATCTTACTCTCAAATTCCACAGTGACAATGAAGTAGAATTTCATTGTTTTCTTCCATTACTGTTTAGTATATGCTACTGGCGCCCTACCTGACTGATTTAATTCAAACCACTCTTCCCTTGGCCAATCAACCAATTAAAGTATGATTGTTCTTGAACTGCCAGCAGTGAGGTTTCCCAACCACCTTTTATATGTTGTTATGTAGTAATAAATCATCAAGTTTGTAAATATGGGTGTGAAAGTGAAATTAGGGAAAATGGTGAGAAGTACAGAGTAAGTACACAGATTCCCTTGGGCAACAAACACTTTCTTAATGTCAAAACTTATAAAAAATTAAAGCCACTTTCAAGGTATCACTTACTGAAAGCAAGTGGAAATAATTGTTAAGCTTTTGTGATTCTGTAACTATTACGGAATTGGCCATTGATATCATTCAACCACATAAGTGTAAGCTCTTTACTTGACAGCTATTTAAATGTGCGTACCAGCCAGGCGTGTGAGATGCCATGTTGGAGAGGCAGAGCTTATTCTTACACACACACACACACACACACACACACACACACACAAAAAACTGTCTCCTATCATGCTGCGTGGACACTGCCGAGACATCTTCGCACTCCCCTTTCCTCGCCTTCAGGCAGACATCACTTGAGCCAACGTACATGTACCCCTTCCCTTCTGCCCCTCACCAGCCACACTAGACAATGGATGCTGTGATTTCAAGCAGCCACAGCTGACCATGTGCAATATTGTGCTATCCAGAATGACCAGCTTATAGTGATTTGAGCTGAAGTTTTATTCTCAGACCAGATCCCACAAGCAAACACATACACAATAAACCAATAGGGGTACACAAACATCTCTAGTAGACTTCTTATTCTCAAAAATGACCTCATTGATAGGTAGATACATTAATGTAATGAAACCACACTTAATTAGCCTTCATGATGTCTGATGATAATACTGGAAGCCTCTACTATGGGGTAATGTGCTAGTCACTAAATCATGATCGGTATATGCACAGCTCAGTCGCATGATGAAAGGTAGATTCGATAGAACTCCAGTTGGGAAGTTTAACATAGTGGAACAATTTAGTTTGTACTTGGGTGGTGATGCAATGGAATAATTCCCTCCAGGAATTAACACAATGAATAGTGCTCTCTTGTACATGGTCTCCTGAAGAGTTACCAAGAAGATTGATGCTCTATTTATTAAGATTTATTGAATGTGAATGCTGTAAGACATCACACATATTATGAATTAATTTCAAATTGCAGTTGTCACAGCAGTCTGTGTTTTGTTATCTCCTTAGAGATTCTCATTATTCTGATGTAACCATAAATGCTGGAACAAAGATGCGAAATGAAAGACCAGAGAAGGCAATGAAGAAACAGCGGCCAATGGTGCGCCACACACGGCACACCCACTGCAACAGCTGCATACAAACGCAGCTCCTCCTAGCATCAGTGCACAAGGTCAACCTGAGTCTGCAACATTATTAGTGCTATGCTGTCAGTA
Source organism: Schistocerca gregaria (assembly GCF_023897955.1). Taxonomy (NCBI): domain Eukaryota; kingdom Metazoa; phylum Arthropoda; class Insecta; order Orthoptera; family Acrididae; genus Schistocerca; species Schistocerca gregaria. The sequence goes on along the minus strand of NC_064925.1, from coordinate 52,820,401 downwards.
TCAAGTGTTTGCACTATTTTCATATCGCCTCTCATTAGTGACACTTGCTTAAAGAAAGTTAAGTATTGTCAGTTTGCTTTCTGTAAATAAAACCACTAATTTTATTTGTTTGAAACTGTTGTATAGAATTCTGAGAATTCTGCATCCCGTAGGCACCATAGTAGAGATGAGTGGGCAAGAACCCACAACTGACGATGAATCTATACCCAAACTATGTGCCGACGGCCATGACCATATTCCTGCTGGTGTCTTAATTCTCCCTTGTCTTTACTTTTCAGGGGCACTCACTTTGCTTTACCCTTTTCTTGTCATTTTTGCTAATCAGTGTTTTCAGGTGGGCATTGCAGACATTCCTTTGATTTTGTCACTATTTTCCCCTTGTATCTTTTTTGCATTTGTGTCTTCTAATATGGCCACCCCTCCTGTTCCGCCCCTTGCTCAGGTGCCACAGCCACAAGCATTAGATGCCACACAGCTAATGCACATATTTCTGTTTCAGACCACCCAGATTTCTACACTTCTCAACATGGTGCAGCAGCTACTCACCAATGCTGCACGCCCGACAGAACTAGCTCCGCCTACTACAGCTACTATACCACCTTTTCGTAAATTTTGTTAACAGGGTGAGGAATGGCTTGAGTGGCTGTCACAGTTTGAGGCAGAAATCATTGCCCACAATGTATGAGGTACTGTGAAAATTCCGTATATATTATCAATGGTAGGAAGTCCAGTGTTCCACCTTATCAACAAACTTTTTCCTGAGGCTACTCGGAGTGAACTGTCTTATGAAACGGTTATCTCTTTGCTAACTACCTATTATGACCAACAAGTGAATGCAGCTAGGTATCAATTGTTGAATTGCAAAAAATGGTCAGCACAGACATATTGCAGTATGCATGCAGATGTGATGTATCCCTGATCAGAGACAACAGTGGACAAAGTTGCAATTCTTAACAGAGACACTGAAGGCATTCAGCAATAGTAAACCCAATTCTGGGTCACCATTGTGAGAGGTGGAGCTTCACTCCTGGGAAAAGGAAATGGTAGTTGGAACGTTCAGGGAAGCTACAAATGTGTATAGCATAATTTGGTATCTGTCGTTAGCGTCTGATAGGTAATGGAGGGACTTCAGTCTTGGCTAGTAGGTTGTCCACAGGGCTAGTTCAGAAGGCTCCTGTTTCAAGTTGGACCCTACAGTGATGAATGGAGTCCAGTATCCACAATGCTGAGGGTGATTCTCAATCATATGCTAGACTCCCACAATTAAGACGGGATAGACTCAGGGCTCTGTAGAACCGCAAAAGGGTAGAGTGAGCTGCACCCCACCTGATGTTACTGAGGCAGCAAAGTGTACTGAGGTGCTGCCAGCACCTTCACTTAAGTTAGTGAAGATGGGGAAACCACGTCAGCTGGGAATTGAATGCCAGGCCCAAAAAACAGTGTATCTCAACTACAAGAAATAACTGATCATCATTTATGTAAAACTCTGTGTGTGGTCAGGCAATAAGACATTAACAGAAGTGCATGACAAGAGTCTTGGCAGTTGAAAACCAAAAGACATGGATGAGAGCTCATAACTGAGCCTTTTACATGGTTCCCTGTAGGGGATGCTGAGCATCACCCACATTAGAGGAGCAACAATAAAAGCAAAAATTGTTGGCATTTAAGGAGGGAAATACTGAAGATGCCTCCACTGCTGTTAGACCACCATTGATGGCCTCCAGAAAGAGGGGCATATGCAGTACATAGTCCTGCAGGACCCTGTCCTCTTCATTATGGTGGGTTCTGAGTGAAGCACTCATTTGAACCTGGAAGGCACAGTGTGACAGGAAATTCTTGCAAAAATTTGAGTGGACCCTGGAGAGCCCACTCATGTAATGTAGTAAGTATGTGGTGACACCAAGTCATGTGATAAGCCTTCTGTAAGTCGAAAAAGACAACAATGAGGTGCTGATGATGTGCAAAGGCCATCTGGATTGTGGACTCCAAGTGAACCAAATTATCAACAGTGGAGGAGCTTTGCAAAACCTGACCTGAGATGCAGCCAAAAGACACCAAGACTCAAGGAGAAAATAGCCACTTGCTCACCATGCATTTGAGCAACTTGCAGTGAATGTTGATAAAGTGGATTGGGCAATAACTGCCCATCCGTATGGGGTTCTTATCCAGTTTAAGCACTAGAACTATGGCACTTTCTTGCCACTGAGATGAGAACTCACCCTTATTCCAGATCCAATTAAAGAGGACAAGGATGTGACACTGACAGTCCGCTGAGAGATATTTCAGCATTTGGTTGTGATGCAGGTTGGCCCCAGTGGTCATACCAGGGCAATGGGCTAGGGGACTGGAGAGTTCCCATTCAATGAATGAAACATTATATGGCTCCAGGTAGTGGGTAGTAAAAGATAAGAGCATTCACTCCATCCACTGTTTAATGAACTGAAAGGCAGGGTGGTAGTTTTCAGGTGAAGATGTGGATGTGTAACGCACCAGTAAAATGTTGGGCAACAGTATTGGGATTGGAATACACAGCACCATCTAAGGGAATATTAGGTACAACCACAAGGGACTTAACCTGTAAAGGCATCTGATCTCTGACCATACCTGTGAGAGAGAAGTATGTGATCCACTGGTGGAAAAATACCATTCCTAGGATTTGTGTTTTTGTCATTTTATGAGATAGTGGACAGGGGCATGGGGGCGTTTAAAGACAATGAGGCACTCTGGTGAAAGGTGTCACTTATGGTGTTGGAGAGCCCACTTATGATCTCTAATGGCTGTAGTGATCTCTGGGTCCACCAGGGTACCTCTTCCAATGGTGGGATCCCAAGGAAGAGGGGATGGTTTCGTTGGCTACCAAAAGAATGTTTGCCATTTTATGCTGAACAGCCACATCAACAGTACTATGGAGGGGCCATCTGGATGGGCGTCCAGGAGAGCAGTGCGGAGGGACAGACAGGAAGATTGGGAAACGGTCACCACCACACAGGTCACCATTTTTTTTTCCTTACTTGTTCCATAGATCACAATTATGACACTTCGTAATGATGTTGAACATGTCAGGTTAATAAAAAGTGTCTATACAAGATATTACATTAGACAAAATATTACATGACACTCAATTTTTTTTTGAGGGGATTGGGAAATTACCTACTTACGATATCCAAAAATTCATCTAATGAATAGAATGAGTTTCCATTAAGAAATTCTTTTAATTTCCTTTTTAATTGCTATATGGCTATCTGTCAGACATTTGATGCTATTAGGTAAGTGACCAAAGACTTTTGTGGCAGCATAATTTACCCCTTTCTGAGCCAAAGTCAAATTTAACCTAGAGTAGTGAAGATCATCCTTTCTCTTAGCGTTGTAGCCATGTACACTGCTATTACTTTCGAATCCATTTGGATTGTTAATAACAAATTTCATAAGAGAATATATATATTGTGAGGCTACAGTCAAGATTTCTAGCTCTTTAAATAAGTGTCTTCAGGATGATCTTGGATGAGCTCCAGCAATTATTCTGATTACATGCTTTTGTGCAATGAACACTCTTTTACTCAATGATGAGGTACCCCAGAATAGGATGCCATACAAAAGCAGAGAATGGAAATAGGCGTGGTAAGCTAATTTACTCAGATGTATATCGCCAAAATTTGCAATGACTCTAATAGCATAAGTAGCTGAACTCACACATTTCAGCAGATCCTCAATATGTTTTTTCCAGTTGAACACCTCTAGGACCTACAGTGGATAGATGGTAAAATACCAGTGCTGCAAAGGGAAATATCAATGGCTGAATGAATTCCATGTGCTACAGTGAAGTGTGTGATGGCACCAGAGTTCAAGAGACAAAGATCGAGCTGTCTTTACCACAATGAGTGACAAATGGTTATTTGCATTGAAGTCACTGAAGACTAGGAAAGGTGGGGGCAGGTGAGAGAGTAATGCAGACATCATGGGACACAATATCATCAGGAGGCAGGGGGGAGGGGGGGGGGGCAGGTCATGATGCAGGGTTATGTGCTGCCATCAGTTGACACATCAGGGCATTCAATGACATAGCTTCTGCAGCACATTGGCTGGTGCCCCAGGAGCCACCACGATCTCCAGCTTGGGCACAGAAGGATATAGAGTGTCAATTGGTGTGAGGGCCACTGGAATTTCCATCTTAGAGGGCATCTTTTTGCCTTCTGGTTCTTAGAAGACAAGGACAGAGAAAATTTCTCTGCATTGGCTTTGGGGACTGAAAAGGAATGAGAAGTCCAACAGTTAGCCTTTAGCCATCAGCTAGTGTCTGGCTGTGGACCAGCAGGATCCATAGAAGGAAGAGTCCCAAAGGGACCTCTTATTAGCTAGAGAAGCTGGAGGAGGATGAGGCACCTCCAGCTGGGGCACGGGGACCAGCATCCCCGACACGTAGGGAGTCAATGTTCATGAAGTTGGTGTGGTGAAAGTACCAGAAGAGCTCTGACCACATGGTGTGTGAGTACTAGCAGGTGGCTCTGAGGACGCACTGTAAGAGGTGTAACAGAGGAAAGCACCATCGACAGCGAAGGCGATGACGTTGCAGCTGTAGTGTGAGATTGAGTCATTTGTATGGGATTAAGACGATCATACATTTCTCTGGCCTCCTGATATGTGAGCTGGTCCAGGGTGTTATATTCTTGGATTTTCTTTTCATGCTTAAAAAGAGAGCAATCTAGTGAGCAGGGATCGTGGAACTTGCCACAGTTTACACACACGGGGGGAGGGACACAAGGAATGTTCACATGCAGTGGACATGTCCATATTCTCTGCAGACAGGGCTTGCAGTGCAATGGAAAGACATATGTCCAAACTTCATTCTCAGAGGAGGAGGAACATAGAGTTTCATGTCACACTGGTAGACCATCACCTTGACCTTATCAGGCAACATATCACCTCTGAAAACCAAGATGAAGGCCCCAGTAGCAACTCTGTTTCCTCTTGGTTCCTTATAGACACCTCATTGCGTAAAGTTGGTGTGCAGCTCATTTTCAGTTTGTGAAAGAAGGTTACAGTGAAAGATGGCACCCTGGATCATATTGATACACATGTGGGGAGTGACAGTCATGAAAATGTCACCCAAATTTTCACAATTGAGCTGCCAGTGTCTGGGCAGGGGATGAGATTTAAGGAGAAAGGAACCGCTCTTCATCTCAAGAGATGGCTGCAACTTCCCCATATTTATCCTCAATGTGTTCAACAAAAATTAAAGGTTTTTTGGGCAAAAAGGTGTCTGCATTGGTCCTAGTACAGACCAGCTTTGGGGCGAGGATTTTAGTCCTTGTTGTCTAGTCCTGTATTCCTCCCATAGCATGGCCATGGAAGGAAATGCATTGTGATCATACTTCGCTGCAGCATACAAGGGCTTTCCATGTGAAGAGCTGCCATGGTGCCACACTCCCTGAATGGGGGCTCTCCTCATGGGCATCACCCAGCCACAGAAATGCTACCAGAGTAATCCATTGCTGGGAGATCCTGTGCTCAAGTCATGATCGGCACCTGCTCCATGGCATAAATGGGGAATGTGCAGTGCAGGCACCAATAGTGCAATCCCTGCATGGTCAGGGGGCTACCACCATGCAGATACTTGATGACACCCCCTCCCCCCACCACAATGGGATAGCTACTGTGCTGGGATTTGGGTGTACGACAACAGACAGGAAGGGTTCGAGGGTGGAAGGGGGCATGCACCACAGTGGGTGACCCTCCCTTCCTTTCATGACAAGCAGTTCTGTAAAAACTGGAAAAGATGGTAGGTTAAAGCCAATAATGGAAACCATATAATCATTAATGAAAGGTGAAGACAGCACCGAGAGTGAAACCAGAAAACAAGACCAAAACCATGAATGAAGTCCAGGTAAGGTCTGCACCAAAAGGACCATCTAAAGGAAAGTCAGAGGAGGTAAGAGATAGCTGAAGTGTAGGTTTGCAGTGCAGAAAGGGGAAGTAATGCTGCAAAGACAGGGACTCCATGGTAGCCAAGTATGTACTCACCAAAGAGCAGTGAGCCCCTGGGGGGCCATTTAAGGTGTCGAAGCCGGTTGTCCTTCACATGTCTGAAGGTAGTTGGAGCATTAGAAGTCCAAACAGTATAGACTTAAATTCATAGAAGCTATCTTTTCCTGGTTAGGGCCGTCACTCTAGTTTTGCCAGTAGCCATCTGCATGTCTATGGATGAGAAATACAGTGTTCCTTTCAAACAGTCTAGGGCGCCATGAATGCATTGCAATGTACACATCATTATCTGTGATTATGTTCACTCACTGGCAGTGAACATTGAAACACCATGTGCTGCCCTCCATCATGAGGATAACAGGAGAGTACCACAGACACTCAAAAATTCAGTGATGTCATCTTGCAACATCTTCTCCACTTAATCCTCGATTGTCCATCGATCAGCCACTGGGATCCTAATTAAGTACTAGTTTATTGATGGATGATCCCCAGCATTAATATGGTGCTTTACAATTGGCCACTTACTCTGTCTTTTCTCTGCCACAGATTTGAAAGCAACCAAAAACTGACATGGTTCCTCAGTCAGGGCTATATATTACTGCCAGCTTAATAGTAGCTTCCTCCCCTACATTGTCTGCAGTGGTAGTGCAGCATGAGTTATCATCGATGACATTAAGCTGCCATTCCTGGATTGAATCAGCTGACACATGCCTTTAGGCTGCTAGTGACAGTTATTGTCCAAAGTTCTTTCTTGACCACCTACAATGCCTATGACCACCACTAGCATGTAGGTGTCTTTTTGTGAGCCTGAGTAGCTGTTTGCATTTGATAAAGTCTCCACACTTCAAGTCAATGTGTAGACCAATGACTGTCACTCATCTTGCTGATCATGATGGGATAACAAAGTCTTCAATGATAAACAACCACACAAAACAATATTTGTGATGCGTGCTTTGCTGAAATGTCTTTGCCAGTATGGAGCTCTGATCTTACACAGTTCATGAGTGCTTGTAATTCCTGCAAGAAGTTCCATCTGAGAATAACATTATGACTACAATCTGATAAAATGATAAATACAAAGGGCTATGCTCCATCACTGTTAATTATTCTTGCAATATATGTTGTTATTGGCTGGACATATTTCCCATTTGAGACCTTCAGCACAATAGCTTTACTGTCACATAGCATACTCTCCTTTAGCTGATGACAAAAACTTTTGAGATTACAGAAAAAGAAGTACCCAAGTTGACTAGTTATCAGACAGGTTGGATGCTGATGAGATTTATTGTCATCTTGGTGACTGTTGTCTGTGAAATATTTCCTTCTCTGGTGGCCTCACCTCCACAGATGGTTACTTCACTGTTTTTCTGAATTCAGCATTTAGACAAGTGGTTGGTATCTCCATATGGCAATGAGGAATGGCTATCAGGTGTTGGGGAATGAATTTTTCCTAGGCATGATGATTGGTTTTGTCTCATAGGTAAGAAATAGTAGTGTGAATTTGGCTGGCACAAATAGGACAGGTTGATATCACGCAACATAATAGTTGCAGAATGCAGCATAATATTGTAGAGCACTGATCTTTCTTTGCAGAATACACAGCATGTCCAGGCTGCCCACAGTGAAAATATAAAAATATGTTGCTATTCGATCTCCAAATCTCTGTTTTTTTGCAGGGCATTGTACTTAGTGGAAGGAATGGTTGTACCTACATTGGTACAGATGCTGGGTTGTAATTTGACAATAGTGTATTAGTTCAGGTTGGCCAAATCCATTTTTTTGTGGTTCTCTTGACTACTAGCAGAGATTGGTGCTAAAGATCGAAGCACCTTCTCTTCAATATTCTCTATAGTTTCTCAATGTTTGGGGTCGTGGCTGTTATTTCTGGTGCACTTTGTCTGACATTTCTGGCTGCCATACATTGCTGGATCTGTTCTCTTAGTATCTGTGTATGAGAGAGGTGAGCTCACAGTGATCTTCCACAACTGCTATGGGGACTATATGCTGTAGTCAGACATACTTCTTTCATCTAATGCTTTTTCTGTTGTATTTCCTCAACTCACTGGCAGCTCTTGATGAACTCCTCCCTTGTGAAATCCTTTACCACAGAGCTTGGTACTTGTCCTCTGTGACTCCTTTCATCAAGTATGAAATCTTTTAGGCTTTTGTCACGTTAAGATTCACAATGCAGCATAGTGCCAAAACATTCTGTATGTATGACTGTGTCATTTCCTCATAACACATGATCCTGTTCTTCAATCATTATTCTGCTAAGTGGACTTGTTGCCGATTATCACCAAATTCTCTTTATTGTTCTCAAACCACCTCTGGGTTACACCATCCAAGAAAAAGTATACATCTGTCAAATGTGTACTTTGACATCCCAACTGTTGATTTGGTGACATGGTCAACTCCTTTCAGATGTTTCATTGAGGTTTGACCAGCATCTCTGGAAAACTCTGATGAATACCTGATGACTAATTTCTATTTTGGAATCCATCTGTCCCTGAGTACACAGACCTGAAGGATGACGTACTGCTTGTATCCTGGTTCCTGTCCATGTAGGTGATGGCTGTTGAGTTACCTAATTGGAGCCATGGTGATGTACATGTTTTCAAGTATCTGGTGTCTCCACCAACTGATATAAGGTTGAACCCTGATCAAGTCAAGATATGAAGGCAAGGTCATCAAAAAACTAGCAAACTTAGAACTGAAAGCACATTTATTACTAACACCAACATCAGCCAGAACAGAATTGATCTCCTGGACAGAGTGTGCAGTTACTAATACCAATATTGAGTATTCCAGGGTATTTATAAAAACCTGAATATTGCACAATATACAAACTTTCAAATTTAAGGTATTATAACAACACTTCAGAAACTACAAATATAAAATTACAAACAATTGCTGGTGGCTGAGTTCGAGCTAGCAAGCAGCAGCACACCAAGCATCTGTGCTAACCAGTATGCCAGATTGCACACAGCTTGTGACAATATGAAATGAGAATTTTGAATATGTGCATTTAATAATAATCAAACAATGTAAAATCCAGGATGGACTGTGAACATATTATTAGAAGGAAATCTGCTACTCTCCATATAGCGGAGATGCTGAGTGTGGTTTCAGTTGCCTGAGACTGCATTCATGTGTGTGTGTGTGTGTGTGTGTGTGTGTGTGTGTGTGTGTGTGTGTGTGTGTCTATTGTGGACAAAGCTATAATTGTGAGAATCATTTAATAATAATGTGTGTTATGGAAACTTTATAAAGCAACTGCAAAATATTTATGTGTAAAGATAAGTCAGGTCAGTGAAACTGTGATGTGCTCCCTGTTTCAATGCCAGAAATTTTTTGCTCTATGGTTGAGGTAAAAGGGTATCATTGCTGTTTAGTCTTTTTGTCTGTAACTAAGATTTGTTTACGATTTGTGGATCTTGGAGCCACTTTAACTAATTTTTTTTCATTGAGTAACAAAGGGATGTATTTGCTTTTGTTATTTTTTCACTGACCCTCATTTGTGATATTTTGGGAAAAGATAGAATGTGTGATGTAAGGGTAAAGATATCAGTGCAGGTTCTAGATACTGAATCTCGCCCTTACTTATCTCTGCCAGAGCAGAGCACACAGGTGGAGCAGAGATGCCCCATCATGTAAATATAGAAGCGTTTTGGCTCCTCATGATTTTGTATGCATTAGTTAGTTGGAGTCTGACAGCTGTGTGGATCAGATTCAAGTGATGCATACCCAGTTGTGCATGTAAAGCATGGGAACCATGTGTCAGCATTGAAAATTGTGGTTAATATTAGTAATACACAAAATGAGAAAAAAATATATTATCACACTGATCATATTAAATCTGAAAACAATGGCTAATTGGAGGGGAGTTGTGAAATCATGTTACTGACAGTCTGTTGTGAGTGGACTTTGACAGGGAAGTTTTCTGTCATTAAGGTATGCCAAATTCAGTACCTAGTATGAAATCTTTCTGGTATCAAGAGCCCTTCTCAAAATTTTAATTGTATTACTGAACTAATTACACAGAGTAGTGAGAGTAGGAGGTTGATAGGGAATATGTCAAGAGCTTGATGCCTAATTAATATGATACCAAACAAAAGGAGTGTAACAATATTGTGAAAACCATAGTTGCTACTCACAACATACTAGTGGAGATGCTGAGTCACAGATAGTCACAACAAAAAACTGTCAGAAAATCAGATTTGGGCAAACAAGTCCTTTGTCAAAAATAGACCAAACATCATTCCCCTCCCCCCCCCCTCCCACACACACATACACATACACAAATGCAACTTAAACACACATAAACACCATCTCTGACAGCAGAACAGAGACTGTGAGCAGAGGCTCATAATGGGACAGACAACTGGGTGGTGGGCGTATGGTGGAGGATGGGGGGTGGGGGGGGTGGGGAGGGGAATAGGGATAGCATGGTAGAGGTGGGGGACAGTAAAGTGCTGCTTGTGGGAGCCTACAGGTACAAGGTGGAGAGAAGGTATGACAGCTAGGTGCAGTCGGGAGGTAAGTCAGAGGGTTGGGGGGAGGGGGAGGCATGGGTATTGGAAGAAGATAGAGGTAAAAAGATTGAGGGTGCATTGGTGAAATAGAGGGCTGTGTAGTGCTGGAATTGCAAAGGGGAAGGGGCTGATGGGTAAGGACAATGACTAATGAAGGCTGAGCCCAAGAGGGTGACAGGAACATAGGATATACTGCAAGGAGCGTTCCCACATGTGAAGTCCAGAAAAGCTGATGTTGGTGAGAAGGATCCAGACGGCACAGGCTATGAAGCAGTCATTGAAATGAAGAATTTCATGTTCGACAGTGTGCTCAGCAATGTGTGGTCCAGCTGTTTCTTGGCCACAGTTTGTCAGTGGCCATTCATGCAGACATACAGTTTATTTGTTGTCATGTCCATTTACAATGCAGCACAATGATTGGAGATTAGCAATTAGATCACATGGCTGGTTTTACAGGTAGCCCTGCCCTTGATGGGACAGGTGATTTTTGTTCCCCCTGGGAACTAGAGAAACATGCACAATGGCACCTCAAAAAACTCTACAGCCTGTTCACTTCCAACACTTGGCCTGGGTTACCACTATCCCCCACCTTTGCAACAACCTCCAAACCTTCCCCACATTCAATCATAACCTTGCCTCTCAGATCTACTACATTTACTCCAATCTCAAAAGCTCAATCCCAACATCACACAGAATCCAGAACTGAAACAGACCTAAAACACAACCTTTCCACCAAAATCCTTAGCCCCACAGAAGTATCAATCCTTTTCAAAGGCCTCACCTTTTGTCCCACTCCCAAATTCAGTCATGCACAATTTCTTAAAGACTTTCTCTTCTACTCCTGGTTACTACAGTGGAAGAACTTTTTCGCCACCAGCCCTACCAATCAGACACAACCAACGTGCAATGTTGAACCCTGACTGATTCAGTTCACTCTTCCATCCAATTGTGATCCACCCCCACTGCCCCCAAATCAGTACTGCTTAACTTCTAGAATTTCTTAACTCCAAACCTTGCCTCACCATAATTTCCCAAGCCCGTCAACATGCAAACTAATCTTACATCCACAGAAAGAACAGCAATCCACCACCTAAAAACTGATCCTGACCTTATAGTCCTACCTACTGACAAAGATTCCACCACTATTGTTTTGAACTGCAACTGCCTGGAAGTAGAAGTCCACCAGCCGTCAGATTCATCCACCTGCAAACCCTGCCATAGTGACCCCATTCTAGAAATCCAGCTGGATCTCCAGTCTCTCCTCAAATCCTTAGGCCCATCTCAGAACCTCTCGCTGGGGTCCATTTCCCCCCTCACCCCTACCATGCCTCTCACTCTTACCTTCTACATGCTTCCTAAAGTCCATGAACCCAACCACTCAGAATGCCCCATTGTGGCTGGTTACTGTGAGGCCAACACATTCAGCCTATTACCAACAACCTATGCTCTTATATAAAGATATCAATGATTTCCTCCACTGATTCTCCACAGTTCCTTTTTCTTTACTGCATGGTACCCTGCTCATCACTATTGATGCCACCTCCCTTTACACCAACATCCCCAATGCCCATGGCCTTACCACTATTGGATACTACCTTTCCCAGCATCCAATGGATTCCAGACCTAGAACCTCCTTCCTAGTCACCATGACCAACTATATCCTCACCCACACTTACTTCTCCTTTGAAGACATAAACTACAAACAAATCCAGGGTATGACTGTGAGCATCCACATGGCACCACCCTATGCCAACCTACTCATGGGCCATCTAGAGGAATACTTGCTAATCATTAATAATGCAAAACCCTGCAACTGGTTCAAATTCATCGATGGTACCTTTACATCTGAATCAAGGGTGAGAATACCACATCCACATTCCTCCAGAACTTCAACAACTTCTCCCCCATTTGCTTCACCTGATTCTACTCAACCCAGCAAGCCATGTTCCTCAATATTGACCTCCATCTCAAAGATGGCTACAGTAGTACCTCTGTTGACATAAGTTCTACCAACCACCAGCAGTATCCACACTTCAATAGCTTCCACCTGTTCAATACCAAAAAGTCCCTTCCATACAGCCTAGCCACCCACGGCTATCATGTCTGTAGTGATGAGCAGTCTCTCTCAAAATATGCTGAGGGTCTCACTGAGGCCTTTAAGGATCACAATTAACCCTCCAAACCTTGTACAAAAACAGATCTCCTGTGCCTTATCTTTACACTCACTCACCACTGTCCAACCCCAGAGGAGCATTCCCATCATGACACAGTACCACCCAGGACTGGAGCAACAGAATTACATTCTCCACCAGGGCTTTGACTACCTCTCATTATGCCCTGAAATGAGAAATGTCCCACCCACTACCCTACGCATCCTTCCACACTGATATTCTGCCACCCACTCAACCTACACAATATCTTTATCCATCCCCATACATTCTCCCACCACCAACTGCTCCAGTCTGGTCGCATACATCACCTATCCCATCAAAAACAGGGATACGTGTGAAGCTAATCATGTGATCTAAGAGCTAAGCTGCAACAACTGTGCAGCATTCTACGTGGTTATGATAACCAATTAGCTGTCTGTCCACATGAATGGCCACTGACACGCTGTGGCCAGAAATGGCTGGCCCACACCAATGGTTGAGCATACCTCTACATCTACACGATTACTCCGCAATTCACATTTAAGTGCTTGGCAGAGGGTTTATCGAACCACAATCATACTATCTCTCTACTATTCCACTCCCGAACAGCGCGCGGGAAAAACAAACACCTAAACCTTTCTGTTCGAGCTCTGATTTCTGTTATTTTATTTTGATGATCATTCCTACCTATGTAGGTTCGACTCAACAAAATATTTTTGCATTCGGAAGAGAAAGTTGGTGACTGAAATTTCGTAAAAAGATCTCGTCGCGATGAAAAATGTCTTTGCTGTAATGACTTCCATCCCAATTCGCATATCATACCTGCCACACTCTCTCCCCTATTATGTGATAATACAAAACGAGCTGCCCTTTTTTGCACCCTTTCGATGTCCTCTGTCAATACTACCTGGTAAGAATCCCACACCGCACAGCAATATTCTAACATATGACGAACGAGTGTAGTGTAAGCTGTCTCTTTAGTGGACTTGTTGCATCTTATAAGCATCCTACCAATGAAACGCAACCTTTGGCTCACCTTCCCCACAATATTATCTATGTGGTCTTTCCAACTGAAGTTGTTTGTGATTTTAACACCCAGGTACTTACACTCCTGGAAATTGAAATAAGAACACCATGAATTCATTGTCCCAGGAAGGGGAAACTTTATTGACACATTCCTGGGGTCAGATACATCACATGATCACACTGACAGAACCACAGGCACATAGACACAGGCAACAGAGCATGCACAATGTCGGCACTAGTACAGTGTATATCCACCTTTCGCAGCAATGCAGGCTGCTATTCTCCCATGGAGACGATCGTAGAGATGCTGGATGTAGTCCTGTGGAACGGCTTGCCATGCCATTTCCACCTGGCGCCTCAGTTGGACCAGCGTTCGTGCTGGACGTGCAGACCGCGTGAGACGACGCTTCATCCAGTCCCAAACATGCTCAATGGGGGACAGATGCGGAGATCTTGCTGGCCAGGGTAGTTGCCTTACACCTTCTAGAGCACGTTGGGTGGCACGGGATACATGTGGACGTGCATTGTCCTGTTGGAACAGCAAGTTCCCTTGCCAGTCTAGGAATGGTAGAACGATGGGTTCGATGATGGTTTGGATGTACCGTGCACTATTCAGTGTCCCCTCGACGATCACCAGAGGTGTACGGCCAGTGTAGGAGATCGCTCCCCACACCATGATGCCGGGTGTTGGCCCTGTGTGCCTCGGTCATATGCAGTCCTGATTGTGGCCGTCACCTGCACGGCGCCAAACACGCATACAACCATCATTGGCACCAAGGCAGAAGCCACTCTCATCGCTGAAGACGACATGTCTCCATTCGTCCCTCCATTCACGCCTGTCGCGACACCATTGGAGGCGGGCTGCACGATGTTGGGGTGTGAGCGGAAGACGGCCTAACGCTGTGCGGGACCGTAGCCCAGCTTCATGGAGACGGTTGCGAATGGTCCTCGCCGATACCCCAGGAGCAACAGTGTCCCTAATTTGCTGGGAAGTGGCGGTGTGGTCTCCTGCGTAGGATCCTATGGTCTTGGCGTGCATCCGTGCGTCGCTGCGGTCCGGTCCCAGGTCGACGGGCACGTGCACCTTCTGCCGACCACTGGCGACAACATCGACGTACTGTGGAGACCTCACGCCCCACGTGTTGAGCAATTCGGCGGTATGTCCACCCGGCCTCCCGCATGCCCACTATACGCCCTCGCTCAAAGTCCATCAACTGCACATACGGTTCACGTCCACACTGTCGCGGCATGCTACCAGTGTTAAAGACTGCGATGGAGCTCCGTGTGCCACGGCAAACTGGCTGACACTGACGGCGGCGGTGCACAAATGCTGCGCAGCTAGCGCCATTCGATGGCCAACACCGCGGTTCCTGGTGTGTCCGCTGTGCCGTGCGTGTGATCATTGTTTGTACAGCCCTCACGCAGTGTCCGGAGCAAGTATGGTGGGTCTGACACACCGGTGTCAATGTGTTCTTTTTTCCATTTCCAGGAGTGTAGTTGAATTGACAGCCTTGAGAATTGTACTATTTATTGAGTAATCGAATTTCAACGGATTTCTTTTGGAACTCATGTGAATCACCTCACACTTTTCGTTATTTAGCATCAACTGCCACCTGCCACACCATACAGCAATCTTTTCTAAATCGCTTTGCAACTGATACTGGTCTTCGGATGACCTTACTAGATGGTAAATTACAGCATTGCAACCTAAGAGAACTGCTCAGATTGTCACCCAGGTCATTTATATAGATCAGGAACAGCAGAGGTCCCAGGACGCTTCCCTGGGGAACACCTGATATCACTTCAGTTTTACTCGATGATTTGCCGTGTATTACTACAAGACATTCTTCATTTCATTATTGTCCTTACCCATCAGCCCCTTCTCTGTTCCCATTCCAGTACTACACAGCCCTCTATTTCACCAATGCCCCCTCTGTCTTTCTAGGTCTCTCCTTTTGCTGCCCCCCCCCCCCCCCCCTCCCGCACTACCACCCCTCGTGGAGTAACATCCCAAGACCTCATCCCTGTTCCCTGTACCCTGTGCGCTCCCACAAGCAGCATTTAAGTAATGACAAATGTATTGTGGTGGTCTAAATCATTTTATCTTTTATCTGTGAAGATGGTACATGACAGAAACCCGATGATAATCATGTTTAAAACAAAAGCATACATGCATTTTACACTTACATATTACTGCAAAGTATGTTACATAAATTGCTTACCTGGAATTATTTTCCAATTTAAAACTTGCTATTGTTAACTTTATGAAGTAAAAATGAGTTCAGGATTGAAAATTAGACCATCTGGAAAGGATTGCAGACCTTACACATTAAGCTTACTTGACTGCACATTGCCCACAGTAAGAGGCAGGAAGGTAAGAAACAACTTCTTGCAGATTTCATGGGGATGCATCTAAAAAAGAAAATCACATTGTAGAAGGGGCACATTCTGACAAAGACAGTCCACTTCCCTGAGCTCACTTGCATTAGGGATAACACAAGATTTTAAGAATTCATTGTGGCCTTGAAAGAATTACAAGAACAATTTCAAACCTATTTTGAGGACTCTGTCTATCGTACTTTTGTTTCCAAGCTATTTTGGAGGCTGTTTGCTATTTCTGTTGAATATGTAATTGATTGACCTGCAAGGTAGTTCTAGTTTTAATAACAAATCTTTTTACATTACAACTGTCTAGGTCTTCCACATTGCTTTTCTCAGATAGATTTTTCAAGTCTCCATCATGAGGTTGCAAAATTTTTACAACATTTTGATCAACATATTGGTGTGAAAGACATTTTTTCGATTATGAAACTAGATATACTAGATATGTTACAATTACATAGTAACCTGAGTGTGAAACTATGTGAAATTGTCTGTGCTGTCTATATTCTGACAGTTTGTACCAGATAAAAGTTATATTATGCCTTTAATATTATTCAAGGAAAGTTGCTACTCACCATATAGCAGAGATGCTGAGTGGCAGACAGGCACAGCAAAAAGATTTTCACACTAAAAGCTTTCAGCCAATGACCTTTGTAAACACACACACACACGCACACACACACACACGCACACACACACACACACACACACACACACAAATTCTGCAGGTTGGGTGGATGTCAGGGGAGAGATGGGGAGGAGGGGGGGGGGGGGGGGGAAGCAGCAGTAAAGGAGAGAAATAAGTAAAATAATAAAATAAAATAAAATAAATGATCTATTTGTTGTGCCTATCTGTGACTCAGCGTCTCCGCTATGTGGTCAGTAGCAACTTTCTTCCACAGAATATTGTTGCATTCCATCCTGGATTTTCCATTGTTTGATATTATGTCTCCATCAAGCCATAAATGATCTGTATTGTTGAGAAATGAGAGATATAAAACAAGTTGTATGCAGTGCAACTACACTGTCATTTAATTGCAGCACATTTGCAATCTTCCCCTTTTCCCCCTTCTCTCACTCAGACAGTGTGGCATGGTAGTGGGGGAAATATGAAAGTGAGACTGAGTACTTTGGCACTCATTCTGAGGCACAGCCCCAAGCTAAAATCTTGACCATCTCTGCTCTTTGTACTCCATTTCCTCTGACATCAGTTCTCCAATTTTATCCTTAACCTTGTGCCTTCTGTATCTCGCTATTTCTTGATCAATCGTTGAGAGCAAGGGGTAAAAGAAATTCACATACATGGCTTTCATATTTGTTCACCCACAGGGCCATATCAAACAGATCTCATTACTTTTCTTAATTCTTTGTGGTAAACAGCCTGCAACAAATTTGACTTTTTTTATTCCCATTTCCATGTTTACCGCAGGATCATGTGCACTTATGTTCCTTAGTGAAGATTTTTAAGCACCTGCTTTCCTGTCCTGATCACTGTTCCTTACTCTTAACTTTTCATAAGCATGTGATATCTACAATATTTCAATAAATTCTCCAATGCACACTCTAGAGCATTGGTGCATATCACCCATTTTAGGATTCAGTGGGCAGGCAGAAGACAAGAAGCACTTCACCCAGCTGTTCCAGCTCTCATGCCCACCAGCAGACAGGCAGGCAGGCAGCAAGGAAGGCACACGTGAGCATGTGTGAGCAAACGCATGCCTTGCAGGCAGCTGGGCCAGAGCATGCGCAACAGTACTGCAGTGGTTGAGTGCCTAATTCCAGTGTTGCCCGACTGGTTCGTGCATGACCAGAATGAGTGCAAGAGGGCCACCTGGCAGGTAGCTTATACTATCTACACCTGCCTGCAAGCAATCTGAGGGGCACCCGTGCATGCTTATGCCTTGTGGGGCAGTGTTTGAATAACTTGCATGAGACTGAACAAACACTATAGTTGACATAATCATCTTGAAAGATTTGACAACTGTTTAGATAATTAAGTTATTCTCATTTATTGTTCTGTCTCAGCATTCTTAATTAGATTACATGTTTTGATCACAATCTATCATCTCCAGATCTAAGCAGTTGTGTCAGCAACATGTCCTGTCTACTCAGAACGTATTTCAGTACTGTGATACGTGATTCTGAGCAGACCAGCCTACTTAGTCAAAAAGACAGTCCAGTGTGATCAAACAGGTCATCTAACTAAAAATGTGCAACTGAGATGTAACATTAAATGGGAATTATGTTAACTGAACAAAAAATCAACTCAAACACATTCTGTGCACAAGATCTTCAGTCTGCACAACACATTCTGTGTACCAGATTTACAGTCTGCACATCATGATTTGTCTACACAGTTTGATTTGTGTGGACAGATTACTGATGTGGAATATCCTTTAGACAGGCAGTTCATACTCCTCCACCAGATTTTTTTAAATTTCAAATAACGTGTCAGAGAGCTTACAAGAACAATTAGGTGATTGAAAAGCAGTCCTTATTCTGAGTATGACAATACAAAAATCTTATGCTGATTCAGTAGCATCACCTTCATAACCAGATTTCATTGCAAAACATATTTCCTGAATAACTGAAGTATGCAGCAGTAACAATTACTTATGAAAGTGGAGATAAACAAGTGACCTAACAGTAAACCCATTGCCCCCTTCCTGCATTTTCAAACGTTGCCGATGAAGGAGCAAACAGCAGGATATTGGTCCATCTTTCTTGTGACGAAGTTGCTTAACAGCATTGTCTCGCTTCTATAAACGACTCTCTACTGACAAGGAGACCATACAGCAGTTGGATTTTTGTATATTTTTATATTTATTCTACATCAAGTTCAGCACTCGACTATCTATCTACTCAAGCATTTCAACTATAAAAAATTCTTGACAAAATTTACTATGAAGTTTTTTAAAAAATTTAACATATCTTTATTTATGATCATTTACCAAATGTTAGTACTTGAGAATTTATGTTTGGAATGAAAAATGGTTATTTGTGTGTGACATGTAATTAGAAATATGTAAACGTGCATTTTTCTACAAATGACAATTAGATATGTGTTAATTAGCACACATTTGATGAGTTTTATATTAATTGATGTAGGTATTTGAACAGAATGGAAAAAAAAACGAAAAAATAATGACTGATACAACACAATCCAGTGAGTACCAGTCTTGAATGCTTCCAATTTTTTTTAATAATTATGTATACATGCCGAGTGTATGGAGGATACTAGTCCTCCAGCAGATGTCGTGGGCTTTCTCCAAATCAGAAAACATGGCCACAGTTTGATATTTGCACAAAAAACTATTCATGACATGAGTTGACAAGGACTGCGCAGTGATCAGTAAACTGTGAGACTCGATCCACCATACCAGACAGGCATGAATCTTATGTTCTATTACCTTGCAAACACAACTGGTGAGAGAAGCTACATGGAAGGTGTTTGTCCTTATGGGGCTTAGGTAGGGGTATGATAGTGGCTTCACGCCATCATCTGTGAAATGTGACCTCTGCCCAGATGCAATTGTATGTATGAAGGAGAAAGTGCTTGGCCACAAGAGAAAGGTTCTGAAACATCTGAATGTGGACATCATCTGGCCCTGGGGCAGAGGATCAGTATCAAGGGAGCATGATCTAGCTCCCTCATAGTAAAGGAGGTATTGTAGTACTCACAATTCTGAGAAGTGAAGGGTATCACCTGGGCCTCCTCCACTCATTTCTGATGGTCAAAGGCAGGGTGATAGTGGGTGAAGCTTGAAATCACCAAAAAAGCGGCCCAAGATGTTGGAGATAGCAATAAGGTTTACTATGATAGCAGCTACTGTCAGGCAGGAAATTTGGGAAGGGACCTTGGTCCCAGAGAGCCATCGAAGGTTGGCTGACATGATGGAGGGGGGAGTGGAACTCTTGCAAGAACTAGTAAGGAAATCCATATAGCTTTTTTTGTCATCCTTAAGAACGCAACAACACTGAGCACTCAACTGTTTATAATGAATGCAGTTTGCCATTGTAGTATGATGGTAAAAAATGCAGAGCACAACTCAGTATGCAAATTGTGTTGCAGCATGCCTCAGTTCATCAAGGCACTCGGACACAGTGCAGTAAAGAGGAAATGTGAAATTGGAACATTCTGCAGTGGTAAGCATAAAATTTGTAAGATATTCTACCTGGGCATCACGAAAGGGTAAATGTTCATCTAAAGTTGCCAGGGAGGAGTAAAGCCTCCAGTTGGCCTTAGAAAGCTGCCATTTGTGTGTGCTCGTAGGTGTGGTAGGAGTCAGCAAATGGACAGCATGAAATGCTACTCAAGTACGTGTCAGAGAGAATGGACCACTTGATTTGATGGGCAAGATGGGCAGTGCAGAAGGAGAGGTCCACATGGGAATAGTTGTGCGTGGAGTCTGAAATGAACATGGGTGCTCCCATGTTAAGGCAGAAGAGGTTAAGTTGATTGAGAAGGCCAGGCAAGAGGGCGCCTATTGGACAGGTTCTGGGAGAACCCCAAAGCAGATTGTGTGCTTTAAAGTCACCAAGCAGCAGAAAGGGGAGAGGGAGTTACCCAATAAGCTGGAAGAAGTCTGCCCCGGTGACACAAAATGATGGAGGGATGTAAATGGTACAAACGAAACAGGAGAAGTGAGAAAGGAAAATGTGGACTGCAACAGGTTGAAGCAGGCAGTCAGGCAATGGGTTGACTATGAACGTTACCCTAGATGAGGAACATGACACCTCCATGCGACGGAATGCCATCATCGCGGGTGGAGAGGGGGTGGGGAGGGGAGCGGGGGAGGTCAAATTGGACTGGGAAGAAAGCAGACAATTATGTTTCCTGGAGACAAAGAAGAAGTGGACACTGCATTTCCAGGTGGAGCTGTAAGTCCTCTTTGTTGGATCGAAAGCTACAAATGTTCCACTGTAGGAGAAACATGAGGAGGAAAGGTGAGGAGGAAAAAATGAAGGGGTGTCACCTTGGTGGCTGCTGGGTGCCAGCCTTTGAAGACTCACTGCTACAGGGTGCAGAGGCTGGAGGATCCTGCTCCATGAAATCTAAAGAGGTGTAGGCATTCGCCTTCTGTCAGTCTGTACAGTCCAGGGCAGAAAATTAGTTGGTGGTGTGCACTGACAACATGGAGTTCAGCAGGGCAAGGGTATGACGTGGTGACACCATCGTAGAGAATCTCCAAGTCAACAAAGGAGAAGACCATTTGCCTTTGTTTGATTTCTTGGAGCCTTTCTGGTTGGCAGAGAAAGACTCAGGTGTTTGTTGGTTGGAGGGACGTAGGAAGTCTTCACGGGAGTGTTCCTTCTGTCCTTTCGGGCCTGCTGGTTGTGTAGCAGGTGACTTCGCCCCATGTGGCAAAAGTTTGGTGGCTTGTACAGCTGGGGAGTTTTACAACTACAGTGCTGAATTAGAGGCCACATATCTGTGTGTCTGTGTCCTTTGTGGAGTGAGATGTAGCAAAAACAGTACTATAAGTGCCAGATGGTGGAAAGCAGGGTTTCATACTAGCCAACAACTTGCAAGTGACTGGTGTAATGGGACACTCCTCTCTAACATTACCTTTCTTTATAGAAATAGCCAGTACCAGGAATATTTCTGAATCTTGTATAGGTCAAAATTCTCTCAGCTGTTTCACTAAAATAATTTCATGTGATTTTGTATACAATGTATTATATTTCAGGCTAAGACATATAAAAAAGAAATTAATTTGTTACAGTTGATATGTACCAACTCTGTATGTACAGTTAAAATTACTCTTCTTTTAGAAAGATTTGAAATTACAAAATATATGGCATTTTTAAAATTCATATTATTAGTTGCACAATTTGACAATATTTATCAAATTTATTTCTGGTGCATTTATAAAATAATCATCCCACCACAGATTGCACATTTGGCTGGGAGTCAACAGGACACCAGTGTGGTTGTAACGATGGCACTGGTAGTAGCGCATCAGGTTCAGAGTGTACGATCATATTGTGATAAGTTCATGGCTTGCTTTGATCTCTGATGGAAGCACCACTCCATCAAAAGTGAGAAAAAGAGTGCAGACGGGCACTAAGAATGTAGCTACTTTTTTTTCATCACCCGATGGGCTGCAATGACACACCGATCAGAAAGGTACGTTTGGATTTCTGCCTCGGTCAGACCGTCGAATAGCCTAATGTAAATAATGCCACAGGAAGAATTTAGCATTCGATAGGCCTCAACACAAACAGAATAGCTGTAGAGGAGGAAAGCTACAAACAGTTGTGCTTGAGAATCAGAAATTGTCTCCAAAGGCAAAGTGCCAGTCTGTAAATGAGAGCACAATTTCACAGGGCCAACAATTGCATCGACACCATTCTGACTAATAAACAGATTTACCGTAGCAAAGGACTGACCATCTTCAATATGTAAAACCACATGGAACAGTGGAGCAACTGGAAGTGTCTGTGAATAATTAGCCTCATTTCATTTACATTTAGTAGATATTGCCCATGAAGATGATGATTGGCTCATTGCAAGAAAATCCCCTGTGATTGCCAGTGTGTGTGATGGCGACCTCCCTCCGACTGGGGGCACCCCCTCGGAGGGGGGCACACGCTCCTTAGGTAACTGTTCACACCTACGGTTACACCTCCCAAATAGGGAGGGACAAACTGGCCTTTTGGAAAGGTAGCAGCTCAGGAAGTTACCCATCCTAGGCATGCCCTGTACCGGGTGGTTCACGCAACTCCTATCTGTTGACCGGGTGCTGGGAATTACGCGTTACCCGGTCACCCGTTACACGTCAGATGCAGGGGCTCGCCTTTAGGAGCACACAGGGAGGACGATGAGAAAGAGGAACCTCAAACGCTGAAGGAAAGGAAGCATAGGAGACGGGCAATGAAGAAAGAGAAAAGGAATGAAAATCAATGGAAACCTGTGCTGACATCAGCTACTGAAAATGCAGAAGGGATTTCCATAAACATCCCAGACATTATCCCCAAGGGAGGGTGAGAACAGCAACAGGATAGGCAGGCAGCTCGGAAGGGAAAAAATGCTGCAAAGGCTGGGGCTGTGTGGCAGCCAAGCACAAACCTGCCACAGAGTGGTGAGTCCCATGGGGGAAGTCCCCACATGTGAAGTTACTGGGCTACCAGATGGATTATAAACTGACATAGAACTGACATGGGGTAAGTTAACTATAAAACTTAGTTCTGTATGGTTTGCTCTCTGAAATCTTTCTCACTGCATTGATCTGCATGCAGCATTGGTAGACTTTCCCTCAGTTCTGTCCTAATCTTCTAGATCAATGACACTGAAACGAAAAAAAGTGTTAATTCTACAGAAGCATGGAATAAGAATCTGATATAGAAAACCAAACGTCTTGCAGAAGCCTCTGCAGTGAGCAAGGGGTTCTTACACTTACATGCCAGTACATGTAACCTATAATGATAGTGCTTACTAACAGGAGTTACTTTGGAAAGAATTCAGAAACTAAATCACAGTACTAGAAGTAGAAATAATTGTCACATAGGCTGTGCATCACTCTCTAGATTTCAGAATAGAATTTTATATTCTGGTGCAAAAGTCTATAAAAGTTGCCAGTGTGAAAATAAAAATCCTCCAACATTCAAAAAGCAAACTAAAAGAATCTCTATTAGCAATATAATGAAAAGGATAGTTGCTACTCACCATATAGTGGAGATGCTGGGTGACAGAAAAACACATCAAAGACTGTCACACAATTAGCTTTCAGCCAACAAGGCCTTACACACACACACACACACACACACACACACACACACGAGACTGTGGTCATGTGCTTGAGTTGCATTTGGATGAGTATGTGCATATGTGTATGTTGTCTAATTTTGACAAAGACCTCATCAGCTGAAAGCTGATTGTGTGACAGTCTTTTTTTTGTGTCTTTCTGCAACTTGCCATCTCCGCTATATGGCGAGTAGCAACTATCCTTTTCATTATATTGTTATATTTCATCCTCGATTTTCCATTGTAGAATCTCTATTAGGCCACATCTCCCACAATTTATCAAAATATTTGGACTCAGGAATGTAAACTCCTTGTCACTCTAATATCTGTATTGTTTAATTGGACAGATAAAAAAATTTACTCATCAAGCACAAGCAGAACACACACATACAAGACAGTTGTAAATGGCAAGCTTTCATAGTCAACAGCTCCATCAAGCAGAACGGTTGAAGTGGAAGGAAGGTGGGTGAAGGAAAAGGAGTGATCTAGGAAAAGGGGTATGGTAAGTCTCTCCTGACCCATAGTTCTGGGTGACTTTCCCAAAATCTACCCCCTTTTCCTAGACCACTCCAGTCCTTTACCTTCACCCCTTTTCCTTCCACTTCAACCCTTCTCCTGAAGAAGGAGACATTGGCTCTGAACGCTTGCCAATTTCAACTGTCTTTTGTGTGCCTGTTCTACTGCTGCTTGGCAAGTAGATTTTTGATCTATCCAGTGAAATAATATTATCAATAATTGATTGGCTTCATTGTTATAATATTTGTATTGGACAGATTTCAATTTTTAAAAGAATATAGACAGCAGGATAGTTGCGTGTGTAAAGTTATGTAAATACTTTGTTTGAAGTTACAAATGAAAACTGTAGCTAAGTACTGTAGGAGAACAAACAGTGGCTTTCTTCAAAGCCCCTTAGTTTTTATCCTAAAATACATAATCATGTACAAACTCAAAGTATTTCTGATCATTAACAGTTTGAGTAGTTATTGATAGCCACAATTTTTTTGTTTGTGTCCTTTACAGAGGTAGGCCAAAGCGCAGTTACTTCTACCTTCAAATGTATAACTTGACACATTCCATATACCTGAAGGTGGTTCTTGATGATGAGATTTACAGAACAAATTTTTATTATATATTTCTTACCATTATTTAAACATTAATAATTAATAATGTCACCTTTTGTGTGATACACAACTACCAAAATAACATACATGGCATAAAAGATATTTTAGATAATTACTGTGTATCAACATACAAAACTGTCCATCATACTATACATGATGTAGTCAGTACATTCATGTACATCATACTGCAACTACCAGAGTTGTGTGTGCACTGCTTCATAGTTCACACATGAAGTTTGTGCTCATCTCAGCCACTAGAGGCCACTGGGCCAGCCAGTACAACACCACTTGCGTGCACAGCCTGATGACTGCACTCCCTTTTAGAACTAATGACTACATAGGCCATAGCGCAAGGCTCTGCCAGAAACTTGTGTGTTGTCTGTTGTATGTATTTTGTCTCTCATGATTTATCCTTTTCATGTGATGTAGTTACAACAGTCTTGGATTAGAACAATAAGTTTGTTCTAAATGGAACTATATTGGTATGTAAGATAATCTTTATGGCAAATTTTGAACTCTTGCATTGTATAAAATAAAAGCCATTTCTATGTGGTGTTTTTCAACATACTTTGTTGCCACATTGTGTGCCTGTACTTGTGATATTTTAAATGGTTTTACCACAATGTACTTTTAACTGTCTTGAGTTTTCTTAAGTATAGCAACTATGATACTGATTTGCTGTTTTAGATATTTGTTGTGTTGGCGTTATGTTATGTTGTTATGATGATATACAAGGGCGATGTAGTTGAGGACAATATTATGGAAATGGAAGAGAAGGTAGATGAAGCTGAAATGCGAGATATGATACTGTGTGAAGAGTTTGACAGAGCACTGAAAGACCTAAGTCGAAACAAGGCACCGGGAGTACACAACATTCCATTAGAACTACTGACAGCCTTGGGAGAGCCAGTCCTGACAAAATTCCACCATCTGGTGAGAAAGATGTATGAGACAGGTGAAATACCCTCAGACTTCAAGAAGACTATAATAATTTCAATTCCAAAGAAAGCAGGTGTTGACAGATGTGAAAATTACTGAACTATCAGTTTAATAAGTCACAGCTGCAAAATACTAACGTGAATTCTTTACAGATGAATGGAAAAACTGATAGAAGCCAACCTCGGGGAAGATCAGTTTGGACTCCATAGAAATGTTGGAACACGTGAGGCAATTCTGACCCTACGACTTATCTTAGAAGAAAGATTAAAAAGATTAAGGAAAGGCAAACTTATGTTTCTAGCATTTGTAGACATAGAGAAAGTTTTTGACAATGTTGACTGGAATACTCTCTTTCAAATTCTTAAGGTGGCAGGGGTAAAATACAGGGAGCAAAAGGCTATTTATAATTTGTACAGAAACCTGATGGCAGTTATAAGAGTCGAGGGATATGAAAGGGAAGCAGTGGTTGGGAAGGGAGTGAGACAGGGTTGTAGCATATCCCCAATGTTATTCAATCTGTATATTGAGCAAGCAGTAAAGGAAACAAAAGAAAAGTTCGGAGTAGGTATTAAAATCGTTGGAGAAGAAATAAAAAATTTGAGGTTTTCCGATGACATTGTATTTCTGTCAGAGACAGCAAAGGACTTGGAAGAGCAGTTGAATGGAATGGACAGTGTCTTGAAAGGAGGGTATAAGATGAACATCAACAAAAGCAAAATGAGGATAATGGAATGTAGTCAAATTAAGTCAGGTGATGCTGAGGGAATTAGATTAGGAAATGAGAGGCTTAAAGTAGTGAAGGAGTTTTGCCATTTGGGGAGCAAAATAACTGATGATGGTCAAAGTAGATAGGATATAAAATGTAGACTGGCAATGGCAAGGAAAGAATTTCTAAAGAAGAGAAATTTGTTAACATTGAGTATAGATTTAGGTGTCAGGAAGTCGTTTCTGAAAGTATTTGTATGGAGTGTATGGAAGAGAAATGTCGATGATAAATAGTTTAGACAAGAAGAGAAAAGAAGCTTTCAAAATGTGGTGCTACAGAAGAATGCTGACAACTAGATGAGTAGATCACATAACTAATGAGGAGGTGTTGAATAGAATTGGGGAGAAGAGGCACAACTTGACTAGAAGAGGGGATCGGTTGCTAGGACCTGTTCTGAGACATCGAGGAATTACGAATTTAGTATTGGAGGGGTGCGTGGAGGGTAAAAATCGTAGAGGGAGAACAAGACATGAATACACTAAGCAGATTCAGAAGGATGTAGGCTGCAGTAGGTACTGGGAGATGATGAAGCTTGCACCAGGATAGAGTAGCATGGAGAGCTGCATCAAACCAGTCTCAGGACTGAAGACCACAACAATAACATATGTTGATACGCAGCTTACTATAGTCTTTCACTCTGTTGGTTTTCTTTGGCATGTGTTGGACAACTTAGTATAAATAAGGACTTAAATGTTGGTATTTTTAGTTTTTTTGAAACATTGCCTACTTTGTGACTCTGTAGATGAATGTGACTGCTTTTTTTTGCCAAACGAGAACTTTTTTTTCCTGGGGGAATTCCCCTGCAACAAAAGAGTGTATGTGAGATGGGTGTGAAAAAAGCATAGTATGCATTGAGCAACTGCTTATCACTAACACAATACCTACTTTTACCAAATATGTTGTTGTTGTTGTTGTCTTCAGTCCTGAGACTGGTTTGATGCAGCTCTCCATGCTACTCTATCCTGTGCAAGCTGCTTCATCTCCCAGTACCTACTGCAACCTACATCCTTCTGAATCTGCTTAGTGTACTCATCTCTCGGTCTCCCTCTACGATTTTTACCGTCCACGCTGCCCTCCAATGCTAAATTTGTGATCCCTTGATGCCTCAAAACATGTCCTACCAACCGATCCCTTCTACTAGTCAAGTTGTGCCACAAACTTCTCTTCTCCCCAATCCTATTCAATACCTCCTCATTAGTTACGTGATCTATCCACCTTATCTTCAGTATTCTTCTGTAGCACCACATTTCGAAAGCTTCTATTCTCTTCTTGTCCAAACTAGTTATCGTCCATGCTTCACTTCCATACATGGCTACACTCCAAACAAATACTTTCAGAAACGACTTCCTGATACATAAATCTATATTCGATGTTAACAAATTTCTCTTCTTCAGAAACGCTTTCCTTGCCATTGCCAGTCTACATTTTATATCCTCTCTACTTCGACCATCATCAGTTATTTTACTTCCTAAATAGCGAAACTCCTTTACTACTTTAAGTGTCTCATTTCCTAAACTAATTCCCTCAGCATCACCCTATTTAATTTGACTACATTCCATTATCATCGTTTTGCTTTTGTTAATGTTCATCTTATATCCTCCTTTCAAGACACTGTCCATTCCGTTCTACTGCTCTTCCAAGTCCTTTGCCGTCTCTGACAGAATTACAATGTCATCGGCGAACCTCAAGGTTTTTACTTCGTCTCCATGAATTTTAATACCTACTCCAAATTTTTCTTTTGTTTCCTTTACTGCTTGCTCAATATACAGATTGAATAACATCGGGGAGAGGCTACAACCCTGTCTCACTCCTTTCCCAACCACTGCTTCCCTTTCATGCCCCTCAACTCTTATTACTGCCATCTGGTTTCTGTACAAATTATAAATAGCCCCTGCCACCTTTAGAATTTGAAAAAGAGTATTCCAGTCAACATTGTCAAAAGCTTTCTCTAAGTCTAGAAACGCTAGAAACGTAGGTTTGCCTTTTCTTAATCTTTCTTCTAAGATAAGTCGTAAGGTCAGTATTGCCTCATGTGTTCCAACATTTCGACGGAATCCAAACTGATCCTCCCCGAGGTCTGCATCTACCAGTTTTTCCATTCGTCTGTAAAGAATTCGCGTTAGTATTTTGCAGCCGTGGCTTATTAAACTGATAGTTCGGTAATTTTCACATCTGTCAGCACCTGCTTTCTTTGGGATTGGAATTATTATATTCTTCTTGAAGTCTGAGGGTATTTCGCCTGTCTCATACATCTTGCTCACCAGCTGGTAGAGTTTTGTCATGACTGGCTCTCCCAAGGCCGTCAGTAGTTCTAATGGAATGTTGTCTACTCCGGGCGCCTTGTTTCGACTCAGGTCTTTCAGTGCTCTGTCAAACTCTTCACGTAGTATCGTATCTCCCATTTCGTCTTCATCTACATCCTCTTCTATTTCCATAATATTGTCCTCAAGTACATCGCCCTTGTATAAACCTTCTATATACTCCTTCCACCTTTCTGCCTTCCCTTCTTTGCTTAGAACTGGGCTGCCATCTGAGCTCTTGATATTCATACACGTGGTTCTCTTCTCTCCAAAGGTCTCTTTAATTTTCCTGTAGGCAGTATCTATCTTACCCCTAGTGAGATAAGCTTCTACATCCTTACATTTGTCCTCTAGCCATCCCTGTTTAGCCATTTTGCACTTCCTGTCGATCTCATTTTTGAGACGTTTGTATTCCTTTTTGCCTGCTTCATTTACTGCATTTTTATATTTTCTCCTTTCATCAATTAAATTCAATATTTCTTCTGTTACCCAAGGATTTCTAGCAGCCCTCGTCTTTGTACCTACTTTATCCTCTGCTGCCTTCACTACTACATCCCTCAGAGCTACCCATTCTTCTTCTACTGTATTTCTTTCCCCTATTCCTGTCAATTGTTCCCTTATGCTCTCCCTGAATCTCTGTACAACCTCTGGTTCTTTCAGTTTATCCAGGTCCCATCTCCTTAATTTCCCACATTTTTGCAGTTTCTTCAGTTTTAATCTACAGGTCATAACCAATAGATTGTGGTCAGAGTCCACATCTGCCCCTGGAAATGTCTTACAATTTAAAACCTGGTTCCTAAATCTCTGTCTTCTCTGTCTTACCATTATATAATCTATCTGATACCTTTTAGTATCTCCAGGGTTCTTCCACGTATACAACCTTCTTTCATGATTCTTAAACCAAGTGTTAGCTATGATTAAGTTGTGCTCTGTGCAAAATTCTATTAGGCGGCTTCCTCTTTCATTTCTTAGCCCCAATCCATATTCACCTACTATGTTTCCTTCTCTCCCTTTTCCTACACTCGAATTCCAGTCACCCATTACTATTAAATTTTCGTCTCCCTTCACTATCTGAATAATTTCTATTATTTCATCGTACATTTCTTCAATTTCTTCATCATCTGCAGAGCTAGTTGGCATATAAACTTGTACTATTGTAGTACGTGTGGGATTCGTATCTATCTTGGCCACAATAATGCGTTCACTATGCTGTTTGTAGTAGCTTACCCGCACTCCTATTTTCCTATTCATTATTAAACCTACTCCTGCATTACCCCTATTTGATTTTGTGTTTATAACCCTGTAGTCACCTGACCAGAAGTCTTGTTCCTCCTGCCACCGAACTTCACTAATTCCCACTATATCTAACTTTAACCTATCCATTTCCCTTTTTAAATTTTCTAACCTACCTGCCCGATTAAGGGATCTGACATTCCATGCTCCGATCCGTAGAACGCCAGTTTTCTTTCTCCTGATAACGACATCCTCCTGAGTAGTCCCCGCCCGGAGATCCGAATGGGGGACTATTTTACCTCCGGAATATTTTACCCAAGAGGATGCCATCATCATTTAATCATACAGTAAAGCTGCATGTCCTCGGGAAAAATTACGGCTGTAGTTTCCCCTTGCTTTCAGCCGTTCGCAGTACCAGCACAGCAAGGCCGTTTTGGTTAATGTTGCAAGGCCAGATCAGTCAATCATCCACACTGTTGCCCCTGCAACTACTGAAAAGGCTGCTGCCCCTCTTCAGGAACCACACGTTTGTCTGGCCTCTCAACAGATACCCCTCCGTTGTGGTTGTACCTACGGTACGGCCATCTGTATCGCTGAGGCACGCAAGCCTCCCCACCAACGGCAAGGTCCATGGTTCATGGGGGGAGGACCAAATATGATGAAAATGACTGTGGTTCAGCTAAGCCTCTTGGGATCCATCTTGATTTGAAATTAGTATGGAAAAGTTACATCATTTACATCTGTAATAATTAGCAGTTGTTACCAAATATGTAACAACTGCTAATTATTACAGATGTAAATGATGTAACTTTTCCATACTAATTTCAAATCAAGATGGATCCCAAGAGGTTTAGCTGAACCACAGTCATTTTCATCAACTTTATTACATAAGCTAGAGAGAATATTTACAGCTCTTTGTGATTAACACATGATTCATTGATTTGGAACCAATTACTGGCTGTTCTGAGATCTCTATTTTCCCACTTTAATGCTCCCCAGTCTTTACCAGCTGAAAAAAAGTGGTATCATCTGCATAAAGAGTGGATTTACACAACATAATGTGAGCCAAGTCATGTACACATTTTATGAAGAATAAACGTCAAACACAGAAGTCTGTGGCATGTCCCACATATATCCAATACACATAGCCTTATATTACTGAGCTGGCAAGTTTGTTTTTACTGACAATGAGGTAGGATCTGATCAGAGACGTTTTGAACCTCTACAACCATACGAGTAAAGTGTTTCTGGCAGACTTCCACAGCTGACACAGTCAAATGCCTTACTGAGACCAATAAGGATGGCATTTCAGATAACCTTGATGCAGGTGATGATAGTATAACTGAAACAATATTGTCAACTGCTTTGACCAGCCAGACCTGAAGCTATAGTGTAAACCTTTAGTATATTGTTCACAGAGACATGGTGGATATGAAATCATCCAAAATGTTCATATGTATATATTTTTTCAATTGCTATGCTTTAGCAAAAGGGTTTGTATGGAAGTGCAAATGTTGTTTTTTCTTTACTCAGGACAGTCTTTGTAGAAAGTTGCATTAACAGACACAAACAAAAAGAGTAGCAAATTGTTACTACTTCACAGGCCTTTCATTGTATGGAAAGGAAGAAACTTGTAGTATCAGTCCTAAAAGCATTACAGATTGCAGAAAATTTCCGCATATTTCTTTACTCTTGAGCTGAAAGGTAATGAGAAAATGAAAGTGTGCTAAATGCTGAGAAGCATTTCTTGCTTCACTAGTACTCCATATATTAAACAAGTTTTCATCCTTTAATGTTGTGATTTTTATTTATACTTCTATAGCTACCAATACATTGTTACCTAAGTTACAACTCTTGCTGATACTTGAGAATGAAGTGGAACTCAGTACTTACATGAAATGATAAATACAATGCTCTGTTCATTTTGATTTAAAATCAGAAGTTGTGAATAGAAGGGCAAAAATTTCTGTAGAAAATGAGTGTGAAGTACAAAAAACAGGCTCCAAAGCTTGTTGTAGGAAATATGAGTAGGTAACCTTGCATTATAAAATTACAGAGAGACAGAACGGCTTGCAAATACTTACCTCCACGATGTGAAATTGCAATGCTACCAATAAATACAGTTTAAAGTGAAAGCACTAATCCTATCTTTTGGAACTATTAATTTCTAGCTCTGGGAGAAAAGAGGGATAGGTTGGGAAAGAGCAACATTTGTGAAGATCAAGGGAAACAGAAATCATTGTATTATATTTGTTTATTAGCATTTCAACCATCTTTGAGCCTGATAATTTGATATTGCACAAAATATGAACAATTTAACACAGTAGCAAAATAGTCAATAACATTGCAGCATAAAAACTGACTATGAAATATGTATCAATTAAATGACATGGATATGACAAAAGGAAACTTACTGTTGAATGATACTTTCCTTTAAATTAAAGCATTATTATTTGTACTACAATGTATAAAATTATGACAGTAAATTAAAGCAGCCCTTTAGACTAACAAGGTTCTTTGAATTCTATTTTTCTCAAAATCTACTGAACATATAAAGCAGTTTATCAAAACTGATTTAAGAAAATAATCACTGATTGAAATTCAAGTGTGCATGGTATATCATCATCTACAGGAAAGGATAAAAGTGATATTTATATTGTGGAATAGTGAATTAAGCACAGCAGAGGAGTTGGCTTATAATGTTATGTTCTTGTTTAGCTAATATAATGCAAATGGCCTTGCTACAGGGTTGACACTTGATGGGGTAGTAGCGGCTCCTGTCTCAAACAGACAACTGTTTCGAGGGCAGTGTGCTGACCACAAGCCCCTCAATATCAGCATCCAGTGACGCCTGTGGGCTGAGGGTGACACAGCAGTTAGTCAATACCATTAGACCTTTGAGACATATTCAGTTGGATTCAGTTTTTTAGCTAATGTAATAGACAAATATGAGATTTATAAAATGATTACTTCTATCCCTTTCTTAGAATTGACATTCGTTGCACAGACTTTGGTGTGCTTACACCAGCTGTATAGTTACAAGCACTTAAGTGTGAAAATCAAGTTTGTTTCTTCCACAATTGATACTTGATGTTCTGATATACCTATGACTGTCTTTATATCTCCTGAAAGTTTTTGTAATTCAAACTTTAATATTATTTGACATGTATAACCTAAAATAAAATTTAATTACAATAAAGAATGATAGCAAGAACATGATGAATATAAAATCTGAATACAGAAGTGTTGTAATTAATGAATAAAATTTGGTCACTATTATAGACATTAACAAAAGAGAGGCAGCTTCAAAGCTGGAATGTAGCTAATGTGATAATTGTGTGAACTGTTACAAATGTTTCAAATGCCAATTTTACTGAACATCTTAGTGTATTTATAACAGCCACACAAGAGGACAGGTCAAAGATGAATAGTGAGCTCTTCAAATTCAAGTCCCCCTGTCACCAAACAGGGAACGAGAACTCCCATCTATTTAGCACGCCTATAGGAGATTTTCAAAGTTACTGTTAGTTTAAAAAAATGTGTTAACAGTTACTTTTGGATGCTGTTTCAGATGAATCCTGAATTTTATTCTTATATTGCAACAGTGAAACTTTTTGGAAGAGTTTTAAGGGCTGTCCAGTTGTTGGCTGTGGGTATGCAGATTTGAAAGAAAAGAGAGTTGATAAAATTTCTCAGTGCCTCGTATACAGTACCTACATGGCGATATTCATAAATAAAGGCTTCAGCTGAACAGTACAGGTGAAAGGAAATTGTGTTTGAAGAGCTTGGTACAGGGTTATGGAAGAGTGAGGTAAACAGAAGACCTCTTGGACTTTGAAATTTCTGGTGGAAAAACTTCATTGAATGCATAAAATCTATAATAAAACATGGAGAGAAAAATTCATGCAAACCAAGAAGTGGACTCTTCTTCTTCTTCTTCTTCTTCTTCTTCTTCTTGCAGGGGCACAGAAAGGGAGAAAATACTAGTCAGATACTAGATATAAAATGCTATCAAAGACCAAAATTTAATCCCCTTCCATTTGCCTTGTCTATTCTTGGACCCTAGATGACTTTCCTGATTAATTTCTGACTTACACAATAATGGGCATCCCAGGTTGAAAACAACAAAAAATGGGGAAACAAATACTATCTTATAATTTACTGATGTATGTCACATATATATAACAGCAGTGTGAGACAACTAATTTTTGAACAACTGAAAGTGTTGCGCGTGCTTTTGTGTGTGTGTGTGTGTGTGTGTGTGTGTGTGTGTGTGTGTATTTTACATGCCCTTCATCAGGCCAAAGCTAATAATAATTTTTATGAATGCTACAGGACACATGAAAAAACAAAAAGGAATTACCATGTGCCTCAAGTGCACTAGTGTGTGTAAAAATTATTAGATTTGGTCTCTTATTCATCTGCAGTATCACACCCAATGACAGGAATGTAATACCCTGAAAGTAGTTCTGGTTTAAATATCTGGGGAGGGTGGGGGGTATGGTACCCTCTGGCTATATTGCTCAGTTGCGGATGTTTATCCAGTGGGATTGTTTGCATTTGAAAATAACTGTATCCTATTAGGTATAAGCTGTTGATGGTGAAACACCTGTAAAACCAAACATTTAAAAAAAGACCTAATTTTCAGCTCCACAAAGCATAAGGAGAGTTTTCAGGGCAATATAAAAGATGGAGGTAAAACTGGAAACTTAGTTATTAAATCAGAATTGGTGAGATTTTTTTCCATTACAAACTCTGAGAATATGGAGCATTAATCATTTTCTTGTAGCATGCAGATGTCAATAATTTTATTCTTTTTTGGCTATTTTTAAATGCATCTTTTCTGTACGCTTTTGTCTTCTAGATCCAAAGGAAAAAAGTCTCTAGTGCGGAAACTCATGAATCTTTTACTGTTCATTTGCAATAGCATAAACATTTAGTGTGATAAGTGACTAAATCTTATTGCTCACAGTTAGTTCTGAACAATTTACTCCACATTCTTTCTGTCTTTCATTTGTCAAATTCTCCTACATATTACGCTATTCAAAGAAATGAAACTTTCATCACACTCACTGATACACTTATGTACATGAAGAGAACACTGATTATGAACTGTTTATCTGTATTATTAAAATACACACACAGACACCACCCCCCCCCCCCCCCCCCCCCCCCCCCACACACACACACACATTCTAGTTTAAAAGTCAGTTGCTGTTTTATCAATCTTTGTAGACAACAAAAAGCTATAATACTGAACAGACTCTCAAATGCTTTGTGATGAACATATGTGGAATGCACGGAGCGTTAGTTCGAATATCTGCCAATGTAAGTTGGAGTCACACATTTGTACACAAATATGAGGAGATAGGACTGACCATGCACAAATATTGTAATAATTTATGATTTTGTTGCTACAGATTTACATCTCCCTATTTACAGTTGCTGAATTTGCACAGCTCATGTAGCAAATTCCCATTGTCTGTCCATTGTAGGTCACTAGAACATAGAGAACTACAGTATTCTATGTGTTGTCTATGAAGAAAAATTTCAGAATAAGAATGTTAATAGCTCTTTGGTTTCACATGACTAAATCAAAACTTGAGATCAATAAGATGCACATATCCTGTCTCAGTGCAAACCATACAACTTGGCACAATGTCCACAAGAATTTGCCTACAACTCCCCATACTTTCATCTTCTGTGTTTCAGTCTGAAGTGAATGCAGGGTTTAATGCTAGGTTGAAGCTGCTGTTCTCTCCATTTTTAGGAGCCAGTTTCAATGGAATCTGTGAAATAAAGAAAAAAGTTTGCTTTAGCAGTGGCAATAAAATAGTAGTAATCATAATAATGCCTTTACCAAAAAGACACACACACACACACACACACACACACACACACACACACACACACACACACACACACAGACAGACAGAGAGAGAGAGAGAGAGAGAGAGAGAGAGAGAGAGAGAGAGAGAGCAGCACATGATGGGAGAGGCAACTGGGTGTGGGTAAGGAGGAAGCTAGGGTGGCGAGGGGAGGGATAGCAAAGTAGGGGTGGACAACAGTGAAGTGCTGCTGGGGAGCTGGAATGCACTGCACAATCCTCTATTCCACCAATGCACCCAGTCTTCTTACTTCTCCCCTTTTCCGCTATCCCCCTCCCCCTTCTCTCCCCCACACTCTGTCTAACTTCCCGACTGAACCTAGTGGCCCTACCCTCTATCCGTCTCATCCATGCACACCTGCACGCTCCCCAGCAGCACTTCACCATCCCTCATCCATACCTTACCATCCTTCCCCTTCCCTGCCGCAGCCTCCTCCTTACCCCCATCCTGTTGCCTCTCCCATCATATGCTGCTGCTTGCAGTCTGGCTTCCTGTATCAAGGAGTTGAACTGACTATTATTCAAGAATACCAACAACTGCGTATTGACTATAAAAGCATGCCACCATTTTACCAGATAGTCGAATGTTATGAATGTTAGGTACAATGTTATTAACATTCAAAAATAAATTAAAGGCACACAACAAATTCATATGTGGGAGATAGATAATTCTAATTACAAAAATAAAAGTTACATAATTTAATTTAGTTTGATTTCCTGGTTGTCTCAGGGTTGATTGTAGGCATGATTTTGGATGTACAGCTGAGTTGTTTCCACTTTAATATACTGCAGTATGAATGGTGGTAAATGTGCTGCTTCTTGTATATATTCATTTTACAACGTCCTCAGAAATGGTCTAATAAGCTTGTAAGGGTGTTGCATCATAGGTTGTGCTGAGAAATAATTTTCTAGAAAAAAATTCTACATGTTGTCCCAGTTCTGAGTTAATCAGCATAGAAGTTAGCCAGTCAGACCATTGTGCATGCAAATTCAAGTGGTGTGCCAGGTACAATTACAGCCAGTTGTTCTCACTGCATAGATGATAGTGCATGAGACTGCTTGACCTTTGGCTTAAGTGCAGTCATTACTGCCATCCAATGACCAATTTTTGTATTGCTCTCTTATTTGGTTTTAAGAAACCACACAAAGAACATATTTGGTTACACCATCTCTGGTGGGCTGCTTGAATTTGTTTGTTTAACAGTCTGAGTGGCTAACTTCAAACTCGGAAATGAAGCAACACACAGAATTTTTTCCTTGGCAATCTACCCTGCAACACCATTACAAGCTTAGACTGTTTCTGACTTTGTTGTAAATGTACAACAAATAACAAAGTCCAAGACTGTGAAGTTATAATGGACAGATAAAACAAACTGGGGCAAAATACCCTCCATTTTATGCGCCCATTTTTGATGACCAATGCACTTATAGTCTTCAGATGCTGCAAACTGTATAGTGATGCTGAGATTTACTTATAATTGGCATTAATCTGAGCCTCACTAGTAATGCAACTTGAAATAAATTTACTGAATGTGAATAACTTGGCATCAACTGTTTTAGGTACAGATGATATGTAAAAATCTATGCCAGACTGTGACTCTCAGATGGATTTTTTGCTTATGGCAACTGGTCGCCTTACCATCAGGCTATCTGTGTATACCTCCCAGACTGATCCAAACTTCAATATGTCACACTGTTGAAATCCATATACCATTGTCTCTTGGTTTCATCATTGATCTTAGTTTAACATATAGAAGTTTGGAGTGGTGTGGGAGGCATCCTTGGATAGCCAAAGTGGTTATGGTGATGGCTGACAATAAGAAGGGAATCTGGGTTTGAGTCTTGGTCTGGCACAAATTTTCATATGTTATTAACACATAGGACATCGGTCCCTGATACAGCTGGCACTAAGTTATTCACAGTCAGTGAACTTATTACAGTTTTATTTTGGTAGTCATTATCAATGTAATTAAAAAAATAATATAAATTCTGAAATCCACTAAAAGACACCCCCCCCCCCCAAAAAAAAACAAAAAAACACTCCCACTCAGCTATGGCCAGTTGCTTTTATTCTAGTGGTTAGGGATGTAGTTGTCATGGTGTGAGGAAAGCTCTACATAAGAATTATGACTTACCAAATGATTCTTCAAGTTAGGTATCATGTAAATGTAAGTTCTGCTGATGTATAATTATATGGTCAGTTCTGTGTATCCAAACTATAGTACGAATCCCTTAAAACTTACTTATTCTTGTTGTATGTAATTTTGTTTTTAATTTTTTTTTACTGAACCAGTTTGCCAGGGGTTGGAATGGCTACAAGCACACAAAAACAAAAATCACTAGGAACTGAACAATGTTAAAATCTAACAGAATGCTACCATGGTACAAATCAAATTATTCCATTTCATCAGTGTCATCATATCTCCAGAAACATTTAGGTTTCAACACTGCTGACTTTGTTGTTAGGTCACATGGAGGAGCAACGTTTCCTGCATTTCTGGAACATCTTAACTTCCTCCATCCCAGCATTTTCTTCACAATGGAAGTGGAGAAAAATCAAGAGATCCTGTTTGTTGATGTCTTGGTCTACAGAAAGGTAGATTGTTCCTTGTGTCACAGCGTGTTTCACAAACCAACTCACACTGACTTACATTTATGAGCTATGAGCTGCCATCACCCATATCAACGCAGTGGCATGTTGCGAACTCTCATTCACAGGGCCACAATTATCTCTGATGAAGGGAGCGTATCAGCAGACCTCAGCCACCTCCACTCCATATTTGTACAAAGTGGGTACTCCAGTAAACAGATCTGTAGTGCATTTAAAGCTGCATGCAATAAAGCTCCAGAAAAGCCAGAGGAAACAGAGCACTCCATGAGGATGGTTTTTCTACCCTATGTTGGCAGCTGGTCCTTTACAAAACACTCATTCAATCTATACTTGAGTATTGCTCATCAGTGTGGGATCCGTACCAGGGGATTGACAGAGGAGATAGAGAAGATCCGAAGAAGAGCTGCGTATTTTGTCACAGGGTTATTTGGTACACGTGATAGCATTACGGAGATGTTTAGCAAACTCCAGTGGCAGACTCTGCAAGAGAGGCGCTCTGCATCGCGGTGTAGCTTGCTCGCCAGGTTTTGAGAGGGTGCGTTTCTGGATGAAGTATCAAATATATTGCTTCCCCCTACTTATACCTCCTGAGGAGAAGGAGATCATGAATGTAAATTTAGAGAGATTCTAGTGCACAGGGAGGCTTTCTGGCAGTCGTTCTTCCCGTGAACCATACGCGACTAGAACAGGAAAGGGAGGTAATGACAGTAGCACATAAAGTGCCCTCCGCCACACACCGTTGAGTGGCTAGTGGAGTATAAATGTAGATGTAGATGTAGATGTAGAAGATTGGTAGATTGTTCAAAAAACATGAAATAAAATGTGTTTTCCGCACTCCAGTGTGAGTGCAAACTGTGCTGGGTTCTGTTAAAGATGACCTAGGTCTAAGGAGACCAAGGATATATCATAAATTGGTCAGGGTCAGACATGTTGCACTTTTAAGGATAGATGTGTTGAACATAGACATCATAACAGGCTGGGTCAGCCAGAAAAGTGCGCTGTGGCTGAACACTGTCTTCACATGAGACAAAGCAAGAACTATGGAGACTCAAAGATCCTTTCATCCACTTCCTCATACTGGGATTTCATCATTAAAGATACAGTTAAAATTCATTTGAGTAACAACCTGATCAATAGAGACATGGGTTTTCAACTCAGCAAGGCATGGGAACCAGCACTGGTGGCACTACGGCATCATCGGCGGCAGTCAGATGAATCTGAGTAAAGATGGAGAATCAAAGTGTACACACTTAAACTGTGTGATAACACACTGCCCGCATGCATGCTGTGCTGCTGTTTGCAGCAGTGCTTTTCCCGTGTCACAAATGAGAAGCCCGTGGCCCGCTTGTACGGCAGGAGGCACTGGAGGTCGCCATGCTCTATGATTTGTCTATGATGACATTATAGCCTTAACCCTTGGCACCTGCACACCTCTAGCGAGCCTGCCTATCTATTGGTAAGCCATTGCAGCAACACATCAGTCAGCACCTGAAGATGATGAGCAGCTGTCTCGTTGAAATATTGTGCAGCTTCCACAACATTCTCTGATGCAACACCCATAAACCAAGGAAGCAGTTACCACATCGGGAAGGTCTTAAACAGCACATCAGGATAAGTGATGGTAGCTATCCTCACAAAATGTTACATCACTGTGAGTAAGGGGTGATTCTGACTTCCGATACATGTTAGTAAAACTGGGGATCATTTCTAAAAGAAAACCAAATATGAAAATGTTAATGACAGGACTGAAGCAAACAAAAAGACTAGTATGGAAAGGGACAGATAATTTCAATGTACTGTTGTGGCTGAAAATGTTGTTTTATGTCAGAACTGACTTATCATACAGAATCTAGTTCATGGCAAACAAAAAGAGTTTGCAATTGAAATAATCTGTTTGGAATGGATAGACTGGATGAAATTAATCTCAGATTTGTGAAAAATGCAGTGAGTTCAATAAAATTGTATCACAATGCATAAACTCTGACTGGTTGGAGCCTGGTGATCAAGTGTGCTGAATTCTTTTCATCTGCATTCCAAAAGTGAAGGTGAATCACGAAATAAACATTCTACTCTCGTAAGTTTAGGTCATATACTTAAATATCTGATGCAAACATATACATAAACTACCAGAATTTTCCTATCAGTCCTTGCAAGAAAATGGTTTTAATATTAGAAAGGGAATGCTATCATGAAATTTTGTAACCTTTATTTATTTAATCACTGAGACTCAGTTTCTTTAGTCATTGTCAGTTAACTGAATGTCCAATTACCGTTATAATGTGTAATTTGCACCAAAGTGACAAATACAGAGACAATAGACACATAACATGATAAGACAGAGTGATTAAATTGTAAAGAATGTTACTACGTTTAAAAATTAACACTACAGTTGAATTTGCTAGTGTCTCAGGAGCTAAAGAAGGAAAGTGTGTTTGGTCATGTATAACTAAGCTGCATTCTATGTTATGTTTTTATTGATTTCAACTGTTTCCTTTCTTTAACAGCATAGATGTTAAAATGTACTTTGCATAGATACTACCTGTTAAGTATGTTGCACAAAATTTGAATTTGTCTTTCCTAGTTTCCATCTCCTCTGATGTTTTCTCTCTGTAACAGCCACAACTATCCCTGACTTGCCAACATATGATCTTCCAATTGTGCCCCAAGTGACCTTAATACACACCAACCCAAGACAAATGTTTGACATAGCAGAGGTGCTGAGTTGCACATACGCACAACAAAAAGATTGTCACACTATAAGCTTTTGGCCAACAAGACCTTTGCTGTATATATTACAAAATTGAAAGACTTACCTTGGGGGGAAAGGAGGACAGGTATACACTCACATACACACACAAACACAAACACAGGCAGCCATTTGTAAAGGCAAAGAGTTTGGGCAGAGGTGGAAGTACGAAGGCAAAGATGTTGTTGAATGACAGGTGAGGTATGAGCGCCAGCAACTTGAAATTAGCAGAGGTTGAGGCTTGGCGGGTAACGAAGAGAGGATTTACTGAAGGGCAAGTTCCCACCTACGGAGTTCTGACAGGTTGGTGTTAGTGGGTAGTATCCAGATAACCCGGATGGTGTAACACTGTGTCAAGATGTACTGGCCGTGCACCAATGCATGTTTAGCCACAGGGTGATCCTCATTACCAACAAACACTGTCTGCCTGTGTCCATTCATGCAAATGGACAGTTTGTTGCTGGTCATTCGCACATAGGAAGCTTCACAGTGTAGGCTGGTCAGTTGGTAAATCATGTGGGTGCTTTCACACGTGGCTCTGCCTTTGATTGTGTACAACTTCGGGGTTACAGGACTGGAATAGGTGGTGGTGGGATGGTGCATGGGACAGGTTTTACAATGGGGGCAGTTACAAGGGTAGGAGCCAGAGGGTAGGGGAGGTGGTTTGGGGATTTCATAGGGATGAACTAAGAGGTTACGAAGGTTAGGTGGATGGCAGAAAGACACTCTTGGTAGAGTGGGGAGGATTTCATGAAGGATGGATCTCATTTCAGGGCAGGATTTTAGGAAGTCGTATCCCTGCTGGAGAGCCACATTAAGAGTCTGATCCAGTCTCGGAAGGTATCCTGTCACAAGTGGGGCACTTTTGGGGTTCTTCTGTGGGAGGTTCTGGGTTTGAAGGGATGAGGAAGTGGCTCTGGTTATTTGCTTATGTACCAGGTTGCAACAAACAGGGGGAAAAAAGGACAGGTGTACGCACACACACACACACACACACACACACACACACACACATATCCATCCGCACATGGATGGATATGTGTGTGTGTGTGTGTGCGCGAGTGTACACCTGTCCTTTTTTCCCCCTAAGGGAAGTCTTTCTGCTCCCGGGATTGGAATGACTCTTTACCCTCTCCCTTAAAACCCTTATCCTTTCGTCTTTCCCTCTCCCTCCCTCTTTCCTGAAGAAGCAACCGCTGGTTGCGAAAGCTAGAAATTCTGTGTGTGTGTTTGTGTGTTTTATTTATTGTGCCTATCTACCGGCGCTTTCCCGCTTGGTAAGTCTTGGAATCTTTGCTTGTTTTAGCTGTATCACACCCCCCACTACCAACACTGTAATTTTCCCAATTAACTGGCGGTTGATTTTAGTCTCCACCATTGATTACAGTACGACTAGGGAACTTTTGGGGAAATTATGTATAAATTAACACACTAATACTTGGGCGCACTTACTGTGAGCACTTAGTTTTTTTTCAACAGTTCCATTTTGGACTGTGTGCAGAAAACATGCTAAGACCTGTATGTTATAAAAATTATGAAACTGTGTAAAATACAAGTTGTACACCTTTGCTTCTGCCCTTTATTCCCCAACATTTGAGGCTTTAATGAAACAAATTGGTTACCCATGTATCATTCAAAGTATTTGCCCTCACTGGCCACTATTTTCTCCCATCTTTTGAGCAGTGTATGAATCCCGCGTCGGAAAAATTGTTCATCTTTTGAAGCGATTCATGAATCAATCCAATTTGTAACTTCTTCATGAGATCGGAAGTGTTGGTGAGCCAGGCCATGTGCCATTGATCTAAATTGATCTAAGCAGGTGATACTCAGAGGGAGTAATGTCTGGAGAATATGGTGGGTGGTGTAGAACTTCCCATTTTGACCTCTTTTACAACGTGGGGTCAAGCATTGTTGTGCTGCAAAATCACTTTATCGTGCCTCTCGCTGTATTGCGGCCATTTCTCTTTTAATGCGCTGCTAAAATGCATTAATCATGTTCGATAATGAGCACATGTGATTATTTCACTTGGTTTCGACACCTCATAGTACAGGATGCCGAACTTGTCCCAACAAATGCAGAGCACGATCTTGGACCCATGACTATTCGGTTTGGCCATCGTCATGGAAGCATGGCCGTGACAACCCCCTGATTGTTTGCATTTAGGGTTATCATAATGAACCCATTTTTCATTCCCAGCCACAATGTGATGCAGAAATCCCTTCAGTTTTTGTCTCTGAAACAACTGTTCACAAATACACAAATGCCATTCAACGTCTCTTGGTTTCAGCTCACATGGGACCCAAGTTCCTTCTTTCTGAATCATGCCCATAGCCTTGAGACATTTTGAAATGGCTTGCTGTGTCAATCCCACTAATTGTGCCAATGCTTCTTGAGTTTGACATGAGTCTTTACTCAGCAATGTCTCCAATTCTGTATCTTCGAAAACTTTCTCTCTTCCACCACTATGCCAGTCTATGACATTAAAATCACTATTCTTGAAGTTTTGAAACCACTCACGACATGTTCTTTCACTAATAGCGTCCTTACCATACATACCTGAGAGCATTCAATGAGACTTAGCTGCTTTTTTCTTCATATTTAAACAAAACAGTAACATCTCCCACAAATGACGAGAACTAGGTTTGTAAACTGACTTTATGATGCAGACACAAACTGACTGAGGTTATGTTGACAACAACAACAATGTTGACTGAGGTCCATGCTAACTGCCCAATGTCTGCGATCTGTTTCTTTCAACCACTATTTACCATTGTCGGCGGAAACAAAGTTGTACACTTTGTAGGTAATGTCAGCAATGTTTGAATGCTGTAGAAAAGAATAAAATTTGAGGATTATTTCA
This sequence comes from Schistocerca gregaria, assembly GCF_023897955.1. Lineage (NCBI taxonomy): Eukaryota > Metazoa > Arthropoda > Insecta > Orthoptera > Acrididae > Schistocerca > Schistocerca gregaria. The sequence goes on along the minus strand of NC_064925.1, from coordinate 52,776,121 downwards.
GCAGGAAATCTGAAGCATTTAATATACAGCATGTTATCACATACAAAAAAACCAATAAACATCTTGCAGCAAGGAATCATTCCCTAGACAACTGAAATACCAAAAACAACTACTGATGAAGGATGAACCAAAAGTTTTTGTTAAGCAGAAATCTTTTTCATTTATCTCCACATGAAAATTTGTTAATAATTCTAATGGCCTTTGTATTCAAGGTATATTTGATTTGGATAGACTGTGTAACAATGTAAATTAGATTATCAATCAGCAATGAACAAACAGCATTTAGCAGATTAGAACCTGACCGTTTTTATCATGTCCATATTGAAACTGTTATAATTGACCATGAGGTGTTTGTAACAACAATGTTTACTGGAATAAAAAGGGAATCTGGAAAATGTATATAGCTTTATATGTTCAGTGAACTACATCTAAAATATGAATTTGAAACCTTTAGCTGTGGACAGAAGCATGCAGAAGAACTATGACTCAAGCTTGAAGTAATAATTAACTGTTCACTGGATAGATATATAGGTACAACAGTTCATGATGGGAGACTCCATGTAAAACAAAGTAAGCTGAGATCTTCCATGTGCTCTTATTGCAGCAATACTAATAATAATTAATGTCTTTCACTTTAAAATTAGTTATGTACATTGAACTGATGTATCATACACATGAATATATAAAAACTTCACTCAGACTTCAGCTCACTTAGCCTATATGTGTTATTTAGACTTTTCTTTTCAATGCAGCAATTCTGTTTGTGTAACTAGTTTTGCTTAAATTCATGTTAATTACAAGTTTTTATGCAACTGAAAACTTTACTACTACACAAGATAGGAAACTTTGAGCTAATCTACATCAGTCAAGTTGGATATATAGATACAGTCATTAGAATAGCAACATCCAGACTTTATAGAAATGTACGTTGACTACCCTGAAATTAATAAGCTGAAGAAATAATTGTAATCAAAGTCTGAATTCACCCGAAATTAATTTTGCTATTTGTACCATTATGCCTGTTGGATTCCAGATTTTAATGTATCACTTTACTCTTGTTGCCCTATTTTTTATGAACTGAATAATGAAGCTATTAAGAATTTGCATAAATTTTCTTGAATAATTATAAATCTAAAGATGGCACTTGTGTTCATAAATGTTATTCCGAACACAGCTGTATGATCTTTTGTTTATTCCTAAACTCTCTTACATTTTTTAATCTGTCTACATTGTTAAATACAAATGTAGGCTTCCATGGCCATTGTCACAGTCAAAGAAAAAAAAGAAAAACACTTTGAAGGAGGTCACCTACAAGTGACCAAAACATCAGTAATTTTACATATTGACAATGAGTTCACAAACTCAGAAAATTTTTATTGACGGTCTATATAATTTTTATTGGTCAGTATCAACTATAAACAATTCTATGCAATATCATCAACTGTTATGAAACTTGCTGTGTGTACTAACTGTGTAATTTGATACCAGCTTGAGTATGTTCATGTCCAACTTCAATTAAAAAAGTGCACTGTATCTTCCGGTATCATGCTGTTCTGTAAGGTTGTGAAACTGACTGCCTGTGAACAACCATTTCATGTGGGACCTGTCATCATATTGTTTATAGTGATAATAAATGTTTGTGGTGAACATCACTGGAAGCTTTTCCATTACATCAGTTTTACAGGTCTCAAACAAACATTCTACAATGAGACCCGGAGAACAGAAGTAAAGTTTGCAGGCAGCCCATCTAATTCATCATCAATGTAAAATGATTTCCAGAAAGTAGTGACTGCTGCATCACAGGTGTAAAACAAAATATACAGCTATGCATAGACACACTCCACATGTTTTGTTCATGTACCATCCAGGATCTTGTTCATCACAGTTGACAGTATCTCCCTGATCATCATCATCCCCAATGGCCATGACCTTGCCACCATTTAACACCACCTTTCTCAGTATCCTAATTATTTCAAACATACACTCTCCCTCCTGCTCACCATGACCTACTACATCCTCATATACAATTACTTCTCCTTTCAAGGTATCAACTACAAACAAACCTGTAGTAAGGCCATGTGCACTTGTGTGGCACCATCCTATACTTGTGCATCATGCAAAGGAAAATTTCCTAGCTACCCATCATCCCAAATCCATCATCTGGTTCAAATTCATCAATGTCATCTTCATGACCAGAACAGAGGGTGAGAAACATTCTCCCTATCAATCCCCATACTTCTCCCATAGTGGTATTCCACCCACCACCCAATCTACACAGATTCCTTTTCTGTCCCTATTCCATCACTGCTCCCAGGTCCTTGCCCCATTGTGCACATCCCTATAGAAAACCCAAATGCAGGATCTGTCCCGTACATCATCCCACTACCCTCTACTCCAGTCCTTTAAAAGGAATATCCTATGCCATAAAATGCAGCGTCACCTGTGAAAGTGACCATGTAGTCTACCAGCTTAACTGCAACCACTGTGTAGCATTCTATGTGAGTGTGACCACTGTCTGACCACACTAACAGTCACCACTAAAGTGTTGTCAAGAGACAGCTGGACCATGCAACTGCTGAGCTTGCTACACAGCACTTTAAGTTTGACTGAAATGGCTGCTTCACAGCCCATGTCATTTGCATTCTTCCCATTAGCAACAGCTTTTCTGAACTACACAGGAGTGTAGTTCTCCTTGCAATGTATACTTCACTTCTGTATCCCAATTCCAACACTTCTGCTTGTCCTCCACCAGCCTTTCTCCCCTTCTGTACTCCCACTCCAAACTTAAACATAACTTCTATCCAGTCAACTCACCTGCATAGTCCTTTACCTTTCTCTGCTTCTTTTTCCTCCCCCGGAAAAGCTTTCCTGAAGCTAAACTAGCAACCCACCATCATGTCCCTGCCATATTTTGGCACATTTCTACAGGTAGCACACCACCATCATCCCCACCACAGTGTCCAAGCACTCATGGATAGCGCAGGAACTGAAACTCAGGATACCAAAGTTAAATAAGTAACAGTGAACTTCATTTTCACATGTTCCTTTATTAAATACAGACCAGATGTTCTACCCCTCTTTACTTCTTGCACCACTGCAAAGATAAGTGATATGAATATTAGTGTCAGTGACTTTGATAAACAGCTAAACCTGCACAAATTAAACAAAGCGCCAAGGCCTAATAGAATCTCTGTCAATATCTATGCAGAATTTGCAACTGAGTTAATGCCATTTTAACAATTAGCTCCCATTTTAACTTAATATACTGCAGATCCTTGAACTAAAACTAAGCCCACTGATCCAGAGGCAGCACAGTTCGCACCTGCCTACAAGAAGGATAGAAGAAGTCATCTATTAAATTACTATCCAATCTCATTGATGTCCATCTTGTGGAGACTCCTAGGACATATTCTGAGCTTAGACCTAATGAGGTAGTACACACAAAATAACCACAGATAAAGGCATTCAGGTGGATGCAGTAAATCATGGCTTCCAGACAGCATTTGACTTGTACCATACCTACAATTATTAAGAAAAATAGTATTATATTTGGGTATAAAACACTATTTTATCTTTATTGAGGATTATTTGGTAGAGAGGCTGCAGCTTTTTATCTTGAATTGAGAACTGACAGCACTATCAGAGGTACTACCAAGTGTGCCCCTGGAAAGGGCAATAGGACCCTTTCTGTTCATGTTATATATTAATGACCTTGCAGACAACATTAATAGTAAGCTCAGGCTTTTCGTAGGGGATGCAAGTATCTGTAATGATGCACAAGTTGAAAAATCTGGTCAAACAGCCAGTCAGATTTGTATAATAATTATATTTTAAAATAGCATAACAGTTTGTAACCTATTTTAAACATTTAGGAATTTTAAAAATGTTCTCTTTTAAAACACCGAAAAGAAGTATCCCAACTGGAACTGATAAACTTTTACAAATATGTAAGTGTGGCAGTCAGTTAGCTTATGGAATGGGATGATCTTGTGGGCTCAGTCACAGGTAAGGCAGGTCACAGAATTTGAATTTTCCCAGTATCCTGTCAACAGATCTGTCAGTCCTCAAAGAAAATTGCTTACAAAACACTCATGCAACCTTTCCTAGAATACAGTTTAAGTGTTTGTGGTCCTTACTAGATGGACTCTGAGGGGATATTAAATATACACAAGAGCAGCACACAAGGTCACAGGTTTGTTTTATCCATGGGAGGGCATCACAGACGTGTTTAAAAACTAGAATTGATAGACTCTTGAAGATATATGCCATTTATCTCCCTAAAACCTGCTTTCAAACTTTCAAGACTCAGTATTAACTGAGGAATCTAGAAGAACAGAACTCCCTAAGCACCTTTCCCACAGGGACCATGACAACAACATTCAACAAATTAAAATGTGCACAAGACCATGTAATTAACCATTCTTCCTACACTGCATATGTGAACAGAACACAAAGATACAATAATACACAGTACTGGTGTGATTCAGATGGAATAATATGTCACAGAGCCACGTCAAGACACTTTGATCTACTACCCATCCTCCACATACATCTGACTGATGACACACTTGACTGGCTAACTGCACCCGGTGTTATGTCACTGTGTGGTAGGGCTGTTGAAACTGGGCACTGACACAGCACTGTGTTAATCCACTGTGCATGTTACCAATACTGCCAGACAGAAAAAAATTCATTGTGGGGATGCTATAAATAAGCAGGTTCAATGACCCACCGAAGATCATGGAGTTTGGCAGTACAGCACTCACCAGGACCCTTGTATCAACTTAGACCATCTCCACCAGATAGATGGCCACTGGCCATGACACTTGGGGCCTTAGGTGTGACATTGCTGGGCTTCCACAGAATCCTGTGTATGTGGTGCGTTATTGCTAAATCACCACCACTTGTGCTAAATATGGTCACTACAGCCTGTTAGAATGCTGAGCTAGTATCTGCTGGCAGCTGCTGCTGCACATTGTGAGTGTGCTACCTCAACAGTGTACAAGAGCTTGAGGCACAGCCACCTCAACACTACTGGGTACATATACACAATGGGTTAATGACAGGTTGTACTCATTGGCCAAGGGCACATGTCTGTCTCCAATCCAGCTTGCTGCATCTGTAAATGGTTTCAGCAGAAACAGGGTATCTTGCTGTGGCCACCCTCACCTTTGACAGACCTCTGACTCCTTCACCCACCAATCAAACCCAAATACGTGGGTGGGAGTGTAGCTATGCCAAAATGGCTCTGAGCACTATGGGACTCAACTTCTGAGGTCATCAGTCCCCTATAACTTAGAACTACTTAAACCTAACTAACCTAAGAACATCACACACATCCATGCCCGAGGCAGGATTCGAACTTGCGACCGTAGCGGTCTCGTGGTTCCAGACTGTAGCGCCTAGAACCACACGGCCACTCCGGCCGGTGTAGCTATACCATTCTAACAGATTGAAGTGATTTTCTCCATCGCTTGACAATGGACCAAAGAAGAACCCCTGTACAGTACAATGCAAAGGACCCTGTGCCACCCACTCAAAGTGTTTTACAGACAGTGAAATGTCTCATGCACCTGGAAAAAAATGTCCTGTGTACAAGAAAAGTAAAAGAATGGACCCACAAAATTACAGATCAATATCCTTAACACTGATTTGCTGCAGATTTCTCAAGCATATTTTGACTTCAGGTATAATGAATTTCCCCGAAACATATAATCTTCAGTCCAAAAATTGGCACAGACATAGAAATCATCAATTATGTAAAACACAGCTTGCCTTTTTCTTGCACAATAGCTTGTGAAGCACAGATGAAGGTAACAGGCATATACTATATTCCTTGAGTACCAAAATGCATTTAACAAAGTGCTCCCCAGTGTATTGTTAATGAAGAGCTTACCACAAAGAACAAGTTCCCAGATATGGGAGGGCTTGACGCTTTTTAAATAATAGAATCCAGGATGTTGTCCTGGATGGTGAGTGTCCATTAGATGCAAGGGTATCAACAGAAGTACTCCAGGAAAGCGTAATATGATCTGATGGATGTGACGAGCAGCAAGGTGTGACTGTTTGCTTATGATACTAGTGTATGGGTAAGTGTCATCATTGATTGAGTGTAGGAGGATACAGGATGACCCTGAGCAAATTTATGTTTGTGTGACGAATGTCAGTCTATTCTAAAAGTGTAAAAATGTGAGTTAATGCAGATGACCAGGAAAAAATAATGTAATTTTTTTAGTATGGTATTAGTGCTGTACTGTAGGACACAGTCAAGTTCATTAAATATCTAAGTGTAACATTGTAAAGTAACAAGAAATGGAACAAGCATATAAGATTGGTAGTAGGGAAGGAAAATGGTTGATTTAGGTTTATTGGGAGAATTCAAGCAATATGTAACTTATACATATTAATACTACATATATTGTCCCTATTGAGGTTTAATTGAGTGTGACAGAGAAGTACATATAACACGCCTAGTTGAATCCAAATTAATTGTTGTATGTCTTTACTAGCTATCCGATTAGACAGTGATAGTTGTAGAGTCATTTAAAAAACCTACAGTCAGTAGTGTGTAAATGACCAGATCATGCAATACTGTAGTTGGAGTCATGAACAATGGCAGTCAAGTTTAGGCTTGTTCTGCACACCTATGTCGTGCACTCTTCAACAGCAATAAGCGATCAGTAGTATTCTGAGTACTCTGCTCTGAATGGCGTAGCTAATGTGAGATCAAATGTGATCATAGCGAATTAATTAGTGAATTTTTATTCCAATTGTTTCCAGTTGTCATCACTGATGGTGATGGTAAGTGATACATTTGACATAAGCGAGAGAAGAAATCATTTTCAGGATATATGCTTTCTTCAAGCTAAAAGCAAGTGCATGAGCATACAGCAGTTGTTGCTTGGAATCATCTTTGTCCATGCTTCAACTTGTGTGAACTGCCATTGTTCATGGATTGGACTATAGTTGGAGGCAACTTTAGTCTGTTGAGTGCAGACTGGGAGATCAATGGAGTCATTGCATAGGGTGCAGAAAGACAATCCTGCAACATACTTTTGAACATGTTTTCCAAAAACTGTCTTGAGGAGATAGTTTAGCAGCCCAAATAGAATGGAGATGTCTCAGACCTTGTAGCTACAAATAGGCCAGACTTTATCAATGGCATCAGCATAGAGAGAGTGATTAATGATCATGATGCCATCCTAGTGACTATGCTTACGAAAGTTAAGTAAGAAGATTGGGTGAGTGTTTCTGTAAGAAAGAGCAGATAAGCAGTTGTTAGTGTCTCATTTATACAATGAATATCAATCATTTAGTTTCAGCATTATGGGCATAGAGGAATTATGGGCAAAGTTCAAATAGATCGTAAACTGCGCTCTGGACAAGTATGTGCCAAGTAAGTGGATTAATGACTAAAAAAGACCCACTGTGGTTACACAAAAGTTCCAAAAATGTTGAGGAATCAAAAGCTGTTGCACTCTCATTTCAAAAGAGAATAATCAAATGACTGACTGAAGTTAGTAGCCATTCGTGTGTCTATGAGAAGATCTACGGATGAAGCATACAACTACCACCATCATCCCTTAGCCAAATATCTGGATGAGAACCTCAGAAAATTCTAATCCTATGTAAAACTGCTAACTGGGTCTAAGGCTTCCATCCAGTCAATCATGGACCACATTAAAGAAAGCACTCACACAGGAGAATTGTAAAAACACACTGTTGTTTGACCACCAAACAGAGTCCTGTATGGATGACATAGCAATAACCATCACTGGCATAGAGACACAGCTGCAAAAGTTGAAAACAATTAAGTCACCAGATCTGGATGAAATTTCAGTTCCCGTCTACAAGGAGTACTCTATGGCAATGTCCCTTTCTTAGCTTTCATTCATCATGAATCTCTCACCCAGTGTACACGACTAAGCCACTTGAATAAACACAGCTGACTTATGTTTATAATAAGGGCAAAAGAACGGACCTCCATAATTACAACCCAATATCCATAAAATTGGTTCGCTGTAGAATTCTAGGATACATTCCGAGTTTGAATATAATAAATTTCCTAGAGGCCAGAAAGCTTATGTCCACAAATCAGCACAGTTTTAGAAATCATTGCTCATATAAACTCAGCTTGCCCTTACTGTTCATACATGCTGCTGAGTTCTTTAGCTATCATTCACATCAGTGACAGTTTCAGCATTAACACATGAGGTTGCTGGGACAGTATTCTAAGGAGGAGTGTGGTGTGTGATAGTGAGAGCAGGAACCAGAGCAAGCAGCATATGGGTCAGTACACAACACATGACATGCTGCAGTGGAGCTGGGTTGTGAACTCTAGAGTGCACAAACAAACCCTCATCAAGAGTAGCAGGGCATGGTGCACTTCTGTTTGGTGAGGACAAAATGAGCCAATGCAGCTGGCATTCCAAAGGTTTGGGAGTGTGGATTAGTAACTACTGAGTGTAAATTCATGGTAAAATCATCAAGTGGAGAATTTATCAGCTATTTTTCATAAAACTTATGTCAAGTGCTGAGAGGCTCAGGTTGTGCAGAATCTTGTGCTAGTTTGTCTAGAAATGTGGCTGTTTTGGAGTATGCCTCTGAGTTGTGTGCTTAAAAACATCTAAAATGCAGAGTGGCTAAAGACCTGTTAAACTATCTGTTGTGGCTTTACTCGTTGTCTAATGGCTGTTATTTCTCATTTTTTCAAGTTAAATGTTTGGGGGGCAACATAGGCTGATGAACTATTTTAGCAAAGGAAATTTTGTATTTGAGATATTGGTTGATATTTGAGTGGCTAGACCCACCTAGTTGAAAATTCTATGTTGTTAGATCTTACAGTCATCTTTAACATGTTCTGTTAGTACTGTGATATTCATTGTTTTAGAGTAATTTGTGGCAGTAAAATGGTTTATGTCTAACCTTAAAATCCACACTTACGTTTAAATTGTTATCATTGAATACCTTTAAAACATTCCACCTGTTAGGTGGAAGGATATGAGAGCATATTCATTGACAAGTCATAACCTTATGTCTGATTAAGCCTCAAGCAGCTAATGCCTGTATCATTTCTTGTGACTGGTTGGACTTGGGTGTAATGGGATTTGTCATCAGTGTTGAAGGCACTGGTTAATGCAAGTATTGTTTTCATATGCTGTGTCGATCGAGACCTATGATTCAGGAAGTCCTGTTAAGACAGTCTTCATTAGTGCTTTTAACGGAAATTCCTAAGCACCTATCATTGCTCAGAAAATTGTTAACCTGCTTAGTTTTGTGGCACTATGGCCAAAAAGTTGTTTTAAAATGATTTTTTGTGCTACCTCCAGAAAAGGGTTAAACGTAAAAAAAAAAGAGAGAGTTTGAAGTTGAAATGGCTACTGCTGATTCAAATTGGTAAATTCATTGTAGAATTTAAAGACATCTAAGTTCTGTGTTAAACTTAAAATGTAATGTGTCTATATAAGCTCCGGAGGTAAAATAGTCCCCCATTTGGATCTCGGAGGTAAAATAGTCCCCCATTTGGATCTCCGGGCAGGGACTACTCAAGAGGACGTCGTTATCAGGAGAAAGAAAACTGGCATTCTACGGATCGGAGTGTGGAATGTCAGATCCCTTAATCGGGCAGTAGGTTAGAACATTTAAAAAGGGAAATGGATAGGTTATAGTTAGATATAGTAGGAATTAGTGAAGTTCACAGGCAGGAGGAACATGACTTTTGGTCAGGTGAATACAGGGTTATAAACACAAAATCAAATAGGGGTAATGCAGGAGTTGGTTTAGTAATGAATATAAAAAATAGGAGTGCAGGTAAGCTACTACAAACAGCATAGTGAATGCATTACTGCAGATGATGAAGTAATTGAAGGAATGTATGATGAAATAAAAGAAATTATTCAGATAGTGAAGGGAGACGAAAATTTAATGGTCATGGGTGACTGGAATTCGGTAGTAGGAAAAGGGAGAGAAGGAATAGTAGGTGAATATGGATTGGGGCTAAGAAATGAAAGAGGAAGCCGTCTGGTAGAATTTTGCACAGAGCGTAACTTAATCATAGCTAACACTTGGTTCAAGAATCATAAAAGAAGGTTGTATACACGGAAGAAGCCTGGAGATATTGACAGGTTTCAGATAGATTACATAATGGTAAGAAAGAGATTTAGGAACCAGGTTTTAAATTGTAAGACATTTCCAGGTGCAGATGTGGACTCTGACCACAAACTATTGGTTATGAACTGTAGATTAAAACTGAAGAAACTGCAAAAAGGTGGGAATTTAAGGAGATGGGACCTGGATAAACTGAAAGAAACAGAGGTTGTACAAAGTTTCAGGGAGAGCATAGGGGAGCAATTGACAGGAATGGGGGAAAGAAATACAGTAGAAGAAGAATGGGTAGCTTTGAGGGATGAAATACTGAAGGCAGCAGAGGATCAAGTAGGTAAAAAGACAAGGGCTAGTAGAAATCCTTGGGTAACAGAAGAGATAGTGAATTTAATTGCTGAAAGGAGAAAATATAAAAATGAAGTAAATGAAGCAGGCAAAAAGGAATACAAACATCTCAAAAACAAGATTGACTGGAAGTGCAAACTAACTAAGCAGGGATGGCTAGAGGACTAATGTAAGGATGTAGAGGCTTATCTCACTACGTGTAAGATAGATACTGCCTACAGGAAAATTAAAGAGACCTTTGGAGAACAGAGAACCACTTGTATGAATATCAAGAGCTCAGATTGAAACCTAGTTCTAAGCAAAGATGGGAAAGCAGAAAGGTGAAGGGAGTATACAGAGGGCCTATACAATGGCAATGTACTTGAGGACAATATTATGGAAATGGAAGAGGATATAGATGATGATGAAATGGGAGATACGATACTGTGTGAAGAGTTTGATAGATCACTGTAAGACCTGAGTCGAAACAAGGCCCCGGGAGTAGACAAGATTCCATTTGAACTGCTGACAGCTTTGGGAGAGCCAGTCCTGACAAAACTCTGGTGAGCAAGATGTATGAGACAGGCGAAATACCCTCAGACTTCAAGAAGAATATAATAATTCCAATCCCAAAGAAAGCAGGTGCTGACAGATGTGAAAATTACATGACAATAGGTCTAATAAGTCACAGATGCAAAATACTAACGCGTATTCTCTACAGAGGAATGGAAAAACTAGTAGAAGCCAACCTCAGGGAAGATCAGTTTGGATTCCATAGAAATGTTGGAACACGTGAGGCAATACTGACCCTATGACTTATCTTTAGAAGACAGATTAAGGAAAGGCAAACCTATGTTTCTAGCACTTGTAGACCTAGAGAAAGCTTTTGACAATGTTGACTGGGATACTCTCTTTCAAATTCTGAAGGTGGCAGGGTTAAATACAGGGAGCGAAAGACTATTTACAATTTGTACAGAAACCAGATGGCAGTTATAAGAGTTGAGGGGCACAAACGGGAAGCAGTGGTTGGGGAGGGAGTGAGACAATGTTGTAGCCTATCCCCAATGTTATTCAATGTGTATATTGAGCAAGCAGTGAAGGAAACAAAAGAAAAATTTTGAGTTGGTATTAAAACCCATGGAGAAGAAATAAAAGCTTTGAGGCTCGCTGATGACATTGTAATTCTGTCAGAGACAGCAAAGGACTTGGAAGAGCAGTTGAACAGAATGGATAGTGTCTTGAAAGGAGGGTATAAGATGAACATCAACAAAAGCAAAACGAGGATAATGGAATGTAGTCGAATTAAGTCAGGTGATGCTGAGGGAATTAGATTAAGAATTGAGACACTTAAACTAGTAAAGGAGTTTTGCTATTTGGGGAGCAAAATAACTGATGATGGTCGAATTAGAGAGGATATAAAATGTAGACTGGCAATGGCAAGGAAAGTGTTTCTGAAGAAGAGAAATTTCTGAACATCGAGTATAGATTTAAGTGTCATGAAGTCATTTCTGAAACTATTTGTATGAAAGCATAGCCATGTATGAAAGTGAAACATGGACAATAACTAGTTTGGACAAGAAGAGAATAGAAGCTTTCGAAATGTGGTGCTACAGAAGAATGCTGAAGATAAGGTGGATAGATCACGTAACTAATGAGGAGGTATTGAACAGGATTGGGGAGAAGAGAAGTTTGTGGCACAACTTGACTAAAAGAAGGGATCGGTTGGTAGGACATGTTTTGAGGCATCAAGGGATTACCAATTTAGTATTGGAGGGCAGCGTGGAGGGTAAAAGTCATAGAGGGAGACCAAGAGATGAATACACTAAACAGATTCAGAAGGATGTAGGTTGCAGTAGGTACTGGGAGATGAAGAAGCTTGCACAGGATAGAGTAGCATGGAGAGCTGCATCAAATTAGTCTCAGGACTGCAGACCACAACAACAACAACAACAACAACAACAACAAGAAGCTGCTTGTGCAGTTCGATAATTTAAATGGCTAGTGCTGATTCAAATTCATTCAAAGAGGGTGAAGCACCAAGTTAAACTCCATGGATTGTTGTTTGTATAATCTTTAGACCATAGGTAAATTTATCTTAGTTTACATTGTGTGTAGTTTGAAATTTAAATGGCTATTGCCAGTGCAGGCAAGGTGGTTACGCACTGATTAAGATTTTAATATTTTGAGTGTTGTATAATCATATGTAGACAAAGCTGTTGGTGAGTTGGGTTATTCCATGGCTTATGTGGTTATTCCCATAGAGCAGCTAGTCCTAATTGAAATCGATAATCATAAATTATCCTTTTAGGCGAGACTGCTGAGATCTGTGGGTAATATTTAGGGCTTCCAGTTTTGTAATTTTTTGTAACAGTTGAATATGGATTACTTGTTAGATTGTTTCATTTGTTTTAAAAGTGGCTTGGGCCAGTTGAAACTTCAGGACAAAGAGGGAGTGGGGAGGGGGAGGGGTGAGGGGGGGGGGGGTAGGGGAGGGGGAGGGGGGAGGGGGAGGGGGGAAGGCGTGTTGGATGAAGGGCAACAGGCAGATTCCGTATTTCCTGATGTCCAAAAAGTATTTGACACTGTACTCAACTGTAGACTATCAATGAAGATATGAGCATACAGAATTGGTTCACAGATATTTGAGAGGCTCTAAGATTTCTTGAATAACAAAATAATAAAATCCAGTATATTGTTCATCAGAGATGAAGGTATCATCAGAGAAGTGTGGTAGGGCCAGTGTTTCTCTCTCTCTCTCTCTCTCTCTCTCTCTCTCTCTCTCTCTCTCTCTCTCTCTCTCTCTCTCTCTCTCTCTCTCCCCCCTCCATCTTCCTCCCATCTCCCCCTCACCCATCCCCTGTCCCTCCCCGCCCCTGAAATTTCTACTTGGTGTGATGAATGGCAAGTGGCCCAGAATGTATAAAAATATAAGTTAATGCAGATGATTAGAAAAAACAAGTGCGTAATGTTTGGATACAACATTACTAGTGTCCTGCTTGACACAGTCACATCATTTAAATACACTCCTGGAAATGGAAAAAAGAACACATTGACACCGGTGTGTCAGAGCCACCATACTTGCTCCGGACACTGCGAGAGGGCTGTAGAAGCAATGATCACACGCACGGCACAGCGGACACACCAGAAACCGCGGTGTTGGCCGTCGAATGGCGCTAGCTGCGCAGCATTTGTGCACCGCCGCCGTCAGTGTCAGCCAGTTTGCCATGGCATACGGAGCTCCATCGCAGTCTTTAACACTGGTAGCATGCCGCGACAGCGTAGACGTGAACCGTATGTGCAGTTGATGGACTTTGAGCGAGGGCGTATAGTGGGCATGCGGGAGGCTGGGTGGATGTACCGCCGAATTGCTCAACACGTGGGGCGTGAGGTCTCCACAGTACATCGATGTTGTCGCCAGTGGTCGGCGGAAGGTGCACATGCCCGTCGACCTGGGACCGGACCGCAGCAACGCACGGATGCACGCCAAGACCGTAGGATCCTATGCAGTGCCGTAGGGGACCGCACCACCACTTCCCAGCAAATTAGGGACACTGTTGCTCCTGGGGTATCGGTGAGGACCATTCGCAACCGTCTCCATGAAGCTAGGCTACGGTCCCGCACACCGTTAGGCCATCTTCCACTCACGCCCCAACATCGTGCAGCCCGCCTCCAATGGTGTCGCGACAGGCGTGAATGGAGGGACGAATGGAGACATGTCGTCTTCAGCGATGAGAGTGGCTTCTGCCTTGGTGCCAATGATGGTTGTATGCGTGTTTGGCGCCGTGCAGGTGACGGCCACAATCAGGACTGCATATGACCGAGGCACACAGGGCCAACACCCGGCATCATGGTGTGGGGAGCGATCTCCTACACTGGCCGTACACCTCTGGTGATCGTCGAGGGGACACTGAATAGTGCACGGTACATCCAAACCATCATCGAACCCATCGTTCTACCATTCCTAGACTGGCAAGGGAACTTGCTGTTCCAACAGGACAATGCACGTCCACATGTATCCCGTGCCACCCAACGTGCTCTAGAAGGTGTAAGGCAACTACCCTGGCCAGCAAGATCTCCGCATCTGTCCCCCATTGAGCATGTTTGGGACTGGATGAAGCGTCGTCTCACGCGGTCTGCACGTCCAGCACGAACGCTGGTCCAACTGAGGTGCCAGGTGGAAATGGCATGGCAAGCCGTTCCACAGGACTACATCCAGCATCTCTACGATTGTCTCCATGGGAGAATAGCAGCCTACCATTGCTGCAGAAGGTGGATATCCACTGGACTAGTGCCGACATTTTGCATGCTCTGTTGCCTGTGTCTATGTGCCTGTGGTTCTGTCAGTGTGATCATGTGATGTATCTGACCCCAGGAATGTGTCAATAAAGTTTCCCCTTCCTGGGACAATGAATTCACGGTGTTCTTATTTCAATTTCCAGGAGTGTATCTCAATGTAATGTTGCAAAGAGATATGAAATAGAACCAGCATGTGAGGATTGTGGTAGGGAAGATGAATGATCAATTATTGTTTATTGGGCAAATTTTAGGAAAGTGTGGTTCATCTGTAATGGAGACTGCCTATAGGATGCTAGTGCAAGCTATTCCTGCCCTCAAGTGTTGTAATCTTCATCAGGTTGGAGTAAAGGAAAACGCTGAAGAAATTCAGAGGCAGGCTGCTACATTTGTTGCCAGTGGGTTTAAATAATACACAAGTGTTGTGGAAGTGATTTGGAAACTCAAATGGTGATCCTTGGAGGGAAAGTGATGTTCTTTTTGAGAAACACTGTTGAGAAAACTTAGAGAAACAGCATACAAAGCTGACTGCAGAATGATTCTACTGCCATTAACACACATTGCATATAAGGATCACAAGATAACATAAGAGAAATTAGGACTCATACAAAAACATATAAACAGTTGTTTTCCCCTGGCTTCATTTGTGAGTGGAACAGGAAATGTAATGAGTAGTAGTGGTAAAATGTACCCTCCATCATTCACCCTATGGTTGTTTGCAGAAAATGAATGAGGATGTAGGCCTGATTCAGAACATTCTAGAAAAAAGGAAATCTGAAAAATTAAACCACTGGCCAAAATGAGCACGTCACTAGTTACAAAAAGTGGTTTGCTATTCCATACGTTTCCTAACTTTCAGACAGCTCTGCCCAAAGTTAAAAGCACTAAATAAAAGCTTCCACATTTTACAATAACAGTTACTACAATTATGGTATTATTCACTATTGAAACAGTTGCACAATGTGGTGTGCAGTAACTTCACCGGCAAGAACTGTGGGAAGGTCTATGTTGGTCAGTCCGATAGAGCTGAGGTAATTAGCCTGTCAGGACCATGACGCCTGGGACAAGGTGGGGATCAGGGAAGACTGATTCAGTCTTTCTGGGAAATCTTTTAACAGAAAACCACCAATATGGTGCACATTGTCGCACTCATACTGTTAAGAAAAGAGGAAATATAGACTACTGGATATACCTGAAATCAATAACCAATTGACACAATTTCATCTCAGTGTTAAGTGGTCAAGTGCAACTCGTTTCTCCCCTTGTTAAATTAAATTTTAGTTCTGCAAGTGATAGTTGTCACTAGAAAATGCAACAAAGTTTAAGAATTTCCTACCTTTATTAAATAAAAAGTGATACCTTCCTCTGTAAACACTATGTATCTGCATCAGTAATACCTCCAGAAATACTAAGAGGTGTAAAGGTAACAAAGTCTCCCCCACTCAGTGGCTGCCCATACTATTTGGGACAAGTGGAAGGACTAGTCTGTTTTGTAGACAATTCAAAAGTTTGTTAATTTAAAAATAATCATATACATTTTTGAGGAACATGGATGAGACCTCAAAATGGTATTTTTTAGTGATGTCTTAAAGGAGTAAGTTCTTAAAAATTTGTATGAAGAATAATTTCAGTGTTTCATGGGTATAAAGGACGGGTTCACAGTGTTATTTCCATTGGCAGCCTCTACACGTATAAGTGGCATATATGTTGGAAGCACAGAGTGCTGTTTGTGGATGATATATATAAGGAAGTTGCAACTCTGGAAAACTATATCTGACTGCTCAGGACTAACATCTGATTGCAGGAGTACTAATTCACCCTCAAAATATAGAATTGTAAAATATTACCTGAGTTAGAAGATTGTGCAATTTCAATGCTATCTCTGCAAATTTCTTTCATAATTTATGTAACACAGATTCTCAGAGGCAAGAAAGATCCAATTTTTTGTAAGCCTTATTGCCAGCTGCCTGAAAAAACTTCCATTATCTTTCTCTTAAGCTACTGTTCTTCTGGGTGTATAAACATTTCTGGGGATATTGCTACTGTGTAGAAAAATATGCAGATATGTATAATCTTGCACACGGGCAATACAACTGTCACTGTCTAATAACACAGATCCAAGAAGGCAAAAGCATTCTCCATTGCCTTCCCCACTGTATGGTCTGTAGCTGAACAAACATTTGTTAAAATTCAGCCATCTTCTTCTAGGTGTAGTTTCAATAATCATTCATGTAGAGTAAATGTGTGGTCATAGACAATTACAGAAGTGTACATTTCTCCTCCTACCTACTAGTAGTGCCTCCTCCTCAAAGACTTGTGAAACTTTTAGCCATTCACTCGCACAGACAGAAAGCTAAAATGGCTGTAAAGTGTATCAATGCTACTCCTAATGAATGAGTGACTACTTGTTTTCTTTATTAATCTAAATAGGTTGTATAAAAACAAACCACTAAGTGCATATTGTCAAGACTGTATGTGAATCTTAGTATCATATCTTAATTTGAGAATGTGGGTAATAATACTTCTAACATTATAGAAAACAAATTTTGTCTTAGAGAGGTTTCACTAAGTCATGAACATTGCTTTTTTTCTATGAGACCCCTAACACAGTTTAGGAGGTTGAGGAAGAGGCAACAGTTCCGGAAGTGTTGCATATGGAGGGATGTGTGACGATTAACTTGGTCATATCCAAAACCACATTACATGGAATGGAACACCAACATCAACACAATATAGGACTCCACCACAAAGAAAGAAGAAAGACAAAAACAGAGCAAGAAAGCACATCATGAATTTGTTGGTGCTGAAAATATAATAAAAGATGACAGTGACAGTATCAAAAGGACAATGTCAAACTAGAGACAAAGCCACCATGCTACAGCTTTGGTGAATATATGGAATTTTTTTTTTTTTTATCAAACTAGGCAGCTGAACTAATATAGCCAACACCCTCTCCTTGCGGAATATCAATTACATTTTCTTCAGATAATGAGGTGAAGACTGTTTTCATGTGGTTTTTATTTCCACAAACAGTTTTTTTTATTTACTTTGCATTAAAGATGTCTAACATTTATCAGCAACATAAAAGCCACTGAAAATAAAAAGACTGCTGACTGATGCAAAACTGAAATATATGGGAAACCTCATTACTACTCGCATGATATACATTTAAGATGCCTGTAATTACACAACAGTTTCACAATTATTTTATGAGTTTTCAGTAAAGCAGCTGTATGAATTAAATCATTTTTCCTCTGATCATATCGTCAAATATCCTGTAAGGCAGATCTTTTTTGCATTACATTAACCATTTTTATTTACATTATATCTTTTGAACTTATTTTAATAAAACCATTGAGTGCTTTGCATATGGACTACAGAAATTAGGAATTACTTTGAATAAAGACATAATTTAAGTATGACTTAAGTAATTAAGACTAGTGTTACTGTCCCCAGTTGCTAGGAATCAGGAGTCAGTGCTAGCCTCTCTTCAGAGGGTTATAGTCAGCTATAATTTGTTTCCTGATTTGCAATCTTTGGCTCAGTTATAGCAAGAAACAAATGAAAATCATCAGCTGACATACAGGTGAAGTTTCTGAACAGGACCGGCAAGAGTTGCAACTGTGACTGACAAATCAAAGCCGAGCAACCATCACATTTTCCCAAAAATTCTGACAGATAAACATCTAATATTTATGCTATTTGCTCCTTTCATTAACAACAGCATGCTTGCAATACAGAATAAATCAATTTGAACATACCTGTTTTGCATCATGACTACAATGTGCCATAAGAAATGACTAACAACTTTGCCTTAATGAGTTACCTTGGGGTGGGAGGTTGGTGGGGGGGGGGGGGAGGGGGGGGGGGGGGTAAGGAAAAAAAACTGAAACATATCCATCAACATTGATTTTCTCATATTAGTCTCTGTTCCATTCAGTGAACAGAATAGTGGTAAACTTACAGACCCCAGCAAATTGTATTGTGAATACTTATTTGCTTGTATTCACTTCCATTCCTTCTAGTATAAACAAGGCTTAAAATACACGATTTTGCCTTCTTCGTCAAACTCAAGATTGTAAAACTATATACCTACACAGCATTACATTACATTGAAATGAACTTAAGTGATTATTACACCAGAGAACAGGCACAAGCCATAAACTAGCGGAAAACTGAGCTTTAATAGCCCATGACTGGAAATTCACAAAAGTAGCATTTATTCCTCAATTCTTTAGCATATTTACAAAATCTGTTTCTTCTTTCCT
Source organism: Schistocerca gregaria (assembly GCF_023897955.1). Taxonomy (NCBI): domain Eukaryota; kingdom Metazoa; phylum Arthropoda; class Insecta; order Orthoptera; family Acrididae; genus Schistocerca; species Schistocerca gregaria. The sequence goes on along the minus strand of NC_064925.1, from coordinate 52,757,132 downwards.
ATACAATCTCTTTTAAAATCAATATACTTCATTGTTTACTGAAAAACACATTCTAAAATGTGACAGAACTTTCTGAAATGAACATTGTTTATATCAGTTATTTGTTAACATTATTGGAGAAATAACATGAAGTTGTAAGAATTTTTCTGTAGGCAATACACTTGTTAAGTTACAGGGCTACTATTAATGATTGGTTTATTTTCAAAGCTCTATATTCTTCCAAAGTATTGCATGTACAAATGTGATTGACGTATGAATAGAATAGTAGAGTCAGTAAGTTTAGGTTTTGCACTCTACAAATGTTCTACAAGTGCAGCTCAGGTCACATGACACACTTCCACGTGATAGTCTAGTTCATTCCATACAATTTGTAGCAACATCCTTTTGATAATCACAGCAGCACTTATGCATTCTCTGAGATGTTCTAGTGTTACTGGCAAGTGGTATGTAATCATGGACCTTAATGTACTCCTAAAATAAGGTGGCACAAGGTATTAGGTCAGATGATCTGGGGAGCTAAGGCAATAGAGCCACATCGTCTTCACTGCTAATTCCAGTGGAGCAATGAAGGATTTGTCATTTAGGTAGAAACAAACAGTGACTGATGCTCCAGTGAGAGTTGCACCATCTAATTAGATGATGAAATTTACAGAATCAGCTAGCAGCTGTGGAAATAACACCAACCGCAAAAAATTCAGGTAAGAGATAGCCAACATAGTATTCTCACAGAAGAAAAATTGTGCGTACAGCTTTGCCTGTGACATTTCACAGGAAACAATCTTCAACAAATCTTATTCAAGCATCGCAATTTCATGAGGATTTTCCATGTGAACACACTCACAGATTGGTGATTCGCACATTGTGATGCAAATCGAAAGGCACTGGTCATAATCTTTCAGTTTTAACTGCATGAGCTGCAGATGAGAGAGTCTGAAATGTAACTATTGATGTGGTTTACAGTCCTGAGACTGGTTTGATGCAGCTCTCCATGCTACTTTATCTTGTGCAAGCTTCTTCATCTCCCAGTAAGTACTGCAGCCTACATCCCTCTGAATCTGCTTAGTGCATTCATCTCTTGGTCTCCCTCTGCGATTTTTACCCTCCATGCTGCCCTCCAATACTAAATTGGTAATCCCTTGATGCCTCAGAACATGTCCTACCAACCGATCCCTTCTTCTAGTCACGTTGTGCCACAAACACCTCTTCTCCCCAATCCTATTCAGTACCACCTCATTATTTATGTAATCTACCCATCTAATCTTCAGCATTCTTCTGTAGCACCACATTTCAAAAGCGTCTATTCTCCTCTTGTCCAAACTAGTTATCATCCATGTTTCACTTCCAGACACTTAAATCTATACTTGATGTTAACAAATTTCTCTTCTTCAGAAACACTTTCCTTGCCATTGCCAGTCTACATTTTATATCCTCTCTAATTCAACCATCATCAGTTATTTTGCTCCCCAAATAGCAAAACTCCTTTACTACTTTAAGTGTCTCATTTCCTAATTGAATTCCCTCAGCATCACCCGACTTAATTCAACTACATTCGTTGTCCTCATTTTGCTTTTGTTGATGTTCATCTTATATCCTCCTTTCAAGACACTGTCCATTCCGTTCAACAGCTCTTCCAAATCCTTTGCTGTCTCCGACAGAATTACAATGTCATCGGCGAACCTCAAAGTTTTTATTTCTTCTCCATGGATTTTAATACCTACTCTGATTTTTTCTTTTGTTTCCTTTACTGCTTGCTCAATATACAGATTGGATAACATCAGGGATAGGCTACAACCCTGTCTCACTCCCTTCCCAACCACTGCTTCTCTTTCATGTCCCTCGACTCTTATTACTGGCATCTGCTTTCTGTACAAATTGTAAATAGCCTTTCGCTCCCTGTATTTTACCCCTGCCACCATAAGAATTTGAAAGAGAGTATTCCAGTCAACACTGTCAAAAACTTTCTCTAAGTCTACAAATGATAGGAATGTAGGTTTGGCTTTCCTTAATCTTTCTTCTAAGATAAGTCGTAGGGTCAGTATTGCCTCATGTGTTCCAACATTTCTATGGAATCCAAACTGATCTTCCCCGAGGTCGGCTTCTACTAGTTTTTCCATTCGTCTGTAAAGAATTCGCGTTAATGTTTTGCAGCCTTGACTTATTAAACTGATAGTTCGGTAATGTTCACATCTGTCAACGCATGATTTCTTTGGGATTGGAATTATTATACTCTTCTTGAAGTCTGAGGGTATTTCACCTGTCTCATACATCTTGCTCACCAGATGGTAGAGTTTTGTCATGACTAGCTCTCCCAAGGCTGTCAGTAGTTCTAATGGAATGTTGTCTACTCCCGGGGCCTTGTTTAGACTAAGGTCTTTCAGTGCTCTATCAAACTCTTCATGCAGTATCGTATGTCCCATTTCATCATCATCTACATCCTCTTCCATTTCTATAACATTGCCCTCAAGTACATCACCCTTGAATAGACCCTCTATATACTCCTTCCCTCTTTCTGCTTTCCCTTCTTTGCTTAGAACTGGGTCGCATCCGAGCTCTTGATATTTATACAAGTCGTTCTCTTCTCTCCAAAGGTCTCTTTAATTTTCCTGTAGGCAGTATCTATCTTACCCCTAGTGAGATAAGCCTCTACATCCTTACATCTGTCCTCTAGCCATCCCTGCCTAGCCATTTTGCACTTGCTGTCGATCTTGTTTTTGAGATGTTTGTATTCCTTTTTGCCTGCCTCATTTACTGCATTTTTATATTTTCTCCTTTCATCAATTAAATTCACTATCTCTTTTGTTACCCAATGATTTCTACTAGCCCTTGTCTTTTTACCTACTTGATCCTCTGCTGCCTTCAGTATTTCATTCCTCAAAGCTACCCATTCTTCTTCTACTGTATTTCTTTCCCCCATTCCTGTCAATTGTTCCCTTATGCTCTCCCTGAAACTCTGCACAACCTCTGGTTCTTTCAGTTTATCCAGGTCCCATCTCCTTAAATTCCCACCTTTTTGCAGTTTCTGTAACTGCTGTCACAAAATCTTCCACACAGTTTGCTGCAGTATTTTAAGTCTGTGGCTTGAATGGACCTTTGAATTTTTTAGACTGCTTAAAAAATTTTTCCTCAACCTCTCTACAGTTGCATCTGTTACACTTGGTCAATCGGCACTTTTCTGTTTGTAGAGACAACCCGTGTTCCTAAATTGTTGGTACCAATGCAAAATACTCTGTTTACTTAGTGATTCTTTTCCATAATTCCTTCTAAACGCATGCTGTACTGTGACAAAAGATAAACAACTTGCACATTCCAAACAACAGAAACTCTTCTTGCTTTGTCATCAATTTTGTCAAGGCACTGTATCCCCATTTGTAGGCACAATGAAAACTCTACTCAAGCATCAATAATATCTGTACAGGCAATACTTTGCAAGATTGCTCCAGAGTGCCCATTAATAAGTCAGTGTAGGATGGTGACATTAAAGCTCCCTGGTAGTACCAGATTTCATGTTACAGTTTTGACCTTCACGAGTGAAATAACTATGGGTCAGGATGTGGTTGGCTAGGAGGATTAGGAAAAAGATTGTAGGTTTGGTATTAGGGGCATGTTGGGAGAGGTAGTGTGCCAGGGGCACGGGCACGGGCACGGGCACGGAGATGGGGATGTTGATGTACAAGGATGTCGCATCCACAGTGACTAGCAAGAATTCTGGTAGTAACAATACACAAACCGTAGAAAGGCTGTGATGGAAGTCATCAGTGATATAGTGCTATAGCTTACTCATGGGCCATCTTGAAGAATCTCACATGCCCAGTCAACATCCAAAACCTCTTGTCTGGTTCAGATTCACTAGTGACATTTTCAAAATCTAGGCTCATGGCAAGGATAACTTTTGCTCTATCCTCCAACACGCCTACTCCCATATTCACTTCAACTGATCTTTCTCAACTCGTTGAGCCACCTTGGCAGATGCCAATCTCCACCTCTAAGATGGCTGTATAAATATTTATGTCCATAAGAACCATTAACAGCACCTCCTCTGATAGTTGTCATCCATTCCAAATCAAAACATTTCTTCCTTTCAGCCTTGCTACCCACTAATGCTGTGTCTCCAGTGGAATGTAGGAGTCATCAAAATATATTGATAATCTTATCAGAGCTTTTTCTGACATACACTATCCTACCAGCTCTTCCACAAATACCAGTAAACCTATTAACTAGCTACCTAACAGCACTCCTGTGATCACCAATAATATCTTGGCCTTGAAAAGTTCAACCACAAACTCCAGCAGCGCTGTAAGCCTCCTCATGCCCTGACATGTGGGACATCCTACCCCATATCCAACACACATCAACCAAAGTAGTGTTCTTCTGCCCATTCAATCTACAGAATATACTTGTTTAGCCCTGTTCTAAATCTGCACCCATTGGGTCATTCCCCCATCATTGGCTCAGGTGCAAGACCTGTCCCGCATATCTACCCATCACCACATACCACAGTCACAGGTAATTCTTACCCTACAACAGGCAGTGTCACATGTGGCAACAGCCATTTTATACATCAGATATGCAGCAATTACTTTAAAGTATTCTATGTGGGATTAACTGTAACCAACTGTCCACTTGCATAAATGGCTACTGCCAAATTATGGAAGACTGCAAACTTGACCATTCTCATGGCACAACACAAATGATTTCAACAGCAGCTACACTACGTGGGCCATTTGGATGTTCTTTTCCAGCACAAGTTTCTCTGAACTGTGCAGATGGGCACCTCTATTCATTGTATCCTATTTTATTGCATTCCACCTGGCCTAGATCTCTGCTAACCTGTTGCCACTGCCCCATTTTACTGTTTCCCTTCTCTGTTCTGTCCACACCTTTCCTTCCCCATCCAGATTGGGCACAGGCTTCATCCACCACTTTTCTGCCCCCCCCCTCTCTCCCTCTCCCTCTCCCTCTCCCTCTCCCTCTCCCTCTCCCTCTCCCTCTCCCTCTCCCTCTCCCTCTCCCTCTCCCTCTCCCTCTCCCTCTCCCTCTCCCTCTCCCTCTCCCTCTCCCTCTCCCTCTCCCTCTCCCTCTCCCTCTCCCTCTCCCTCTCCCTCTCCCTCTCCCTCTCCCTCTCCCTCTCCCTCTCCCTCTCTCTCTATGCCTCTGTTTTCTGGACCCTCTTTTACCCCCTTCACCTTGTTGTGTGATTGCAGAGTCACCTGTCCAAAGAGCTGTCTCTTTCCATGCTTCCCCCTCCTTGTGTCCTTCCCTATCAACTCCCCACCACCTTCAGTTCAGGAAACTCCTTTCAAGAACTCTAAAACTAGTGTAAATGCTATTTCCTGTTATGTGTTGATGTGCTCTAAGTATTGGTTGGTTGCGTGATTTGGGGGAGGGGATCAAACAGCGAAGTCATTGGTCCCATCAGTTTATGGAAGGATGGGGAAGGAAAAAGGCCATGCCATTTCAAAGGAGCCATCCTGGAATTTGCCAGAAGCACTTTAGGGAAATCACATTCTTGTTGTTGTTGTTGTATTCAGTCCTGAGACTGGTTTGATGCAGCTCTCCATGCTATTCTATCCTGTGCAAGCTTCTTCATCTCCCAGTACCTACTGCAACCTACATCCTTCTGAATTTGCTTAGTGTGTTCATCTATTGGTCTCCCTCTACGATTTTTACCCTCCACGCTGCCCTCCAATGATAAATTTGTGATCCCTTGATGCCTCAAAACATGTCCTACCAACCAATCCCTTCTTCTAGACAAGTTGTGCCACAAACTTCTCTTATCCCCAATCCTATTCAATACCTCCTCATTAGTTACATGATCTACCCATCTAATCTTCAGCATTCTTCTGTAGCACCACATTTCGAAAGCTTGTATTCTCTTCTTGTCCAAACTAGTTATCGTCCATGTTTCACTTCCATACATGGCTACACTCCAAACAAATACTTTCAGAAACGACTTCTTGAAACATAAATCTATATTCGATGTTCACAAATTTCTCTTCTTCAGAAACACTTTCCTTGCCATTGCCAGTCTACATTTTATATCCTCTCTACTTTGACCATCATCAGTTATTTTGCTCCCCAAATAACAAAACTCCTTTACTACTTTAAGTGTCTCATTTCCTAATCTAATTCCCACAGCATCACCCGATTTAATTTGACTACATTCCATTATCCTCGTTTTGTTTGGTTGATGTTCATCTTATATACTCCTTTCAAGACACTGTCCATTCCATTAAACTGCTCTTCCAAGTCCTTTGCCGTCTCTGACAGAATTACAATGTCATCAGCGAACCTCAAAGTTTTTTAATACTTACTCCAATTTTTTTTTTTTGTTTCCTTTACTGTTTGCTCAATATACAGATTGAATAACATCAGGGAGAGGCTACAACCCTGTCTCACTCCTTTCCCAACCACTGCTTCCCTTTCATGCCCCTCGATTCTAATAACTGTCATCTGGTTTCTGTACAAATTGTAAATAGCCTTTCGCTTCCTGTATTTTACCCCTGCCACTTTCAGAATTTGAAAGAGAGTACTCCAGTCAACATTGTCAAAAGCTTTCTCCAAGTCTACAAATGCTAGAAAAGTAGGATTGCCTTTTCTTAATCTTTCTTCTAAGATAAGTCTTAAGGTCAGTATTGCTTCACGTTTTCCAACATTTCTACGGAATCCAAACTAATCCTCCCCGAGGACCGCATCTACCAGTTTTGCATTCGTCTGTAAAGAATTCGCGTTAGTATTTTGCAGCTGTGACTTATTAAACTGATAGTTCGGTAATTTTCACATCTGTCAGCACCTGCTTTCTTTGGGATTGGAATTATTATATTCTTCTTGAAGTGAGGGTATTTCGCCTGTCTCATACATCTTGCTTACCAGCTGGTAGAGTTTTGTCATGACTGGCTCTCCCAAGGCCGTCAGTAGTTCTAATGGAATGTTGTCTACTCCGTGCGCCTTGTTTCGACTCAGGTCTTTCAGTGCTCTGTCAAACTCTTCACGCAGTATCTTATCTCCCATTTCGTCTTCATCTACATCCTCTTCCATTTCCATAATATTGACCTCAAGTACATTGCCCTTGTATAAACCTTCAATATACTCCTTCCACCTTTCTGCCTTCCCTTCTTTGCTTAGAACTGGGTTGCCATCTGAGCTCTTGAAATTCATAGAAGTGGTTCTCTTCTCTCCAAAGGTCTCTTTAATTTTCCTGTAGGCAGTATCTATCTTACCCCTAGTGAGATAAGCTTCTACATCCTTACATTTGTCCTCTAGCCATCCCTGCTTAGCCATTTTGCACTTCCTGTCGATGTCATTTTTGAGACGATTGTATTCCTTTTTGCATTCTTCATTTACTGCATTTTTATATTTTCTCCTTTCATCAATTAAATTCAATATTTCTTCTGTTACCCAAGGATTCCTACTAGCCCTTGTCTTTTTACCTACTTTATCCTCTGCTGCCTTCACTACTTCATCCCTCAGAGCTACCCATTCTTCTTCTACTGTGTTTCTTTCCCCCATTCCTGTCAATTGTTCCCTTATTCTCTCCTTGAAACTCTGTACAGCCTCTGGTTCTTTTATTTTATCCAGGTCCCATCTCCTTGAATTCCCACCTTTTTGCAGTTTCTTCAGTTTTAACCTACAGGTCATAACCAATAGATTGTGGTCAGAGTCCACATCTGCCCCTGGAAATGTCTTACAATTTAAAACCCGGTTCCTAAATCTCTGTCTTACCATTATATAATCTATCTGATACCTTTTAGTATCTCCAGGATTCTTCCATATATACAACCTTCTTTTATGATTCTTGAACCAAGTGTTAGCTATGATTAAGTTATGCTCTGTGCAAAATTCTACCAGACGGCTTCCTCTTTCATTTCTTAGCCCCAATCCATAATCACCTACTATGTTTCCTTCTCTCCCTTTTCCTACTGACGAATTCCAGTCACCCATGACTATTAAATTTTCGTCTCCCTTCACTACTTGAATAATTTCTGTTATCTCATCATACATTTCATCAATTTCTTCATTATCTGCAGAGCTAGTTGGCATATAAACTTGTACTACTGTAGTAGGCATGTTCTTTGTGTCTATCTTGGCCACAATAATGCGTTCACTATGCTGTTTGTAGTAGCTTACCCGCACTCCTATTTTTTTATTCATTATTAAACCTACTCCTGCATTACCCCTATTTGATTTTGTATTTATAACCCTGTATTCACCTGACCAAAAGTCTTGTTCCTCCTGCCACCGAACTTCACTAATTCCCACTATATCTAACTTTAACCTACCCATTTCCCTTTTTAAATTTTCTAACCTACCTGCCCAATTAAGGGATCTGTTATTCCACGCTCCGATCCGTAGAACGCCAGTTTTCTTTCTCCTGATAACGACGTCCTCCTGAGTAGTCCCCGCCCAGAGATCCGAATGGGGGACTATTTTACCTCCGGAATATTTTACCCAATAGGACGCCATCATCATTTAATCATACAGTAAAGCTGCATGTCCTCGGGAAAAATTATGGCTGTAGTTTCCCCTTGCTTTCAGCCGTTCGCAGTACCAGCACAGCAAGGCCGTTTTGGTTAATGTTGCAAGGCCAGATCAGTCAATCATCCACACTGTTGCCCCTGCAACTACTGAAAAGGCTGCTGCCCCTCTTCAGGAAGCACATGTTTGTCTGGCCTCTCAACAGATACGTTGTGGTTGTATCGCTGAGGCACACAAGCCTCCCCACCAACGGCAAGGTCCATGGTTCATGGGGGGAGGGAAATCACGGAAAACCTAAATCAGGAGTGCCGGATTCAGGTTTGAGCCATTGTCCTCCTGAATGCAACTCTTGTATGCTAACAACTTTGCCATCTTGTTCTGTTCTGCATGTAACAGTCCGTTACAGATGGCTGATTGCTTTCCCTTATTTTACATATTACTATAGTTATGAGTTTGATATGCAATTTGTTGTTGTTGTTGTCCTTCCTTAGGTCCCATATTTCATTTAAGCTCTTCCTATGGGCCTTATTTCTCTCTTCAGAATATTCTGATCCAGTGTTGTTGTTTGGTTAATCCTCTTAGTCAACTTACCATTTGTGAATTTTAGACCTGAAGAGGTAGTAGTATTGGATATTGTCTGATGATGCAATTATGAACTTATGCCTTCATTTAAGTTGTTTTGCTATTTTTAGATTAAAAAATTTCTTGATGTAAAAGTCTTTTGAGGTTTTGAACAGTTTGAATGAGGAACTTATAAAAAATCTAGATAAATTTGTTCACAAAGAACTTTTTTTTACCTAAAATAGCCAAAAAAACTGATGCTGAAACAAATTCATTATTAATTCATTACATATCTACTTCATAATTAGTGTGAGAAACAAACAGCTTTTCATTTGGCCAGAATTATGGACCCTAATAAGATACCACTATTCTATTGCTATTATTACACCTGTTAATGACGCTGAAGACTGTAAGCCACATAACTAAAAAAAATGAAATAAAATAAAAAACCCTATCTTAACTCACCTCTTCTGGTTCCAGTTTCCTCTTATTGGATTCCATATTTTCTGATGATGGCATCTTTAGGACAGTCATTTTGTCAGATAACACACTATGTGTACTGCTGACACTGCATGATTTTGTCTGTGATGATGCTGTACATCTTGTATTTGTTGCTTCCTTTCCTGAGACACTGAAGTTTTTAAGAAAATTTGGTTGTTCAAATTTCCCACCAAACAACTTTTCCCATAACAGGCTGCCAATTTTTTGTTTAAAATCAAACATGAAGAAGATAAAGGTACCCTGAAGACCATTTAAGATAACAAAAATGTACCAAACTGCCTCAACCTCTGAAAATATTGCAATTATTCCTGATACCCAAGTTAGCCCCATAATAATAAACAGTTTTAGGTACAAATAAAAACGTATTTTATCTCTGTTACCAGAAATACCTCCAGATGCCTGCACTGGCTTTGTTTGTCCAGTTGACTGTGATGTTTCACAGTTTTCATTTTTCCTTTTTCTTTTTATGAATTTTATACTGAGTTTCATTTCATGTAGTCTGTAAATAGTTATCCCAAAGAGTACAATATTGATAACAACTATTACAAACATAGGAGCTACAAAATATATCAACAATCCGAGTGGGCTTCCAAACCAGCAAGTCATTTTATGTTCAGCATAATTTGGTCTTAAGTGCATTGGAAATGTAGAGGTATTATCAAATACAACAGCAAGAGCAACTATCAGCAATGGAATTCCCCAAGCATAAATTGCGTACTTCCAGTAATGACATCTTGTACCAGAAGAATACCCTTTCACTCCAAAGGTCCTCCATATGTCTAAACTCATAGTATTCATCCAAAAAAATGAGGAAAGAAATAGATAATGAATAAGGATTGCTATTGTAACACACAGGGAATGAGGTACGGGGGCAACTGGATATATACCCAACAGAAATATTAACTGTGCAAGAAGTAGTGCCGTTGTCAGGGAAAAGAGGTTCATAGCTGGAAGATTGCGCAGTTTTGGAACCAAACAGAATATGGCACTATGTAATATGAGGCAAATCACTGATAATGAAAGACACACAGTTGACACGTATCCTTTAAATATGTCCTTAGAATAAGGAACATCAAATACATTGCAGACTTTTGCATAACCATTGTCAAAAATCTCAAACAATCCATTTGGTATCACTGCATTAGAAGTATTCAGAGTCAGCTTAATGCTGTCATTTACAAGAATAAATTCACCTGGTGCAAGTGTTATCACAAAGCAAGAAACATTTAAAATACTGCTTTGATTTGTGTGGCTCCTTGTCTTCCTTTTTTGACGGTCTGGATTGGGGATACATTTTCCATCTTCAAACACATAGTCATCACCACAAGCATCTTCTATTCGCATGCATTTCTTGTGCAATGGGTCAAATACTCCATGAGGCAACTGGCAGTTTGCTTGCTGCATGGTTTGGGAATCTGGATCCCAGTTTAATTTCAGTACTAAGCTCAAGGATGGAAAACGAGGGGCTCTGACTGATACATCAAAGATGCAGTTCATTTCTTCAGGTTCCACATAGTTGCAAAGAGCACAATGGGGATTCTTGTAAAACTGCAACAAAAAGCAAAGAAAAATATTTTGGTGACTAAGATGTGAAGTTTACATTCCTGTCTTTCACTGATTTGTTGCTGTGTGAAGAAATCACAATAAAAATAATGAAATCAGTCAACATATACCCATAATAACACATGGAAATGATTCAATAAAATAAAGAAATAAAAACATATATATTTCAAAATCAACATTTACCAAAGGTGGACTGTACTGTGACGTGGATCACCCAAAATGCTATGGAATCAAATCAGAAAGTCCTTAACATTTGCTCCTGAAGAACAGTATTCAACAGTTTACCTATATCAAAACATGCATCTGAATTAGCTTCTAGGTGAGTACCCCTAATAATCATCTTGAGTTTGTATGACAGTGTATTTTGGTTTCCAGCTCAAATGATACCAATTGCCCACAATATTTTGGGACTGACAGTCATTCATTCAGGTACTGTGAGCACAAAATAGTACAGAACTTTAGGAAGACCATGGAAAAAAAAAAACGGAATCATCAGTTTCATCAAGCAACCCAAAATACATTTATCATCTGCGCTAGGAAAAACCTTGGAGGTTTTGTCTGGCATAGCACTAAGATCTTGACTACTACTCTAGTCTGTCAAATGTCACACATCATCAGTTTACTGCAAACTGTCAGCACTCTCATATAATACACTCCTGGAAATGGAAAAAAGAACACATTCACACCGGTGTGTCAGACCCACCATACTTGCTCCGGACACTGCGAGAGGGCTGTACAAGCAATGATCACACGCACAGCACAGCGGACACACCAGGAACCGCGGTGTTGGCCGTCGAATGGCGCTAGCTGCGCAGCATTTGTGCACCGCCGCCGTCAGTGTCAGCCAGTTTGCCGTGGCATACTGAGCTCCATCGCAGTCTTTAACACTGGTAGCATCCCGCGACAGCGTGGACGTGAACCGTATGTGCAGTTGACGGACTTTGAGCGAGGGCGTATAGTGGGCATGCGGGAGGCCGGGTGGACGTACCGCCGAATTGCTCAACACGTGGGGTGTGAGGTCTCCACAGTACATCAATGTTGTCGCCAGTGGTCAGCGGAAGGTGCACGTGCCCGTCGACCTGGGACCGGACCGCAGTGACGCACGGATGCACGCCAAGACCGTAGGATCCTATGCAGTGCCGTAGGGGACCGCACCGCCACTTCCCAGCAAATTAGGGACACTATTGCTCCTGGGGTATCGGCGAGGACCATTCGCAACCGTCTCCATGAAGCTGGGCTACGGTCCCGCACACCGTTAGGCCGTCTTCCACTCACGCCCCAACATAATGCAGCCCGCCTCCAGTGGTGTCGCGACAGGCGTGACTGGAGGGACGAATGGAGACGTGTCGTCTTCAGCGATGAGAGTCGCTTCTGCCTTGGTGCCAATGATGGTCGTATGCGTGTTTGGCGCCATGCAGGTGAGCGCCACAATCAGGACTGCATACGACCGAGGCACACAGGGCCAACACCCGGCATCATGGTGTGGGGAGTGATCTCCTACACTGGCCGTACACCTCTGGTGGTCGTCGAGGGGACACTGAATAGTGCACAGTACATCCAAACCGTCATCGAACCCATTGTTCTACCATTCCTAGACCGGCAAGGGAACTTGCTGTTCCAACAGGACAATGCACGTCCGCATGTATCCCGTGCCACCCAACGTGCTCTAGAAGATGTAAGTCAACTACCCTGGCCAGCAAGATCTCCGGATCTGTCCCCCATTGAGCATGTTTGGGACTGGATGAAGCGTTGTCTCACGCTGTCTGCACGTCCAGCACGAATGCTGGTCCAACTGAGGCACCAGGTGGAAATGGCATGGCAAGCCGTTCCACAGAACTACATCCAGCATCTCTGCTATTGTCTCCATGGGAGAATAGCAGCCTGCATTGCTGCAGAAGGTGGATATACACTGTACTAGTGCCGACATTGTGCATGCTCTATTGCCTGTGTCTATGTGCCTGTGGTTCTGTCAGTGTGATCATGTGATGTATCTGACCCCAGTAATGTGTCAATAAAGTTTCCCCTTCCTGGGACAATGAATTCACGGTGTTCTTATTTCAATTTCCAGGAGTGTATGTCAGTTGTCTAGAGGAAGTTCACTGCTTATCACACTTGCACGAGTGAGAGATTTGCTTCCAATACTGAAATCACGTTTTGACCACACACTACTATCAAAGATATCAAATATCAGTTTGTATGCTTAAGGCCATCAAAAAACTCTTACCTATCTTTTCCCCTTATTCTGAAAGAAAGTTAAGGAGTAAAAATACTGTACTATTTTTTCATAGATGTCTGTCAGACTGAGGAACATATTTGAGCTACAGTGATACAACCTCTTTTTGTCAATATCTGATTTGTTTGTTCGTTTGTTTTACAAACTTGTTCTCAAGTCTAACAGGACCTCCAATTTGTTAGCAAGCTTATCATAAAAGTATTATGCCTTCACAATCAAAGAAGTGTGTCATATAGCTTTTTTTAGTATCCTTAATAGCTTAATATTTTTGACTATCTCTTATCATGCCCTGAAATGAGAAATGTCCTGTCCACTAACCTTCTCACCCCTTCCACAGTTTTATTCCACTGTCCACTGAACCTACTCAATATACTCATCTACCCCTACACAACCCCTGTTCCCAACCCCCTTACCTCATGGCTCATACCCTTATAATAGACTAAGATGTAAGGCCTGTCCCAGACATCTTCCCCCCCCCCCCCCCCCCCCCCACCACCACCACCACCACCACCACCACCACCACCACCACCACCACCACCACCACCACCACCTACTCCAGTCTGGTCACAAACATCACCTATCCCATCGAAGGCAGGGCTCCGTGTGAAACTATTCATGTGATCTACAAGCTAAGCTGCAACCACTGTGCTGTATTCTATGTGGGCATGACCACCAACAAGCTGTCTGTCTGCATGAATGGCCACCGACAAACTGCGCCCAAGAAACAAGTGGACCATGCTGTTGCTGAGCACTCTGCAAAACACGACACACTTCATTTCAATGACTGCTTCACAGCCTGTGCCAAATGGATCCTTCACAACAACACCAGCTTTTCTTAACTGAGCAGGTGGGAACTTTCCCTGCAATATATCCTATGTTCCTGTAACCTTCCTGGCCTCAACCTTCGTTAGTCACTGTTCTCGCCCAACCAGCCCCCTCCCTGTTCCCATTCCAGCACTAGACAGCCCTCATTTTGTCATTGCACCCAGTCTTTTTATTTCTCTCTTTTTCTGCTACCCCCCACCTCCCCTCTCCACCTCTCCCCTGCCATGTGTCTAATCTACCGACTGCACCTAGCTGCCCTACCCTCTCTCCACATTGTCCCTGCACACTGCGCAGCAACACTTCACTGTCCGCCACACCGATACTATCCCTCACCCTTCCCGCCCGATCCTCTTCCTGTTTTTTTTGATGAAGGCCTTACTGACCAGGCCAAAAGCTTTATTTGTGACAGTATTTTTGCTGTGCCTACCTGCGACTCAGTGTATCTCCTATATGGTGAATAGCAACTTCCCTTTTAATAACATTAAGAGCTTAAGTCATTTGCATAAGACTTGAGGATGTAATGTGACATATCAAACATCCTGCACATAGTTGAGCAATAAACACATTGCCTTCTTGTTTCAGGAAATCATACCGTACATCATTCACATATATTGTATCACTTAAATGAAAATTTGCTAGGATTGAAGACAGTGGGGGTCATCAGCTAATAACACTTGCTTTTTTTTACTTCTCTTTATAAAGTGTGCTGTATTTGCTTTTTTCAAATTTACATTCTATCAATTACATGCCATCTCCTGATAGAGAACTTCACAAAACTGTTTTGCATGTATAAAATTGTTGATATGCTGAGATCATTACTTGTTTAGTCGAAAAAACTATCTGAGGAATGAGGAATTTTTAATTGTTTTCGGAATGTTCTTTCCTGGCAGGATGTTAATTCTGCAGATTGATGAGTGGCTCAAAGAATGGAGACACAGGTTGATGTGATTTGTTTTCTATGTGCATAAGTGTCCAGGGATGCATTTACTTTTATTTAATAGGGTGAGTTATTGGGCTCCCTAGGTTCTGCCATGTACTTTATATCTAGGTGAATACCTTTTAGGTGTTCCCAAAGATCTTCCATTTTGTTTTCTGTTCTGCGTATCCATATACAAACTTATCAATATTATGACAAGACACATCAAATTTAACTTGACTGGTTGTTATGTACTTGTTTCAGAATTTTCTAGACATAGTTTCACAACAATAAATCATAGCAGACTACCTATCTCCATTCTAATGGTTCATTCAAATCTTTTCCTATTCAACCAAAATTAATAGGTGTGAGTGTGGCTGGAGAGTTGAGAATAGCACTGTTTCTCCAATTATTTCTAATGTTTCAGGAAGTGGGATAGACTGACCACAATATCTATAATTCAGAACAGCAGTTAATTGATTCATTGTACAAGGCTGCTTGAGATACATAGTGTTCTAACCTCCTCCTTCCTCCCGTCCTCCATATTTAACGAGAATTTATTTATTTATTCCATGTGATCTGATGGTACACAGCGTGTTACAGATATCAGAAAATATCAGTTAACATTGTTAACATATATTAACTTATAGTATCCTAATTTATTACATTGGAAATATTGGTTAAGTTTACTTCACTCCATTGCTCAATGTTTTCAATATAACATAAGTAAAAAGATTACTGTTCTAGGTATTCATTTATAGAGTAAAAACAGTGCCACAATAAATATAACTTCACGACTTTGCTAAATTTTATGTTGTCTCCAATGGACTTAATGCTAGTGGGAAGATTGTTGAACAGTTGGGGGCCCATGGGGAAAGATCCCTTTTTACACAGTTGAGTGTTTTGTATGTAAAACTTGCAGATTTGAGTTGTGTTTATGTATTTCATTATTTTTTACAACTGTGGAGTTGGTTGGCACTATGTGGTTTCTGAAAAATTTTAGAGTTGTGAGAATGTATAGGCAAGTCAGTGTAAGGATTTCCAACTTTCTGAAGATGGGTTTGCTTCCAGTAATAATCCTTGTTGCTCTCTTCTAGATTTTGAAAGTGCTCAGGGCAGTTGGAGAATTTCCCCAGAATATCACACCATATTTTAGGTGGGCTTGTATGTAAGCATAGTACATGGTGGTTAATGTTTCCAAGCTAGCACATGATTTCAGTACAGTCAATACATAACAGCCAGTACTAATTCTGGCATTTACCTTTCCTGTATGTGTATTCCATTTCAGGCTATCTTGAACCCAAGGACCCAGGAATTTGAAAACAGTGTCAGTGTCTACTGGCTGTTTGTTTACAGTGAGAAGTGGCTGAGAGTAATTTGCATTTTGTGTTGTGTGAAAGTTCATGGAAGCTGTCTTATTAGTGTTGACAGTTAATCTGTTGATTTTAGCCTAGTTGCCGAGTTGTTTAGTGGCCAAGGACACATCTTTTTGCACAGCCTCTGCATTCGCCCCTTTTAGGAGTACAGTTGTCTCATTAGCAAATATTATTGTTTTGTGTGCATCTACATTCATGCTTAAGTCATTAATATACAGGAGGAAAAGTAGAGGTCCCAATACTGAGCCCTGTGGTACATCTTGCTTTACAGTTTTATTACTTGATAGGATTTCGGTTATTGAGTTGGTTTGTCTATTAGCGTATTTCATGATGACTCTCTGCATCTGATTGATTAGGAATGAAGCAATCCAGTTGTTTGCAATTCCTCTGATACCATAGTGTTTTATTTTTTCAGCAATGTTTTCTGGTCAACAGTGTCAAAACCCTTCGACAGATGCAGAAATATGCCTATTGTGGGTTGTTTTTTACCTAACAGATCTAATAGTGTATTTATGCAATCATATACTGCAGTTTCAGTCGATTTGTTGCTTCTGAACCCATGTTGAGCTAAACTTAATAAATCTTTTTTTTTTCTTCAATGAAGTCCATCAGTTTTTTGTACATTATTTTTTCAAAAACTTTAGAAATGTAGTTAATCATATCCTTATTATCACCTTTTTTAAGATAGGGATTACTTTATTAAGTTTCAGAGCTTCAGGGAAAGTACTTGCCTGGAAAGAACAGTCACAGAAGCGAGTTAATGGTTCAGCAATTGTGTGTACACAATTTTTGATGACAGCTGCTGGGATACCATCAATTTCAGCTAAATATGAATTTTTTAACTCTCTGAGGGGTTTGGCTACATCATTTTCAGTGACTTTAGTAATGAAAATTGAATCCGCACATGTGTGATATTTTTGGTTTACTGGTTCATAGTTTGTGTTAGGATTATTTTTGAGCAATTTTTCAGCTATGCTCGTAAGGAATTTGTGAAAGAGTTCACCACAGCTTCAGGATTAGATACAGATTCGTTGTTGAACTTGATTTCTATGTTTGTGTGTGTGTGTGTGTGTGTGTGTGTGTGTGTGTGTGTGTGTGTAGCTTTGATTTCCACTCTTTCCCTTTTTATAATATTCCACATTGCTTTTACTTTATTGCTGGATTTTTCAATGTACTCATCATTTTGCATCCTTTTTGCCTGTCTTATCACTCTTCTTTGGATACATGTGTAGTTTTTGCATTATTCTGTTAGTTGGGTGGTGTAACTACTTTGTTTACATAACATGTCGAGTATTCTTTTAGGTTTGCAAGAGATTTTTATAGCTGGTGTAATCCAAGTCTTGTTTCTCTTATTATTATTTAGTCTCACTGGTTTTTGTGAAAAAGCCTCTTCAAAGTGGTGGATCACTGTATCAAGAAATATGTTGAATTTCATGTTGAGATCATTGGCTGCATACATCTGTGTCCACTTTTCTTTACTAAGGAGGGCATTTAGCTTGTTCATGTTATGTTGAGTGAAAAACTTTCATAAAGTTTTAGGTGGGACTGGGTTTGAGGTATCTTTGCTAACAATGACCTTTAGAATGACAGCTTGGTGGTTGCGGAATCCTGCACTCTATACTTCTAGTGTTTGGTTATTTCTATTTGCAAAAATTTGATCTAGAGATGTCTTGGATATGGGTGTTATTCTAGTGGGCTCGTTTACAAAGTCATGCAGATTATAAGTTTTTCAATGTTAATCAATGTCTCCCTGTTTCTGTTGTGTGTGAGGAAGTCTATATTAAAGTCACCACATATAATTACATCCTGTTCCCACTGACTTATTTTGGATAGAAACAAGTCTATTTGTAACAGAAAATCATTAATACTACTGGAGAAGGAATGGTAAATTGTAGCTATAATTAGATTTAGATCTGTAAGCTTTATAGCTGCACATTCGAAGATCATGTCTGTTCCTATTTCCTTTAGGGTAGGAAGTGGGCTGTATTCAATGTGTTGTTTTATGAAGATGGCAGCACCACCATGTCCATCATCTGATCTGGAGTAGTGTTCACACAATTTGAAAGTCCACAGTGAGATTAACTTAATTACATCAGTGCAGAGCCAGTGCTCTGCTTGGCTTACTAGTGAGATATCACTGAGATCACTGGTCAGCAAATGCTTAAGTCATCAGTTGTGTTGTTTAAGGATTGGACATTGTGATAATAGATTTTCAGGTCTGAGTGGGGTTTACTCAGGGGGCTCAAAGTCATATTTACTGTGTCACTGACCTTTAGTTTAAATTGCACTGTATTCCACATATGTTGACTTCCGAGCAGTTGTGGTGGTTCTGTTGGTCGTCCTTGGCAGTCGACTCATCTTCCAGGTGGTCCTGTAAACTATCCATATGCACATCACACTGCTGATGTGTCACATAATCATTTTGGAGGGCTGTCTTGATAATGTTCACCATCACATTATTGATCCTTTCAGGTTCCTGACCTTTTTGAAGGGTCAGGGGGTCTGTATTTTTTCTCTGCGACTTCATGACACATTTGTGTAGTGTAGTTTGCACTGTATGGCCACTACTACTCTTTTTATTTCCCATCTTGTTTGTCTTGATCTGTTTATGGTTTCTGACTTTTGGTTTCTTATTGTCTCCCATAGTTGTCAGGGAGGCCAGTTTATTGCAGATAATCTCCTTGCCACATTTGTTTAGGTGGAAACCATGTGTATTTCAAAGTTCACAGCAATTCTTCTTTTGTATGCATGTTTTGCTAAATTCAGTGTTTGTATGAGGTGGAGGTTTGCAGTATTAATTTTACTATTTAAATTATGAACATCATACCTCCTGGGTATAGGATGGATAAGCATATTCATTTTGTGACTTAGAGCGAATATTGGTTCCAGTGGGTCTACCACATGTTTCATCATTAGATCAAGAGGTTTGTCTGTGTCATTAGAACCCCCCCATTACAATCAAAGTATCACGTGTAATGAAGCATCTTGTCAAATTTTCTGCATTTTTTACCACCTCTTTTAGTGGAGCACCAGGTTTTACTATGCTTTTCACCTGGTATGAGGGCCCTAGTTTGTCTTGCAGTATTTGAGCACTGTCTCTTCCATGACTGTCACTTAATATTAGTACTTTCATTTTTTCCGAGATTATCTTGCTATGTAATGTTCTGGAATTTCTTTCGTTTTTTTCCTGCACTTATATTGGTGCTTGAGCAATTATGTTCACTGGCAGATTACTCATACGCTGTGTGGCAGATTGTTCATTTTGGGTCAATTTTTGTGTAAGATCTTGTGCAATGTTAGACCGTAAATTGCACTTGCACCAGGTGGTTATCAGAAGTTACAATTCTATAATCACTTTCTGGATCCCTTTAACATAGGCCTACCATCATATTAGCTTTGTTTTTCATGGCAGTTTGTTTACATGTAGATTGTACAGTGATATGATCACAAGTGGCTCTAGACAACACATGGTTTCTATTAGGGTTCAGCATTGCATTCTGGGCACAATTTACGGATTGACTACATCTCTTAGTACACTGTCCCGCCAAACACCAGTTTTTGTTACTGATATTTATGTTCATGGTGTGGATGATGAGTTCATTGTTTGTGGGTTTATTGGTTACTGCCAGTTCAAGTTCAAGTTTATTACACTTCACTAATATTTCTTGAAACTTAACCAGTAGGTTTTCATGCTGGAGGCTGAGGACCATTATTTCTTGTTTCACCAATGTAATTATGTGATCCTGCACTTTTAGATTATTGTTTACTTTGGATTCTGTAGGTAGTATGATGCATTAGTGGCAGGTCCACTGATCTTCACTGTTAAAGTATTACAGGTTAACTTCGACACATTTTTCATGGCACCAGTAATTACAGTTAATTCACAGAATACTTCGTGTAATTCTTTTTGAACATATTTTACACTTATTATGGTTGAAATTTGTTGGAACTGCAGGATCTGCAATTTGTACACTTTTACCTGGCGCCATCTTGGTATGTTACAATACTGTTCTTCAAATATTTTGTTGCAGCTGTTCTTGTAACTGTTGTTCTTTTTCACTAGAAATCAATATCTTTTAGGATGTAGTGTCACATTTATCTCTTTTTGAGAGGAGGCATTTCTGCTGAAATAGTTCTTAAGTCATCAAACTCTTCTCCCAAGTACTGTGGTGGACAGATTCTTTTAGCCCACTCTATCAATATTTTAATCAGGCCTCTTTTCTGCTTTGGGTAGTGGCTGGGATTTTTATGGAGGTCTCTATCCATGTGAATGAGCTTTCTATAGACTTTGTGCCCTAAGCTTTTGTCAAGTCTTCTAAGATCTGTAGACACTATTGAAAAAGTTTTCTTCCCATCTGTAAAAACAGCCCAGAGTACTATGAAGGCACAGTACCGACACAATGTTTAAACCAGCAAGAAAAGTGGGTGACTGTTTGAACACTGAAGTACCTACACCTGGCACTCACCATAGCAGGAGTGTACAAAATCCCTTGCAGATGCTGTCAAGTGTACGTACAAACTACAAAATGAAACATTAACACTCAGCTTAATGAACAAAAGGGCAGTTGATATCTGGGAAGCATGGATAAATTGGCAGGAACAGTTCCTGCAATGGTACCAGGGAACACAAAATTCATTTCTCTAACACTATGTTTGTATCAAGATCCAATTACTACTTTGCTAGGATGCACACACACACCACAGAAATTCAAAAGCACAGAAACAACATTAAAAGAAAATAAGAAGGATTGAAATTAAACAAAATGTGGACCTTAATGACAAATGAAGCAAACAAGGCAACTCTTCCACACCACAAGCTCCATAACAAACACCGGCACAAATCTACGAGATTAGGTAATTGTCTGGTGACATCACTGATGTGTCACTCACACCAAAACAAAAAAAGCAGTAATCAAAGTTTACAAAAGTTTATTATCAAAAGAAAGACATGTCTGCTTTGACAATAATAATAAACCCACAATTTCTGTGTCTCACAGCTACGATGACTTGACAGTATGGTGAGTCCAGATTCTAATAAAGTAATGCAATTAGGATCTTCATAGACAAATACACTTGTATGGAAAATATTCTAAGCCGAAGTAAGCTGTCCTGAACAACACAAGCATATGAGCAGAAATACTGGATACAATTAGACTGTGACAAGGGGACAATGATAAAGGCAGAATATGGCAGTGTCAGTCTCTGAGATGGGCCTTAAGAGCCTCCTAAGACGATTGGGTGACTAGTATCTGCCTGGAGGCTAGGAGAGGCTCTCAAAGCTGGAAGAAGTGACTTGTGCAATCCCACAGAAGTGGTGGGTTCTGCTGTGACATGCAGGGGCCATGAAGGCTGCATGTGTGTCCAAGGTGCCCAAAGGGTTGCTAATCGCTGTTGAAAAGATCTCTGGTGTAGCATTGAACCTCTAACAGGAAAAGATGTGAGGCTGCAGCCCATTTCACTGTCTTCATTTGGGTACTATACTGCAGTCAGTTAGCATCCACATCCATGGCGACGGCTTCTGGTGTGGCAGTGGTGGAGGCAGTGTTCTGGCCCTGGGTCGGGATTTCCACGTTACAGTCGGCTGCCTCATCCTCAGGTTATCTGATAGGGTGAGGGCAATGACTCTGGAACAGAAACTGGAGTTATACCAGTGCTGGGCATAGCAGAGCTGAGGCATTTTCGGAGCTGATTGATGTGCTTCCAGCAGGTGACACCATGAGCCAAAGTAAGTTCCTTCATACTTCAACCAAGGAAATGGTGGTGGTAGCCATTTCTTTCAGCCTCAAGACAATGTAATGACCCACACAGGGTCTTGAGTGGCAAAGTGATGATGCCGAGGGTGCCGAGTGGCTTCAGGGGCAGAATGAGGGTGCAGCAAAGAGTTGAGACTGGGGAGAATGTCCATGTAGTTTCTCTACTGGGGGGAGCCTTCCTGTGGAGTGGCTTAATAGGATGCCAGGAATAACAAGGGTGTGTCATCCAATCAATGGTGCTGACAGAGTTTGGTCATTTCTGTTTTGAATGTTCCGACAAATCTTCCTGCCTTGCCATTGAAAGCTAGGTGAAAGAGCATGAATGGCATGTTCCAGGGATGTGTGTGACATTTTGGAGACATAGGGAAATCCACTACCTGCATTGACCACAATAAGGCAGGAGCAGTCAAGGAAAGGTCAAGAACTAACATGCAGATGGGACCAAGGTTCAGATGGGACCAAGGTTCAGATGTGTCAGGCCAGGGGTAATAACATTGAAGGGGAGCTGCCTGTTTGCTTTGGCATGTAGGACAGGAGGAGTCTAAGGTCGTAATGTCTGCATCCATGTCCTTACAGTACACATTCTGCTATGAGAGGCATTTAGTGAGGATGATGCCCCAGTGTCCTCCATGTATAAATTGCAATACCCCTGGCTGTAATGTTTTTGGAATAACTACTTGTTTTGTGCCAACACCCCCTTGTATGAAGAGGATTCCCAGCAGCAATGAGAGGTCACCTCGATGATGTCACAATCCTTGAATGTCTGGATTACTAACGTCTTTTTGATGTAGGGGCCTCTCACTGCAGACCATGTTGCGGACCACTCTAAGTGTGGGATGGTTGCTGGTGTGTTGTGCGACAAGTTTTGCATTGGGTGGTAGGTGGGTGACAGCCTCAGCTGCCGTCATGTGCAAGTGAAAACACATTTCAGGGCCATCATCAAACTCCTTGTCATTGCCCACATGTAGGTGGGATAGCAGGTCTGTGCTGGCACGCTGTGGTGAGGTTTGATGACAGATGTCACATGTGCAGGTGGAAAGAAGTAGTGCCCACTGCAGAATGTGCCATGCAGTGTGAGTGGAAATAGTGGCTGTATCATTGAATAATAACAGAAGCAGTTTGTGGTCAATCAGGAGTGTGAAGCAGTGGCAATATGAAACTTCCTGGCAGATTAAAACTGTGTGCCCAACCGAGACTCGAACTCGGGACCTTTGCCTTTCGCAGGCAAGTGCTCTACCATCTGAGCTACCGAAGCACGACTCACGCCCGGTAATCACAGCTTTACTTCTGCCAGTACCTCGTCTCCTACCTTCCAAACTTACAGAAGCTCTCCTGTGAAACTTGCCCGCGAAAGGCAAAGGTCCTGAGTTCGAGTCTCGGGCACACAGTTTTAATCTGCCAGGAAGTTTCATATCAGTGCACACTCCACTGCAGAGTGAAAATCTCATTCTGGTGGCAATATATTTAATCATGATCATAATCTTTGCACCGAAGACTTCTATTTTATTTCGCTGCAATTATGTTGTGGTGTAGGCAGAGTTTTGGACACAGACACAATTGGCGTGTGTGTGTTGGGGCTTATGGGCGCTCAACGTCGAGGTCATCAGCGCCCTGACACTTATTAAAAGAAACGAATGTGGACAGACCTAATAAAACTGAAGTACACAAGCAAAGAAAGCAGTAAAAGAAGGTAAATGATACACAAGAAAGTAAAATGTAAGGGAAATCATAGCAACAAGAATTCCACAGGAAATAGTCATTGGCTGGCCACTTCCATAAAATATGGGTGAGCTTGTCACACAGTGAGCAAATTAAGATCCTCTCCCTAAAATCTTTGTAAAAACATTTGACATGGTACAGAAGATTAAAACTTTAACCAAATTCGTCCGAGTGTTGTCTAAAAGAGATGGCAGGTCTGCTGGCAAGGCAGCCACAGCCTGCTGGTCACAAAATAAAACAAAATCCAATAAAACGTGGCGCACAGTGACCTGAACCCCACAAGCACCACATATTGGAGGGTCCTCCCGCTGGAGCAGGAAGCCATGTGTCATTGGGCTGTGGCCTATCTGAAGCCAAGTGAGGAGAACCTCGTCCCATCGACGGGGCTGAAAGGAAGTACACCACACATGCGTTGTGGGCTTGACTACAGGGAGCTTATTGTCAGTCACTTCCAGCCACTCATCCTCCCACTGACGCATGACTCAAGAGCTCAACAGTGAGGTAAGTGTGTGCAGGGGTATAGCACACTGAGATACTTGTGGATTTAAACAGGCCTCCTTGGCTGCGAGATCTGCACTTTCATTCCCAGCAATGCCGACATGCCCCGGAACCCAGCAGAAAGCCACCACCTTCCTCAATCGCTGCATTTGGAGGAGGGCATTCTGGATGGTCTGGACTATTTTATCTGCTGGATACAAACGTTGCAATGAGTGAAGGGCACTTAGTGAATCAGAACAGACAAGAAATTTAGGACAGGAAGAATGTCTCGTCTGTTCCAGTGACCGCAAGATCGCAGACAATTCTGCATCAAAGACAGTAAAAGTCTGAGGAAGTCAGACCGGAAAAACAACAGAGCAGCCAACGGAATCCCTTGTTTTGACCCATCTGTAAAAACGGCTATATAGTGGTGGTTCTCAGATAAAAATGGCAAAAAATGCTGCATTAAAAACAGTGGCAGGAGTGCAATCTCTCTTATACTGCAATAACTCTAAAATCACTCCAGGCCTCTTCAGTAGCCAGGGTGGCATGCAGTTAAAACCCAGGATTTGGGGTTGTACAGACTCCACACCGAGGGACTCTAGCACATGTTGCACTCAGATCCCAAACGGCAACGTAGCCCGGGGATGGTAGGAAAAAGGGCGGTCCAGAGGTAGATGAGCAAGAAGATGATGAGCAACAAAATGGTGAGCAGGTGAGGTGGGAGCTGCAAGAAACTTACAAGCCTGGTGCACCATCAGGAGCTGCCGCTGGTTGGTAAGTGGCAGTTCCCTAGCCTCAGCACAGAGGCTGGGTATGGGACTGGTCCGATAAGCACCCGTGGCCAGTCGAATCCCAGCTTAGTGGACAGTGTCAAGGATCTGCAAATAAGACAGCCTCGAAATGAACACAAACACACTTATAAGCAGAAAACCAAAAACCCATCTTTGCAGCCCACTCCTCTAACCGCCGCACTGTTAGCTGCAACTGACGGCTCGTGGTTGCAACACTGGAGGAGGAACAGAAAACAACGAAGTCATCCACAAATAAGGAGCACTGTACTGGACTCCTCACTGTAGATGTTATACTGTTGATGGCTATGGCAAAGAGGGTAATCCTTAAAACACTGCCCTGGGGGACACCGTTCTCTTGCTCAAAGCAATGGGACAGTTTGTTACCAACTGGGGTAAAAAAAAAAAAAAAAAAAAAAAAACGCTGAAACAGGAATGACCGAATGAAAATGAGGAGGTGGCAGTTGTGCAAGAATACAGTGTCTCCAAGTAGTATCATATGCCTTACTGATATCAAAGAAGATACCAATACAGTGATGCTGACGGAGAAAAGCCTACTGAATAGCTGTCTCTAGGAGGGTCAGGTTGTCGAACGTGGACTGAAATTTTCAGAATCCACACTGAGAGTGGCTAAGGAGCTGTCTGGTTTCTAACAGCCAGACCAGACAACGGTTAACCATCCATTCCATGGTCTTTCCGACACAGCTCGTCAAGGCGATACTACAATAACTACTGGGACATGTGCGGTCCTTTCCCGGTTTGAGGAGAGGGATGAGGATTGCCTCCCTCCATGAGGTGGGGAACACTCCTGTCTACCACATGAGATTAAAACATTCGAGGAGGATTTCCTTTGACACCACTGGCAGATGACGAAGGTTCAGTTCCTCCACATGTGCCCGGAATCCATTCATGTTCCACTGTATAATGGGAGCCATCTATCAGGGTGGGAGTACCTTCATTCTCAATTTCTGCCAGGGAGGAGAGCCTCCAACAGGTGGAGGCTCAGTTTTGGGTCAAGATGAGTGCCCCAGTCTGACATCAACCTCCATCACCTCAGAAGAGGAGTCGAGAGAGATGTCAGAGAGATGTCAGAGAGAATGACATCAACATCAGCAGACTGTATAACTTCAGTCTCTTCAGTGGGCGAGTGTTTACCTTTGGCTTTGGCTTAGATTTTGTGCCCTGAGGTGGCATTGGAGCCAAACACTCAGAAGCAGTAGGGGGTGTAGCAGCACTGGGCAGTGCACAAGACTGGACCCGGGAAGGGGGCAGGAAGTTCCATGATGTCAGCTACGACAGCCTGGTCAGAAGGCCGGGGGGGGGAGCAGCAGGCTTCACAGGAATGGCAGCAGAACATGTACATTGACAATCACAGGTGCTAGTGCTGACAGTAGCAACCTCTGTTTGTGTAGCGGCATCGGTTTTCAAGACTGGCTGTTTGAGAATGGAAGAAAAGGAAGCAGTGAAAGTGGGCGGCTGCATGGACTTCTTGTAGATTTTCTTTGCCTCACCATACGGGATGCGTTTGGTGGTTTTAAGTTCCTGGATCTTCCGTTCCTCAAGGAAAACTCTCCATTGCCTACTGCACAAGGGTGATCCCCAGAGCAGTTGACACCCTTGGGAGGAGAGGAGCAATCAACTCCCTCATGGGCGGCTTTACCACATTTCCCGCAAGTGGCTTCCCCTTTACAGCTTAGAGTAGTGTGTCCAAAGTGTTGGCATTTAAAATATCGCATGGGGTTGGGGTAATAAGGCTGTACACTGAGACATAGGAAACCTGACTTCACATGCTCTGGCAATTTGGTGCTGTTAAACATAAGGATAAATGACTCGGACTTCATGAGAATACCATCAACCCATTTCATAATGGGTAGCACGTCGACAATTCCTTCCCGGGACCATTCAGCCTTCAGTTCGTCTTGGGGAATGTCAACAAGATCTCTGCTAGTCACAACACCCTTGCTGTAATTTCAAGATGTAGTAAAATTCAGTCTCTATCACAAACTCCTCAAGAAATTGTGTCTTCTGAAGGTTCTGGACTTGCTGGAAGCTAGATGTTTCAACCAACAAGGTGCCATTTCGCAATCGCTTTACAGATTTTAATGTGCCAGCAATACCTTCTAAGCCCTTCTGTATATAAAATGGTGAAACTTTATTGAAACTCCCATCTTTTCTTTTAATTAATTTGGTGAAGCACCATGCATTCTGTTACTACTAACTGAATCAGGAGGACTGGCTACATGAGCCCTCTTGTTAGATTGTGTGTTGGAACCTACCAGTGGCCCACCCTTTCCTTTGGGAGGAGAAGAAGAGTTCGAGGGTTCCACCTCAGTCCCACGAGCAGCTAGGGAACTAGAAGTCCACCTAGACAGAGCCCTGCATGCCTAGGTAAGCCTTATACAACTGAGGTGCAGCAGGTTCCCCAGAGGTTGCCCGCTAAAGACTGTTCCACCTCAACAGCCATTCATCTAATCAGTGCACAGCACACCTTGAGATTGAGTGGTTGTTTATAGAAGTTTATTCCATCCTCGTGATCCAGGCGGTCAAGCCAAGATCCCCATTCTGAGACACACAACATTCCACCGCCACCCCGCATGGCACGTAACTGTTTCCTCATATGGTTATTCAATTTATACAATCTGGTTTCCTCCATAGATAATGGGTATATTCTACCCAAGATTGTTTTTGGTCTATGAACAGTCGAAGCAGTTTTACTGTTGTATTTTCATTTTTGGTTACAAATTATTTCTTCTGTTTATGCACAGCTGATTGGCCTGACACCAGTAATTAGTCATTTGCATTTTAACGTGTGGCAAACGAATCTGCTCCAGTCCTGAATCCCTGAACCATTACACCAACAATCTGAAAACAGCTTTCGCATCCCGCAACTACCCTCCCGACCTGGTACAGAATCAAATAACCAGAGCCACTTCCTCATCCCCTCAAACCCAGAACCTCTCACACAAGAACGCCAGAAGTGCCCCACTTGTGACAGGATACTTCCCGGGACTGGATCAGACTCTGAATGTGGCTCTCCAGCAGGGATACAACTTCCTAAAATCCTGCCCCGAAATGAGATCCATCCTTCATGAAATCCTCCCCACTCCTCCAAGAGTGTATTTCCGCCATCCACCTAACCTTCATAACCTCTTGGTTCATCCCTATGAAATCCCCAAACCACCTTCCCTACCCTCTGGCTCCTACCCTTGTAACTGCCCCCGGTGTAAAACCTGTCCTATGCACCCTCCCACCACCACCTACTCCAGTCCTGTAACCCGGAAGGTGTACACGATCAAAGGCAGAGCCACGTGTGAAAGCACACACGTGATTTACCAACTGACTTGCCTACACTGTGATGCTTTCTATGTGGGAATGACCAGCAACAAACTGTCCATTCGCATGAATGGACACAGGCAGACAGTGTTTGTTGGTAAAGAGGATCACCCAGTGGTTAAACATGCCTTGGTGTACGGCCAGCACATCTTGGCACAGTGTTACACCGTCCGGGTTATCTGGATACTTCCCACCAACACCAACCTATCCGAACTCCGGAGATGGGAACTTGCCCTTCAGTATATCCTTTCTTCTTGATATCCACCAGGCCTCAACCTCCGCTAATTTCAAGTTGCCGCTGCTCATACCTCACCTGTCTTTCAACAACTTCTTTGCCTCTGTACTTCCGCCTCAACTGACATCTCTGCCTGAACTCTTTGCCTTTACAAATGTGTGTGTGTGTGTGTGTGTGTGTGTGTGTGTGTGTGTGTGTGTGTGTGTGTGTGTGTGTGTGTGTGTGGGCGCGCGAGTGTACACCTGTACTTTTGTACTTTTTTCCCCCTAAGGCAAGTCTTTCCGCTCCCGGGATTGGAATGACTCCTTACCCTCTCTCTTAAAACCCACATCCTTTCGTTTTTCCGTCTCCTTCCCTCTTTCCTGAAGAAGCAACTGCCGGTTGCGAAAGCTAGAAATTTTGTGTGTGTGTTTTTGTGTTTTATTCATTGTGCCTGTATACTGGCGCTTTCCTGCTTGGTAAGTCTTGGAATCTTTGTTTTTAATATATTTTTCCCATGTGGAAGTTTCGTTCTATATACAAAGATGATGTGACTTAGCAAACGAAAGTGCTGGCAGGTTGATAGACACTCAAACATACACACAAAATTCAAGCTTTGGCAACCAACAGTTGCTTCGTCAGGAAAGAGGGAAAGCTGCGAATTTCAGCTGATCCCAAGAATGTGTAATGAGGTTCATATCAGTTATGTGCTGACAATGTCCATGTGTCGTGCTCATGCATTATTGTCTTGAAAGGTTTACCCACAGGCAAAGTGTTGACTGCAATGCTGAACAATGGAATTATAGATTAAGTCCCAACACTGTACAGCCCTCAAATTGCTCTTGACACAGATGAGACATGTAAGATATCTGAACACAATACAAGTGCAAATGTGGCCAACCTATCTTCCTGGAGTATCTATGAGACTGAACACCTGAGACATGCATGGGTGGGTGGACGCCTGCCCACTCTTCTATGACGATCATCAGGTGTTGCACTGTTCGGTGGAAGAAACTCTGTGGTACTAATCCAGGTTAAATTACAAATGTCCTTTGCACACCTTTTTGCACTACAGTGCTTGCAGGTTACTGGTATTGTTTACAGTGGGTGCCTAGAGGCCAAACTGATCTTCTGGAGATGGTTGTGTACTGGCTGAGTAGACAGTCCTCCCATTCAATTCCAAAAAGACAGCTAGAGTTCTGTTACATTTCCTCAGGGTACCTACCAGCCATCATCTGTAGGCAGCAGATGTCAACTGGATGGCTTGTGGAGACTTCTGTGTTAATATCTGACATATTGTACTGATTGATAACACCTAGAATTGTTGGCAGCTAGCATTTATTTTCAACAGTAAAATTCATCATGATGATTGTAGGACATTGTGCAACAGCCATTGCCAGTATGTTTTAGGCCTAAAACCTTTAAGTGATTTAGCTATAAATTCAATAACTCAATGGTATTTCTGACAATTATAATTAAATGTTGACAATAAAATATACTGAGCAGTTAAGTACAGATCATGGAAAACATATACTGTATTACAAAATCATAAACAGTGACTCATAGTACTTAGAGAAAAATTATGGGAATACTGCTATGAAGAGATTTACAAAACATACAGTGTAAATGCAAAATTTAACTTTTTCTTAAACATAGTGCTACAGCCTTTGATCTTTGTTTCCAGCTGAAAGAAATAAATATAAAATTGAACAGAAGTAAGGATAAGTGATGGAAACTGTTGGAACTATGTTAACTTATGTTAGGAAGGGAGTGATCTGCTTAATTCATAGGACAAGTTGAAACTCCATTAGCAACAGTATAGTAAAATTGGGTGATATCTACACACTATACTTAAACAAAAAACTGTGAAAATTATTAAGGAAGATGAAAACAAGTTCAAATGAAATTGTACCCCCTCCTCTCACCCAAACCACTTCCCCTGCGGGTTCGGGGGTTAGAATAGACCCGCGGTATTCCTGCCTGTTGTAAGAGGCGACAAAAAGGAGTCCCTCCCCCTCAAGGGGGTCATTAGCGCCTGTGTCCGGAGACGGAAGGATTCACGACCTATATTTGCGTTCATTTTGGTTTTTCACTTCTTCTGGTTTCTTCCTTCCTTTGGTTGGTTCCTTATTTTGTTTTCCTCCATCTTACTGTTTTACTTACTCTTCCCCTTGCCTCCTTCTCCTCCTCTGGTCTCCATTTCGGCGTTTGGGACAGTATGTCCTTTCTTTCTCTCTCTCCTTTCTTTTTCCTCTTCTTCCTTCCTCCCTGTGCGTGCCTGAAGGCCGACCCACGCGTAGCCGGTGACGGGGTAACGTGTAATTCCCCACCCTGGGTAGACAAGTAAGGCACGCACGTACCCCCTGGTAAAGGCCAGGCCCAGGGAGGGGTGATTGCCTGAGCTGACACCTTCCGACCATGCCGATTGGTCCCTCCATCCGTTTCTCGGGAGGTGTGACCTGAGGTGTGAACAATCACCTAAGGCAGGAGTGCCCTCTGAGAGGGTCCCCACAAGGAAGGAGCGCGCCATCGGAGATGCTGGCAATCATGGGGATTCCTCCGCAATGGATTTCTCTTCTTCTCTCTCGACTTCTGCCCACAAACGGAAACTTGACCAGCCACCAGTGACAAAAGTACTACCACCTGCCCCACAGTTCCTCGTAGTTTCTCGATCTGAGGATGGAAAGGATTTTTCCTCTGTCAACCCTTTTGTTATCCAGAAGGGCGTATATGCCGTAGCCGGATCTGTCAAGTCTTGTACCAGGTTGCGTAATGGTACCTTGTTATTAGAAACTGAGAGCGCCTTTCAGGCACAAAAACTGCTTCGGGCCACACTCCTGTACACATTCCCTGTCCGGGTGGAGGCTCACCGCACTTTGAATTCGTCTCGTGGAGTGGTCTATACTAGATCACTCGATGGATTGACTGATTAGGAGATTCAGTCTTTCCTCGCTGAGCAGGGCGTGACGGCTGTCCATAGGGTCATGAAAAAGGTCAACAATGACCTTGTACCGACCTGGACACTTTTCTTGACCTTTGATAGTGTTCAGCTGCCGTCGTGCATCAAAGCGGGATACGAGGTTATTTCTGTTCGCCCCTATGTCTCAACACCTACGTGCTGCTACCAGTGTCAGCATTTTAATCACACTCACCAGTCTTGTTCCAATGTGGCTACATGTGTGACTTGTGGCAGGGATGTCCATGAGGGTGGCTGTCCACCTCCGTCTCCTCGTGTGAACTGTCACGGTGACCATGCCGCGTCCTCCAGCAACTGTCCCATCTACAAGGAAGAACGCTGTATCCAAGAAATTCGGGTCAAAGAGAAACTCTCCACCTCGGCTACTCGCAAGCTATTTCCTAGTAGGAAGCCCACGTTGCTCCCAGCGGGGAAGTACAGTACTGTCCTCGCCTCTCCTCGGACTACCAGGGAGATGGCGATGCAGACATGCGATCTGACCTTCAGCACTACAGTCGTCCGTTCGGCCAGTGCTAAGATCGCCCGGTCGACGTCTCCTCTTCCTCCCCTTCGCCACTCCGACACAAGCACCTTTATCAGCTTCTGCCAGGACAAAGACCCAGAAGTCAGAAGCACAGGCCTTCAAGAAGGAACCGTCTCATGCAGACCTTCTACGTACCTAGAACCCTCGGCCATCAGCCAATCCTTCCACAAAGCGGCCTTCCAAGAAGGCTCATAGGAAGCACAGTTCTCCTTCCCCGCCACAGCGCATTTCTCCTCCTGCGCCAACCAGCGGTTGCCGCCCCAGGCCGTCATCTGTTTCGCCTGGCACACCACTGGTAGCCGAACATCTGGCCATTCACCAGCAGAGGAAGCTCCCCCTCCCGGCCATCTTCACAAGATGGCCGATGAACCTATGGAACAAATGGACGATGACTGTCCGCCTCCTGCTAGCGGCGGCAGTGCTCGCTCGAAGCCGGGCCCTCAGCAGCCTTCGAGATGACCCCTTCTTGCATCTTCTTCTTCTCACAATGGCACTTATTCACTGGAATATTCACAGCATTCGCTCCAACCGAGAAGACTTGAAATTGCTGCTCCGCTTGCACCGTCCGCTCATCGTAGCCCTCCAGGAAACGAAGCTACGCCCATGTGATCAAATTGCGTTGGCACACTACACCTCTGTGCGTTTTGACTTACCCCCTGTGGCAGGTATTCCGGTTCATGGAGGGGTTATGTTGCTGGTCCAGGATGATATCTACTATGATCCCATCACATTGCACACCGGCCTGCAGGCAGTTGCCGTCCGCATTACTCTTCCCACTTTTACATTTTCCATCTGTACCGTTTACACTCCATCGTCGTCTGCCGTTACCAGGGCGGACATGCTGCAAATTATTGCTCAGCTACCTGCACCATTTTTGTTAACTGGAGACTTCAATGCTCACCATCCCCTTTGGGGCTCTTCAGCATCCTGCCCGAGGGGCTCCCTGTTAGCAGACGTTTTCAACCAGCTCAATCTAGTCTGCCTTAACAGTGGCGCCCCCTACTTTCCTTTCAGACACCTCTCACACCTATTCCCATTTAGACCTCTCTGTATGTACTACCCAACTTGCACGCCGGTTTGAGTGGTATGCGCTTTCCGATACATATTTGAGCGACCACTTCCCGTGTGTTATCCATCTCCTGCATCATACCCCCTCTCCGTGCTCAACTAGTTGGAACATCTCCAAAGCAGACTGGGGGCTCTTCTCTTCCAGGGTGACCTTTCAGGATCAAACCTTCACAAGCTGCGATAGTCAGGCCGCACACCTCACAGAAGTCATTCTCACTGCTGCTGAATATTCCATCCCTCACACTACTTCTCCACGCCGCGTACCGGTCCCCTGGTGGACCGCAGCATGTAGAGATGCTTTACATGCTCGTCGACGTGCTTTATGCACCTTTAAACGCCACCCTACAGTGGCGAATTGTATCATTTATAAACGATTACGTGCGCAGTGTCATCGTATTTTTAAAGAAAGCAAGAAAGCCAGCTGGGCTGCTTTCACAAGCACCTTCAACAGTTTTACTCCTTCTGTTGTCTGGGGTAGCCTTCGCCGACTATCTGGCACTAAGGTCCACTCACCAGTTTCTTGCTTGACGGTCGCGAATGACGTCCTTGTGGCCCCTGAGGATGTCTCCAATGCCTTCGGCCGCTTTTTCGCAGAGGTTTCGAGCTCCACTCATTACCCCCCTGCCTTCCTCCCGCGAAAACAGGCAGAGAAGGCTCGGCCACCTAATTTCCACTCCTCGAATTGTGAAAACTACAATGCCCCATTCACCATGCGGGAACTCGAAAATGCACTTGCCCGGTCACGGTCCTCCGTTCCGGGGCCTGATTCTATTCATACTCAGATGCTGAAGAACCTTTCTCCTGCGGGTAAAGGTTTCCTTCTTCGTACTTACAATCGCATCTGGATTGAGTGACATGTTCCCGCAAGCTGGCGCGAGTCTATTGTTGTACCGATTCCTAAGCCGGGGAAGGACAAGCACTTGTCTTCCAATTATTGACCCATCTCGCTTACCAGCTGTGTCTGTAAGGTGATGGAGCGAATGGGTAACTTTCGTTTGGTATGGCTGCTCGAATCTCGACGCCTACTTACCAATGTACAATGTGGATTTCTCAGGCGCCACTCTGCTGTTGACCATCTGGTTATCTTGTCGACCTTCATTATGAATAACTTCTTGCAGAAGCGCCAAACTGCGGCTGTGTTCTTTGATTTGGAGAAGGCTTACGACACCTGTTGGAGGGTGGGCATTCTCCGCACCATGCACACTTGGGGCCTTCGCGGTCGCCTCCCTCTTTTTATTCGTTCCTTTTTAATGGATCGACAGTTCAGGGTATGTGTGGGTTCTATTTTGAGCGTCGCTCTCTTCGCCATAGCGATCAATCCAATAATGGATTGCCTCCCAGATGATGTATCAGGCTCCCTTTTCGTGGACGATTTTACCATCTATTGCAGCACGCAGCGTACATGTTTCCTGGAGCGCTCACTTCAGCGTTCTCTTGACTGTCTTTACTCCTGGAGTGTCGCCAATGGCTTCCATTTTTCTGCCGAGAAAACGGTCTGTATTAACTTCTGGCGCTACAAAGAGTTTCTTCCACCGTCCTTAAGACTTGGCCCTGTTGCTATCCCATTCGTGGAGACAACAAAATTTTTAGGTCTTACATTTGACAGGAAACTTAGTTGGTCTCCACATGTGCCATATTTGGCTGCCCGTTGTACTCGTTCTCTAAATGTCCTTCGTGTTCTCAGTGGCACGCAGTGGGGAGTGGATCGAACCGTCCTACTTCGCCTATATCGGTCGATCGTCCACTCCAAGCTGGATTGTGGGTGCTTTGTATACTCCTCTGCAGGGCCGTCCATCTTACGCCGCCTCAACTCCATACAACATCGGGGTATACGTCTTGCGATCAGAACGTTTTATACTAGTCCCGTCGAGAGTCTTCATGCTGAAGCCGGTGAATTGCCACTCACCTACCGGCGCGATATACTGCTTTGTCGTTACGCAAGTCAGCTACTGTCAATGCCCGATTACCCATCATTTCGTTCCTTTTTTGACGACTCTCTTGACCATCAATACGGGTTGTATGTCTCTGCCCTGCTACCCCCTGGAGTTCGCTTTCATCGCCTGCTTCAACACCTTGATTTTTCACTCCCTGCAACCTTTAGAGTGGGCGAGAGCCATACGCCACCTTGGCTCCAGGCTCAGGTTCGCGTTCACCTTGACCTTAGCTCGCTCCCAAAGGAGGTTCCCCCCGGTTCGGTATACCACTCCCATTTTGTCGAACTTCGTTCGAAGTTCATTAATATGACCTTCATTTATACAGATGGCTCCGAGACCAATGACGGGGTCGGATTTCTTTTATTGTCGGGGCACAAAATTTCAAATACCGGCTACATGGCCATTGTTCAGTCTTCACAGCTGAGCTCTTTTCCCTCTACCAGGCTGATCTTTACATCTGCCGCCACCGACATTCTGCTTATGTCACCTGCTCCAATTCTCTGAGCGCCATCCAGAGCCTCAGTGATCCGTATCTGGTTCACCCTTTCATGCACCGGATCCAACGCTCTCTTCAGCAGCTGGTGGACGACGGGTCTCCAGTTAGCTTTATGTGGGTTCCTGGCCATGTCGGTATCCCTGGGAACGAAGCTGCAGAGGCCGCGGCCAAGGCAGCGGTCCTCCAGCCTCGGACGGCTTCTTGTTGTGTCCCTTCATCAGATTGTAGCACGGTCATTTGTCGACGCATTTTATCGCTGTGGCATGCCGATTGGGCTGCACTTACGGACAACAAGCTTCAGGCGTTGAAACCTCTTCCAACAGCTTGGACGTCGTCCTGATGTCCTTCTCAGCGGGAGGAGGTCGTTTTGGCCCGGCTACGAATTGGACACTGCCAGTTCAGCCATCGCCATCTGCTGACGGCAGCGCCAGCACCATTCTGTCCATGTGGGCAATTGCCGACGGTCCGCCACATTTTAACGTTCTGTCTGGATTTTACTACGCTGCGTCTTGATCTTGGCCTGCCATGTACTCTGGATGCCATTTTAGTGGATGACCCAGGAGCTGCTGCTCGCGTTCTTCGTTTTATCAACTTGACACACCTGTCTAAGGACGTTTGATTATGCTGTAGTTTTTTAATCCTATGCCTGTTAATATGTCTTTTATAGTGTTGACCCTTTTAGTTGCTGTTTTAACCTTGTGCCTCTCGGTACATTCCTAAATTAGTCAGGTCGCTAATGACCATTGTAGTTGTGCGCCCTAAAACCACAAAAAAAAAACACCACAAAAAATCAAAAAATGTTCTGTAGAAGCAGTGACAACATGTAGTCCCCAAATTCAATGAATCCTTCCTCACTGTGATAGTAAACACTACATCCACTAATAAACTACCAAATACAGATACATTAGCTATCATTCATCAGCTACTGGAAGCAACAACTACCTGTATTAATTTAAAGAGATGGGTCACTGTTAGATGGGTCACTATTAGCTGTCTAAAAGTAATAAATCTGCTGGTTGCAATTAGACACCATAACTCATTACCCCTCTCGAGAACCATGAACTTTGCCGAGGTGAGGTAGCTTGTGTGCCTCAACAATACAGGTAGCTGTAGGAGCAAGCGTGATGGGGGTATCCAGACTAACCTGTGATTCTTGAAGAGTAGCCACAGCCATTTCATTAGTTGCAGGGCTATCAGTCTGGGTGACTGACTCAACTGGCTTTGTAAAATTTAGACAAAATGGCCTTGCTACACTGGTGTAGTAAAGAGCAGAAAGCCATTATTTCACTTGAGGTCACACAGCTCTACTGTATAGTTAAATGTTCATGGCATCCTCTTCAGTTAGATATTCTGCAGATAGAAATGTCTCCTTGCGGCTGCGACTTGGTTCGATGTCATGAAAGAAAAGTAAATTGGGCATTCTATGGGTTGAATTGAGGAATTTTAGATCCATTAACTGGGTAGGTAGTCCAGGGAAATACAAAAGAGATGGCTAGGCTGAGGTGAGATATAGTGCGAACTGTGAAGTGTGGAGGCAGGAAGAACAGGCCTTTTGGTCAGGTGAGTACAGGGTTACAAATGTACAGTCAGCAGCAGTCATGAGCAGTGGAGAAAGAAATGCAATGTGTTATTTATACCAGACAACCACAGACAAACTGGATTTGAAGATGGACTTTTGGGCAACTCGCATTGTGAAACACAGTGTAAGAATGAGACATGTCTCAGAATTTAAGAATATACTGTAGGACTGTGCCTTTGTTGTTTGTGTTCCTGGTGCAAACAACATAACATACAATGAAGTTAGAAATTGTATAAAAAGTGTGAAGAACATTTTTCATATAAATAAGATGAAAACTACTGTTGTGATGATCCATCCTAAGTACAAAAATGAGCTCCTCACCAGGCCATGAATACCCAAAGAATGTCTGCCAGCCACTGTGTCATCCTCTGCCTTGCTGCATTATGCATACGTAGTACGGAAGGGCGCATGGTTAGCACATCGCTCTCCTGGCCATTTTGCAGACTTTCCAGATTGTGAAGCCACTATTACTTGGTCAAGTAACTCCTCAGCTGGGATTACGAGGCTGAATGCAACCCATACCAGTCCTTGCACAAAGAAAAAAAAATCCTTGGCAGTACTAGGAGCCGAACCCGTGTCTTTCGCATGGCAGCCATCTGTGCTGATCACTCAGCTATGGAGGCAGACTAGTAGATACAACTTAATTTTTAATTGATATGTTAACAAGAGATCCGTAAAACTGATATTAAAATCAAATGACAGTGCTCCGCTTACACAAAATGCAATGTGGTAGATGCTATGAGACTAGAGAAAAACTCTGCTTATTGAACTTGGTGAGCATCTCAATTATCACAGGATGAAATTTCTGTGTCAAGAGATAATCATCATTATAAATGAAATTTGAAAACTCAGTAGCCTCATTAGACAGTCTTTCTGTACCTGTTAATGTACCCTTTTTTATGGTAAATCACATTGCAAGGAAAGGAAGGGGGAAACCATGTTTAGAGGATTCTGTACCAGACTAATTCATGCAGATAACTGTGCTGCTTTTGATCAATGAGTGAAAATAAATAATAATAATAATAATAATAATAATAAACCCTGTGGAAGCCCGAGAAAAGAATAGGCCTACGGTATGTTCTGCCACTCGTAAAAGGCGATGAAAAGAACAAACCACTAATATGGCTAACCCCCCTTTTAGTGTGGTTAGTTGGTTCAGGACAGAACTAATGAAGCCTCGGACAAGTGCTGTCATGGTCGAGGACGACGCTTGAACCCTACGCCCGTCCACAATGGTAACAATACTGCTAGCCACACGGAAAATGATTTAAATCCAAATAGAGGTGTTTTGCTGGATATGCTTCCTGCAACCACTCTAGGAGCAAAACAAAGACAGAGGATGAGATGGTCAGTTGAAGTTAACCGACACCTCATGGTCTGTTATTACCAATCAACAAACTTAGGAACCAACACAACTGGATACAGGTCACAAGTATACACAACATTTATTACCAGATACCCAGAATTAAATTTTTTAACAGAACAATGACTAGCTGATCAGATCTGTGTAATAATAAAAAATAACAGCATACCCCAGTCACAATTAGAAAACATCAAACAACAAGTACAACAAATACTGGAACAAAATAATGTGCAATCAGAAGAAGAAGAAGAAGAAGAAGAAGAAGAAGAAGAAAATACATCCCAGGGCAAACAAACAAAGAATGACATGCATCAATTAAACAATCAGAGGAAAACAAAATCTTAAGACAGCCACCAGAACAAGCACAAATAGAACACGAAGTGACACACATGGTAGATACAGAAGAAAAATTTCAGCTGACATATATAGAATACAAAGACACAAATACAGACATTAGACCATTCTTGCATAGACCACCAAATAACCCACAAGTCGAAACAACAATAACAACAATCAACACAATCATACACAACAAAATAAATGAAAATACAACTATGGAAAAGTTACAACTACTGGTTTACATAGGAGCACTCACTACACTAAATACACACACTAGGCAGAGATCAGAACCAACCAACACACAGAAGAAACCCCCAAAACCAGCATGGCAACACAGGCTACAGACCAGAATAGAAAAACTGAGAAGAGACATCGGACAGCTAACACAATTGATAAGAAATGAAATATCAGACAAAAAACAAAAAAGGTTAAGTAAAATCTCACAACAAGAAGCGATAGAGCAATTAGATGAAAAGAAGCAGAAATTACAAGCATTGGCCAAACAACTTAGAAGATACAAGAAAAGAGAAAATAGAAGGAAACAAAACCAAACATTCAACACAAACCAAAAGAAATTTTACCAGAAGATAGATAACACACACGTTAACACACAGGTTAACTACTGAATTGGAATCTGGAACCACAACACCCCAATTCAGTAGTTGACCTGTCCTCCACACCTCTCTCCCAATCCGAAACCTCTGCCCTATCCAAAGGCCTCACCTTCAGCCCCACTCCCAGATTCAACCAAACTGCCATTGTCAAAGATTTACTGTCTTACACTCATAGTCTCTGCTGGAAATATCACTTTTCCACGAAGAAAAATAATCCTGATCCCACTCCTAATGATCCAACTCCCCAAGACACTATCCAAATTGAACCCTGCCTGCAACAATTCCGTCCTCCATCACAGCGGGACCCACCTCCTCTTCCTCAAAATCACCCTCTCCAAACCTTCCAGGAATTTCTCACTTCCAGCCTTGCCTCTCAGTCTTTCTTGAAAAACCTTAATCCTACTCCCAACATCACCACAGCCGAAGCCCAGGTTATCCGTGATCTGAAAGCTGACCAATCCATCATCATTCTTCCGGCTGACAAGGGTTCCACGACCGTGGTACTTGATCGTCGGGAGTAGGTGGCTGAGGGACCGTGTCAGTTTTCAGGCAACTCTACATACAAAGTTTGTCAAGGTAATCCCATACCTGATGCCCACGCAGAGCTTCAAGGAATCCTCAGAACCTTAGGCCCCTACAAAACCTTTCACCTGACTCCATCAAACTCCTGACCCCACCGACATATCGCACTCCTACCTTCTACCTACTTCCTAAAATTCACAAACCCAAACATCCCGGCCTCCCCACTGTAGCTGGTTACCAAGCCCCCCCAGAACGTATCTCTGCCTACGTAGATCAACACCTTCAACCCATTACATGCAGTCTCCCATCCTTCATCAAAGACACCAACCACTTTCTCGAATGCCTGGAATCCTTACCCAGTCTGTTACGCCCGGAAACCATCCTTGTAACCATTGATGCCACTTCCCTATACACAAATATCCCCCATGTCCAGAGCCTCGCTGCAATGGAGCACTTCCTTTCACGCCGATCACCTGCTACCCTACCTAAAACCTCTTTCCTCATCACCTTAGCCAGCTTCATCCCATCTCACAACTTCTTCACTTTTGAAGGCCAGACACACCAACAATTAAAGGGAACAGCCATGGGTACCAGGATGGCCCCTCGTATGCCAACCTATTTATGGGTCACTTAGAGGAAGCCTTCTTGGTTACCCAGGCCTGCCAACCCAAAGTTTGGTACAGATTTATTGATGACATCTTGATGATCTGGACTCACAGTGAAGAACAACTCCTGAATTTCATCTCCAACCTCAACTCATTTGGTTCCATCGGATTCACCTGGTGCTACTCCAAATACCATGTCACTTTCCTTGACGTTGACCTCCATCTGTCCAATGGCCAGCTTCACACATCTGTCCACATCAAACCCACCAACAAGCAACAGTACCTCTATTATGACAGCTGCCACCCATTCCATATCAAACGGTCCCTTCCCTACACAGCCTAGGCCTTCGTGGCAAACGAATGTGCTCCAGTCCTGAATCCCTGAACCATTACACCAACAATCTGAAAACAGCTTTCGCATCCCGCAACTACCCTCTCGATCTGGTAGAGAATCAAATAATCTGAGCCACTTCCTCATCCCCTCAAACCCAGAACCTCTCACAGAAGAACCCCAAAAGTGCCCCACTTGTGACAGGATACTTCCCGGGACTGGATCAGACTCTGAATGTGGCTCTCCAGCAGGGATACGACTTCCTAAAATCCTGCCCCGAAATGAGATCCATCCTTCATGAAATCCTCCCCACTCCACCAAGAGTGTCTTTCCGCCGTCCACCTAACCTTCGTAACCTCTTGGTTCATCCCTATGAAATCCCCAAACCACCTTCCCTACCCTCTGGCTCCTACCCTTGTAACCACCCCCAGTGTAAAACCTGTCCTATGCACCCTCCCACCACCACCTACTCCAGTCCTGTAACCCAGAAGGTGTACACGATCAAAGGCAGAGCCACGTGTGAAAGCACCCACGTGATTTACGAACTGACCTTCCTACATTGTGACGCTTTCTATGTGGGAATGACCAGCAACAAACTGTCCATTCATGTGAATGGTCACAGGCAGACCATTAATAAGGATCACCCTGTGGCTAAACATGCCTTGGTGCACAGGCCACTGTGTATGTGCGGATGGATATGTGTGTGTGTGTGTGTGTGTGTGTGTGTGTGTGTGTGTGTGTGTGTGTGTGTGTGTGTGTGTGTGTGTGTGCGCGAGTGTAACACCTGTCCTTTTTTTCCCCTAAGGGAAGTCTTTCCGCTCCTGGGATTGGAATGACTCCTTACCCTCTCCCTTAAAACCCATATCGTTTCATTTGTCCCTCTCCTTCCCTCTTTCCTGAAAAAGCAACCGCCGGTTGCAAAAGATAGAAATTTTGTGTATGTGTTTTTGTGTTTTATTTATTGTGCCTGTCTACCGGCGCTTTTCTGCTTGGTAAGTCTTGGAATCTTTGTTTGACCAAACAGAGACCCCTAACACACAAGCATTACTCAAGACTGGGTCACACAAGTGTTCTATATGCAGCCTCCTTTCTACATGAACCATACTTTCCTAAAATTTGTCCAATAAACCAAAACTAACCATTTGACTTCCCAACTACTTGTTCCATTTTGTATCACTTTGCAAAGTTATGCTTGGATATTTAATCAAGGTGACAGTCAATCAGCCCATTACAAATATTGTATTCAAACATTATAGGATTGTTTTTCCTAGATTTACATCATTCATTGCACAGACCAGAAATTCTGTCTCAGTCATCTTGTATCCTCCTACAGTCACTCAACAATTACAATTTGCTGTACAACACAGTTTCATAAGCAAGGAGCCGTAAATTGCTGCTTACCCTGTCAGATCTAGAGCATAAGAGCAGTCCCACCACATTTCCCTGTGGCACTCCTGACAGTACTCTCATCTCTCATGAACACTCACCACTGAAGACAATGTACTGGCTTCTATTACTCAAGAAGTCTTCAAGTGATTCATATATCAGGGAACCTATTGTGGGAACCTTCATGTACAACCAGCAGTGGGGCATCACAACAAATGCTTTTCAGAAAAATAGGAATATGAAATCTGCTTCATCAGTGGTTGTCATGTGAGAAAATTACGAGCTGAGATTCACACAAGTGATTCTTTCTAAATCGATGTCAATCTGTGCACAGAAGCTTTCCCATCTCAATGAATGTTGTACTGTAACTCAGAATATGTTCTAATACTGATCAGTAAACAGATGGGAATGACATATCATTTTCCAGCTCTTTTATAAGTATTCAATTTATTATATTTTGCACAATTGATACATGAATTCCTGCTAACTTCTACATTTTGGCATTTGCACATTCTATTTTGAACTGAGAGTGCAACAATGTTTCCTCTGCATTTTACAGATTTTATTATTAAACTATGGTTGTTGATTATCCATCCTTAATGCACTTACTTGGCACGTACCTGTACTGCAAGCAATTCAAGCTTTTCCCATACTTCCTACACATCTACCATACTGGAAATGAATTATGTCCATTCATTTTCTAAGTGAGAAGCTAAAACCTGTTTATCTGCTCTTTGTAGCAAAAATACTCTCCTATCGTTCTTGACTAATTTATTAACTTTAGTAACCATTATCACTAAATGACATCTTATCACTAATCTTTATCTCTATATTATCACCATCACTAAGGTCAGGCCTATTAGTGGCTACAGGATCTAAAGTACTTCCATTGCCTGTGGGCAGTAGAACTAGCTGTTCAAACCGGTTTGAGATAAGTGTGTTCCAAACCACTTCACAACACCGCCTGTGCACACCACCTCCAATGAATCCATGCACATACCAGTCTATTCACAGTAGGTTGAAGTCACCTCCAACTGTTAGGATATTTCTGCACTACTGAACACAGACTTACTTTGAATGATTTTGAAATTGTCATGGTGGCCTTGGGTGGCAGGTAAAAACACACAGTAAGTACAGAATGACTTTTGTTTTCATTCTGCAGTGGAGTGTGCCTCGATATGAAACTTTCTGGAAGATAAGAACTGTGTGCCCAAATGAAGCTCGAATATGAGACCTTTGCCTTTTGCAGACAAGTGTTCTACCAACTGAAGTACTCATGATAACTAATGACCTATCCTCAAAGTTTTACTTCCACCAGTGGCTCATCTCCTAACTTTCTAACTTCAAAGGCCATGCCTCCTCAATATCCTTTCGGCTATGGTTTCTAGCCTGACAAGTTGCACAGGATAACTTCTGTGAAGTTAGGAAGGTAGGACATGTACTGGTGGAAGTACAGCTGTGTGGAGAAGGAGTCATCAGCTGTAACTCAGAGGAGTGCTTACTGAGTTCAAGCCTCAGTCAGGCAGACAATTTTAATCTGCCAGGAATTTTCATATCGGTGCACATTCGATGGCGGAGTGAAAAAAATTCATTCTGGATTTATTGAATGTTTTTACTAGCCACCTGATTCCACCATGAAAACTGTAGAACCATTCAAAAAGGTCTGTGCTCAGTTGCACAGAAATACCCATATAGCTGGAGGAGATTTCATCCTATTGAGTGTAGACTGAGATATCTATGGAGTCACAGCACATGGTATGCACAGACAATCTTCTGGAGTGGTTTTGAACACACTTGTCTGAAAACTATTTTGAACAGTTAGTTTGACTATCCAAAGGCAATGGAAACACTTTAGATTTTGTAGCTACTAACAGGCCTGACCTTATTGATGGTGACAGTATAAG
The DNA here is from genome assembly GCF_023897955.1 of Schistocerca gregaria. Lineage (NCBI taxonomy): Eukaryota > Metazoa > Arthropoda > Insecta > Orthoptera > Acrididae > Schistocerca > Schistocerca gregaria. The sequence goes on along the minus strand of NC_064925.1, from coordinate 52,712,757 downwards.
GACAGGGGTTAGTGATCATGATGCAATTCTAGGGTAATGGTTACTAATGTTACTGAATTAGTCAGGAAGGATAGGGGAGTATTTTTGCTACAAAGACCAGATAAGCAGTTTTTAGCATCACACTTAGAAAATGAATGAGCATCATTCATCATAAAATACGCATGGAGAAATCGTGGGCAATGTTTAAACTTATTGTTCAGTGTGCTCTAGAGAAGTATGTGACAAGTAGGTGGATTAAGGATGGAAAACACCCATAGTGGTTTAATAATCAAATGCAGAAAATGCTGAGGAAACAGATCATTGCACTCTTCGCTCGAAAAGGAACATGTGTCACCAGGTAAGGGTTAGTAGAAATTAATGTCCCATAATAAGATCAATATGCAAAGCAGACACCTTCCAGTATCATACCTTAGCAAAACATCTTACCTACAACCTAAAAAAATTTCAGTAATATCTAAAATCAGTAAATGTGCCAGAGGCTTCTATCCAGTCACTCATCAACCAGTCCAGGAGGCAACAGAAGACAGCAAAAGAAGGCTGAAGTTTTAAATTTCATGCTTGAGAAACTAGTCATGCAGAAGGACCGTACAAACATGCCATCGTTTGTCTGTCACACTGACTCCTGCATGGAGAACATAGAAATAGACCTCCCTGGCTTAGAGCAGCAACTGAAAGAATTTAACACAAGTCAGCAGGTATGGATGGGAACCCAGTTTCGTTTTACACAGAGTAATCATACAGCATTGGCTGCTTACTTATCTTACATTTATCATGCCTCTCTCACCCTAAAACTAAATCTACATAATTACTCTGCAATTCACAATGAAGTGCCTGGCATAGTGTTCATCAAACCACCTTCAAGCAATTCCTCTACTGTTCCATTTTCACATAAAATGCAGGAGAAATAAGCACTTTAATCTTTCTATGCAAGCTCTGATTTTATTGTGAAGATCATCATTACATTTCTACCCACTGCAAATTCCCAAGGGACTGGAAAAAAGTGCAGGTGACTCCTGTATATAAGAAGGACCAATTTCGGCCTTGAAGGTCATTTTCAAGGTCATTAGATGTCAATGTGTTGTATAATTATTATTTGTTAAATGGCAGTTATATCTGTGGAAAAAAAGAAGAAGGAAACCCCAGAATTGAAACCTGAAAGCTTATTATGTGCAGTAATAGTCATCTTCATAAGTAATGTCATGTTATGTTATAGGAAACTATATTTGCTCACATCCATTGTCGATGAGTTGATGTCCAACACTGAAAGCAAGCACACACAGTAGGATTCTGCTTTTAATTCTGAATCTTGCACATTGTGTTCTGTCTTTCTGACCAGCTACATCTGCCATTTAATAACAGCATAACTCTTCAACACATCAGCACCTAAAGTGCTTTCTGAAAACTACCTGTAAGGTAAAAATTGGCCAATCCTGCAAGATGTAATAAAGTGATTACTTGTAAAAAGTAGCTGAGGTGTAATACTTCTTAATGTTCTCAACATCGGTTTGCTACAGTATTCTTGAACATATTCTGAGTTCGAATATAATGAAATTCCTCAGAACAGGAAAGCTGTTGTCCACAAATCAGCATGGATTTAGAAAGCATCACATAGGTGAAATCTGTGGGACTGGCACTGCTGGAGGAAAGGGTATTGTGGAGGTATGGCTTAGCCACTGCCTGTGAAGTTAGGAAACATGGTAATGGCAGAAGCAAAGCTGTGAGGATGGATTATGAGTTGTGTTTGGGTGGCTCAATTGGCAGATCGCCTGCCCATAAAAGGCAAAGTTCCTGAAATCTAATCTCAGTTCAGCACAGAGTTTTCATTTGCCAGGAAGTTTCATATCAGTGCATACACTGCTGCAGATTGAAAAATTTGTTCTGAAAACTGCCCCCAGGCTGTGGCTAAGCCCTGTATCCACAATACCCTTTCAATCAGGGATGATAGCCCCACCAGTCTTCCAGCAGATGTCTGTAAATTTAGGAAGGAAGGAAGTGAGGTGCTGACAGTGCTAAAGCTGAGAGTGAGGGTCGTGAGTTGTGCTTGGCTAACTCAGTTGATAGAGGACTTGCCTGCAACAGGCAAAGGCCCCAAGCTAGATTCTTGTCTTCCACACAGTTGTTATCTGACAGGAAGTTTCACATAAAATAAATAATTTGGGTTCACCTAAACCTGTTTTGTGCTTCCAGATAACTTCACAGACTATTGACATCAATAGACAATATTTTTGTTCTGAGCAATCTACATTAGGCTGCAGCAAGACCTCAGTTTTGAGTATAATTTGAGAGCAACAACTTTTCTGGAGAGCAGTAAATTCAGGAACTTTGTTACAAATAGTTCAAGAATTTACTGTCAAAATTTTGACAACCCGAGTAACTTTAGTTTGTACACAGTCTGGTTTTGGTCTCTGCCTATCAACTGGTGAGTGTTCATAGAGTATCGAGAACTACTGTCTAGCCTAAAAAACTTCCATTTGAATTCCACAAGTCCTCTTTAACAAGAGTAGCTGTTACCTTTGTGTAGTGCACCCCTGACATACCAATTGACATCCTACAATGCCTATGTCTAATGCAGAAGTACCTATTAACACTACACTCAAAAGTCCTTCATGGGGGACAAATAATGGAAGGAATAAAGGTAATCAGTCACCATGTAATCAATGCACTTACTATTCAGGATACCCACAAAAATGACAAACAGTTACTAAGCTGTCAGTACTAAACCATCCATCACATCAGTTTTACACACACACACTCCTTTGTTTTTTTTCTGTCTGAAAAGCTGGTAACATCTGATTCAGTGTAACAATTTACAAGTAAATTACTCAGAGAAAAAATAGCAAAATAAATCCAATCTTACCTTACGTATATTGCCAAATTCAAGAGTATACACAATAAATGAATAGGAAAGGCACAAATTTTTTACTGCAATATCAGTCCAATTTGCAGCACATTTGTGTTCATGTTTTATACAGCGTCTACTGTCTTTCATGATACCACCATCATCAGCTAGCACTACATTTAATTTACACATTGGACTTCTAACATCATTTGTCATTTTCCAAGTAAGACTGTGTGGTTCATAGCGCCCATGGGTTATTGCCTGTATAAAGCATAAATTACAGTGTAATAACATGTCAATTTACTGTTTGTGTACTTCAGAAAACTTTTTACCATAATTGCAATAGTGCTTTTTAAGAATATTAGAGTAGTATTTTTGCACACTCATTAAATTACTATGTTCTTTGATATTTGCTCATACACAGTTATTTTCTAAAATTTGCATTGGCAATTGGTTGTTACCTGGTTCACTGTAAGATTTTCTGTACAATCAAATTTTAAACTCAGTGATGCTAAATCATCATCTTGATTGTGACATATTGCACAAAAAATGTTCTGATACCAGACACCTGTTCTGGTGTTCAACATAGGAACATCAAATTTGTAGTCATATTTTTCTTCTGGAATACCTTCAAGTGTGCAGAGTTTTGAAAATTTGTCTTGAAATGGACATGATCTCACCATATATAGTGTGTGCTGCAAGAAGACATTTTTGTATTAATAAAACATTTCTTGAGACTCCAATAATTGTCATTTAGGTTCATAAAAACTATTACTTGTTTCCTTTCATTTTACTGGATAAGAAGTTGTTATTTTAATTAAAAAAGTATTTATGACAAAGCTATGCAATATAGACTCAAACACTTATTAGATATTGTTCCAAAACTTAATTTCTGAGCTACAGGTTTAAATTATGAATCATTTAAACTTCCAAAGTTGTGATTTAATAAACAAGGTGTCTGACTACTTCTTCATCATTAAGTTTTGTCCAAAGAGTAACATGAATTACACCTGTGCAAAACTAATGTTGTCAATATTAATTACATTACATTAATACTTGTTCCATAGATCATGAATGCGACATTTCATAATGATGTGGAACATGACAGTTTAACATAAGTTTTCATTACACACAAAAAGATTTTTTTAATCAAACAGGGATTTCAATATGTCTCTCAGTTAAATTAATTTGTTCATTTGTGTGTGTTCCTTAGAATTCAACTTGAATGAAATGAAAGCTGGAGTACCTCTTAGTGGCCTCAAACAAAAAATTGTGCAACAGATGGGAGAAAGCGTATGTCACTCTCCTCTACAAGTAGGATAGCTGAAGTGATCCACAATACTACTGTGTAATATCTTTGATCACCATCTTCTGTCGAATAGTAAAACACATACTGATCCCAATTATGATGAAGTATGTTGAGCAGAATGACTTTCTCCATACCAATCAGTATAGATTCCAGGAACATTGGTCATATACAACATAATTCATGCTTTTTTCACAGAACATCCTAAAAGTCATGCATCCAGTAGTCAGGAAAACACAGCACTCCTTGACTACCAGAAAGAATTTGATCTGGTTCCATATCTACATACATACATACATACATACATACATACATATGTACATACATTACATATATATTATAAAGATGTATGTATATACATATGTATGTATTATGTTCAAAATCTTTTTCTAAACCACTGGACTGATTTCATCCAAACTTGATACACATTTCACTTGCTGCCTGGAAAGAATTGCTGTTGGGGTAAGAACTGACTACCTGCCAAAGGGGTTGGGATGGGATTGAGGGGGAAAAAGAAGTGTAGCCCACAATGCATGAACATCCAGACATTATCCATCTAGTGTTTGAGAATGAGAGCACTTAGTAACCTGCAACAAACTTAAAATGTAATTTCAAACCTTTGATAAGCTCTTTCTTGCTGAAAACCAACAAAAAGTGATGAAATTAACAAAGTTTGTTAGTTACTATATTTTCTATGTTCATTCTGTAAATCACATGAGGCATTAAATTTTAATTTAGTGTTTCTTTACTAATAACTGTATCCAAGATGTATTATGCACGCGGTATTCACATACATCACTGAATGTACGTGCAAAATTATATCATTGTATGACATACAGTTCAGGAGATGTAACATCATAAACACTAAGAGGCATGAAGAACTGCTGTATCATCCAAAGTGTTTGAATTTTTAATTTCTTTGTTCCTAACTTTATTTGCAATACATTTCACAGACAGTTTCTACATATGGCACTAAATGTAAGTACACAATTATATCATTGTACACCATGTAGTTCAGGAGATGACGTGTTATAAAATTTCAGCTGCATGAACACAAAACTGCTGGGTTCAGTTCACTAGAGGTACATGTGAACCATGTGTACAAGTATGTCTGAAAAATATATGGCACATGCATATGGGGGTAAAGCCATACATATAATGCTCCTGCTAAAACCCCTGTATCAACTTCAATCAAACTTGGTGCACAAACTACTTACTACCTGGAAAAAAATATTGTACAGGAAGAACCACCAACCTCCTATTTGGGTAGAAGTGAAAATAGGGATAGGGGCAGGGGCAGGGGCAAGACGAGTATGAGTATGAGTATGAGTATGAGTATGAGTATGAGTATGAGTATGAGTATGAGTATGAGTATGAGTATGAGTATGAGTATGAGTATGAGTATGAGTATGAGTATGAGTATGAGTATGAGTATGAGTATGAGTATGAGTATGAGTATGAGTATGAGTATGAGTATGAGTATGAGTATGAGTATGAGTATGAGTATGAGTATGAGTATGAGTATGAGTATGAGTATGAGTATGAGTATGAGTATATGAGTATGAGTATATGAGTATGAGTATATGAGTATGAGTATATGAGTATGAGTATATGAGTATGAGTATATGAGTATGAGTATATGAGTATGAGTATATGAGTATGAGTATATGAGTATGAGTATATGAGTATGAGTATATGTATATGAGTATATGTATATGAGTATATGTATATGAGTATATGTATATGAGTATGAGTAGTATGAGTAGTATGAGTAGTATGAGTAGTATGAGTAGTATGAGTAGTATGAGTAGTATGAGTAGTATGAGTAGTATGAGTAGTATGAGTAGTATGAGTAGTATGAGTAGTATGAGTAGTATGAGTAGTATGAGTAGTATGAGTAGTATGAGTAGTATGAGTAGTATGAGTAGTATGAGTAGTATGAGTAGTATGAGTAGTATGAGTAGTATGAGTAGTATGAGTAGTATGAGTAGTATGAGTAGTATGAGTAGTATGAGTAGTATGAGTAGTATGAGTAGTATGAGTAGTATGAGTAGTATGAGGATGAGGATGAGGATGAGGATGAGGATGAGGATGAGGATGAGGATGAGGAGTAGATTCGCTGGGAGGGAGGAGGAGGAGACTGACTTGAAGGGATGTGGTGGAGATGGACAGAGGAGGGATGTGGTGGAGATGGACAGAGGAGGGACGTGGTGGAGATGGACAGAGGAGGGACGTGGTGGAGATGGACAGAGGAGGGACGTGGTGGAGATGGACAGAGGAGGGACGTGGTGGAGATGGACAGAGGAGGGACGTGGTGGAGATGGACAGAGGAGGGATGTGGTGGAGATGGGCAGAGGAGGGATGTGGTGGAGATGGGCAGAGGAGGGATGTGGTGGAGATGGGCAGAGGAGGGATGTGGTGGAGATGGGCAGAGGAGGGATGTGGTGGAGATGGGCAGAGGAGGGATGTGGTGGAGATGGGCAGAGGAGGGATGTGGTGGAGATGGGCAGAGGAGGGATGTGGTGGAGATGGGCAGAGGAGGGATGTGGTGGAGATGGGCAGAGGAGGGATGTGGTGGAGATGGGCAGAGGAGGGATGTGGTGGAGATGGGCAGAGGAGGGATGTGGTGGAGATGGGCAGAGGAGGGATGTGGTGGAGATGGGCAGAGGAGGGATGTGGTGGAGATGGGCAGAGGAGGGATGTGGTGGAGATGGGCAGAGGAGGGATGTGGTGGAGATGGGCAGAGGAGGGATGTGGTGGAGATGGGCAGAGGAGGGATGTGGTGGAGATGGGCAGAGGAGGGATGTGGTGGAGATGGGCAGAGGAGGGATGTGGTGGAGATGGGCAGAGGAGGGATGTGGTGGAGATGGGCAGAGGAGGGATGTGGTGGAGATGGGCAGAGGAGGGATGTGGTGGAGATGGGCAGAGGAGGGATGTGGTGGAGATGGGCAGAGGAGGGATGTGGTGGAGATGGGCAGAGGAGGGATGTGGTGGAGATGGGCAGAGGAGGGATGTGGTGGAGATGGGCAGAGGAGGGATGTGGTGGAGATGGGCAGAGGAGGGATGTGGTGGAGATGGGCAGAGGAGGGATGTGGTGGAGATGGGCAGAGGAGGGATGTGGTGGAGATGGGCAGAGGAGGGATGTGGTGGAGATGGGCAGAGGAGGGATGTGGTGGAGATGGGCAGAGGAGGGATGTGGTGGAGATGGGCAGAGGAGGGATGTGGTGGAGATGGGCAGAGGAGGGATGTGGTGGAGATGGCACAGGAGGGATGTGGCTGAGATAGATAGTACTTCACTGTAAGTAAGTGCATCATCTGCAAAAGTCCTGAGGTTGCTGTCATCATTGTGTACCAGATAAGCCTTACACAACATAAACAATAAGGGTCTGAACACACTTCCCTGGAGCACATCTGAAATTACTTCTGCACCTGCCAATAACTCTGCATCCATAACAACTTGCAGCATCACCCCTACTGAGAAATCCTTCATCCAGTCTCAAATTTTGCTTGATACACCCATATAACCATACTCTCATTAATAAACTAAGTACTTGGCATTGGCCAAGCATGTATTTATTCCAATCTTCTATTATTCCATCTCCTCCCTCTCCACCTCCCTCCCCCACCCCCAACCCCACCCAGTCCAATCTAGCCACTATCACGAGCGATGATGATGAAATGATGAGGACAACACAAACACCCAGTCCCCGGGCAGAGAAAATCCCCAACCCAGCCAGAAATTGAACACAAGACCCCATGATCCAGGGGAAGAGGATGTTAATGAAAATGAGATGGGTGATGTGATACTATGATAAGAATTTGACAGAACACTGAAAAACCTAATCCTCTACAAGGCCCCTAGAGTAGATGACCTCCATCAGAATTACTGATATCCTAGGGAGAGCCGGTCATGACAAACCTCTTCCACCTGGTATGCAAGATGCGTGTGACAGGTGGAATATCCTCAGAGGTCAAGAAGAATGTATTAATTCCATTTCTAACACAAGCACTTGCTGATAGGTGTGAATTTTATCACACTCTCAGTGTGGCAATCATGGCGGCAAAATGCTAACACAGTTTTTGTACAGAAGAATAGAATAACTGGCAGAAGCTGACCTGCGAGAAGATCAGTTTGTTTTCTGTAGAAATGTAGGAATATAGAGGCAACATTGACCCAATGATTTCCCTTGTAAGACAGGTTAAGGAAATGCAAATTTATGTTTGCAGCATTTAGAGAAAGCTTTTGACAATGTTCACTGGACTACTGTCTTTGAAATTCTGAAGGTAGGAGGGGAAAATATAGGGAGCACAAGGCTATTTACAACATTTGTACAGAAATCTAACAGCAGTTACAAGAGTCAAGGGCCATGAAAGTGAAGTAGTGGTTGAGAATGGAGTGAGTGAGTGTTGTAACCTATTCCCTATGTTATTCAAACCAAAGAAAAATTTGGAGTAGGAATTAAAGTTCAGTGAGAACGAATAAAAAATTTGAGATTGTAAATGTTCAAATGTGTGTGAATTCCTAAGGGAGCAAACTGTTAAGGTCATCAGTCCCTAGACTTACACACTACTTAAACTAGGACAACATTCACTCCCACGCCTGACAGAGGACTCTAAATTCCAGCAGAAGAGGCTACACAATTCGTGACATGGCGTCTCTAACTGCGTGGCCACTCCACACGGCTTTCTGGGTTGTAATTCTGTCAGAGACAGTAAAAGACTTGAAAGAGCACAGAACTGACAGTGTCTTTAAAGGACGACATTAAGATGAACATAATCAAAACCAAAATAAGAATAATGAATTGAAGTTGAATTAAATTAGGTGATGCTGAGGGAAGTTGTTTAGCAAACAAGACACAATGTAGTAGATGAATTTTGTTGCTTGGGCAGTAAAATACATGATCATGGGTGAACCAGAGGGAATATAAAAGGTAGATTTTGTAATGGCATGAGAAGTGTTTCTGAAGAAGAGAAATTTGTTAACATTTCATTTAGATTTAAGTGTTATGAAGTCTTTCCTGAAAGCATTTGTATGGGGTTTAGCCACATTTGGATATGAAACATGGATGATAAACAGTTCAGATAAGATGAAAATAGAAGATTTTGAAATGTGGTGTTACGATAGAATGTTTAAAATTAGAAGAGATACTGAATATCATTGAAAGAAAAGAAATTTGGGGCACAACTACAAGAAGGTTTCAGTTGACAGGACACATTCTGAGATATCAAGGGATAACCAGTTTAGTATTGGATGGAAGTGTGGGTGGTTAAAGTGAAGAGGGAGACCAAGAGATGAATACAATAAGCAGATTCAGAAGAATGTAAGTTACAGTAGTTATTAGGACATGAGTCTTGCACAGGATACAGTAATATGGGGGGATGCACCAAACTAATCTTTGGACTGAAGACTACAATGATGACAAGGATGACAACACTGGAGCTGAAGAATAAAACAAAACAGAAAAAACTTAATCATATGTGCAGGCATTTACATACTTATAATTCTAGTTTGACAAGGTTCAGAGAGGTAGTCGGCTGTGGCCATATAGTAGAAACTGTCCCATCATTTGCCAGACATAATTTAGAAAAACAATGGAAAGTCTAAAGGATAACAGGAAGGAGATTAGAGCCTCCATTTTTCTGAATAGAATTCCAGTTTGTTTGAAACTTCACTATCTCATATGGTTTACCCCTAGTGCACTACAAAACACTGCAAATATGTTATGTAATAATGTGCGCTCAGGCATAATTAAAGTTATTAAAAGAATTTAAAAATCTCTTTCATTTATCACTACCAGTCACTGATGAAACCACACACAATTATTTTACAATATAACTCTGCACACTTTATTAGCTGAAAATCAGGACCACGCTGGTTTTCCGTTGTGTGTATTGCAACTTCCAATTTGCTGGCCTAAAACACTGGGTCAGTGTACCTGCACAATGAGCTCAGTTAGAGTTTATGACATTGTTTCCTCACTGACTATAATATTGTTGTTATTATAAAATAGATTCTTTTTGCATGATTAACTGTGTTGGGGAAAACAATGTAGCAATATTGGACCTAATAGGCTATACTCAGGAACTCCTCTGTTAATGTATTTTGGTCCACTAAACGTTTATCCCTAAATAAAGTTAATATTGTCTCTGCATTTTGTATCCTACCTGCTAAGTATAATCAGAACCAGACATTAGGTACACCTCTTACTCCTAATGATTCTAGCTTATTTCATAATTGTCATGATTGTGAATTCCACTATGACTGATTCTGTTCTTCTGTCAATTTGGATCACAAACTATGATACACCTAGAGTAAAGAATTATTTAAATAAATACAACCCAATGTCTTGCACAATTGATTATATATATTTTGAAATACATGATAGAAGGGAAATGGGCTGGCAGTTCTCTCTGTCTTCTGCATTACCATTCTTCATCAGAGGGCCAACTCAGGCCAATTTTACATACTCTTGAAGGCTCACTGATGCAAATGACTCATTCATTATGTATGTTAAAGAGTCTGCATGCTCTTTGTACATTGGTACTTCATCTAAGCCTGCTAATTTTTTACATCTTATGTCTTCTACAGTTTTAATGACTTCATGCTCTGTGGTAAGTAATAATATCATTGTTAGTGCATAATAATTTACATTTATTATACTTGGTTTTCAGATAATCCACTATCAAGGCATTATCCACACCCAAAAACATTCAAAATCCAATGAAATCTGGCAGAAAAACATCAGCTAGAAGGAAATTAGTATTAACTGACAAATGTAGCACTGAAATTCAACTTCATGTATATTTTAAAGTGTGTGTGAAATTCATACTTAAGTTTCGTAATTGAAGGAAAGTCATCAAGTAAAACAGAAGTGATTTCTGCCATTTCCCAAGGTAGTGTTATAGGCTCTTTGCTGTTCCTTATCTATATAAATGATTTCAGAGACAATCTGAACAGCAGTCTTCGGTTGTTTGCAGATGCTGCTGTCGTTTATCATCTAATAAAGTCATCAGAAGATCAAAAAAACTGCAAAACAATTTAGAAAAGATATCTGAATGTTGTAAAAAGTGGCAGTTGACACTAAATAACGAGAAGTGTTAGGTCATCCACCTGAGTGCTAAAAGGAACTCGTTAAACTTCAGTTAAATGATAAATCAGTCTGATCTAAAAGCTTTAAATTCAACTAAATACCTAGGCATTACAATTATGAACAACTTAAATGGGAAGGAACACATAGAAAATGATGTGAGGAAGGATAACCAAAGGACTGCATATTATTGGCAGGAAACTTAGAAAATGTAACAGGCCTACTAAGGAGACTGCCTACACTGTGCTTGTCCATCCTCTTTTAGAATACTGCTGTGCAGTATGGGATCCTTACCAGGTAGGACTGACGAAGTACATCAAAAATGTTCAAAGAAAGGCAGCATGTTTTATATTATCGTGAAATATGGGAGAGAGTGTTGCAAAAATGATACAGGATTTGGACTAAAAATCATTAAACGAAAGGTGTTTTTCATTGCGACGGAATCTTCTCAGGAAATTCCAATCACCAACTTCCACCTCCGAATGTGAATATATTTTGTTGACACTAGCCTACATAGGGAGGAATGATCACCATGATAAAATAAGGGAAATCAGTGCTCGTATGGAAAGATGTAGGTGTTCATTCATTCCGTGCGCTATCCGAGATTGTAATAATAGAGCATTGTGAAGGTTGTTTGGTGAACCCTCTGCCAGGCACTTGGATGTGATTTGCAGAGTATCGATGTAGATGTAGATGTAGAACAGCTGGCATAAGTGAAGTACATGACTGGGCACCCAATTTTAATGTTGTCATCTATTGAATTACTGAAAGAAATCTCCTAGCAATCATTTCAAAACTTCAAGGTAGAATATCTTATAGCTGGGGTGACATTTCACCTAAGCCACTAAACAAATGCAAAGAAGAATTAGTGATGTCTGTGACACACCTTGTAAATGCCTCCCTCTACCAAGAATAATTCCCTGACAGCATGAGAATCTCTGACATCCTACCAGCATATAAAAAGGGAATAAAATGGACACAAAAAACTACAGGCCAATATTGTTAACTTCAGAACTTGGCAAATTACTAGAGAAAGTAATATAAAATCAGTTTGAGAGATGTTTCACCAGACACAATATATACAATGATTTACAATATGGTTTTAGAAAAGGAAGATGCACTGTAACAGCAGCAGCAATTTTTATTCATGAATTAATATTAAACGCATTGGATAAAGGCACTTAACAGGAAATGAGTTGTGCATTGTGAACCATACCTTGCTCTTGCACAAATTAGAAGAATGTGGAATGAGAGGAGTAGTTTTATGATCTCTTGCCACCTATTTGAAAGACAGGAAACAGTGTCTTAAGCTAACTTAGAGAAATGAGCAGTTTCTACCAGCTGGATCAACCTACATGATATTTCAGTGTGGTATGCCTCAAGGAAGCACATTATGGCCTTTTCTGTTCCTTGAGTATGTTATTAATGTAAAAGAACCTCAAAATTGCAAGGTCCTAAGCTATGCTGATAACACATACCTTTTCAGCTGGGGCTATGATATGCAAACTGCTGTCAACAGGTGTTAAATCAATTACAATATTCTGTCAACTCACCCTACTGCAAATAAGTGACAATGCAATTCATGTTTAGCTATAATATGAACATAAACATCTCCACTGACACTTAGTCACACAAGAAACACAATTTTTTGCTGTTATTGTTTATGAACACCTGCCATGCAAAGAGCATGTAGATCATATTTGTAAGAAAAGCAGTAAAAATGTGTATCTACTGAAATGGGTCTCAGCCTCCCTAGGCCATGATGCCTTGACAATATTAGGAAAGGGATAGATTGCTACTCCATATAAAAAACCTGCTGAGTTGCAGATGGGCACTACAAAAAGGCTGTTACACATTATAGCTTTCAGTCAAAGTCTCCTTCTGGAAAGAAAACACACACATGCAAGCACACCTAAGGCAAACATAACCTCTACCACCACCAGCTCCAACTGGAATGCTGATCACGTGACCATGAGGTGTGCTTGCTTGTGTGAATGTATGCGCATTTTATTTGCTGAAAAAGGCTTTTGCCAAAAGCTATAATGTGTAACAGTCTTTTCATTGCACCTGCCTGCAGCTACAAGGGTCATCTTTACAGTATTTAGCAATTTATCTTTTTCCTAATATTGTTGATATTTTAACCTGGAGTTTCCACTGTTTGCAAATATATTTTGTATTGATAAATATGCATCTTCAGTATGGCACTGAGAAATGGGGTCTATACAGTCAGACTTGCTAGACTACAAAGAAAAGGCAATAAGATAAACACAAGAAAGCCTTGTATAGAAATTTTCAGAAAATATAAAATACTTACCATCTATTCTATGTACTCTTGCAGGTAATCATGTTTGTGAAACTAAATGCAGAACATAATGTAATAAACAGTAATGTACATAACAATTGGGTTGACACATACGTTTGTATGGCTTTTCCATAATTTTAATAAACTCAAGAGATACAAATAACAGAGACTTAAGTCATCAGTCATATATTCTCCTTCACTATTTACAACACCTGCCAATGTTGGGGTAAATTCTTGATTCCACAACTAAAAATCATGTGCTTTACAGGTGAAAAACCCTTTGAGCCATGTTCAGAGTGCATTTTCATACAGAAAGGAAGTTCCTTGAAGGTTGTTTGACAGAAAGCAGGAAAGGTGAAAATCTGAGAGCGCAAATTCAGGTGAATAAGGTGTGTACAGAATAACTTCCCAAGCTTACTGCTGTTATTCCAGCAGAACACGGACAGACTTTATCATCAAGTAACATCACTTCACACAGTTTTCCTGGTTGTTGTTCTCTGACTGCATCTGCAAGACATGCCAGCTGTTGACAACAAATGTCAATAGTGATGTTTACACCTTGGAGAGACCATTCTTAGCACACCACACCATTGCTGTTCCACCATATGCATCACATTATCTTTTGTGGATACACACAGATCTTTGTATGGGGAGTTGCTCCTTTGTTTGAGCTCAACCTTTCCTTTCTTTTCTTTCTGTTAGCATAAAGACACCATTTCGCATCCTTAATGATACAGGATAGGAAAGATTGATGTTCATGAGGCAACTGGTGATGAGGAAGCAGAGATGCACCACCCACTGATGTCTGTGATTTTGCCTTAGAGCACGTGGTACCCACACACCCGATTTTTGAACCTTCCCATTGCTTGCAAATGTTACATGATAGTGGAATGATCACACTTGCCACTTCTTGAGTATGTTGAACTGGAACATTGAGGTTGCGTGGCTGGTTGGTCAGCTGGATGCTTTGAGAGACTAAACTACTAGGCCATCAGCCCCTTAATCCTCCAACAACATACACATCTACATGACTGTACATCAGAGATGCAAAACCCAGGGGAAGAAATCTCTAAGGTCTATCAAAGATCATTGAGGTGAGATAAGGAACAAGAAAGAAAAAATGGAGACATTGGAATAAAGACAGCAAGGTGCTCCATCTAGAAAGCAGCCGGAAGCCCCAAAAGCAGAGTGCAATAAGGGGACATACATCCCCCAACTCCCACCACTTACCAGGCATATCCCACTTAGAAAGTGCTTACAAAAGACTAGTAACATTGACAGGGCAAGAGAAAAAGACAAAAAAGTCTAAAACACCACATGAGAGGGGGCAGGAAGAATAAGAGAGCAGGTAGGTTAAGGACCAGGAAGGATCACAAAGCCCAGACAGCCACAACCAGATCTGGACAGGGGCAACAACAGCGTGTTCTTCTAACCCCTCAATGGGCCAATACAGTTAAGTGGCCCTCTCGGGAAGTGTGAAGTGAGAGAGAGGTGAAACGGGGAGGATCAGGGGGTTGTCTGAGCCATAAATCAGCTGGAGGCTTCAGGGACATTACGCAACTGGAGAGACACCCCGTGCATCCAACTGGTGCTTCTATACCCATCATTATGCACATTACCACAAGAAACTAGCCTCATGAATAAGATAAAAATCTCAGGAAAGAGAATAATGATGACAAGTCTGTCAACCATCAACAGATACAGAAGAATAAGAAGAATTAAGAAAGAGGAAGAGCAGCAGCCAGGCTGCACCACCAAGGAAGGGATGCCACACACCCCTTGATCAGAGCAGTTTACAGGGCATCCCTCCAATGCCTTAAGTGGCCAATGAGGCTAATGTGCACTACATCCTCTTTCATGGGTAAAATGTAAAACTGAGTCAGCCACTTTGGCAATGTCTGCTATCACTAGTTTGTCATAAAGTTTATGGTTTCACTTTAAGGTGGCCAAATTAGGGCAGTCCTGTAGGCTGAGGGCCACCAAGTGATGGGCACCGCACCATGGGGTGGACCCTCATATCGGAGCATGTGGTCATGAGTCAGTCAAGTCTGGTGAACAGGAAGCAAACAGAGGACAGTAGATTCTCTGTGGAAAGCATGAATGGAGGACTGCCACATGGTCATAGGCTTGTTTATGGTTCACAATTTATTTGGAGAAACTAGGGCACACCAATCTGCATTCCAAGCCACTAACAATTGTAAGCACTGAGTCAATTGAAGGTCTGATTCCCTCATCTCCAAAGTTAGCATTCTGGTAGCCAACTTGGCCAACTGGTCAGCATGTTGATTCCAAGGGATCCCAATGTGACCAGGAGTCCATACAAAGATGATTATCTTTCTGGCACAGTGCAAGTCATAGAGTAGATTCTGTAAAATCACAACGAATGGGTGTCAAGGATAGCACTGATTGGCCCACTGAAGACTATCGAGAGTGACAGCCAATTAAGAATAAAGGTGGCTAAGGGCTTTAACAATAGCCACCAATTCTGTAGTGAACATAGTTAACTATACCTGGCATGTGTGTAAGCAAAACACTTCATCTGTTGGCCATAGAGCCATCAGTGTATACCACATCTGAGGCTGGAAATGTATCAAGAATATCCAGGAACAGACAGTGAAAAACTGTAGGGTCTATTGGGGCTTTCAGTCCAAAGGAGAGATTGATGCAGATCCAAGAAAAGGGTACACACTATGGGGATACAAGTGATTTCTACCTGACAAGAGGCAACAGTGGAGAAAGATGGAGTTCAGAGCAGAGACACTATGTGCATTGCAATCATGACTCCAGACCTTGGCCTCTGTTGTGGAAAGTAGATCTCCCTACCACAAAAAAGACACAGTAGTTTAGATGCTCATGGGAGCACTGAATGTATATTGCATAGTTGGGTAGCAGTTATTGGGGCTGGATACCAGTGTCAACAAGTAGGCTGTTCACAACGCTGGTCTGAAAGGCACCTTTTGAAGTTGAACACCCCAACAGTGTGTTGGGTCCATCATCTGCAATATTGAGCCATACACCAGCCTCATATGATCAAGACAAGACAAGATCAGAGCTTTTTAGAGCCACAAAAGTGTAGAGCAGTCTGCACCCTTGCTGGTGTCACTGACACAATTAATAATATTAAGATGGAACAAGTGTGTTTGCTTACGTTAGCAAAGATGGGGAATCCATGTCAACTGGGCATCAAAGACCAATCCCAAGGACAACTGACAACCACTAGAGCCCTGTAGTACCCCATTCTTTTACTTATGGGGAGTACTGTAGGAAGCACCAACTTGAACCTAGAAAGTACAATGAGACAATAAATATGGTAAAAAAATTGTGAGTTGACTCCAGAGACCCCACTCATGGAGGATGTGGTGCCACCACACAGTGTCATAAGCACTACGCAAGTCTAAGAAGACAGTGATAAGATGTTGGTGGTGAGAAAAGCCAACTGAATAGCAGACTCCAGGCAGACCATATTGTCAGCAGTATAACAGCTTTGGCAAAAACTGCCCTGGGGCAGAGCCAAAAGACCCCGAGACTCTAACAACACAGCCATCATACATTCAGGCAACTTGCAGAGAACTTTAGTGAGACTAATTGGGTGGTAACTGTCCATATCGGGGGAGGGGGGGGGGGAGGGAAATGAGGGGGGTGTTTACCCCATTTCAATACTGGGATGATCACAGCTTATTGCCATTGAGACGAGAACTCACTCTTGGTCCATAATAGAGTTGAAAATGGCAAGGGTGTGACATTGGTAATCCAATGATAGGTGATTGAACATTTGGCTGTGGATGCAGTCTGGTCCAGGAGCACTGAGGAATTCCCACTAACTGAAGAGAGCATTATAAGATTCCATGTGATTGTAGCAGTTGCTCTGCACACTGTTTGAGGAAATGAAATGCCGGCTGATAATTCAAGCATCATGAAAAGTGAAATATTTGGCAACAGTGTCTGGATCAGTATAGAGAACATCTATCATACAGAGACCACGTATACCAACAGCATACTAGTGTCCACAGAGGTGTCAAATATATGCCCAAGCCCATGAAGGAGGGGTACATGGCCCATTGTACTGCTCCCGGCATTCTTGTTTCTGTTGTTTTATGTGGTGGTGGACCTTGGCATGCGGACATTTAAAGGCAATGAGGTACTCCATCAGTTGATGTTGCTTATGGCGTTTGAGTGCCACCTACAGTGTCTAATAGCAACAGTGATTTTGGGCGTCCCCCTAGGTACTGTCTTCCAACAGGGGCCAAGAGAACCCCAAGGAAGAGGTGACTGCTGAGTCAGATGCCAGTACAATGGATATGGTTGTGCTCTGGACAACCATAGCAATACTACCATGTGGCATGGTGTGGGGGGCAATGGCAGTGGTGAAATCATCCCAGTCAGCTTTGGAGAGAGCCCATCAGGGTGGAAGCCCAGGTGAGTGATGCTGAGGTATGGTAAAACAGTAGGGGTCACCAGGAACACTGCCTCGTACACAGAGGCAGAACATGTTGGATCTGGTAGCACAGGCACCATCAGAATCTCCCTCTTTCTGTAGAATTACTTCTTGTCCTTAGATGATTTAGATTTCTGCAAGGGCTTGTCTACCCCAGATTCTGGGACGAAGGAGGAATGCAAAGTTCTACAGCCTGAAACCTGTGGCTCTCACTGGTAAGGATGCAGGAGGAGGGAGTTGCTTCTCCAACTGTGGGTTTGGGGTCTAACGTCACCAGCAGATTGGAAGTCGATGCTCCCAAATGGTGTGTGAGGGAAACTGTAGGAGGGGGGCCCCACTTACCAGAGAGCAGTTGTAGTCGACTGGCCCGAAGGGTCAAATGTAGGAGATATGGAGAGCAATGGCACAGTCACTAGAGAGGAAGACATCATTGCACCAGTAGAATACATCATCATCATCAGTGCAGGATGTAGGCATTTGTATTTCTTCTTGGCTTCTTGATAGGTGAAGCAGTCAAAGGTCTTGTATTCCTGGATTTTCTTTTCTCATTTGAAAATGGGGCAGTCTGGTGAACAGGGGCAACAGTCTTCCTTACAGCTGACACAGATGGGGAAGAGACACAAGGAATGTTTCTGTGCAGCTGCCGACCCCAATCCCTACAGTCACAGCTGGCATTGCAACCCGAAGACACATGTCCAAATCACAAGCGTTTTTAGCCCCACATGGGGTGGGGGGTGGGGGGTGGGGGGTGGGGGGTGGGGGGTGGGGGGAGGAATATACAGCTTAACATCAGAGTGATACACCATCCCATTGACCTTCATGAGCAATGACTCAGCTACAAGGTCCAAGATATAGGGTCCAGGGTCAACTGTGTTGACTTTTGGTAGATACGACTCACAAAATGAACACATCACTCATCATCACTTTCTAAACAAGATTTCAATGGAAAATGATACCCTGTGCCATATTCAGACTTTTATAGGGATTATAGTGACAGGGATGTCACCCTGTTGGTTGCAGATGAGCAGTGCCTGTGAATGAGTGGGGTGGCCATTTTAAGGAGAACATTGCCACTTTTCATTTTTGAAATCACTGCCACTTCCCCAAACCTGTCCTTGGAGTTTTCAAAGAGAAACAATGGCTTTGTAGTAAAAAAGGAATTCCTGTCCATCTTAAAACAAACCAAGTATCAGGTGGTGTATTTCTCACCTTGTCTCTGAGCCCTATGATCCTCCCATGGCATAACCAGAGAAAGGAACATGTTGGGGTCACACCTCTCCTCGTTATAATATGCCTTAGCTTCAGAAGCGACTGCTGGGGTCATGGACCACCAGCAGAGGAGAGTTTAATTCACTTCCTGTGAAAATCTTCCACCACAGTACCACCCATTCTGAATGGGGGCAATCCCCAAGGGTGCCACTCAGCCGCTAAAAGTAAACAATTGCCCAGAGTTGCAAGGGGAGTTTCTAGTTTAGGCACCAACAGTGTGCACACACACAAACATGCACAAGCGCATGTGCACATACTAAATGAAAGAGATATGAGCCTCCTGAGGGCTTTCACTGTGTGATTTTCACACCTCTGGTGAGCTGAAGAGAGACATGCATGGACATTTGTTTTTCAGATGAGGAAGTGCAAGAGTGAGTGTAGTTGTGGATCCATCAGCAGCTGACTATGTTCTACAAAACAGGAATTTATCATCTCACCTCCCAGTGGGATAACTGTCTTAATGAATCTAGTGATTACTTTTGAATGGAACCAGAATTTGATGATTACTTTTGAATGGAACCAGAATTTGATGATTACTTTTGAATGGAACCAGAATTTGATGATTACTTTTGAATGGAACCAGAATTTGATGATTACTTTTGAATGAAACCATCCCTGGTCCTGTTGTGGTAGGTGTTCAGTTCTCTTTAGACTGTGCCTTAGAAATATGTATGCAAATTCCTGTAATAATAATTTACAATTATCAGGTACATTGAACTCATAACAGATTCAGCCTCCAGTAGACTAAAATATGTAATAATCGAACAATATATTCAAAATAATCTTCAGTTTATTAATCTAAATTCCACTACTCTGATCATTATTGGCAGAAAATTGACTACATTAATGTGGCTCGTCCAGAAATGGCAAAAATAATTAAGCAGAAATGAGGCCTAACCTGTACAAACATCATCCCATTCAAAAATGCACTAGGTAAATAGTATCGGGACAATCTATGCTCGTTAGAAGGACCAAGCAATAAATGGGATGCATTTCATTCAACTCTGTAATGCATTTTGATTCTTGTCATGAAGTAAAAGAATAAAAACATACCTGAGCCCCAATTTGCTGGACAAAAATCAGTTTGAAACTCTCGGCTAGTTTAGTCAAATTTAGAATGTGCCCAAACCCTATATGTTGTACAAATCATCTGGGCAGCAAATTATCAAAGAAAAATATACTAGTGTTGAGCAAAGTCAGTAAAAGTAACTCATGCCTGCCGGGAGCTCATTAACATATGTCATAAGACATGTGCAAATACAAAAGCCAAGTGGTAGATATTAGACATGAATGCCAACCAATATCAGTCCCAGAAAAAGTTTGTAATATATTCAACAAGTGTCTTTGCTACTGACACTGTAATTTTAGACACAGATCTACCTATCAAGACAATACACAGCTACAGGGTAAATAAGACCATCAAATTTGAAGAAATAAAAGAGCAAGATAGAAGCAAAATGCTTTAGCAGCTAAAAAACACTAATGGTTGTGATGGCCTTTTTGGCATAGTAATTGAAAGATTTACAAAGGTAATGTCTGAAACAATTACATATCTCATCATCCGTATCATCAAAGAAGACATGCTTCCCAGCACATTGAAAAGGAGCACAGTCAGGTCAATAAATAAAAATGAATTAACAGAGGAAGCATCAAACTAGCAACAGGGATCAATTTTGCTCACATTTAGTAATATCCTTGAGTCAGTAATGTTCATTCAGCTTGTGCTTTTCACTAGAAACCATCTTCTAACAGAACTCCAACATTGATACTGGGAAGTTTGTAACACCACAACAGCAGACAAAGCATTTCTCCCCAAAGTTTATACTCATCTATGTGAAGAGAAGAATACTGTGGGCATATTTTTAGATCTTTCAAAAGCATTTAATCTAGTAGATTGTGCACTAGTCTTATAGAAACTGAAGGACTGCAATATCAGACACACACGATTTGAACTTCTGTCTTCATACCTGCAAATTCATGAACAGTACACAGATATAAATTATCAGAATTGTGTGAGAAAAAGCAACATTCAGTCTAAAATAAACAGTAATGGAGGGTGTGGCACAGGCATCGTTGTTGTTGTTGTTGTCTTCAGTCCTGAGACTGGTTTGATGCAGCTCTCCATGCTACTCTATCCTGTGCAAGCTGCTTCATCTCCCAGTACCTACTGCAACCTACATCCTTCTGAATCTGCTTAGTGTACTCATCTCTCGGTCTCCCTCTACGATTTTTACCCTCCACGCTGCCCTCCAATGCTAAATTTGTGATCCCTTGATGCCTCAAAACATGTCCTACTAACCGATTCCTTCTTCTAGTCAAGTTGTGCCACAAATTTGTCTTCTCCCCAATCCTATTCAATACTTCCTCATTAGTTATGTGATCTACCCATTTAATCTTCAGCATTCTTCTGTAGCACCACATTTCGAAAGCTTCTATTCTCTTCTTGTCCAAACTATTTATCGTCCATGTTTCACTTCCATACATGGCTACACTCCAAACAAATACTTTCAGAAACGACTTCCTGATACATAAATCTATACTCAATGTTAACAAATTTCTCTTCTTCAGAAACGCCTTCCTTGCCATTGCCAGTCTACATTTTATATCCTCTCTACTTCGACCATCATCAGTTATTTTACTTTCTAAATGGCAAAACTCCTTTACTACTTTAAGTGTCTCATTTCCTAATCTAATTCCCTCAGCATCACCCGATTTAATTTGACTACATTCCATTATCCTCGTTTTGCTTTTGTTAATGTTCATCTTATATCCTCCTTTCAAGACACTGTCCATTCCGTTCAACTGCTCTTCCAAGTCCTTTGCCGTCTCTGACAGAATTACAATATCATCGGCGAACCTCAAAGTTTTTACTTCGTCTCCATGAATTTTAATACCTACTCCAAATTTTTCTTTTGTTTCCTTTACTGCTTGCTCAATATACAGATTGAATAACATCGGGGAGAGGCTACAACCCTGTCTCACTCCTTTTCCAACCATTGCTTCCCTTTCATGCCCCTCGACTCTTATGACTGCCATCTGGTTTCTATACAAATTGTAAATAGCCTTTCACTCCCTGTATTTTACCCCTGCCACCTTTAGAATATGAAATAGAGTATTCCAGTCAACATTGTCAAAAGCTTTCTCTAAGTCTACAAATGCTAGAAACGTAGGTTTGCCTTTTCTTAATCTTTCTTCTAAGATAAGTCGTAAGGTCAGTATTGCCTCACGTGTTCCAACATTTTGACGGAATCCAAACTGATCCTCTCCGAGGTCCGTATCTATCAGTTTTTCCATTCGTCTGTAAGGAATTCGCATTAGTATTTTGCAGCCGTGGCTTATTAAACTGATAGTTCGGTAATTTTCACATCTGTCAGCACCTGCTTTCTTTGGGATTGGAATTATTATATTCTTCTTAAAGACTGAGGGTATTTCGCCTGTCTCTTACATCTTGCTCACCAGCTGGTAGAGTTTTGTCAGGACTGGTTCTCCCAAAGCCATCAGTAGTTCTAATGGAATGTTGTCTACTCTGGGGGCCTTGTTTCGACTCAGGTCTTTCAGTGCTCTGTCAAACTCTTCACGCAGTATCGTATCTCCCATTTCGTCTTCATCTACATCCTCTTCCATTTCCATAATATTGACCTCAAGTACATTGCCCTTGTATAAACCTTCAATATACTCCTTCCACCTTTCTGCCTTCCCTTCTTTGCTTAGAACTGGGTTGCCATCTGAGCTCTTGATATTCATACATGTGGTTCTCTTCTCTCCAAAGGTCTCTTTAATTTTCCTGTAGGCAGTATCTATCTTACCCCTAGTGAGATAAGCTTCTACATCCTTACATTTGTCCTCTAGCCATCCCTGTTTAGCCATTTTGCACTTCCTGTCGATCTCATTTTTGAGACGTTTGTATTCCTTTTTGCCTGCTTCATTTACTGCATTTTTATATTTTCTCCTTTCATCAATTAAATTCAATATTTCTTCTGTTACCCAAGGATTTCTAGCAGCCGTCGTCTTTGTACCTACTTTATCCTCTGCTGCCTTCACTACTTCATCCCTCAGAGCTACCCATTCTTCTTCTACTGTATTTCTTTCCCTCATTTCTGTCAATTGTTCCCTTATGCTCTCCCTGAAACTCTGTACAACTTCTGGTTCTTTCAGTTTATCCAGGTCCCATCTCCTTAATTTCCCACATTTTTGCAGTTTCTTCAGTTTTAATCTGCAGGTCATAACCAATAGATTGTGGTCAGAGTCCACATCTGCCCCTGGAAATGTCTTACAACTTAAAACCTGGTTCCTAAATCTCTGTCTTACCATTATATAATCTATCTGATACCTTTTAGTATCTCCAGGGTTCTTCCATGTATACAACCTTCTTTCATGATTCTTAAACCAAGTGTTAGCTATGATTAAGTTGTGCTCTGTGCAAAATTCTACTAGGCGGCTTCCTCTTTCATTTCTTAGCCCCAATCCATATTCACCTACTATGTTTCCTTCTCTCCCTTTTCCTACACTCGAATTCCAGTCACCCATTACTATTAAATTTTCGTCTCCCTTCACTATCTGAATAATTTCTTTTATTTCATCGTACATTTCTTCACTTTCTTCATCATCTGCAGAGCTAGTTGGCATATAAACTTTTACTACTGTAGTAGGTGTGGGCTTCGTATCTATCTTGGCCACAATAATGCGTTCACTATGCTGTTTGTAGTAGCTTACCCGCATTCCTATTTTCCTATTCATTATTAAACCTACTCCTGCATTCCCCCTATTTGATTTTGTGTTTATAAGCCTGTAGTCACCTGACCAGACGTCTTGTTCCTCCTGCCACCGAACTTCACTAATTCCCACTATATCTAACTTTAACCTATCCATTTCCCTTTTTAAATTTTCTAACCTACCTGCCCGATTAAGGGATCTGACATTCCACGCTCCGATCCGTAGAAAGCCAGTTTTCTTTCTCCTGATAACGACATCCTCCTGAGTAGTCCCCGCCCGGAGATCCGAATGGGGGACTATTTTACCTCTGGAATATTTTACCCAAGAGGATGCCATCATCATTTAATCATACAGTACAGCTGCATGTCCTCGGGAAAAATTACGGCTGTAGTTTCCCCTTGCTTTCAGCCGTTCGCAGTACCAGCACAGCAAGGCCGTTTTGGTTAAAGTTGCAAGGCCAGATCAGTCAATCATTCAGACTGTTGCCCCTGCAACTACTGAACAGGCTGCTGCCCCTCTTCAGGAACCACACGTTTGTCTGGCCTCTCAACAGATACCCCTTCGTTGTGGTTGCACCTACGGTACGGCCATCTGTATCGCTGAGGCACGCAAGCCTCCCCTCCAACGGCAAGGTCCATGGTTCATGGGGGGGGGGGGGGGGGGGGCACACGCATCAATACTATGAATATTGGGACCATTTATTTTTCTTGTCTATACATGGTTGACAGAAAATCTGGAAACGCTTGTAAGCGTACTGCAGGGTAGGCTGTGCTGAGGAATTACTGTTAAGAAAAAAGTTCTGTATGTAGAACCATTTATGAGTTAATTAGTATTGAAGTTAATCAATCAGGCTGTTGCACGTACAAATTCAAGCAACCCACGAGAGACAGTGGTGCCTAAGGTGTTGTTCATTTTGTTTCCTAGAACCAAACAAGACAGCAACACAAAAGTTGGGCATAGGATAGTTGCAAGAACCAAACCCAAGCCAATGGACGAGCAGTCTCGTGCATTACCATCTACATTATAAAAACAATGGACACTAATTGTATCTGGCAAAAGGCCTGAATGTGTCAATTTGTCAATGCAATAACCTGATTGGCTAACTTCAATGCTAATTAATTCAGAAACAGTGCAATATACTGAATTTTTTCCATAACATTTTTTCTCAATACAGGTCAAAACCATATTTTACTTAGAACACATTTTCTCTAGTTAAAACCAGTTCATACTGAACTCCTATATTACAACTAGAATTTCCTAGCTGTAACTAAAATTTACTGCTTTATATGTTCAAATTTTAGATAAAAGTATTTTTAACTTTTCTATTAGATAAGCCTAGTTTTAGCTACAGAAATAATTAAAAGCAATTAAGTGTCAATTGGGATTAAAAAAATTTAGGTCTCAATTATGTTTGCATATTTTCTGGAAGTTTCATTTTTTAGTCCATTTCAACCTTTGTGACCAACAGCCACATGAGTGGCTTCAGTAATATCGAAAACTTCATCTACATGTAAGTAGTACTTCATAGGCGCCTTTTGTGACTGATTTTTGCCACTCAGAAGTATCAATAGCCTTGACTTAATTTAATCTTCTGTACTGTTTGTGTGTCTTTTTTCAGCTCCTTCAATTTTGTCCATTAATTTACCTTTTGTTGTCACATTGCTGTGATTTTCTTTTTTTGTGTTCATCAATCTATAATGTCCTTTTTAAGAATTATTCTTTCTATCACATTTCTTGATTTAGAGCCACCACTAGAAATGTGTACAAGTCAATCTATACATGCTTAGTAGAAGTCTGAGTGAGTATGCTGAGGTGGGCATGTTGACTGATTGCCTCACCTGGGCATGTGACACCTCTCAACAAATCATAGTTGTTATAACGCATCATATGTAAGCTAAATAATCCTTGGCCTGGGTCAAAACATTCACGTTTAACCAGCAGGAAACTGGTTGTAAGGAAATGCGTTCAGTATAAAGAGAGAGAGAGAGAGAGAGAGAGAGAGAGAGAGAGAGAGAGAGAGAGAGAGAGATCCACAGCTTCACACAACGTACAGGATTTGATCCAGTCTGCCACCCTGCACAGTCCCACAGGATGGGAGAAACAGGTTCCTGTTGTAGACACTAGATCGCCGTGTTGTCAGGGCAGCAATCACGATACAAGTGGCACTCGTCATCACAAAAGCAACGAGCAGCAGAAAACCTGTAGGAGAGGAAGGCAGGTTGCAGGTAGTACTGTTTTAATAAACAAGAAGCAGTTATAACATGTTTTACTGTGCTAATTAAAACAGTAACATATTAAATCAATGTCTAATGTGTGCTACTTACGTTCGATTATTCATCATATTTGGAGAGTCACTGCTTACTGGAAATTTGCCTTTGCAAGAACCACGGGTGCACCCTTTGATTTCCTGTACCTTCTGGAGAAGTTGGTTGTCACACAAGGCTTTTTGTGCAATCAGGGACAGGATATACAACCAAATGACAAACCTGCCAGCAGAGAATCTTTACGAATATAAGGACTATACTAAATTAGTACACAAATGCATCATGTTTGAAAGAATTTTCATTATGCACATACACTAAGAAAATGTGCACAGATATTTTGTGTAGTTATACAGTAATCTTGTTGTTGTTGTTGTTGTTGTTGTTGTTGTTGTTGGTGGTGGTGGTTGTTTGCTCTTCAGTCTGGAGATGGACATGATGCAACTCTCTACACTAATTAATGACGTGCAAGTACCTTCATCTCTGCATAAGTAATGCAGCCCACATCAATTTGAACTTATTTACTATTTCTGAATCATGGTGTCCTTCTAAGATTCCAGCCAGCCCCCCCCCCCCCCCCCCCCCTCCCCTCAGCTTCCCTAGGTTACAAAATTAAATACTCCTTGATGTATTAAGATGTGTCCAACAACCTTATTGGTTATCAAATCTGCTTATCTAATCTTCAGTATTCTCATGTAATATAACATTTCAAAACTTTCTGATCTCCTCTTGTCTGCACTGCTTATTATGCACATTTCACTTCCAAACATAGCTATGCTCCAGACAAACACTTACACAAATTTCTCATTTTCAGAAACCGTTTTCATGCAATTGCCTGTCTGCATTTTGTATCCTCTATACTTCAGCCATTGGCATGTTGCTGCACTTCTTTAAGTGCATAATTTCCAAATCTACTCCCCCAGGAACATCTGACTCAATTCATCTACACTCCATTAGGACTGTTTTACATTTATTAATGTTCTTCATATGCCACGGCACAAAATTTTTAGCTATGTATGTTGATCAACAATTAAAATGGGATGAACATATCAGGGTTCTTGGAAAAAGAGTTAGCACAACACGTTATGCCTTATGAATATTAATCACAGTATGTCATAGCTCATGCCTAAAAGCAACATACTATGCGCATATACATTTTATCATCAGCTGTGGCATAATATCCTGGGGTGCAAATGCTTAGGATGACGAAAATATGTTCACATTGCAGAAAGAAGCCTTCAGAATAATGGGTAAGAGTCACAAAAGGCTCCACATATTTCAAACTGCAGTTTTTATACAAAGAAACAATGAGCAATGTGGAGCAAACAGTTCCATACATGATCATCTGATCAGTTGCATTGACTGCTCCTAGCTAGATAAAATGAATAGAGCAACACATCTCTATGTTTTACCAAGGTTTCTAGATAAATAATAAACTGTCAAGAGAGGTCAAAAACATAAAGGAACTCTATAAATTGAAAACTAAATACATCAAAGAATATTTAATAATGAATAGTTTTTACTCCACTAAAAAATTCTTGGAACATAGAATTATTACAAATATATAATCAGGTTCACAAGTTACAATGTAAATGCAATGCATTGTAGTTTTGTATCTACTCCATGAAGTTCAAAACCAATATGTATTATCAGGAGTCTTAGATTCATTTCTCTTGTGTGTAGCAGGCTCTTTCTGCATTATATAATTCAGAGTAAATTGTGTATATGCATACTTTTTTCCTCCGTGCGCGCGTGCGAGTGTGTGTGTGTGTGTGTGTGTGTGTGTGTGTGTGTGTGTGTGTGTGTGTGTGTGTGTGTGTATTTGTCTGTGGGTGAATGAATAAATAAATAAAAGAAAAATGAATGAATAAATAAATAAACCTCCTTTCAACAAAGCACATCATCTGAGTTATTTGACATCTCTGACAGAAACACAGTGTGAATCACCAAAACCCCTAAGTTTTTATTTGTTTTCCAAATTTTCCTTAGTTTCCTTTTTATTACTTGCTTTATACAAAAGTTTAATTGCTCAAGGAAAAGAGTATAGCCATGTCTCACTCCTTTCTCTACTGCCATTTTCCTTTCATTTTGTTTTACTTTTAGAATTGCAATCATATTCTGTACACATTGTAGATAGTCTTATCATTCCTTGTATTATATACCTGATTTTTTTTATATTGATTGTGTTTAATCTGTCAACATTGTTAAAAGATTTTTCTAAACCTACAAATGCTAAAAACTGAGTTTCAGTTTCTTCATTCTGTCTTTCAGTCATAAGGTCAATATTGCCTCATATTCCTACATTTTTTCAGAAACTAATATGATCCATCCCAAGGATGGCTTCTACCAGTTTTTCCATTTTTTTCTAGAAAATTCATGTCAATATTTTGCAGCCACATCTGATGGTAAAGTGGTATTCAGATATTTATGTACCTAGCTTCTTTGGACACAATATTATTACACTCTTCTTTAAGTCTGAGGGCTATTTTGCCTGACTGATACATATTCCATAGCAGGTAGAACATTTTGTCACAGATGTTTCTCCCAGTAATCTTAACAATTCTGAGGGAATGTCATCTAACCTGTGAGCCTTCTTTCAACTTCGTGATCTGCCAAATTCTTACTGTAGTGCCATTACACTCTTCTCATCTCTGTGTACTTCCTCTTCCATATCTGTAACATTTTCTTCAAATTTATTTTCTTTATATGGCCTTTCTATATATTCCCTTCATTTTCCAGGTTTTGATTAATTGCTTTGCACTGGCTTCTTCTATGACCTCTTTACATTCACTTGGCTGCTTCTCTTTCTTCCCAGGGCTTTCTCAATTCTCCTATAGGCAGCATCTCTCTCTCTCTCTCTCTCTCTCTCTCTCTCTCTCTCTCTCTCTCTCTCTCTCTCTCTCTCTCTCTCTCTGTCTCTCTCTCTTATAGTCATACACACTTCTATCCAGTTGCATGTGTAGTGTAACAGGACAGCGGAGTACCGTCATGCGATGAATGCAGTTCATTTGCTGTAGGAGGCTGCATCTATGCTTTGTGCTCCAAGTCAGCAGTGTAATGGATGGCTCACAGTAAGAGAGCCATCAGCAATGTCAACAGGGACCCAAAACAAATGAATATATTAAAGAGACCTTTGATGTATGGCCCAAGGGTCAGATGTTATGTATCAGTAGGTGTTAATGTCTGATGTTTGATTAAACTAATTTGAGTTCTAAGGGGTCTGCCATTGTGAGACTTTAAGACTTTAAATAAAGAGAAGTGCAAATGAGAATTCAGAGTTTATTTAGTACCTGGAAGTAGTTTTCATGATTTAAGATTTCAGTATCGTCCATCAAGGATCGAAGTCCAGAAGAAAATCAAGATCATACACAGTGGTAGGACATAGTAGCTGGACCATCAGAACAATTTCTGAAGGTGATCATTCATCAGCAACATTTGTAACATGTAACTAGCAGATATGACAGGGTGAAAATGTACCAAGCACACACAGCAGCTGACATATGTCACTAAGAAATACCTCAGTTTTTCACCAAATATGGTAGCCAACTAGTGAAACAAAGCAGTCATGCTGAGAAGATCACTATTTACTGAATAAAACTCAATAAAAAATTTCAAGAATTTCTTTGTCATATTAATAATTTATTTATTGCCCTTGTCAACTAATAATTAATAATGGAGCCTCAAGACATGAATGCATAACTTTGCCTCAAGTTTTCAATGACAGTATTATCAAGACTGAGTTGAAAAATAATATTTAAACTTGTTAATAAACAATTTTCATGAAGAAGGAATAATTTATTACTGAAATACCAAACACCCAGCAACATAAAATGATGATGTGCTTGCATTGAAAATACAGAGCAAGACCTGCCGACTTGCAACACATGAGAGATTACAGCAGGGTTGGTGAGGAAGATAACTGATGTGATTGCAGCCAGCAGACAACCCATTGGTGCTTATCACAAAGCCAACTCCGAAATTATGTGCAGCACTATTCCTGGTTCAACAGCAGTTGCATTAGCAGTCATCTACAGCTAAGCAGACACCTACACCATGCTAGCAACGCAGTGGCAGTTTACAGCTGACTCACTCCTAATTTTTTTTAAAAAAGGTGTTTTTTTTTAAATTTCATGTCTTAACTGTTATATGTAACTAACTGGACATAACAATATTATATTGAAGGTTGAATTTATTGTTAACTACCAAGTAGTGAGCTATTATATCGACGTGTTAGTTTATGCCCATGTTAGCTCTTAAGAAAAAGTTGATTTAATTGAGTTAACAGTTCCTTGTGAAATTAATGGATGAAAATAAGAAAGGGGGATACTATTAACAGTAAGCAGAACAAAAATAAGAGAATGTTGGGGGAAAACATTTCTAAGAAAGAAGAAGAGACTACAAGACTAAATTTAGTCAAGGTTTACAGAACAGGGCAACAAAACAAAAGAATTAGAAAGTAAAGTGAATGTATTACATCTAAGGTACCAAGAATATTTTGTCACGAGTTTAAGGAATATTTCAAAGATGTGATTCAAAATTTTAAATCAGTACACATAAAAATTTCAAACACAAATAAGAGAGTGGAATTATTTGAGCAAGATAGGGTACTA
Source organism: Schistocerca gregaria (assembly GCF_023897955.1). Taxonomy (NCBI): domain Eukaryota; kingdom Metazoa; phylum Arthropoda; class Insecta; order Orthoptera; family Acrididae; genus Schistocerca; species Schistocerca gregaria. The sequence goes on along the minus strand of NC_064925.1, from coordinate 52,681,934 downwards.
AAACTGGAATATACCTTAACTAGGTTTCGGAAGAAAGATTACAAGCATTCGTACAACCAGTAGTAAGACTGCTTCTGTGGTTAATACTGTAAACCACCAACAGTAATTTCAGAATATATGGGATGTCTCAAGAGAAACTAAAAAAGCACTTGAGAGTAGACAAACTACTGGTATTATGGGAGTATCTAAGAAATTTTTGGAGGATTTTCAGATCAGGCATGGTTTAAATTTGTCAAAACAGTTGCCCAAATTTAAGCCAGATAGGGGGTGCATCCAATATGCTTTTAAAGAGCATTTTCACAATCATTAGCTAGCAGGTGGGACAATCTCAAGAAAACTGATTTTGCCCTATGTTATTTAGCAGGAGATGCAGCTGAATGGTGATTTAAATATCAAGACAAATTTAAAACATTAGATAAATTTAAAACATTGGATAAATTTAAAACATTGGATAAATTTAAAACATTGGATAAATTTAAAACATTGGATAAATTTAAAACATTGGATAAATTTAAAACATTGGATAAATTTAAAACATTGGATAAATTTAAAACATTGGATAAATTTAAAACATTGGATAAATTTAAAACATTGGATAAATTTAAAACATTGGATAAATTTAAAACATTGGATAAATTTAAAACATTGGATAAATTTAAAACATTGGATAAATTTAAAACATTGGATAAATTTAAAACATTGGATAAATTTAAAACATTGGATAAATTTAAAACATTAGATAAATTTAAAACATTAGATAAATTTAAAACATTAGATAAATTTAAAACATTAGATAAATTTAAAACATTAGATAAATTTAAAACATTAGATAAATTTAAAACATTAAGTAATTTTCAGATGCCTTTGAAGAAAGAATTTCTTTGTTTGAGTCAATGTACCAAAGAAAATAATAATTGAAAGCATGATTTCCTAAAATACTTTAACTTCAATGATTATTCAGATAATTATTTTATTTCTGAGCATAGTGGAAGTAAGTTTGATTACCAGTGGAGATGATAAGGCAGGCAGTGGCTTTAAACATTATTACAGTAAGTATCTGAATGAGAATTAGCATCTGAAGAGACTATTAAACTATGATTACATAGTACATAAATTACTATGTCAAATACTGTCTGCTGGAAGGGGTAGTTTCATTGGTAGTGAAGAAGGTGACATGCAAGGTCTACCAAGCTACTTAGATGTTTTTATTGCAGCCTTTATTCTACTTAAGCCATACTGTTAACTTTCCAATTAGAATAGCTAATGGCTTAAAAATGGCCACTGGTAATACCTTTATACAAATGTCTAACAAATAAAATTATATTATAAAACAAATAATATGTAGCCTCCCATATCATGACATGCAGTTCCTTTTGCTAAATGTTATTACTGATTACATTATGTTTGTTTTGTTTTGGGGTGCAAAAACAACTGGGGTCATACGCGCCCAAGTCAAAACTAAAGAACACGAAGACAGAGAAGAGTTAAAAAATGACTGTGTCAATCCCAACTGACATGAGAGAACACAGCTAAAAACATGAATGTGCAGGAAGGACTGCAAAAGACACCATACGGAAATAGAGATGGATAAAATGTGAAACGCGGTCAACAGCCCACGCATCGTTTTCTGAAGCAGCTAATAACTCAGACAGCAAACTCAAACAGGAATGCAAACAGTTAAAAAATGGATATTCTGTCAGGAACTGGTGGACAGCTAAAAAATGGGTACAATGTGAGGGAGCACCATTTATCAAATGATGATAGCTAAAAAGGCAGTGCCCAATACGCAACCTAGTTCAATTGACCTCCTCCTGGCGGGAGGGACGAGAGGAGGTTGTCCAACCCACTGGGAGAGGCTTTATAATCTGGAGCTTATTCCCATGAAGGGAGGACCAATGGCAATACCAAAGGGACACCATCACCTGACAGATGGCAACACAGTGATCATTGGAGGGAATATAGGAACAGGTGGACTGAGGTACAAGGACTGCAGCCTTGGCAGCAGCCTCATTTCCTGGTGGACCGACATGACCAGAAACCCACATAAACGTCACAGTGTCTCCACCCAGAGTGAGCAAGTTGTGCAAATTTATATTAAAAATATAATATAATTAATTAAACAAATTACATTAAAAACAAAGATTCCAAGACTTACCAAGCGGGAAAGCGCCGGCAGACAGGCACAATGAACAAAACACACACACACACAGAATTACTAGCTTTTGCAACCGATGGTTGCTTCTTCAGGAAGGAGAGGGAAAGATGAAAGGATGTGGGTTTTAAGGGAGAGGGTAAGGAGTCATTCCAATCCCGGGAGCGGAAAGACTTCCCTTAGGGGAAAAAAAGACGGGTGTAGACACACGCACACGCACACGCACACGCACACGCACACGCACACGCACACGCACACGCACACGCACACGCACACGCACACATCCATCCGCACATACACAGACACAAGCAGACATATTTAAAGGCAAAGAGTAAGGGCAGAGATGTCAGTCGAGGCAGAAGTACAGAGGCAAAGAAGTTGTTGAAAGAGAGGTGAGGTATGAGCGGCGGCAACTTGAAATTAGCGGAGGTTGAGGCCTAGCGGATATCGAGAAGAGAGGATATACTGAAGGGCGAGTTCCCATCTCTGGAGTTCGGATAGGTTGGTGTTGGTGGGAAGTATCCAGATAACTCGGACGGTGTAACACTGTGCCAAGATGTGCTGGACGTGCATCATGGCATGTTTAGCCACAGGGTGATCCTCATTACCAACAAGCACTGTCTGTTTCCCATGTGGAAGTTTCTTTCTATTTTATTTACATCATCATTAATTAAACAAATTGATTTTTTGCACTTTTCATCATTTTGATTTCTTATAGATTTTTAAGGGAATGCAATGTCCTTCATTTTTAACTTACATCAATTCCTGTATTCGCTATACCATTGAGAATTACACAGGTTGGTTAAATGGTTCTTCTTCTGCCATAATTAGTTCTCCTCCTTGACCGTGCGTACAATACTGATTCTTAATTGGACTTCCTCTTCTGATGCTAAAGTGACATGACATTGGAATAATGCATGGAAGAAAAGTAAACTTTCATGCTTTTGCACAAAAACGAACTCTCAGACTTCATATTTTCATAAAATAATTATTCAGACAACATACTGTATCTCAAGAAATACGTCTTCTCACCACTAGAACTAACAACAGAGTCTCTCTAATAATTGCAAAAAAACATTTGTCTTTCCCCTTCTGGTGTAGCAATATATCTCTTTGTCAATGCTTACGGTGGCCGTGCTAGTGTTTATTGTCATTGGTAATAACTTTCATTGTAGCATGTCAGGACTTTTCTTATGTACCTATACAAAGTGACAGTTTTCCTGGATCTGTTGCACTAAGGGATGGGTGGTGTACAGTGCACATAGATTTTGAAGGGCGCTGAGAGTGTCTGAGCAGAGGACACAATTGGAAAGGATGTATCGCCAGATGTACTCCATGGCCTGATACAGGACGAGGAGCTCAGCTGTAAATACTGAACAGTGTGCCAGAGCCAATATCTAAGGATGCAGGCACCAATGATGAAAGCACACTTGACACCATGGTCAGTCTGAGAGCCGTCAGTGTACACAAAGGTGCTATTGCATCATTCCATGTGAAGGTCGTAAAATTGAAGGTGATGTAGCTGGAGTAGTGTGCTTAGGAAGAGAATGAAGGCCAAGGTTAACATGGACCACTTCATTAAGCCAAGGTGGTGAAGGGTTCACACCCACTGGGAAAGTTCAGGTAGTGTGAAGTTAAGCTCAAAAGCACCAAAGAAAGTGAACTCCAGGAGGTAACAGAGAAGAGCGATGTGCCCCATACTGACCAGCAAAGAATCATCAAAGGAGGATGGCATGCATATCTGCTGAGGAGAAAGTCATGGCAGTAGGACAGTGGTAATTCAGCAGCTTCAGCATGTAGGCTCTCAACCAGGCTAGTGTAAATATATGCCATGATGGTGGATAATGTTAAGACAGCATAAGAATAGTGGATGGGCAGATACATAAACAAAGCATCCACAGTCGAGTTTTGAACGGACAAGGGACCAGTACAAACAGAGGAGGATGGTTTGATCTGCACCCCAGGAAGTACCATTGAGGACACACTGGACACTGAGGAACTGCTGACAGCAGGCTGCCAGAAAGACACATGGGAGGACCAAGAGTGTTTCCTATCTAGCATAAGGCCCAGGAATTTTGTAGTTTCAATAAATGGAAGGGCAACATGCCTGAGAAGTAAAGATGATGGGAGAAACAATTTGCACCACCAGAAATTCATACAGATGGTTTTGTCAGCAGAAAAATGAAAGCCACTGTCGGTGCTCCAGGAGTAAAGATGATCAAGACAAGGCTGAAGATTCTGCTCAGTGAGACAGGCCCATGGAGAGCTGCAATAGATGGCTAAATCATAAACAAAAAGAGAGACAGTGATGCCCGGCAGAAGACAGGCCATTATAGGGTTAATGCTGATAGCAAAGACAACGACACTTAGGATGGGACACTGAAGCACACATGTTTCCTGGATAAAGGTGTCCAAAAAGGCACAACCCACAAGAACCTTGAAAATTCGGTCTTTTAAAAATTCCTGAAGGAAACGGGGCAGCCGGCCAAAGAAGCCTCACATGTGAAGAGTACGTAGGATACCAGTTTTCCAGTGGGTGTTGTAGGCCTTCTCCAAATCGAAAAATGCGGCCAGTCTGGGATTTCCACAGAAAGGCATTCATGACATGGGTGGACAAAGTAATGAGATGGTCAACTGCAGAATGCCACGCTTGAAATCTGCACTGTACAGTTGTTACTAAATTGCAAGACTCGAGCCACCACATGAATGGGGCATGAATCATATGTTCCATCACCTTGCAAACACAGCTGGTGAGAGAGATGGGACAGTACCTACAAGGAAGGTTTTTGTCCTTACCGTGCTTAGGTATGGGTATGACGGTGGCTTCACGCCAACATCTGGAAAATGTGCCCTGTGCCCAGGTGCGGTTATACGTCATAAGCAGAAACTGCTTGCCCACAAGAGAAAGATGCTGCAACTTCTAAATGTGGATGGTGTTGGTGCAGTGGCAGAGGATCGGGATGAACTGAGAGCATGATCTAGCTTCCCCAGAGGAAAGGTGGCATTGTAGCACTCATGATTCAGAGAAGAGATGGGTATCACCCAAGCCTCCTCCACTTCTTTCTAATGGAGGAAGGCAGGGCAATAGAGTGGAGAGCTCAAAACTTCTGCAAAATGATGGCCAAAGGTGTTGGAGATAGCAATAGGGTCCACAATAGCATCATTGACTACTGTCAGGCCAGAAATTGGGGAATGGATCTTGCTCCCAGAGAGCCGTCAGAGGTTGGATCACACAACAGAGCAAGGAGATGAACTGTTAAAAGAACTAGTGAATGAAATCGAGCTAGCTTTTTTGCTATCCCGAAGAATGCAAGGACACTGTGCATGCATTTGTTTATAATGAATGCAGTTTGCTATTGTAGAATGATGGTTAAAACACAGAGAGCATGTCTTTGCACATGAAATGCATCATGGCATGCCTCAGTCTGCCAGTGGACTGGGACATGATGTGGCAAAGAGGAAGTGTGAGGAATGGAACGCTCTGCTGCAGCACTGTGGATAACGATTGTGAGATATTCCAACTGGTCACCACAACTGGGGAAATCTTGTTCTTCAGACATCACCATGGAGGAGTAAAGCCACCAGTCAGCCTTAGTAAGATGCCATTTGGCAGTGCATGCACGTGGGGTATGAGTCAGCACATGGACAGCAAATGGGACATGGTCGCTCTAGTAGGTGTCAGAAAAAAATGGACCAGTCAAAACGATGGGCAAGCTGGACAGTGCAGAAGAATAGGTCCAGATAGGAATAGGTATGTGAGTAGTCAGAAAAGAATGTCGGTTCTCCAGTGTTAAGGCAGAAGAGGTTAAGTTGGTTAAGAAGGTTAGCCAAGAGGGCACCTCTCCGACAGGTCCTGCGAGAACCCCAAAGGGGATGATGCACATTAAAGTCACTGAGTAGCAAAAATGGGGGAGATAGCTGCCCAAGAAGATGAAGGAACTCACTCCTGGTGACACTGAATGACAGAGGGACATAAATGGTACAGAGGGAAAAAGTCAGGTGAGGAAGGAAAAAGCGAACTGCAACAGCTTGAAGATGTGTAGTCAGGGAAATGGGTTGACTATGAACATCATCCCATATGTGTAGCATGACACCCCCATGAGTTGGAATGCCTACCTCAGCGGGAAGGTGAAAATGAACCGGGAAGAAATGTGAAAGCTCAAAGCGGTCATGGGGACGCAATTTTGTTTCCTGAAGGCAAGAGTACAAGGGGACGCTGTGATGCTAAAAGTAGCCATAAATCCTCTTTGTTGGAATGAAGGCCATGAACATTCCATTGAAGCAGATCCATGATGAGGAAGAAATGAAGTATCCTCCCTCCATGAGGTCCACAGAAGCATCAGCTTGCTTGTGCTGTCAGTCTTGAGGAGTCTAAATGGTGGTGTGCACCGGCAACAAAGAGGCCAGCCAGGCTAAGGCAGGGGTTCCCAACAAAATTTTCTCAAGGACCTCCTCATCGAGCATAATTGATACCTCGTCATATCAAAGTATCAAGTACCTAAAAACGCCAAATTAAGAGTCTTTTTATATGTTTAGTATTTTTGGAACTAAAAAAAACATTGACATTCTTTATTGACAAAATATTGAGCTTAAAACTTTTTCAATTTAGCCATCACTGTTTTAATACAGAATATTGAATATGTAAACAACACAGTCTGTGAAAGTACTGGCAATAAATTAACAATGGCCAATTGTCGTCTGAAATGCGAGTTTCTGTGTAAAGTGACTGTCAGTTGTCAGCTGCAAAGAGGCAGCATGCACAGGCTAACAGCACAAAGTAGAACTATTTGCCTCTATCTAATTCTAGTTTTGCGCTAGAGTGTGCTCTAGGAAGATGCTAGATGCAGAAGTTAGTGTTCGCTAAAGCTCAGCTCATGCAGGAAGTGGCCAAAACAAAAAATCTGTTACCATACAAAATATATTTAAGATATTTTTTATTCTAGTAGCATCTTGCAGACCTCTCTGGCATAGCTAGTGGACCCCTGGGGGTCCACGGACCACCTGTGGGGAACCACTGGGCTAAGGTATCACGTGGCAACACCATCGAAGAGGACCTTCAAGTTGGTGAAGGAGAAGATCATTTGCCTTTGTTTGACTTCTTTGAACCTTACCGGTTAGCAAAGGAAGACAAGTGTTCTTTGGCTGTAAGGATGTAGGAAATCTTCACGGGAGTACACCTTTTGTCCTTTCCAGCCTACTGGTCATGTAGCTGGTGACTTCAACCCTCGAGGCGAGAGTTTGGTGGCTTGTTGCACAGCTGGACTGGGGGATGGCAATGCTACCTTGACACTGGGTGACTTCACAACTACAGAGGTGAATCTGAGGTCGGATTTCTGCATGGCCATATCCTTCGTGGAGTGAGGGGTAACAAGAACAGAACTATAAATGCCAGACAGGAGAACGCAGAGAGTGCAACTAGCCAATAACTGGGTATGGCGCTATTTCCTTTACCCAGATCTCCTGGACAGCCCACTCATCAAGATACATGGAACAATTCCAAGTGGATGTGGCATGGTCGCCATTGCAGTTGATACAGCAGGGAGGAGGAGGTGGACAATCGCTCTCGTGTGCATCCCTACCACAGGTTACACATTTGTGTGCGTGTCGATAAGATGTTCTATTGTGGTTGAAATGATGACACTGGTAACAACACATCAGGTTTGAAATGTACAGTGGGATGGTGATAATGTCATAGCCTGCTTTGACCTTGGACAGAAGCACCACTCTATCAAAGGTGAGAAAAAGAGTGCGGGTAGGCACTAAGGAGGAATCTATCTTTTCATCACTTGATGGACGGCAATGACACCCTGATCAGAGAGGTAAGATTGGATTTTGGCCTCGGTTACACCATTGAGCATCCTAGTGTGAATAACACTGTGGGAAGATTTCAGACTTCTATCAGCCTGAACATGAACAGGGTAGCCATGGAAAAGTGGGGCAGCAAGTAGTTCTTGTGCTTGAGAATCAGATGTAGTCTCCAAAGCCATTCTGTAAACAAGAGCAGGATTTCACAGGGTCAGCAATGGCATCAGCACCTTTCTGAATAATAAATGGATTTACTGTTGCAAAGGAATGACCAGGGTATGTGAGCCCATGAGTAACCACAGTGCAGCTGGAAGGGTCTTTGAATCGTTAACCTCACTCCATTTACATTTTGTAAATGCCGATTGTGTAGATTACTGGCTCATTGCGATAAGATCCCCATGATTGTCAGCATCTCCAGTGACACACTCCTTCCAACTGGGGGCCCCCTTCACAAGGGGGCACACTGACCATCAGTGATCGTTCACACCTCAGGTCACACCTGCTGAACACCTGACAAAGGGACCAGTTGGCAATTTGGGAAGGTAGCAGCTCAGGCAATCACCCCTCCCTCGACTTGGCCTGTATCAGGGGATATGTGCAAAACCTACCTGTCGACCTGGGACTGGGAATTATGCATTACCTAGTTAACTTTTACGTGTCAGTTGCACGGACTGGCCTTCAAGAGCATACAGGGAAAAGAAGAAAAAGAGGAACCTCAAATGCTGAAGTGGAGGAATGAGAGGAGAAGGAAAGGGAAAGAGAATGAGAAACAATGGTGAGACTCTCTTTATGTCAGTGACAGACAATATGGAACATTCCCAACAACACCCCAGACATGTTCCCCTCAGGAGAGGAAAAAGAATAGCAAGAGGAGAGACACACAGCACAGAAGGAAAAACTGATTGTCTTAGGAAGCTCCTGAAACACATGAATTGGAGTGATGAGTACAATGAATGAGAGATACAACACTTTATTAACAATATTCTTAACTTATTTGGAAACTGTTTCCCCCCAAAATAATCCAGATTAGACCAACATCTATAAAAAAAGCCATGGATTGTTCGAGGAATAAAGGTGTACTGTAAGACAAACAGGACACTATATAAGTCAGAAATATCTCTGATGTAAATGCTACAAATCATTACAAAACAGAATATAGATAGTAATACAGATATAAAAGCAAATACATTATCAGAAAAGAATATTCATATCAGATAACAAAATAGAAACAATATGGGGTATAGTGAAGGAAGAGACTGGCAGATCCAGAGGTGAAGAGGAGCACATTGCATTAAGAGGAAATGATACATAGGTAACAGGTGTGTGCAGTGTTGCTGACCTTTTCAATATGAACTTCCTAATTATTACTGAAAAGATGGGGTTCTCAGGTACAGTATATGTTGCTATGAACTATCTCAGATGAGTCACTACAAATAACTGTATTGATATGAATATGCCCCTCACAGTACCTGTAGAAGTAATGACCACTTTAAAATCGAAAGACTCTAGTGGCTATGTTAATATATCAATGATGCTGAATAAACAGCATGCCTCCAAGTTTCACATTTTAAGTTATTTGTATAACCAGTCTTATCAGTGGAACATTTCCTGAGTGGTTGAAATATGTTGAAGTTTGTGTAAGAAAGGAGATAAGGACATACCATTAAACTTGTGCTGGTGTATGCCTTTTCCAGCACACCAGTCAGCACTAGTAAACATTGTGTAGCATGTGCTGAACTAAGAGCACCTATGACAACAGAAGACCAAGACACATTCCAGGGCTATGTGCTGATAATTCCCCTGGGCAGTGTGCTTACAGGGTGCTGCCACCAACTGAGCTGTCTGAATCTCAGTATGTCACATCAGGAATTGCTTTGCACCTCAATATGTTGCACTCTGCTCTAATATTCCACAGTGATACTCATCGTCTCGCATTTTAGCTGGCTTTGAGGGAACGTTAGTCATTGTATATAGCTGTGATATGGACACTGATAAGATTCATGAATTAGTACGTTATTTGATTTCTGTCAACCACAAAACTTCAGACTGGACATCACTGAAGTTAAGTAATCAGTTGGTTCCTGTAATAAAGTGTATTTAAATTATGTGTGCATTTTGTGTTGTGAGAGGAAACCGGCCATCCACCTGTCATACCAACCTCTCCTCATCCAGCCAGGAACCACAAAACATTACAAGAGAGCACAGCCACAACAAAACTTCCATCCAATTTCACCTTTGACCACATTCTCAGAAATCTTAGAAAAGATAATGTACATTTATCATCTTAACCATCTGATCACTAACAAATATTACCTAGGATACTGTTTGGATTTCTAAATGGTTACAATTTTGAGAAGGCTATCCGCAAATACAGGGAGAAAATATTTAATTCAGTAGTCAATAAATTTCAGACTACTGGCATAATCTGTGATCTGTCAAAAGCAGTTGATTTGACTGTTTAATTGACAGTATCTTTTCAAGTAAATTAGAATATTATGTTGTAACAGGAAATGCAACAGAATGATTCAAATCCTGTGTCTCTGACAGAAAACAAAGGCTGTCAACAGGAAAAAAAGTGTGTATTAACCTGTCAGATGTCATTCAACTGGGAACCAGTAACATGTGGTGTATGCCAAGGTTCCATCTTACGGTCCTTACTTTTCTTTTGTACATTGATGACCTTCCATCAGTAACACTACCAGATGCTGTGCTTGTTCTGTTTGAAGATGATAAAAACATTACAATAAATAGTAAATGAAGTACAGCCTTAGAAATATCAGCAAATGAAATTTTCAAGAACATTAATAAATAGTCACTAGCCAGTTCTCTGTCATTAAAACTTTAAAGAACATACTACATGCAGTTCAAACTTGTAAAAAGCTTCCTGCCAGTTCATGCCTAAAATATGATAAGCAGATGGAAGTAGTCCACAGTGTTAAATTCTTGGGATTACAGCTTGACAATAAATTTAACTGGGAGGAGCATACCACAGAACAGTGCCTAAACAAACCTATTTGCTATGTGAATGCTGCCAGGTATAGGTGACATAAAAATGAAAACACTAGTGTGTTATTCTTCCCTTAATTCCATGTCGTCATACAGGACTATTTTCCAGGGTAACTCATCAAACCAAGCTAAAGTTTTCCAAGCCAAAAAAATGTGTATTATCAGTTACTTGCAGTGTGAACTCAAGAATGTCCTGCAGAAGGCTGTTTAAGGAGATGGATATATTAACTACTGCAGTTAATTTAAACATCTCATGTTATCCAAGGATTTCTACTAGGCTTTGCCTAATTATCTATTTGATCCTCTGCTGCCTTCACCATTTCATCTCTCAAAGCTACCCATTTGTCTTCTACTGTATTCATTTCCTGTGTTCTAGTCCCTAACACACCCACTGAAACTCTCAACAACCTCCAGTTCTTTCAACTTATCCAGGTCCCTTCTCCTAAATTTTCTACCTTTTTGCGATTTCTTCAGTTTTAACCAATAAATTGTGGTCAGAGACCACAGTTGCCCCTGGAAATGTCTCAATTTAAAATCTGGTTCTAAAATCTCTGTCCTACCTTTACACACTCAATCTGTTACCTGCATTCTTGTTTTCTTATTCATTTTTAAACCCACTCCTGCATTACCCCTATTATATTTTGTATTTATAATTCTGTATTGACCTTACCAGAAGTCCTGTTCCTCCTGCCACTAACCATCACTAATTCCAACTATATCCAAGTTCAACCTGTCTATTTCTCTTTTCAAATTTTCTAACCTACTTGTTTAATTAAGGGAGCTAAAATTACACACATTCATCCATGGAACACCAGTCTTTGTCTCTTGAAGACAAGACCCTCCTGAATAGTGCACACCTGGAAATGTGTTTGGACTGTTTTACCTCTGGAATATTTTGCCCATGATGATATCATCATCATTTAACCACACATTAGAGCTGCATGCCCCTGGGAAAGATTACAGCTGCAGTTTCCCCTCACTTACAGTTGTTTGCAGTACCAGCACATTAAGGCCTTTTTGGTTGATGCTACAAGGACATAACATCCAATCATCTAGACTGTTGCCCCTGCAACTACTGAAAATGCTGCTGCCCCTCTTCAGAAACCACATGTTTGTCTGGCCTCTCAACAGATACCTCTCCATTGTGATTACATCTACAGTACAGCTATCTGCATCGCTGAAGCACATAAGCCATCCCACCAACACCAAGGTCTATGGTTCATGGGAGGCTACTTAGATATGATGTATATATTAACAAGAAATGGAGTATTTAATAAAAAAGAAGAAAGTAGGGATTTAAGATTCATATATTGCCCACATCTGGGTGGAGTCCTTGTTATTTCATACTGAGGGCACCAAGTTACATTACAAATGTCGTATGTCTCATCATTACCAGTGACACAAGTGGTAAAAAGAGACTTTTTATTTTATTTAAGAGCTGTTTTCTTGAGTGATACAAATAACAATCAAGAAAAAGGTCTATAAAATGCAGATATGCTAAAAATTTGTAAACCACTACTTTTCCAGAAGAGAGAGAAATACTGAGAATATAATAAAACATTATTTCTGTTATGCAGTCTAATAAACAAACCATATAACTGTATTAATTACTATTGATCAGCTTTTAAATGAGTTTACTGTATATTATCAAAGGTATGATGTTTAGGCAGGCGACAGTTGCATTGAAATTTATGCACTAAACACAGGTAAATGATGAATGAAGCTTCATTTGTTCGAACAGCAGATGCACAGGCGTAATAAAACAAGATTGATTACTTGAAGACAGAGCACACCAAAGGGCAGTAAAATCCATAACCAGGAAAACTGGTTATTACTGACACATGACAACATATTATAAGTATCCAATGATACGAATATCAGCAAACTGGTACAAAAAAGTTCTGATATATTTTCCAAGAATATGGATTAGTTAAGAGCACGAATAATTATCTTACAGGTATTAATGATTAATGTTATTGACAAAGAGTTAATTAAATGTATAAAATTTTACTGCTCTGGGTATGAGAAATGAGAAACAAAGTCTGGCATAATGTTAAGAGCATGAGCTGTGGTTAGATAATGCAGAAGCAGATATGAAGCTTTAGTCTTTGAGTAAATAGGTAGGCCTGGGTATTATTGTGTAAAATACTTCAAGTATGTGGATTTACTTTAATAACTGGAAGTAATCAGAGTATAAAGGAATGCAAGATATAAGTTGAGGAGCAACAAATGTTGACATCTGGGTACAGTTGAATATTAAAGAAGGAATCAGTTTGAACTGATAAAGGAGAGAAGTAGAAAATAAGCCAAGAGATGCTGTACAGCTGGTTTATAATATAAGATTATGTGTACTTGTGTCAGGAAAAGGTAGAAAGACAGATGGACAGACAGATTTTCGAGACTGATCTATGCCATCAGTCAGGTACATTTATGAAGGAATGGCCTGGTTGGGTTGGGTTGTTTGGGGAGAGAGACCAAACAGCAAGGTCATCAGTCTCATTGGATGAAGAAGTATGGGGAAGGACCTATCCCAGCATTTTCCTGAAGCGATTTAGGGAAATCACGGAAAACCTAAATCAGGATGGCCAGACGCGGGATCGAACAGTCGTCCTCCCGAATGCCTGTACCATATATTTGTAGAGAATTATAAGGGGCACTTTCACATGATTAAAATAAGATTGTATGTTGAAGAGGATGAACAATTCTTTTATGAAATGGTCTAAACAGTTAAAGTGACAGCTGATCACACCAAGGAAGAGTTTTTCCAACTATTTAAGGATAGGTTTTTCATAATTGCAGTGTATGTTGACTTTTCACATTTCCATGCATATGAGCACAGAAATATTTGAAATTTTAAAGTGTACTCATAAGAAAGAAGGGTGTACAGTCAACATACAACTTCTCTGAAAAAGGCAAATGCAAACAAACTATGTATATGGCAACCAATATGTAAGGAAGTTAAATGTTACATAACTTAAAGTAAATCAGTCTCTTTCTTGAGGTAATCTACATCTACACTACATCTACATCCATACTCCCAAGCCACCTGATGGTGTGTGACACAAACAAATAATGCTCATCTATAAGGAGAAAGCTTAAGTATTTAAAAAGAAATGGGTGTATATGCCTAACAAAAAAGGCAAGAAATGGTATAATGTTTAAATAGGACACATGGCACTTATAATGAATGAAGCATGTTTTCTCAAATATTGTTAAACATGAGCTGGATTAATAATCAGTAGTGATACATATGAATGACACACCTGTTGAGAAAATGAAAATATTGATGCATGTGAATAAGCAAATATGCACAAAATCTTCACCTTGAGTGCAGTGATGGATAAGTAGTATATAACAGGGAATTTTATCAAATACCCTGGTTGATATTTGTACCTGCTTAAGATGATTGTGATTGCATGTGTGTGTTAAGTAGTGTATAAGGAAGGAGCAGACACTGTGCATCCTGGTCTGTGGGTTTACAGAAGGTGCACGCATCATAACAATGAGAGCAGCAGCAAGCAGTCATACGATGTGTGGCATTCACTTGCTGGACGAGGCTACATGTATGTTTTCACACTCAAACTTGGCAGTATCATGGATGGCTCAGAGTAAGAGGGCTGCCAACGATCTCAGTGCAGACACAAAACAAATGAATCACCATCATGTTAAAGAGAACTTGGATGTACAGCCTAAGGATGAGACATTCTGTATCAGTATGTGTTAATGTCTGATGTTTGGTTAAACTAATTTGAGTTATAATTATTGGATCTGTCATTGTGAGACTTGAAGACTTAAAATACACAGAAGTGTAAATGAGAATTTGAAGTTTATTTAGTAGCTCAAAGTGGTCATCATGATTTAACATTTTGGTATCACCGAACAAGGATCGAAGTCCAGAAGAAAATCAAGTTCATACATAATGATGGGACCAAGTAGTTGGATCATCAGAACTATTTCTAAAGGCGACCATTGCCACTAAGAAAAACCTCACTTTTTCACTTACTGTCTATGTCACTTTTTAGGTGTCAGTGTATTTTGTTTTACGTGCTACATTTGCTGCATTTTTATGTTTTCTGCTTTAATTAGCTGAATTTAATGTCTCTCGTGTTATACAGTGCTTTGCTTTTTCATCAAGTTGTTCCTATACTGTCTTCACTATTTCACATCACAAAATTACCCAATCATTTTCTTTCACCTATTTCAGTCAGTTATTTCATGAGCTTCCATTAAAATCTGAGCTACTTCTTCTTGTTTCAACTTATCCTCATTCCATATCTTCAATTTGTAACAGTCATACAATTTCTTCAGATACTGGAAATGATTTGAAGTCTGCAGTTCTCTTCAACATATTTCACGATTTTTAAACTTGGAATTAGTAAAGATTAAATTGTGTGGTGGGTCAAAGTTTTACATCTGTATTGGATATGATAATTTCCACATACTGTTGACATTAGTTCAGCCACATTCCAATTACTTGCTCATTATTAGTCTTACTCCTGCATTACAAATCTGGTTCTTCACCTCCTCTCCCAGTACTTAATGTCAACTTATTTACTTCTCTTTTCAAGTTCTCTATGCTGTCAAACTGATTAATGGATCTAACATTCTACAAAGGCCCAGAAAGCACATGATTTTTTTTTTTTTTTTGATGAAAGCATTCTCTTTAGTAGTCCCTGACCATGTATTTGAGTGGACAAACAGTTTTCCCTCTGAAATCTACATTTCTGTTATTTAACCATGCATCAGAGCTGCATGTTCTTAGGAAATATAAGGGCTGTACTCTAATCTTGTCTTCAGATGTATTGCAGCATGAAAATAGCATTATGTTGGCTCATATTACTCTACTGACCATTAAAATATGAGAGCAGTAAAAATTGTGTATAATGAAATTTTACGTATTGTGCAAAAACAGAATATACACTCTAGGGAAAGAAAAACAATGTACCACAAAGAATTTAAGCAAATTGGTTACAAACTGATATTTAAACAGGTATTGACACACAATGCAAAATTGTGATCTTTGGCAATCTATGGATGAATGTGTGATGCTGCAGCACAATTTCACCACATAGCTGGCAAGGATAGTAAACAGAAGACCCATTGATACCAGAATATAATGTCTTCGCAAAACTCATTCCATATACTCAATTGGACAGTAACTATGCCTCAAAGACACATGTGTGAACAATATGTGCAGATGTCAGCATTTGAGAGGGGTCATGTAGTTGGACTCTAAGAAGCTGGTTGGTGTAATCAACAAATCATTTGACATTTGAATATGAGTGATTGGCACGAATGGGTGAACCGTGACCAACCACTGTCTCAAGAAGGAAGTAGTCAACCTAGAAAGATGACATAATGTGAAACTGAGCAATCTTTAGAGAGGCACTCAGAGCCCCAGATTCATCATTATCATTGAACTGACATGTAACTGGTGCATCAGTGATCACAAAGATCATTAATAGGTGGCTCACAGAAAGCGGGCTGGAGTTAACAGTACCACTTGCACTAACTACCACTGAGCTCTGTATACCAACAAACCTGCTTGCAGCAGTGTTGGGCACATTTGGCCTGGAATCTCATTGACTGAAGTTGAATTGTTCTCTTGAGACCCACTTCAAGCTGAGCCCCGATGACCACAGAAGATGTGTTTGGAGACACCCTGCACAGTGGTGGGATAGCAATCTGACTACTGCCTGCCATATGGCCCAACAGGCAGTAGTCACAGTCTGGGATGTCATGCTTCTTCTGTAGGACCCTTCGGGTTTGTCATCCGTGGCACCCTTATAGCACAATGACACATCAATGGTAGTTTACATCCCATTTTGCTACGCTTCATGGCAAGCCACCCTAGGCTTACATTTCAGCAAGATAATGCCCACCTGCACACGGCGAAAGTTTCTACTGCCAATCTTGACGTTTGTCAACCTTCCCTCGAACATCAAGGTAGCCAGACATCTTATCACTCTACAATGCTGGAGCATTATGGGCAGGGCTCTCCAACTATCTTGGGATTTTCATGATCTAACACGCCAATTCAGGGTGGTTATCCAAACTCAGAAAAAAAAATCCCTGAGAATTCCCTGTATGGGTGGTGAGGGAGGGTGGACCACCTCAAAAAAATAGTTCAAATTGCTCTGGGCACTATGGGACTTAACATCTGAGGTCATCAGTCGCCTAGAACTTAGAAATACTTAAATATAACTAACCTAAGGACATCACACCCATCCATGCCCAAGGCAGGATTCGAACCTGCAACCATAGCAGTCGTGCGGTTCCGGACTGAAGTACCTAGAACTGCTCGGCCACTGTGGCCGGCCTGGAGCACCTCACATTTAATGACTTTTCTCTTTTCTCTCTGGTGAGAACACCACAGTTTCTAAACATCAACAGTACCAACAATGTAGCAATATTGTCACAAAGAAGAAGGTTTATTCAGCACTTGCACATTCAAAAGCTTGGCCAGAACACATACAGTATAAATACAGCTACAGAACATTCTAGTAGAATGATTGTTAATATTTGTGGATACTTCTAGAATGTACTCGAACCGAGTATAGAAATTAAAATTGTACAGTCCAGGTGAGTTTTGAACTCACAATCTCCATGCAACAGTTCAGTATCATAACCACTACATCACAGAGCTACTCAGCTTCTTCTTCTACAATGTCAACAAAGTGGGAATGTCAACAAAGTGGGAATGTCAACAAAGTGGGAATGTCAACAAAGTGGGAATGTCAACAAAGTGGGAATGTCAACAAAGTGGGAATGTCAACAATGTGGGAATGTCAACAATGTGGGAATGTCAACAATGTGGGAATGTCAACAATGTGGGAATGTCAACAATGTGGGAATGTCAACAATGTGGGAATGTCAACAATGTGGGAATGTCAACAATGTGGGAATGTCAACAATGTGGGAATGTCAACAATGTGGGAATGTCAACAATGTGGGAATGTCAACAATGTGGGAATGTCAACAATGTGGGAATGTCAACAATGCAGGAATGTCAACCCATCTTTTCCTACATTGCATTTTAAAATTTGTGATTATAAAAAAATCAACAAAATTAAGTTCCATTGCTAGGTTAAAAAAACAGAATTCCCTGAGATTTTATGAAATCCTTTAAATACCCTGAGATTTCCCTAATTTTTCCAGGTAAAATATAATTCCGGGAGAACTTCACGTTTTCAAGATTTTCTTGAAGAATCACCACTCCACAACTGGACAGGTTTCACCACAATATCCCTGAGGAGAACATCCAAAAAATCTATCAATCAATGCCATGCCAAATAACTGCTCACATAAGGGCACAGGGACTCCTGTGTTACTGACTTGGTCAATTTGTGAAGATCTTTCTCTTGAATGAACCATCCAATTTTTCTGAAATTGTGATCATATTTTGTCTGTACTTCACAGAATCCAGTAGATGTGATATATGGACAAAACATACACTGAAGAGCCAAAGAAATTGGTACACCTGCTAATATCATATAGGGCCCCTGCAAACACAGAGAAGTGCCGCAACACCATGTGGCATGGACTCAACTAATATCTGAAGTAGTGTTGGAGGGAACTTACACCACGAATCCTGCAGAGCTGTCCATAAATCCTTAAGAGTACAAGGGGATGGAGTTCTCTTCTGAACAGCACATTGTAAGGCATATCAGATTTGCTCAATAATGTTCATGTCAGGGGAGTTTGGAGCCAGCGGAAGTGTTTACACTCAAAAGAGTGTTTTTCGAGCTGCTCTGCAGCAATTCTGGATATGGGGGCTGTTGCATTGTCCTACTGGAATTATCCAAATTCATCAGAATGCACTATGGACATGAATGGATGCCTGTTATCAGAGAGGATGCTTACATATGTGTCGCCTGTCAGAACTGTATCTAGACATATCAGGGGTCCCATATAACTCCAACTGCACACATCCCACACCATTACAGACCCTCCACCAGCTTCAAGAGACCCCTACTGACATGCAGGGTCCATGGATTCATGGAGTTGTCTCCATATCCCTATACGTCCACCTGCTCAATACAATTTGAAATGAGACTCATCCGACCAGGCAATGTGTTTCCAGTCATCAACAGTCCCATGTCAGTGTCGAAGGGCCCAGGTGAAGTGCAAAGCTTTGTGTCATGCAGTTATCAAGGGTACACAAGTTGGCCTTCAGCCCCAAAAGCCCGTGTTGATGATCTTTTGTTGAATGATTTGCACAGACACTTGTTAATGGCCCAGCACTGGAATCTGCAGCAATTTGCAGAAGGGTTGCACTTATGTCACAATCAACAATTCTCTTCAGTCATTGTTCGTCTCATTCTTGCAGAGCTTTTTCCAGCCACAGCAATGTCAGAGATTTGATGTTTTACCAGATTCCTTATATTCACAGTACACTCATGAAATGGTCGTATCAGAAAATCCCCACTTCATCACTATCTCGAAGATGCTGTGTCCCTTCACTCATGCATTGACCGAACACCACTTTCAAACTCACTTAAATCTTGATAACCTGCCATTGTAGCAGCAGTAACGAACCTAACAACAGCAGCAGACACTTGTTGTCTTCTAAAGGCATTGCCAACTGCTGCACCAAATTCTGCCTGTTTCCATATCTCTGTATTAGAAAACACATGTGTATACCAATTTCTTTGGTGCTTTTGTGTATACTTTATTTGCATATCACACAATCCCACTTGGATAATTCCTTCACAGTGCACCATTTGTTTCGTCTTTAAGATTATTATTAGATAAGCAAACAGTTTGATGGTATTTGGAGTGCAAAGTTCAGTACACAGAGTCACCAACTCTGTAAACCACTGACTTAACCCAGCTGAGCATCTGGTCAGAATGAGCTGGGATGACTGATACAGGCACATCATTCCACACTATATCACCACTGTGCCAGAATTGATCAACCATAGTGGCTGATGAGTGGCAGTTTGCCCTCGGCAACCTGTGGTCAGATGTTGTCCACAGGTGAGCAGTCTGGATAATGTGCTGCAGAGGGAATCAGTCTAACACCCCGGTATTGAGGTAGAATGTGACAGTACATGAGCACCAAGGTCATGTTGTGTGCCCAATGGCACCCTGTACCACCACACTGTGTGCTGGGCCCATGTGATGATGATGACTAATGCAGTCCTGGCAATGTTGGTTCATCTTGGATCCTCCATAAAGGTTAAGTCCACTGTAATGGTGTATGCAGAACTGGGACTCATCTGAAAAGTAATGTGCAATTCCTATGTCCACTGGATGCACCGCTGTCAGCAAACATTTCTGCTGTCATGTCAAGGAGTCCCATGATGATGGTAACCATGCTGACAGACCAGTCTACTGGGCATTGCTACACTGTCTGTGTGAATATTTGTCTTGTGAGCCTATTTCTTGACTTTAGGTGCGTGACAAAATTGTGTCTCATGCTTTATTATTTGGTATAATTTTGTACTTTGTCTTTTATTGTATCATTTTAGAAGTTTTTTATTATAACAAAATTAAGCTTTGATTAACATTTAGACTGTCTTGATAGCCAAACTACCTTATTTTAAATTATAGCTTCCATTTTTAATTTTTTAAATAGATATATTTTCACACATTTGTTTGCATTTCATCTTTCACAATAAATGTACCAGAACCACAACAGTACAGAACACTACACACATGATTCGGAATGATCACTCTATTCTATTAGTAATGGCAAGTCTCAAACATACTGTAATATATAATCATAGATCTTTTTGTGTTATCTTAGTTGTAGCTACATAAAACAGTAATCAGCAGGTAGCAGCAATCCTGCATTTTATGTAACCTTGTATATTTAAATATTTCTATCTTGTAAATACTTTAGTTCATCAGAAATAACGATTTTTTTAAATTATCTTCATTCCAGAGTTAAATCTGGAGATCTCCCAATCCAGTAAAAGCCAGTAATAACAGTTAATAAATCATTATGTAGATTATACTGTTAATTAAAACAGATTTAGTATTTTCTTGTTAAAATAGCACCTTAAAACGAAATAGTGTGTATATGGGAGATGATACTGAGCTAGAGTTATTCATTTATTTACTTAGTTATACTGTATAGACAAAAAATAGATTCTTTATGGATTGTGGGCCCATGTCAAAATGCCATAATTTTCTTGGATCAATTAAAAAACCCAACGTATCTCCAACACTTAGAAATAACATCGTACAAATACAGACTGTGTTACTGTGAGAGGAAGACTTTAACACTATAAAAATACCAAGGCTACTAGTAAGATAGCCAATTACAAAACATTCAAACAATGTTCTCTTAAAAAAATTATATACTTAAATTTTTCAAAGAACTTAGCACCAATGTGATTGAATGGTATTGTCTACACTTTTTGAGACATGCCTTGCCAGCTGATAATCAAATTCTCCTCTCATGTTACTTGTTTAAATCATTGCACATTCACTGCCTTAAAATTAGCTATATCATTTCAGAAACATAAACTGATGGAAACAGGGACAGTTACACCATGAAGCAACACTCCAATATCTACCACACTTTGTGCAGGTACACGCCACATGTACAAAGTCTGAGGCTGTCTTTCATTTTGCCCAGAAAGTTCTGTATGTTTGCAGCTGGTCAATATGCAGGCTCAATACCTTTCTCAGACACAGCTTGGCCAGTTCTTGAATAAGCTGCACCAGTGTATGGCAGGAACACAATTATCTTTTCTCTTTCATTGTTTTCTCCTATTTTATTGTTTATTTATTTATTGTTCTGTGGGACCAAATTAAGGAGAAATCTCCATGGTCATGGAATGAGTCAATACACGAACTTATAAAACGATAGTAGAACCACATAAAATGAGAGATAAAAAACATATTCAGGTGACAAGTCGAAAGTTTAACTAAAGAAAATCAACAATGTAACACTGGAATTTGCTTAATTTTTTAGCTCTTCCAGGATCTCCTCGACAGAATAGAAGGAGTGAGCCATGAGGAAACTCTTTAGTTAAGACTTAAAAGTGTTTGGGCTACTGCTAAGATTTTTGAGTTCTTGTGGTAGCTTATTGAAAATGGATGCAGCAGAATACTGCACTCCTTTCTGCACAAGAGTCAAGGAAGTGCATTCCACATGCAGATTGGATTTCTGCCTGGTATTAACTGACTGAAAGGTGCTAACTCTTGTGAATAGGCTACTAATATTGCTAACAACAAATGACATTAAAGAAAATATATACTGTGAGGGCAATGTCAGAATTCCCAGACTATTGAATAGGGGTCAACAACAGGTTATCAAACTTACGCCACATATAGCTCGAACAGCCCGTTTTTGACCCAAAAACACGCTTTTTGAATCAGAAGAATTACCCCAAAAAATAATACCACATGACATAAGCGTATGAAAATATGCGAAGTAGACTGCTTTTTGTGTTGAACTGTCACTTATTTCAGATACTGTTCTAATGGTAAATAAAGCAGCATTTAGTTTCTGAACAAGATCCTGGACATGGGCTTTCCTCAACAGCTTACTATCTATCCGAACACCTAGGAACTTGAACTGTTTCATCTTGCTTATAATATACCCATTCTGTCTGATCAAAAATCAGTTCTTGTTGAATTGTGAGTTAGAAACTGTAAAAACTCAGTCTTATTGTGATTTAGCATCAAATTGTTTTCCACAAGACACGAACTTATTTCATGAACTACATTATTTGATAATGTTTCAATATTACACACAAGATCCTTCACTACCAAGCTGGTGTCATCAGCAAACAGAAATGTTTTTGAATCACCTGTAATACTAGAAGGCATATCATTTATATAAATAAGAAACAGCAGTGGCTCCAGCACCACTTAACAATGCCCCATTGCGACTGAACATCACTACCACTCTCAATATTGCAGAGAGTTACCTTCTGCTTTTGTTCTTAAAGTAAGAGGCGAACCAATTGTAAGCTAATCCCCTTACTCCATAATGGTCCAACTTCTGCAGTAACATTTTCTGGTCAACATAGTCAAAAGCCTTCATTAAATCAAAGAAAACACCTAGCGTTCGCAACCTTTTATTTAATCTGTCCAAAACCTCGCAGAGAAAAGAGAATATAGCATTTTCAGTTGTTAAACCATTTCTAAAACCAAACTGTACATTTGACAGCAAATTATGTGAATTTAAATGCTCCAGTAATCTTGTATATACAACCTTCTTCAAAACTTTAGCAAACACCAATGGCACTTGCTGCCATGCCTGTGCACCCACAGTGCCTTCTTAATTTCTTCAGTCCTGTATTCATTGGTGTTACATCATACAGGGCACCAAAAAAACAGTACTTCAAATGGCTTGCCTACACAGGGGCCACAGCAGAGAGAACCCAAACAATGTGCATCCATACAACAATAATGATGATGATGATGATGATGATGACATGCAACATGTTAAGGAACACAACTCAGGACACCGCCTCTGTGACTCTGGGAAATTGTTACACCAACATCCAGCAGCAGCACTGTCCTTAGGAGACATAGTTTGTGTGGACTTATTTGTTTCTTCCATATCACATGCAGCAAACAGCTCATGACCAATTCTTCTGCCTGCCAGTGCTTAAGCTGTTGCTCACCCCATATCCAGAACTTGCAGCCAGTTCATCAACCTGACGGATATGGTCTCCAGAGCTACTTGTAGCTGCAATCAGTCTTCACCCTTGCTAAAGTGAGATTTGCATCTCGATGCATGTGTATTCAGATCTTCGGTATCCCAGCTGGTTTCTGCAAATGGGATTCAGAGAAAGCCATCTCACCTTATGATTTCTAAGACATAGACATCATCAGATAGCGAATTAGCCATTTTAGGCAAACTGAATGTCTGCTTATCCTAATATTGGCTGGTGCATAAGTTTGTAGCATTCTTCCATAAGTTTAATAAACAGAGACTTTAGTCATAAACAATATATTCTCCTTCACTATTTACAACAGCCTGCCATCCCTGAGGTAACTTCTATTCCGTGAGTGTAGAAATCATGTGGTTTTGAAGTGAAGAACTGGTCTAGCCACATTTGGACTGCAACTTCCAGAAAGGAAGTTACTAGGTTATTGGCTTTAGGGATGGTCTGATAGAGAGCATAAAAGGGTTCAGGATCATGTAAATAAGGTGAGTGCAGAGTGGCTTCTGAACCCAACTGCTATATAATGTTTTTTGTCAGTGTAGACATCATCATGGAGTAGTATCACTTCATGCAGTCTTCCTGGTGGTTGCTCTTGGATTGTATCTGCTTGACATCTCTATTATCGACAATAAATGTCAGCAGTGATAGTTACACCTCAGAGAAGCAATACACCACACCATCACAGTTCCAACAGAAGTATAACGTTATGTTTTGCAGGTGGACGCATATCTTTGTTCAGAGAGTTGCTGCTTTAATTGGGCTCATCTATTCCTTTATTCTCCACATGTTAGTATGAAGATACCATTTCTCATTGCCGTTAATGATACAGGATAGGAATGGTAAGTGTTGTTCATTTGCCAATTAATGATGAGCAAGCAGAGAGACATATGGCGTCCCGTTCTTTGTGATTTTGACTTATAGCATGTGGTACCCGTACACTCAATTTTTGAACCTTCCCCACAGCATGCAAACAACATGCTGGTGCGATGACCAAATTTCATCTCATTTGCGAGTTGTTGAGTATGATGATGTGGATCATTGTGTTTAGTGACTCTCCATGTTCAGGAAGACCTTCGGGATTTGAGGAAGAGCATTTAATGTCAAAACAATCCTCCTTAAAATGAAAAATAATATTCTTGCCATACTCTGTTCAATGGCATTATACCCATACATGATTCAAATGTTTCTGGCTGCCTCCACTGCTGTTACTACTTTACTTGACTCGAACAGAAGAATGTGTCAGAAATGTACTGATTTCTCCACTATGTACTTCATTTTCTAGAGTTCAGGGAATATTCAATTTGCAAATTGAAAAGGCAACCATCAGGCTCAAATTTTTTAGTTTTCATAAGCAGAAAGGACAATCCTGCTGGGAATGGATAACAACTGCCAGGAGCTCCCCAGCATTGCCATTTTCAGTGCTCCATTGCAATGTGCAGACTGTAGCATGTAGAATCATTTGTTAGGGATACGATTCTAGTTCATCCTCAGCTTAGGAATTCCAGAATGACCTCCTCAAATGAAATGACCATTGTTAGCAACTTGCCACATATTCATCCAGCATTTTAAGAAGCAGTCAGATTCTCACTGACCGTTGAAGACCTTCTGCAGGTGCTTGCCATCTGCCACCCAACCCATATGCAACTGCCAGGCTCAGCCCCACCCATCCAAGCCTGCCAGGTCCACCAGACAAATTTTCCTCTAGGTGGGATGTTACATCCAACCAATGCAACCACAAATTACCATCATTCAGCTACTGTTTCACCAAGCACTAGCACCGGCCATGTTATTTTTGCTACACAGAGTATGATGTCCATGGTAAAACTGGACATAATGCTGATGTTTGCTAGTCATCACTTAGACTGAATGAATGTAGTGTTCATTTGGACACACTGGATTGACTCAAATATGGTGACTATGTTCATGGCCCAGATGTCTTCCACATAAAGGTCCTTCTCTCCATCTCTAATAGAGTATTGGCATTATAGAAGGTCATCAATGGCATTCCCAACACTTTTCAAATATATATTGATTCCTCCACCACCACTGTGAATTGGGGTAAGTGTAGACACCTTGGTTCACCAGCACTTGAACCCTTTGTAAAACAACTGAAAATCTACAGTAATGACACCACTGACATGAAGGGCCAATTCAGTGCTCAAAATTATGTATCAAGCAACATCACAGTCAGTCCCAGTTTCAGTTGTCAACTCAAAGAGAGCCACAGATATCTTGTGTTTTGATCTCTCTATGATCTGGGTGCTGAAGTCTGCAGTTTGGGGAACCACATCCAACCTTATGTACATGGTGCTAATCTTCAAGAACTTTTTACAAAATGTGCCTCAGTGTTTACTACCCACATCTGTCATCTGAAGCACACACCTCCTTGCAGCCCTCAGCAACACCTAAGTTTTTCAAGGCTCAGAAGTAGAAAAGCTTTGCCTCAAGATACAAAGGCTGCAAAAGGAAGGAATTGTGAATCCAGTAGCCAACAGTCAATGGACTACTACTACTACTACTACTACTACTACTACTACTACTACTACTGCTGCTGCTGCGGTAGTTGAAAAACTAAATGTATCCTTGAGAATCTGTGGACATTTCATGCCCACAGGCAGACAAATTGTGATCGACATCTATCCTATCATACAGGCAGAAGACATCATAAACTTGCAGGTGGCATTCTGTTCACAAAAGTTAACCATAGAGGTGCCTATTTACAGTTACCTCTAGATGAACACTGCAAGCATGTATTAGTCATCAACACCTCATCTGGTTTTTTTTCAGTACAATCACCTGCCTTTTGGCATCATCAATGCACCAGCCACATTTCAATTATATTTGGAACACCTGATGTAAGGAGTTCTGGGTACAGCTAATTATCTAGATGATATCCTACTGGGAGATGAAGAAGCTTGCACAGGATAGAGTAGCATGGAGAGCTGCATCAAACCAGTCTCAGGACTGAAGACGACAACAACATCCTCATCACTGTCAGAAAAACAAAGGACTTTTCAGCCCCAGTTTGGAAGCTTTATTTAGTGCTCTCTGAAAAGGTACCTTTAAGTATGGCACAGCCAAATAATGTTTTTTGTGCCACATGTTAAATATCTATTGCATATTTTCAGTTCTTCAGTGATATGCCTGCCTCCCCATCTTGTAGATGCAATCAATGGAATACCAAACAACTGAAAGCAGTGTTGAATCAGTTGAACTACTACCAAAAGTTCATTCCCCATGCAATGTCTATCGCTGAAGTACTTCATAAGTTAATTCTGAAAACTGTTAAATGACATTGGTCCCCTTACTTGAAACAAGGTTTTTTGGGACTTATTGCACTGCTTCAGCCAGTGTGCCTACAAGTTGCTGATTGCCAGGTCAAATGCATCTAATTCTGTCCTTGGGGCTGTTCTTTCTCACAAAATCAATGGAAAGGTGGGTCTAATTGTGTCTGCCCCAAAAACTGACACTTACACCACTACAATCAGAGTCAAATAGGAAAAGAGGCTTTGGTCATCACTGTTGGTCTCAATGTATGACATGATTATGTGCATGTCCAATGTTCTTTTAACAGATCATAAGCCACTGTTTAATGCTGATGCCAGCATATCTTTGAAGACTGCCTAGCCCTTGCACCACTGAGTACTGTTCCTTTCTGTGTGCCGTTACAACATCCATTACTGCTCAACAGTGCAGCACGGAACTGCTGATGTGTTATCACATCTTCTGGTGGTGGCAAAATCCCAACTTTGGCACTGCACTTGATGTCCACTTCTGCATAGGTGCAAAGTTGGGGGCGGCCATCAAACATTTGCCAATAGGTAGCACAACTATAATTCACTGGCACCAGAGGATTCTGTCCTCTGTGACAACATCTAGTTTGTGAAACGTGGGATGGATTGCAAACTCTTCTAGCATCTGGAGTTTCAGGTATTTTGGCATTGTTAGCATGAACTGTCAATTCACAATGGTATTTCCTTCCTGCACAAAGACAATGACCACATCAGGATCATCATCCCACAAACTCTCCAATGCCAGGTATTGATGTCACTCCACCAGGGTCATTGAGGAACTGTTACCACCAGAAACTGTGTTGAAAACACCTGAGGCAATATTCATTGCTCCTGGATTCATCTGGATTTCACTGGGCCTTTCCTGGGCTCCTTTTTAGTTGATGCTAGGAACAAATTTATCTATGTTTTGTGGGTGCAATTGACTTCATTGGCAAAAACCGTGCAAGCCTTTATCATTTTTTCCACTGAGGGGTTACTGGAAACCATTGTCGGAGGTAACAGGCCTCAATAATGTCGGCAGAATTCTGACACTTTTTTGAAGAGAATGGCATTCGTTTGGACCATGTACAGCTACTCCATATGGCTTGAAAAGCCTGTTGTCCCTTTCAAAACACAGATGTCAAAGTTGCACCATCATCATGGTCTAGTCTCCTATCGCTCCACACCACAGGACAGGACAAGCCTGGCAGCAAAACTGACAACAACAGTCCCAGCACTCCATAATCAATTTCTCCAATCCTAAACTCCCATCCCAACACCACTATTGCTATACCCTTTGTGTAAACATACGGGCACTGGTTTTCTCTAGGGCCACCAACAATGGGTGCTGGCTTACTTCACTCACCACACTAGCAGGGCCATGTTGATATCCAACTATCAGATTGCCCTAGCCACCACAAGTACCTCAATTAAGTACACTCTCACAAGGCCCCTGCAGCCCCAGTGGAAGGTTTCTCCTCATTTCCTGTTCCAGATCTGATCCACACCACATCTGGGAGTGACAGCCCCTGACAGTGTCTCCCAACTGTTTCATGCCTTCAGCAGCTGACATTCATTCTGATAGACAATGACAACAGTCTAGTGGATTCATTACATCTTCCAGACACTGACAGCAGTGATGTTAACATCCTAGACACAAAGATGTGTCATCATATCTCCACTGGATGTGGTTGCTATGTCTAGGCAGGTAGCCCACAAACTTGACAGTGCCACATGTGTTGGTTACACATGAGAGCACAGGGTCCACAACAACAAGATGACAAAAAACATGCATCCATATGATATGATAATAACAATAACATGAGGTGTGTTATAGAGAACAACTTTATGCCACCACTGTGACTGCAGGTGCTTGCCTCTCTGACAGAGTGCAGTGGCTTTGCCCATAGGAGATGCAGCCAGAATTGAATTATTTTATTGTTCTACGTCATGTGGTTGCATATATTTCATGTCCAATTCATCTACTCATCGACACTTAAGCCATTGCCCAGCACTTGTCCTGTAGTTGAGCCAGCCTGCCAGCCTGTGGAATCCTGCCACAAGAATTATTTGTAGCTGCAAGCAGTCTTTGTCCTTGTTATGCTAAGACTTGGCTTCTTGACCCTCATGCATCCCAGACTTTGGTATCTCAGCTGATTACTGTGACTGTGTTCAGAGACATCCATCTCACCTTAGGTGTTTAAGACAGTCTTCATCAGATAGTCAGTGAACTAGCCATTGTAGACAAAATGCTTAACTTTTGCTTATCCTATCACAACTGTAAACTGATAAATTATTGTATTTTCTTGTTAATTGATACTAAATTTTTTTTATTATATTAGAAAGCCTATTATTTATTGCCTACCTCAGTGAAAGTTTTTCTCCACTGACCCTGTAGTGGGTCACTTTAATTGGAAGAAAACACCTTTTTGAGGAAGTGAAGTTCCACCAGTAAGTTGCTTGCCACCTATGGTATTTGCTCTGAAAACCAGTGTTGGCAGACAGGAGTATCATTGCCCTGGATTATCGCAACTAGTCATTGGACAATACAGTTCCCTGTGGGTGGGCTTCCTGTATATTCAGTGCCCTGGAATGCCATGAGGTCTCGTCTCTACATAGGCATCCAGAAACAGGAAGCAGCTTTCCTCCTCAATCTTTTTTGTAAGTTTAATGTTTTTATAAATCATGTTTATGTGATCAATGAATTCATCTAAAGTGCCCTCCATCATTACCACACTGCTTGGGTGAGTTAGGTGCTGTCCTTAGTGCAATCGCTACAGACACTTACATGTAGAACTTCATCATGACAGATGAGAGATGTATGCCCATCAGAACTCCATCAACTTGTTTGTAACAATATCTGTCATGCAGATAGTATGTTGCGACAGAAGAAGTTTAACATGCGAAGTTTAAAATATAGTTCCAGTAAAACCAGCAGTACTTGGAGAGGGAACTTAATGAATAATGAAACTACATCAAAACTCACCAATATATCTCTTGGAACCAGTTTGATTGTTTTAAGGATGTCACATACTATGCTTAATTTCTGAAATGGTAGCTGGAATGATGTGGGCAGGCACCTGATATGGTAGCCAGTTTTTGCCAGAGGCTACACCAGTGAACCAGTGGCACTAACTATGGACCTTAACAGTACACTGGCAGTGCAGTTTCACGTGTTTCACAGAGTTTTGTAGCAATTTCAAGATGCCCAGGATTGTGGCAGAATATTGATAAATCTTGTCGACCGAGAAGAATTTTGACCTCAGTGCAGCTCTTGGCAACTAGCCTTTGAAACAATAAGACATGAGATGTAGGAGTCTGTGTCATGCACTGGCAGGGCAGACATTATGTTCAGCAACATAAATAAAAAAAAACACCTGGTCCACTGTTAAACTAGTTTGGTGTGTCTCACTGCAAAACATTGTGTTCACACTTGTGTGGCAAGAAATCTGGAAAGGCTTTACTGCTTTCTTTTTTTTTTTTTTTTTTTTTAATTTGCTGTGGGACAGTATGTTGTTTCCAAAACAGATTACTAACAGTTTCTTGTCTAACATTAAACCAAGGAAGGAGGATACGTTATCCAGTTTTATCTGTGTGTCTTTATCAGACAGAACATTCCACTGGCCATTTAGTTGAAAAAAATCATTAGACTTTATTTATTTACTCATTCATTCTTTCATCCATCTGAGCTACAATGTACATTGTTATGAATGCAATCTGTGGTTGGTAAGTTCTTATCATGGAAATAACATACATAATTTCTACAATATCAGGAAAAGACAGATTGCTACTTACTGTAAAGATGACTTGTCAAGTTGCAGACAGGAAAATTGAAAAGGCACTTATACACTCACATGACAGCTCTCTCTGGCAGCTCAGACTGGAAC
The DNA here is from genome assembly GCF_023897955.1 of Schistocerca gregaria. Classification (NCBI taxonomy): domain Eukaryota; kingdom Metazoa; phylum Arthropoda; class Insecta; order Orthoptera; family Acrididae; genus Schistocerca; species Schistocerca gregaria. The sequence continues at coordinate 52,651,177 of NC_064925.1, read as the reverse complement.
GCATTCTGGTCCATGCTGCCGGAGGTGGTGGTCGTATGTTTGTAGCATACTTGCTTGTGTGAAGGAATGTGTTTGTGCTTCCTTTCTGATGAAAGCTGTGGCCTAAAGCTAATATGTAAATGTGTTTCTATTGATCCTGTCTGCAACTTAACATGGCATCATTATGGTAAGTTACAATCTATCTTTTCCTAATATTGTTGAATTCCAACATGGAGTTTCCATTGCTTGATTTTTCATACATAATTTATTACAGTTTGTATAATTTAGATAATTAACCCTATAGCATTTCTAGTTGTTTTATATTGTTAAATACTACATATTAAAGGATGCTAAGTGCCTTTTTTAGGATATTTTAATCATCACTTTGCAGTGAAATAACTGTTATTAAATAAATGTTTTTTAAACATTTGGCTCAAGACACTGGGATTGATAATATGTTTAATTCCTATTGATTATTGTTCTACAATTTCAGTTCAAAATGTATCACAGTAGTTTGGCTGTAGACTTGTTTTTCATGTTTAGATGTAAATAATGACTACCTGGCTTTCTGCTCATGTATTGAGCTGTCTGGGCCAGATTTTTCATGATGTAAATTGTATTTATGCATGACAGTCTGAATTTGTAGTATTTTAAATAGCTCCACACAATGAGACCTATTGTTGCTATTTCTTATGTTTTGTATTACCCTTTCCTGTAATTTGAAGAGTCTGCATGTTCCCAGCATTTATTCCTCAAAACATAATCCCATAACTGAGAACTGAATGCATGTATCCAAATTAGATCACTTTCAAACCATAAATGCTATGCACTGGATCTGAATGGCATAAGAAATTTTAGATATTCTCTTTGCTGAAATAATCTTTCATTTCAACTGGCAGTCTACATTCATCACCATGAATTTTATATCTTCTACACATTCCAATACAGCATTCTTGGCTTTTTAATATAATGTCACTGTGTTTCTTTTTTCAAATGGAAGTTCATAAAGTGTGTGCTCTTTATCCACTGAAGCACTGAAGAAACTGGTATAGGCATGTGTATTCAAATACAGAGATATGTAAAACAGGCAGAATATGGCACTGTGGTTCACAAGGCCTATATAAGACAACAAATGTCTGGCACAGTTGTTAGACTGGTTATCAAGATTTAAGTGAATTTGAACATGGTGTTATAGTTGACACAAGCAATGGGACAATGTACCTCCTAGGTAGCGATGACGTGTGGATTTTCCCGTATGACCATTTCATGAGGGTGCTGTGAATATCAGGTATTCGGTAAACACATCAAATCTGTGACATCACTGTGGCTGGAAAAAGATCCTGCAAGAACAGGACCAATGATAACTGAAAATAATTGTTCAATGTGACAGAAGTACAACCCTTTCCCACATTGCTGAAGATTTCAGTTCTGGGCCATCTTCAAGTGTCAATGTGTGAACCATTCAACAAAACATCACTGAATGGGCTTTTGGAGCTGAAGGCCCATTCATGTACCCTTGGTGACTGCATGAAACTACACTTTATGCCTTGCCAGGGCCTTTCAACACCGACATTGGACCGGTGATGACTGGAAATGTTGCCTGCTTGGACAAGTATGTCTGTTCGCCTGCATCCATTCATGTCCATTGCGTATTCCAATGGACTTGGGCAATTCCATCAGGGCAATGCAACACCCCACACATTCAGAATTGCTACAGAGTGGCTCTAGAAACACTCTTCTGAGTTTAAACACTTCCACTGGCCACCAAACTCCCCAGACACAAACATTATTGAGCATATCTGGGATGTCCTGCAACGTGCTGTTCAGAAGAGATCTCCACTCCCTTGAACTCCTACTGATTTATGGACAGCCCTGCAGGATTTGTGGTGTTGCTTCCCTCCATCACTACGTCAGACTTTAGTCGAGTCCATGCCACATAATGTTGTGGCACTTATGCATGTTCGCAGGGGCTGTTCATGACATTAGACAGGTGTACCAGTTTCTTTGGCTCTTCAGTGCGTTACTCTACTCTTCAGTGACAGGTTATGGACATCTCAGAGTGTCATTGGATTTTTGTAAACTGTGTTGCTGTTTTCTCTGTGATCAGCAAACAGTATTTGTCTCCATTCATGACACACTGTGCGGAAGCATTAATGTAGATTAGGAAAACAAAGAGCCTAATATAGTGCCCTGAGGATGCATATATCAATATATTTTTGTTTTGGCAAGTGGGTTGCCAGTATATGTATGTGAAATTCCAACACACTGCAACCTGTTTTCCTGGTAAGAATAAATCTACTTATTTTTGCAAATGTCTCTAAGATATGTAATAAAATTCTGTGGTCAAGAGGGTCCAAAACCTTTGAAAGATCCATAAAAATGACACTTACAGGCTCACCTTTGTCCCGTCTTCAAGAACAACTTTCATATACTGACTGTACTACTTCTGGACCTGAAACTGAATTGTTACTACAAATAACAGTTACACCTAGATCTACATACATAATACAGAAGCAACCACACCATGCATTGTGGAGGCTTCCCCGTAACACTAATAATCATTTCCTTGACTGTTCTACTCACAAACAGACTAAGGGAAAAACAACTGACTACTTGCCTCAGTATGAGCCCTAGTTTCTCAAATCTTATCTTCATGGTCCTTACGTGCAACGTATGTTGGCGGCAGTAGAATCATTTGGGAGTCAGCTTCAAATGTCAGTTCTCTAAATTTTTTCAATAGTGTTTCTTAAAAAGTCATCACCAACCCTCCAGGGATTCCCATTTGAGTTCCTAAAGCATCCTGTAGCACTTACATGTTGTTCAAACCTACTGGTAACAAATCTAGCAGCTCATCTCTGAATTGCTTTGATATCTTCCTTCAATCCAGCCTTGTGAAGATCCCAGACACCCTAGCAGTACTCAAGCAAAGTTCATACTAGAGTCCTATATGTGGTCTCCTCTGCAAGTGAACCACACTTTCCCAACATTCTCCTAATAAACCAAAGTTGACCATTTGCCTTCCCTGCCCCAACTCTCAGATGCTCATTCCATTTCATGTCACCTTGCAGCATTATGCCCAGATATTTAAATGATGTGACTGTGTCAAGCAGGACACTACTAACACTGTATCTGAACATTACATTTCCTACATCTGCACTAACCGTTAACTTACATCTTTCTACATTTAGAGCTAGCTGCCAGTAATCACAAAAACTAGAAATTTTGTCTAAGTCATCCTACAGTCAATGATGATGTAAATAAAATAGAAAGAAACTTCCACATGGGAAAAATATATTAAAAACAAAGATTCCAAGACTTACCAAGCGGGAAAGCGCCGGCAGACAGGCACATGAACAAAACACACAAACACAGAATTACTAGCTTTCGCAACCGATGGTTGCTTCTTCAGGAAGGAGAGGGAAAGACGAAAGGATGTGGGTTTTAAGGGAGAGGGTAAGGAGTCATTCCAATCCCGGGAGCGGAAAGACTTCCCTTAGGGGAAAAAAAGGACAGGTGTACACACACACACACACACACACACACACACACACACACACACACACACACACACACACTAAGGCAAAGCAATGATGCCTTTAAATGTGATGCCTTTAAATATGTCTGCTTGTGTCTGTGTATGTGCGGATGGATGTGTGTGTGTGTGTGTGTGTGTGTGTGTGTGTGTGTGTGTGTGTATGTGCGGATGGATGTGTGTGTGTGTGTGTGTGTGTGTGTGTGTGTGTGTGTGTGTGTGTGTGTGTGTGTGTACACCTGTCCTTTTTTTCCCCTAAGGGAAGTCTTTCCGCTCCCGGGATTGGAATGACTCCTTACCCTCTCCCTTAAAACCCACATCCTTTCGTCTTTCCCTCTCCTTCCTGAAGAAGCAACCATCGGTTGCGAAAGCTAGTAATTCTGTGTGTGTGTTTGTGTGTTTTGTTCATGTGCCTGTCTGCCGGCGCTTTCCTGCTTGGTAAGTCTTGGAATCTTTGTTTTTAATATATTCATCCTACAATCATTTATCTTTGACACCTTCCTGTACACCACATCATCATCATCAGCAAATAACTGGAGATTGCTGTCCATCCTGTCCACCAGATCATTTATGCTTACACAAAATAATAGTGAGCCTATTAAACTTCACTAGGGCACTCCTGACATTACCCTCATTTTTATGTCTGCCTGGGTGGCAAACATAAATTGGAATTGGTAGCAGGACATGACCATGGTGTGAAGCAAGATCTGATGGCCGAGAAAAGATTAGTCTCAAAGTAAGGTGCCAGCGATCAGGAAGATTACTTATCTTTATTCTCCACACTGAAGCAGGCACCATTTATTGCTCTCATAGCAAGTAGCTATGTAATTAAGTTCACAATACAATTCACAAATCGACAGTGCAATCCAAATTGTAACTAAGTTCTAAGTCCAAGGTAATCATATAATATCTATACAATAACACTTTGACATTGACACAGCTAGTGAGCAAGAGTGAGTGGCCATGGTGTCAGGTCTGTGCTCCCGTTACATCTTGTGGCTATAGAGGGAGCTGCAGCCAACAACTGTTGAATAGCATGACGTCTTCTGCCGGAGATAATGCCATGAATCTCCAGTGGTCGCGAAGTGAAGCTAAGGCTGACCACCGCGGATGTGCGGCCAGGCTGAGTGGCGGCGGGGCATGCATGATTCAGTTAGGTCTGTGGGCATAGCACTCATCTCTGATGAACTCTCATGAGGATAACATACTGTGTTCTATTACTTAAGTCTTCAAGCCACTCACATATCTGGGGAACTATTCCATATGCTAACACCTTTGTTAACATTCTGTACATCATATAAAAAAAAGGGCAAGCTGAGTTTCACATGAGCCATGCTTTCTAAAACCAGAGTGATGCATTCTAAAACCACACTGATTCATGAACCTAAGATTCTTGACCTGAGAATATGTTCAAGGAATCTGCAGCAAACCATGTAAGGAACATTTATCTTTAATTCTGCAGATCTCTTCTTTTGCCCTTTATACATACAGGAGTCATTTTCCTCCAGTCGCTTGGGACTTTATGTTGGATGAGACATTTGCGATAACAGTAAGGGGCCAGTGCCATAGCGTACACACTATAAAACTGAACTGGGATTTCCTCTGGGCCTGGTAACTTATTTATTGTCATATCTCAGTTATTTCTCTATTCAAGGGGTGCTTATTGCTATGTTGTCCATACAGGAATCTGTTCAAATCAAACAATGCTATCTTTGTACGATTCTCCTGCAAGAATGATTGCTTAAACACGAGATATGAAACTCCAGCTTCCATTTTGCTATCTTCAGTTGCCACATCAGACTGGTCAACAAGCGACTGGATGGCACCCATACACCTGCTTAGTAATTTTACAGAGGATCATAATTTTCTTGGGTTCTCTGGCAGATCTTTTGCTAATGTATAATGGTGGTAGTAGCTGTATGCTTTGCACATAGATCTCTTCACAGGCACACAAATATTTACTAAACCTTTGCGTGTTGTCATTTTGTGTGTTTTGTTTTGAACTGAGAGTGCAACAGCCTCTGCATCCTCAGCATTTTCCAAATTTTGTTGTTAAACAGTGGTGATGTCTTTCATGCCCTTAATCCACTTACTAGGCACATAGTTCTCAAAGCCACAATTTACAATCTGTTTAAACTTTGCCATAATTCCTTTACGTCCACCTTACTGAAACTAAGTGATATCAATTAAATGTCTAAGTGAGATCAATTCAATGTCTAAGTGAGATGCTAAGAACTGCTTATCTGCTTTTTCTAGCAGAAACACTCTCCTAGCTTTCTTGGCTGATTTCATAACTTTTGTAACTGCTATAATGGCATCATGATCACCAATGATTCTATACTGACACTGTTGATGAGGTCCAGCCTGTTTGTAGCTACAATGTTTAAAGATACTTCCAGTCCATGTGGGCTTCCAAACTAGCTGCTGAAGGCAATTTTCAGAAAACATATTCAAAAGTCCTTTGCACAACTTTCTGTCTGAACTCCCTGCAATGTATCCATAGACATCTCAGTCTATTGTCAGTAGATTCAAGTCACCTCCAACTAGTATTGCATGGTATGAGATTTATGTGCCACTGACCACAGACTTACTTTGAATGACTGGTGCAGTGGAATTGTTTTGCTGGTAAAAACATTCAACAATATATGTTACATATCACCATATAACTTCACTATCACATTTTGTCAACAGCATCATCCAGTTGGTCTTTCTGATACATGTTCCATGGCTCACCAAGTACCTCAGAGCTATCTACTTTGGGTTTTAGCCAGCTCTCAGTCCCAAGAATAATTTGAGTGCAAGAACTTTCCTACAGGGCAGTAAATTCATGAAATTCATAATGAATATTTCAAAAATTTGCTAATAAAATTTTGACAGTTGAAGTGTCTTTACTTTAAAGTAGTATGACTTCCCTTTTGCATTTCGAATGGTGAGTGTTCATCAGAGTGCCTCAAACTATCAGCTGGCCTAAAAAACACTCATGTGCACTCCACGAGTAATATGCTACCCATGTAGCTGCTTGCTTTGTGTAATGCACCCCTGTACTATCAAGAAGAGTCCTACAAATTCCCACCTGATACTGCAGGTCTAGAAATCTGCAGTCAAGGCTGTCCCAGAGTCATTTAGGCAATTATTTAGTACATTTAGTATTACTGTTTCTATAATTTTGGAAATGGAAGATGGTACTGAAATTTGTCTGCAATTTTCCACATCACTGTTTTTGAGTAGAGATAATAATTTTTCTTGCTTCAGGCATATGAAAAAGTAGCCAGACTTTAATGATAAATTATTTCTTTCTGTTAGTGGTAACTGAGCATTCTTTAAGAACACAAACTCAGATTTACCTAGATCTGTATTTTTTTATTTAATTGGCATATTATATGTGCCACCGAGTTTGCTGGTTGGTCACTGTTGAATGAGATATGTGCCGGGAAATTTCTGCCATATTATCTCAGCAATGCTGCTGGAGTATACATTAACATAGTTTGTGAAGTGAGGTGGTGGTGTCCAACATTGGTGTCTGCCAGATAATGATCCAGACTGCTTTGCTTATACCTAAGACAGAAAATTTTTTGGTACATGTTGTCACCTGTGTGTTTCTTTGTGAAGTTCTAATAGCACACAGTTGTTTGGGATATGCTTCCTCAGATTTTAGTTTAAATAATGTCAAAAATTTATTAAATATTTTGTGCACATTTGTTCCTGGATACCCTCCTCCCCACTTTTCATATTGTAAACGGACTGCAAATTCACCAAGGTCTAATTCTGAGGAGATCCTTTTGTATGCACTCAATTTAGTATACTTTTATGCATAAATATCTGCTTCTAATAACTGATAGATGGACTAAATCTTGAACAAGGGTATGTTATTTTTATCTGTCAATACTTAGGGCTACATTGTGTATTACTGAAGAAGAATGTTTAGTAAGACTACTTAGGCAGTGTCTGAGTGAAAATATGCCATACCTGCACAGTGTATTCATTTAGGAATTACAGGCACTATATGACTTTGCAGTATTAATATTTGCATCACTAAGATTAATATACTATTTTTTGACTGGATATTTTACCTAGACCATGGGTTTTGTGAAAAAGATGTCTGAATCATTACAAGAAGATCAGTACATACAAAACATAATTATTATTTTTTTAAAATATTTTGTGCTGTTATCTCAACAGAAAATAACACAAAATGTTTGTCATCACTTGATGTTTCTAGAATAAACATTTAATTGTCCATCTGAGTTGTGTTTTGCAACTGTCATTCAAATTCATCTCGTATTGTAACATGGTTTTTTTTTTTCCAGATTAGCTACGTCAAGACGAGGCATTTTAAGTGGACTGGCTGATTTTTCTGTACATCCTGTTGCCTTTTTGGATCTCTCTGTACTGAAGGAGATTTCACTAGATCTTGGCTGTGTGGTCCACTTACTACAATCAGTTTTTGATCCCCTATTTACATGATGAGTGCTGTAAAACTTTTAGTTGCTATTTTGAGTTCATTTTTGCACATATTCCTGCCACATACTATCACAATGTATTATTTTTGCCCCACACAATTGATGCTTTTACAGCACATAATTTCCTGCAGAATTGTTCCAGGTTTCACAGCACTCATAATACTGAGAGCTTGCTGGTAACAAAGAATTCCTGCAGTTTGTCTTTTATGGTTACCAGAAAGCAAAAACTGTATTTATTAGAAGATCTTTAATCTTAAATTCACTTGAGCCAAGCTTAGATTTTCCATATTTCTTTGATTTGTTGTACAACTAGTTGTGTCTAAGTCCTTCATCACTTTGAGGCCTTTTTCCACTGTTTCTAGCACTTTAACTTTACAGTTAGCATGAACACTTCAGTCATAGCTACATAAATGCCACATGTTCTGCGGTATAAACAAAATATATTTTGATATCTTTCTTCACTAAGCAACACAAATGACACCATTTTTGCATTACCGAGAATATTCTACCACCACCTGGCATGGTTTTGTAACATGACATGCACTTTATAGATATGTAAAACACTCATACAAAAGAGAGAAAAAGAAATCCATGAAGGAACTACCCGAATGAGGCACAAATCATCAGATGTGAAGTGCATGTACAGACAAACGAATGATCATAATTTCACAAATATTTCATGATTTATTCAAGAGAAAGAGCTCCAAATATCGAGCAGGACAGTAATGTGTTGGGTCACCTCTGGGCTTTATGGAAGTAATTATTTGGCTTGGCCTTGATTGATTATCATTGTATGTCCTCCTAAGTGATATAATACTGAATTGTGTCGAAGTGGTGCATTAGATCATCAAAATCCCAGGATAGCTGGATGGCCCTATCCAAAATGCTGCAAATGTTCTCAGTTGGGTAGAGATTCAAAGACCTCGCTGGCCAAGGTAGGGTATGGCAGCCATGAAGACCAACAGTAGAAACTCTAGCCATATGTACCCAGAGTGATTGCCATGAATTGTAACAATACAGGGCATAAAAAACTGCTGACGTACCACTGTGCTGTAAGGATGCCACAGAGGACACCCAAAGGGTTGCTGCTTTGAAGAGAAATGACATTCCAGTTGTCAGGCCGTATGGCAGGTGACAATCGGTTTGGTATCCCACCAATGTCTGGAGCGTCTCCAGACACTTTTTGGCCTGGAATCCCATAGACTGATATAGAACTGTCTGCAGTGGTGAGTTCCACTTTGGACTGAGCCTTGATGATCAGTGAAGACATATCTAGAGACACCTTGGAGAATGATGAGATACCAACACGACTGTGGCCCACCATAAAGGCCGACAACCAGGAGAGACAGTCTGGGGAGTCATTTCTTTTCATAGCAGCATCCCTTTGTCACCTGTGGCTCACTTACAGTTGTTTCTGCTGATCAGGCAGTTCAGTGACCCATGATGGCTGGATTACAGCTCTGGGTTCGGTCTTCTGCTTCAAGTTCTGGTATAATTTTAGTCACTTCCAGTTACACTGTTATTGAATAAAAGGACTTACAACAGTAACATTTAATGATTCCCAAGAAAGATATCTAGGCTGAAGACCACAAATAACTTACCAGGATTTTATCTCCATGGCAGTCAGGATTTTGCTGTCACTTCTGTACACTACCTCAAGACATAAGCAGGGAGAGGAAGTTTGAAATGGTGATCTTGTGAAAGAGACTGCTCTCCCAGTGTCTGGTTATAGGCTTCATGGCGCACTCTCACCCCTTGAGACTCTGAAAAGAAAAAGGTGAGACTGATTAATATCAACTGGCGTTGCACATCCCAAGTTAAATATTGATTCAGATCATCGTTCTGAGAGATGTACCAGGATACTTGTTTTGAGTCTTGACCAAGGACGTCTTCCTTGCATATCATTGTACAAGTAAGCACTGTAGTTTGTTTAACCCACAAGTACTAAAAAAATTCATCTGTCTTGTTGTGTCACGCTATCTTTTAGCAAGACAGGCATAAATCCCATAAGAAGACAGCCACAAGATCATCCTTCAGTGTTTTTTCCTCCACACCTATAGAGTCCCATTACCTGGAGCAAAACACTATCAGAAATGTCCACTGCAGTCTTCCTGCTCCAGTGACTGCTTTTAGTACGAAAAGGTACAAGAGGGTCATTAGTCCATCTATAACATATCTCTAGCCAGCAGGGCTTTTATTTATTTATTTATTTATTTATTTATTATTTGTCCCGTAGATCAAATCAGTACAATGGCTTGTACAACTGATATGGGATAAGTCAATACAAATATACAGTTTACAGGAGTCTAAAACAGTAAACAAGAACACAGAAGAATGATTATTTTACATTACCTACAAAATTATGTTACTTAAAGTTACAGCTTTACAGAGAATTGTTACATGATGTGACAAAATTGACTTAACAACATTCAGCTTTGATACATTATCATGCACTAAGACAATTTTGATTCCAAATATTCCTGGATGGTATAAAAGCAATATTTTATTAAAAGAGACTTCACTGTGTTTGAATTTATTTATTTCTTGGATTTCTTGTATAAAAGTTGGAAGATGATTATATAATTTTATTCCCATACACTTGACACTGTCACTGTACAGTTTTGTTGAGTGGGTAAGTATTCTTAGAGAGGTTTTTGATCTTGTGTCATAATTGTGGTAATCCATATTTTTGCTAATTTTGTTGATACTTTTTTTGGTAAAGAATAATAATTCTAGTATGCATTGGCATGGGAGGGGCAAAATATTTAGTTTCTTAAATAATGGTTTACAAGTGTCTCTTTGTTTTTTGAACATAATTGTTCTGACTATCTTCTGCAGTTTGAATATCTTGATTGATTCAGAATTTTGGCCCCAGAAGATGATTCCGTAGCTAAGTACAGAGTGAAAGAGTGCATGGTACATTGTGGTTAGGGTACTTGTGTTAGTGACATTCCTTATTGATCTAATCATGAAGCATACTTTACTAAGTTTTGTGCTGGTAACATCAATGTGCCTTTTCCATGTGAGCATTTCAGTAATAGTGACGCCCAAAAATTTTATTTCATTTTCAAGTTTAACATTATTTTTTTCCAGTGATATAGTTGGTAGTAATGGATTTCTGTTTTGGGCCGTGTGGAAGGTTATTCCAATTGTCTTTTTTGCATTTAGCAGCAGCCTGTTACTTTGAAGCCATCGACTTATTTGATCTGTGGTCCTATCTATATGAGATTGGAGAATTTGTTCGGGTGCAGATACGAGTATAGAGGTGTCATCAGCAAACAAAAGGGTTTTTGTGTTTGGTAGGCTGTGAGGAAGGTCATTTATGTAAAGTAAGAACAGCAAGGGGCCCAGGATGGAGCCTTGGGGAACGCCTTGCTTTATGGTATGCATGGAGGAATGTACAGTGCTAGCTGTACCTGAGAGCTTAGTTTCATTTAATTCGACATACTGCTGTCGATCTTCCAGATAGCTTTTAAACCAGTCATAGGCATTTCCTCTTATTCCATAGGAATGCATTTTTTGCAAAAGTATACTATGATTAACCATGTCGAAGGCCTTTGTTAGATCTAGGAAGACACCTATGGCTGGGAGTTTTTTGTCCACAAGCTCCAGTGCATGATCTAGAAATTCTTGTATTGCATCAGTTGTAGCTTTCTTACTTTGGAAGCCGAACTAAGCAGGTGACAGGATATTTTCTTTGTCTAGAAAGGACATGATTCTTGTGGCCATTATATATTCAAATACTTTACTGAAAGTTGAAAGCAGTGCAATGGGTCGATAATTACTGGGATCCTCACTGCTTCCTTTTTTGTGGACAGGTATAATTTTTGCAATTTTGAGCATACCAGGAAATGCACCATTCAGGAATGAGAAGTTTATTATATGGGCTAGGGGTTTACTGATAAAGTTACTGCAATTGTGAAGGAGGAAGCATGGAATTTGATCTTTTCCAGCAGATGAATTTTTTTTTTAATTTTGCTGTGAAGTGTCTTTTCTATTTCAGTTTCAGATGTAGGTCTTAAAAATAGAGTCTCAGAGCGTAAGTTTGGTTCTAGTTGTAAGGGACAGCTATTTTTAAGATGGTTAGCCAGGTTTTCTACTGTTTCTGTAAAGTAGTTATTGAATTCCTCTGCTGTTTCTTTCCCACTGGAGACTAATTTTCCATTTATTTTCAAGCTAATATCACTTTGTAGTTGTTTTCCTCTATTAGTATTCATATTAATAAGTTGCCACATGCTTTTGCTCTTATTTGATGACAATTTGAGGCACTTATCATTCTGTAGCTTTTTGGCTGCATTTACTACGTTCCTTAATATCTTTTTATGTAGAGTAAAGTATGACTTAAATGCTTCACTACTGCCTAGTTTGGATTTGCTAATGTCAAAAAGTTCTCTTTTTCTTTGTGATGATCTAATGATTCCTGGGGTGATCCAGCTGGAGAGTTTCCTATCTTTGTTGATACATTTTGCTTGTAAGGAAAAGTGGCAATTAAAATAATAACAGAAAATATCCAAGAATGCTTCATATTTGCTGTCTACTGTTTGAGCCTCATATACATTTTGCCAGTTTTCATTTTGTATATCAAAGAGGAAAGTATGCATGTGTGTTTTATTGAAGTTTCTCCTCTCGTTAAGGACGATACTGAATCCAGCCTGTGATCGCTACACAAAAATGTATATGATGCCTGGGAACCGAGGGAACAACATAGGATGTTTCAGGAGCCCAGTTGAAATACAGTGACCTCTGGAGATTCAAGAAACTCGCTGATAAACTAGTAGTAAGTAAAACGTTTTAACAAGCAGTAATGGTTTGCACCCCCAGTGGATTGACTTTGCTTCTAAGTAATGGTACCATTATGAAGAGAAATGTACTGAAAAGTTAAGACGAAATATTTAATAGAATCAACAGGGAAAGTATGCGTACACATGCGCACATATACAGATTTTTTATTGTCTCTCCTATAGCTCACTACTCACCCGTGAGTGAACTGGAATCAGAGCCATCTGGAGTTGGTTGGTTTGGTTGGTTGGTTTGTTTGTTTGTTTAAAAGAGAGGGTAAGGGACCAAACTACGAGGTCATTGGTCCCTTGTTCCTAATAAAACAATGCCGCAAGTGTGAGAACAAAACAGCTGATACTTATAACACAAAACGGAAAGAAAGGAAAAACCACAACAACGAAGGATAGGCAACGAACACTGAAAGGAACAAAAGAGGACAAGAAAACAAGAGAGACGCTAGAAACAGAAGACAGTGAAACAAGAAAGCAGATTACAGTGGCTAGCCGACTACAAGAATAAAAAGGAAAAGCCAGCCACTTTGCAGCACATTAAAACCACTAGAGTGGAGGACACAGAGGGACAAAGGACACGCGCTAAAACTTAGATCGAATGATAAAACCCACAATCACAAATAAAACGTAAAACTAAATCAGCCAATACGACATTGTCAAATAAAATGAGTGGCAACGAGCCCGGTAATCCATGATTTCGTCACTGGGCAATCAAAATGGGAGAGTGAGCCAGAATATGGGCCACTGTCAACCGGGCACCGCACTGACACCGAGGCGACTCTTCATGGTGCAGGAGGTAGCCGTGGGTCGCCGGAGCGTGGCCAATGCAGAGCCATAGTCAAGGCGGATTGAACAAGGGCTCTGTAGAGCTGCACCAGCATAGAGTGGTCTGTACCCCAGTTGGTGTTGCTCAGGCAGCCACTTCCACACATTCATAGTTTCCTTAATGACATGCAGTTTGTTGTGCATACTGTTACGCCATTCCGTCTCCCAAAGCCGAAAAACCCTGCGCCATAAATCAGAACGCAGGTCAGATTCAGAGATGCCCATCTCCAGATGCGGTTTCCGCATAGTCAGTCTGGTCAGCCTGTCGGCAAGTTCGTTTCCTGGGATGCCGCCGTGTCCTGGGGTCCAGACAAACACCACTGAACGACTGGAGCGTTTCAGGGCATAGATGGACTCCTGGATGGTCGCTACCAAAGGATAATGAGGGTACCACTGGTCGATAGCTTTTAGGCTGCTCAAGGAGTCAGTACACAGATGAAACGATTCCTTGGGGCATGATTGGATATACTGAAATGCACGCAATATGGCCACCAGCTCTGCATTGATACACTGCAGCCGTCGGGCAAGGAATGCTGTTCAATATGGCCTCTGTGGAGAAAGGTGAACCCAACATTACCATCAGCCATCGAGCTGTCGGTGTAAACCACTTCAGAACCCCTGAACACTTCACGAATCGAGAGGAAGTGACAGCAGAGAACCTCAAGGTTAACTGAGTTCTTAGGGACACGCAAAAGGTCCAGGCGGAGCTTCAGCCTACAGCTACACCGTGGAGGTGTACGTGAATGGACCTCGAGGAGAGGTGGTAAAGGGAAGGACTCCAGTTCAGATAGAAGCGATCTCACACGAACCGCAATCATTAGCCCTGACCTGGGCCACCTATGCGGGGGGTGAACCACCTCGGTTGGGAAAAGAAGACTACAATTAGGATGTTCAGGAGAGCTACGAATGTGTGCAACGTAACTGGTGAGCAGCTGTGCACGTCTGATCTTCAATGGAGGGATTCCAGTCTCCACCAGTACACTTGTCACCGGACTCATCCTAAAAGCTACTGTCGCAAGTCGAACTCCACAATGGTGCAATGGGCCGAGCAAACGCCATTGAACCACAAATCACATTCCCATAGTCAAGGCGAATTGAACAAGGGCTCTGTAGAGCTGCACCAGCATAGAGTGGTCTGTACCCCAGTTGGTGTTGCTCAGGCAGCCACACTGAAATGTGTGGCGGCACCAATATTTAAGAGACAGAGGTCGAACTCAGACAGTAAAGTTCCGACATCTCTGCCTCAGGCAGTAGGCATGGTGCCACCCCACAAGGGGTTATGGGAGGTAAAGGCTCTGAAAAGTAGGAAAGGTTTAGGGAGTTGATCGATCAGTGCAGCTAATACATTCAGGGGTACTGTACCATCTGGAGGAAGATATACATTGCAGACAGTTATTTCCTGCATTGGCCTTATTCTGACAGCCACAGCTTCAAGAGGGGTTTGAAGGGGTACAGAGTCACTACAGACTGAGTTTAAGACATAACCGAAAACTCCACCTGACACTCGATTATAGTCGCTATGGTTCTTGCAATATCCCTTTTAGCCGTGGAGGAGAGGGGTCTGCATTGCCGGAACGAGGTTTCCTGGAGGGCAATGCAGATAGCAGGTGTAAAGATTAACAGCTGCCATAGCTCAGCCATGTGGTGGAAAAAACTGCCGCAATTCCACTGGAGGATTACGTAACCGTGAGACTGGGAAGGCATCGAACATTCAATGAGGCAGTTTACGCCTCAGGGTCACCTGCTGCCATCGACTTTTTGCCTGAGCAGTCTATATCCATTGTGTCTGAGGGTCTGGAGAGATCTAGGTCCTCAGCAGGTGCCAGAATCTCCACCGCATCCTCAGATGTAGAGCTTGATGCAGAGCTTTTAGGTAGCGGTGGTGTGGGTGCTACCGCAATTTCCTTGGTCTTATGGGCCTTCTTTATAGATTTCTCTCTCTGCTCCTTGGATTTCACTGGCTGGGAGGACTTTACTGACTCAGTCTCCAGGACTGAGGATGAATGTGAAGCCCAATGACTAGCTGCTTTTGAGCTATTCAGCCACTGGCAGGTGTCTCCTTTCCCGCCAGCAGAAACCTGGGAAGGGAGTCACCCAAGGAACTACTCCTGGGGTTGGCGGAGCTGATGGGGCCAGAACTGGTGTAGCAGTGGCATAAGACAATGTCATACGTACAGGATGCAGGTGTTCAAAATTTTCTCTTAGCCTCAGTGTAGGTCAGTCGGTCAAGGGGCTTGTACTCCATGATTTTCCTTTGTTTCTGGAGAACCTTGCAGTCTTGTGAGCAGGGCGAATGGTGCTCTCCACAGCTGACATGGATGGGAAGCGGGGCATATGGAGTATTGGGATGTGATGGGCGTCCGCAATCTCGACATGTGATGCTGGAAGTACAGCGGGAAGACATATGGCCGAACTTCCAGCACTTAAAGCGCTGCCCCTGGGGGAGGGACGTAGGGATTTACATCTCGGCGGTAGACCATCACCTTGACCTCCTTGGGCAATGTATCACCCTTGAAGGCCAAGATGAAGGCACTGGTTGCAAACCTGATTATCCCTCTTACCCTGGTGGACATGCTGGACGAAATGAACACCTCAGCGCTCTAAATTGGCGCGCAGCTCATCATCAGACTGCACAATAAGGACTCTGTTAAATATGATACCCTGAACCATATTTAAGCTCTTATGGGGGCGTGATGGTTACAGAAACATCCCCCAGCTTGTCACAAGCGAGTAACGCCCATGACTGGGCAGAGGATGCTGTTTTGATCAAGACTGACCCAGATCTCATTTTGGACAATCCTTCCACCTCCCCAAACTTGTCCTCTAAATGCTCAACAAAAAAATGAGACTTCATCGTCATGAAAGATTCCCCATCAGCTAACATACAAGGTACTGGGGTGAATAAGATCCGCTGCCATCCTTAGCCTGATGTTCCTCACATTTTGTGGCCATGGAGGGGAATGATTTGGGGTCATACTTCTGTGCGTTGAATCGAGCTCGTGAATAATTAGAGACTGATGGTGATTCAGCATCAGCAAGAGATGATGGACTATGCTTCATCGTGTGTCATCGGCCCTGATGCCACCCACTCTGACCAGGAGTCCTGCCCACGGGCGCCACTCAGCCACAGCAATGGCCACTTGGCAAGATGGCCATTGCCGGGAGACCCAGTGCCCCAGGGGGATGGGCTTTTACCCCTTGGCATACATGGGGAGTTAATGGCGCAGGCATCAGCAGAGCAATCCCTATGTGGTCAGGAGGCTACAATCAACATGTTACATAGCGGCCCCACCACAATGGACTGGCTACCATGCTGGATATCAGGTGCAAATAAATCCAAGGTCATCGTTGACGCCAGAACCGGTAGTGCATGATGGAAAACGCATGCAGGAAGGAGTCTTCGCCCAGGAGATGGAGAATCAGCAGTTCTGCAATGTGATGACGAGAAAGTGGGCTAAAAATCTAAATGCGCGATGGACACGATGCACCATGTAAGGCGCCCTTCCCCAACTGGCTCGCTCTTTGGGAAAATTTTGAAGAATGGAGGTCAAACCCTACAGGAGACCATCACAAAGGCCAAAACGTCTTATACTCCTTTAGTCGCCTCTTACGATAAGCAGGAATACCTCAGGCCTATTCTAACCCCTGGAACCTCAAGGAGGCCATCTAGAGTTCTCTTATCGATGGCGACCTGACAAGGACTGTCTCTGGCAGTTTTGCACAGATTAGAAAGTAGAACAGTGTTTGATTAGACAGCAGCACTGCAACTGACATTGGGCTCTAGATGGAAGCTATACGGAGTGCTCTAGAATTCCCTTTACAAACTTCTAGCACTTGTAGAGGGGACTGAGAAAACAACATTGTGAACTAAAACCCATGTCCAGAAAAGTACCGTTTCCATGCTACAGCCATCTGAAAACATGTTTGAAAAGTAGGTATGGAACAGGGTAGTCACGATGGAGTGTACTTACATTGGATCAGCTGATGTCATTTGACGTCTATCCTAACCCTCTGATATGGTTCGAGCCTCATTCAGCATGCTGGCACATCTGCTCACTTTTCACGTCACGTTCGGGAACAATTAGACCAACGACTCTGACATGGATGGCTAGGCCGATGTGATTCAATTTCATGGCCTCCACAACAATTGAATTTTATTCCAACAGACTTTGGTGTCAAATGAAGAGCGTTTTATGAGACTCCTATAGACACAGAATAACGTCTGGTGGCACGAGTTGTGGTCACAGCAATGCAAATTCCAGAGACACAAGGTGTAATGGAGCGTGCGTACCACATCATTATTCATAGGTGCTGCTGTGGCATGAATACTGGCTTGGATTTGGGGAATTCTTGTGAATCTCATGCACCTATGGCTGGAAGGAAGTAGTTAAGAGACCGATTGGCCCACCAGGTGGCAGGTGCGGGCGATGTTGATATTTTGCAAACGATTCTGTGAGGCAGATTTATGACACTGTCCGCATGCTAGAAGGCACGATCTTGTAGGCACTCTATACTAGTGTGAAGTAATCAGACCAGCACACGGCACTGATGTGCTGTGGAAGATCTCATACATTGTAGTTACAACAGCGCCTGGTGACCTGTGGTTCGAGGAAAGCTGGAGGCTCAAAGCAGGCAGTCATGTGCTATATCGTTGTGTCTAGAAATCGAGAGAACAAGGATTGTTGCGGGCCAACCACAATGACCTTTTGGTAACGGATATTGGTGGCCAACCGGCCCTGAAGCTACATCCAACCTCCGCTGCACAAACACGTCATGCTGTGGTGGGGAGCTATACCGGCATGAGGAGTGAGAGGGCTTCTAGCCTCTGCTCTCTTCTGGCTGGTATCGTCCAGCAGATTGCAAGCTGCCCTCCGCAGGGGTGGGGCCGGGGAGCAAACTCGTGGCCTCTTGGGTGCAAAGTTGTCTGCTGGCACTGAACGAGCTGCCCTGAGCAGACGGTCCGATGCTTCCCTTCGGCGCTCTACATGAGGTCCACAAGCCAGACTTGAGGGAGCAGTGAGCAGTGTTCTGGACCACGAGCACAGTTAATACGCGCTCCAGCCACTTGGCAGTGGTGCGAGTGGGATCGCTACATCCGCGAGACTGGGCAACCAGACACTGACACTGCACGTTCAAGCATTTGTGTTGACACTCACCCACGCATACTGCGCGGCGCCATTGCCAAGTTCAGTGCTTGCCCGGCCTGTGTAGCTCCGATGCAATATCAGCAATGTCACACTTACCTGTGTTTCTTTGCAAGGTTAGTTGTGTGTCATCCCTCTCTCCCAAACCATACTTGTTGGTCATTCTGACATATTACAACTCCTGAGCTCAGGGGATAACAAAAATTTGGTGTCAGGAAATGGTTGTTTTACTTTCCAAGATGATACGTTGCTTCGGTAAGTGTCCAACACCATGTTTTCGTGAGAGAGAGTTGGTTTTGGTAAATGGTGAGTGAGGCAGTGGCACTCGGTATAGGTACCAGCTCAGCGCAATGTGGTGGAGTGTGTCTTAAGTTTTATTTGTGTTATTTTTTATGGTTGCTCTTGCTGTCAGAGTTAGTTGCGTGAATTAGAATACACAATGTTTAGTTACCTTTGTGAAGCCACAGGAACCTGTGGACTTATCTATGTTTAGAGGTAATAGTGGATCGGATAATTTGATGCCAGTAGATTAGATTCAGGTTTCATTCCATTGACCCAAAAATTGAGATGATGCTTGTGGGTGTGGAAAATGTCAAAAACTATAACATAAAAGCATAAAACACTTGAATATAATACTTACTACCCTGATCATTTGTCAGGAGATTGTCGAAATAGGTGAATACAATGTGGTAACTGGAAGAGCTAATATTTACAGAATTAACAAGCTGTCAGAATGAAATATTGTTATGCACTATTAATAAATTTAACATACACAAAATACATAATCTTGGCTGTTGTGTGCTATCAAAACTGAAATATAACAGACATTTTTACTTAAGCTGGTGTAACAGTCCCTGGTGAGATATTCATCTATAGAGTAGGAGGAGTTGTCTACCCAATAGTCTTTCAAAACTCTCTTTAAATTGTGCTTTATCTGAAGCCAAGTTTAATGGTTGCTGGAAATTTATTGAAAATGTGTGTTCCTGAATATTGGACCCCTTTTTGGACCAACTGAGCCTACATTATATAAACTTTTCACTTTTTGCGGAACTTTTCACTTCGACTACTTACTAGAAAATCAAATGGATAGCGTACAACAACACAAACTTTACTTTATTGAAATAATCACGTAACTTACAACATATCACAACATAAATAAAACCTAGTCCAAAATTCGCCTATGGAATGTTTTCTTTTCTCAAAAATTACGCACAGAATGTGAAACCTTCAATTGATAGCTTACAACATGTATTAATTAGTTAATTATGATATAATATTGCCTTAATTAATTGTTATTACTCAATAAAGACTTATCTTACGAGAGCTGTGAATGTGCACGACTCGTCAACCGATGATGGTCTTTTGGTTCCCTTTTTCAATTTGTCTGGACACGAGTTGCCGTAAGCCAGAGCTGTAGTAATTGTTTGTTCTGTATGTAGGCATATTCGTCATCTGTCTAGTAGCTGTACTGAGTGTAGATGGGCGGTGATTCGCCGAAGGAATCAATTTTTGTCTACTTATTTGTGTAAAGTTGAATGGTAGTTTGTGTTTTGTCTTGTTTGAAAAAATCAGCTGCATTAAGGTGGAAGTAGAGGACGCAAAATGGTGGAAACATGTGCTACTGCCGCATATGCAGTTCCTGCTTCAGCTCGGCAAGTGGCAGCGTTAACAGAGCAGTTTGAGAGAATGATGGAGAGAAGTTTGGAACTCAATCGTTAGTTAGAGGCTCATAAGTACAGTCACGATCAGTCGCAATCAGAGTCTCGAGAAAGTAAGTCTGGATTGAGTGTGCCTTCTGCTCTGTATGACATAGCAGTTATCACACTGGTTAACGCCTTCCGGGCAAGGCAGGGGAGGACATGACAGTTTTCGTTAAGGATGTCAGGGACGCTGCGGAATCACAAGGGTGGTTGGATGAAGTAACCCTGTATGTTGCTAATATGTGTTTGGCGGGGGGCGCTTATGTTGTCTACCACGAGACATATGTTCCAGGAGTGGACCGCGGGATTGTGCCAGCAGTACCAAAAGCAGAACACTGTGCGTTTTTTTTTTTTTTTTTGGGAGAAATGAAGTACGTAGTCTATGCAGTGCAACAAGTCTACGAAAGCGTTCTTGGATGGAATCCGTAAACTAAATGCAACGACATATGTGCTGACACAGAATGAGGAAGCTAATAGAGTACTGTAACACGAGGCATAAAATAGAGCGGTGATTTCTTTTTTTTTCTTTTTTTTTAATGCAAAACTTTTCGAGGTGGTGGATATGGCCTCGAAGCAGATAGTGTACCACTATATGTTTGCTTGTGAAGTCAAGGGATACAGATGGGGTCAGGAGGGGTATGTAAGGAAGCAGTGTAGGCATCCAGATTGCCATGCGTGTGGTATAGTGGGTCATCGGGCATATGAGTGTAGAGGTAGGAAGGGTGGAAAGCACCGACAAGGGAACCAGGAAATAGTATCGCTTCAATCGTTCAAAGGCAGTCCCAATATATTGTAACACAGCACAAGTTACTGCACAGACAGAATGTAGCTTCGGGGGCTGAGTGAGGTCAGGAAACAAATTTTTTGGTGGACACGCGTGCGAATCAGTTATCAGTTTTGACATCGCTGGAAAGAGGAGACAGATCACCAAGGTATAGGTTGCATGAGGTTGGCGATAATAGGGTGGAATCATTAAGTATGGCAGTAGTAGAGTTTTCAGTCGGGAAAACTAAGTTCAACGGACGCGTGGAGGTGTTGCCATGCATAGACGTAAGTTATTCAGTGATTCTCGGTCTAGACTTTCTCGACAAACATCACATTAAGATTGATCTTTTGCTACGCACAGTGGAACTCTGTGGGACTTTTAACTTCGGAGGAAACAGTTGCAACTGAGACAATGGCGCGAGGTTCGCCCAAGACGGGGGTGAGACAAACTAAATTGCTTACATTGTCAGTAAAGACCAGTCAGCAAGAATAAAATACAAGCAGCTACAGGCATGGACATGTTTGCTTGGGCGCACAACAGCACGGTCTTTAGCACACGCACGAAAACAGATTGACACGAGTGTCAGTAAAATACGCAAAGCAGGAAGATAAAACAGCATGTAAAACGCAGGTAACAAAAGTTGGAAAACTATCTGCATACCCGCACAGAACCACGAATGAAGTATTACGTCAGTAATAAAATATTAACGACATAGGATGAAATTGGTATAAGGAGCTAAAACAATATGGCACATGGAGGTAATTGGCTGACCACAAGAATAAAAAAAAAAGAGAAGCCAGTCACTCTACAACACAGTAAAACCTCCAGCCTAAGAGTTTAGGCCAGAGTCGAGAAATATAACAAAACTTTAAAACCTTAGTCGCACACGCCTCATCATCAACTAAAACAGAGGGCAGATCCCCACCAAAATCTACTCCTGCCCTCACATCACGATATCAAATGCATTCCGTTAAAAAGTGGCGAACAGAGATGTGCACACCGCAAGCATCACAAACGTGGGATCCTCTTGTAGTAATAAAAAGCTATGCGTGAGAGGGCAGTGCCCAATTCTAAGACGTGTGAGGGACACTTCATCCCGCCTGGGCAACTGGCAGGTGGAACACCAAGGCCAGGTTGTTGACTTCACCAGCTGCAGCTTATTGGCGATCACCGCTAGCCAGTCCTCATCCCACAACTGCATGCACTTTCTGACCATCGTGTGAAACCCAGCTCGCGCTATTCGTCCACGAGACTCAGGGGGCCATAGACACAGGTTCCCAGGTAAATGCCGTGTTTCTTGACTTCCGCAAGGCGTTCAATACAGTTCACCACAGTCGTTTAATGAACAAAGTAAGAGCATATGGACTATCAGGCCAATTGTGGGATTGGATTGAAGAGTTCCTAGATAACAGAACGCAGCATGTCATTCTCAATGCAGAGAAGTTTTCCGAAGTACGAGTGATTTCAGGTGTGCCGCAGGGGAGTGTCGTAGGACCGTTGCTATTTACAATATACATAAATGATCTTGTGGATAACATCGGAAGTTCACTGAGGCTTTTTGCGGATGATGCTGTAGTATATCGAGAGGTTGTAACAATGGAAAATTCTACTGAAATGTAGGAGGATCTGCAACGAATTGACGCATGGTGCAAGGAATGACAATTGAATCTCAATGTAGACAAGTGTAATATGGTGCGAATACATAGAAAGAAAGATCCTTTATCATTTAGATACAATGTAGCAGGTCAGCAACTGGAAGCAATTAATTCCATAAATTATCTGCGAGTATGCATTAAGAGTGATTGAAAATGGAATGATCATATAAAGTTGATCGTCGGTAAAGCAGATGCCAGACATATTCATTGGAAGAATCCTAAGGAAATGCAATCCGAAAACAAAGGAAGTAGGTTGCAGTACACTTGTTCGCCCACTGATTTAATATTGCTCACCAGTGTGGGATCCGTACAAGATAGGGTTGATAGAAGAGAGAGAGAGAAGATCCAACGGAGAACAGCGCGCTTCGTTACAGGATCATTTAGTAATCTGGAAAGCGTTACGGAGATGATAGGTAAACTCCAGTGAAAGACTCTGCAGGAGAGATGCTCAATAGCTCGGTACGGGCTTTTGTTGAAGTTTCGAGAACATACCTTCACCGAGGAATCAAGCAGTATATCTCGCGAAGAGACCAGGAGGATAAAATCAGAGAGATTAGAGCCCACACAGAGGCATATCGACAATCTGTCTTTCCAGGAACAATATGAGACTAGAATAGATGGGGGAACCGATAGAAGTACTCAAAGTACCCTGCGCCACACACCGTCAGGTGGCTTGCGGAGTATGGATGTAGATGTAGATATAGTGCGGAAACGACAGCCTGCAAGGGAATAGGACACTGTGCCACATCCTGTCCTCTGCAGGCCTCATTGGCAGCCCGATCAGCCTGTTCATGTCCCTGTATCCCTACATGACCTGGCGCCCAGCAGAATGACACCTGCTAAACCTGCCGTTGGAACAAGTACAGTTTGTCAAATATCAGCTGGACCAACTCCTCAGCCGGGCACAGGTTCTGTAAAGACTGTAAGGCACTGAGGGAATCGGAGCAAATGACAAACCGTTTGCCCCGAATACGACACATCCGCTCCAGTGCCTTCAGAATCGCGTGGAACTGCGCTCAGAAAACGTCAGGAAGGCGAATCCTTGTGACACGACCGGCCACACCCATCTCTAGAAGGCAAACCTGTGCACGAATCCCTTAGGGCCTCATTGCCTGCTGCCAGTTACGAAAAAGGTAGGCACGTCGGCATGGTATTGACATAAGTAGCCATCGCCTGACGTGAAGTGGCGGTTCACCAGCCTCTGCACAGAGGCTCGGTATGGGCCTTGTTCTGAATGCCCCAGTGGCCAACCGAATCCCTTCGTGGTGCTCCACGTCCAACATCTTTAAACAACAGGGTCTCGCAGACCCATACACTGTGCACCCATAATCGAGGCGAGATCGCACAAATGCCCTATAATACCGGAGCAGACAAGTCCTGTGTGCTCCCCATGTACTATGGCTAAGACATTTTAAAATACTTAAAGCATTAAGTGACCATTTTTCAGGTCCTTAAGATATGGTAACCACGTACGCTTAGTGTCAAATATGACGTCCAGAAACCTCACCGTGTATTTTAAAAGTAAGGACAGTGTCCCTCATCCTCAACTCAGGAAAGTTTAAAATGGAACGAGAAAGAATGGTGAAAAACTTAAAACCACTATTCTGTGCTCATTCATCCAAATGTCGAAGAGTTAGTTGCAGCTGACGTGTTGACGTGTTGTCGTTGCGAGGCTTGAAGAAGAACAAAACACAGAAGTCATCTACAAACACTTGACAGGACTTTTTATTATAGACGTAATGCTGTTAATAGCTATGGCAAAGAGAGTCACACTTAAAAAGCTACCTTGAGGGACACCGTTCTCCTATTCAAATCGATCATACAGGACGTCACTGAATCGGTATCTAAAATATCATGCCGATAGAAAGGTCTGAATAAAAATGGGAAGACAACCACGAAAACCTCATTCGTGAAGCTGCTCCAGGATAAGACTCCTCGAAGTAGTATTGTAGGCCTTCGTGATGTCAAAAAATATACTTAGAAGGTGATGTCAGCGTAGGAAAGCCTGTTGTATAGCCGCCTCCAGGAGGGTAAGGTTATCAGAGGTGGAGTTATACCTCCTGAGCCCACACTGAAACCGACTAAGGGGTTGCCTGGATTGTAAGATTTAGACAAGGCGGCGGTTGACCATCCGGCCCAAGGTCTTCCCCACGCAGTTAGTGAGTGCAGCACTACGGTAACTAATTGGGCATGTACGGTCTTTCCCAGGTTTTAAAAGATGAATTAAAATTGCCTCACGCCACAACTCGGGAAACTGACCTCCGCCCAAACGACAGTAAAAAGTGCGAGGAGGATACCTTTGTTTCGCCTTGTGAGATGCCGCAGCATACTGTAATGGATCCTATCGTGGCCAGGCGAGCCGCAGACAATGCAGAATCCTGCTCCCACATGGAAAATGGCCAGTTGTAATCTTCATCAGAGGTGGGCCGGAAGTGCAAACTACACCTCTTAGCAACTGCCCTATGGCGCTGGAAACCTGGATGGTGACTGGCTGTTGCAGTAACTCTGACAAAATACGCCGTCATAGTATGGGCAATGTCTCATGCATTGGTTTGGAGAGTGCTGTTTCCCATTACAGCAGCCACTGGATACTTACCACCTCTCCCATAAATTCTCCTGATGGTCTTCCGAATGACAGAACTTTTGGTGGTAAGATTAATGGTGTTTACGAACTATTGCCACGACCTTTTCTTGTTCTCTTGAATAATTCAGACACACTTTGCTCTCGCCACCCGAAAGGCTGCAAGATTCTGTGCAGTTGGCCGACACTTGAACCTATGTAGAGCTGGGCGCGTGGCCCTGATTGCAGAGCAGCATTCAGCACTCCACCAACGGACAGCTTGCCTCTTCTGTTGCCGCGTGGGTTATGGAATGGAGCAAAAAGGCGTGGTGCATCGTGATCCACCCATGCCTCGACATTCGCATGTCGTTCAAACTGGGTAACATTTTATAGTGTTCAATCGGCTCTACAGGGTACCCATTGCAATGGTTTCCTTCCAGGTGACACGCCATCTGGCAAGTGACTCCAGATCGGGAAGTGGTCACTTCCAAGCAAGACGTCGACCACTTCCCATTGAGCAAAGCGGGAGATTAATGGCAGAGAATTACCCAGTTTCTGTTCAGAAGTGAGTGGTTGTAAGACGTCGTGGTCTTCTGACCTTCATTGCTTACACATTCCGCCCTCACAATCATATTCCGCACATCAAGACGCTTCATTCGAACCCAAACTCGATAAGATAAAGTCAATGTTGTATGAATTCATGTAAACGATATGCAAATAACAAATAAATCGCAAAGGCGCATCGAGATTGAAATACTCGAGGCTGGCGTACACACACACACATTCAAGACATTCAAGACGCCGGGATGCCAGTCCCTTCAGAGGACGAGCCAGCCTATCTATGCCAACCAGTGACCGCCCACGGAGTGGACAGTGTTTGCCTGAGTGAAAGGAAGAACGCCCCCATGTTCAACTTAAGAGCAAATTCCGCTACATTGTGTGGGAGCGCCCAGCCTACGCATTCTTTACAAATATAGCACGCATTTTCAGAGATTTTCACAGTGAGATAGCAAACGCCAATGCTACAGATTTCCGGATTTGTCCCCTCAAACGAAATGTCATTCTCCTGTTTTAGAAGAGCAATGCTGATTGGCAGACGATATTTCTGACGCCTTGAGCTGAAGGTGTAATGGAAAAGACCAAAAGATATACCCCTTCACGTCTGGCGTGGAGCGGGGCCATTCCGTTGTCACTCTTGGAGCGAGAACACGTAACGGGGGCGTGCGCGCTCGTACGTGTACTCAAAGAGCGAGGAACAAGTCTGTCCTCAGTACTTCACTGGGAGAGCACCTCTGTAGACAGTGAATCGGAGTGCGACTCTATATTGAGTGCTTGCGATTAAGGGTTGTTCACTGTGTTGGCCGCCACACTTATTGTGTGGTGTGAATGGACAGAGTTATAGTTAAACGCCTGTGAGCGAATTTTTGAGTGGCATCGCAGTGGACTGATTATCTGACAGGTGTACCACGCCAATAGGTAGACTAGGGGTCAATAGGAGTCCTTGACTTCATCAAGGCATAGGGAGAGTTTGATTGGCGAAGGTCAGTCCAGATAGAACGAGAATTGTCTTATTTGTCAGCAGCGAGCGGCGCAGACAGCAGTCATCGCAGCTTACGGTATTGTGCGCTACAGCTCTTGTGAGCCCCATATTTCCTCCACAACAGTACACTTCACTGCATTTCAGTCACGACAGCCTCGACCGTACCTAGCAACATTCTAATGGATAATTATTCAAGTTGAGAAGGCACAGCTCTCAGCCATCCTGCCAAGTCAATAACAATCTTAAACTTTGAGTAGAAATTTCATTAGCGAATCCTACCCTTGAGAGGTAACTTCACATTCCGAAAAGAATCCGGAATTAACTTGTTCAATTCGTAACTAAAAGTGCCAATGCGATTTCTCAGAATGTTTGCAAAATAAATAATAATTTTCGTTAGTTTCATGTTTTTCTTACACTAACTAGCACTACTCCAGTTCCCAAGTATCCCACTAGTTACGTAAGAATTTTTGTGTCATTTCCTTACAGCGGACAACTCCAGAAGATATTTATTGCTGAAAGTTTTTCAGGCATTTCTCTTTAGAACGTTAGGAGCGTCTGTCTGACTTCTGTAGTAGTGTGGGGGCGGAGATTGTATCTAGCAGGAGTCACAGGGTAAAGGGTACATCTCAGATTAATCAGTTGCGGAGAATGACAGAATAGCAACCCACACGCTCACATGGTCTGTCCTGCATTTGGCACGAGAAGCCTCTCAATTGATCTACTCCTGGGGAAGGTAGTCGTAAAGCCCCAAAGCACATTGTGTGCATTAAAAGCACCACAGAGGATGAAGGGGCGGGGAAGCTATGTAATAAGGTCGGCTAGGGCCTCTTCATCAAGAGCATAATGTGGGGGCAAGTAAAGGGAACATGTTGTCAACATACGCCAAGTGCACTGACACAGCAACTGCTTGTAAAGTCGTAAGTGAGAGGGGCAAGGAGTGGTAGTCAGTACTGATGAAAATACCTAGGGTGTGAAAGAGAAAACAGCAGTTGAGAAGGGAGTGAGGTACCGCTGTAGCCTGTCGCGGATGTTATTCAGTCTGTACATTGAGCAAGCAATGAAGGAAACAAAACAAAAATTTGGGGTAGGAACTCAAGAACGTAGTGAAATAAAAAGTTTGAAGTTTGCCAATAACATTTTAATTCTGTCAGAGACAGCAAAGGACATGGAAGTGTTATTGAATGCAATGGACAGTGTCTTGAAAGGAGAATATAAGATGAAAATCAACAAAAGCAAAACGAGTATAATGGAATGTAGTCGAATTAACTCAAGAGATGCTGAGGGATTCAGATTAGGAAATGAGACCTTAAAGTAGTAGATCAGTTATGCTATTTGGGCAGCAAAACAGATAATGATGGTCGAACTAGGGAGGATATAAAATGTAAGGAAAGCGCTTCAGAAGAAGATAAATTTGTTAACATCGAGAATAGATTTAAGTGTCAGGAAGTCTTTCCTGAAAGTACTTGTATGGAGTGTAGCCATGTATGGAAGCGAAACATGAACGATAAGTAGTTTAGACAATAAGAGAATAGAAGCTTTCGAAACGTGGTGCGACAGAAGAATCCTGAAGATAGATGGGTAGATCAAGTAACTAATGAGGAGGTACTGGGGAAAAGAGGAATTTGTGGCACAACCTGACTAGAAGTAGGGACTGGTTCGTAGGACACGTTCTGAGGCATCAAGGGATCACCAATTTAGTATTGCAGGGAAGCATGAATGGTAAAACACGTAGAGGGAGGCAAAGAGATGAATACATTATGCACATTTCGACGGATGTAGGTTGCAGTAGTTGTTCAGAGATTAAGAGGCTTGCACAGGATAGAGTAGCATGGAGAGCTGCATCAAACCAGTCTCTGGACTGTAGACAACAACAACAACAACAACAACAACAACAACAAAGAGTTTTCTAGTTGTGTTATGGAAGACTTTGATTTTCTAGAAGACAATGAAGCAGAGCAGTTGGAAGTGATCTTGAAAATGATCTCTCCTTATAAGCGTTTTCTTCAAACTCTAAAAATATTTGGTCCAGCCTGTCCTGAACGTGAGGCTAATCTACAGATTGACACATTCCTGTGAGACTTTTTCCCCAGTGTTAAATTTGTGAAAAACTAGTGCAGAAAGAAACTGGCTGACGAACACTTGCACAGCTGCGTTCGAGTAGTAGCCACCAGTAGTAAGAGACTTGTTAGAGGACTAAAAAGCATCCCATCCTTCTCCTTGTAGTTAATAAGTCTGGCAAATAATCTGTTTTTTAATTTGTAATTTATTACTAACTACACTTCAATTTTTTTTTTAGATAGAATTCATTTTCTTTTTTACACACAGTTTAATTAAAATTTACTACATACAGGGTGGTCCATTGATAGTGACCGGGCCAAATATTTCACGAAATAAGCATCATAGCAAAAAACTACAAAAACGAAACTCGCCTAGCTTGAAGGGGGAAACCAGATGGCGCTGCCATAGGTCAAACGGATATAAACTGTTTTTTTTTTTTTTTTATAGAAAACCTCATTTTTATTACAGATTCGTGTAGTACGTAAGGAAATCTGAATGTTTTAGTTGGACCACTTTTTTCGCTTTGTGATAGATGGCGCTATTGTTGTTGTTGTGGTCTTCAGTCCTGAGACTGGTTTGATGCAGTTCTCCATGCTACTCTGTCCTGTGCAAGCTTCTTCATCTCCCATCTTTCCTTGCCATTGCCGGTCTACATTTTATATCCTCTCTACTTCGACCATCATCAGTTATTTTACTTCCTAAATAGCAAAACTCCTTTACTACTTTAAGTGTCTCATTTCCTAATCTAATTCCCTCAGCATCACCTGACTTAATTTGACTACATTCCATTATCCTCGATTTGCTTTTGTTGATGTTCATCTTATATCCTCCTTTCAAGACACTGTCCATTCCGTTCAACTGCTCTTCCAGGTCCTTTGCTGTCTCTGACAGAATTACAATGTCGTCGGCGAACCTCAAAGTTTTTACTTCTTTTCCATGAATTTTAATACCTACTCAGAATTTTTCTTTTGTTTCCTTTACTGCTTGCTCAATATACAGATTGAATAACATCGGGTAGAGGCTACAACCCTGTCTCACACCCTTCCCAACCACTGCTTCCCTTTCATACCCCTTGACTCTTATGACTGCCATCTGGTTTCTGTACAAATTGTAAATAGCCTTTCGTTCCCTGTACTTTACCCCTGCCACCTTCAGAATTTGAAAGAGTATTCCAGTCAACATTGTCAAAAGCTTTATCCAAGTCTACAAATGCTAGAAACGTAGGTTTGCCTTTCCTTAATCTTTCTTCTAAGATAAGTCGTAAGGTCAGTATTGCCTCACGTGTTTCTACATTTCTATGGAATCCAAACTGATCCTACCCGAGGTCCGCATCTACCAGTTTTTCCATTCGTCTGTAAAGAATTCGCGTTGGTATTTTGCAGCTGTGACTTATTAAACTGATAGTTCGGTAATTTTCACATCTGTCAGCACCTGCTTTCTTTGGGATTGGAATTATTATATTCTTCTTAAAGACTGAGGGTATTTCGCCTGTCTCGTACATCTTGCTCACCAGATGGTACAGTTTTGTCAGGACTGGCTCTCCCAAGGCCGTCAGTAGTTCCAATGGAATGTTGTCTACTCCGGGGTCTTGTTTCGACTCAGGTCTTTCAGTGCTCTGTCAAACTCTTCACGCAGTATCTTATCTCCCATTTCGTCTTCATCTACATCCTCTTCCCTTTCAATAATATTGTCCTCAAGTACATCGCCCTTGTATAAACCCTCTATATACTCCTTCCATCTTTAACAGTCACAAACGTACTAGTACGTGGTATCAATGTAACATTCCGCTAGTGCGTACGTTGTTTGCTTCGTTATACATTACCGGTGTTAAAATGGACCGTTTACCAATTGCGGACAAGATCGATATTCTGTTGATGTATGGCTATTGTGATCAAAATGTCCAGTGGGCGTGTGCTGTGTACGCTGCTCGGTATCCTGGACGACATCATCCATGTGCCCGGACCGTTGGCCGGATAGTTACATTATTTAAGGAAACAGGAAGTGTTCAGCCACATGTGGAACGTCATCCAAGACCTGCAACAAATGATGATGCCCAAGAAGGTGTTTTAGCTGCTGTCGCGGGTAATCCGCACATCAGTAGCAGACAAATTGCTCGAGAATCGGGAATCTCAAAAAGTCTGTGTTGAGAATGCTACGTCAACATCGACTGTATCCGTAGCATATTTCTGTGCACCATGAATTGCATGGCATGAATTGAACGTCGTGTATAGTTCTGCCATTGGGCACAAGAGAAATTACGGGACGATGACAGATTTTTTCCACGCGTTCTATTTAGCGACGAAGCGTCATTCACCAACAGCGACAGCGTAAACCGGCATAATATGCACTGTTGGGCAACGGAAAATCCACGATGGCTGCGACAAGTGAAACATCAGCGACCTTGAAGGGTTAATGTATGGTGCAGCATTATGGGAGGAAGGATAATTGGCCCCCATTTTATCGACGGCAATCTAAATGGTGTTATGTATGCTGATTTCCTACTTAATGTTCTACCGATGTTACTACAATATGTTTCACTGCAAATTGTGAGGAAAATGTTTAGTTCCATCTGGTTTCCCCCTTCAAGCTAGACAAGTAGTTTTTGTAGTTTTTTAGTTTGATACTTATTCGTGAGATATTTGGCCCGGTCACCAGCAATGGACCACCCTGTATTTACTACAGATATAAATTTATAGGTAATAAGCTAATGTAAGATTTTAAGTAGTTGTTATTTCTGTCCTAGTTGCTGTTGGTAGGTCACAGTAATGTTTAAAAACGGTACGATCTCAGAAGCTTCACGAGTTTTTTGACCAGTGGTTCACAGAATCGCCATACACAGCGCATTATCTGGAGTCTAGAATCACACCCTTGACTATCTGTCTATGAGGTCAACAACTTTTCCGATGCTCCCAGTGGCATTCAACTGTATATGGTGAAGTGTCATAGTGGTAAAACATTCAAGCGGACGACGGTTCAACTTCCTGGCCTTACATTCAGATTTAAAGACATCACGAAAGCGAGCGTTAACTGTGTCTGGGACACTATACAATTTCCGAGAGGTGGACTTGGTCTTATTTTACATAGCCATGTGATATCACTATAAGATTGAGAACCTCATTAGATGCGCTTGCGGTGGTTTGTAGCTACACGAGCACATTTCACAATGAGGTGTCAGTCACACTGGGGCAGGTACGCACGGCTGGACACAGCTCGTATGTTCCGTTAGGATCGCTAGGGAGAAATCAGCATGTGCTATTCTGGAGTAGATTTCTATAGCGCAGTCTGTGACGTTAGTATCCATAGGTATAGTGTCAGCAACGGTTAAACACACATGCGGCCCAGAGATGTTTCACGTATGGGATCAGTGTGAGCGCGCCTTGGAGTTCTGTGGACAGGGGTGTGTGCTGCAGCGCACGTGATCGGGAGGATGTGGCGTCGGAGGAGGAGACACTGCGGAATCGGGTCGCTACGGGCAGGCTGGTTGCTGCAGCCCTAATCTGCTAGGCTGAGGGAGGGCAGCCCATGGACGCCAGAGCGGTCACAGCCAGGGTGGGGCCGGCGGCGGGGGCGGCGGGGGCTGCGTTGGGAATCGAGTGGTGGTGTGTGTTTTTTGTTAGCGATCTTTTGTTTAAACTGTATTCCATCTAGTTCACTGACCAATAGAATGCACTGAATTAAAGAAAACTACCCCATACATGTGAAAAACATCGATTTAATTCATTTGCATGCATTTTTATATCAACGTGTTGTTAGCAGTACAATAGTTTAGGGGAGGGTGTGCGCGAGTGGGTGACATGGAACAGAACAGCAGGTTAAGTGGAGCAAAATAGAGACTTATGTCCAGCACAGATCGCGTCCTCTTACTGCCAGTCCCTAGGAAGATGTGGTGGTTGGGTGACTTGGGTTAGTGGAGGTAGTCCGAGTGCCCATTCTTTCCCACCATTTTCTTAGGTTAGTGGAGGTAGTCCGAGTGCCCATTCTTTCCCACCATTTTCTTAGGTTAGTGGAGGTAGCCCTAGTGACCTTTCTGTACTCCGAAAATTCAAATTTCCCGCCAATCCCTAGGAAGAGGCGGCGATCGGATGTCTTGTGTTAGTGGAAGTAGACCAGTTGCCCTTCCTTTCCCGCCATTTTCTTAGGTTAGTGGAGGTAGCCCAATTGACCAATTGTACCTCCAAACTCCAAACTTACCGACAATTCCCAGGAAGAGGTGGCGGTCGGGTGACTTAGGTTAGTGGATGTAGCCCAAGTAACCTTTCTTTTCCGCCATTTTCTTAGGTTAGTAGAGGTTGTATTGTCCTGATGGAATTTGAACTTCCCACCAGGGGGCATGGCACTTTTCTGTCATGTTGGATTATGGTATCGTGACGAACGTTTTGTGGCGCCCTGTGGGGTAGTGTCCCCCTGGGGTGGGGGGTGACATCATGGCCCCCATCTTGGATGACGTCATCGTGACAAAACTTTTGTGGCAGTCTGTGGGGTAGACACGGCCTTGGGGTTTGGTGACGTCATCGCCGCCATATTGGATAATGGTACTTTGGGGTAGTATCCCCCTTGGCATAGTGTCCCCCTTGCGCCAATACGTATCACACGTTCTCCTACTGGACCTATGGAAGAGACAGACTCCTTGACTTGGTTATTCATTTGAACTCCATACAGCCAAACATGAAATTCACTATGGAGACTGGAGCAGATGAAAGATTACCATTCCTGGATGTCGTGACGAAGAGAAGAACTCATGGCACCCTCGATCACTGTATGTATTGGAAGAAAATGTAGATTGGCTTGCATTTGCATGCAGATAGCTGCCACCACCCTTCACAGAAGAATGGGGAACTAAGTACACTAGTACACAGGACACACACACTGTCAGATGCAGAAAGGGTACCGCAGGACCAGTAACATCTTAGAACTGTATTCCGAAAACATGTTTACTCAGAATGGTAGATTAGGTGCGCTCTCAGCCCCACCACAACAGCACAACCGGTGGAGATGAAAGGCACATTGGAAGAGGCAGCCACTGCCTTTGCATCGTACACTGGCGCACTACCGGGAAAAATCGGACGCATGTTGGAGAAGCACCAAGTAAAATCTGTCTTTTGTCCGCCAAATAAAACAAGAGTATTATTGGGAAGCGTCAAAGATGATCTCGGTTTGCGGAAGGCCGGCGTAAACCAGATTCCGAGTCAGTGTTGAAAGACATATTGGGCCGACAATGTATGGAGTCGAAGATGGTTGCGGAGAACACCAGAGGCTCTCTCGATTGACGTATCCTTACAGGTCAGCAGTCGGAGAGCACTGCTGGCCGAGAATCAGGCGATAGAGTACGATCGTACCAGGATATTGACACAAACTTCCAAATACTCGGACAGCGTCGTTAGAGGGGCCACAGCAAATTGCACGAGGGATGTTCCCGCGGAGCGGAGTGTTCGGGTGGTGGTTTGGGGGAGGGGGGGGGGGGGGGGGGTGAGGGGATGTAAGTTGGCAGCGCGCCCTCAGGAGTTCAGTTCGTTAGCGCACCTGGAGATGTTGACGTGTCTGATCGCCGAGGTATTGTGTCCGTGGCACACTATGAAGCGGCACTACACCCGTGCACTGTTCGAGCGAACAGGAGTTTCGATACCCGTTAGAATTCCGGTTTTCAAGTGGGGTCGGAGGACAACAGCACATAGTTACTATTTAATAAATTTACTTTTATATTTAAAAATTGAGAGGGAGTATTACTGCTACTGGACAACGTGCAGGTTTCCATTACAGCTATACATCAGCTCTCGCCAGAGAAAGCTCTTTCTGACTACCACTCCACTCTTCTTGCACTATTCGGTTAGTGGCAAGAAAACTGTATTTGCCCCCGCTTCGAAATGTTCCAATATTCCCTGCATTTGGGTCACAGCAATTAGTTTTTGTAATTAAATCGTGAGGAAATAGCTGCACGGAAGAAAACTCACTTCATCTTGTGGAGTTCAAACTGAGAAAGTTTTAATTTTTTTGAGTTAGCTACACCCTTATGATACAATGCATATTAAAGGGCTGGAAACTCATTGGACTAAATACGCTGACAGTGGCGCCGTTACAGCTGCTGTGCTGCAGCCCTCGGTATTCAAGCCTTGGGATTTCCTCTGAAAGTTCAAACCCCACAATTCCTTTTATAACCAAATTAACTATTATTCCTCCATGTATCAGGATATGTCCTGCCAGTCTCTCCATTCCAGAACTTCAATTGTGCGATAACCTTACTTTCTTCCTGATCCGGTTCTCTCTCTTCACTGGTTACCCAAGCTACCGCTTGGTTATAATTAAACTTTCCCTATTTAACACGCTATAACACGGAAATTAACTACTGTACGAGTACCAAACTTGGTAGCATTAATGTTCAGAGTATGGGGTGCATTATTTCCGTACGTCACAGCCTCACCGTACATTTACAACTACGGTCCCCACGTGTCATGATCAGTCAGCGTGGCTCACAGTCTCTCACTCCTGACCAGTCGCAGTGCACTTGTTGACGTGTCACCGTGAGCTTGGGCCAAAGGAGCAGGGCATTACTGGTGAAGCGGTATTATCAAAGTAACAGTAATGCTGCAGCTGCACTTCGAGAACGTCGCCGGCTGAAAGGATTACGGAAGGGTTCTCTTTCTCCACCTGCTGTGCGGGGCACGGTGAAGAGCTTCGAATTAACTGGAGAACTGGGCGTCGCTCCGGGAAGAGGCCGATGACCAGCTGCACCACAGGTGGCTGACGAAATCGCTGTTGCTGCGGCAGACAACGCTGCACGCAGTTCTCGATCGTCAGGCTGTGCGCGTGCTGTGTCACGACAGTTGAAAATCTCTTATTCCACTTCCAATCAATCTCAAATCGTATCTGTACAAGACCCATATCGTACAGGGGCATGCACCACAGGACTTACAACCATTTTCTTACTGCATTTTCTCGCAAGGATTGAAGTTGACTACGGCTGGCCTGGACCATCCTACGGACAGACGAAGCTCATTTTTCTCTCACAGGTGAGGCGAACACAAAGAATTGCCGAATGTGGGTATCTTCACTTCCAGCCACGGTGCATAAAGTTGAACTGTATGGTGAAAGTGTCACCGTACGGCGTGGCTTCATGGCTACGTCTATCATTCGCCCATTCCTTTTTGAACAGGGTGGCACTCAAGGACCAAAGACGTGCAGTGAGACTGGTCAGCGTTAATGTGATATGCTTTGCCAGCACGTCATACCCACCCTACAGGAGAGAGAGAGGCACTGAACTCAACGGCTTTCATGCAAGACGGGGCTCCAACGCACATAGCTCGTGAAATTCACTTGCTTCTGCGAAACAGATTTGGAAACGATAGAATTCTCAGCCGATCGTTCCCAAATGCTTGGCTGGCACGGTCACCTGATCTCTCTGTGATTTCTGGTTGTGGGGCTACCTGAAGGACATAGTTTACCAGGGGAACATTCACACATATGTTGATCTGAAGATAGGTCGCCAGCATACCTACGGACATGCTTCGTTATGCTGTGCTGAATGCAATCCTGCGCTTTCAGATTCTTCTGTACACTGGTGGGCGCCATACTGTGCCTCTTTTATAGAAGTAATGGTACCTGTATGTAATGGTACGATTTATCGTAGCAGAGTCCTAAAAGTGTTTCAGTTGAATTAATGTCATTGACATTAAAGCTACCAAATTTAGTACTCGTACGATCGTTTGTTTCAGTGTTATAACGTGTTAAATAGGGAAAGTTCAATTATAACCACTCGGTACTTAGTTTTCCGTTGCATTCTTCGTTAAAATAGACACGTCATTCTCCTCTTATCAGCCCGTAATACCACCATACAAGCCTACACCTTAGATAAGTACCCGCAGAAGAGACATACTAAAACTTAAATTTACATGTTTTGTCAGCTCTTCGTTTTTCAGAAAAGCATATTTTGTAATTACCAATTTGCATCCTACGTTCTTTTTAATTCTGCCGCCCTGAGCTCCTTTGCTGCCTAAACACGAGAAACTCATTTTATTTTTAGCGCTCGTTTCTTAGTTCTATTCGCCCAGCATCGTCTGACTACACATTCCCGACACACTGTCGGTTGGAACAGCGACCAACACAATCGGAACAAAATATTTGCTTTGGTCTATAGTTGCAAACAAATGACGAAAGTGTGACGAAAATATGATGAAAATATGACACACTATAAATTACGCGATGGGTTTATCCGAATTTTCATAGTCAAATTAAAAGTGGAAAAATGCTCAAATAAAGTATTAATTAGACCAATGTGCTTGAAAGAAGTTTGGGCAATTAAGAAAAACGTAATTCCTGATTTGAGGGAAAACAAATATTTCATGAACAGCTGCTACTACCTACGTAAATGGAGTGTCAAAAAATTATTCTCTTTAAGGACATAGCGGTTTAGCACATGAAAAATTGCACTGGTTTTACGTATATTTAACTGTAAAAATGGTTTCCTTCGAATCCTCTACTAAAATTGGGAGATTTCAAGAACGGAAACGATAGGAAGGCAACTTAGGTGTCAGGAAGTTCATCTCCTGCAACTTTAACTGTTTTGTGCATAAAAGGCTACATTGGTGCGATACTTTATTTTTAAAATGGCTTCGTTCGAATCAAGTACTACATATAGGACATTTCGAGAACTTTCTGAACAATCTCTAAAATAAAAATTGAAAAAAGTAATGATTAGATGATTTGTGAAACGATCTGTCCGAAAGTAAGAAATAAAATAGTTTAGGGAAACACTTGACACAGCTTTGAATGATACTCGAAATATCTACAGCAAATGAGGAAGCGCATTCTGTTTCCTGATGTTTGAAAGATTCTCTATTGAGAAATTTTTGAGACTGAAAAATTGTTGGAAACTTTTTTCCACCTGCTGGCATAAAAGATAGAAATATTCCAAAGCCACCACACAAAGTAGTCGCACACTGAGACATCAGATGACCTCGGTGGCCAGCTAGGGCCGCGGCCAGACTGATCTCTGCTAACTGCTCTGTCAAGCGTGACGATTGTGTAAATGTGCCGGCCAGAGTGGCCGAGCGGTTCTAGGCGCTACAGTCTGGAACCGCGCGACCGCTACGGCCGCAGGTTCGAATGCTGCCTCGGACATGGATGTGTGTGCTGTCCTTAGGTTAGTTAGGTTTAAGTAGTTCTAAGTTCTAGGGGAATGATGACCTCAGAAGTTAAGTCCCATAGTGCTCAGAGCCATTTGAACCATCTTCTGACGACTGACAACATTCCTCCCATTGTCCTTAGTATTTTCCTCTGAGTTCAGGAGGCTTCTCGCTAGATGACAGCAGTTGGCAGTCATAGATGTCAGAACGCTCAAAAGAAGGTTCCTTTGGTAAGATGTATGTGCCCCAGCAGCTACGGAAGGATTCATAAATTTTAGAGGAAGTGTTCTGCGATTTCTTCCTAAGTGGTCCTCGTACAGTAGGCAGCATCCACCGGACGCCTGTGAGGAGTTAAAAATTGAGGATCTCACCATTTGTTACTGTTGGACTCCGACAATGACAGCATCCAAAATCTACATCTGGGCACAGTGACGGGGATGTGAACCCCTTACTTCAGGAATGTAAGCGTAGCAGCTTCACCACTACCCAACGTCGTACCTTGTTACTAGAAAGCTCAGTCTTTCCATGGTCAGTGCTATTGTGTTAGCTACTAAATCGGCGCGCACAACTTTGCCAGATACGCGCTGCCCTGGCGGCTCCGGGGCACACTTGATACTGAAGGTCCCCTTCCGGACTTGGAAGAACCCGCATATCTTTTATCT
Organism: Schistocerca gregaria; assembly: GCF_023897955.1. Classification (NCBI taxonomy): domain Eukaryota; kingdom Metazoa; phylum Arthropoda; class Insecta; order Orthoptera; family Acrididae; genus Schistocerca; species Schistocerca gregaria. The sequence goes on along the minus strand of NC_064925.1, from coordinate 52,612,390 downwards.
GGTCCGATATTCTATACGGGTTACTTTTATCATCTGTCAACAATGACGCGGCCTATCCTCAGGCTTTGAGCAAATCTTGCAGACGTGCTTGCACGCAGGTGCGTCAAAAGCTACGGCATTGCGTGTTCAACACTTCGAACATACGAGCGTCGCTTTGTAGCACTGAGTAAACGTATTTTCTCACAGCCTTCGGCATGGCCTGGGAATTTTCAGTACACATCTACAATCACATCTACACTCCGTAAGGGACATTTGTATAACAATGTCACTTTTGCGTTTTCCTGCTCCAGTAGCGTATGGCTTGCGGGAACAACGATTGGCGGTAAGCATCCGTGTGTACTCTAATATCACTGATTTTATCTCCATGGTCTTTTCACGAGGAATGTACGTAGGAGGAAACAATATATTGATTGACACTTCTAGAACTCTGAGCAGTAAACCACACCGTTATGGAGGGAGGAAGCCTCTCTTGCAGCTTCTGCAATGGAGATGGCTCGGCTTGCTTCACGAACCTGTGACGGAACACGTTGCTCTTCTTTGAATCTTCTCTGATCCCTCTATCAGTCCTGTCTGGTACGGATCCCAAACTGATGGGCGCTATTGAAGCATATATGGAACGTGTTTTTTTTTTAGTCTACCTCCTTGATGAGTGGATTACACTTCCTGAAGATTCTTACAAGGAATGTCAGTCTGGCATCTGCGTTGCTTACAGCTAGCTTGGTGAGCTCTTTCCACTTTAAATAGCTCCGAACACATCGTACCAATATTTAATGACAGTAACTGCAACCAGTAATTGTTCTGCAATCGTGCAGTCGCATAGCGAAAGGTCTTTCTGTCCACCTACACTATATGATCAAAAGTATCCGGACACCTGGCTGAAAATGACTTAGAAGTTCGTGGCGCCCTCCATCGGTAATGCTGGAATTCAACATGGTGTTGGCACACCCTTCGCCTTGGTGGCAGCTTCCACTCTCGCAGGCATGCGTTCAATCTGGTCTGGAAAATTTCTTGGGGAATGGCAGCCCATTCTTCACGGAGTGCTACACTGTGGAGAGGTATCGATTTCGGTCGGTAACGCTTGGCACGAAGTCGGCGTTCCAAAGCATAACCAAGGGTGTTCTATAGGATTCAGGGCAAGACTCTGTGCAGGCCAGTCCATTACAAGGATGTTACTGTCGTGTAAACACTCCGCCACAGGTCGTGTATTATGAAGAGGTGCTCGATCCTGTTGAAAGATGTAATCGCCATCCCCGAATTGCTCTTCACCAGTGGGAAGCAAAAAGGTGCTTAAAACATCAATGTAGGCCTGTGCTGTGATAGTTCCACGGAAAAGAGCAAGGGGTGCAAGCCCCCTCCATGAAAAACACGACCAAACCATAACACCACCGCCTCCGAATTTTACTGTTGTTACTACACACGCTGGCAGATGACTTTCACCGGGCATTCGCCATACCCACACCCTGCCTTCGGATCGCCGCATTGTGTACCGTGATTCGTCACTCCACAAAACGTTTTTCTACTGTTCAATCGTCCAATGTTTACACTCCTTACACCAAGCAAGGCGTTGTTTGGCATTTACCGGCGTGATGTGTGGCTTATAAGCAGCCGCTCGATCATGAAATCCAAATTTTCTCACCTCCAGCCTAACTTTCATAATACTTGCAGTGGATCCCGATGCAGTTTCGAATTCCTGTGTGATGGTCTGGATAGATGTCTACCAATTACACATTACGACCCTCTTCCACTGTCGGCGGTCTGTCAGTCAACAGACGAGGTCAGCCTGTACACTTTTGTGCTGTACGTGTCCCCTCAAGTTTGCACTTTACTATCACGTCGGAAACAGTGTACCTAGGGATGCTTAGGAGTGTGCAAATTCGCGTACAGACGTATGGTACAAGTGACACCCACTCACCTGACCACGTTCAAAGTCCGTGATTTCCGGGGAGCGCCCCAGTCTGCTGTCTCACGATGTCGAATGACTACTGAGGTCGCTGACAGGGAGCACCTGGCAGTAGGTGACACCACAATGCACCTAATACGAAAAAGCATGTTTTTGGGGGTGTCCGGATGCTTTTGATCACCTAGTGTATTCACAGTGCGCCAGATTTGTTTATGTTTGCCACCAGTTGCTACTCCCAGCACCATGTGTCGACCCTCTGCAGCTCTCGCTGCATTTCTCTTCAATTTTCCATCGTTGCGACTTCTCTATGTACAACAGTGTCATATACGAAAAGCCGAGGGAATTGTCGACGTTGTTTATTGTTATTTGTGAAAAGTATCGGTTCTACAACGCTCCCTTTGGCCACGTCCGAAGTTACTTTTACTTCGGAAGACTTATCGCCGTTCAGAACGACATGTTATTTACTGTTTGCTAAAAACTCTTCGATCCGATCGCACAGCTCATCTGATATTCTGTACGCTGGCATTTTGTTGATTATACAGCAGTGCGGTCTTGCATCGAAAGCCTTCCAGACGATAACATACACGGAATCTATCTGGGTGCCTGCATCACTTGGTTTCCGGGACTCGCGGAGAAACAGAGCGAGTCAGGTTTCAGGCAATCGTCGTTTTCGGAATCCACGTTGACACCTAGAGAGGAGATTTTTCAGTGTCTAGAAATGTCGTAATACGCGAATGAATGTCTAGTTTGCTTCCTAGTATCTGCGTCTTCTCGTTGCAGAACATTCCACGGTAGAAGTGAACCGTTCTTACCGACACCGGCCAGAAGCTCACACTCCCGACCGCCATCCGGAAGCCTGCCACTGTTGTCGACGTACGAACCTGACAGAGCTCCAGAGACATTGCCGGGAACGTTCACTGGCGGACTGGCGTCAGTTCGCGGATCTGCTGCATATCAGGTCAGTCTAAATAACGGTCGCTACTCTCGCTTTGGCCCGCAAGAATCGGTTAAACTTATCACTACTCCATTGTCAATAATCAAGGCCCATAGCAATCCAACCACTTTGTGAAAAATTCCGATATCCGACCAATGGACGGGAATAAGTAGAGCGCTTGCAGTCGTCATTACACCAGCTCCAGCTGTCAACTACCAATTCCTGGCAACAATCTACACGTAACAAACAGATACTATTTCGTACATAGATCAGCCACAGCTAAAAAGTACATTGTTAATATTTAAGATTCTCCAAAACCGTTATTCCCTTAAAACGGTCTCAACAAATCAATGGGATCCACAGTGAAAGAAGCTGTTTTGTAGTCCTTTAGTGGGAACACTACCGATTTCACATCGGTCATGCCCTGTCTATTGAAATGCAATTTTTTTAGAATCAGATTTTATGAAAAAGGAAAATCTCTTAAAATTTTTGTCAATTAACTGAAAGAATTAAACAAAAGGACAACCGTTACATGATAGCCCTCGCACAATCGTGAAGTTACGATGTCCCATAGTTTAGTTGTAAATCGACAATGTTAATCCATTATAGGCTGCAGTCAACAGTAAAATTGACATTAAACACCAGCAGGTAAATGTCGAACTGTATGCATGGGGTGGTAAGACCTAACACAAAATGTAGTTACAGCTATTTAAAAAATTATGGCTAAAGCTTGTAAAAATTACGAGAGTAAATAACAGCAACCTGCCAAAAGTAGTAATGCATTTCAAACTAAACTAAACTCCTCCCGAACAGGCCGTGAAGGCCGAACTTTACTGACCGGCCGCCGTGTCATCCTCAGCGCATGGGCGCCACTGGATGCGGATACAGAGGGGCATGTGGTCAGCACACCTCTCTCCCGGCCGTATGTCGGTTTCTGAGACCCGACCCGCTAATTTTCAATCAAGTAGCTCCTCAGCTTGCCTCACAAGGGCTGAGTGCACCCCGCTTGCCAACAGCGCTCGGCAGGCCGGATGGTCGCCCATCCAAGTGCTAGCCCAGCCCGACAGCGCTTAACTTCGGTGGTCTGACGGGAACCGGTGCTACCACTGCGGCAAGGCCGTTGGCAGTGATGCATTTCAGGCTCACCCAAATTTGGTTAATGGTGGATATCCTTTAATGCATTACTTCTTTTGGTAGGTTGCTATTACTTACTTTCGTACAATCCACAAGACCTTATATACTGCGGACACTTAAATTTTTTACACGTTTTAGCCATAAATTTTAATGGCTGTGTGGGACTCGCCGCACAAAGAACAGATCACACACAGTGTATTTAATGTGTTTGAAACAGTACGTTTACTCTTTGGAATTGCAGGCTACCCTTAGCCTTGTTAAGTTCACTTTCAACAGTTTGTAAGAGCAAGTTAAGTGAAAGGGAAAACTTCCTTTGTAGCATCCCCAAGAGTGTTTTCGTTGTCTAAAATGATGAACCTTTGACCCCGAAAACGCAGAAAGAGTCACATGCGGCAGAGACTACACAGGGTCATGTGGTATCGTCGTATCAGGAAGTCGATAGAGCTCAAGCCGCACGGCAGCTGTTAACGGTACTAGCGGATTTGCAGAAGCAGTTTGACGGCGTTGAAGACGCAATAGAAACACACGATAGCGGGAGACGTGCCCACGATCGCTGAAAGAAAACAAAGATTCAATACACAGAAAGGCCAACAAACACGAGTAAGTGAAGCCTTGAACTGAAGTGCAAACTCCACAGTTCTTGCCTGAAAAACTGGAATTATGGTTTTCAGTGTTAGTCAATTCTTTCTGGAGACAAAGGCTAGGTCTGACGTAAAATTCGCTGTAGCAGTAAACGGTTTGGACGCTACAGGTGTTGCTATGATCGCCGACGTCATACTGAAACCACCACAAATCAACAGTACACATAGCCAAAAAAACGATAATAAGTCGGTTGTGAAAGTCATAGAGCAACGATTGTAGAAAGTATTGCAGTATTGCGCAACGAGCAGATAGGCGACAGAGCAGCTGCAGAATTCTGGCGACGTTTAGGAAGTATCGTCAGTGAAGAGGAGTTATCAGACGCGACTGTGCGACACGGGTGGATGGCATAGCTGCCAGTTAAGGTACAAGCAGCTGTTGTTACCTGCGGCAGTACTCACATCGACGCGGTAATTCCGGCTGCAGACAAAGTGTATGCGACGCTAGACAACACAAACGCATAGAACGCAATTAATTTGCACGAGGTAAGTAACACGCGAGAGACTATGGTTATGCGAAAATAGCGACAAAAGGATGTTAACAGGCGGTACGAACACTTGAAAGAGCAGAGAGAAACAGACTGCAGCACTGAAAGTAAGAATCAACAATATTATAAGAAGAGGCAGAATTCACCATGTTGGTATGATCGGCGTTTTGAGGAGCGGGCTGCGGAGATCAACAAAAGCGCCGCACTGAAGCACTCGGCGACCCAACAGAACAACAAGTGAATGCCAGTCTCCTAACAGTGTCACGCAGACTGTAGGTGAGATATTAGGGCGGATCGCTACTATCTCGTCGATTCGGGCTCCTACGTTGGCGCATTACCAGTGGGCACATAGAAAAAAGAGCGTCAGCCAAGCCTACTCACGTCGCAGCTGAAACAATTCGCCCAAAGCGATGTAGGGACATCGAGAAATACAAGTGGATCCCGGATTTAGGCAAAAAGTTATGTAGAATTTCGGGCTGGCACACATCTCGGAGGCTATCCTGAGAGCCAACTTTTATTTGTCAACAGGGGACAGATAAAAATGGGCGGCGAGGTCGTCGCAGGATCTCTGGGCGAAGGGCTGTGAGCACCTAGTGTAGTGGAGAACAAGTAAACGCAGTGCTGTAAACCGCAGTACACCACATTAGGACCACACCAGGACGACCGGTCTCACGACGGCCGAGAAGACTGGCTCCTGGTCGTTTCGCGGCAGCCAAGGCGGAGTTCCAAGGTATACTAGAAACGGGCCTCATTCGCAGGTTGGATAGCCAGTGAGTAAAGAAAAAGGATGGCACTACTGGGATTGTCGGGCCCTGAACAAACTCACAGACCCAGATCCATACTCAGTTCCAAACATTAAAGACTTCACAAACGTACTGGCGGATGCACAATATTCGGCGCAATCGATTACAAGAAGGCATACAGCGAAATACCACCGACGAATGAAGACATACTACATTTGCATTGTTCGAGTTTTTACGAATGCCCTTCGGGCTAAAAACTACTGCACAGACGTGACAACGTTTTGTGGACGAACTCCTTAGACGGCTGAATTTTTGCTTTGCGTACCTGGACGACATGTTGGTTCAAAATGGTTTACATGGCTCTGAGCACTATGGAACTTAACATCTGATGTCATCAGTCCCCTAGAACTTAGAACTACACTCCTGGAAATTGAAATAAGAACACCGTGAATTCATTGTCCCAGGAACGGGAAACTTTATTGACACATTCCTGGGGTCAGATACATCACATGATCACACTGACAGAACCACAGGCACATAGACACAGGCAACAGAGCATGCACAATGTCGGCACTAGTACAGTGTATATCCACCTTTCGCAGCAATGCAGGCTGCTATTCTCCCATGGAGACGATCGTAGAGATGCTGGATGTAGTCTTGTGGAACGGCTTGCCATGCCATTTCCACCTGGCGCCTCAGTTGGACCAGCGTTCGTGCTGGACGTGCAGACCGCGTGAGACGACGCTTCATCCAGTCCCAAACATGCTCAATGGGGGACAGATCCGGAGATCTTGCTGGCCAGGGTAGTTGACTTACACCTTCTAGAGCACGTTGGGTGGCACGGGATACATGCGGACGTGCATTGTCCTGTTGGAACAGCGAGTTCCCTTGCCGGTCTAGGAATGGTAGAACGATGGGTTCGATGACGGTTTGGATGTACCGTGCACTATTCAGTGTCCCCTCGACGATCACCAGAGGTGTACGGCCAGTGTAGGAGATCGCTCCCCACACCATGATGCCGGGTGTTGGCCCTGTGTGCCTCGGTCGTATGCAGTCCTGATTGTAGCGCTCACCTGCACGGCGCCAAACACGCATACGACCATCATTGGCACCAAGGCAGAAGCGACTCTCATCGCTGAAGACGACCCTCTCCATTCGTCCCTCCATTCACGCCTGTCGCGACACCACTGGAGGCGGGCTGCACGATGTTGGGGCGCGAGCGGAAGACGGCCTAACGGTGTGCGGGACCGTAGCCCAGCTTCATGGAGACGGTTGCGAATGGTCCTCGCCGATACCCCAGGAGCAACAGTGTCCCTAATTTGCTGGGAAGTGGCGGTGCGGTCCCCTACGGCACTGCGTAGGATCCTACGGTCTTGGCGTGCATCCGTGCGTCGCTGCGGTCCGCTCCCAGGTCGACGGGCACGTGCACCTTCCGCCGACCACTGGCGACAACATCGATGTACTGTGGAGACCTGACGCCCCACGTGTTGAGCAATTCGGCGGTACGTCCACCCGGCCTCCCGCATGCCCACTATACGCCCTCGCTCAAAGTCCGTCAACTACACATACGCTTCACGTCCACGCTGTCGCGGCATGCTACCAGTGTTAAAGACTGCGATGGAGCTCCGTATGCCACGGCAAACTGGCTGACACTGACGGCGGCGGTGCACAAATGCTGCGCAGCTAGCGCCATTCGACGGCCAACACCGCGGTTGCTGGTGTGTCCGCTGTGCCGTGCGTGTGATCATTGCTTGTACAGCCCTCTCGCAGTGTCCGGAGCAAGTATGGTGGGTCTGACACACCGGTGTCAATGTGTTCTTTTTTCCATTTCCAGGAGTGTACTTAAACCTAACTAACCTAAGGACATCACACTCATCCATGCCCCAGGCAGGATTCGAACCTGCGACCGTAGCGGTCGCGCAGTTCCAAACTAAAGCGCCTAGAACCGCTCGGCCGACATGTTTGTATTTTCCACAACTACTGCAGAGCACTAAGAACATCTCAAAGTAGTCTTTGACCGAATATACACTAAGGCATAGTGGTCAACGAAGCAAAGTTCTTCTGCGTCAGACGCAGGTAAATTTCCTTGGCTGCGTCGTTTCAGCGTCTGCGACAGACTTCCGTCAGCTTAGAATATTCCAAGGATTCATAAATTTCTACCGGCGGCATCTACCAGGAGCAGCGGAGGCACAAGCACCAATGATAGCACCTCTAGCACGTAAACACGCCACAGGCCAGCGGCCACAGCAGTGGACACCGGAGCTTTCAACCAGGTAAAAGCCAGCTTGCAGAAAGCAATTTTGTTAGCCCACGCTGCAAAGAGCGCAGCTTTAGCAGACGCACCTTTAGCAACAGGTGTAGATGACGCCAGCCAGCAACCAACTGGTGCTGCCCTCTACCAGCATGACGATTGTTGGCAGCCCTTGGGTTTTCTCTCCCGCAAGCTCAAGGGATCGCAAGTCACACGGACAGCCTTTGACCGCGAGCGACTAGCCGCGTATAAAGCAGTGTGGCACTTTCACCCGTACATCGAAGCCAGACCATTCATCATATATACGGACTAAAAACCTGCAGATTTCGCCTTCAGGACACGTAAGGGTAATTGGTTCCCAAGTAAACTTCGGCGTTTTGAATTTATTGGGCAGTTCAGTATAGATATTAGAAGCATAAGCACTCCGTCTTCAGGCCACAAGTGGCCCGTCGGGACCATTCGACCGCCGTGTCATCCTCACTGAGGATGCGGATAGGAGGAGCGTGGGATCAGCACACCGCTCTCCCGGTCGCTATGATGGTTTTCTCTGACCGGAGCCGCTACCATTTGGTCGAGTAGCTCCTCAGTTGGCATCACGAGGCTGAGTGCACCCCGAAAAATGGCAACAGCGCACGGCGGCCCCGATGGTCACCCATCGAAGTGTCGGCCACGCCCGACAGCGCTTAACTTCGGTGATCTGACGGGAACCGGTGTATCCACTGCGGCAAGGCCGTTGCTGTTAGAAGCATAAGAGGGGCTGAAAATGTAGCGACAGATTCCCCTCCCCCCCCCCCCCCCCCCCCCTCCCCGGGTCCTGGGTCGGAGTCGCCTCCTATACGGTAGATTACAGGCAGCTGGCCACAGCACAGGCTACCGATGCTCAGCTAAAAGTATATTTACACAATGAATTGATAGGAACCCAGTTTAAACAGGTACAGCCAGTAGGGACTAAGGTAAAAACCTGGTCTGATATATCACAAGACAAACCCAGAGCTGTCGTACCAGAACGATAACGCAAAGCTTGTAATGTTATTAAATTTTTTATTTATTTATTTTTTGAAATGCTTAAATGGATGCGCACAAAACTGGAGTTACCGCTTAGCGTGTTGTAACTGCAGGTGGTGCGCTTGCTCTGTGTTATTGTTAGCAAAACTTTATATCAACTGAATGGGAAATGCAGCTCCTAATACCCATAAAGAAATACAATCACTGCAAAATAATTCAGCGCCTTAGATACTGAATCCTCTGGCCTCGTTCAAAACTGATAACTTTGGTCGCTGTGCACATAAGAAATAAGTAAAATTGTCTTAACTCTGAAGCAGTAACGGTGGAGCGCGTTATATTCTGCTCTCTCATGAAGAAGAATAAAATGTACTAGCTAAGGCTTAGATGTGTGCAATGCTGATCGTAATACTTTGAAACATACATGAAATTCTTTTGGCTGATAAATGAGAACATTTAAGAAAAATTCAACGTCTTTAAAAAAACATGTGGCCTGAACAGGGAGGCGGTAGTATTTGGAGTGAATTACTAACACTGATTTTTTCAATATTGAAGCTGTATTCGACGTCAAGTCTGGATTTTCAAAACCTCTAATAATTGAAAATTAACTACTCAGGAAAATTATATCCTTTTTATTAAACGAAAACCTTTCTTTGCTGACGTAGCCACAAACAGTGATATTTTTATAGCAAGTATTATCTAAGATCAGTAAAAGGCATAGAGACACCATCAAATTACATATAGCCTACTTGTGTTAACAAATCTTAGAAACATTAGAAGAGGGAAATCTGCAACTAGCCTATGCATAAAAACTCTTGACGTACATTCTGGGATTACACAGAGAACTCACTGTTACCAATTATCAGCCAAGTCATTTACACTAATGCGCAGGCAAAAGGAAACAAAAAACTAACATCTTTACCTTAACTGCGAGAAGACTTCTGCTTCCACATTTCTATTTCCGATAATACTTGTACTCGTAAAGCTTCTTTGTAATATTAATCCAGTACTCCTTTCTTGTCACAATTAAATTTACATTTCATCCAGTGACTTTACATTGCGCTATAAAGTCACTCATCATTTTCAACTACCTATTTTACGTGCGGTGTACACAAAATATTGGTATGAGAAAATTCCTACATTATGATCTAACACTTCGTGGCTTTACAGAGCACACCACAAAAAAAAAACTGCTTACTGCATCCTCTTTCGCTCACAGACTGCTACACACTCACTGCTGTGCGCCAAGCGCTCTCTTACTCCAAACACTACAATCTCAGACCAGAAGCAGTATCATATCCATAGAGCCCATCAGAGACATACATCATTTATAATATAACAGTTTCATTTTTGTTTACTTTAGTATCATTACAATATTCGGGTGCCGCATATAAATGTACCCCAGTAGACTCCTTTCAAGAGGTTTATCATGGAATTCATATTCTTGTTCCTCCTAATGCAAGCACGAGCATTAGGCTGACAGAATGGTTCGTATGGCCGGACATTTATAAAGACTGCTGCAGATAGGCAAAATCAACTGTGGTATAACAACGCACAGTAGGTAGGCATGTCCATAAGCAAGGGTAACAACAGACCGCGTCTCCCACTTTCTCTTGGATATTGTAGGACCGCTGACAGAATCGGAAGGGTGCCAACACTTATTGACAACAGTCGACCGTTATACTCGGTGGGCAGAGGCAGTGACCCCCACTGACATCTCGGCGGAGACAGTAGGAAAAGATTTCTTTAGAATAATGGATAGAAAGTTTTGGCTGCCCGTCATACGTCACAACAGACCAGGAGCGACAGTTTGACTGTTCCCAGAGCTGGCTAAGCTCTGTGGGTTCAGCCGTCATACAACCAGCTACTATCCAGCGATTAACGGAATGATGGAACGCTGGCAGAGGACACTGAAAGCTACTGTCATGTGTTACGAACACAGTTGGACCTCCGCGTATCCGCTAGTACTGTCAGGCTTCTACACCGTACGTAAACAAGATTTACGAGCTTCAACAGTAGAGATGGTATATGAGGAGACCGTACGTCCGCCGTCGGAATTTTTTTCGGCACAATCAGAACCGTCAGGAAATACTCTCCCATACTTACTGCAACAAGTACAAAGCCACATTTCGACACTTCGGCCATCACCAGCAATACGGCACGGTGAACGTAAGTTTTTTGAGAACAAAGTATTCAGCTCATGCTCACGTGTAATTCTGACGATAGATGCAGTAGGTGCCGCTCTGCGACCGAAGTATGCAGGGCCATACAGTGTCATAAGACGTGACAAATATAGTAGGCAGATACAATACAATGCAAAGACGACCAACATACAGACAGTATCCCGGGAAAGTGTGAAGTCTGCATACATAGTGGCACCAGACAACGAATTAGTTCCAGAAAAACAATGGAAAACCGCCCTCGCAATTGCAGGTAAGGCAGAAGGAGGGGAAATGGAACCCTCAACATGGCAAGCAGAACCGGAAGAAACGCCAGAAAAAGCCGGTAGTTTGCACCAGGGCCTGTCGATGCGTGCAGTACAAATATCCACATATTCCAGAAGCTCCGGTCTACCGCGGGAGCGCTGTGTGGGAATCGCCGCACACAGCGTATTTAATGTGTGTGAAACGGACGCTGTTGACTCTTTGGAATTTGACACTACTAACAGCGTTGCTAAGTTCACTTGTGACAGTTTGAAAGAGCGAGGTACATAAGAATAAAAACTTTCGTTGTAACATCGGCAAGAGTTTTTTCACTGCTAAAATAATGTACATGAAGGATCGCTATAGCTGTAACTATTTAAGGGTACAGTTTGACATTCACCTACTGGCGCTTAATGTCCATTTTACTGTTGTCAACAGCCTATAACGGATCAACATTTTCGATTTACATCCTAACTATGGGACACAACTAGCTTCCCGACTGTGTGATGACTATCATGTGAGTAAAGGTTTACCTTCTTTTTTTAAAAAAAAACATTCTGTTTGATAGATTAATGATTTTCCCTTCTTTATAAAATATTTCCCCTTTTTTATAAAATCTTATTCTAAAAAAATGCATTTTAATAGACAGATGTGAAACCGATAGTGTTCCCAGTGAAGGACTACAAAACAGCTGAGGCGATTTGAATCGTCTTCATTCACTGTGAATCCCATTAATTTATTAAGACTTTTTTTAGTGAAAAACGGTTCTGAAGATACTTAAATATTAACAAAAACGAATAGAGTTCATTGTTAACCAAGGAAGGAGTGTCACGAAGCACAGCACTCCAATTGCCACAGAAACAGATGGAATTTGTCTCGAATAACCCTCGTGAAGCCCGTGTCGTGCAGTGGAAGACTACCGACCGGCTGGCTAGTAGCTCGGCGAGCACTCACATGCGGCCCCGCCGCAGTGGCGCGCCAGCAGACATCAAAGGATTTCCTCCAGTCTGCCGTCACCACAACAAGTAGTTGTTTTGTGTGCGACGCCGAAATATGCCGAGGAGACAAAAGTGGCGACTTACCTCCTAATATCGTGTCGGACATCCTTTTGTCCGGCCTAGTGTAGCAACTCGACGTGACATGAACTCAATAACTCGCTGGAAGTCGCCTGCAGCAATACTGGCTCGTGCTGACTCTACCGCCATACATAAACGCGGAAGTGTTACCGTTGCCAGGATTTTCTGCACCAGTTCACCTCTCCATTATGTCCCATAGATGTTCGATGGGACCCATGTCTGACGATCTGGGTGGGCAGGTCACTGGCTCGAACTGCCCAGAATGTTCTATAAACCAGTCGTGACCAATTGCGGCCAGGTGATACAGTGCATCGTCATCCACAAAAATCACATCGTTGTTTGGGAAAATGGCGAAATGATGTCCATGGATGGCTGCAAATGACCTACAAATAGTCGAACATCAAGAGGAGCCAGTCCATTCCATGTAAACACAGCCCGCACCATTATGGAGCGACCACTAGCTTGCACAGTACCTTGTTGACAACTAGGGACCATGGTTTAGATAAGTCTGCGCTACACTCTAACCCCATCGTCAGCTCTTAGCAACTGAAATCTTAAGTCATGCGACCAGATCACGGTTTTGCAGTTGTCTAGGGTCCGGCCAATATGGTCACGAGCCCAGCAGAGACGCTGGAGGTGATGCTGTGCCGTCAGCAAAGCCACTCGCGTCGGTAGTTTGCTGCCATAGGCCATTAACGCCAAATTTCGCCGCACTATCCTAACGGATACGTTGGTTGTTCGTCTCATTTTGATTTATACGGTTATTTCACGCAGGGTTGCTTGTCTGTTAACACTGACAACTCTACACAAGCGCCGCGGCTCTCGGTCGTTAAGTGGAGGACGTCGGACACGGCGGTGTCTGTGGTGAGGTGTTCCCGTTCCCCGTTCAAAGGCTGCTGATTCCAGTCGTGCAGCCACTATCACGTCGGTGACCTTTTCACACGAATCACCTGAGTTATTGGAGATCTCCGAAGATGAACTCAAGAAAGGAAAGTAATGTTGTCAGAAGGAAAGATTTTTGTGATCAGCATCTAAGTATTAACAGTTTTGGTTGTAACTGTGATACACTGCACGCAGTTTTTATTTGATGAGCACGTTATTACAAGCTCAAATTCAATTATGTAAATATTTTAAAGAAAACTTAGGAAACGTGTTACTTTAAATACCTTATTTGTTAAAATATTTCTACTGCATCTGATGTATCGGATCCATTTCCATTGCTCGTTAAAGCAAGAGACGCAGCTATGCTAGTTTCATTTGGTTGCAGGTACTGAGGAAAACTTTCCTATTCCAGATAGTAATATGCTTTGTCTGCCCTGCAACGTTCTTGCAATTGCAGTGGACCAGCGCAAACAGGCGGTGAGGCAATTGAGGATCGATATAATAATAATAATAATAAACTTTGTAGTTCCGGCAATCGCCACACAAGCGTTGTATTGCGTTGTTTTGTTTTGTCGACAGTCGCCAGATAGTGTTTTGTTCTTAGTTGCACCTAGTTACTTGAGTAAACATGGCTGGCGCAAGGCTTACATTCGATGAAAGGGAGTCATTTTTGAAGTGGTATTTTAAGTACGAAAACAATGAGGTTCAACGGCAATGGCGAAATGCATATCAAACAGAGCCACCGACACGTTTAACGATTCGTCGCATTCGAGACAAATTTGAAGCCGAAGGCTGTGTTAAAGATGTACACAAACAACGATCTGGACGACCTGTAACAGTAACAATTCCACCTAACTCCCGTCGTGTGTTACAACAATTCACTCGCTCACCACAGAAGTCTGTGAGACAGCGTGCCCGTGAAACTGGAGTGAGTCGCTGAAGTGTTCGGCGAATTTTGAAGACAGCAAAGTGGAAGATCTCATGATCGCTACACGTAATGAACGAGGACGACCCAGATCGTAGAATGGAGTACTGCGAGTGGTTTACTAACATGGTGCGCAACGATGAAGAGTTTGCAGAGATGATTGTGTGGTCTGATGAGGCGCAGTTCAAACTCAATGGTACAGTGAATCGCTACAATTTGCATCTACCGAGGCGCCGAAATTCCGAACGTCCATATAGACAAAGCCGTGAATTTGCCATGAGTAAATGTGTGGTGTGGGTTGTCTTACCGGGGCTTGATTGGGCCATTCTTCTTTGACGGCACAATTACTGGTGACGTGTACTTCAGGAGCTTCAGACATCCATTTTACCTGCCATCCGAGACTTGTATGGAGACGGAAGAGTTACTTTCAATAAGATGGTGTCCCAGTCCACTACCAAAATCGTGTTAGGGCGAATCTCGACGAAAATCTACCAGGAAGATAGATAGGCTGTAGAGGTGCTGTGGAGTATCCACCACGATCCCAAGACCTAACTCCTCTGGACTTTTACCTGTGAGAAACACTAACGGACGTTCAGCGTGACTAAAGAGCAACCCTTCCGCAAATTGCTGCAGATTTAAACGCTGGGCCATCAACAAGTGTCAACGTGCTAACCTTTCAACGAAACATCGATATGGACTTTTGGAACCGAAGTCTCACTCGTGTACCCTTAATGATTGCACCACACGAACCTGGGCCCTTCAGCACCGACTTTAGACAGTTGATGACTGGAAACATGTTGTCTGGTCGGACGAGTCTCGTTTCAAATTTTATCGAGTGGACGGACGTGTACATACATGGAGATATGAATCCATGGACCCTGCATGTCATCAGCGGACTGTTCAAGCTGGTGGAGGCGCTTTGATGGTGTGGGGAGTGTGCAGTTTGAGTGATATGGGACCCCTGACATGTCTATATACGACTCTGACAGATGACACGTACTGCATCCATTCATGTCCATTATGCACTCGGGTAGTTCCGACAGGACAATGCGAGGCCCCACAGATCCATAATTGGTACAGAGTGGCTCCAAGAACTCTCCTGCATTTAAACATTTCCACTGGCCACCAAACTCCCCAGACCTGAACATTATTGAGCATATCTGGGACGTCTTGCAACGTGCTTTTCAGAAGACATCTCCGCCACGTTGACCTTTACGGATTTGTGGACAGCCCTGCAGGATTCATGGTGTCAGTTCCCTCCAGCACTACTTCAGACAATAGTCGAGTCCATGCCCTGTCGTTTTGCGGCACTTCCGCGTGCTCGTGGGGGCCCTACGCGATATTAGGCATTTCTACCAGTTTCTTTGGCTCTTCGGCGTTAATACGCAAACATACAAGGAGTACAGCCAGGTCTAAAGGCAATTTACGACTCACGACCTGAGGCAGCTTACATGGAAGTGTAATTAGGGGCGGTATCTATTCGCTAGAGCTGACACGCTACCCAGCCGTTTCTTGTCATGGCGGACTATTCCGTCTTGTGCAGCCGAGTTCTCTCGACCACAGAGGTCAAGACATAAGCACCAGAATTCGCTAGTTGCTGACGAGGTCGTGGTTAACCGTATAAGAGAGAGAGAGAGAGAGAGAGAGAGAGAGAGAGAGAGAGAGAGAGAGAGAGAGAGAGAGAGAGAGAGGGAGAGAGGGAGAGAGAGAGCACAATAAGCAGCCTTTTTCCTCTTTCTGGTCGCCTATAAGCAGCCTTTTTTCCCCTCTTTCTGGTTGCCTTTCGCTGTTTGCACAGCCTCGTGGCGTGTTTACGCGTCGCGGCCCTCGCTGGGACACTTAGCGGCTCGCGACGGCCGGCCGTGGTAGGCTGTGGCACGTCGCCGCTCCCTGACACATGACGTCACCAGAAACACTCATCTTTTTTTTAGTGCCTAGACTCCAAATTTCCCTCAGCCACACTCATCGCTGTCAGAAGCACAAATGAACTGTGACGACTTCTCACTAGGAACGGGGTGACCGGAACTCCACTGACATTTTAAAGTACCGAGTGACCAAAAAGTCAGTATAAATTTGAAAACTTAATAAACCACGGAATAATGTAGATAGAGATGTAAAAATTGACACACATGCTTGGAGTGACATGGGGTTTTATTAAAACAAAACAAAAAACAAACAAAAACAAAGTTCACAAAATGACCGACAGATATCGCTGGACAGCAAAACGTCAGTGACTGCGCATGACAATCGAGTACAAAAGGAGCTGTAATGAGAGAGAATCAGATGCGCCAGCAGTCGCAACATATTGACGTTACCTGGAAAGGCGCTTTGTAACGGTACTTTGACTACCGCGCCTCCGCCAATACAAAGATATGATTTACAATCGCGCATGCGGAAGAGCGCTGCGACAGCGACTGATTTTTATAAATAATTTTGATCTTTTTTTTACTTTTTGCGTAGGTTTTTGTTTTTAACAACTAATTGATTCTCTCTCTCTCTCTCTCTCTCTCTCTCGTCTCGATACGAAAGACGTGTAGTTTTCGGCGCTGTGTTAAATATGCTTTTAAGTGGAAATTAAAACTATATTACGAAACGAAGTTATTTCAATAGTGATTCGAAATGGTTATCGCCAAACTTATAAATTAATCTTGACAGTGACAACTTGAAGAAATTTTCAACAGACAGTTCAAAATGGTTCAGATGGCTCTGAGCACTATGGGACTTAACTTCTTAGGTCATCAGTCACTTAGAACTACTTAAACCGAACTAACCTAAGGACATCACACACATCCATGCCCGAGGCAGGATTCGAACCTGCGACCGTAGCGGTCGCGCGGTACCAGACTGTAGCTCCTATAACCGCTCGGTCACCCCGGCCGGCTAACAGACGGAGAACAATGAAAACAGGTCATACTACAAAAAAATTAAGAAGACAGCCACGAAGACTATATTATAATTAATACTACGTTTCTAACAAAATTATAAGGTAAATTTCAACTAATTTCTAATGCTATTTCCGTACAGTCGCTTTTTGTAGTGTTGCCGACCTGGTCTACCATGCACGGTCAAATTAAAGCACTATCTCAATCAATAATACGAACTCCCCTTATCCGTAACTTATTCCATAAAAATTCTAAACCCAATCAGATTTTCTATTTTGTATTTTCACGGCAGAACCCAGAGGAAAGGAAACGCTACAGCTTTTAGTGAAGCTGTATTATCAGAATGGGGAATGTGCTAGTTCAGCGTTACGATCCTATCGCCATAGGAAGGGGATTCGAACAGGTAAAGGTCCGTTGACAAATGCAGCTGTGGCGAGAATGATTTCAAAGCTCGAAGCCACGGGTTGTGTAGAAGATAGACTCCGTAGTGGCCGACCGAGCACAAGGCGTAATGCTGCTGAGACAGTCCAGGAAGAAATGGAGATTGTAACGGGTTCGTCTATGCACGGGGAAGTAAGCGCTTGTGCAGTCGCACGTCGCACCGGCATTCCATACACTACTGTTTGCTTGGCAATGAGGCGTACCCTCCGATGCTATCCGTACAAAATCCATTGGCGACACGAACTGTCACCTGGCGATTTAGGGAAGCGGGGAGCATTTGCGGCGTGGGCGTTTCAAAAGATGGCGGAAGATGACGATTGGTTGAGTAACGTGTTGTGGACCTACGAAGCTCATTTTACGCTCCAAGGGTCTGTCAACGGCCACAACTGCAGAATGTGGGCTACCGAAAATCCTAGAACTGTCGTGGAAACTCCATTGCATGACGAGAATGTCACAATATGGGTTGGATTTACCACATCTACCGTTATCGGGCCTTTTTTCTTCGAGGAAATGCGCGATTCTGAGTTTATAACCGATACCGTGACGGGTGAGAGGTACGCCGATATGTTACAGATTCGCGTCATCAGCAGCCTGGATGATAAAAACCTACTGGAACGTACGATGTTTATGCAGCATGGCGCTCCACCACATGACGCGTGAAAGATCTCCTGCGCGCGTCTTTTGGTAATGATCGGGCGCTCATCCGCCACTTTCGCCATGCTTGGCCTCCCAGGTCCCCAGACCTCAGTCAGTGCTATTACTGGCTTTGGGGTTACCTGAAGTCGCAAGTGTATCGTGATCGACCGACATCTCTAGTGATGCTGAAAGACAACATCCGACGTCAATGCCTCACCATAACTCCGGACATGCTTTACAGTGCTGTTCACAACATTATTCCTCGACTACAGCAATTGTTGAGGAATGATGGTGGACATATCGAGCATATCCTCTAAAGAACATCATCTTTGCTTTGTCTTACTTTGTTACGCTAATTATTGCTATTCTGATCAGATGAAGCGACATCTGTCGAATATTTTTTGAACTTTTGTAAAGATATTTTTTTGGTTCTAATAAAACCCTATGTCATTCCAAGCATGTGTGTCAATTTGTACCTCTCTATCTACATTATTCCGTAATTTATTCAGTTTTCAAATTTATACGGACTTTGTTTGTCAGTTTTATAAGTCACAGCTGCAAAATATTAACGCGAATTCTTTACAGACGAATGGAAAAACTGGTAGAAGCCGACCTCGGGAAAGATCAGTTTGGATTCCGTAGAAATGTTGGAACACGTGAGGCAATACTGACCCTACGACTTATCTTAGAAGCTAGATTAAGGAAAGGCAAACCTACGTTTCTAGCATTTGTAGACTTAGAGAAAGCGTTTGACAATGTTGACTGGAATACTCTCTTTCAAATTCTGAAGGTGGCAGGGGTAAAATACAGGGAGCGGAAGGCTATTTACAATTTGTATAGAAACCAAATGGCAGTTATAAGAGTCGATGGGCATGAAAGAGAAGCAGTCGTTGGGAAGGGAGTGAGACAGGGTTGCAGCCTCTACCCGATGCTATTCAATCTGTATATTGAGCAAGCAGTAAAGGAAACAAAAGAAAAGTTCGAAGTAGGTGTTAAAATCCATGGAGAAGAAATAAAAACTTTGAGGTTCGCCGATGACATTGTAATTCTGTCAGAGACAGCAAAGTACTAGGATGAGCAGTTGAACAGAATGGGCAATGTCTTGAAAGGAGGGTATAAGATTATCATCAACAAAAGCAAAACAAGGATAACGGAATGTAGTCGAATTAAGTCTGGTGATGGTGAGGGAGTTAGATTAGGAAATGAGACAAAGTAGTAAAGGAGTTTTGCTATTTGGGGAACAAAATAACTGAAGATGGTCGAAGTAGAGAGGATATAAAATGTAGACTGGCAATGGCAAGCAAAATGTTTCTGAAGAAGAGAAATTTGTTAACATCAAGTATAGGTTTAAGTGTCAGGAAGTCTTTTCTGAAAGTATTTGTATAGAGTGTAGCCATGTATGGAAGTGAAACATGGACGATAAATAGTTTAGACAAGAAGAGAATAGAAGCTTTCGAAATGTGGTGCTACAGAAGAATGCTGAAGATTAGATGGGTAGATCACATAACTAACGAGGAGGTATTGAATAGGATTGGGGAGAAGAGAAGTTTGTGGCACAGCTTGACCAGAAGAAGGGATCGTTTGGTAGGACATGTTCTGAGGCATCAAGGGATCACCAATTTAGTATTGGAGGGCAGCGTAGAGGGTAAAAATCGTAGAGGGAGACCAAGAGATGACTACACTAAGCAGATTCAGAAGGATGTGGGTTGCAGTGGGTACTGGGAGATGAAGATGCTTGCACAGGATAGAGTAGCATTGAGAGCTGCATCAAACCAGTCTCAGGACTGAAGACAACAACAACAAGGTACCGAGCATGTATATTTGAATCCAGTGCTTTATTTCGTATAACAAGGGAGACATTTGATGAATTTTCGTAGTACCAGCAGGAACAAGAAGTAAGTAGATATAGAGCTTTAAATTAACGATGGATATTTCCTTGCACTTGAGAACTGATATTGGTTATCTTTGTCCTGTTGACTATTGGATAGGATAAATTTAATGCTAATTACGAAAACGGGTTTGAAACTCGATACCACAATAAGAATTACGAGGTCAGTATTGCCTCACGTGTTCCAACATTTCTACGAAATCCAAACTGATCTTCCTCGAGGTCGGCTTCTGCTAGTTTTTCCATTCGTCTGTAAAGAATTCGCGTTAGTATTTTGCAGCTGTGACTTATTAAGCTGATAGTTCGGTAATTTTCACATCTGTCAACACCTGCTTTCTTTGGGATTGGAATTATTATTATATTCTTGTTGAAGTTTGAGGGTATTTCGCCTGTCTCATACATCTTGCTCACCAGGTGGTAGAGCTCTGTCAGGACTGGCTCTCCCAAGGCCGTCAGTAGTTCCAATGGAATGTTGTCTACTCCGGGGTCTTGTTTCGACTCAGGTCCTTCAGTGCTCTGTCAAACTCTTCACGCAGTATCGTATCTCCCAATTCATCTTCATCTAGATCCTCTTCCATTTCCATAATATTGTCCTCAAGTACATCGCCCTTGTATAGACCCTCTATATACTCTTTCCACCTTTCTGCCTTCCCTTCTTTGCTTAGAACTGGGTTGCCATCTGAGCTCTTGATATTGATACATGTGGTTCTCTTCTCTCCAAAGGTCTCTTTAATTTTCCTGTGGGCAGTATCTATCTTACCCCTAGTGAGATAAGCCTCTACATCCTTACATTTGTCCTCTAGCCATCCCTGCTTAGCCATTTTGCACTTCCTGTCGATCTCATTTTTGAGACGCTTGTATTCCTTTTTGCTTGCTTCATTTACTGCATTTTTATATTTTCTCCTTTCATCAATTAAATTCAATATTTCTTCTATTACCCAAGGATTTCTACTAGCCCTCGTCTTTTTACCTACTTGATCCTCTGCTGCCTTCACTACTTCATCCCTCAAAGCTACCCATTCTTCTTCCACTGTATTTCTTTCCCCAATTCCTGACAATTGCTCCCTTATGCCCTCCCTGAAACTCTGTACAACCTCTGGTTCTTTTAGTTTATCCATGTCCCATCTCCTTAAATTCCCACCTTTTTGCAGTTTCTTCAGTTTTAATCTACAGGTCATAACCAATAGATTGTGGCCAGAGTCCACATCTGCCCCTGGAAATGTCTTACAATTTAGAACCTGGTTCCTAAATCTCTGTCTTACCATTATATAATCTATCTGTAACTTGTAGTATCTCCAGGCTTCTTACATGTATACAACCTTATTTTATGATTCTTAAACGAAGTGTTAGCTATGATTAAGTTGTGCTTTGTTCAAAATTCTACCAGGTGGCTTCCTCTTTCATTTCATTACCCCAGTCCATATTCACGTACTACGTTTCCTTGTCTCCCTTGTCCTACTCTCGAATTCGTCACCCATGACTATTAAATTTTCGTCTCCCTTCACTATCTGAATAATTTCTTTTATTTGATCATACATTTCTTCAATGATTTTTCATCCACCGGCGAAGACGGCTGCACTCTTGGGTTCCGTTAAAGATGACTTACTACTCCGCAAGCCTGGAGTTTACAAGATACCATGTGAATGTGGCCTTTCATATATCGGACAAACGAATCGTACAGTCCAAGAGAGGTGTACGGAACATCGCAGGTAGACTCGGCTCTTACAACCCAGTAAATCGGCTGTGGCAGAGCATTGTATTGATTCTGGTCACTCTATGGTATATGAAAATGTCGAAATTCTGACTTCTGTTTCATCTTTCTGGGACTCCGTAGTAAAAGAGGCCATTGACATCCGCTTGACGAAGAATTTAATTAATAAAGACAGCGGTTTCACATTAGATAAATCGTGGAATCCGGCACTTTCAATATGGAACTTACAAAGACGTCGCTACAGTTCAGCTCCCAGTAATACATCGACCTCCCAGCATGGATCGAATGCGCAGCCACAGACGTAACTCATGCATATTGTACGTCTTTGCCACCGATCAACATCACTGGCGCCTTGTTTATCTGTGGCCGCATGCGCAGTGGCGCGGTCCGCGAGTTTAAAAGGATGGAGCGAGCGCTGGAGCGTCAGTCGTACGGCTCTCTCTGGAGATGGCTGGAAGGTATACAGCCGAAATATTAGAAGAAGCAGAATTCATGAAGCTGCATTCCCGAAACTTAATGGAGCACCATATTCGAATAACTTCGCCTAGATCAAAAGTAGGCTGTAGGAAACAGTAACAATTGTATTTCTATTAATACAATGTAGATTAGGGACCAGGTTGCAACAGAAAAAAGTCTCCTGGTAACGTTATTGGTTACTGAATGAATGGTCGTAAGTTCGGTACTTGCATAGCGCAATTTTTTTTCTTTTTGCACATTATATTGTGTGTAACAATTTTTTGTTTCAGCATCCTAAACATAAGTTTAAACCATTCTGTACAATTAATCAGGTCAAATCTTTTACCAGTCATAACTTTGTACCACTCACTATTTTTCGTTTTATATGCTAACAACGGCAGTTTTATCTCGAAAAACTTCTATTTTGTAATTAAATTACCACTGAACCATCCTATTAGCTCTTCCGACTTTTTTGCTGTTCGAATGGATTGGAAACTAAGTAACAGAAATGGAAGGAGGAGAAGAGCCAAAAGCACAGCACTGAGGCATTATTCTACTTAAAACTTCGAAGAGACACAGCAGTTCCTATGCTTCACACGTAACGCTTGGGCCCACAATGGCTGCTCATGTCACGTGACGCGGTTTCAGCCAATCCTGAATTGCGGACGGCGCCAAATGCAGGGGAATAGGGCGGCCATACTTTCCTTTATACAGAGCTTATCTTTAGCCGAGGAGCGGATAGACACGCCGCATGTAACAGTCTGGTCGTGACGTATTGTTGTTGTCGCTCAGTTATTCTGAAGTAGGGTCGTGCTGGTCATACTGCCGGCTTGATACGGAAGTCAGTACAGAAGATTTCTTCTGTGAACCTGAAAAACATCCATTGGTATGGAACATGGAGTGAGGAATAGTCCGACAAACTGCAGAAAATTAAAGGTTTCACCGGACGTTGGAGGAAACGTTCTTAAGAGAAGACGACTGATAAGCTCACTCACATTTCTTCGTCCTTGCGTTGCGAAGAAGCCAGATATTGTCAGTCTGAGGCCTCGTGTAAGAAACAGACCCTCCCAGGAAACTTTACAAACACAAATAGTTCCGCCATTCCTGTGGGAGCGGCGTGCTTGCTGTACTAATTCGTTTCGCAATGGGGGAGAAGGGAGAAGCCAGAGTAGGAGATTCTCTGAAGGCAGTGGCGGAAGCAACGCCTACGGTTTTCAGGGTGCGCCAAAAGATCATTCGTGGACGGACAGTGTTAGGGAAGAGCAGTACCATGCGACCGGGTTAGTGATGTGCCTCTAGTTCCAACGCGCAGTCCATGCGGCAGCCCTCGTTTCAGTGCAAAGCTAAACCTTCCGTCCGTGCTTAGCAGAATCCTAGCGCAACCGCTCCTCAGTTTTCTCCCAAGCTTATATACTGATGTGGCAAGAGTCGTGGGGTACCTTTTGGCCGGCACAGTGCAGTGACTCGGCATGGAATCGTTAGAAGCCCCCTGCAGAAATATTTAGCCACGCTGCCTCTCTCTGTAACCGTCCCTAATTGCGAAAGTGTTGCCGACGCGAGATTTTGTGCACGAACTGGCTTCTCGATTATGTCCCATAAATGTTCGATGGGATTGAAGTAGGGCGGTCTGGGTGGCCAAATCATTGTCTCGAACTGTCCAGAATGTTCTTCAAGCTAATAGCAAACAATTATGGCTGAGTAACATGGCATGAATTCCATTGTTGTCTGGGAATATGAACTCCATGAACGGATCCAGATTGTCTCCCTGTAGCCGAACATAACCATTTCCAGTCAATGATCGGTTCACTTGGACGAGAGGATCCAGTCCATTCCGTGTAACCATAGGCCACATAGCCTTCTGTGGTAAGAGATAGTGCCTGAAATTTGGTATTTTCGCCACTCTCCTGACACACTAACGATTTCCGAAAAGAATTTCCCATGAGTGTCGCTCTTACTACATTCCGCGTTCGGTGTCTTAATCCCGTCGTGAGAGCAAAATCACGAAAGGAACCTTTTCACATGACACCAGAGTACAAATGACAGCACTACCTATCCACTGCCCTTTTCTACCTTGTGTACGCGACATTACCGCCAGCTGTGTGTGCACATGGCTATCCCATGACTTCTCTCACCTCAGTGTAGGATTTCTGTGCTTTTATTGTTATTAAGTGGCGCATCGAAATGTATTAAGATATATGCAGCTTTTACGGCAATTCACGTGTTTATAAATTCCTTTACATTCTGTGTCATTACTCAAGCTCACTTTGCAGCTCTGCAATCGATCGACGGTCACAATACCGGTGTCCAACCCAGCAAATAAGACCGAAGCTATGCCCCACGATCTGGAGCATTTGTTTCAACTGAAGTGAGCTGTTACGCTTTCTGAGGATTGGCAGACTTACATTAATGCGGCGCCCGCATTCTACGGATTTATTTTATGTAGTCATACAGGCACAGTCGGTCCCATGAGTAATTAACTGATTTGCTTGGAGACGGACTGTCACATTGCTACTTCACTATCTATTGTGTTGTATGTTTTGATGAGTGCAGGCACAGGAGTTTTCCTGTTGTCAATGTATTTTCATCAAAACAAAAGTAACTGGGAGAAGAAACCTATCGTAATTATTTAGTACTCTGTAACGAGCCCCACAACACTTCAGAACTGACGAAGAATTTGAAGTCTGTTGATCAGTTCAAGTAGCTGGAAGGTTGGTGGAATTGCTACAATCAAGCAACCTACTCATTTAATGAATTCCTCCTGGCCGCAGATATCTATATGTCGTCAGAGATACGCCGTCCGTTGTGGCCGAGTGGGTTCTAGGTGCTTCAGTCTGGAACCGCGCTACCGCTACGGTCGCAGGTCCGAATCCTGCCTCGGGCATGGATATGTGTGATGTCCTTAGGTTAGGTAGGTTTAAGTAGTTCTAAGTCTAGGGAACTGATGAGCTCAGATGTTAAGTCCCATAGTGCTCAGAGCAATTTGAACCATTTTTCGCCAGAGATACGTTCAAGTCTAAACGCACATCACATTCTGCGAATATGAAAATCTTCAATGTCGTTACACGCCCCATTTTCCTCTACGGGCCAGAAATCTGAATAGTAATTAAATGAACATACAAAAGCTTTTAACATGTTAAAGGTATTCAGCAGAAGAATTTCGGCCCGGTGACAGACGGAGATACTTTGACAACCAGAAAGAATAATGAAATTTGAGAGGTCATGAATCCCAGCCGCCCCCCCCCCCCCCCCCCAGCTTTTTACAGTATGAAAAGAACAGACGACTCCAGTGGGCAGGTCACGTAATCTGTATGAAAGTGACCCTTCGTAAAGCATACTTTCATTGTTTACATTACAAGAAAAAGACTGGTGGATAGGCCGAAAAACAGATGGGGAGGAGACGTAAGGAAAATGCGAAAACTTTGAATCCAGTCACTTGGGAGGAAACATAAACGGACAGAACCCAGTTCAGACTGACGCAGCACAAAATGTACAGGCCAGATGACCGCTAGACAAGGGAGACGGCGGTTCCCTTCTCACTACAACTAAAATATCCTTGAATGCAGGATTTTATGTGCCCATTCGAAACAGCGGTGTCATACTAGTCTAACGCTGTGTTCTGCTTAGCGGTTGGTACTAACAGGGGCAGCAGTCTCACTGGACGACCAGTGGCCCAGCAGCGACGGAGCAGCGCTGCCGTCCTTTGTTGACATAGAGTGCATTAGAGCCTCACAGAAAGCAAGTCACGCAGCCACAATGCTAATGCAGCACGGGGACATTTCCAAAGAACACGCTGGTCTTTCAGCTCCCATATCCCTAATATGATAGTAGGTAGGCCTACCTGCTGTTTGTCTCGTACTTTACAGCTGGCACTTGAGCACAATTTGCTAAATGCAGTTGTATCGTTGGTGGTAAGTGTTCCCACGTAACTTCCAAATATAGAAACTATACTCACAACACCAGATATTCATCTGTTCTGTCATCACTTCTGGTATTGTCACAGAAAATGTGAAGGCGCAACAGATGAGTTATTGGAACCGTAATTGTTGTGATGTACACTAATGGCCATTAAAATTGCTATACCAAGAAGAAATACCGATGATAAACGGGTATTCATTGGACAAATATATTATACTAGAACTGACATGTGATTACATTTTCCCGCAATTTGGGTGCATAGATCCTCAGAGATCAGTACCCAGGACAACGGCCTTGATACGCCTGGGCATTGAGGCAGAGCTTGGATGTCGTGTACAGGTACAGTTGCCCATGCAACTTCGGCACGATACCACATTTCATCAAGAGTAGTAACTGACGTGTTGTGACGAGCCAGTTGCTCGGCCACAATTGACCAGAAGTTTTCAATTGGTGAGAGATCTGGAGGATGTGCTGGCCAGGGAAGCAGTCGAACATTTTCTGTATCCAGAAAGGCCCGTACAGGACCTGCAATATGCGGTCGTGCATTATCCTGCTGAAATGTAGGGTTTTGCAGGGATCGAATGAAGGGTAGAGCCACGGGCCGTAACAAAACTGAAATGTAACGTCCACTGCTCAAAATGCCGTCAATGCGAACAAGAGGTGACCGAGACGAGTAACCAATGGCACTCCATACCATCACGCCGAGTGATACGCCAGTATGGCGATGACGAGTATACGCTTCCAATGTGCGTTCAGCGCGATGTCGCCAAACACGGATTCGACCATTATGATGCTGTAAACAGAACCTGGATTCATCAGAAAAATTGACGTTTTGCCATTCGTGCACCCAGGTTCGTCGTTGAATACACCATCGCAGGCGCTCCTGTGTGTGATGCAGCGTCAAGGGTAACCGCAGCCATGGTCTCGGAGCTGACAGTCCGTGCTGATGCAAACGTCGTCGAACTGTTCGTGCAGATGGTTGTTGTCTTGCAAACGTCCGCATCTCTTGACTCAGGGATCGAGACGTGGCTGCACGATCCGTTACAGCCATGCGGATAAGATGCCTGTCACCTCGACTGCTACTGATACGAGGCCGTTGGGATCCAGCACGGCGTTCCGTATTACCCTCCTGATCCCACAGATTCGATATTCTGCTAACAGTCATTGGATATCGACCAACGTGAGCAGCAATGTCGCAATACGATAAACGGCAATCGCGATATGCTACAATCCGACCTTTATAAAAGTCTGAAATGTGATGGTACGCATTTCTCCTCCTTACACGAGGCATCACAACAACGTTTCACCAGGCAACGCCGGTCAACTACTGTTTGTGTATAAGAAATCGATTGGAAACGTTCCTCATATCAGCACGTTGTAGGTGTCGCCACCGGCGCCAACCTTGTCTGAATGCTCTGAAAAGCTAATCATTTGCATATCACAGCATCTTCCTCCTGTCGTTTAAATTTCACGTCTGTAGCACGTCATCTTCGTGGTGTAGCAATGTTAATGGCCAGTAGTGTAGTACCTTCTGTCTGTCTCGTACTTTACTACTGGCAGTAGGGCACAAATTGTCAACAGCAGTTTTGTTGTTGGTGCTGTTCCCACGTAACTTCCAAATATATAAACTATACTCACAACACGATATATTCATCTGTTCCGTCATCACTTCTGGTATTGTCACAGAAAATGTGAAGGCGCAACAGATGAGTTATTGGAACGGTAATTGTTGTGCTGTAGTTTGTGGATTTTAGGTGACGTTAAAACCATCATGGGCAATGAGATAGCTGCATGTAACAATGTCGTAGGGCGCAAAAACAGCTAGGGTCATACGCGCCCATGTCAAATCTACGGAACTCGAAGACAGAGTTGTGAAAAAACTACATCAATCCCAATCGGCTTAACAGAAGACAGCTATAAACAGGGATCTGGAGAAAGGTCTGTAAAGTACACCATAGAGAAATGGAGGTCCAGAACTAAAAATTAAATGGCCCTCGCCATGTTGCTACGACCGATAAAAAGTAAAACACGGTCGACAGCCCGCGCGTCGTTCGGTAAGAATGCCTGTAGCTCAGACGGCAAACCCAAGCGGGATCGTAAACGGTACAAAATGTGCGTTCCGTCAGTAAACGGCGGACAGTTAAAACTACGGCGCAATTTGCACGAAGTGGTGGGGGAGCGCCACGTAACAAATGGCGACGACTAGAAAGGCAGTGCCCAATACGCAGCCTCATTGAAATGACCTCCTCGCGGCGGGAGGGCCGAGGAGGAAGTTGTCCCAGCCGTTGGGAGGGCCTTAATAACATCACCTGTAACAGTCCGTGTCGAAGTACTGGCAGTACTGCACGAGACAGGCGCTAAGACCATCGATCAAATATGCTCACTAGCAGCATAAAGGGGAAACGCACCGATCGTCGAGCGACATCCTCGGAATACGTTGGGCTAAAACGAGAAAAAAGCTATTTTTATCAAAGCAGAATGTTTCAAACAAAGGTTGACGCAGATAGCTTGTTTTCTTGGAGAAAACAGCTTCAAGATCAAAGAAGATTAGGATTTGATATCCCAATAACAACGAGGTCATTAGACGCAGAGGTCAATGTTTGGGAAGGAAATTGGCAGTGTCTGGTTTTGTTTTCAGAGGTTGGTTGGTTGGTTGGTTAATTTGTGGGAGGGGACCAAACAGTAGGTCATCGGTCCAATCGGATTAGGAAAGGATGGGGTAAGAAGTCGGCCGTGCCCTTTCAAAGGAACCACCCCGATATTTGGCTGAAGCGGTTTAGGGAAATCACGGAAAACCTAAATCATGAGGGCCGGGCGCGGGTTTCAGCCGTCGTCGTCCTGAATGTGAGGTCAGTGTGCTAACCACTGCGCCACCTCGCTCGGTCAGAGGAACTTCTCCAGAATTCATCTCAAATGAGTTATTATAACGGGTAAATCGAATAGCTAATGAATAGGTACTATTTCGAATTGGGAGGAAAGAAATATATGATTTAACTTAACCAAAATAAGGGATCGGTTGATATAACATCCTGAGACGTCGGTTTTTTCTCGAATCCATAGCTCACAGTCTTATGTTGATCATTAATTCTAAGGAGACTTCTATTCATACTTGCGGTTCTAGGCGCTTCAGTCTGGAACCAAGCGACCGCTACGGTCGCAGGTTCGAATCCTGCCTCGGACATGGATGTGTGTGATGTCCTTAGGTTAGTTAGGTTTAAGTAGTTCTAAGTTGTAGGGGACTGATGACCTCAGAAGTTAAGTCCCATAGTGCTCAGAGCCATTTGAACATTTGAAGAACCACTCTCTGAAGACTGAGTTCGCTCTGAAGAGACTCAAAAAATACAAAAATAGTAGCGAGCATTCTTTGTTCGAGCTATATGTGGTGTAAGTTCGAGAACATCTTGTCGACCCGTATTCAATAGTCTGGGAATTCTGACATTGCCCTCACAGCATATATTTTCTTTAATGTCGTTTGTTGTTAGCAATATTAGCCTATTCCCAAGAGTTAGCAGCTTTCACTCAGTTAATACTAGGCAGAAATCCAATCTGCATGTGGAATGCACTTCCTTGACTCTTGTGCAGAAAGGAGTGTAATATTCTGCTGCATCCATTTTCAATAAGCTACCACAAGAACTCAAAAATCTTAACAGTAGCCCAAACTCTTTTAAGTCTAAACTGAAGAGTTTCCTCATTACAAAATTAAGCAAATGCCAGTGTTACAGTGTTGATTTTCTTTATTTAAACTTACGACTTGTCATCTGAATATATTTTTTTATATTTCATTTTATCTGTTTGTAATATCGTGTTATAAATTCATGTATTGACTCATTCCATGACCATGGAGACTTCTCCTTAACTTGCTCCCACGGAACAATAAATAAATAAATAAATAAAAGATCGCAGGATACGAAAAAATTTGTGCATCTTACAAAACTTTAACTTCGAAAGTCCAAGACATCCGAGTAATATCTGTCAACTGTGTGGCAAATAGCTGATGTTTATTGTGTCAGCATCTACTTACAAACTTGCGGACTGAACTCAATTTCTGCAACTGAACATGTGGTGTGCAGAAAGTTAAGGCGTCCCTTTTCTGCTTTCGGACGACAGGTGGCAGTGTGCCAGGGGGGGGGGGGGGGGGGGGCTAGAAAGCAGTGCACTGGCACTCATGCGGAAACGGAGCGATATATCCACCTGACGTCAAAAAGTGCATGATCATTGGCTTTCTGACCAAACATGGAAGCATTCCCGAAACGGCAATTTCGTAAACTGTTCGCTTGCTGCCGTTGTTAAAGTATACTGTGCATGCCAAAACGGTGCTACCCAGATGACAGGTTTGAACGACGACTGTGGGAATGTGTACGGGCAGAGAGACGCGCAGCTGTTGCGCCCAACTGGCGGCCCAGATGAACCAGCGGGCTACCAGGAATGTCTCCTCAACGCCCGTTCGGCGAACGTTGCTACGTATGCGCTGCCAGCGTCATGCTCTTGCTTCGTGCACCCATGCTGTTCGTTTGCACACCAGTACTGAAACTCGACACCCACTGACTGGCCTTTCCACTTGAATCATGTTCTGCGCTCTATCAGAAGTTGGCGCGTACGGCCCTGCGGCAATCGGTGAAAGGGGACCACGACGGAGGAGGGAGCATTATGGTCTGCGGAACGTTTTCGTAGCATTATCTGGGTGATCCCGTCGGTTTGGAAAGGACAATGGATCAACACTAAATCTGTACCTGTCCTTGAGGACCATTTCCTACCCTACGTGCAGTTTTTTTTTCCTCGGCACGATGGCATCTATGAAGTGCGCGCAAAATGCTGTGGCCCCCCAGATCCGCAGTCGGCTGAGGAAGTGTGAGGAGAGCGGCAGTGGGGGGAGGGCAACACCTACTCAAAGGAAGGCCTCAGCGCGCGTTGGTGACGTCACGTCAGCTAGGCATGGCGAACGCCATGTCTGTTGCAGGCAGAAACGCCTGGCCGTGATTATCACTATAAATCTTATTTTTTGACAAAATGTTTGGTATTGTTTTGGATTCTGCAGTTTTATTTAAATGAAAGATTTTATTACTATCGTAAAGCTACAAATGAAGATCATAGTTCTGTATTACTGAATCCTGTCGAAACAAACTTAGATCAATACGAGAAGATGCTATGCCCCATTGCAAGCTTCGGAAATTTTACATTCAAGTAACTATATTTACTTGATCCATTTTGTTATCGAAACTTACCCCAACCCCCTTACAATGAACTCGTTTCTTTTATTTATATATTTTCGTTTGACATCGTCGCTGGAAATGTGAACTAATTTACATGTGTAAATTTCCAACTGTTGCCAGTCAGATTAGTCGTTTTCAACGAAAGGAAGTCTAAACAGGAAACAAAATAGCTTCATACGTCGAAAATACTGCTGAGCTTAACCTTTTTTAAACATGCACAATAGAAAAGATAAATCTTCCCTTCTTGCAACTGAAAGGAGAAACTTCATAAGATAAATTTAATTTGATACAACAAGTATATCTCTTTTGCCTCTTCTTCTGACTCCCACCCTGTCCCCCAACGTGTACGATCGCAAGATATTTCATTAACATTCAGTGCTCCTCACCCCATAGTCAACCAAGATACCTAAAGAAGAGCACCAGTATGTTCACAATTTCTTGTAAAAGCAACCCAGTACAAACGTAACATCCTCAGATTTACAAGTAAAGTAAAGAAGAACTAATTCTGTTGCTGCTGGACCAAGAAGCTGTTTTTGTATGTCAATCCTTAAATCAGGAGGAAATATAAGTTCAGGAATACAGTATTTGTTAAGAAGTGTAATGAATAGCACAATTAATTGATTGCAGAAATCTCTGAGAACAATGTGTGTTGGCCAACTAACGCCAATAGCTTCACATTTTCCTGTGTCAGAGAGGGAGACACCACTATTATGAGTATGCCTGCAACAGACCCGGCGTTCGCCGTGCCTAGCTGACGT
This sequence comes from Schistocerca gregaria, assembly GCF_023897955.1. NCBI lineage: Eukaryota > Metazoa > Arthropoda > Insecta > Orthoptera > Acrididae > Schistocerca > Schistocerca gregaria. The sequence goes on along the minus strand of NC_064925.1, from coordinate 52,580,097 downwards.
GACGTCACGAACAAGCGCCGAGGCCTTCCTTTGAGCCGGTGTTGGGGAGGTCCGCTCAGAGCGCTACAGGGGAAGTGCCGTTCGAAACTGGAGCCTACGCTCTCATTTTTGTAAGTATTAACCTGGGCCCCTCCAGGCCCAGACTAGCAGGGTGACCATTCAAAAAGATCTACTGTCACCTCTGTTTTTGTTAATATTTAAAAAGAATTTCGCCAAAAATGCAGCCATATATTTACGCCTGGCTTGTTAACCATTTGTAACTTTCAGACAAACGACACGGCTGGCGAATTTTGGGTAATTCCTACACATTCCTCTGATTGCCAACTTGCTACTTTCGCCAAAAGACAGTGGATTTTAAACTCTCTCTCCTCATTACTTAGTTGTACAAGCACAATTGCAAGATAATCCTGAACCACTGGTTTATTAAGGTTATTAAGTAAGGAACCGAGGAAAAGTAAAACCAGCAGCTTATGAAAAAGCACATCCTCGGTACAAAAAAAAAAAAAGTGTAACGTCTTCACATACGTTGTTCCAAAATCCATAGCATTTCTCGATTCACCAGCTATCGATGTCCCTTAAAAAATACAGTCCTTCATGAAAATGTCTGTAGTTACTAGAACAACACGGTAGATAATGAAGTTTCTCCTCTTTGCGCGAATAATTTGACAAAATCTCACTTTGATATCTCAAACTATTTATGAGATACGAGGAAGGTTGTGAACATGTCATTATGCCTTTATTGCTGGCTCTGCGTGATAGCAAATGATTGTGCTACACCAGATCAGTTTTCTCGAGACTGGTGACAGATAGATACCTCCAACCAATTCTGAAGAAAAATTCAGTGTGTTACCCGAATTTCGTACGCAACAACATGTTATGTAATATCCACAAAATGCAAAATCATAGTGAGCTCTATTTTTCATTCCAAAATTGTCCGAATTTCGTGCAGTCTTATTTTCACGTAAATATCACAATAATTATGACCACTAACGAAATGATGGGCGCATCTTCATGAACCTGACATATAAAGCTAAACTGAAGCAAAAAAATAATTTTTACTGAATATTTTCTGTAAAATCGTTTGCGAAAGATTGAAGGGCGTGCGACTCGATTCTGTCATGGCTGACCACCCGAAAGGTGGAAAACATGTACACTGTGTGATCGAGAGTACCCGGACACCCCCCAGTAACACACGTTTTGCATATTAGGTGCGTTGTGCTGCCACCTACTGCCAGGTACTCCGCATCAGCGACCTCAGTAGCCATTAGACATCGTGAGAGAGCAGGATGGGGCGCTCCGCGGAACTCACGGACTTCGAACCTCGTCAGGTGAGTGGGTGTCACTTGTGTCATACGTCTGCACGCGAGATTTTCACACTCCTAAATTTCCTTAGGTCCACTGTTTCCGATGTGATAGTGAAGTGGAAACTTGAAGGGACACGTACAGCACAAAAGCGTACATGCCGACCTCGTCTGTTGACAGATAGACCGCCAACATTTGAAGAGGGATGTAATGTGTAATACGCAGACATCTATCCAGACCATCACAGAAGAATGGCAAAATGCATCAGGATCCACTGCAAGTACTATTATAGTTAGGCGGGAGGTGAGAAAACTTGGATTTCATGTCGAGCGGCTGCTCGTAAGTCACACATCACGCCGGTAAATGCCAAACGACGCCTCCATTGGTGTAAGGAGCGTAAACATTGGACGACTATTCAGTGGAAAAACGTTGCGTGGAGTGACGAATCACGGTACACAATGCGGCGATCCGATTGCAGGGTATGGTTATGGCGAGTGCCCGGTAAACATCTTCCAGTGTTTGTAGTGCCAACAGTAAGATTAGGAGGAGGTGTTGTTATGGTGTGGGCTTGCACGACTTGTTTTGCGTGACACTATCGCAACATAGGCCTACATTGACGTTTTAAGCACCTTCTTGCTTCCCACTGTTGAAGAGCAATTCGGGGATGCCGATTACATCTTTCAAAAAGATCGAGCACCTGTTCATAATGCGCGGCCTGTGGCGGAGTGGTTACACGATAATAACATCCCTGTAATGGACTTGCCTGTGCAGAATCCTGACCTGAATTCCAAAGAACACCTCTGGCATGTTTTGTAACGTAGACTTCTTGCCAGGAGTCACCGACCGACATCGATACCTCTCCTCAGTGCAGTACGCCGTGAAGAATGGGCTGGAAATCCCCAAGAAACCTTCCAGCACCTGATTGAACATATGCCTGCGAGGATGAAAGCTGTCATCAAGGCTAAGGGTGGGCCACACCATGTTGAATTCCAGCGTTACCGATAGAGGGCGCCAGGAATTTTTGAGTTATTTTCAGCCAGGTGTCCGGATACTTTTGGTCAGTTAGTGTACCGGCCTCCCCTCCTGACCATACAAAAGAACTCGACCAGCGTTTTGGACGAAAACTGGTCACTTCGCACTGACCACAGTATCCGGCGCGAGCCATATACCAGGCAGACAATGCAACGTGTGAGACTGTTTGCAGTGGATCGTAGAGCACCAGAGCGAGTTTACCGTACTCCCCGGACCGAAACCCGGTCGAGAATCTGTGGGACAACCTCGATTGGGCTGTTGGCGTCATCGATCCTCAACCTAGAAACCTGACGGAGCGAGAATACGGCGCTGGGGCGGCATGGTCGCACATCCCTGTCCATGCCTCCCAGAACCTTACTGACACTCTCCCCGCACGTCCGCGGCGCAAAAGGTCGTTATGTACACTTCTGACAGATGGTCACCTCGTAATGTGACTGCACCGCGTATAATACACTCCTGGAAATTGAAATAAGAACACCGTGAATTCATTGTCCCAGGAAGGGGAAACTTTATTGACACATTCCTGGGGTCAGATACATCACATGATCACACTGACAGAACTACAGGCACATAGACACAGGCAACAGAGCATGCACAATGTCGGCACTAGTACAGTGTATATCCACCTTTCGCAGCAATGCAGGCTGCTATTCTCCCATGGAGACGATCGTAGAGATGCTGGATGTAGTCTTGTGGAACGGCTTGCCATGCCATTTCCACCTGGCGCCTCAGTTGGACCAGCGTTCGTGCTGGACGTGCAGACCGCGTGAGACGACGCTTCATCCAGTCCCAAACATGCTCAATGGGGGACAGATCCGGAGATCTTGCTGGCCAGGGTAGTTGACTTACACCTTCTAGAGCACGTTGGGTGGCACAGGATACATGCGGACGTGCATTATCCTGTTGGAACAGCGAGTTCCCTTGCCGGTCTAGGAATGGTAGAACGATGGGTTCGATGACGGTTTGGATGTACCGTGCACTATTCAGTGTCCCCTCGACGATCACCAGAGGTGTACGGCCAGTGTAGGAGATCGCTCCCCACAGCATGATGCCGGGTGTTGGCCCTGTGTGCCTCGGTCGTATGCAGTCCTGATTGTGGCGCTCACCTGCACGGCGCCAAACACGCATACGACCATCATTGGCACCAAGGCAGAAGCGACTCTCATCGCTGAAGACGACACGTCTCCATTCGTTCCTCCATTCACGCCTGTCGCGACACCACTGGAGGCGGGCTGCACGATGTTGGGGCGTGAGCGGAAGACGGCCTAACGGTGTGCGGGACCTTAGCCCAGCTTCATGGAGACGGTTGCGAATGGTCCTCGCCGATACCCCAGGAGCAACAGTGTCCCTAATTTGCTGGGAAGTGGCGGTGCGGTCCCCTACGGCACTGCGTAGGATCCTACGGTCTTGGCGTGCATCCGTGCGTCGCTGCGGTCCGCTCCCAGGTCGACGGGCACGTGCACCTTCCGCCGACCACTGGCGATAACATCGATGTACTGTGGAGACCTGACGCCCCACGTGTTGAGCAATTCGGCGGTACGTCCACCCGGCCTCCCGCATGCCCACTATACGCCCTCGCTCAAAGTCCATCAACTACACATACGCTTCACGTCCACGCTGTCGCGGCATGCTACCAGTGTTAAAGACTGCGATGGAGCTCCGTATGCCACGGCAAACTGGCTGACACTGACGGCGGCGGTGCACAAATGCTGCGCAGCTAGCGCCATTCGACGGCCAACACCGCGGATCCTGGTGTGTCCGCTGTGCCGTGCGTGTGATCATTGCTTGTACAGCCCTCTCGCAGTGTCCGGAGCAAGTATGGTGGGTCTGACACACCGGTGTCAATGTGTTCTTTTTTCCATTTCCAGGAGTGTATATTGTAGATTGTGCATTGGTAGACGAAATGTGGCAGGTCAAAAATTCAAATGCCAGTATTGTAACCGGGCAAAGAAACGTAATTGAAATATTAAGTTTATGTTAAATACATGACAATACATGAGAAAAAAGGAGGAAATAGAACCTGTACATTTTCGCTGATATTTGTGAAGTACAAGAACACGGAATGCACTTGCATTTAAATTCTGTACTAACTGTGGTGCCGTGTATTAGAGTTTGTCATGACGTACGAAATGAGGTAGGTTGTGAGAGGTGAGTGCATTAGTTAATGAACAGAGAACACACTCGAATGGGGCCCTTTCGTGCGAGATGGACGTATGGAGAGAAGAGGAACAGCTCAACATCACGCTCTTCAAGGCACTAGGGCGTGCAAACAACCAACAAATACTTTTCAGTTTCCGGGTAGAATTACGCATTGACTATTTTTCGAAACAACATTTTATATGCGAAACCGATGTGGCACGTAGGAGAAATTTACCACCTGTTCCGCCATAGGTACCACGACGTCCTTCAATTCGGAATTTTATGGCGTCAGTTTTGACATCTTACAATTGTGGACTCACGATTAATGAAGCTTTACTGTACTGAAACTCCCTTTCCTAAACGTGCGCGGCGGAACATAAGCACAAACGACATTGGCCAATCTCGTCAAATCTGCCAGCAATCAAATTTTTTGTCAAACACGATCTAACAAAGTGGCACACATTCGACACATCTATAGTTGCAATCACGAACGAAGGCGATCGAATTTAAGCTTGTTCTGTGCATCTACGTCACTTGTACTCCGGCAGCCAATGAGCATTCAGTATCTTCTAAGCGCTCTGATGTGAATGCCACAGGTAAAAGCGAGAATTAAACGTGGTCGTAACGATTTGTTTAGAGAATTTAGATTCCATTTGTTGCCAGTTTCCAACGCAGATTGTGGTGATAAGTGATAAATCCTGCATCAGTAAATGGGAGATATAATTTCCAGGATATATGGTTTCTTCAAGCGGAAAGCACGCGCTTGAGCGTACCGCAACTATCGCTTGGAATCGTCAACAATGCAATCCTCGTCTATGCCCTCGACATGCGCGAATCGCCATCGTTCGTGGATGGCTTTGTAGTGAAGTTTGAAACATTGTTTGACCGTTTGTATTCACCCTTATAGCATTGTCGCTAAGGATTCTGTCTCTATAATCGGTTACTGCAGAAAGTGGAGTAGGTTCTTGTTCGTTCGTGCTCGCATTATATTATTTCTTTCCTTTCTCAGACGTTGTGTCTGGTTAAGAATGGTAAGTGACGCGGACCTTGATCAACCGTGACTTCCTTTCAACTGTACGGAATGTGTTACATTGCATTTAGGAACTTTCGGGTAATTAAACATGTATCAATAAGTACAGATTTATGTAGTTGTATATATACGTTTGGATGTAACTGTTTTGCGTTGATGTACTGGTGGATATTGTGTGGTATGACTCCTGTAGTTGATAGTATAATTGGTATAATGTCAACTTTATCCTGATGCCACATGCAATTGACTTCCTCAGCCAGTTGGATGTATTTTTCAATTTTTTCTCCTGTTTTCTTCTGTATATTTGTTGTATTGGGTATGGATATTTCGATTAGTTGTGTTAATTTCTTCTCTTTATTGGTGAGTATGATGTCAGGTTTGTTATGTGGTGTTGTTTTATCTGTTATAATGGATCTGTTCCAGTATAATTTGTATTCATCATTCTCCAGTACATTTTGTGGTGCCTACTTGTATGTGGGAACGTGTTGTTTTATTAGTTTATGTTGTATGGCAAGTTGTTGATGTATTATTTTTGCTACATTGTCATGTCTTCTGGTGTATTCTGTATTTGCTAGTATTGTACTTCCGCTTGTGGTGTGATCTACTGTTTCTATTTGTTGTTTGCAAAGTCTGCATTTATCTGTTGTGGTATTGGGGTCTTTAATAATATGCTTGCTGTAATATCTGGTGTTTATTGTTTGATCCTGTATTGCAATCATGATTCCTTCCGTCTCACTGTATATATTGCCTTTTCTTAGCCTTGTGTTGGATGCAAATTGATCGATGTGTGGCTGTGTTAGATGATACGGGTGCTTGTCATGTAGTGTTTTCTTTTTCCAATTTACTTTCTTCGTATCTGTTGATATGTGATTATTGTGATTATTATTATTATTATTATTATTATTATTATTATTATTTGCAGTACTTAGATGTCGCTTCGCACCAACGCGAAGCCCAGAAACAAGCCACTCTAAGTACTTTAGTATTTGTGAGTACAATATTCCGCATCAGCGACAGTAGTGGCTTGAGATAACAGGTAGGTTACCTTAGGGAACCAATGATGGCCAACTGCCGTGACGCCTCTCCCAGAAACAGAGGTTTGAAACGAAACAACAGCAGCAATAATAATAATGCACACATTCTGCAAAATAACCGTTAGTTACTGGAGTGTCTGAAGGAGTCAACATAAATTACAGCGGACATGGCGCCACGCTGGGGTAATATATAAAATGATCTGTTGTGTTGCGAAAGCATATGTCGGCGAAATTGGATGGACAACAGAACGTGATAAGGAGCACGAATGCAATATATGTTGACGACAAAACGTAAGATCATCGGTGGTGGAGCAACAAGAAGAATGTGACCAGGTTTAAGAACATAAGAGTTCTCACCAGAGAAAGTAATATGGGTAATTTCAATGGATATAACGGTACAGGGTTCCATCTCCGTGTTAACCCGCCACCACAAGAGTAAACACCCAGTAATTTCAAGCTCAATTGATGCCTTTGGCCAAATGTGCGTGTTGGCATCTGGAGGTCTTATCTCATAAGTGGCGCCTGCGAGTTTTCCGAGCTCGCGGTTAGTACGCCGTAGCGACGCTGCCATTTCCGCGGTCAGCCAATCGTGACGGCAGCTGGCCCTTTTAGTTTCATCACGTCATGCTGACGTCGGCGCTCCATACTCGTTTTCTACTAACCCTTTTCTTTCCGACGAAATGCGACTTCGTAGAGGGCAATGAAGTGAGCGGTGGCCGGTATGGCGTTATAATAGCAGCTCTCGTCGACATGAGAGCAACCGTTGCACGGAAACTGCCTTATGGCCTCCTGTGTGGCCAGGGGAATCCTCTCCTTAAGACGTATCAGCACGTCAATCACTCATTCATTCATTGCAAGTTTCCGCATTGCACATACAGAGGTACTGCTGCTTAAGCCTGTTTTGTTTTCTAGTTTTAGCCTTCATGAGAGCACACATCGTTCCAAGTCTTGCCCCTTCTTTTCGGGAATTACGCGGTCAACAAATAGAAACTTTTTTTGCATCCAGTTTCTAAGTGTGATTGATTTACCTGATTCTGGGATGCGGTAGGCATAACTGCAACCAGACTCTCTGTACAGTGTCGCATTTTTGAGATAGAAAATACAGTAAATACAAATTGCACTGATGTTATTTCCAGTACATGGCGAACATTAGTAAATGAGTATGTCATCCATGACATTTACATAGTAACACTTATAACAAATCATTTTGCATCTGGTGTGCGCTGCATCAACTATGTATTTTTGCACAGTCACAATGTACTCTCAAGGGATGGGTGAGTAGGAGAGAGTGAAAGAGAAAGAAAGAGAGAGAGAGAGAGAGAGAGAGAGAGAGAGAGAGAGAGAGAGAGAGAGAGAGAGAGATATCCCACGAACAACGCTACATTTAGTTTAGTGAAGTTTACGCAGATACATAAGAAACTCCATAGGCAGATGCTATAGAGATGCGCTGTGCATCATGAAGATGTTTACTGCTAAAATGCGGAGCGCTTACGTCCCACGAGGTGTCAGGTAACATATTATTTCCTTCTACGTCCCGTATCGCCAACTGACGACGACGGGAGAGTCAGAAAACGTGGAGGTAATGCAGAGTTTTACCAATAGTCTTTGTTACCACGCTCCATTCGCCAACACTGTAGGAGGGGGAAAGGTACCAGAAGTACCCTCCGCCACACACCAGAAAGTGGCTTGCGGAGTACCGATGCACACGCGTCGCGCTGAACACTTCCAGCCAGTAAACATGGACCAGGTCTAAGTGTGTGAGGAACACAGTTTCACGATGTGAAGTTAACTTCACTCTGCTGATAAAACATACGAATTCTTTCGACCTAAAAGACACGCTACGTCCCGTGACACTAGCGTTTCCTGGTACTGTGGTCTTCCGATATGACACTGGCCAAGTCTTGAGATTACAACAAAAAAAAAAAAAAAAATCTTGACATAAAATTACAATTTAGCAATACTAAAACGCACGCTTTCGTTCTACGTGCAAAGATTGCTTTAGCCGTGTGGCTTGCTCTAACCTTTCCCTATGATGGCCGAAGAATTGGCTCAGTTGAGGTAAAACTGAGTTCACATCCTGCCCAATTACCAAACACTATCGACCATCTGAGATCGGTTCGATAGGAGAACTCATCAACGTTTCGTCCAAGAAAATCCAAATAGATTCTGGTCATCTGTCCAGTACACCAGCGGCAAGTCACAATCAACACACTACCAGTACTGCGCCATGGTAATGGTCATGGTAGTGATGATAGCGACACTAAAGTGGAGTTACTAAACTCTGTTTTATGACGTTCCTTCAAAGATAACGAAGTAAACATCCACAATTCGAATCAGGAACAGTTGTCAACATGTCTACAAGTAGATACCGTCGATGGAGCGAAGCAAGACAGACAGTTTACCAATCAGGCTTATTTCAGGGCATGCTAACAAGAGGACCATCAGAAGTGAAAACAACGGACTTTGACGGGTCTCGGACATGTTGCAGAGGGACATGCCCTGAGTATGAGGCTATCCGCTTTTTCAGCGACGTGCCTTGTTTTTCAGCAGCGCGGGGTAGTCGCGAGGTCTTAACGTATTGTCACGCTCCGCGCAGCTCCCCCCGTCGGAGGTTCGAGTCCTCCCGCGTACATGGGTGTGTGTGCCGTCCTTAGCGTAAGTTAGTTTCAGTTAGATTAAGTAGTGTGTAAGCTTAGCGACCGATGATCTCAGCAGTTTGGTCCCGTAAGACTTTACCCCAAGTTTCCATTTTGTTTGGTTTTCGAGAAAACTGATTTTGAAGTTCATCTGCGCGCGGTAATACGCGCCACGTTAGTCATGTTCTAACCAAGTGAGCGTGGAGCGGCGGTTAACTTCTGCGGGTACCACACTAGACGTATCGTGTTCCGGTCCTTTCCGTGTCCTTGATTTTTCTTTCATCAGAATAGTCCGACATTTTTCCATTTTACTTTACGGAATAACAACAAACGGCACACATTGTGTTAAATTGTTAAGAAATATTCAGTTTTGCTGTAGTAATTTAATTTTCACGTCATTATTATAAAATCTTACTCGCTATCACTTGCTATGCCACAACAGATATCCGGATGACATTTGTCGTAAAAGCAACCGAAACACACAGTTTTACAGCACCGAGCACATTTCATAAAAACTGCTATCTTGCAGGCGCATGGATACCGGGAAACATTGTTAATTTTCATTCAAAAAGGTTTCTCTTTCATCCGTTACCTTTGATGCGAACAATGTGTATTTGATAATATGCGAAAAAGCGGGTGCCCTGAATTGATGCAAAATTAATGAGTGTAGTTTTATGGAATCGCACCTGGACGCAATTGCTGTGTTTGTCTTCAACAAATCGCGAGCATTCTGAATTTTCTTCGTGAAAACTTTAACCTGTCGGTAAAAATATACGTCACAAGGCTGGCAAAGTGGAGTACACTTTGGTGGGATAACTTTTACGGTGTAGGTGCACGATTTCCTCTCATCCACGAAGATGTGATCGTATACAGATAGATCAGTCTGCCCTCCCCACGTGTAAATGTATATAGAAATTTTTCCTGTCACGCGTACGGAAGAATCACTGATTTTAAAAAGTCTTCGTTCACCAGTTTAGTGAACTTCCCTGATTTCGTGCAGGAAACAAATACATTTTTACATGTAACTGTAAATTCATCCACTCTTTCCTGAACATCAGGGCCCAATTTTCCCGACGGTTCCTGCATACATAAAAAAGTACGGTATCACCTTTCTTGACGCAGTTAGAGTGTACTGTGCTGTGTACGGATGACTTACCTTATTTAAATCTTTTCTCTGCACGAGAACGGTCCTCGCCCCTCTTCGAGAGGGATCTATTGTACATTAATCGACACTGACAGCCCGTTTGTTCGGTATTGATTACGTAGTGAAGATTAAAATTACCAATAAGTATTTTCGTTTGTGTGCGAATTCTTCCTCAGCTACTAATATGTCTTCCATCGTTGCATAATTTTTGGAACTCACTAACTTCGTAGTCTTCCTTTTCCTGCTTTTATGCTTTTGTTTAAATTGTTCGACCCAAGCCGAGCTGGCCACGAAATTAAAGGTGTCTGATAAAAGTGGTACAGCAGCGTTCATCGCCCATTACTGTGAAGCTCTGGTTGTCACCTGCTCGTGGAAGACATGATATTTACACAGCCCAGTCTCTTTCTTACCATGTATCTGACATGTATTTTTATATGATTTACCTGTTCCAAATTCTGTCTCGCTTCGACCAACCGTTCAAACTACGTCTCACGGTCGCTTCACACCCTCTTTCCAACGATATAGCACTGATTTATGTTTTAATCGAGAGACGACGTGGGACAGCAAACTCTTTAGGCTCCATTTCGGATGAGCTGCTGCAGGAGCGACTGCTCGTTCTTCGTAGGACAGGGGTACATAATCCGCTGGTTCACGTACGAATTGGTCGGCGACGAAATCGCCGTCTCCCTCTACTCCCGTATACTGCAAGGTGAATAGCTTTATATTACGTCAGATCGTCCGCAAGAAAGAGAACACCTATAAAAAAATGAAACTTACCGCCTCATTTTCGTGCACCTCGTCTTCTTCGTTGATGTTCATTAATTCATCGCCATCGATGATACTTCTCTCGGCCAACAGGTCTTCTATTGCGATACATCTCATTGCCAATTGCAACTGAATTAGTAGAGATAGTGCAGGGCGGTGTATTCGTTAGAAGATTTAAATCACGAAGCAACTTTTTAGCGTATTTGATGGCGTTAATGATTTCGTGCCTCGATTGTTCATTCAACTCCTTTACCTTTGATGTATCTTCTTCTGGCTGCACTTCTGTAGACACACTTGGGTCGTCCATTTCACTGCAATCTTCGAACACGCACGGCACTTACAACGAGTTGCGAGCAACGGACGTTGAAGACAAATGCGAAGTAGCGGTTTGGGAGCTCGGTCACCGCCGTTTGTTTGACCATGGCGATACATGTTCATAATACACAAAGGACTGCCCGTGCGAACTCTTTGTATTATGAAATTATATCGCTGAAGCCAAATAAAAGGCGGTGACCAGGGCGATACACTGTCACAATGGACAGATTTCACACGCGATGTCCGCGCGGACATTCCGCTGTTCGACCGAGCCTACACAATTTAAACTTCTTAATAATTTCACACATTTTACAGTGTTTGGTGTTATTCTGTAAAATAAAATGGGAATATATGTCGGTACCCTGATTAAAAAAAAAAAAAAGCAAACACAAGGAAAGGACCTGAACACGGAACCACCAGTGTGGTAGCTGTAGACCTTAACCGCTGCGCCACCCTCACTTGGTTGGAACATGGCTTAGCCTACGTTAGGCGTATTACAGCGCGCAGTGAACTTCAAAAGCAGTTTTCTCGAAAGCCAAGGCCCGTCGCTGAAAAACCGAATAGCTTCATACTCAGGGCATGTCCCTCTACACAATATCCGATACCCATCAAAATCCATATTTTTCCACTTCTGATGGTCCCTCTGTAAGGCAACAGATCCATACTCATCTCGCTCGACTAAATACCTGAGGATTGGAAAGTGCTGTCGGGGTAAGAACCACCTACCTATCATAGTTCAGGAGGTATGACATCATAAACAATGACATGCGCGAGAAACTGTCGCACTGTACACGACTGTTTAAACGTATTACTTCTTTTGTACTAATTCTATTTGCAGCTAATTTTGGAGACAGTATCCATGTATACACCATTGTACGACATCCTGTTCAAGGGGTAAGACGTTATGAACACCTTGAACTACGAAAAAATGCTGTATCACGCATGAAGTCCTAATACGTTTATTCTTTATAACTAAGTCACTCTACAGAGCTGTAAAGAGCCTTACCTTAGAGGCGTTTACAAAACTGGATTGTAGACACGAAGCAGGTGGGATCAGGTTTGTTAATTCGGATACTGCACTCACGCATCCGTCTATTGGTTGATTTGTGGGATTAAAGGGACCAGACTGCTACGGTCATCGGTCCCTTCCGTTCATTATACATGTTTCCTTGTACGTCTGTTTCATAGCGGTTCTAGGCGCTTCAGTCTGGAACCGCGCGACCGCTACGGTCGCAGGTTCGAATCCTGCGTCGGGCATTGATGTGTGTGATGTCCTTAGGTTAGTTAGGTTTAAGTAGTTCTAAGTTCTAGGGGCCTGATGACCTCAGATGTTAAGTCCCATAGTGCTCAGAGCATTTGAACCTTTTTATACAGACTCTATTGCTCCCGTCGCTGGGAGCCCTCTATCCGAATACTTGACCCTGAAAATTTCGCGAGTTTCCTTAATCGAACGTATTTTCACATATGCTTCCACAATTTCAATTCTTTGTTTTGTCAAGAAAGCCATTTTGCAGAGCGTAGGGAGAAACGTCTAAATTCACTGTTGAAATAAACTGGGATGCTGACAGAACAATGCTAACAATCTATTGTTGCATAAAACTGTCCACTGCTGTAAATAACGTCTACTCTGTTTCAGAAGTCGAATTATTGCATTCGTATTCAAAGGTCTGCTTTCAACTGTAGCCTCTGTGCGCAGTTGCAGAGCGACGACGCGCTGCCTCTCTCTCTGTTTACGGAGGAACACGTGTCATGGCGCGGCTCTGCGTTGCAGATGGTACCCGATAGTTTGTCCTGCACGAATCGTGAATTCACTTCCGTGCTCTCGGGTGTCGGAAGCTAAAGTGCACCAAGTGTAAACCACGATGTACCGTCATCATACCGCTACTGGAGCAAACAGCAAACACATTTAAGTACACCAGCGCTCTCTCTCTCTCTCTCTCTCTCTCTCTCTCTCTCTCTCTCTCTCTCTCAGGCGGGAGGCACGCCCACACAGCTTACATGGGGAGGCCACGATGTTGGGAACACCGACTTACTTCAAACTCTGCACACCTTTAGTAAGCCATTCTAACAACATAGTATGCACGTAGTAAGGTGCTCTACTCTGGCAGTTTCGAGAAAATCGCAAGAGAAGTCTTACGCTCTGTTTTGCAGCTGATGCATCTGTTCTGAGGTGCCAGGTTTAAGAACTCATTGTGGTCACGTGGTTAGCTTTCGCGCTTTGAGAGGATGTCCTGGACGAGACTTTTTAATCTATATTTTTTTAATCACTGGTCACATTATATACTTTATATGACATTTGAGAGGTAATATAATGAAGGAAAAAAACCAAGTGCCTTTTCATGAATTTGTAGTGAATATGTTAATGAAATTTTCAAGGACTAACGACAGGCTTGGAAACTCTAACTCAAACCTAGATAAACTATGGCGCTAATGAGGGCATTCACGATCAATAATATAGTAAGTTACAATGTGGATGATGATGATTATTGGTTTGTGGGGCGCTCAACTGTGTGGTCACCAGCGCCCGTACAAAGCACCAATTTTTACACAGTCCAATTCGTACACAATCCAATCTAGCCACTGTCACGAATGATCATGATGAAATGATGAGGACAACACAAACGCCCAGTCCCCGGGCAGGAAAAATCCGCAAGCCGGTCGGGAATCTAACCTGGGACCACGTGATCCAGAGGCAGCAACGCTAGCCATTAGACCACGAGCTGAGGAACACTATGTGCAGACCACAAGAGTAACTGGCAATTACTCGTCGGATGTGCTCTCGACATCACAGGTTGCAGGATGGTATTTGTTATACAGACATGGAAAAACCAACAAACTCGTACAAATATACGCGTTTGTTTTTCATTATATTACCTCTCAAATGTCATAGATTAAATAATGTGACCTGTGATGAAAAACAAGAGATCAACATTTGAGCGGTATTCGAACCGTCCTATCATACACGTTCGAAGGTCGAACGCTAGCCATTTTCTTTTATCTCATTTTGATCGTTACTGTTCGTTGCATTTGTAATATTCGGCACTTACGCAGACACACATTAGGTACATCACAGACGCGTAAAACTTGTTACGATTTTCTCAAAATTGCCAGAGTAGTGCACCTTACTTTTTGCACAGTATGTTGTTTTAATCGCCTACTACAGGTGTACAAAGTCGGAAGTAAATCAGTGATCCCAACGTCGTGGCCTTCCTTGTTAGTATTATTGAGGGCTCTGACGGTAGGCCACGATCGAGCCCCAGCTGTGCACAATGGATGAAAGTTTCGGCTCAGTTCACTGCCCGTCATCATCAGCGTGCACAGTGGCACCCCGCTACATTCGTCCATCAATAGCAATTACGCGTTGCAACATCCACCATCACGCCTAAGCATCTCCGCCTCCACTTCAAGCCTTAGGTACTTGTGTATATTTCGTCTTCACTTTTCGCCGCCACCTCATTCTGAGTCTTCCTCTTGGCTGGCGCAGCTTTGTCAGACATGGGATTATCTCTGCACACATTCTTTCTAAGTGATGTTTCTACTATGTTTTATTTTGTTCCGTCTATTCATTAATATCGTACATATCTAGTTGATGCCTAATATCTTCATTTCTTATATGGTTTTCCCTGGTAACACCTCTCACTTTCCTAAGAAATCTCATTTTTGTTAGTTTGCTTTCATTTCTTCTGGAATGTTTTGTCTATCATTTCGCATATTGATTGATATTTGTTTTAATCTTATTTTCTGTGTCCTTGTCCAAGTTACATAACCTTTTTTTCTTCGTTATCTCTTTGCCCACATTGCGTAACATTCTTCACTTTGTAACAAATAAGCCCTCGGTCACAAATATTAAGTCAAAATTGACCTGGTTTCGACGCTACTATGAGCGTCGTCTTCAGAATTAGACTAACTGTACTAAAACATTAGGTATATAGTACATTAATAAAATTAAAGTTTGTACTGACTAGAAAAGATTCAGTACTTAGAAGTCACATATTAAAAAAAGATCTAAGCCGGAAAGGCGACGTCATGAACACTTGTGAGATGGCGAGCCGCTAAGGGCTGCTCGTACTGTGAACAAGGGTTGCAACAAAACTGAGGCGCCCGCGTTAGAAAGTGTGGGCAAGTAAACATGGTGTTGCTACGTTCAAAATTCTTCACTTTGTTATTGCGTTGGTTAATCACATATTCGGATGCACAAACTTGGTACTTACGTGTATATATCGCCAGTGGTCACTGACACTGTGTGTTCTCTTAAAGCGTGGTGTAGTTTCACGACCCAATTTGCTGTAAGTTGTTTTGTGCTAAGTTCGTGTTGTTAATAGTCCTTCATAGTAATTTTTACTATGTATTGTTTTAAGGACAGATTTGACAGACTGCAGTTGTAACAGTTGGCCTCAGATGCTATACGTTTCAGTTGTTATGGTGTCTTGACATCATTTCGCAGATGATCTGAAGATACTAATCGAGGTGAAATGGATCTACCATAATAAACACATTAAATTACTATGGCAGCAATCTGGATTGTATTTCATAATATCTCTAAGAGATATCTTTTACTCTGGGGGCCGATTGAGTTGCAAACAAGTAATAATAATTGACGATCGTATTGTGAAGCCGAAGAGAGTACAGAAAGGTGTACGAAGTTTAATTAAAGCCAAGCTTAGAGGCACTGGAGCGCCGTCCTCCATGGATATCGCAGTAGGAGGCAATGCAGTGGAGCTCGAATCTCCATAATCAACGAAAGTATTAACTGAATTGCTCAACTGTAGACAGGTCTATTTATAACATAAGAGCGAGTGGAGCCAGGCGAAGAATACTGCATGTTATTTTGGCGAGGTACTGATAACGGCTTGGTGTAGAATTGTCGGTCGATATTGATCTACCTTCAAGCATTAGGCGCTGCGCTAAACAGACGTGTGATTTTTACTGACGAGAAAAGTCGCAACGCCAAGAAGCAGTTGTGTGACGAACGAAAGTTGGTAGGCGTGTTTCTACATCTGAAAGATGATGTCCGCTCAGACTTCCTACCAGCCGCATAAGATTGGCGCATAAGATTGGCCACTTAATAGTGGCAAATCAGGCTTGCGTTAAATACACACCGTAACGGTGGTGAGCATTGTTTACCTTTGACGTTGGGCGATGTGAGTCGATCTTGGTCAAGAATGGTTTTAAAGCGACGAGGACGCCAGCTCACTGAGTTTTGACGAGGTCGTGTAAGAGGGCTGGATGTTCCTTCTGCGATACTGCATAAAGACTGGGCAGGCACGTGGCCGCTGTACATGAGTGCTGGCACCGCTGGTGGCGGGAGTGAACGGTCGCAAGGAGACTGGACTACGGGCGGCCACGTGCCATTAGCTCGAGGGTGTCGTGTGCTTAGTGTCCCACTTGTTCAGCAGCTGTCTGAGAAGCAGTTAGCATCACAGTGACTCAACGAACCATTACAAATAGGTTACTTTAAACGACAGCTCTGAGAAAGAGGCCGTGTACCGTGCATTCCACATACCCCAAACCAGCGCCTTTTGCGACTTCAGTGGTATCAAGCAAGAGCTCGTTGGAGGGCAGGATGGAGGCCTGTTGTCTTTGTCGTGAAAGCTGGTTTCGTCTCGTTGCCAGTCATGGCCGTATGTTGGGTAGGAGGAGTTTAGTTGAGGGCCTGCAACCAAACTGTCTGCGTGCAATACTCACTTGAGCTACACCTGGTCTTATGGTCTGACGTGCGATTCGATCTC
The DNA here is from genome assembly GCF_023897955.1 of Schistocerca gregaria. NCBI lineage: Eukaryota > Metazoa > Arthropoda > Insecta > Orthoptera > Acrididae > Schistocerca > Schistocerca gregaria. The sequence goes on along the minus strand of NC_064925.1, from coordinate 52,562,971 downwards.
TATTGCTGCCATTCACGAACAGCATACCAGGGAGTGTTTTCCAACAGGACAACCTTTATCCATATACGGCTGATGTAACCCAACATGCTCTACGGATTGTCGACATTTGGCCTTAGCCTGCACGATCACCAGACCTGTCTCCAATCGAGCACGTGGGATGTCGTCGAACGACAACTCCAGCGTCATCCACAAACAGCATTAGCCGTAGCTGTATTGACCGATAAAGTGCAACACGTATGGAGCTCCATCCGACAAACTGACATCCGGTATCATTAAAACACAATGCATGCACGTTTGCATGCTTGCATTCACCATTCTGGAGATTACAACGGCTATTAATGTACCAGCATTTCACATTTTCAATGGCTATCTCGCATTTCCATTAACCTGTTACCTTGCAACGTTAATCACTTAAATATGTTACTTTACATTGATTACTTGGTGGTGCGATTTTTCCCCATATATGTAGCTCCTCCCCCCCCCCCCCCCCCCCCCCCCCATGAACCACGGACCTTGCAATTGGCGGGGAGGCTTGCGTGCCTCAGCGATACAGATAGCCGTACCGTAGGTGCAACCACAACGGAGGGGTATCTGTTGAGAGGCCAGACAAACGTGTGGTTCCTGAAGAGGGGCAGCAGCCTTTTCAGTAGTTGCAGGGGCAACAGTCTGGATGATTGACTAATCTGGCCTTGTAACACTAGCGAAAACGGCCTTGCTCTGCTGGTACTGCGAACGGCTGAAAGCAAGGGGAAACTACAGCCGCAATTTTTTCCGAGGTCATGCAGCTTTACTGTATGGTTAAATGATGATGGCGTCCTCTTGGGTAACATACTCCGGAGGTAAAATAGTCCCCCATTCGGATCTCCGGGCGGGGACTACCCAAGAAGACGTCGTTATCAGGAGAAAGAAAACTGGTGTTCTACGGATCGAAGCGTGGAATGTCAGATCCGTTAATCGGGCAGCTAAGTTACAAAATTTAAAATAAGGTTAAAGTTAGATATAGTGGGAATTAGTGAAGTTCGGTGGCAGGCGAAACAAGACTTTTGGTCAGGTGAATACAGGATTATAAATACAAAATCAAATATGGTTAATGCAAGAGTAGGTTCAATAATGAATAAAAAATAGGAGTGCGAGTAAGCTACTACAAACAGCATAGTGAACGTATTATTTTGGCTAAAATAGAAACGAAGCCCACGCCTACTACAGTAGTACAAGTTAATATGCCCACTAGCTCTGCAGATAAAGAAATTGATGAAATGTATGACGAGATAAAAGACATTATTGAGGTAGTGAAGGGAGACGAAAATTTAATAGTCATGGGTGACGACTTCAAGAGGAGGACAAGGGAGACAAGGAAACGTAGTAGGTGAATATGGATTGGGGCTAAGAAATGAAAGAGGAAGCCGCCTGGTAGAATGTGGCACAGAGCACAACTTAATCGTAGCTAACAGTTGGTTCAAGAATAATAAAAGAAGGTATCAGATATATTATATAATGGTAAGATAGAGATTTAGGAACCAGGTATTAAATTGTAAGACATTTACAGGGGCAGATGTGGACTCTGACCACAATCTATTGGTTATGAACTGTAGATTAAAACTGAAGAAACTACAAAAAGGTGGGAATTTAAGCAGATGGGACCTTGATAAACTGACTAAACCAGAGGCTGTAGAGTGTTTCATGGAGAGCATAAGGGATCAATTGACAGGAATGGGGCAAAAGAAATATGGTAGTAGAAGAATGGGTAGCTCTGAGGGATGAAGTAGTGAAGGCAGCAGAGGATCAAGTATGTAAAAAGACGAGGGCTAGTAGAAATCCTTGGGTAACAGAAGAAATATTGAATTTAATTGATGAAAGGAGAAAATATAAAAGTGCAGTTAATGAAGCAGGCAAAAAGGAATACAAACATCTCAAAAATGAGATCGACAGGAAGTGAAAAAGCTAAGCAGGGATGGCTAGAGGACTAATGTAAGGATGTAGAGGCTTATCTCACTAGGGGTAAGATAGATGCTGCCTACAGTAAAATTAGAGAGACCTTTGGAGAAAAGAGAACCACTTGTATGAACATCAAGAGCTCAGATGTAAACCCAGTTCTAAGCAAAGAAGGGAAAGCAGAAAGGTGGAAGGAGTATATAGAGGGTCTATACAAGGCCGATGTACTTGAGAACAATATTATGGAAATTGAAGAGGATGTAGATCAAGATGAAATGGGAGATACGATACTGCTGAAGAGTTTGACCGAGCACTGAAAGACGTGAGTCGAAACAAGGCCCCGGGAGTAGACATCGTTCCATTAGAACTACTCACGGCCTTGGGACAACCAGTCCTGACAAAACTCTACCATCTGCTGAGCATGATGTATGAGACAAGCGAAATATCCTCAGACTTCAAGTAGAATATAATAATTCCAATCCCAAAGAAAGCAGGTGTTGACAGATGTGAAAATTACCGAACTATCAGTTTAATAAGTAACAGCTGCAAAATACTAACGGGAATTCTTTGTAGACGAATGGAAAAATTGGTAGAAACCGACCTAGGGAAAGGTCAGTTTAGGTTCCGTAGAAATGTTGGAACACGTGAGGCAATACTGACCTTACGCCTTATCTTAAAAGAAAGATTAAGGAATGGCCAACTTACGTTTCTAGCATTTGTAGACTTAGAGAAAGCTTTTGACAATGTTGACTGGAATACTCTCTTTCAAATTGTGAAGGTGCTAGGGGTAAAATACAGGGAGCAGAAGGCTATTTACAATTTGTACAGAAACCAGATGGCAGTTACAACAGTCGAGGGGCATGAAAGGGAGGCAGTGTTTGGGAAGGGAGTGAGACAGGGTTGTAGCCTCTCCCCGATGTTATTCAATCTGTATATTGAGCAAGCAGTGAAGGAAACAAAAGAAAATTTCGGAGTAGGTATTAAAGTCCACTGAGAAGAAATAAAAACTTTGAGGTTCGCCGATGACATCGTAATTCTGTCAGAGACAGCAAAGGACTTGGAAGAGCAGTTGAACGGAATGAATAATGTCTTGAAAGGAGGATATAAGATGAACATCAACAAAAGCGAAACGAGGATAATGGAATGTAGGCAAATGAAGTCTGGTGACGCTGAGGGAATGAGATTAGGAAATGAGACACTTAAAGTAGTGAAGGAGTTTTTCTATTTGGGGAGCAAAATAACTGATGATGGTGGAAGTAGAGAGGATATAAAATGCAGACTGGCAGTGACAAGGAAAGCGTTTCTGAAGAAGAGAAATTTGTTAACATCGAGTATTGATTTAAGTGTCAGGAAGTCTTTTTGAAAGTATTTGTATGGATTGCAGCCATGTATGGAAGTGAAACATGGACGATAAATAGTTTACACAAGAAGAGAATAGAAGCTTTCGAAATGTGGTGCAACAGAAGAATGCTGAAGTTTAGATGGGTAGATCACGTAACTAATGAGGAGGTATTGAATAGAATAGGGGAGAAGAGGAGTTTGTGGCACAACGTGACAAGAAGAAGGGTCCGGTTGGTAGGGTATGTTCTGAGACATAAAGGCATCACAAATTTAGCATTGGAGGGCAGCGTGAAGGGAAAAATTCGTATAGGGAGACCAAGAGATGAATACACCAAGCAAATTCAGAAGGATGTAGGTTGCAAAAGGTACTGGGAGATGAAGAAGCTTGCACAGGATAGAGTAGCATGGAGAGCTGCATCAAACCAGTCTCCGGACTGGAGACCACCACAATATATACACACTCCTGGAAATGGAAAAAAGAACACATTGACACCGGTGTGTCAGACCCACCATACTTGCTCCGGACACTGCGAGAGGGCTGTACAAGCAATGATCACACGCACGGCACAGCGGACACACCAGGAACCGCGGTGTTGGCCGTCGAATGGCGCTAGCTGCGCAGCATTTGTTCACCGCCGCCGTCAGTGTCAGCCAGTTTGCCGTGTCATACGGAGCTCCATCGCAGTCTTTAACACTGGTAGCATGCCGCGACAGCGTGGACGTGAACCGTATGTGCAGTTGACGGACTTTGAGCGAGGGTGTATAGTGGGCATGCGGGAGGCCTGGTGGACGTACCGCCGAATTGCTCAACACGTGGGGCGTCAGGTCTCCACAGTACATCGATGTTGTCGCCAGTGGTCGGCGGAAGGTGCACGTGCCCGTCGACCTGGGACCGGACCGCAGCGACGCACGGATGCACGCCAAGACCGTAGGATCCTACGCAGTGGGGACCGCACCGCCACTTCCCAGAAAACTAGGGACACTGTTGCTCCTGGGGTATCGGCGAGGACCATTCGCAACAGTCTCCATGAAGCTAGGCTACGGTCCCGCACACCGTTAGGCCGTCTTCCGCTCACGCCCCAACATCGTGCAGCCCGCCTCCAGTGGTGTCGCGACAGGCGTGAATGGAGGGACGAATGGAGACGTGTCGTCTTCAGCGATGAGAGTCGCTTCTGCCTCGGTGCCAATGATGGTCGTATGCGTGTTTGGCGCCGTGCAGGTGAGCGCCACAATCAGGACTACATACGACCGAGGCACACAGGGTCAACACCCGGCATCATGGTGTGGGGAGCGATCTCCTACACTGGCCGTACACCTCTGGTGATCGTCGAGGGGACACTGAATAGTGCACGGTACATGCAAACCGTCATCGAACCCATCTTTCTACCATTCCTAGACCGGCAAGGGAACTTGCTGTTCCAACAGGACAATGCACGTCCGCATGTATCCCGTGCCACCCAACGTGCTCTAGAAGGTGTAAGTCAACTACCCTGGCCAGCAACATCTTCGGATCTGTCCCCCATTGAGCATGGATGAAGCGTCGTCTCACGCGGTCTGCACGTCCAGCATGAATGCTGGTCCAACTGAGGCGCCAGGTGGAAATGGCATGGCAAGCCGTTCCACAGGACTACATCCAGCATCTCTACGATCGTCTCCATGGGAGAATAGCAGCCTGCATTGCTGCGAAAGGTGGATATACACTGTACTAGTGCCGACATTGTGCATGCTCTGTTGCCTGTGTCTATGTGCCTGTGGTTCTGTCAGTGTGATCATGTGATGTATCTGACCCCAGGAATGTGTCAATAAAGTTTCCCCTTCCTGGTACAATGAATTCAAGGTGTTCTTATTTCAATTTCCAGGAGTGTATATATATATTACTGTTACATTAATAATATTACATATTATTAGTAAATTGTTTTATTTTGACCGGCCGTTGTGGTCGAGCAGTTCTAGGCGCTTTAGTCTGGAGCCGCGCGACTGCTACCGTCTGGCATGAATGTGTGTGATGTCCTTAGGTTAATTAGGTTTAAGTAGTTCTAAGTTCTATGGGACTGGTGACTTCAGATGATGTTTCTCGAGTTTCCCGTTTCTAAATAGTGTGGAATTTTGAATGTGACTACCTTCCTGTCGTTAGTTGTTCGGAGGGTGAGGCTGCTCCATACGGCACGGTACGGTCAGCGTCCTCTTCTCTCAACGTGCAGTTGATTCGCGGAGCGCCACCTGTGGCTCAGCCACTGTTACCTCTGCCGCTACACTGACCTACGTGCGGCTATTTAATTACTCGCTTGTTCTGGTCGGTCTTGTTTGACATTGTTTCCAACTGTGGCAGCGTTTGCGTTCCAAGATTCAAACATGGCGGGGGTTCGCGATTTGTGCAGCCATATCGTGGTATTACACGGGCCCTGTGGTTATTCTGCAAGGTCGCATTGCTGCCGACAATTACGTGACATTTTGGTGTAACTGATCCACCTCGTGGTACAATGTTTGTTCCCGAACGGTGGTGGTGCTGTGTTCCGAAACGACACGAACCCTGTTCACGCAAATCGCATCGTCCAGGACTGAGTTTGTGAGCGCAGTGGTGTACTGTCGCATCTCCCCTGGGCATCGCAGTCACCAGATCTCAATAACACTGGGGCCTTCATAGTGTACTTCAGAGAGAAGATTGCGTTATCGCATTCCAGCTGCATCACCAGTACCTGATCGTACCCCTCCCCTATGCTGAAGGAATATTGTGGTAACATTTCCATGAAAACGAGACAGAACCTTTACGTATCCAATCCGAAAGACATCAAGCTGTTTCGAATACCAACGGGTTTCCGATACCGTGTGAGGCATGGTACTGTGTTACGCTTTTGGTGTTTCCCTATTGTTAGCACTCCCTGTATATACTCTAATAGAGCCACGTCCCACGAAGGAATTATCCTAATCGGATGGAGATGGGTAAATTTAATGTACGTGTACAAGGAAATGATTACAATTTCAGAAAAAATGGGTGATTTATTCAAGTTCATGGCGCATTGTTCCATCTCTGCCCCTTTTACAAGTAGTAAATCGGCTTCTTGTTTGACGTCCCCCTGAGGGATATCGTGCCAAATTCTCTGCAATCGGCGTGTTAGACTGTCATACTCCTGATATGGTTGGAGGGACCTGACCGTAACACGTTTTCGCCCTGAAATCTCATTGGCTGGACAAGACTTGTCTTCAGTGATGAGCCCCGATAACCAGCAAAGATGTGTCGGGAGGAGCCCCACACAGCAATGGGATACGAACTTGAATTCTAACTGCTGCATGGTCCAAGAACCAGGAGAGACGGTCTGGGGTCGCATTTCTTTTCACAGCAGGACTCCTTTGGTTGACATTCGCAGCGCGCTTACAACACAGCGGTACGTCGACGATATTCTACACCCCGCTTCGTTGCCCTCCGTGGCAAGCCATCCTGGGCTTACATTTCAGCAATATGATGCCTACCCGCACACGGCGAGAGCTTCTACTGCTTATCTTCGTTCTTCAGAAAGCCTGCCTTGGGCAGCAAGCTCGACGAATCTGTCCGCAATTTATAAGAATTAGAGCATTATGGGCAGGGACCTGCAACCAGCTCGGGATGTTGACTCGTCAGTTGGACAGAATTTGGCACGATATCCCTCAGGAGGGCATACAAGAACTGTATAAATCAATGGCAAGTCGAATAAATGTTTACATAACGGCCAGGGGTGGACCAGCGCGTTACTGACCTGCTCATTTTGTGAAGCTCTTTATTTTCATCAAATCATTAAATTTTTCTGAAATTGTAATCACTTGTTTTCCTGTATATGTACACCACATACAGCTATTTCCGGCCCATTCGGACAATTCCTTCGTGGTGGGTCGTTCTTTGTGTCTTATAGTGCGTCTTGTGAAGAGTAACAGCCCTATGGCACTGCCTTTGGTCCTATGGCAGTCCCTTTGGTGCGGCGAAGTTCTTTTTAATCCTGAAGAACAACGGAGCAGCAAGAGACTGGTGTGTGTGCCTGTGAGCCTGATCATTAGACAGTGGCTGACAGCGAGAGGCTGGTCTGGTGATGGAGGCAAGCCGCGTCGCAGCATGCCGCCCGAATCAACCGCGTTCGCGCAATGTGGAGCGCATTACAGGGCGGTGCGGCTACCTGACCAGATGCGAATAGGTTACCCGCATCATGCGTTCCACAACGATCAGCTAATGATGTGGCGGTCACCTCTTCTCCACAGCCGCATTAACCTAGGAGCGAGACTCGCAGAACGACCTTTCGGACTTATTCTTCTCGATTTTCTTGACAGGGAAGAAGGGACGATTCCGCTAATAAAGTCTGAAAGCGAGCAGAAACATCACTAAGCTAAAAAAACAGTGCTTTGCTTCCATTCACACTTGTCTACATTGTGTTACTCGAGCTGTTTTAATACCAAGTGCCGCGTCGTCCGAACGAGACACAGCCAGGACAAAACACCACAGGCGTAAAGTGTGAGCTGGTGCCAGTGCCATAGAGACTCGCCACTTGCGCCACGTGTGGCATTGAGGATGAAGGTATCGACTTCACCTCGGCCAATTGCCGGCAAAGTACAATCAGCCAATGACTGGACTGGACAAAAGTCTACTCAGAAGACGGAAGAGTAGCGCTCGCCCTCTTGGTTATAGAACATCGTCCGACGGCTGACTTACACAGGGTACGTCGTTTAGTGAACTTGCTATGTACTGTGAAGTCTACCTACGATTATTTGCACATAGCCATTGAAGGCGGCTCTTGTGTGTTGTATAACAAGTAGTATTACAGACTCGTTATTCGTCAAGACACAAGGCTAAGTAAACCTTTCAACTCATTTGTGTGATAAAATTATAAACAGCCGACCAGTTGCAATGGATAAAGAAATTCTTTACCTAGGTTTCGACGAATATAAATTTATCTTCTTCAGAAGGTGGCTTTGAGCACTATGGGACTTAACATCTGAGGTCATCAGTCCCCGAGAACTTAGAACTACTTAAACCTAACTAACCTAAGGAAATCACACACAGCCATGCCCGAGGAAGGATTCGAACCTGCGACCGTAGCGGTCGCGCAGTTCCAGACAGTAGCGCCTAGAACCGCTCGGCCACTCCGGCCAGCTCTTCAGAAGGTAGCCTAAGGACAATGAACATCATAGCTTGCATTAGAAAAGTATGAAACTTATGCCAAGAATAAATTTTAACAAATTAGAGAACTCTTGCATTACAGAAATATGATGACGACTGGTACTTACAATTTTACATTAGTGAGGACTAACGTACCATCGCCGTTTTTACAATTGTCGGCATAGATCCATTTGTCACAAATGAAGTATAGCCCTAGAACTAGGGTTTGTCACGTAAATATAAAATAGTTCATGGATCTTGCAGAGCTCACAACCGACTGAGTGTAATCGGCGAGCGTAGTTACTCTGAGACCAGGGCAGGTGGCGCTCCTGCCGAGAAACATAACGTCCTTAGGTAAAGTAACAATAAAAAGGGAAGGAAATTAACACTCCCGTTATAACAGTATGGGAGCATGTAGCTATACATCAAAAAAGCAGGTGGCGCTTACGCCGAGAAACTTACGACCTGTGGCATATGCAGCCAAAATACATTACTATATTAGTGAATCCCACAAATGGTATGTATGTCAGAACTTTAAAATTGACAATAATGGCTCTTGTCAAGAAAGAATTACGAACACTGGTACACGATCTTGTTAATACACATTCACAGGGAAAACTAAAATTTTAGATCCAGGCAAAATCACATAAGGGCTGATGTAGTAGCAAACATACATCGTGAGAAAAGCACCATTACATAAGGGGTTGTGAACTGAAAGCATTGAAGGTGCATCATAGCTTACTGAGGAAATAAACCACTAAGGTTACCAGCATTAATGTTATACCATAAAAAGTACAGGTTTAAAGCCTTCGAAAAATTGTCTACAAGCGAGGTTCAACTGGTCGTTCAGTATATTACTGTCCTTGAGCTCAAGATGTTTGAAAATTTGTAACTCTTCCCACAAATCTAATCTATGCCCTTTGATTTCTCCGTGTAGGATAACAGTGTCTTCTAAATGTTTAGCCGTATGACTGGCTATCAGGTGGTGATCAGTAAAAGTAGAACTGTGTAAATTCGCTCCTTTTTTATCTAATAGGTGTTCTTTATATCTTGTTTTCACAGTTCTGCCTGTTTGACCAATGTAAGATGAAGGATAGTTATTAAAGGTTAGTTTGTAAACCCCTGAATCGGAAAACCAATCGCCGGCAATCTCTACTGAATGTACAAGATTTCTCTTTAAACTTATCTGTAGAGAAGGAGACATTACAGTTATATTTTTTCATTAGAAGACGTTTTATCCTATATGATATATTACCCAAGAAAGGAATAGAAATAAATTTTTTAGCTTCTTTGCTATCAGTGGGGAGGTTGTTGCTCAAAGTCGAACAGTTTTGGGAAGTGTTCTTACTGAACATTTAATCAATCATATTCTGATTGTACCCATTATTAACCGCAATCGCTTTGATGACATTCAATTCTTTTTGTTCATCGGCAGTAGATACCATACGGAGAATGGCAGAATGAAAAAACGCCAGTTTTATATTTACGTGACAAACCCTAATTCTAGGAGTAATGGTCAGTATTGAGGGATACGATAGCAAAGCTCGACTGAAGCAAAAAACTTCAGATGGACGTAGTTCTATTCCATCCGAATGGTTTCCAAGATACAACACATTTAATCTGCATTTGTTTTTGGGTTGCGCACTCAACACCTTTAGCGTTTCACTCTAACCCAATCTCCTTTGTTCCTTCCAACCTGTTTGCTCGACATGTCTTTCCGGCATTAAACTAGGAATTAGAACACGCGACTGTGCACGGCATGTTGTGAGTGAAGTAGTACGAAGAACTGAGAGTGCATCAGAAAGAGGCATCGCTGTAATGTGTGTATACACGCGCTGGCTAAAAAGTCACATCTGCACTGATTAAGACTATACACATCTGGCGTGTGTTCACGGCTTCTGCGCTGGTGCAGCTCCTCCTGCTGCCGAAAGATCAAATACCTGAGCCTAGGGTTATTACCGCAGTTTTCAGCCCACTGAATGAAACATATTCTTGCAACTTTCCATATTTCTTCTGAAAGTGTAGTTCAACAACATGTGCAGAAAAACATTGCACAAGTGGTGCAGCCTGGTGCTATTAGCAGGATACTGCTGCTTTCTCCACGTATCACTGTCCCACGAACAGGAGTCTGGAAACTTGTACATATTTCACACACGTGTGTCAACAGTTTTCATACTGAACGTGCCATACGACTTGGATTTTGTCACTGGTAAAATGACAATGGTCAGTCGGTTCCATTAATAGTATTCACTGATGAAGCCACGGTTACACGGAATCAAATCAGTAACACGTAATAATTATCGATGGTCGCAGTAAAATCGAAACGCTTCAGTGAATACCAACTCCCAAATTAGATCAATGTTTGGTATGGCATGTTGAGTAATATGCAGGTCCGGTCATACTGGAAGAGTGAATGACGAGATGGAATTACTTGCATTTGTTCGAAAATTCGTTTGTTACATATCTTGAGGATGTTCTTTTGGTCGCGCATATTGCATTGTATTTCCAGCATGACCGAGTCCCTCCACATTTTACCTCGTGAGCGGACATCTCAATCGCACTTACTGTAATTGCTCGATTGGTCGTGGTAGCACAGTTAACTGACCAAAGTAATCGACAGACCTTACGTCATTACATATTTGTTTATAGGGTTGGTGAAGTCTCATGTGTGCAAACGAGAGGTGAATACGTGAGATGAACTGCTTGCTCGCATTCTGCTGCTCTCATTAGGGAAGGGGAAGACCCACACAGACAAGCAACACAACACACCTCCCAAGAATGCACAAATGAACTGACATTGACGGTGGGATATTCGAACATTTATTATTAGCTGTACAACAGCTGTAATCTGACGTGTATTGATACTTCGTATATTGCGTGTTGTAATGTTTACTAACTGCTCCAGCTGTGTATGCTTCTGAAACTGGCGATGTATTGAATAATATAGGGAATAAATAACAATTTACGTTAAATATGTTATACCTTGGAAAACATTCGGAGTAGGAAGTACGTCCATATGAATTGTTTTGCTTCAAATGATCGTTGCCGTCATATGCGTGAGTACTAACCATTCCTCACTGGGACACACTGTACACGGGGTGGCCGGCCGCTATGACAGAGCGGTTCTAGGTGCTTCAGTCCGGAACCGCGCTGCTGCTACGGTCGCAGGTTCGAATCCTGCATCGAGCATGGCTGTGTGTGATGTCCTCAGGTTAGTTAGGTTTAAGTAGTTCTAAGTTCTAGTGGACTGATAACCTCAGATGTTAAGTCCCATAGTGCTTAGAGCCATTTGAACCATTTTTTTTCACACGGGTTGACTGGGGAAACCGTGTTCCACTTCTCTCGAATTGCTCGTAAGCATACCTTCTATTGTGACGTCTATCCGTTGTTTCAAGTCAACCCGATCTCGAACCCTTGTTCTGTAAACAATAATGTCCTTGATAAACCCCCGCGAGCTGAAGTGGAGCGGAGTCACATTGGGAGACCGAGGGGGCCAGGCAACCCGAAGCTCTGGAAACGTACGCTGGAGAAATGTGGTAACATCCTCATGCTAGTGGGGCGCGGCAACATCCTGCTGGAAAATAGTGTCGGGAGGCATCTGTGGATATGCGTGATCAGCCATCAAGCCGAGATAGATGTCCCGCGTGACCGGCGCGCATGCGCCATGCGACTCAGTGTTCTTCGTGAAATGATGACGAGCGTATCTTGAAGAGTGTCTCTGTGCATTGTGTATGTACCCAACAACATAGAATGTCAAGTTTTTTCGTTATAAGGTTTTTTGTGTATGCCTCTTGCCCGGGCGCCCTGTGTATGATTTCCTTTAACGTAACGCACTTCGGAAGTTTGTATCAAATTATATTTTCGTACGGCACGTAACTGAAAAAATTAAACGTGATTGTGACTCACGGATTAGACCTTGGCCTGTTCGGAATGGCCCACTGCTGCCCGCTGCCCGCAAGGTCGTGCGAGGCATGATCTGTGATCTGCACATCGCCACACCCTACAGCCGTTATCGTCCTTAAACGAGTCCTGATGGTGCCGCTGCTCCTTTATTCGAGCAGATCCGCATTCGGGTTCACGAGGCAGGGAGGACTTCGCTCCACACCTCCCTACCTCAGATAAAATCTGAGGATGCACCAGGGATCGAAGCCGGGTCCTTCCATAGTAAAGGCAGCAGTGCACTAACACTTTTGGCAATGGAGGCGGTCTATTTAACTTCTACCATGAATCAGGTCTGCTACGTTACAAGACTTCTCTGGTAAACACGCAACCCAGATACTGGTGACAGCGTTGAAATGACTGTGCGTTTTGTACCTACCAGAGATCGGAAGTCTTACCTTCAGAAGTGATATTTTCGATTTCTGAGAGATGGGTTTTACTGCTTAATAAGTTGATGTCCAGGCAGTGAGCTTCAAATCCAATTACTGTATGGAGGAAATCGAAGAGGGTCAGTTGTAAAGTTCCGTGACCAGAACGGAAATTGCAGATTGTTTTGGATGGTGAAGTGAGTCGAATTTAGACTCACTAAGAGGAAAGCATCAGGGCCGCGAACAGTAAGATGCGCCCGCCCAGAAGGTTAGACAAGCGCACTGAATGGAACAAGCAGAAGAATGTGAAAGCAATCCAATTTCGTCACCAGCAGCAAAAGCCAGTAGAGCTACTCAACGTCCCTCTCGTCCAGCGTACTGCCAGGGTCGAATATGGAACACGCCTATTCGTGTCACGTTCAGCGAACATCTGCACTACAGACGTCAGCGACTAGACACAGGCGAGGTGAGTGTGGCTGTCAAGAAGTGGACATCTCGTGCCCCATTGTGCACTCCATTGTTCATGCCAACTGCACACACACACACACACACACACACACACACACACACACACACACACACACACACACACACACAGGTATTCTGACGATGTACCTCACAGTTAATAGCCAAGTAGCAGCCACTGTTGCGTTAGTTTGTGTACCGCTCCTTCAGTTACGCTGTCGACTGCTGTTGTGCAAGAGACAGCACTTGAAAGCCACAGTCCACCTGCTGACGGGGGATTATTAATTAATATCTCCCACTCATGTAACTGAGTCAGAAGATAACGGTCCAATGACGCATACACACCTAAGGAGATAAGAATGACCCGTTTCTATAAAGGAGAAGCTTGCATTTACTTCCGATGTACTCGGTACCGAGGATAGAGGATAAGGAGAATGTACGGCGTGGGCTGGCTTGCTCATGTGCCAGGGTCGTGTGGGGGCTGTCTAGGGCGCAGCAACGTAATTCTGAGGGCGCATTTACGTACAGCACAGGGAAACGACTCGTTACAATACCTACACATGTCGCTACACAAAAGTAATTACTGTCTATCTACACTCATGATCATAAATTAAGGATAACTACAGAATGTGGTGCTACACAACGTGGCACTACATAAAGCTGGTGCTAATAGCATAGGCACATAGGGAACACATACGACACACACAAGTCCACAGTATTGGTGATAAGTTGAGAAAACCGTCCCGAAGCACATGTGCTACAAAACGCCACTGTTTTCCTGCGCATGTACCCCGACATAAATATGGGCTATGATCACCATGCACAAGTACACAGGCCGCACAACGGGTTGGCATACTCTAGATCAGATGGTCAAGCAGCTGCTGGGGTATAGCCTCCCATTCTTGCACCAGTGCCTGTCGGAGTTCCTGAAGTGTCGTAGGTGTTTGAAGACGTGCAGCGATACGTCATCCCATAAGTGCTCGATTGGATCTAGATCTGGAGAACAGACAGGCCACTCCATCCACCTGATACCCTCTGTTTCAAGGTACTCCTCCACGATGGCCGTGCGTTATCATCCATCAGGAGGCACGTGGGAGCCACTGCACCCCTGAAAAGGTGAATATACTGCTGCAAAATGACGTCCCGACACACCTGACCCGTTACAGTTCTTCTGTCAAAGACATGCAGGGGTGTACGTGCACCAATCATAATCCCACCCCACACCGTCAAACCACGCCCTCCATTCAGACCCCTTTAAAGGACATTAAGGGGTTGGTATCTGGTTCCTGGTTCACACCAGATGAAAACTCGGCGAGAATCAATGTTCAGACTATACCTGGACTCGTCCGTGAACATAACCTGGGACCACTGTTCCAATGACCATGTACTGTGTTCTTAACACCAGGCTTTACGGGTTCTCCTGTGACCAGGGGTCAGTGGAATGCACCTTGCTGGTCTCCGGGCGAATAAACCATGTCTGTTCAGTCATCTGTAGACTTTGTGTCTGGAAACAAGTGTTGCAGTGGCTGCGGTAAGGTCCCGAGCAAGGCTACGTACAGTACTCCGTGGCCGTCTGCGGGCACTGACAGTGAGATATCGTCTTCTTGTGGTGTTGTAAACCGTGGACGTTCCGTACTGTAGCGCCTGGACTCGTTTCCTGTCTGCTGGAATCGTTGCCATACTTTTGAGATCACACTTTGTGGCACACGGAGGGTCCGTGCTACGACGCGCCCTAGTATTTTACCCCTCATAACGTTATCAATGTGTGTTCTTTGAGCTATTGTCAACACACATTCACCATTAGCACGCCGGAAAAGTCTGCACACTTACTCGCTGCACCGTACTCTGACATGCACCAACACACCTCTGCATATCAATGTCTGAGGCCAGCGTCACCGTGCGGTGACTGCAGGTCAAATGCACCGCTTGGTCATACCCCGAGGTGATTTAAGCCCGCAATCCGCCCACCACAGCGTTGTTTCACCGTGTATCAGCATTATCCTTAATTTATGAGTATGAGTGTAGTACGAATGTTGAATGTCTACGAACCAAGATGGCTGAAAGATTAACCCTTTATTTGGCAGCGTTGCTCTCAACGAACATCAACATTGTTTCCTGCAACATATTTGAATTTCGTCCTTCGATGGGCCATGGAACTTGCAAGCAACGTTTAAGCTCTCATACACAGCAATACTCTGTTGCCTCTCGCGATAAGTTTCCGAATAGTGTGCACCTTTAGCAGACGCCGACCAAGCTTATGTGTTTGTTACAGATGTAGAAATTTCTTTCGATTTTATGGTGCTGTTATTTCTTGTGTAATAAAAACTGCTTATAAACAGAAAGCTGAAGTCCTGAAAGTGCGTCATTATACACATTTGTTAATGAATTCTTACCTGGTACTCTGCAAATGAGCTGATGTTTTCTGGGATATGGAAACCTGGCTTTGACTATTGGATGGACAAGTCTAGAAGAAGAAGAAGAAGAAGAAGAAGAAGAAGAAACGAGCAGCTGCTTTGCCTGTAATTATGTACTATGTGATAAGTTTGGTCACTGGCCAGAGAATGGCCCCAAATGGAAAATGTAGGCTTTGTCACCAGATGTATTAGAGTTTAAAACGTGGTTTTTTTCTGTGATTTGTACAAAAAAGGAGTTTTTATGACATTTCACATGAAGTACTGCAAGACGCAACAAAATTTCAGCCACAAGACTAACATTCTCGTATTCATATTGGAGCACTATGCGCCTTTTATGGACAATGGTACCAGGGCATCGAAAGGGTGCAAAAAATGGCAGCCCGTTTTGTGTTATTACGTAATAGGGGAGAGAGAGTGGCAGATATGATACGCGAATTGGGATGGAAGTCATTACAGCAAACACGTTTTTCGTCGCGGCGAGATCTTTTTACGAAATTTCAGTCACCAACTTTCTCTTCCGAATGCGAAAATATTTTGTTGAGCCCAACCTACATAGGTAGGAATGATCATCAAAATAAAATACGAGAAATCAGAGCTCGAACAGAAAGGTTTAGGTGTTCGTTTTTCCCGCGCGCTGTTAGGGAGTGGAATGGTAGAGAGGTAGTATGATTGTGGTTCGACGAACCCTCTGCCAAGCACTTAAATGTGAATTGCAGAGTAGTCACGTAGATGTAGAAACGCAGCAGACTGTGTTTTGAAAGAAGAAAAGAATCTAAAACTGCTCACGTGACCATATACATCTCATTTAAGTGACAAAATATATTTTCTGTGTGTGCCAAAGAGAGGAACAAGGCAGTGGACTCGACGCCCATTCTCGAGCAACGGGGTTCAAAACGACGCCTCCTCACTCTAATTTACATCTATGTTTGCATACGGAAGGCACCTTCTGCCACTACAAGTCATTCCCTCTTCCCGCTCCACTCGCAACTACTGCGAGGGAAAAGCGGCCGCCTGTATGCTTCCATACGGGCCCTGATTTGTCTAGTCTTCGCGGTCATTACGCGAGATGTACGTCATAGGCAATGCAGTCGTTCGACACTGTGTCAGAAGTGCCACCTCTTTATAGTTTCTCAACAGTATTTTACGAAAGGAATCTCGTGTCCCTTCCAGTGATTCTCCTTTGAGATCACGGAGCATTTTCGTAACACTCTCCTAGTTACCAAAACTACCGCTGACAAATCTAGCAGCAAGCTTTGATGTCTCCCTTTGATACAACGTGTTGGGGACCTCAAACACTCGAACAATACCTGGGAATGAGTCGCACAAATTTTCCATACGTGATCTCTTTCATAGATGAGCTTCACTTTCCTCGAGTTCTCCCAATAAACCGAAGGTAAAAAATGACTTTCTAGGATATATCCACATTAAACCTTGTCTCATGCATATTGGACTGTCATTTGGAAATTTGGGCTGTTAATGTTACTAAAGATGAAGAAAAATATTTGCGTGTCTCATTTTTAATTTTTTTTCGCAGCACGCTTATTACACCTCTTCCCCAGGCAGACCAGTGCATTATATGGATGTTTCTTCTCCCTAATGTGACCAGCTGGCTGCTGTACGTATCACTTCGCTATAAACTGTTACAGGCTGCGCCACATTATGGCAAGAAGTCACGCATAACAACTATTTGAAGAGAAAAAAGGACGCTATCCATCGAGATGATATGGTGGACTAATTACCTTTTATCTTAGTTCAAAAATCGGATTAGCATTTCACACTGGAGTAACTAGTTTGGACCAACCAGTGGTCATATGGAGAGGAATAGATGGGAGATAGATCAAAGCTTGCTGCTAGATTTGTCAGCGGTAGTTTTGGTAACTAGGAGAGTGTTACGAAAATGCTCCGTGATCTCAAAGGAGAATCACTGGAAGGGACACGAGATTCCTTTCGTAAAATACTGTTGAGAAACTATAAAGAGGTGGCACTTGATAGTATCTATAAAATATTAGATGCGACTGCGTGTAATTTGTACCGGAGTAAAATGTACTGCTGTTGATCTGGCAGCAGAAGCAGTGCCAAAGTAAACCACTGTACGCACCTAAGAAGGATTAATGAGGAAACTCTAAAGACGTGCAAGAATGTAAAAAGTGGCGGGCGCAGAAAGTTGTTTCAGATCTTTTGCATCACTTTATGCTAATATCAAAACGATCCCCGTAAGTGCGCTACACGCGCACCAACCTACCGACAAATTTCATATGTGTAGGCGCTTTGGCCAACCGACCGATAAATTTTTCATGTAAGGTGGTCGGTTGAGTATGACCACTCGATAACCTCGCAGCTCACAGCCTCTTCCGTAACTGTGTTAATTTTTCGTTAAGAACAGTTTCATGGCGTCCGGCAGCTTTAAAAAACGTGTTTCATCCATTCTTAAATAATTACGAATATCATCGGTTCTCAGGTCTTCAGATGTGTATGTGAATTTATTTATTTGAATTAGTCACTACTTTGACAGATCATTCTGTCAACTTTTTTGGGCCTAGTAACCTTTAAAACATCGAACGGAAATCCCAGTTCTTCTTTGTGTCAAGCCAAACAGCATCTCGCCGAACATAGCCGCATTGAACTTCCTGTAAACAATTCGCGATACGAACAGGGCGGCGCTGTAATCGCTGACAAGTGAATAAGTCGGTCGCATGTGTATAGGCTGCACAGAAAATTGGTCGGTAGGTCTGTTGGTGCGTGTGCGGGGCCCTTTATCAGTGCAACTGCCAATTCCTACCCCATTTCTGCCCTGTCTCTAACCAACGTAATGCAGAGGGGGCGTTAAAGTCACATAACGTCTACTCGCTATTCTTGTGTTACGCTAGAGGAAAAAGAAAACTTCTGTACGTAAGTCAGCACGGATTTGGAAAGCACACCTCGTACTAAACAAAGCTACCCTTTTCAAACACACACTATTTAAGGCGAAACATGGACGGAAATCAATAGGCCTCTTCCATTTTCATCGATTTCCCAAAATAGATGGACACTGTACCACACAGTCAACTGGCAAATGACGAGCATAGGGAGAGTTCTCATATTTATGAGTGGCTCTAAGGCTTCCTATGTAACAGAATTAGCGCGTAGATCTGGACAGCGTGTTCGTCAGGGACAGAGGTATCGTTCGCAGTATCTCAGGAAAGTGAGATAGGACCGTTGCTGTTCTCTGCATAAAATAACGATCTGAAGGTTATTATGGTGATGAATCTAGGTTGTTTGGTGATAGCGCTGTAGTGTACGGGAAAGTACACTACTGGCCTTTAAAATTGCTACACCACAAAGATGACGTGCTACAGGCGCGAAATTTAGCCGACAGGAAGAAGATGCTGTGATATGCAAATGATTAGCTTTTCAGTGCATTCATTCACACAAGGTTGGCGCTGGTGGCGACACCTACAACGCGCTGACATGAGGAAAGTTTCCAACCGATTTCTCATACACAAACGTTGCCTGGTGAAACGTTGTTGTGATGCCTCGTGTAAGGAGGAGAAATGCGTACCATCACGTTTCCGACTTTGATAAAGGTCGGATTGTAGCCTATCGCGATTGCCGTTTATCGTATTGCGACATTGTTGCTCGCGTTGGTCGAGATCCAATGACTGTTAGCAGAATATCGAATCTGTGGGTTCAGGAGGGTAATACGGAACGCCGTGCTGGATCTCAACGGCCTCGTACCACTAGCAGTCGAGATGACAGGCATCTTATCCGCATGGCGGTAACGGATCGTGTAGCCACGTCTCGACCCTTGAGTCAACATATGTGGACGTTTGTAAGACAACCATGTGCAAGAAAAGTTCGACGTCGTATGCAAGAGCATGGACTATCAGCTCGGAGACCATGGCTGCGGCTACCCTTGACGTTGCATCACAGTCAGGAGCGCCTGCGATGGTGTACTCAACGACGAACATGGGTGCACGAATGGCAAAACGTTAATTTTTGGGATGAATCCAGGTTCTGTTTACAGCATCATGATGGTCGCATCCGTGTTAGGCGACATCGCGGTGAACGCACATTGGGAAGCGTATACTCGTCATCGCCATACTGGCGTATCACCCGACGTGATGGCATGGGGTGCCATTGGTTACACGTCTCGGTCACCTCTTGTTCGCATTGGCGGCACTTTGAACAGTGGACGTTACATTTCAGATGTGTTACGACCAGTGGCTTTACCCTTTATTCGATCCCTGAGGAACCCTACATTTCAGCAGGATAATGCACGACCGCATGTTGCTGGTCCTGTACGACTGCTGCCCTGGCCAGCACATTCTCCAAATCTCTCACCAGTTGAAAACGTCTGGTCAATGGTGGCCGAGCAACTGGCTCGTCACAACACGCCAGTCACTACTGTTGATGAACTGTGGTATCGTGTTGAAGTTGCATGGGCAGCTGTACCTGTACACGCCATGCAAGCTCTGTTTGACTCAATGCCCAGGTGTATCAAGGCCGTTATTACGGCGAGAGGTGGTTGTTCTGGGTACTGATTTATCAGGATCTATGCACCCAAATTGCGTGAAAATGTAATCACATGTCAGTTCCAGTATAATATATTTGTCCAATGAATACCCGTTTATCATCTACATTTCTTCTTGATGTAGCAATTTTAATGGCCGGTAGTGTAGTTTCGTAGTGGACTGACGATTTACTGTAGATTGATTTTGAAAGGATTTTTATTTGTTGCGATAAATGGCAGCTTGTTTTACACGTGAATAAATGTAAGTTATAACGGACAGGCAGAAGAAATATACCCGTCCGATTACAGCATCAATGATAGGCTTGAGTGGGTGCCATTGAAAAATATGCATGCGAAGCTACATGAAGTTGAAAGAGCACATTAAGACAGTTTTAAGGAAGGCTAATGACAGATTTCGGTTTATTGAGATAGTTTTAGGCATGCATAGCTCATCTACAAAGAGAGCCGAGTGCAGAAAACAAGTGTAACCCACTCTTGGGTATTGCTCTAGTATCTGGGACCCGCACCAGGTCCGATTAAAGGAAGCAAAGTAGACGTGTGCTGCTAGATTTTTTAGAAGGAATTTACGTAAATGTTACGCGAACTCAAATGGGAATCTCTGGAGTGTGTGTGTGTGTGTGTGTGTGTAGAAGCGTTTCTGGCAAGGCTGTTGTACTGACGCGGGTGTGTACAACTACATTAGCACGTCCTCCGGCGCCACACTAGAAGGTGAACCTCGAGTGCCTCAGAAGGAAAACATGTGGCAGCGTAAAAATAAGACCAGAAGGTTGCTCTGGAGACTGCTGTGCCGGTGCTAGGCACCGTTCTTTTGGTGGTGGTAGTGCTGGGCCGTTGCCTTCACCCGGCTTCTAAATTAACGGAGCCAGTCAGTTATGGAGGGAGCCAAAACGCGGTGCAACCTGGTATATTTTTTCCCTCCCATATCGTTGCTAGAGGTGCAAGACAAGGTAAGTGGCAGGCAAAGTCCAAGGATTAAAGTCAGAAAACCTGTATTTAGAGTCAAATTTGACATCACAGCGACCAAGCCACTGTTAAAATGTTCCCAATGTCTGGTGTGTGAAGCAAATCGACATCCGTCACTTGTTTTCAAGCAAAATAAAACAGTGCACCAACTATTACTTATGTTTTAACGTTTGCGATGCTTTTCTGACCAAAATCTCCATCTTCAGGAAGTGTGATCATTTGCGTTTACTTACTTTACGCGATCAGGTCCAATGGACCGCACGCTGATTTGAGATATTGCCTCCAGCCTGTCTCCAGCTCCTTTCTGCCATTCTTCCAGCAGTTCCGCTCTCTGAAGGTCTTTGGATACGCAGTCGATCCATCGAGTTCTAGGTCTTCCTACGGCCCTTCTGCCGGTTGGCCTCGTGTTGGATTGGTGTTCGGGAATCGGTTGTCCTGCATTCCAGCAACATGCCCTGCCCAGTGAAATCGTCGTGTCTTCATTATCCCCACGATGTTCGGCTCTTTGTAAGTATCATACAATTCTGTAGTGTGACTAAACCTCCATTTCTCACTCTCATTATCGTAAATCACTCCGTCTTTAGGTCACAAGTAGCAAATCAGGACCATCCGACCGCCATGTCATCCTTAGATGAGGATGTGGATAGGAGGGGCGTGTGGTCAGCACACCGCTCTCCCGGTCGTTATGTTGTTTTTCTCTGACCGGAGCCGCTACCATTCAGTCGAATAGCTCCTAAATTGGCATCACGAGGCTGAGTGCACCCCGGAAAATAGCAACAGCACACGCCGGCCCGGATGGTACTCATCCAAGTGCCGGCCACGCCTGACAGCGCTTAACTTCGGTGATCTGAGGGGAACCGGTGTATTCACTGCGGCAAGGCCGTTGCCCTCATTTTCATATACTGGTCCAAAACATCTTCTGAAGGACTTTCCTTTGAGATATCATCAGTCTGTTCAGATCTTGCTCGGTTGTACTCCAGGTGGCACATCCATACACTACTAGTGGCTGTAGGAGTGTTTTGTGATGTTTATTTTGAAACGTCTTGACAAACTCCTGGTTTTGAGGAGAGCATCAAGGTCGTGGTAACAGTCATTACCTGCCTGTATTTCCGTTTTACTGGATGGTTCATCTCTGAATACTGCGCCCAGATATTTCAACTCCTTGACTTCACGATAAGAACCTCCAGTTGTCTGTAAGGGTAGAAGTGGTTCTTGAGTTTCATTATGTCTACGGTGTAGAATGATGTATTCCGTTTTGTCACGACTGATTTGAAGTCCAATTTTCCTCGCTGTTACTTTCAGAATATCAGCCATTTCCCCTAATTCTTCTTGCGACCCAGATAGCACTATACCATCGCCCATCGGCATATCCGAGATACCTGATGTTCACATCCCCGGTCTGGACTCCTCTTAGTTCATTAGACGACATCTCTTGTGTTACCTTCCCTAATGCGAGACTGAAAAGAAAAGCTGATAGTCCATCGCCCTGCCGTAGCCCAGTTTTTATTTTGAATGCTTGAGTCGCCTTATTTCCAATTTTTACCTATGCTGTAGTATCCATCAGGCAGGATTTCGTGAGGATTACTACTTTCTTGGCAAAACCGCAGTATTCAAGACGCCTGAAAATACTTTCCGATGAATGCAATATGCTTTCCTGAAGTCGACAAACAGCATGTGTAGTTCTTGGCCAAAATCCCACCTTTTTCTACAATCTACGTATAAAAAATGTGCTGTACTTTTTGCTAGAAATTAAGTAATTTACAAGAATTATAGTAATTTACGCATGCAATCGTAATGTAGCATGTGAAGCTTAATTTTCAAAACAGTGTAAGTCCTTAGGTAGCGTGTACCGGGATAGGGCATACCGCAAGAAGCAAAACTGGACAGCTAACGGAGTTGCAATCACGAGGACGACGCTGATAAACTTCAGCTTAAGACGTCGTCTGAAGAAGGTGCCGCCAAGACTCTGAAACGCACCTCGATGTGAGTATAATGACAAATTTTAATGAGTCACTACAGGCTTTTTTTCGTTGTCCAGACACAAAAAGTTATGGTCACAGACTTGCATTCAACGGCAGGATTACGTTCAACAGTAGCCATTATAAGCCTTTGTTTACTGCGTGCTTTGCTTTCAACAAAGCTGCCAATCGGTACTGCACCTTTGGTGCAAATAGAACCAGATTCAGGTAGCAGGTAAATTCATCAGAAGAGCAAAACAAACTGCAAAACAATTTAGAAAAGATATCTGAATGGTGCGAGAAGTGGCAGACGACCCCATGTAACGAAAAGTGTGAGGTCATCCACATGAGTGCTAAAAGGAACTCAAACTTTGGTTACACGATAAATCAATCTGATCTAAAAGCCGTAAATTCAGCTAAATATCTAGGTATTACAATTACGAACAACTAAAATTGGAAGGAACACACAGAAAATGTTGTGAGGAAGGACAACCAAAGACTGCGTTTTATTGGCAGGACACTTAGAAAATGTAACAGACCTACTAAGGAGACTGCCTACACTACGCTTGTCCGTCCTCTTTTAGAATACTGCTGCGCCGTGTGGGATCCTTACCACATAGGACTGACGGAGTACATCGAAAAAGTTCAAAGAAAGGCAGCACGTTTTGTATTATCGCGAAATATGGGAGAGATTGTCACAGAAATGATACAGGATTTGGGCTGTTTATCGTTGCGACGGAATCATCTCACGAAATTCCAATCACCAACTTTCTCCTCCGAATGCGAAAATATTTTGTTGACACCGACTTACATAGGGAGAAACGATCACCGCGATAAAATGAGGGAAATCAGAGCTCGTACGAAAATATATAGGTGTTCATTCTTTCCGCGCGCAATACGAAATTGGAATGAGAGAGAATTGTGAAGGTGGTTCGATTAAACCTCTGCCAGACACTTGAATGTGATTCACAGAGTATCGATGTAGATGAATAAACAGACTGATTCGCGTGCATACGGAATGTTTCTGCGGGAGATGACTGAGCGCTCCACACATTCAGGGCGACGGCCAGTATTTCCTGCTGTTTCTCAGGCATTTATGATCTCGTAGCCTGAACTTAGCTGAAATGTTGCAGACTTTCAATGAAGTCAACCGACGCAACATGCAAGAGCCTCCGGGACGTTTATTACGTCAGACAGCACCTGTTCTCTGCCGTTGACGATTCAGCAGAGTCAGAGACAGCATGTTCTAGTAATTAAAAACATGGCTATTACCCGTGTTACAAATTTATTTTTACAGCTCACGCACGAGGATGTCACCGTTTACTTCTACGTGTTTGGAGGGCCATACAGATAGATCTATTTGTATTGCGAACTGGCAATTACATAAACTGAAATGAACTGCAAAGGTAACTCTACAGCGAAACTACAGACACACTAAAGTCACCTACTTAGGGTTGCCATATCTAGCTGGGACGTCGTCGGGACACACTGAGATGGGGCTGTAGGAATGAAGCACTTTTATTTAGAACGCAATTGCAAGGAACTTGTTGGTACACCATAATTTTCGGAAGATATCATCCTTTTCACCAAGTCTTTTCACTTTTGCGTATTTATAAAACTCCATGCAAGTCAGCTTCGGGTTAAAGTGGCACTGTAAGACTGATTCCACAGTCCCTGGCAGCAGTCGATTTCTTTCATCAGTCCACTGGGCCGACATTAGCAGAAATACGCTTGCCACAGTGGTGGTGTGTGTGGGAATGGAAAACAAATACTCACGTAATTTTAGCAGTTGGGATTTGCGTTCAGGATTTTCGGGTTTCTTAAGAATTGTCTCAACTGCAGGCATTAATGACAGCCATCTTGTTTTTGAGTGAGATGAACATGATGTTGATAGACATCAACGTATAAGAATAATTCTTTCAGTTTCTCTGTCCTTAGCGTGTATGTTGAAAAATAATTAAATATTTCAATGTCGTCAGTTAAAACTTCAGCAGCGCTTGATATAGCATTGAGGAGAATATGGGCAGTACATCTAACTCTTTCTAGATTTTTCGTAGTTCTTTAATTTGGTGAAATACATTCCGCTGACCGCGTCGATGAACCCCTCCGAAATTGGTACTGGTATTGTCTTCATAAAAAGGTATTAATTCATCCAATGGAATCTGTAGTTGTCTTAAAGTGTCTAAACAAAACTCCACAATTGTCTCGGATGTTTCGTTATTCAGCGAATCAAACTTCAACAGTTTATGTTCGATTCCGTTAGTTTCAGTCAAGTATTTAACAACGAAAGGAAACATCTTTTCAGCCTTATCGCTCGATACGTCGGTCCCTATGCCATGAAAAGAACTCCTTGCAATTGTTTTATGCATTCCGACATGGAGAGTGGTGAGAGCGTATTTTTAACAATAGCGATTTTGGAGTTAGGATAGGTTGGTTGGTTGGTTGGTTCATACGTTCGTTAGTTTGACGTACAGCACAACAACAGGAGAAAAGAACCAGAAGAACGAGAAAAGGACAACCAACAATACCAGGGACAAAACATGAAAAGAACACCACAGAAAGAAACAAGAAAGAGGTATCAGGGGTAAAAACAAGACAGCAGATGACCGTGGCTGGACGACCACGAGAATGAACAGGAAAAGCCAGCCACTCTGCGACACAGTAAAACATCCACCATAAAAAGCATTAGAGTGGAGAACACAAAGGGACAAAGCATATGCGTTAAAACTTACACAGAGTGATAAAACCCACAGTCACGTATAAAACATAAAACTAAGTTAGCCGATGAGGTGTTGTCAGCTAAAATTAATGGCAATGAGTCCGGTTACTGAAGAGTCCGTCGCAGGGCAGCCAAAGAAGCACAGCTCGCCCAGATATGGGCCACTGTCAGCCGGGCGCCACACCGACACAGAGGTGGGTCATCACGGCGTAGGAGGTGGCCGTGTGTCACCCAAGCGTGGCCAATGCGGAGCCGGCAGAGAACTACAGAGTCCATGCGAAAGGCCCGTGTGCAGGAATGGCACACATGGGGTAGTCTCCTTAATTGCACGCAGTTTGTTGCGCGTGCCGAAGTTAAACCATTTCGTCTCTCAAAGCCGCAAAACGTTGCTGCATAGTACTGAACGCACGTCAGTTGCAGAGAAGCCGATCTCCATAAGCGGTTTCTGTGTAGCCCCTTTGGCCAGCCTGTCGGCAGGTTCGTTGCCTGGGATTCCGACGTGACCTGGGGTCCAGACAAACAGCACTGAATGACTGGACCGTTCCAGGGCATGGATGGACTCCTGAATGGTCGCTACCAAAGGACGACGAGGGTAGCACTGGCCGATAGCTTGTAGGCTGCTGAAGGAGTCAGTACGCAGAAGAAACGACTCCCCAGGGCGTGAACGGATGTGCCCAAGAGATCGAATATAGCCACCAGCTCGGCAGTGAAAACACTGTAGCCATCGGGAAAGGAATGCTGTTCAATATGTCCTCGATGGACATGCGCGAAGCCGACGTGAGCATCAGCCATCGAGCCGTCAGTGTACACTACTTCGTGGCCATGGTACATGTCAAGAATCGAGAGGAAGTGGCAGCGGAGAGCCGCGGTGTTAACCGAGTCCTTAGGGCCATATTAAAGGTCCAGGCGAAGCTGCGGCCTAGGTGTACACCATGGAGGTGTACGTTAATGGACCTCAAGTATAGGTGGTAAAGGCAAGGACTCCAGAAAGAAGGGATCGGACACGAACTGCAATTGGAAGCGCTGACCTGGGTCGCCGATGCGGCAGATGAACCGCCTTGGGTGGGAAAAGGAGACGGTGACTTGGATGCACAGGAGAACTACGAACGTGTGCAACGTAACTGGCCAGCAATCGTGCACGCCTGACCTGCAATGGAGGGACTCCAGCCTCCACTAGGACGCTGATCACTGGACTCGTCCTAAAAGCTCCTGTCGCTAGGCGAACGCTACAGTGGTGGACTGGGCAGAGTAAACGCAACGCTGAGGGCGCCGCTGAACCATAAACCAGACTTAGTCAAGGCGGGATTGAACAAGGTCTCTAGAGCTGCAGCAGCGTAGAGCTATCTGCACCCCACTTGGTGTAGCTCAGGCAGTGGGGGGCATTGGGTTGTCGCCAGCAGTTCCGCTTAAGCTGACGACGGTGAGGAAGCCAAGTCAATCGAGCGCGAATGTTCTGCACACAATTTTACGGAAAGATTTAAAGCTGCGACCGTACGAGGTACAGCTTGGGCAACAGTTAAACGAAAGTGATTATAAAAAGTCAACGACTGTGTTCAACTGTTGACTAAAATGAGGGACAAGGACGGCTCCTTAAATTTGCTACGGACGAGTGAAGCGGCACATTTTCATCTCAGTGTTTATGTTGAGCAACAAAACTGCCGTTACAGGTGCGACGACAATCCTCATGAAGTCCATCGACGCCCTTAAACACAGGCAGAAAGCGACGGGGCGGTGCGCTGCTCTTTCAGAGGCCGTCATCGGACACTGCTTATTCGTACATGAATGTGGGCGAGCAACCGTCACATCTCAGCGGTGTGCTACCGCGGTAGACACATTCCTCGCACTTTAACAGTTTCCTGCAAATGTTTATTTGTTTCAGCAAGATGATGCTATACCTCATTCTGCTCAAATTTAAATGGCAGCCGTGCGCAGTGTTTGATAAGCACATCATGTCAAGGAGTGTGGACACTTATTTTGTGGCCTCCCAGATCTCCCGACTTATCAGTCTGTGATTATTTCCTTTGAGGTTTTCTGAAACACAGCGTTGTAACTGAAAGATACTATTCTTGAAGAAATCGAGAACATAGTATACAGAAGCTTGAAGTCGTCTTGAACAATTTGCATCGCAGGCTGAGTGTCATTGTAACAGTGATGAGCACCTGCAAGACATTTTCAGAACATGCGCAATGCGTGAAATGACAATAAGCAAGGGTTTCATTGTTGTGATTTAAAATGCTTCACAGTATAATCCTAAGCCTGTTTCGCCGTTTCCAAATCGGCCCGCTTTCATACAATGCCCTCTACGTAAATCTTCAAATGTGTAGAATTTTAGAACATGTTTTTTGCTCGAGTATTATGTCGTTTTTGGAAACCCAGAATCTACTCCGTAGGAATCAACATGGATTCCGGAAACAGCAATCGTCTGAGACCCAACTCGCTTTATTTGTTCACGAGACCCAGAAAATATCAGATACAGGCTCCCAGGTAGATGCTATTTTCCTTGACTTCAGGAAGGCGTTCGATACAGTTCCGCACTGTCGCCTGATAAAGTAAGAGTCTACGGAATATCAGACCAGCAGCGTGGCCGGATTGAAGAGTTTTTAGCAAACATGTTGTTATCAATGGAGAGACGTCTACAGACAAAGTAACCTCTGGCGTGCCACAGGGTAGTGTTATGGGACCATTGCTTTTCACAATATATATAAATGACGTAGTGGACAGTGTCAGAAGTTCCATGCGGCTTTTCGCGGATGATGCTATAGTATACAGAGAAGTTGCAGCATTAGAAAATAGTAGCGAAATACAGGAAGATCTGCAGCGGATAGGCACTTGGTGCAGGGAGTGGCTACTGGCCCTTAACATAGACAAATGTAATGTATTGCGAATACATAGAAAGAAGGATCCTTTATTGTATGGTTATATGGTAGCGGAACAAACACTGGTAGCATTTACTTATGTAAAATATCTGGGAGTATGCGCGCGGAAAGATTTGAAGTGGAATGATTATATAAAATTAATTGTTGGTAAGGCGGGTACCAGGTTGAGATTCATTGGGAGAGTCCTTACAAAATGTAGTCCATCAACAAAGGAGGTGGCTTACAAAACACTCGTTCGACGTATACTTGAATATTGCTCATCAGTGTGGGATCCGTACCAGATCGTATTGACGGAGGAGATAGAAAAGATCCAAAGAAGAGCGGCGCGTTTCGTCACAGGGTTATTTGGTAAGCGTGATAGCGTTACGGAGATGTCTAGCAAACTCAAATGGCAGACTCTGCAAGAGGCGCTCTGCATCGCGGTGTAGCTTGCTCGCCAGGTTTCGAGAGGGCGCGTTTCTGGATGAGGTATCGAATATATTGCTTCCCCTTACTTATAACTCCCGAGGAGATCACGAATGTAAAATTAGAGAGATTCGAGCGCGCACGGAGGCTTTCAGACAGTCGTTCTTCCCACGAAGCATACGCGACTGGAACAGAAAAGGGAGGTAATGACAGTGGCACGTAAAGTGCCCTCCACCACACACCGTTGGGTGGCTTGCGGAGTATAAATGTAGATGAATGTTGATATAGAATTGCTGAGGGACCAAACTGCTGAGGTCATCGGTCCCTAGACTGACACTACTTTAACTTATGCTATGAACATTACACACCTCCATGCCCGAGGGAGGATTCGAACCTCCGGCGGGAGGACCGCGCAGTTCGTCACATAGCGCCTCAAACCGCGCGGCCCTGTACCTAATCGCATCACCTGAGAAAAATCTTAATATCATGTCCAAGGTTATTAATATTCATCCACATCAAGGTTTCCAACAATTCTCTATGGCATATCCGAAGTTACTTCTACATCTGTGGATGACTCCATCCAAGATGACACGCTTCATCCTCGCTACCAAGAAATCCTCAATCCCGTCACGAATTTCACTTGATATCCCGTACGATCTTACTTCTGATAATAAGCAATACCATTTCACTCTAACCACACCTAAGACTTTCACAAAACGGTAATGACAGTAATATGTGTTGACATCTGTGAATGATAACTTGTTGCACACTAAAACTGCTAATCACGCCGCGCATAAATGTGTCAAAGGACGTGAACGACGGTTTATTACTTACATGTTTCAACCACATGAGAGAAACATGCAAGTTACAGGCTATCGAAGTAACGTGAGTGCGTGCTGCCAATTCATGTAGTATATAACAGTGAGAAACATATTGCGTCAGCAACGTTACCCATCGTCATACTGTGGTCTCGGGAAAACGCAGTAGCTATGACGTTGGAAAGAAACAATAGTGAAGAAGTAATCAGCGCCATTTAGGGCGAATGCTTGTGGCTGGTATGTGACTGTCCTAACATAGTTTAGCAATTCAGGCGTTCGTTTACACTTTTATACCAATGCTAGGTTTTGTAACATGAAAGACATTTTAATGAAGGCACGGATGAAAATACAAAGGAAGGAAGATTAGGGTTTAACATCACGACTACAGCGTGGTCAGTCTGGAGCCGAGCGACCGCTACAGTCGCAGGTTCGAATCCTGCCTCGGGCATGGATGTGTGTTATGTCCTTAGGTTACTTAGGTTTAAGTAGTTCTAAGTTCTAGGCGACTGATGACCTCAGAAGTTAAGTCGCATAGTGCTCAGAGCCATTGAACCATTTTGAACAGCGTGGTCATTAGTGACGAAACAAGCCCGCATTAAGGAAGAATGGGGAAGGAAATCGGCAGTGTCCTTTCAAAAGAACCAACCCACACGGACAGACCGAGCGACCGACCGACGAACCAGCTGGATGTGTGTAGGCGTTCTGGCCGGCTGACCGAATGATTTTTCGGGTCGGGAGCACGGCTAGGTGTCACAGTGCGACAACTAATAACGCCCCCTCCACAACACACAAGTGAGCCGTGTGTAGCGCTGTCGTGCCAGCCGCTCGACGAAAGTTGGTCTTTTGTCAATGAGCGTGCTATTATTAAATGCTGTTCATATATGGCTAACGTGACAAAGTGCGAGGAATACGAAACTTGTACGACAATTTCTAGAGAAATCTAAACACCTCAAATGTTTGTGGGATACGTTGTGGAAAGAACACACCAATCGAGATGCAAGAAAAGCACTTGTTTCATTTTTTTTAAAGAATACATTATACTTCGGCAGTAACAGGATATATTTTTATGAACAAAAGTCGCTGGAGTGTTTTTCTGAAACAGGGACGCATTAGGATTTTGGATTTATAGGAAATATAAAAATCGAAACAGACAAATTGGATTTTAAGTTTCATTTCCGATAAGCACCGGAAATAGAATCCTAAAAATCGAAATATAGACAGTCGAGGGACTTTTGTTCATAAAATACTCTTCTATCGCCAGCCATTTCTGCTATTAAGAGAAAAGTGTAGGACTTTTTTTCAGTTCTAATAGTGGTGTATGCTTCATTTATTATGTGTCTCTTGCATTTATGAGATTTTATGCGCCACCACTATGTATAGCATTTCTTCTAAGTTGAAATGAGCTACTTAATCTTCCAGCAGACATTTGTTACATACAAAAATAAATTAATGAAGCTTACATGATCAACATTTGGGAATCACTTTAGGTAGTAACTGTGGGGATCCACTGTACTGTATCTGAAGTCCTCGAACTTGTGCAAGTGACTACAAACCGTAATGTAGCTTAAAGCCTCAGGTGACAGCTTGTCTCATCAGTACCCTTACTCGTCAAATATGGTTCCCGCCTACGTAACAGGAAGTCTTTTTTCATTGCTAGCTCTAAAAAGCCAAGACAAATCCCAGTTTGTTTGTTTGTTTGCGTGTAATACCAAGTAGCACCACGTACAACATAATGTAAGACTGACAATTCTCAACCAGCAACGGGAACAGCGCGGAGAAGTGATCGCCGAGTGAAGACAGTCGGAACATTTGTAGGCTTCAACGAAACTAGTCGGTCGGTAAACTGATGCGTGTGTAGCGCCCTTCACAAAGAGAGTCAGTTGTTCCACTGTACACAGGCGAAAATATAGATATAAAGCTCATTACGTGTGTCCACTTCTCCTTTAGAAAGTACTTTGAAGATAATGCCTTGTGCAGAACATTTATGCATCCCGGTTACAACAAACATGTTTCATTAGTACTGCGACGTCATCGCTGTAGCATTTAAATAGTTTATTTTGTAGAGTAAAAAAAAAAAAAATCCTGTTGGTTCGACAGAAATGAAAAACGACTGGAAAAGTTGAAGCAAAAAGAAACTTTTTTTATCCAACATGGCATCCTTAGAGTACTTCAAATTATATGCGTTGCTACACTTTCCCCGTGGTCAAATGCACAAAATCCTCATGCCGCCCTGCTACAACTCTGAAGATAGAATTAGTAATATGTTAACACTTTCTTGACCGAATACTGTGGTCATTAACGAAGAGTGGGAATAAAGCTGTCAACTAGATGGAACATGCATTTAGTCCTACACAGTGCCTCATCAAACGGGAACCGTAGGCACCTCGAGTCGCAGAGCATTGAGCAGTACTCACAGTAAACTGCGACTCCGAGCGCTCACAACAATCGGTTGGCGCGCCACCTGCTGCTGCTGCTGCTGCTGCGTGCTGCCGCCTTGTGGGACGTCGCGCCGGAGACTGCCGGCCTGTTGCACTGTGAAGCGCGGCGTGGCGACGACAGCGCCTCTGGCGGTGGCTGCGCGAGGCGTCGCCGCGTGATGGCGGCGGCCCGTCGCCCACGCATGTCGCTCGTACCCGATTCCCAGAATATGTCGCCCCTTCTTGCTACTTATTCTCAGTATCTCCAACAGTTTCACTTGCTGGCTTTTTATTCTACGAAACAGAACCACCGTGAGTCGCGAAATGTCTTCTTGTCCTAGGACGTCATAGACATGGCCCAATTTGCAGTCAGTGGCGCCCTAGACGTAAGGACTATATAGATGAACAAACTCGTTCATCTCGTAAAATGTACACTTTCGCCGTCGGCAATGTCACAAATAATAAAATGTTCCGGGCTGTTTTGCTGTGGTCGAACGGCTTCCACATTTAAACTCAAGGTTTCGTCCCCATCTACGGAGGAATTTTCAAGGGGATGATAGCTTCTTTGAGTGTCCGATTCACTCCCTGGCTCGCTACAGACTGCAGCAAAATTCCATTAACGCCTGATTCCGAGCAGAGGCGGTACATCACATGTTTTGAAAATCCGAGCGCAGTTGGCCATTGTCGATTGCCGCCGTCCGCTGTCGCTGCCACCCCTATGGTGGGTGACTGGTACGTGTCAACTTCAGCACCGGCATCCAAATGTAATTCAGTTTCACGCCGTCGTTCTTCCTACTCGAATTCCAGGAATGTTTAACAATCCCTATGACCTCTCCGTACAGCCTTTCATAGTAGCCGCTTAGCAACCAGTACTTTAGTCCAATCAAAATGAATGTGGTGGTCTTTTGGCTGGAGAGCACGTTCCGCAACAGCTGATCTGTCAACCTCCACCCTTCATAAATTGCTCTTCCGCTCTTCTAGTCGTTTTTCGACCGTTCTTTTTGTAGCAGCCAGGAACCCCTCCACACAACTACACGGCATCTTATAAATTCCTCCTTCTTCAGCGCTTTGCGAACATTCTCGGCCAATTTTAGTTGATCTTATATCTTGCGAGTGGGATAATAGATCACCTCGATGTTCTGTTTTTGCAATATTTTTCCTATCGGTCCGTAATGTCCTTAGTAAAAGGCAGGAAAACTTTCGATTTCACAGGCGCTTGTGCATCGCTGTGATTTCTGCACGATGGTTTGATGCTCTTTTTACCTCAGCGAACGAGTAACCGTTCTAGAGCAATACATTGGGGAGATGTTTTAATTCCGCGTCAGGGAGCTGGTCCTATCCGCCAGCGTTCTTGTGATGTCCAGCTTTCGTTGTGGGTCGAGGTTCCAATCCCGTTGGAGGTAACGGTCTGTGTGCGTGGGTTTCGGTAAAATGTGTGACCTAAGCTACAACCTTGTTGTTGAAAACTAACACGTAAAGAAAATTTAAAGTTCCACCTGCTTCTTCCTCCATGGTATTCTGAATCTTCCGATTGGTTCAAATGGCTCTGACCACTATGGGACTTAACTTCTGAGGTCATCAGTCCCCTAGAACTTAGAACTACTTAAACGTAACTAAACTAAGGACATCACACACATCCATGCCCGAGGCAGGATTCGAACCTGCGACCGCAGCGGTCGCGCGGTTCCGGACTGTAGCCCCTAGAACCACTGAGCCAATCCGGTCGGCAATCTTCCGATTAATCTCGTTGAGATGTTTGTGAAAATGAGCTAGTTCCTCTCTGCCATGCCTCCACAAAACAAATGTATCATCCACGTACCGGAACCGTATATTCGCTTCCTTTTTCCCAATCTCCATTGTCTCTTCCTCGGTTTTTTTCATGAACAAATTCGCAGTAACTGGGCTTTAGGTGCTCCCCACAGCCAGGCCATCCGTCTGTTCATAGAAACCATCGTTCCAATTCAAATACGTGTCTGTGAGGCAATATTTGAACAGTTGTGGAATATCGGTAGGGAAAATCAGATTCAGCTGTTGCAACACCTCTCTGAGCGGAACAAGATAAATAGCGATACGACATCAAAACTACATAAAACATGTGCCCCGCGGCTGCAGCACTACACAGTTTTATTTATTTATAAAAATGTGCCGACTTCTTGGTATACCAATCACATTGGCCCAGTACGGTCGTAATACAGTTGTCAAAACCTCGACAATCGAATAAATGGGTGAACCAGTAGCATACACTAAACGTCTTAGAGAAATTGGTCTTTGTGCATCTTCTACAACTCATAAAGTATTGGTGGCGGCGCAACTGAATTGAACAGACTTTTCTGAACGCTCTTTTCGCTAGATGACTTTTATTTATCAACCGTGTAACAGTCGTAAGAGCTTTTCCCGTGGTGTCTTTACTCATTTACCTATATGTTCGATCCTCTTTAAAAATGTCGTCTGTGGATGCGGACGAAACGTTGGGTTCAAATGTGAAATCCATTTGACCACGACATAATAGACCGGAACATTTAATTAATTGTGACATTTCCGGCCGTGAAACTTTACATTTTACAGTTATATGCCACTGTGGGGAGCAGATGTCAAGAAACGTGCGACGGATGGAAGGCCTCCAGAAAAGCAGAGTGCAGCTTTCGTGTTCTCTCATACTTCTGTCTTGTCGTACAGCCGTCAGTGTTATTCCGAAGTTTTTGAGGATTAAGCGGGTATGCAGCTGAGCCAAGGCGCAGCGGATTTTCAAACGAACAGAAGAGATCTATATTACGTGAGCGTATTCAACAGACCCGCCAGGAACTGGCAAGCACAGACAGTAAGCTACTGTGTCTCCGTATCACTATCAGCAATAAAGTGTCTAGTGGTGACTGGGATAGAATTGACAGATTACTGAACGATATTATTAGGAAGCGTATCTTGACAACGTATAAGAGGAAGAAGAAGAAATTTGATAATTCGCAACTTAATTAGACGATCCACCATTTAGAGGCTTCCGGGGCAGTTATCAGTTTACATTCGTTATCTGACGATGAGAGATCTGTGCTTGCCAGGGGTGAAAATTCTGTCATTAGTTCGCGAATTGTGCCCACGGAAGAAATACACGACTAGCCATTAAAATTGCCGATGATAAACGGGTATTCATTGGATAAATGTATTATACTAGAACTGACTTGTGATTACATTTTCACGCAATTTGGATTCATAGATCCTGAGAAATCAGTACCCAGAACAATCACCTCTGGCCGTAATAACGGCCTTGATACACCTGGGCATTGAATCAAACAGAGCTCGGATGGCGTGTACAGATACAGCTGCCCATGCAGCTTCAACACGATACCACAGTTCATCAAGAGTAGTGACTGGCGTATTGTGACGAGCCAGTTGCTCGGCCACCATTGACCAGACGTTTTTAATTGATGAGAGACCTGGCGAATGTGCTGGCCAGGGCAGCAGTCGAACATTTTACGTATCCAGAGAGGCCCGTACAGGACCTGCAACATGCGGTCGTGCATTATCCTGCTGAAATGTGAGGTTTCGCGGAGATAGAATGAAGGGTAGAGCCACGGGTCGTAACACATCTGAAATGTAACGTCCACTGTTCAAAGTGCCGTCTATGCGAACAAGAAGTGACCGAGACGAGTAACCAATGGCACCCCATACCATCACGCCGGGTGATACGCCAGTATGGCGATGACGAATACACGCTTCCAACGTGCGTTCACCGTGATGTCGCCAAACACAGATGCGACCATCATGATGCTGTAAACAGACCCTAGATTCATCCGAAAAAATGACGGTTAGCCATTCATGCACCCAGGTTTGCCGTTGAGTACACCATCAGTCTGTGATGCAGCGTCCAGGGTAACCGCAGCCATGGTCTCCGAGCTGATAGTCCGTGCTGCTGCAAAAGTCGTCGAACTGTCCGTGCACATGGTTGTTTTCTTGTAAACGTCCCCATCTGTTGACTCAGGGATCGAGACGTGGCTTCACGATCCGTTACAGCCATGCGGATAAGATGCCTGTCATTTCGACTGCTAGTGATACGAGGCCGTTGGGATACAGCACAGTGTTCCGAATTACCCTCCTGAACCCACCGATTCCATATTCTGCTAATAGTCATTGGATCTCGACCAACGCGAGCAGCAGTGTCGCCATACGATAAACCGCAATGGCGATGGGCTACAATCCGACCTTTATCAAAGTCGGAAACGTAATGGCACGCATTTCTCCTCCTTACATGAGGCATCACAACAACGTTTCACCAGGCAACGTCGGTCAACTGCTGTTTGTATATGAGAAATCGGTTGGAAACTTTCCTCATGCCAGCACGTTGAACGTGTCGCCAACGGCGCGAACCTTGTGTGAATGCTCTGAAAAGCAAATCATTTGCGTATCACAGCATCTTCTTGCTGTCGGTTAAATTTCGCGTCTATAGCACGTCGTCTTCGGGTGTAGCAATTTTAATAGCCAGTGGTGTATTTCACATGGAACGATGCGGTCAATAAACAGACAGATGGCGTGGCTATGGGGAGCCCCTTAAGCCCAGTTACTGCGAATTTCTTCATGCAAAAATCGAGGAGGGGGCACTGGAGGCTGCCAAAAAGAAACCGAATATATGGTTCCCGTACGTGGATGATACGTTTGTTTTGTTGAGGCACGTCAGAGAGGAACGCTCATTTTCGCAAGCATCTCAACGGGATTAAACCGAAAATTCAGGTTACAATGGAGAAGGATGCAGGCAGAAGATTAATTTTTCTTTACGTGTTAGTTTTCAAGAAAAGAGGTTGTAGCTTAGGCCACTTGTTTTACCGAAAACCCACGCCCACAGACCGTTACCTATAACGGAATTAGAACCAACACCCACAACAAAAGCGAGGCATCCTAAGAACTTTGACACATAGAGCCATGAACACCTACGAACCACAGTCGCTTGACGCGGAATTAAAACATCTTACCAATGCATTGCTCAAGAAATGGCTATTCGTCCGTTGAGGTAAAAAGACTCCTAAAGCTATCGGTCAGAAATAAAAGGGATGCACAACAGCCTGTGAGATCGAAAGTTTTCCTGCCTTTCATTAAGGACGTTACTGACCGCATAGGAAAAGTTTTGAATAACAGAACATCGCGGTAATCCACAAACCCACAAGGAAATACAAGATCAACTAAAAATTGGCAAGGATGCTCGCAAACCGCTGGAAAAAGCAGGAATTTCTAGGATCCCGTATACTTGTGTGGAGGTGTACGCGGGTACTTCAAACAGAACGGTCAAAAAAACATAAAAAACTACTATCCATATACGTTTTTAAAACTTGTTTATAGAGAGAGAGATAATAATTTTCACAAGTTTTATTATTCGGCAAGACAAAGTGATAACCTAGTTGCAGCCATGAAGTAATTTGTTCTTGTTACTAGGTACAGTCACACACCAATTCAAAGTAGCGCCCTTAGCTCCCTCGCTATGCGAGCATGAAAAGTGATCACGAAAAGCGATCGCGGAAAACAGCTTTGAGGGAAGCTGCGACAATTTACTGTTGACGTCATTAATGTTACTGACACCCGAGAAATGTGTGCTAGGCCTCGGCAGGTGCTGAAAAATGTTTGCAAGCAAAAGTTAAATGTGCAAAATTACGAATGGACGCACACGGTGTCAAAGTGAAGCAGGAGTCAAATATCTGCCCTTAACCAGGAAACGCGAAATGCACACGAAAAATTGTTCACTGATGATAAGTGTATTATTAAACAGTGATTTCTGCGGTGTTGTAAACAATACAAAGAAAAGCATCTTCGCGAAAGCTTCACAACAGCTTTTGTCGCACACAGATGGACTTAACAGGCTATAAAAGTAACTCTGAGAAAACTTCCATTCAGAGCATTTCATTTTAAAAGGTGCCTGAATGAATGGATCATTATATGTGGACGAGAGAACAGATTTTTTACGAAACAAGTGCGAGCTGGATTCCCAAGCTGAGGGTTCAGTATAACTTAATCTCTCTTCGTAAACGAGAATGTTCTCACTAAATCATCATTTCCCAGCCCAAAGCACTACGGAGAGAAACTTGAAATTTCCAGAGGTGTTAATATTACACGGCAGGCATCGTTTAAAGAAGAATTCTTCGAAATTCCACTCCTAAGGGGGTGAATTAGGGGATGACATATTTCTCGAGACTTTTTGAAGCTAGAGCTACAAGAACTGGTATTTGATTTCTCAATCAGAAATTTAAAAAATTTCCTGTTTCAGGATTTTTAGGAATTCAACCTCTATGGGGGGTGAAATAGGGGATGAAGTTTTTATGAAAATTTGCGTAACCGGTATATTAAAACATTTTTATAGCTAAACCTATGAAAACTAGTATTCGACTTCTCGGTTATAAATAAATAAATATGTTTTAGGGGATGAAAGTTTCAATGGAAATGTCACCACAAGAACTCAGATGAGAGGATTAACATAAATCTAGCTCTCAGAACCGCTGTTTGTTCAAAAGTATACATTCGGAAAAGACCGTGCATCTATGGCCTTAATTAGCGTGGAAAGCTTAGAAGGTGTTGGAATCTGTTAACTAAATCAAAGAAAGCTATTTAATAGTCACCACTACAAACCGGATTTATCGCATCTGCATCGAAAAACAAACAGATCATTAATACATTAGCTTTTCAGAAGGCTTAATATAGGTTTACAAAATTATTTTTGTTGTTATTACCGCGCTAAATAATCATTGTTGACGACAAATAGATACCACGTTTAAATGGTATTCCACGTTTAGATTTACACGTGAGCAATGGGTGTAACAAGACACAGGATCGGTTAAAGAAATAAAAATGCAGGCCTTACAGTCTACGACAGCAAAACAGCGGGCGGTAAGTTAGTTATATATGTAGACAGTTCACCTATACCAAGCGTCACGCGTGCAGCGTGTGCGGGACAAGACCCGGCCTGCAACTCGGCTCTGGTCGGCACTCCT
Source organism: Schistocerca gregaria (assembly GCF_023897955.1). Taxonomy (NCBI): domain Eukaryota; kingdom Metazoa; phylum Arthropoda; class Insecta; order Orthoptera; family Acrididae; genus Schistocerca; species Schistocerca gregaria. Next base: position 52,523,765 of record NC_064925.1, on the reverse strand, counting down.
CGGAAGCGCCCGTAGCAGCGCGACAGTTCATTTAGCGGCAGTTTTCTGTCGGCACGACTCTCTCCACTTGGGCAGAGTGGCGGTGTCAGCGCTGTTCACACTTCGCTATTTGTTCGTGCAATGGAAGATGTTCACAAGTCCGGTGACTGTTCGTGCAAAAAGAGGCAGTCTAGCGACCCATCGCCACAGTCCTATAAAATGATGAGAACGACAGAAGGGAGGGATGAGAATTCTCAACTCACGTAAGCTGCGGGTACTGTTTCTTTGCTGTGAAACAACATTACAGCGCCACATTAAGGGAATTTAAACATTTAGATGTCAATAAAAGAGCAAAAAAATACAGCGACCGACAGACGGGATTGATTGTTCAGTACATCAAGAAGCACTAAGTGCTAAATATCAGGTATGGGACACATGAAGAAATTGGTGGTGCAAGTAGCAAAACTTCTGAAGTAACACCTATTGTTCCATGGCCAGCTGTAACTGTTTTCAATAGAAATGAACTAAGAGTATAGAGACTTCGTATATTACTGCAAAGTACGTTGCTTATGTCAAGGGGCACTCCTGGAACGATTTTTCGATTTAAATCTCGCTATTGTTGAATTTATGAAGGAAACAGGAGTGCAGGGACGAAAGTCCTGAATGGATTGCAGACTTCGCATTTAAAGTGGCTGTACACTGCCCACAGTAAAACATTGCAAGATAACTTCTTTCTGATTTGATGGGGACGCATTTAAAAAGGAAATTGCGTTGTAGAAAAAAATGGTGGAAATGGCTCTGAGCACTATGGGACTTAACTTCTGAGGTCATCAGTCCCCTAGAACTTAGAACTACTTAAACCTAACTAACCTAAGGGCATCACACACATTCATGCTCGAGGCCAGATTCGAACCTGCGACCGTAGCGGTCGCGCGGTTCCAGACTGTAGTGCCTAGAACCGCTCGGCCACATCGGCCGGCGCGTTGTAGAAGGGACACATTCTGACAAAGACAGTCCAGTTGCCTAACCTCACTGACCTTAAAGAAAGTGCAAGGTTTGAAGAATTCATTACGGCCTTGCAAGAATTAAAAGATAGTTTTATAAAGATATTGATAACACTGTCAGCTTTCGAGACCGTTTGTCGTTTCAGTTGAAAGTATCCCTGCGCATATGCAGACATAACTGATTAACCAGAAAGGTAATTCCAATTTCAATTACACCCTTGCTTTCCTGAGGTACATATTCCAAGTCTCCATAACGAGGTTGCAAAAGAGCTACAATATTTCCGTCGACATATTCGTGTGAAAGGCCTTTTTTGATTATGAAACTAAATAAGTCACAATTAACTTGCGACGAGACTGTGAAACTCTGTGAAATTGTCTGCGTCTGTTCGTATACCGACGGTTTGCACCATATAAAAATTATACACATATCAAAAAAAGTTTTCCATCACCCCGGCTCCCAGAACTCCTAAAGCTAGACGTTGACTGTGGATATTGTATCACAGACACAGTCCGTTTGACTGTTCAGAGATGTCACTAAACCAGCCCAAGGATGTAAAAGAAACTGTGCATGAGCAGCGCCTATTAGACGGATAGGGTCCGACAGCCGATCATTTCCAGTCATTCCACCAGGTTCGAACGTGACAGGGAGGGCTCTCAACAAGGGAAGTGCCCAGGCGTCTCGGACTGAACCAAAGCGATGTTGTTCGGGCATCGAGCAGATACAGAGAGGCAGGAACTGTCGATGACATGTCTCGCTTAGGCCGCCCAATGGCTACCTACAGATTATGGTAAAATTTGTGGTAAGATCTTATGGGACCAAACTGCTTAGGTCATCGGTCCCTAAGCTTACACACTACTTAATAAAACTTAAACTAGCTTACGCTATCGACAACACACACACCCATGCCCAAGGGAGGATGCGAACCTCCGACTGGGGGAGCTGCGCGGACCGTAACAAGATGCCCTACACCGCGCGGCTACACGGATTATGGCTCTGAGGAACTCTGACAGCAACGCCACCATGTTGAATAATGCTTCTCGTGCAGCCACAGGACGTCGTGTTACGATTCAAACTGTGCGCAATATGCTGTATGATGCGCAACTTCACTCCCGACGTCCGTGGCGAGGTCCATCTTTGCAACCACGTCACCATGCAGCGCAATACAGATGGGCCCAACAACATGCCGAATGGACTGCTCAGGTTTAGCATAACGTTCTCTTCACCAATGAGTGCCGCATATGCCTTCAACCAGACAATCGTCGGGGACGCGTTTGGAGGCAACCCGGTCAGGCTGAATGCCTTAGAATCACTATCCAGAGAGTGCAGCAAGGTGGAGGTTCCCTGCTGTTTTGCGATGGCATTATGTGGGGCCGACGTATGCCGCTGGTGGTCATGGAAGGCGTCGTAACGGCTGTACGATACGCGAATGCCATTCTCCGACCGATAGTGCAACCACAACGGCAGCATACTGGCGAGGCATTCGTCTTCATGGACGACAATTCACACCCCCATCGCGCACACCTCTTGAATGACTTCGTTCAGGATACATCTACATCTACATCCATACTCCGCAAGCCACCTGACGGTGTGCGGCGGAGGGTACCCTGAGTACCTCTATCGGTTCTCCCTTCTATTAGAGTCTCGTATTGTACGTGGAAAGAAGGATTGTCGGTATGCTTCTGTGTGGGCTCTAATCTCTCTGATTTTATCCTCATGGTCTCTTCGCGAGATATACGTAGGAGGGAGCAATATACTGCTTGACTCTTCGGTGAAGGTATGTTCTCGAAACTTTAACAAAAGCCCGTACCGAGCTACTGAGCGTCTCTCCTGCAGAGTCTTCCACTGGAGTTTATTTATCATCTCCGTAACGCTTTCGCAATTACTAAATGATACTGTAACGAAGCGCGCTGCTCTCCGTTGGATCTTCTCTATCTCTTCTATCAACCCTACCAGGTGCGGATCCCACACTGCTGAGCAGTATTCAAGCATTGGCCGAACAAGCGTACTGTAACCTACTTCCTTTGATGTCGGATTGCATTTCCTTAGGATTCTTCCAATGAATCTCAGTCTGGCATCTGCTTTACCGACGATCAACTTTATATGATCATTCCATTTTAAGTCACTTCTAATGAGTACTCCCAGATAATTTATGGAATTAACTGCTTCCAGTTGCTGACCTGCTATTTTGTAGCTAAATGATAAGGGACCTATCTTTCTATGTATTCGCATCACATTACACTTGTCTACATTGAGATTCAATTGCCATTCCGTGCACCATGCGTCAATTCGCTGCAGATCCTCCTGCATTTCATTACAATTTTCCATTGTTGCAACCTCTCGATACACCACAGCATCATCTGCAAAAAGCCTCAGTGAACTTCCGATGTCATCCACCAGGTCATTTATGTATGTTGTGAATAGCAAAGGTCCTATGACACTCCCCTGCGGCACACCTGAAATCACTCTTACTTCGGAAGACTTCTCTCCATTGAGAATGGCATGCTGCGTTCTGTTATCTAGGAACTCCTCAATCCAATCACACAAATGATCTGATAGTCCGTATGCTCTTAATTTGTTCATTAAACGACTGTGGGGAACTGTTTCAAACGCCTTGCGGAAGTCAAGAAACACAGCATCTACCTGTGAACCTGTGTCTAAGGCCCTCTGAGTCTCGTGGACGAATAGCGCGAGCTGGGTTTCACATGACCGTCTTTTTTCGAAACCCATGCTGATTCCTACAGAGTAGATTTCTAGTCTCCAGAAAAGACATTATACTCGAACATAATACGTGTTCTAAAATTCTACAACTGATCGACGTTAGAGATATAGGTCTATAGTTCTGCACATCTGTTCGACGTCCCTTCTTGAAAACGGGTCTGACCTGTGCCCTTTTCCAATCCTTTGGAACGCTTCGCTCTTCTAGAGACCTACGGTACACCGCTGCAAGAAGGGGGGCAAGTTCCTTCGCGTACTCTGTGTAAAATCGAACTGGTATTCCATCAGGACCAGCGGCCTGTCCTCTTTTGAGCGATTTTGTTTCTCTATCCCTCTGTCGTCTACTTCGATATCTACCATTTTGTCAACTGTGCGACAATCTAGAGAAGGAAGCACAGTGCAGTCTTCCTCTGTGAAACAGCTTTGGAAGAAGACATTTAGTAATTCGGCTTTTAGTCTGTTATCCTCTGTTTCAGTACCATTTTGGTCACAGAGTGTCTGGACATTTTGTTTTGATCCACCTACCGCTTTGACATAGGACCAAAATTTCTTAGGATTTTTTGCCAAGTCAGTACATAGAACTTCACTTTCGAATTCATTGAAAGCCTCTCGCATAGCCCTCCTCACACTGCATTTCGCTTCGCGTAATTTTTGTTTGTCTGCAAGGCTTTGGCTATGTTTATGTTTGCTGTGAAGTTCCCTTTGCTTCCGCAGCAGTTTTCTAACTCGGTTGTTGTACCACGGTGGCTCTTTCCCATCTCTTACGATCTTGCTTGGCACATACTCATCTAACGCATATTGCACCATGGTTTTGAACTTTGTCCACTGATCCTCAACACTATCTGCACTTGAGACAAAACTTTTGTGTTGAGCCGTCAGGTACTCTGTAATCTGCTTTTTGTCACTTTCGCTAAACAGAAAAATCTTCCTACCTTTTTTAATATTTATATTTACGGCTGAAATCATCGATGCAGTAACCGCTTTATGATTGCTGATTCCCTGTTCTGCATTAACTGATTCAAATAGTTCGGGTCTGTTTGTCACCAGAAGGTCTAATATGTTATCGCCACGAGTCGGTTTTCTGTTTAACTGCTCAAGGTAGTTTTCAGATAAAGCACTTAAAAATATTTCACTGGATTCTTTGTCCCTGCCACCCGTTATGAACGTTTGAGTCTCCCAGTCTATATCCGGCAAATTAAAATCTCCACCCAGAACTATAACATGGTGGGGAAATCTACTCGAAATATTTTCCAAATTATTCTTCAGGTGCTGAGCCACAACAGCTGCTGAGCCCGGGGGCCTATAGAGACATCCAATTACCATGTCTGAGCCTGCTTTAACCGTGACCTTCACCCAAACCATTTCACAATTCGAATCTCCGTCAATTTCCTTCGATACTATTGCACTTCTTATCGCTATAAACACGCCTCCCCCTTCACTGTCCAGCCTATGTCTGCGGTATAGATTCCAATCCGAGTTTAGGATTTCATTACTGTTTACGTCTGGTTTCAGCCAACTTTCTGTTCCTAGTACTATATGGGCGTTGTGACCATTTATTAATGAGAGCAGTTCTGGGACCTTTCTATAGACGCTCCTGCAGTTTACTATTAGCACATTAATATCGTTATTCCTTGTTGCATTTTGCCTAGTCCTGCCTTGCCGCGTCTCAGGAGGCGTCTTGTCGGGCCTAGGGAGGGAATTCTCTAACCTAAAAAAACCCCATGTGCACTCCACACGTACTCCGCTACCCTCGTAGCCGCTTCCGGCGTGTAGTGCACGCCTGACCTATTCAGGGGGACCCTACATTTCTCCACCCGATAGCGGAGGTCGAGAAATCGCGACATCGCTCGACTAGAGTGGCCAGAATGTTCTCCAGACATGAACCCTATCGAACATGCCTGGGATTGATTGAAAAGGGCAGTTTATGGACGACGTGACCCACCAAGTGCACTGTGAGCGATCTACGCCGAATCGTCGTTGAGGAGTGGGACAATCTGGACCCACAGTGCGTTGATGAACTTGTGGATAGTATGCCACGACGAATACAGGCATGCATCAATGCAAGAGGACGTGCTACTGGGTATTAGAGGTACCGGTGTGTACAGCAATCTGGACCACCACCTCTGAAGGTCTCGCTGAATGGTAGCAGAAAATGCATTGTGTGGTTTTCATGAGCAGTGAAAACGGCGGAAAAGAGGTTTATGTTGATCTCGATTCCTATTTTCTGTACAGGTTCCGGAACTCGCGGAACCGAGGTGATGCAAAACTTTTTTGGATGTGTGTACTATGTACTCCGAAAACAGTTAATTGATACTGAAATCGTTTTTGTGTTGAGAAATGTGAAATATATAACCAAATCTGATGCAGTGTAGCTGCATTGTCATTTAAATGCGACGCGTTCGCTGGTTTCCCATCTTCCCCTTCCTCGCACTCAGACGGCGCACCGTGGCGGTGGAGGAAAAGCGAAGTGAGGCTGAGAGCTTCGGAACTCCGGCCCGAACATGGACCGTGAGCCGAAATTTTGGCCACTCCTGGTCCATAGGTTTTGATGAGTCAGTTTTCAGGTATCATAATATGTTATATAAAGTCCATGTATTTTGACTGCATTGACTTAGAAGCCTAATTTTCGTACACCAGCAAGGGACTGAAGGCCTTACTTAGTCTTTGACATAAATATCAACTTCATATCTCTATCTGCTCCTGAGAAAAGGAGGCCATAATTGATGGACAGACAGACGGGCAAACTGACAATAAAAGGATCCTGCAGGAATTCCGTTTCTACCGATTGATGGACGAAACCCTAAAAATGGAGCACCATAAATAAAGCGGCCAGTGGCTCACTTATTTGTCATACACACTGCCGTGAACAGTCACAGTGGCCGATGAGTATTGTCAAACAACTGTTTTAGTATTGTGAATTCAGAGTTGTTTTTCGTGTCCATTTCTCCTCAACACGACTACTTCCGAGTATCATGTAAAAATAGACAGAAAAAGGTAGAAATATGTACAGACAAGGAAAGCCGAATTTTTGGCTTTCATTAAGAAACATCAGTCTTATTACTATTTCACTGAAAAAAAATTAGGAAGAGAATAGTTGCCTACTGATGTACCACCTAGTTGCTTAACAGTGAATACTCTCATTGTATGGCAGCACCTCAGGCCGTATAGAAAGAGGCATTGGAGGAAGTTATCTGGACACTCAAATGGAAATTGTGTTTTCATCAAACTACGGTTACTAATACACAATTTAAATATACATGTTATAAGGTAACACACCAAAAAGAAAATAATATATTGGAAATCAAAGTCTTCTATGAAGTTCTGCATAGTGACAAATTTTCCGTACCAAACCGGATACTGTGGCCATTGCCGTCGTATCAGGAACTTCTGATTATCGTCCATATTTTGTATGCATTTCCACGCCTCGGTTTCTGAAACAATACCAAGCAGTTGCAGCAGACCCTTTTCAATCGGACTTTAGTATTATGCCAAAGTAACAGAACAGAGGCGGTTTTAAATAACATATCTTAATTCAAAATTGTCACAAAGAGGTAGGACGGCGGATGACAGCTTTCTGTATAAAAGGGTATAGAAGTCAGTCTTATGTGCTGCAGTACGCGTATTTTTTGGGAGCAGCTGACTCTTATTGGAGATGAACACCCCGGCCACTTACGCCGACTGGCGTGGCCACCTCTCCCCATCGAAGGCCATGTCGTCGTTTGTGATCCACAGAAGAAACTACAAACTGGGACTCATCTGTGCGCCAAAAGATATTGTTGAAACATTCATATTTTGAAAAGTTATTACTCTCCTTACAAGTGAGGTAACAAGAATAATGGAAATGATTTACCTTTCATCAGGCGACGCAGAAATGAAACACCTTTTACTAAAACTAACGGAGAGAAAACTTCGCCTGTCAGTGTGACTGACAACAACGGCTATGGATATTAGCACTATAGTCCGATCCACGAACAATGACGCTTTGCGCATGTCTAAGTACGGACGGGGATTGTACTGTTGACGATTGCAAGCGATGGTTGCGATACGCACATGTGCGTGTTTTCCACTTGAAGAAATCGTATGTCTCTCGCTCGTTTATGCAGAATTTATCACTTACTCCCAACAAGCGTAAACTCGACCGCCTTAGTTCGTGACTCCAACTATAGTCTCACTACTTCTCGACAGCCAGCAACGCTTTCGAAGGCAAAAATTATGCAGTGGTGCCTTTTTCCATGTCAGGGCCGCTTTGCCATGCATTCTCCTATCGAACTTACTACTAATTGATAACCTACATAAATTAGTAAGTTGTGTTAATTAACTGGAGTAACTGCAAGATGAGACAGGGTTATAAATGTTTCTTAAATGTATTTTTGCCGGCCGCGGTGGTCTCGCGGTTCTAGGCGCGCAGTCCGGAACCGTGCGACTGCTACGATCGCAGGTTGGAATCCTGCCTCGGGCATGGATGTGTGTGATGTCCTTAGGTTAGTTAGGTTTAAGTAGTTCTAAGTTCTAGGGGACTGATGACCACAGCAGTTGAGTCCCATAGTTCTCAGAGCCACTTGAACCAATGTCATTTTTGTTTTACTCATTGCACTGTATTGCAACAGATTCAGTTTAACTTCACGTTAGTTGCTAGATATATGTACCACACTTTAACATGACCGTCTCACGAATGCACATTACTTTTGCTTACCACAGCAGCTGAGCAGCGCTAGCTGAGCACGCCCGTGAGTTGTCAGAGGAAGACAAACAGCAGAGCATTCTCCCCTCGCACTTCTGTTAACGCCGCAGGACCCGCGTCGGGTAACCACTCTGCCCCTGACGTAAGCGGAAAACTTTACTTAGCTCACGGCTGAACTCACCAACGTCAATCAAAATTAAGCACGTCCCAAAATATTACTCAGTCTCCGAGTATTTTTGTTTGTTACTGAGCAAGAGAAATACATCCTTAAGAAGCTGTTAAAGTCAGCTGACCTTCTTGGACTCTGCTGTTAGTTGCTAGAAGCGTATTGTTATAAAGCAGGGCAGAGGGCCGCGGGCCACACTAACACTTGTTTCCCGCGGGCTGCAGTTTGGCGAACACGGAAGCGGTCCTAAACGCTATCCAGCTGATGTGCACTCTTGCAAAGAGTGATGTGCCCAGTCGTGACACGTCGAGCATCCTGCTCTCCAATCCCAAAAAATAATGCCCGATGTTTTTGCTGTTGTGAAGTAAAAGTTGTCACCTTGCCTGGGGCAAAACATTCGATGCAACAGCACGTCGGTGACCTGATCGTCAATTTCGCTGCTTTCACAGCGGCTGTGCCTGAATTTTCGCTACTCGTGGGAGTGTAGACCGAAAACGTTACCTCACGGGCAGCCAACTCTATGGGAATGTTGTTCAGACAGTGCGCTGCATGATATGAATTGTTAGTAGTTTTAGTGTCATGGCGTGCCGTTAGGAGCGCGTACTCGTACGGGTATTTAGGGTTGAAATCAGCAGTGTGCATTACAGTTGCAGACAGTCAATATGGGCGTGGACGAGCTGGGCAGGGCGTTACTCGTAAGGCTGTTCATCTACTCTTCACTGTTGCCAGCGCAGCGGTCGAGAGGTCACTCTGTTACCCCGTAACGTATTTGGAGAAAACTGAATCGTTGGCCATCAAGAAGGCCACATTTGAACCCGTCTGATTTCTAGGCGTATGTTTACGTGAAGAAGAGAGTTTACCAAGAGGCCACGAAAACGTGCTGGAGCTCGAAGAAGAGCGTAGCGAGGGAGGTAGCCAACGTCCCACCTGAGATGTTTCTGGCAGCACTAGAGCAATCTCCATTGCGGTTCCAGGCTGTCCTTTATGCAGATGGTTCTCACATTGAGCAACGTTTGCAACCCAGAATGTAAACATGGTGCACAGTTAACAAATGTTCCCCCTCATGTGAAAATTAAAATGTGTTTCTTTCAGTCGTGTATTCGTTATTTCTGTTCTGAATGTCCATACAAACGTTTCAATAAGTTTCACTGTCCTACTATTACTCTTTAACACGGGGGTAGTGTAAGTTTATTTATAACCACCCTGTATATTCAAGTAAGTTGACAGTTATCATCGCAAGGTGTTGTGTACCAAGGAAGAGGGACACAACACATGCCACGAGAGAACTCCCCCCCCCCCCCCCCCCCCCATACACACACACACAGGCAGAACCAACCTGTTCCAGTTGTGTGCAGCAGCCTGCCGATACGCTTACAAACGCGGACCTCTTCCTGCTTCCGCACCACTTCCTAGTATATGTCCGCCGACAGTCCTCATTTGTCAGTGCTCCCTATGTCGCCTGTCTAGATTTCATCGCTTCCGCCTTGTACTCTTGCGGATGGAAATCCTTCCATCGACGCGTACCAAAACAGGACACGCCACAGACACTCAGGCAGTTCCGCACCAGCAATTGGATAGTCTACTTTCAATAACACTCTGTCAGCAGAGCACATACCCGTGAAAGGCAGAGGTCCCGAGTTCGAGCTTCGGTCTGGTACTCACCTTTAATCTTCCCGAAAGTTTCATATCAGCGCATATTCCACTGCAGAGTGAAAATTTCCTTCTAGAACCATCCCTCAGGCTGTGGCTCAGCCATGTCTCCGCAATATCCTCTCTTCTCGGAGTGTTAGTCCTGTAACTTTCGCAGGAGAGCTTCTGTGACAGTTTGGACGGTAGGAGATGCGATTCTGGCGGAGTAAAGTTGGGAGGACGGGTAGCTCAGTCTGTAGAGTACTTGCCCACAAAAGACAAAGGTCTCAGGTTCGAATCTCAGTTCGGCATACAGTTTTAATCTTCCAGGAAGTTTCAGTGTGGTTCAACACCTGCAAATCGTTCAGTACGGTACCCCGAAGACTACCTTCCGACTCAGCAGCCACTGTTTACGGAGTAATTGGACTATAAAGAGTGTCTGCAACATGACTATCAATTATACAACACCAAAGGTGTTTAGATATCATTGTATTAGGTTTAGAACGTCAAGTGACTTGCCACAAATTGTACCAAAGTTAGGTACCATTCTGTAACATACTTTAAATAAATGTCTTTTGTAATTTCTTACTATGCTACCACATTTCTGTATAGTGCCACTCTATCAGAAAAGTGTTAATTAGCAACCTGCAATGGCTACCTCAATGAACTATAGCAGTTTTCTATCACTGTGGGTGTTTGCGCTGAATTAATAGTAGCATTCAATTACTAACCACACAAGGCTTGCACACCCTTCAAATGATTCGAAGTGGTCGCTGGGTATCAAACCTGGTATCTTGGTCGAAACCACTAGCTAATAGACCACACCGTCAGTTTGCTTGTCTTGCTGTAACAGCGGCGGTCACTGGTGTGACATTATAAGACTTCAGAGGCAGTTTATGGCGCCAAAAAGCGTCTGATGACACTGGAAGAGATACACTTTGACGCGAGAGGGAACTGAAAACATAAAAAAACCGATTTAGCATAGTCTCTCACAAAGAGTGAGAATTAAAATTCTCGACTGAAACAACAGACCACAGATCAGCAAACATCGCTTTGGAAAGGAGCGACGTCACTGGGGGAGGTAGTTTTATTGATACTGCCAGCGAAGTGTCGTAAATAACAAAGCTGAGATTACTGTATTTCGTGTTTGTCTTCCTATTCTAAAAGGCCACTTCAGTCAGCGCCAAATAAAGACACTGCTATCATATCCAGGTAACCAGTTCGCTTTGTCAGGTAACAGAATAATACAAATGTCAAATTAATCAGCGTCTTTGTCTTCCGTCGATTGGGCTCAACGTGTAGTCGGTTTTAAATCGTTTCTCGTCTTCGTGTTCTGCAGTTCTGACACGGGCGCCTACGACCTTAGTTGTTTTCGCGCCCCAAAAAAAGAAAAAAAGGAGAAAAGCAGCATATTTATTTTCAGTGCTGATTATGGCTTAAAAATTTTGAACTTCATAAAATTACTAAATTGGAATTGTTGCGCTGATTTGTTCTTCGGGCGTGATATTCACAGCATTTGGATCAGCTCGATATTTTAGGGGTTTTTATACAGACACCTCACACATTTTTCTGCAGATGATCCATTTTTTGGAAAATACTGTAGTATAAAGTATGGCCATTATGGTGAAAGGGCTAACCAAAACGCAAGAAAAAGGGCATAAGTCTCAAATCAATAAAAGTATTTGAGGTGAATTCTTCCAGCTACACAAACTTAATGTGGCAGATCGCATTAACAAGATATGATTTCCAGGGGAAGCTTTCTGTGCCCTAACGAGTATGGTGAAGTTTTCCTGGCACTATTGGTACGGTTAGGTCATCAGGACCCATTTTCTTTATTTCAGTATCAGGAGAATAAAATAAAACATAGTGTTATAATGGTCTTAATCTTAATAGGTAGTAAAACATCAAGGTGAACACGCTTAAAAAAATTGATTTAAGGCTACAGTGAATTGCAAAGATTTTCTTGTTAAATAAAGATTTTAATAAAACAGAGGTACCATTTACAAGATATTGGTGCGTCCTGCCAGCACAAAATTGATGTCGTTTAGAAATTATTAATGGTTTATAATAATACGAATTTTAACAGCAAAATAATGTAATGCTTACATACGCCTAACTCTCAGCCAGTATCATGGTTACTTCTGAAATCCGGATCAAGTTCTGAGTCATAGCTGTAGTTGAACTCACTCTCTTCTTCATCAGGGAATTACTGAACCCATTCATCGAGTTAAGGTTTACTTATTTCAGTTCATTACGGGAAGATAACGCTATTTCAATCTGGGTTAGCAGAAAACACTTAGTTAGAGAAAAATGTCATATTCTGAATGGCGGTTCTGTCCCCAGTTCAGAGAGAAAATGATTTACAGTATCAAATGTGTCTGTTGCATAAGGGACGACTCTGTTCAATGACTCACAACTCACTGAAAGCTACTGAGCACTGTAGTGGTATGGCGGTACGAACATTCAGACCAAAAACAAAAAAAAATCACCTTTCTTTTTGTCGCATGACCCCACAATATCAGTTACCTGTTAATATTCTATGTTTCAAAGTCAGTTATCTGAAAACCGCATTTTTTTTTTTATTTACGCCCTTCTTACACTCAAGCTGTCAGTATTTATACTAAGAAAGAAATAACGGCGTTGTAGTGAATTGAGAAATTATCATCTGTGACATGGAATGAGAGACAAGTGACAAATGAAATCGTCCCATGTTGGGCGCCAGAGGTGTAGTGAATCCTTCAAATTCTGCCATGAGCCATAACAAGCAAATTACTGATGACGTCACCTCACATGGGGAAACAATAATGTAACGTATACAGGGTGGTCCATTGATCGTGACTGGACCAAATATATCACGAAATAAGAGTCAAACGAAAAAACTACAGAGAAAGAAACTTGTCTAGCTTGAAGGGGGAAACCAGATGGCGCTATGGTTGGCCCGCTAGATGGCGCTGCCATAGGTCAAACGGATATCAACTGCGTTTTCTCTTGTGCCCAGTGGCAGAACTGTACACGACGTTCAAAGTCGTCGCCATGCAATTCGTGGTGCATGGAAATATGGTACGGGTGCAATCGATGTTGATGTAGCATTCTCAAGACCGAGGTTTTTGAGATTTCCGATTCTCGCGCAATTTGTCTGCTACTGATGTGCAGAATTCCCTGCGACAGCAGCTAAAACACCTACTTGAGCATTATCATTTGTTGCACGTCGTGGTTGACGTTTCTCATGTGGCTGAACAGTTCCTGTTTCCTTAAATAAGATAACTATCCGGCGAACGGTCTGGACACTTTGATGATGCCCATGATACCGAGCAGCATACATATCACACGCCCTTTGGGCATTTTGATCACAATAGCCATAGATCAACACGATGTCGACCTTTTCCGCAATTAGTAAACGGTCCATTTCAACACGGGTAATGTATCACGAAGCAAATACCGTCCGCACTGGCGAAATGTTACGTGATACCACGTACTTATACGTTTGTGCCTATTACAGCGCCATCTATCACAAAGCGAAAAAAGTGGTCCAACTGAAACATTCATATATCTTTACGTACTACACGAATATGTGACAAAATATTGGGGTTCCTATTTTTTAAAAAAACGTAGTTGATATCCGTTTAACCGGTGGCAGCGCCATCTAGCGGGCCAACAATAGCGCCATCTGATTTCCCCCGTCAAGCTAGACGAGTTTCGTTCTTTGTAGTTTTTTCGGTTGATGCTTATTTCGCGAGATATTTGGCCCAGTCACTATCAATGGACCATCCTGCATATTTAGCTGAAACGAAACACAAAAGGTTATGAGGTTAAGAGATTGACAAGCAAGTGGAAGACAGTGTTCAGATAAATCAAACATGAAGTGACTGGATTTATTTGAGTAACTCGTATACACAAAACAAAACAAAAGAAATTAGGACTCTAAGGGCCAATCTGACTGGACAGGGACACGACTCAGTTATCAAGGGTAAGGAGACAGGAACGAATCATGTCACAATTTTTCTTAGTCATTTGTGTATCTTGATGACGGCGGCAGGCGCGTCGCCTCGGAGCTGATCTGTGCTGTGGTGACTGGGCAGCCGTACCCCGCGCTGTGTGCGGACATTTGCCACGATTTTACCCGCTCCGAAGGGTTGGGTCCCTTGTCTCCCTTTCGCCCCCTCCTCCTCACCCGTCACCCGACCAGCAGTAAAGGTTTACTTTACAGAGGACCAGAATCTCTATGGATTTTCCGCCACATTTCTAGAGAGAGTTTCGTTGTGGAAACTATTAAATGCACCAAATTTCGAGCCTCATTAAAACTTCGCCAATCTTGGACTTTTTCATTCGTATAAACTATACGTGCCTTTTTCGGTGCTCCTGCAGCAGCTTTCTGTCGTGTTTTGTGTACCACGAGGGATCAGTTCCGTCTGTTATTAATTTGGTATGAATCTCTCGAGTGCTGTTGATACTATTTCTGTGAACTTAAGCCACATATGGTCTTCACTTACATAGTTTGGAAGGATTGAAGACTGTCTCTTAGAAAGATGTCAACCGAATTTTTCGTTGCTTTTATAAATAGATATATTTCGAGTTTGGTTTTAGTGAATTTCTTTGCTACGGAATTGAGCCTCGCTATGACTGTGTGTTCACTAATCCCTGTATCCGTTGGGGCTATTTGTGGCTAAGAGGTCAAGAGTGTTTTCGTAACCATTTACAGATTGAATGGCCTCGTGAACTAATTGTTCAAAATAATTCAAAAAAAGGATTTAGAATTACCGAAGTTGTTTTCTATTCCCAAGGGGGTCTGAAAATGTGTTTATGTCAACATGCGGAAGGTAGATTAAAGTCACTGCCAACTATAATTGTATGAGTAGGGTACGTATTTGCGATGAGACTCGAGTTTTCTTTGAAATGCTAGTGCAGATCATTACAATTACGGCTTTTCCCTTCAAAACGTAGGATGCTTTCTTTGTGATCCTGTGAATACCAGAGCTAAACAATGTAGAACAACTTACATTACAAGCATAGCATTCGGTATTACTTCATTTCCTTATTTTAAAATTGTACGTCAACTTTAGATGACATGTCAATCATAGATGTTCTTATCTCTGTTTATGAACGTACTTTTAGTCATGTTTTGAACATTGTCCCGCTACACTTTCTTAATTAATGTTTCGCCGCAAGGGATTTCGGCTTTTAGAGAGTAAACTTATGGAGTATGTCGTTCTTCTTTTCAAACATTCACATAACCATTTCTTCTTTCCTTATTGTCTTTTGGGCACGCAGTTGTAGTAATTAAAGTAGACACAAATTCTACCTCCACATTTATACTCCGCAAGCCACCCAACGGTGTGTGGCGGAGGGCACTTTACGTGAGACTGTCATTACCTCCCTTCCCTGTTCCAGTCGCGTATGGTTCGCGGGAAGAACGACTGTCTGAAAGCCTCAGTGCGCGCTCGAATCTCTCTAATTTTACATTCGTGATCTGCTATGGATGTATAAATAGGGGGAAGCAATATATTCGATACATCATCCAGAAACGCACTCTCTCGAAACCTGGACAGCAAACTACACCGCGATACAGAGCGCCTCTCTTGCAGAGTCTGCCACTTGAGTTTGCTAAACATCTCCGTAACGCTATCACGCTTACCAAATAACCCTGTGACGAAACGCGCCGCTCTTCTTTGGATCTTCTCTATCTCCTCCATCAACCCGATCTGGTACGGGTCCCACACTGATGAGCAATACTCTAGTATAGGTCGAACGAGTGTTTTGTAAGCCACCTCCTTTGTTGACATCAACACGAATTCACGTCCAAGGTCCCTCACATAGTGGCTATATCGAGTAAGACGTGGAGACTACGGTTTGAAAGCGGACAGAAGGAGTATGAGGAAGGGCGTCCCTTACCTGAGGGATCGCTACTCAAGCTACCCGGCGAAGGGGAATGTGTGGCGAATGTCCGGCGTGGCAAATGTACGGCATTCACCGCGCGCGGCGTGCCGTGGTCGTGTGACGAGGGAGGGCTCGGAGCGGTCTCCGCGCAGGCGGGCCGCCGTGTGTTGCCGTACCCGAAGCATCGATATCGCAGCGATGGATGGCACAGCCCCGTGTCCTCTTGCTTCCACGCTGTCTCACCGACTCCCTCCTTCACTCCCCATCCATCTCACAGCTCAACGAATCCTCCTCTCGACGTTGTCATTGGCGGACTAAATTTTCACCGCCGCCCAACGATTGTTCGCCGTTTCATGGCCGCGCCTCCGAGTACAGGGCGAAAATTCTGTCTCAGGTGGACATGTGTGCGACTCGGAAACTGACATCTTTCTCACGATTTCCCTGTCAAGGCTGTTTGCACCGTCTACAGGTACATCTACATATACATCTACAGGTATACTCTGCAAAGGTGGCAGGGGTAAAATACAGGGAGCGAAAGGCTATTTACAATTTGTACAGAAAGCAGAGGGCAGTTATAAGAGTCGAGGGGCATGAAGGGAAGCAGTGGTTGGAAAGGGAGTGAGACAGGGTTGTAGCCTCTCCCCTATGTTATTCAATCTGTATATTGAGCAAGCAGTAAAGGAAACAATAGAAAAATTCGGAGTAGGTATTAAAATCCATGGAGAAGAAATAAAAACTTTGAGATTCGCCGATGACATTGTAATTCTGTCAGAGACAGCAAGGGACTTAGAAGAGCAGTTGAATGGAATGGACAGTGTCTTGAGAGGAGTGTATAAGATGAACATCAACACAAGCGAAACGAGGATAATGGAATGTAGTCGAATTAAGTCGGGTGATGTTGAGAGTATTAGGTTAGGGAATGAGACACTTAAAGTAGTAAAGGAGTTTTCCTATTTCGGGAGCAAAATAACTGATGATGGTCGAAGTAGAGAGGATATAAAATGTAGAATGGCAATGACAAGGAAAGCGTTTCTGAAGAAGAGAAATTTGTTAACATCGAGTATAGAATTAAGTGTCAGGAACTCTTTTCTGGAAGTATTTGTATGGAGTGTAGCCATGTATGGAAGTGAAACATGGACGATAAATAGTTTAGACAAGAATAGAATAGAAGCTATCGAAATGTGATGCTTCAGAAGAATGCTGAAGATTAGGTGGGTAGATCACGTAACTAATGAGGAGGTATTGAATAGGATTGGGAAGAAGAGAAGTTTGTGGCACAACTTGACCACAAGAAGGGATCGGTTGGTAGGACATGTTCTGAGGCATCAAGGGATCACCAATTTAGTATTGGAGGGCAGCGTGGAGGGTAAAAATCGTAGAGGGAGACCAAGAGATGAATACACTAAGCAGATTCAGAAGGATGTAGGTTGCAGTAGGTACTGGGAGATGAAGAAGCTTGCACAGGATAGAGTAGCATGGAGAGCTGCATCAAACCACTCTCGGGATTGAAGACCACAACAACAACAACCTTGCAAATCACATTCAAGTGCCTGGCAGAGGGTTCATCGAACAACCTTCACAATTCTCTATCATTCCAATCTCGTATAGCGCGCGGAAAGAATGAACACCTATATCTTTCCGTACGAGCTCTGATTTTCCTTATTTTATCGTAGTGATCGTTCCTCCCTATGTAGGTCGGTGTCAACAAAATATTTTCGCATTCGGAGGACAAAGTTGGTGATTGGAATTTCGTGAGAAGATTCCGTCGCAACGAAATTCGCGTTCCTTTTAACGATTTCCAGCCCAAATCCTGTATCATTTCTGTGACACTCTCTCCCATATTTCGCGATAATACAAAACGTGCTGCCTTTCTTTGAACTTTTTTGATGTACTCTGTCAGTCCTACCGAGCAGCAGTATTCTGAAAGAGGACGGACAAGCGTAGTGCAGGCAGTCTCCTTAGTAGGTCTGTTACATTTTCTAAGTGTCGCTCATTGTTTCGGTGTTTCTCTGCATTCCTAATCTGTTGTGAAGTGAGACCTGGACAGGCTCATGTTTGTGCTTTGTCTCGGTAGTGTCTGCTGGCGTTCGTGATTTATAAGGAGAGTGTGGTGTCACCGCCAGACAGGTGGTAGCCTTCAAATCGGCCGCGGTCCGGTAGTATACGTCGGACCCGCATGTCGCCACCATCAGTGATTGCAGACCGAGCGCCGCCACACGGCAGGTCTAGAGAGACTTCCTAGCACTCGCCCCAGTTGTACAGCCGACTTTGCTAGCGACTTCTACGCTCTCATTTGCCGAGACGATAGTTAGAATAGCCTTCAGCTACGTTATTTGCTGCGACCTAGCAAGGCGCCATTATTAGTACTATTGATATTGTGAAATATGTAACGTCAAGAGCGACGTTCGTCATTAATGGATTAAAGTTAAGTATTCCACCAGCTACGTCCGTTTTTCTCATTCTAATTCCCTTGTCATGTTTCAGATCTCACGCCAGCCTGCGTGAGCTGAGACGCGTGCATTTCGGCCTCCTTTACTACACGGTTGGCTCTCCTGCCAACCACAACAGAGAGTCCTTACTGTCCAGATAACATTTTCTTTATGGGACTGAATTCTTTCGCAGACCTTTCACACGCCTCCCTGCCTGTGCGGGTTGTGAGCACTTTGTGCATGCTCCTTCACATTTCCTATGGGGTGCTGCTATTCTCGACACGTTCTCGCCTTTACAGGCTGGTAAAATCGGCTCGTCTCAGCTAGAAGAATTCACACGCCTTCAAATGTGCATTCTTGACGCTTTGGTGTCTATGCTCCACCCCAGTGGCTTCAGTTTTCGCCGCGCTTCTCATTGTTCGCCAGGCTTTCGCAGTGTGTCCATTCTTAAGCGAGGCGAGGGCATCTGTCCGCCTGCCCCTGTGTGGCTACTACACCATGACTCCAATGTCCGTGTCTCGGGCGCTCATCTCATGGGGTTTGGCTTTCTTCTGTTACGCCGGCGCTATGCTTAGTGGAACGTGTCATTCATTCTGTTCTCTAAGTAATTTTAACTTCCTTTTATACAGGGGTCTTTCCCTAAATGGTTCTTCTTGCTCGAAATTGAAACGTCCCCTTAGAAAAATTATATAAGATTGTGCTTAAACTGACACACAATATTTTTAGCGTAACGCAATCTGACTTTCAAAAATCGCTACAAACGAATGGCCCTCACTAACATTAACCTATACCTTTCAGAAATCACTTACCTCACCAAAAATCTTCGTTACTCGAACTACTGCAATACAGCGAGCGCCACGACTGCCAGCTAACTAAAAGATTCAAACTACGGAAGTCACTAACTACTGATAGGCACAGTTAGCAAATGAAAGATTTTAATAGAGAACAAACAATGTATTTACCTTAATAGTCATAATATATATATCAGTTCATGACATCAATTCTTACAAATTTCAAAACTCCGCCATCTCTCTCCCCACGTCCACCACTGCTGGCGGTTCACCTCCAATTGCGCAACGCTACGCGCTGTTAGCATCCAGCTGCCCAACACTACAATGGCGAGTATTACAACAATGCCAACCAGCCACTGACTGCACACAGCACAGCCAGTGTTTTTTTTTTTTTTTTTATACAGAGCGCTACGTGGCGTTACCAATAAGAAAACCTAAACAGCCTACTTACAAAATATTTCTCAAGGACTTAAGTTCTTCAAACTGACTTTGGACATCACTTGATTAACATGAAGTTTGTGGAGATAGTGCAATGTTCACTTTTGACAGGTGATTTTCTGCCTATTCATTCAGTAATTCTGGAGTACAAACAGTAATACAAAGACAAACAATTACGTCAAACTGAGAAAACAAGCGGATTCTAAGTGAATGAAGTGAAAATGAAACATTGCCAAGGTTGACAACGTGTGGAAAATTGTATACTTACTGACCTACTCACACACACATTGAACATTAAATTGGTGCTCGCTCGTTCAACTGAACTTGTGAGTGCTCGCTCGTTCAGTTATCGACCATTTAGTTATCCATGATATAATTTGCTTGTCGGCTATTGTGGGACTCAGAACCGACACGAACAAGGAAGGAGAGAAGTGCGATGGCCGGTGGCAGGAATCCAAAATTATCTGTACACAACATTTTAAGATTAACTGAACTCTTCATGCCGGCCGAAGTGGCCGAGCGGTTCTAGGCGCTTCAGTGTGGTACCGCGCGACCGCTACGGTCGCAGGTTCGAATCCTGCCTCGAGCATGGATGTGTGTAATGTCCTTAGGTTATTTAGGTTTAAGTAGTTCAAGGGGACTGATGACCTCAGATCTTTAGTTCCATAGTGGTCAGAGCCATTTGAACCATTTTTGAACTCTTCACTCCCAAAAAGAAAAGAAACTTAACTTCTTGTTTCCTGCGCCTCCTACATGCAAGTACCTTTCACTATTATTATTCGCAGAACACGGGCTAAGTAAGGCTTTCAGTACTGACGATCTCGAAGTCTGCAGCCGAACTGGTTCCGACCAACAATCGTTGACAGGGGGCGCTGAACTCCATCTTCCTGGAGGTGTGGCGCTGTCTGCTCTTCACACCGGCGTGTGGGCCAACGCCTTCTTGATGACATTTCGCGGCGCTTTGCTGGTGAGTGTGCAGTCTATGCTTTAGGACTAAACATACTCCGCCCCCCCCCCCCTCAAATTTCGCGCCGTTGCCGTGTAAGAAGTCATTTTACGACTATAGGGAAGGGACGGAGGGGGAAGCAGGGAGCTGGGTGGTGTGTTGACGAAGAAAGGACAGGGCGGCTATAAGGACGGTGGCGGCGCCGGGTCCACGGCGGAAGTCGGCACGAGAGCAGGCGAGTCGAGCTGCAGCAACGGCGAAGGCGATGGATGCAGCTTCACCGATTCTGCAGATGGCGTCGAAGAGGCGCCTTGGTTTGATCGCGCCTGCAGCAAGACCCCGGTAGGATGTGACTCTGGGCGCATAAAATCCGCGGAAGAATCTCGCAGTCGGCAAGCACGAATCTAGTTCTGATGGCCGTGCAGCAGCGCAGCACCGCGGCAGTACCTTCAATTAAATACAAGCAAACGCCCATGTTTCGAAGAATCGTTCCTGTGCCCCAGCGCCCAGTACGACCAACAATTCTGAAAAGAAAAGAAGCATTACGCGCAAAGCTATACAGGCGTTCGCGAACGAACGGGTGCAAAGGAACGGTTCCCGAAGATGAACGAAAGGACCGAGGAACGAATTCCAAGGAACGGTCGGTTCATAGTTCACTTCGGTCGCGGCGGTCTACTTATAGTTCCCGGGAGCAAGGAATGATCGGTTCATAGTTCACTTCGGTCGCGGCGGTCTACTTATAGTTCCCGGGAACGAGGAACGATCGGTTCATAGTTCACTAGTTCACTTCGGTCGCGGCGGTCACTTCGGCAGTTCTCGTTCCAGCCTCGGTCGCGTGCTGGTCTCAGTCTCGGCCTCCCTCGGCCGCACTCCTCGTTCTCCGCATGACCACCTGTCTCAGTTCGCTGCCGACTGCTCCTAGCTAGTTCAGTATCCAGTTGTTCGTTTCGTTCACTGCGCTCGCCTATTTTACATGTGTTCCAAACTGTTCTTGCACTTGGTTCTGGCTATTCAGTGTCCACAACCGGCAATCAAAAAGTGTTTCATAGTTACGTAAATTACGTAAAAATTACGTTGTATCTAATAGGTACGTCTTTTCAGGTAACAAAAGGGCATATCAGCTCACTTCATTATATCGATGAACAGCAGAAGACATACTTATAAGAAGGCAATTTTTTTTGTTATTCATATATTTTTTGGTTTCATCGACTTGATTTAGCCACTAACTTTCAATAATTTACTTAATTTTTAGTGTAAGAAAATTCATATAAAACGATTTTCGTGTATCTTCCATATACAAAACATTACAATTAGGAAGACTCTAATTATTTTTGAGGGTGGTTGTTTCCAATATGCGTTACCTGCTAGTTTGGTTTCTTTGGAAAAAAAATAGTTGGTTGTGAGTGATTTTGGCTCAGTAGGAAAAGCGGTGCCTCTCCATTTGAAAAGACATACATTGCCATAAATTCGTATTTACCTATTATCTCAAAAACATTTGTTCAGAAGGAGCTTTCAAACCAAAAACTTTACTACTGCGAACTTAATTGTTATTATTATTGCTGTATTAACTTTAATAATGCAGCATAGAAACCTAATTTTTACTAAGCGCGTGACGCAAGTATGATGCACTCCGTCTACAGGCCACAAGTGGCCTACCGGGACCAACCGACCGCCGCGTCACCTTCAGATGAGGATGCGGACAGGAGGGGCGTGTGGTCAGCACACCGCCAAGTATGATGAGAAAACCGCATTTTATTTTATGCTTCCATAAAGTCTCTACTTCGCCTACGAACTGAGATTTTCATGTTCTCTTCTCCAGCTCTCTACACATCGCCATCGATTGTTTCACAATTGTTGCTTGCATTAGCTTGTTATTTCTTCGCTGCCTAATTATTACATGTATGTCTGTTTGTTGTATCTGCTCGTAACGGGCAACACACCGTCGGTAATTGGCGAGCAGTCAGTACTCGGGCCCTGTTTTCCTTGCTCCACCCTATATTATTCCCCTGCGATCAGCCACACAACGCTACAGTTGGCTAAAGGAGACGTTCTGCAGAAGCACAGAAATTACTTCTAAGTGTGTAAGAATTCTGTAATGAATAAAAACTCTATACTCCAGGGGGGAGGCAAGTGCCCCCTCTTGGTGCCCTCCATCCTTCAGTCACCTACACTACTAGTTTTCAGTTTTTCATAAGAACCGTATACCGAGCACAAATGAACGGTGAACGAACAAAAATAAACGGTTCCCAAGAAAGAACGATCAGCAGTGAACTAGTTCTCCAGGACGAACGAGTTTGCCCATCTGTACGTGGGAGGCGCCGTGCGCTGCGGTGGGTGCAGCTAGAGAGCCTGTATGCAGAGATAGTGGCCATAGGGAAAGTTGCCCGTGATTGGTTGATTAGCTTTGGCAGAAAAAATGGCACCAAACGTCTCTCTCGCTTCCTATGTTCGCCGTACTTTTGAGTTAAATTGAAGTTCAGAAGCCTTTTTGGAAACGATTAAAAGGTATTTGAATTATTGAGAGACTTGTTATGCGTTGTGCATGCATGTTCGATTTAGTTGTATATCGTTTTTGGTACATAATTAGCGTTTGCGATCTTAAAAACGAGTTGAAATAATGAAGCGTTTTGTGATGAAGTCGGTAGGCCTACATGTTTGATGTAAACACATTAGTAATTGTACAGTATTGTTTTTGACATCTGTAATTCGTTCTGCAGACGCTCGTAAACGACGCCAGGTTGTGGTGCATTTGGTTGTTCCAATAGAGGCGAAGGTGGATTTCGCATGTTAGCATTTCCACGCACTGAAGAAAGACGGAAGCAGTAGGCAGTCGCAGTCAACAGGGCTGACATAAATCAAACAGGAGTCTTGTGGAAACCAGCCAAGTACTCTTATCTATGCGAAGGAAGTCGTTTTTGCTTTTTACTACATATAAAACAACTTGCAATGTACATAGTTGAAAACAGACCTGTAAATTGGATCTGTGACAATTATTATAACACATTATTCCTATAAACAAAGGCATTTAACGAATGATTTCGCCATATTGTCTTGTGCTTTTGATTCGGTGAGTGTGTACTCCACTACCCCACTACTGGCCATTCTAAAGTCCCGCCCGCAGTTTGGCAGACAAATGGCCGCCGTATCGTCCGCTTGGCCACTCTGTCCCTGTACAGGCTGTCGAGGTGCAGCGACTGGGGCGGCGTGCGGTGGCGCCGGCCGCGTGGGAGCCCCGCCGGCGACGGACCGTCGCGGGGCTGCCTGGGAGAGCTGCAGCGCTGGCTCCCCTGTCTGCGAGGCACGCAGTTTGTTCTACATCTACATCTACATTTATACTACGCAAGCAATCGAACGGTGTGTGGCGGAGGGCACTTTACGCGCCACTGTCATTACCTCCCTTTCCTATTCCAGTCGCGTATGGTTCGTGGGAAGAACGACTGCCGGAAAGCCTCCGTTCGGGCTCGATACTCTCTAATTTTACATTCGTGATCTCCTCGGGAGGTATAAATAGGGGAGAGCAATGTATTCGATACCTCATCCAGAAACGCACCCTCTCGAAACCTGGACAGCAAGCTAAACCGCGATGCAGAGTCTGCCACTTGAGTTTGCTAAACATCTCCGTAACGCTATCGCGCTTACCAAATAACCCTGTAACGAAACGCGCCGCTCTTCTTTGGATCTTCTCTATCTCCTCTGTCAACCCGACCTGGTACGAATCCCATACTGATGAGTAATACTCAATACTCAAGTATAGGTCAAACGACTGTTTTGTAAGCCATCTCCTTTGCTGTTGGACTACATTTTCTAAGGACTCTCCCAATGAATCTTAACCTGGCACCCGCCTCATCAACAATTAATTTTATATGATCATTCCACTTCAATTCTTTCCGTACGCATACTCGCAGATATTTTACAGAAATAACTGCTACCAGTGTTTGTTCCGCTATCATATAATCATACAATAAAGCATCCTTCTTTCTATGTATTCGCAATACATTACATTTGTCTATGTTAAAGGTCAGTTGCCACTCCCTGCACAAAGTGCCTATCTTCTGCAGATCTTCCTGCATTTCGTTGCAATTTTCTAATGTTGCAACTTCTCTCTATACTACAGTATCATCCCCGAAAAGCCGCATGGAACTTCCGACACTATCTACTAGGTCATTTATACATATTGTGAAAAGCAATGGTCCGATAAAACTCCCCTGTATCACGCCAGAGGTTACATTAACATATGTAGACCTCTCTCCATTGAGAACAACATGATCTGTTCTGTTTGCTAAAATCTCTTCAATCCAGCCACACAGCTGGTCTGATATTCCTAGGCTCTTACTTTGTTTATCACGCGACAGTGCGGAACTGTATCGAACGCCTACCGGAAGTCATGAAAAATAGCATCTACCTGGGAGCCTGGGTTTCATCAAGAAATAAAGCTAGTTGGGTCTCACACGATCACTGTTTCCGGAATCCATGTTGATTCATCTGTTGCCTAAACGTACGCACAAATCGTTCAGCTCCCTCGCTCGACTGAGCACTGGTAAGGTGAGTGATACCATTGGCTGTAAAAAACTGTTCAAAGTCCTGAGCCATAAACCGTGGTGCGTAGTCTGTAACCAACACTTTAGGCAAACCTTCTAAGCAAAATAACAGATGGCAAACCTGCATGGTACTACTCGACGCCGTGCACGCTGATATTTGCTAAAAGAGTCCACAACAACAACAAGCCAACGAGTGTTGCAAAAGGGATCAGCAAAGTCAATATGCACCCGTTCTCACGGCGACTGGAATTTTGGCCAAGGGGAAAACTTTTGGGGCGGCGCCGATAGAGTTTCAGAACACTGATGTCATCTGGCCAAGTACAGTTCCGATGCTCTAACTGTTCTGTGTGTACAACACCCCAATATGCTTGGTGAAGCAATCGCAACACATCGTTTTGCAACGCTTTAGAAACAAGCACAGGCGATTGCCCGTAGTCCGTTTGCAATAGAATCACACGGTGCTGCACGGAGCAAAATATGCTGACGAGCAAAATATGGGCGCACACAAGGATCCTGAATGTTTTTCACTGGACGAGGCCAAGCAGTACAGATATAGTGCAACGAAAGGTTCAAGTCAGGGTTTGCATCTGTGGCCTGTGCAATTTTCCTAAGTGCAGCGAAAAGTCTGTAGAAGTTCAGTGTACTGCACATCGATCTCACAACAAGATGCGGCAGTAGCATTGAATTACGAATCAGGACCGACAGGAAGGCGAGAAAGAACGTCGCTTTTGCATCCTTCAACGTGAGCCGGTAT
Organism: Schistocerca gregaria; assembly: GCF_023897955.1. Classification (NCBI taxonomy): domain Eukaryota; kingdom Metazoa; phylum Arthropoda; class Insecta; order Orthoptera; family Acrididae; genus Schistocerca; species Schistocerca gregaria. The sequence continues at coordinate 52,497,820 of NC_064925.1, read as the reverse complement.
AATATTTCAAACTGATACTTTGACAATAGCGAAGTCCAACGTCGCAGCTTCTTAGCCGTGTCCAGCGGAACAGGTTTGGATGGGTGAAACAGAGACTAAAGAGCCTTATGGGTCCGTCAGTACTTAAAACTTCTAGCCAAACAGATAATGGTGAAACTTTCTCAGGCCATAGATTATAGCGAGCGCTTCCTTCTCAATTTACAAATAGTTAGATTCTGTCTTGCCCAATAGCTTGGAACCGAAAGCAATTGTTCTGTCTTGTGAACCACATCTGTGCGACACCACAGGTCCGATTCTATATGAAGAAGCGTCCACTGCCAAAACCACAGGCTTAGAGGGATCGAAATGAACAAGACATCTGTCACTCAACAAGGTGTTTTCGAGTTTCTGGGATGCGTCCTGACACTCTTTGGTCCAAATAAAATGCAGACTCTTCCGGCGCAAACGATGCAACGGAGCCGCGATCTGGGCTGCGTTGGGTATAAACCGGATATACTATGTCATCTTCCCGAGAACTGGCTGCGATTTCGCCACATTCCGCGGGGCTGGGAGGTCCTCGATGGTGAGCAAATGTGACTGAATAGGATGCATACCTTGGCTATTAAGAACAGAGCCTAAATATTGAATTTCAGACTGAAAAAAGGCACATTTGTCCTTGCGACACTTCAACCTGCAATTGAAAGCACTTGAAATATTATGCGAAGGTCACTGGTATGTTCCTTCGGTCTACGTCTTGAGGCCACAATATCGTCCAGCTAATTTGACCAGAATGGAACTTTTGCAGCAAGCTGTTCTAAGTACCATTGGAATATGCCAGGCGCAGGAACGCTACCAAAGGGCATGTGCAAAAATCTGAACAACGCTAAATGTATGCTGACCACAAACACTTTCTGAGACTCCTCATCTCGCGGAATTTGCAACTACGCATCGCATAAGTCAATTTTTGAAAAATATCACCTGCAGCAAGCCTGTCCATTAATTCCTCAGGGCGACGCAAGTATATCATTGTTTGTGGATTCATAGTTAATTTAAAGTCAACGCAAAGACGATGTCTTTGGCAAGATGACTGAGGGAGAAGCCCGTTGAAGAGCCTGGATGGGGGCAATGACACCATTGTGTTGCCATTCTTTAAGTCAACTTGTAATTTTGTAAGTGCATGAGGAATGCGACGCGCCTGAAAAAACTTGGGTTGTGCATTGTCTTTCAGTGTAAAGTGTGCCACAAAATTGTTTGCTTTCCCAAGTCCTTCACAAAATAAATCAGGAAACTCCTCAGTCAGACGAGTAACACTGTCTTTTGGGTTGAAAGCAGAAACAGAAAGTACAATGTCATGAATACGAAGACCAAACAAATCAAATGAATCTAATCCAAAAATATTTTCACAGTGTCGTAAATGCAAAATTGTAAATGCTAGCCGCGCAGAGTTGCCGAGCGGTTTGAGGCACCATGTCACGGACTGCACGGCCCCTTCCACCGGAGGTTCGAGTTCTCCCTCGGGTATGGGTGTGCGTGTGTTCTTAGCATAGGTTAGTTTAAGTCAATTTAAGTAGGGCGTAAGTCTAGGGACCGATGACCTCAGCAGTTTGGTTCCTTAGTAATTCACACACATTTGAACATTTGTAAGTGCCATTCCTCTGGTGTGAGACTGTAATGCGGCAGGCAAACTGCAAGTACGAAGCACTGGAATGTCCTGAGTGTAATACGCAGTAAGTTGCACGCAAAAGTTTGTCAACTGTGGCGAGCCCAACTGTTGATAAGTGGCACGATTAAGCAATATAATTAGAAGCACCAGTGTCTAGCTGAATTCGAACACAGCGTCCAGCAATGACTAAGTTCACAAACAGTTTGTTTGACTTTTCTTGCACAGCACTTGGGCAAGGTGAACGCACATCCTAAATTTGATCATTACTGGTACCGGTAGCTGGTTTAGAAACACGACATTCACTGAGTGAGTACGCGCTCCGCGCTTATCAGAGTGAACGCGGGCAGATTTCTTTTTCTGTTACAAGGACACAAACTGTACATTACCTGGCTTTCCGCAAACAAACCAAGTAGCATTCCACGACGGCCAAGTTTTTCATTTAGGTTTGGAAATGCAGCGGGAACGTGATTTCACAGCAGACACAAACGTTGACATTTGTTTACTGTGGTTACGGAGTGGTTACTCATTTGCTTGCGGTGGACAGTTGCAAGGCTGTACCTGTTTGTCACTTTGCATTACACTGCAAATGAGAGCTACCTCCAAGTTTTCCACGGCACTATCACACGAGTCCTGAGGCTTAAATAATTCTTAATGCTTGTTTCAAAGTAGGATCAGAATGTTTGAGAAACTGTCCACGAATCTTACTGTCTGGCACACTGTACGTAATTGCATCACGGATCATTGCATCACTATAGAAGTGTCCGCAGCCAAATTGAAAATAACACTATCATGTCAAACACAAGTTCAAAAAAATGGTTCAAATGGGTGTCAGCACTATGGGACTTAGCTTCTGAGGTCATCAGCTCCCTAAGAACTACTTAAACCTAAGGACATCACACACATCCATGCCCAAGGCAGTATTCGAACCTGCGACCGTAGCGGTCGCGCGGTTCCAGACTGTAGCGCCTAGAACCGTTCGGCCACTCCTCTCATTCTTCATCGAAAGGTTAGAAAAGTGGAATGCAGGGAGGCGGTGCAGTGGGTGTGGCTAGCTGCTGTGGCAGAGTTGATGCAGCAGCGGCTTGTGCATTAATGAGCTGCTGCACTGCCGTCATCAACTGCGACATTTGTTGTTCCTGAGACTGAATGCACTGCTCGAGATCAAGACCAGCAGCAACCGGAGGCGTAGGCGTAGGCGCAGGTGGTGTAGGAGGCAGGTTAGAGGCCGTAATAATTAGGGGAACGCCGCAAAAAAAACAATTATAAGAAAATGAAATAAATTGCGGAAGTGATGTGGCAGTCTGCAGTAAAGAACACAATTAGTAGCAATGTGCCTCTGAAAGGAAAGAGAGAAATATTAGTGACGCGCTGTGAATGAGTGGCCAAGAGCGAAGGCAGTGTTGGTTCTGTAATCCTCGTTGCCAGATGTTGTCGTCTACTGTGGCAGCAGCGACACAAACGAGCAAGGAGAGAAAATGCGATGACCGGTGGCAGGAATGCAAAATTATCTGTACACAACACTCGCAGATTAACTGAAGTCTTTATTTCCAAAAAGAAAACAAACTTACCTTCTTGTTTCCTGTGCCTCTTACATACAAGTACTGTTCACTATAATTACTCGCAGAACACAGGCTAAGTAACGTTTTTCTGTTACTCAGTACTGATGATCTCGAAGTATGCGACCGAACAGGGCCCGACCAGCAATGGGCGATTGGTTACGTCAGCGTTGACAGGGGCGCTGAACTCTTCTCTTGCCGCGCGGGATTAGCCGAGCGGTCTGAGCCGCTGCAGTCATGGACTGTGCGGCTGGTCCCGGCGGAGGTTCGAGTCCTCCCTCGGGCATGGGTGGGTGTGTTTGTCCTTAGGATAATTTAGGTTAAGTAGTGTGTAAGCTTAGGGACTGATGGCCTTAGCAGTTAAGTCCCATAAGATTTCACACACATTTGAACATTTTTGAACTCCTGTTTTGCTGGTGGTGTGGCGCTGCCCGCTCTTTCCATTGGCGCGCGGGCCAACGCCTTCTTGATACAGTTTCGCGGTGTTGTGCTGGTTGGTGCGCAGTCGATGCTTAAGACTGCACACCATTGTTGGCCTGTTAGTGCTCACTCGTCCAATTGTTGGCCTGTTAGTGCTCGCTCACAGTTGTCGGCGTGTTAGCGCTTGTTGATTCAGCTGCTGAAAGTACTTAAACAAAGCCGCATGGCCAAAATGTGGTGTAAATAATAACTATATACATAATTACTAGTATCATTCCTTACAATACCTGCTACAAAGTACTGATATCAGTTGAAGGATCAGTTGAAAAGTCAATTGGAAGGTACCGATTAAAAAAGTGTTGGTATCGATATGTAAGCTCTCTGTACCAAGAAGATTACGTACTTTTTCTTTGTTCCTACATTTTCCAGAGGCTTCCAGATGTACACGTCCTCCTCCTCACACCAACACTTGACTTCGTGAAATCATATTGCATGTTTAGCCAGGCACCATAAACAGCAGTATCCTCTCAGGCAGCCTAAATGAATTAACCAGCTCACTGAATGTTTCGTTTTCATGTTTCGTATCTTTAGCACACAGTTGTATCACAACGTCCAGATCTGCACTCGTAACCACATACCTCGTATGTTGCTTCGCCTTCACACAGTCTTTCCTCCTTTATTTTCTCATTTTCAACCGTTTCAAGCTGCATGCTGCCACTGCAACCTCCGTCTTCAATTCCTCTCCACCATCAGCACCAACACCAACGTTGCTTTCGGTGCCAGTACTACCACCACTATCGCTAAACATTTCACCGCACCGCCTGCACCTCCATTAAATAGTGCTAAAACTTCACTTCGACTGTTAATGTTATTAATATCCTTCTGACGGTTGAAATTTGCGTTTTCATGCGTTCTAAAATATTCGCCAAACCTTTTAGCTCGAGGGCGTTATCCTTTCTTTCGTATGGTATTTCGTTTCCCATTTTATATATCACTTACTGTCAAATTCTTCAAGCCACTCATCATATTTGAGCGACTACTTTTTTTTCTTAAAAAAATAATAGCTAAGGCACGTAATGATTACGACTGCCAACCTCACAGTAATTTCAACTCAACGCGGTATGCAGCTGTTCAGCCGTTGTCATGAACGACGTTAACAATCGCCCTCCATCTGAATTGACAGTGAATCAAACGTTATGCTATGGACAGTGCTATTGGTCTGCATTCCGTGTTTTCAGCTGAACGTGAAATTCTGCGTTTTCTTGTGGCCAATGCTAGTGGAAAAACAAGCGTCCGTCAAGGTCTCTCCTTTCGGCACCGTGTGTTGGACTTATCCTACCGGAGCCACATGTAAATCCGGCCACTGTCATGGATTAATCAATACAGATTTTGACACCTGTAATTACAGCTACGGTAATATCTTTTTCATGGGGTTTAGGACTTGTTCTAAGGCAGTGTTTATTAATATTTATTAATCCTCCTTAATGTCGGCCCTTTTCGTGGGATCCCTACTTTTTAACTTTTTTGCAACGAGATTTTTTTTTTGCAACACAAACGACAACGTAATGTATGTACTAACTTTTTTCAAGGCCAAGTGTACAAAATTTTATGAAGCAAGGAACACAACTGTAGGTTTCAATAACAAATAAACAAACAAACTGCCAGATGACTGAACACACACACACACACACACACACACACACACACACACACACACACACACACACACACGCACACACAGCTTTCTGACAGAGCACAGTTTGATAAGAACTCGTGCGTATGCGAGTAGACTGAGAGATCGATGAGGGTGGTGGCGTGAGTGGTCCGCTGTAGGCGTTTCCTTGTTGATGAGTTTGTCATCCGCAGAGTTATCATTCGACCTCTGTTAATATAGCCATCGCTGTCGGTGTTCTTCTGACTATTCACATTAGGGTTAGTTGTAAAACTACTATTTTAAAATTTTGTAAAGTTGTTAAACACTTTTTTCGTTACATTCCCGAGTGTTGTAAAAAACAGCACGTACAGTCATGCTCAAACGTATCCGAACGACCTGAATTGCATTTCGCCTGCTTCACATGCAACCCACATAACGCAGCTGTCTAGCAAGTACTCTAATCACTCCTTGGAACAGTCGTTTGACTATTTAAAATGGCTCCAACAAGTCACAATTAGAAAACACTGCTCTGTATCGCAATAACTCAAGATGTAAAATAATACCACGATACTATAGATATCAAGGAACTATTACCACAGATAAGACTGCCCTTAGGCTTGTAAGCCGACATTTATTGCAATAAATGACATACCTGAAATGTTACCTCTCTCATTATTACGTCAAAATTGCAGATTCCTCAACATCTACACATATTGCACATGAATGGGTTCGAATCCTGGCCCGGCACTAAAGTTTTGATTACGTATTATCAAACTCTATCATGAGAATACCCATCTGCTGGTGTATGCTAATTTTGATTTTTAATGATTTTCATTCGTTGTCAACACTTGCGATATCTGACGTTTTTTACTCCCAGTTGGACACAGAACTATTTGCGAGATCACTGTAAGTTCAAGGATGTTATTCCGATCTGCTGGTGGAGAAAAATTCGGTAGCTGACGTCTCTTTGTATGTAGTCAACGATATGTGCGGGGTTCGATTCCCATTCATCGCTGAACTCTTCGTCATATTATTTCTGGTTCAAACATGCTCACATGTCGCTGCTGCTGTAGCAAACCCATATTTAACGTTTGTTTTCTCTGGAATATAACAGCGATAGGTGGTGGGTTGGAGTCCTGGGAAGGAAAAAATTAATGTTTCGTCTCGTCATTTCAGTTAAAACATCTAGATACTGCCGAGAAAATCCGATATGTCACAGTTGATTGTGCTTCGATAACAATCCGATTAGGTTCTGGGTTCGAATCCCTGTTCAACACAAAGCTTTACCTCACGGCATTTCAAGTAAGTTACTTGTGAAGAAGCAATATTTAACATCTCTCGTAGTTCGTTAACAGGGACAGTAGATGCTGGGTAGGAATTCGCGTCCGTTATAAATGTTTACGTTATGTAATTGAAAGTTGATATTTGCTAACTGATACTGTCCAAAATCGAGGTATATCACTCTCTGTATGTCTAGTCAGGAATGACTGTTAGTTTCCGTCAGTCACGAAATCTTAGTCTGCGTGACCTGGATTTGAATCCATATGCAGAACGAGACGGTTCGTCGTGTCATTTGAAGTTCATGCATATTCTCAACCAGCTGCTCGTGAATAACTTAAATTTTTAATGTCATCTTGTGTTAAATAACAAGTACGGTATGTTATTTTGAAAAGGAAATCAGTAATACGACGAACTTACTACGTGAATTACCTATCTGACGTTATAATGTGAGTGGTAATATTTCAGATATGTCATTTACTGCAATAAATGTGAGCTGTCAAGCGTTAAGGACAGTCTTATCTGTGATAAGGGTTCCTTGATATTTCTAGTATCTGGTATTATTTTACATCTTGAGTTATTGCGATACAGAGCAGTGTTTCCTGGTGGTGACTTGTTGGAATCATTTTCAATAGTCAAACGACTGTAGCAAGGAGCGATTAGAGGGCCTGCTAGACAGCTGCGTTACGCGGGCTGCATGTGAATCAGGCGAAATGCAATTCAGGTCGTTCGGATACTTTTGAGCACGACTGTACATGTCGAGGAAGCCTTTGGTGTTCTCCGCAAAAAATATGGTTCTGCAGAACTTTTTTAAAATAGTTTCACTCATTTCCCAAGCTTCTTTAAGTATGGAAATGAACAAAATACGTCTACACCGACGTAGATACTCCGCAAGCCACCGTTCGGTGCGTGGCGGAGGGTACCCTGTACCACTACTTGTCACTTCCTGTCCTAAGCCACTCCGAAATAGAGCTAGCAAAAACGACAGTCTACATGCCTCCATTCTTGTTGTTGTCCTCAGTCCTGAGACTGGTTTGATGCAGCTCTCCATGCTACTCCATCCTGTGCAAGCTTCTTCATCTCCCAGTACCTACTGCAACCTACATCCTTCTGAATCTGCTTAGTGTACTCATCTCTCGGTCTCCCTCTACGATTTTTACCCTCCACGCTGCCCTCCAATACTAAATTTGTGATCCCTTGATGCCTCAAAACATGTCCTACCAACCGATCCCTTCTTCTAGTCAAGTTGTGCTACAAACTTCTCTTCTCCCCAATCCTATTCAATACCTCCTCATTAGTTACGTGATCTATCCACCTTATCTTCAGTATTCTTCTGTAGCACCACATTTCGAAAGCTTCTATTCTCTTCTTGTCCAAACTAGTTACCGTCCATGTTTCACTTCCATACATGGCTACACTCCAAACAAATACTTTCAGAAACGACTTCCTGACACTTAAATCTATATTCGATGTTAACAAATTTCTCTTCTTCAGAAACGCTTTCCTTGCCATTGCCAGTCTACATTTTATATCCTCTCTACTTCGACCATCATCAGTTATTTTGCTCCCCAAATAGCAAAACTCCTTTACTACTTTACGTGTCTCATTTCCTAATCTAATTCCCTCAGCATCACCCGATTTAATTTGATTACATTCCATTATCCTCGTTTTGCTTTGGTTGATGTTCATCTTATATCCTCCTTTCAAGACACTGTCCATTCCGTTCAACTGCTCTTCCAAGTCCTTTGCTGTCTCTGACAGAATTACAATGTCATCGGCGAACCTCAAAGTTTTTACTTCTTCTCCATGAATTTTAATACCTACTCCGAATTTTTCTTTTGTTTCCTTTACTGCTTGCTCAATATACAGATTGAATAACATCGGGGAGAGGCTACAACCTTGTCTCACTCCCTTCCCAACCACTGCTTCCCTTTCATGCCCCTCGACTCTTATTACTGCCATCTGGTTTCTGTACAAATTATAAATAGCCTTTCGCTCCCTGTATTTTGCCCCTGCCACCTTTAGAATTTGAAAAAGAGTATTCCAGTCAACATTGTCAAAAGCTTTCTCTAAGTCTACAAATGCTAGAAACGTAGGTTTGCCTTTTCTTAATCTTTCTTCTAAGATAAGTCGTAAGGTCAGTATTGCCTGACGTGTTCCAACATTTGTACGCAATCCAAACTGATCCACCCCGAGGTCCGCATCTACCAGTTTTTCCATTCGTCTGTAAAGAATTCGCGTTAGTATTTTGCAGCTGTGACTTATTAAACTGATAGTTCGGTAATTTTCACATCTGTCAGCACCTGCTTTCTTTGGGATTGGAATTATTATATTCTTCTTGAAGTCTGAGGGTATTTCGCCTGTTTCATAAATCTTGCTCACCAGCTGGTAGAGTTTTGCCATGACTGGCTCTCCCAAGGCCGTCAGTAGTTCTAATGGAATGGTGTCTACTCCGGGGGCCTGGTTTCGACTCAGGTCTTTCAGTGCTCTGTCAAACTCTTCACCATTTCGTCTTCATCTACATCTTCTTCCATTTCCATAATATTGTCCTCAAGTACATCGCTCTTGTATAAATCTTCTATATACTCCTTCCACCTTTCTGCCTTCCCTTCTTTGCTTAGAACTGGGTTGCCATCTGAGCTCTTGATATTCATACACGTGGTTCTCTTCTCTCCAAAGGTCTCTTTAATTTTCCTGTAGGCAGTATCTATCTTACCCCTAGTGAGATAAGCTTCTACATCCTTACATTTGTCCTCTAGCCATCCCTGCTTAGCCATTTTGCACTTCCTGTCGATCTCATTTTTGAGACGTTTGTATTCCTTTTTGCCTGCTTCATTTACTGCATTTTTATTTTCTCCTTTCATCAATTAAATTCAATATTTCTTCTGTTACCCAAGGATTTCTAGCAGCCCTCGTCTTTTTACCTACTTTATCCTCTGCTGCCTTCACTACTTCATCCCTCAGAGCTACCCATTCTTCTTCTACTGTATTTCTTTCCCTCATTCCTGTCAAATGTTCCCTTACGCTCTCCCTAAAACTCTGTACAACCACTGGTTCTTTCAGTTTATCCAGGTCCCATCTCCTTAAATTCCCACCTTTTTGCATTTTCTTCAGTTTTAATCTACAGGTCATAACCAATAGATTGTGGTCAGAGTCCACATCTGCCCCTGGAAATGTCTTACAATTTAAAACCTGGTTCCTAAATCTCTGTCTTACCATTATATAATCTATCTGATACCTTTTAGTATCTCCAGGGTTCTTCCATGTATACAACCTCTTTTCATGGTTCTTAAACCAAGTGTTAGCTATGACTAAGTTGTGCTCTGTGCAAAATTCGACGAGGCGGCTTCCTCTTTCATTTCTTAGCCCCAATCCATATTCACCCACTACGTTTCCTTCTCTCCCTTTCCCTACACTCGAATTCCAGTCCCCCATGACTATTAAATTTTCGTCTCCCTTCACTATCTGTATAATTTCTTTTATTTCATCATACATTTCTTCAATTTCTTCGTCATCTGCAGAGCTAGTTGGCATATAAACTTGTACTACTGTAGTAGGCGTGCGCTTGGTATCTATCTTGGCCACAATAATGTATTCACTCTGCTGTTTGTTGTAGCTTATTCGCATTCCCATTTTCCTATTCATTATTAAACCTACTCCTGCATTACCCCTATTTGATTTTATGTTTATAACCCTGTATTCACCTGACCAAAAGTCTTGTTCCTCCTGCCACCGAACTTCACTAATTCCCACTATATCTAACTTTAACCTGTCCATTTCCCTTTTTAAATTTTCTAACCTACCTGCTGATTAAGGGATCTGACATTCCACGCTCCGATCCGTAGAACGCCAGTTTTCTTTCCCCTGATAACGACATACTCTTGAGTAGACCCCGCCCGGAGATCCGAATGTGGGACTATTTTACCTCCGGAATTTTTTACCCAAGAGGACGCCATCATCATTTAATCATACAGTAAAGCTGCATGCCCTCGGGAAAAATTACGGCCGTAGTTTCCCCTTGCTTCAGCCAACACAGCAAGGCCGTTTTGGTTATTGTTACAAGGCCAGATCAGTCAATCATCCAGACTGTTGTGCCTGCAACTACTGAAAAGGCTGCTGCCCCTCTTCAGGAACCACACGTTTGTCTGGCCTCTCAACAGATACCCCTCCGTTGTGGTTGCACCTACGGTACGGCCATCTGTATCGCTGAGGCACGCAAGCCTTCCCACCAACATGCCTCCATATGAGCCCTAATTTCTCGAATCTTATGTTCGTGGTCTTTACGCCTAATGTATGCTGGCGGCAGTAGTATCGTTCGGCAGTCAGCTTCAAATGCCGGTTCTCTAAATTTTCTCAATAGTGTTCCTGGAACAGAACTCCACTTTCCCTCCAGGGATTCGCATTTGAGTTCCCGGAGCGTCTCCGTAACACGTGTTGTCCGCTCCTACTGGTTACAAATCCAGCAGCCTGCCTCTGAATTGCTTCGACGTCTTCCTTCAATCCAACCTGGTACGGACCCGAAACACTCGAGCAGTGCTCAAGAATAGGTCGCACCAGCGTCCTATATGCGGTCTCCTTTACAGTTGAACCACTGTTTCCTAAAATTCTCCCAAAAACCGAAGTCGACCATTCGCCTTTCCTACCACAGTTCTCGCTTGTTCGTTCCATTTCATATCTCAATACATTTTTACGCCAAGATATGTAAACGACTTGAATGTGTCAAGCAGGATACTAGTAATTTTGTATCCGAACGTCACAGGTTTGTCCGCATCAACTTACATTTTTCCACAGTTACTGCTAGCTGCCACTCATCTCACCATCTACATATTTTGTCTAAGTGGTCTTGTATCCTCCTTCAGTCACACAACTTCGACATCTTACCGTACAGCACGGCATCAGAAGCAAACAACCGCAGATTGTTGCCCACCCTGTCCGCCAAATCACTTATGTATATAGAGAACAGCAGCGGTCCCATCTCACTTCCCTGGGGCACTCGTGGCGATGCCCTTATCTTTGATGAACATCCGCCGTCGAGGGCAACATACTGGGTTCTATTATTTAAGAAGTCTTCGGGCCACTCACACATCTGTGAACTTATTCCACTTGCTCGTACTTTCAATAACAGCCTGCAGTGGCGCACCCTGTCAAATGCTTTGCAGAAATCTAGAAATATGGAATTTGCCTATTGCCCTTTACCCATTGTTCGCAGTATTTCATGTGACAAAAGAGCAAGCTGAGTTTCGCACGAGCGATGCTTTCTGAAACCATGCTGATTCGTGGACATAAGCTTCTCAGTCTCAAGAAAAATTGTTATTTTGCAACTGAGAATACGTTCAAGGATTCTGCAGCAAACCGATGTTAAGGATATGAGTCTGTAATTTTGCGGGTCTGTTCATTTACCCTTCTCTACATACTGGAGTCACCTGCGCTTTTTCCCAGTCGCTTGGGGGTTTGTGCTGGATGAAAGATTCAGATAAATGCAAGCTAGGTGAGGGGCCAATGTCATAGAGGACCATTTCTAAAACCGAAACTGGTGATTTATTTGCTTAAAAATCCTTCAGTTGTTTCTCTACGTCAGGGATGCTTATTTCTATGTCGTCCATGCGGGAGTCTGTCTGATGGTCAAGCGACGATATATTTGTACGATTCTCCTGTGTGAACGATTTCAAGAAAGTGAAATTTAAAATTTCGGTTTTCATTTTACTGTCCCCAACTGTCACACCGTTCTGGTGAACAAGGGACTCAATGGAAGGCTTAGACCTGCTTCCCGATTTTACATAGGGGTACAAAATTGTCTCGGGTTCTCTGCCAGATTTTTTACTTAAGTTGTGACGCTGGTAGCTGTTATACGCTTCGTGCATAGATCTTTTCAGAGACGCTCGAATCTCTATTCACCTTTGCTCTTCGGCGTTATTGCGCTCTCTTTTAAACTGAGATTGCAACAGTCTCTGCTTCCTCATCATCTTACGAATTTCGTCACTCGACCATGGTGGGTCTTTTACATCCTTTATCCACTTACTAGGCACTTAACCCTGCAGACTATGATTTACAAACTGCTCAATCTTTGCCAATAACTCTTCTACGTCCATCTTGATGGACCTAAGTGATCTCAATTCACACTATGAGTGAAATGCTAACAATTGCTTATCTGGTCTTTCCAGCAAAAATATTCTCCTTGATTGATTTATTAACGTTCATAACCATAGTTGCTATAATGACATCATGATCGCTAATCCTCATCTCTATACTGACATTTTCGATAAGGTCCGGTCTCTTTGTACCTCCCGGCCGCTGTGGCCGAGCGGGTCTAGGCGCTTCAGTCCGGAACCGCGCTGCTGCATCAGCGTCCATACAAAGTCCAATTTTTACACAGTCCATTGTTTGCACAGTCCAATCAAGTCACTGTCACGAATAGTGATGATGATGATGATATGATGAGGACAACACAAACACCCATTCCCCGGGCAGAGAAAATCCCCAACCCGGCCGGGAATAAAACCCAGGACCCCATGATCGAGAAGTAGCAACGCTAGCCACTAGACCACGAGCTACGGACAAAAGACAGATTGTTACTTACCCTAGAATTGAGACACTGTGGACAGGCATGACGAAGAGAATGTTACATATAAGCTTTCAGCCAAAGCGTTCTTCAGAAAAGAAAAATGTACACGCGTTTACACAAGCAAGCACACCTCACAAATAGGTGACTGCTATTTCTGGCCACTCCCGGCAGAGCGCCGGAGATAGCGGTCATGTGTGTGTGAATGTATGAGTAGTAGTAAATAGTCAAGCTTCCAAGCGATCGGTCAGTATCCACGCTGCACCACACTAACTACGAGGCTGAGTCTGTGATGCGCTGCTACCTCTCGCCAAGATGACTGCTCCTTCTGAGGCTGCGACCTGTCTGGTCTACCGTACTCGGTGGTTGTGAACTGCCGACCTCAACCTCACAACCGCTGATGAGAAGCCTTGGAGCCTCATACCTACAGCTTGCCGATTCGCATTGGTGGTGTTCAATGCACCGTCCATCTCTCGCCGTTCTCTAGAGGTGCACTAAGTACTGCTACCCCTGTCAAGGGGCTAAACTGTGGACCATATCCGCACCACGTAGAGCCACTGAGATGTTACCTAACCACACGCCCTTCGACGTCAAGGAGAGTGCTCTGAGAGTTTGCAGTCCCAGACCTGGTTAGCCTCGCCTGTCTGATGGGCTACGCCGTTCGCCACCGAGGACTGCCATTGGCCCAAGGTCATGATTACGTCAGCCAACTTCAGGGAGAAATGTCTGCCAGAGTTCACTGAGCCAGCATCACAAAGTTCTGATGCTGCGCATGGCAACGCCGCCGGCCAGAGATGAAGACGCGATTGTAAACTGTAATAAATAAATGCTCGTGCTGCTAATGTTGTATCATTTGAACTCAGTACGTCAACTGGCCGGCACCGCTGCAGTCCACGCTCTGTCGTCCTCACAGCAACAGAGGACTCAACCAGGCTCCTACAGTGCACTGAAGGTGTAACCTGCTGGTGGTATTTATTTGCTGCTTTTTTTGTTTTTCATAGTATTTGAGCTAACCATCAGCAGTGTTATGAAAGGTATAGATTGCTACTCACCATAAAGATGACACGTTGAGTTGCAGACAGGTATGACAAAAAGACTGTTACATGTAAGTTTTCAGTCAAAGCCTTCTTCACAAGAGGAAAACAAACACACAGACAATGGGACAAAGCCGAATCAAGTGCAGTCTGCGTTGTTGCCAAATTTCCTCCCCCTCCCCCAGTCTGGTACAGGGCTGTAGTGGTGGATGTGGCAATGTCGCAATTTTCTTATGCAAAGCAATCAGTTTAATTATGCAAATTACACCTTCCCTACTCCTTCCTCCTGCTCTTCCCTAACCCTGCGACCTGTTGGCGGGAATTCCGAATATCAGCGGGAAATTCAAAAAAAGGTGGGAACTTAAAAAATGGTGGGAATTAAAAAAAAATCGGAATTTCTCTGTCGCAAGTCTGTGCTGACGTCACACCCCCACCCTCACCAGAGAATTAGCGGGTCCTTCTGGGTGGAAAGCCCAAGTGCACCCCACCATAAAAGGAAACGGAGCGCCTAAAATCGCGATACAGCTCAAAAATTGACGATGTCACAAAACTGGCGTTATCCTGCTGGAAAAGAAAAATTCACCATACCACTCGAAACTAGTAGCAGACATAGTCAAACAATAGCTCTACATAGGATGATCCCTTTACCTACAAGTCGAAATAAATCTCTCTCCTCTACTTGCGAATTGGCGGGATAAAATCTGGCGTGGAGTGTACTATCTTTGTTTTTGGCAGGAAATGTGTTCAACTAACGAGATGTTGGTGTTGGACAGAGAGGAGTTTCATAAATGTATAGCATATAGCCGAGGACTGTGTGTATGGCCTCCTACATGAGGAATGGAAGCAGTTGGTAATGGACGACCACAAGGGGAATACTTTTCAGGAAATAACGGTGGGGTGGGCCGAGGGTGCATTTCACAGCTCATAGAAGCTATTGCCTGTGCCGGAGTTGATTGTGTTTCTGAAATGGCTGGTCAATCCACAGCGCAGGTGACTTCACGCTCCCACCACCATCCCTTTTCTACCAACCGTGTGTGTCTCACTGTTTGATGACGGAGTTCCCTACAGACGCTTCCTGCTGCATTGCTGTGTGCCCTACTCAACAAACATCCTGCAGCCCTGTTGTTCGAAATTCAAATAAACGGTGCTCTCTTCATATCCCGACAACTTCATCCTATTCCAGTGCACCCAAGAGGTGTCGTTAGTATAGTTGCTGAGTAACTTGTACACTGATACAGTAAGAAGGGATAGGGCAGCAAATCATCACGGTAGTCTAGGAAGGCCAATAGACGCTACCACAGCTGATGGAAAATACGTCACTGTTCTAATTACACATCGAAATTGTCGTCAAAAAAAGCACTCATAAACAACGGGCCATAATGCAACACACATACTGGTAATCGAGAAAAAACATTGTAATAGCACAACTACCACGAAAGTTGACCCCAAAATGTTGCAGTAGGTAAGAGGGGCAGCAGCGGCACAGCTGAGAACCAGTTATAGAGATGGGGCCCCTCCACGCCCGCACCAACGTGGTGAGCAAACAAAAAGTTCTTCTGTCACCTCCGTTAACATGTTAGTTGTCTAGTAAGTGGATCACAGGGAGCTGGGCTGTGATGTTATCTGGGCGTCTGGGTAAGACTACGCATTAACACGGTCCACCGGGTGATAGGTAGTGGACGAAACGCGAGTGAGGGTAGCGATTTGAAGAGCAGAGGGAAAAAAGTGCCAAGACTCGTGCCACAGAAAAAAACCACCTCTGCGACAGTGGGATGGGTAGTAAGAGCAGTAGTGGCTTAATAGCTGCGATAGTTCATGCAAGGTTGGATTTGTTAGCATGGGTATCATGCATCATTACCGTGACAAGCGATGGCGATGTATCCCAGTTGCTGCAGTCGCTACATTCCTGGGATAATCAAGATCGTTATATAGTAGTGGGAGATCGGCCATAGATCATCTCACTGTGTGGAGGATGTGTGGAGCTTGTCTGCATGCAGTGTACGGTACGGCTTCCCTGCGTGGTGCCAGTTATTGGGCAGTGTATTCCAGCTGGATACCCAGTAATGGCGTCTGGTTAACAGGCGCTGACCTGTACCGTTGTGTTTGCATGTGCTTGGCCATAGATGTTAGGTCCTTACAATTATGTCTTTTGGTCTTTTATGTTTCCATCTGTGGTTGTGGTCGAAATTCCTCAGATTCAGAATAAACGGGTTCTGCGAATGTCTGGAGTTGCTGTATAGTCTTGTGCTGAGTTCGTGGATTACCTCGGTGAGAGTCTCAAGTCGGTATTCCCGGTGAAGGTCCGCCATGCTTGTGTATCGTGGAGCATTGCTTATGATTTTGAGTACTTTGTTTTGTATGAGCTGCAGACGGCGCACGCGTGAGGGCGCAGCGTATCCCCAAACAGGAGCTGCGTACGTCATCTGGGGTCGAATAAGTGTCATGTACGTGGACCTCGACACCCTTCTGTTCAGTGTGCTACGCCTGTTGAGCATAGGATAGAGTTGTTTGAGCCTCGCGTTTGCTTTGTTGGTCCCCCCAGAGTAATTTCTGGTCCAACCAGACACCGAGGTATTTGACTTTCTCAGGGAAACGTATTGGGCGTGCATGTAGATTTTTTGATCTGCAGTGTCGGTCTTTGCGCAGTTGCTTCGGTCTTCTAGTGAACAGAACGGCTTCGCACTTGTCGACGTTTACTCTAACACGCCATTTCTCCAACCAAGGCTCGGCCACTCTGAGTGCAGTCTGTAGGCGTGACGTAATGTTTGATGGATTCCAATCTTGCGTGAGGATGGCTGTGTCATCCGCGTAGATTCCCATCGTTGTGCTGTGTGTGGTTGGGAGATCATTTATGTAGAGGTTAAACAGTAGGGGCCCTAGAACGCTTCCCTGGGGTACTCCCGCGTGTATACCGTGTCGTGCTGATCAGTCACAGATGGACAAATGACTCAAGAACAGGGTGCTTCCTGCAAGCCGTCAAACGTTCAGTATTTCTTGGAAAGACTGGCCCCGCTGGAACAACAGCGAAACACTTGACTATCCATCACAGATGAAGAACTGAACGGTCAACAGGAGCGTGCTTTCAAACGTTCTAGATGTGTCGGCACTCGGGTATATAAAATCTGGGTCATGTACGAAAAACACTGAAATAATACATCCTGCCTAAATGAGATACACAAGGATCTTTATATTAGTAATCTCACGATGCGCCGATGGAATCACTCTGCCCTGATTGGTGGAAACTAGGGCTCGCCGCTTCAGTTGCTTATAACCCGTATTATCCCTCCCGTTTATTCTACCTCATGTAAACCATCTAAAAGATGTCCGGTAGAGGTTTCAGACGCTCCACTGTCCCAAAAAGTACATTCTTGTATGAGATATACTGCTTGCCCCACACCGAATGTCGCCTTTATGAACATACACCTAAGTAAAATTCTCGTTGACAGCGTTCTACGTACATCTGTGAGTGGTTGAAACTTACACACACACACACACACACACACACACACACACACACACACACAAAACCATTGAGGGAAGTTGGTGCTGAAAGAGAGGCATTCCTGCTGTACAGACGCAGGATGAGTAGAAGGTGGAGGAATTTTACAGAACTCACTTGCTCCTCGTGAAATAAAACATTGCGTGTCTGCGTAAAATGTTGCCGTTCTTAACAGCTCACCTGCTGTGATGTCAGTTCATTTAGTTTAAAAAAAACTAACTGAATAGACAAGAACACTCTTTTGCTGCATGAAGCATTAACATCGTGTATTCTATAGGTGTGATTCTTATTCCTGCTGTAACGAATATTGTACCAACAGACCTCACCTCACATCGTGTAAAAGGTGTAGTCTTAAGCTTTGAAAACGAATACTGTCACGGAAACAGTGCAAACAGCGAATGTAATACTAAAATGAATTAAATCTCCAGCTAAATAAGTATGGACTGACTCTTGTGGTATGAAGTTATGCTTTCTACAATGAATATTGAATGGAGAACATTGAATCTTCCGTTGAATATACTACATAAAGAGCATTTAACACCATCCAACAGTCCTTAAACACCATCAGCTAGCAAGTCCCACACACTGTGTTCACCAGTAACATAAAGCTGGTAGGACCAAACAATAACACAATATCCAACATTCCGAGACGGATAGGCGTGTTTGTCTTGTGAGTGGCGGTAGTGCGTCTTAGGAGAAAGAGGTAATTTAAAAAACATTATATATATACACGATAGCAACTTCTATGTAGTTCTAAGTTCTAGGGGACTGATGACCTCGGATGTTAAGTCCCACAGTGTTAAGGGCCATTTGAGCCAAACAGAAATTTGTATCCTCTGCGAAGACTTTTACGTGAAAACTCGAAACTAGAGGAAACAGATAGTTCCACTAGTATTTTTTAACGAATGTTAATGTCTATGATACCCAGATCACCTTCGTACTTTACAAAGGTTTTAATACTCGTAATCGTATATATTTCTCATGTTTGAAGAACGAGTAATGTCTCTTCCACCGGTGTCTCGTCATCTTGATGTAAACAACGCATCACAATCGCTGTTCTCTCAGCCAAAGAAACACGGGAAATATGTAGTGCGGCAGCGTACCTCACAAAATCTGAAGGAGTATTATTAAATACTAATCGATCTTTTACATACTTAGCACACCAAATTCTATGACTAACATGACAATAGTGTTAAAATTTCAAATCAATAACTGCAACACTTATGGAGATATAAATTTTTGCACATAATAACCTTGCCGGCATTGTGTAACCGTGTAAGGAACATGTAATGTATTCATGTATAGTATCAACTGAAACTAAAAGCAAGAGAATAGGTTCATGTAATCTAATTTTCTGGAAATTAGTTTCATTACCACAAATTTCTGGTGTAAGTACTTTGGAAAATTACTGTTTCATCGTGTTTTGGTTGCGTGTGTGTTTTGAAGAGACTGAGGAAGTGAATGGAGGGCATACGTCAAGTGAGAATGCGACATTTTATTAAAACTACGTAAATGTATGCCTGAGAAAATAGTTGTGCAGCAGGAAAATTTGTGATGTATGTCCGAGTGAGCTTGATTTTGTAAAAGACAGCGAGAAGGGGAGTTGAGTAACAAATTTATTAGTAATTCGCTTTGTGGAAAGCAATCATATTTTGTTTTCATTAATTTTTTCTTTGTTTCGGAGTTACGAGATTTCTAGTATAAATTACTTGTCGTAATCTGATCGGCTGACATTAAAAATGTAAAAGAAGTATAGAACTCTTGGAGATGATTTGATTACTTGCTAGCGAACAGGAATTCAGCATTTCCCGCGTGTTTGTATCTCCGATCTGTGGGTCGAGAAAGTCGATCAGGGGCCGCCTGTCTTAAACCACGCTCATCAAATTTGTACTAAAATGAAGAAATTGATGCGTTTGATCGGTTCGCGTGTCGTTAACGAAAATGACTACAGTATTGAGTATTTTGTGAAAGTTGGAGCTTTGTGAGTCGGAGATATTCATGTAGGAGCATTTCATGTCGTACATGAACGCTGCATGGCGTGTTTCGTGCAGATTACTAGTCATTATGGTGATCTCGTCTTTACAAGGAGCCTACTGACGACTTAATGTGTTAACTCGCAAGTAGTCGTGGGTCAGTGGCTAAGTAGGACGTTCAAAACATCGGGTCGGACTAAATTTCTTCTGGCTGCTTTCGGGTCTGAACTTGTAACAGAAACAGTCAGTAACATTGCATAATTGAAGTTGGGATATTAAATACGGATTTGATAGTCATGTTCTGTGTTTTAAAGACAATAAACCAACTTGAAGGAAATTTTAAACATTTTTTTCCAACGAGTCACGCAAGAATCCCGAACGCTAGATAGGTGGACTTGTAAAGAAAGAAAGAGAGAGAAGGAGGGGGGGGGGGGGAGGGAGGGGACTAGTCTCAAGTAGGAAGGAAACCAGGCAGTCGTGCCTGTATGACATTCGACTATGAGCGAACTATCGGAAACACCTCTTCATGGGCACTGCAGACCTGGAAATACAAATTTCTCACATAAAACTATATCCTCCTATGACAGGACATAATTTTTACGACGTTGTATCTTGTACACCCCTACGACTGGAAATGCCTTAAAATCGCAATTATCGATGCCAAATCAACACCTCCTTTACAAACAGACACACACCGTTCACTTCCCAGCCACATCACGCTCACGCATTACATTTGTCACAGAAACACCAGTAAACTCAGATGTCATTGCTGCAAGTTCCTTTACCGCTAGCAACGGTGTTTTTCCGATGACGTCTTCAAAACATTGAGAGGCTGTCAGTTTTTACCGCTTTTTAACAGTGTTTCTCTTCTATGTTTCACCAAAAATGGCTCTGAGCACTATGCGACTTAAGTTCTGAGGTCATCAGCCGCCTAGAACTTAGAACTAATTAAACCTAACTAACTTAAGGACATCACTCACGTCCATGCCCGAGGCAGGATTCGAACCTGCGACCGTAGCGGTCGCTCGGTTTCAGACTGTAGCGCCTAGAACCGCACGGCCACTCCAGCCGGCTATGTTTCACAAAAGAACACGATGCAGCTTCTACTATTTTCACTATAATTAGGGGAAAAGCGAACGAGTAACAAGTGCCACAATGGCTGCCAGCGTGATTGTTGAGAAGCGACTTGGGAGGGGGAACAGCGGAGGGTGGGGGAAGAATTCCCGACATTTTGTTCAGTACCCCCAACGTGAGTGGTTCTTTGCGCTTCCCAGATGTTTCTTCAGAATGGCGTACATAACTGAGCGCAACTGTACAGGAAGATCACTACTTACAAACTAAGGAACGGGAAAGGGCATTGTGAAAGGTTGTTCCTCCTCCGCACACTCCATTTATGCTCAAGCTTGAAATACCGGATGTCATTTCAATAGACATTAAAAATAAATTAACGTGGAGTGGAATTGAACTTAGGACCTTGTGTAAACAAGACACTTACTGTTTCATGTACGCCACCTAACTGTGTAAATTCGTGATATTTTTATAATGATTCTGTACCATCTTTTCTAAATTTAGTAAACGGAAGGTCAGAACTTAAGCGTTTCGGTATTTCATGTTCGAAGGAGAAAATGAGAGATTATTTAAAAACCAAGCCGTCACGTAACGATCAGAATTAGCCATGACATAGAGCACAGAACTGTTGAGAGGAAGCGACTGTACAGTGAGATTGGAAATAAGAAACACAAAGTGCAATCGTTTAGCATATTGACCAGCAAAACCATTGCTGTCTGTTAATCCTTTAGAACGTCTTCGAGTTTCATTAGCGGTAATGTAACACAAAGTATCCAGCCCATAATTAAGGTCTTCTTCCAATGGTGTAACAACACCCGCGAACGCGTCCTACGACCGCTGACCAATTGCCGCACATGTCATTGCTTACATCTGCTTCGTTCTTACGACGAATAGAGTACAATTTTTCTATGCTCTAACAGCACACAAAGTAAACTACTGGCCATTAAAATTGCTACACCACGAATATGACGTGCTACAGACGCGAAATTTAACCGACAGGAAGAAGATGCTGTGATATGCAAATGATTAGCGTTTCAGAGCATTCACACAAGGGTGGCGCCGGTGGCGACAATTACAACGTGCTGACATGAGGAAAGTTTCCAACTGATTTCTCATGCACAAACGTTGCCTGGTGAAACGTTGTTGTGATGCCTCGTGTAAGGAGGAGAAATGCGTACCATCACGTTTCCGACTTTGATAAAGGTCGGATTGTAGCCTATCGCGATTGCCGTTTATCGTATTGCGACATTGCTGCTCGCGTTGGTCGAGATCCAATGACTGTTAGCAGAATATGGGATCGGTGGATTCTGGAGGGTAATACGAAACGCAGTACTGGATCCCAACGGCCTCGTATCACTAGCAGTCGAGATGACAGGCATCTCATCCGCAATGCTGTAACGGATCGTGCAGCCACGTCTCGATCCCTGAGTCAACAGATGGGGACGTTTGCAAGACAACGAGCATCTGCACGAACAGTTCGAATACGTTTGCAGCAGCATGGACTATCAGCTCGGATACCACGGATGCGGTTACCCTTGACGCTGCATCACAGACAGTGTACTCAACCACGAACCTGGGTGCACGAATGGCAAAACGTCATTTTTTCGGATGAATCTAGGTTCTGTTTACAGCATCATGATGGTCGCATCCGTGTTTGGCGACATCGCGATGAACGCACATTGGAAGCGTGTATTCGTCATCGTGTATCACCTGGCGTGACGATATGGGGTGGCATTGGTTACACATCTCGGTCACTTCTTGTTCGCATTGACGGCACTTTGAACAGTGGACGTTACATTTGAGATTTTTTATTCGATCCCTGCGAAACCGTACATTTCAGCAGGATAATGCACGACCGCACGTTGCAGGTCCTGTGCGGGCCTTTATGGATACAGAAAATGTTCGACTGCTGCCCTGGCCAGCACATTCTGCAGATCTCTCACCAACTGTAAACGTCTTATCAATGGTGGCCGAGCATCTCGCTCGTCACAATATGCCAGTCACCACTCTTGATGAACTGTGGTATCGTGTTGAAGCTGCATGGGCAACTGTACCTGTACACGACATCCAAGCTCTGTTTGACTCAATGCCCAGGCGTATCAATGCTGTTATTACGGCCAGAGGCGGTTGTTCTGGGTACTGATTTCTCAGGATCTATGCACTCAAATTGCGTGAAAATATAGTGACATGTCAGTTCTAGTATAATATATTTGTCCAATGAATACCCGTTTACTATCTGCATTTCTTCTTGGTGTAGCAATTCTAATGGTCAGTAGTGTATATCAATATCCCGTGTCTTCGTTGCTTATTCGTCTACGCAGAAATTTTTCAGAAACTATGTCACAGTTCATCATTGTATACCATTTACAGCTCGTTCATTCGTATTACCTCCATGGATCTCAAGTGTTTTTGGCAAGGTGAAGATATAGGACACGTTTATAGAGTAGTATATGCATCCTTTAATAGAAGTCCTGTCCATACTACATTACAGAATCAAGTTTATGTCATCTACATAGTTTTTCCCTTCACGACTCTGGCCTGACTTCATATAACCCTGCATTGCGAAAGGACCACATTTTGTGCAGGCCAGGGCATTTCTTTCATATAGCATAAAAACCAATCTTAGCGTAGAGTGTTCAATCAAAACTACAGGCGGAAACTTGGAAAAAAAAGAGAGAGAAGAAAGCACACCCAAAGCCGATAAGAACACAGACTTGAAAATCGTGCTGAGCTAGGACGTCTATTCTCATTCAGAGGCGGATTAAATGGCTGATACTAAACAATAAATCACCTAGAGGTGATAAAGTTTACTGGTCAATCTGTTGTGAAATGGATGTTGAAGTAGGTGTCAAGTCTGTAGTGGTAGCTCAGTATTTCTCTCTGTCTCCCTCTCTGTCTCTCTTCTCTCTCAGTGTCTCCGTGGTGACTGTATGGTTAATAACCGATGGCAATAAATACACTCCTGGAAATTGAAATAAGAACACCGTGAATTCATTGTCCCAGGAAGGGGAAACTTTATTGACACATTCCTGGGGTCAGATACATCACATGATCACACTGACAGAACCACAGGCACGTACACACAGGCAACAGAGCATGCACAATGTCGGCACTAGTACAGTGTATATCCACCCTTCGCAGCAATGCAGGCTGCTATTCTCCCATGGAGACGATCGTAGAGATGCTGGATGTAGTCCTGTGGAACGGCTTGCCATGCCATTTCCACCTGGCGCCTCAGTTGGACCAGCGTTCGTGCTGGACGTACAGACCGCGTGAGACGACGCTTCATCCAGTGCCAAACATGCTAAATGGGGGACAGATCCGGAGATCTTGCTGGCCAGGGTAGTTGACTTACACCTTCTAGAGCACGTTGGGTGGCACGGGATACATGAGGACGTGCATTGTCCTGTTGGAACAGCAAGTTCCCTTGCCGGTCTAGGAATGGTAGAACGATGGGTTCGATGACGGTTTAGATGTACCGTGCACTATTCAGTGTCCCCTCGACAATCACCAGAGGTGTACGGCCAGTGTAGGAGATCGCTCCCCAAACCATGATGCCGGGTGTTGGCCCTGTGTGCCTCGGTCATATGCAGTCCTGATTGTGGCGCTCACCTACACGGCGCCAAACACGCATACGACCATCATTGGCACCAAGGCAGAATCGATTCTCATCGCTGAAGACGACACGTCTCCATTCGTCCCTCCATTCACGCCTGTCGCGACACCACTGGAGGCGGGCTGCACGATGTTGGGGCGTGAGCGGAAGACGGCCTAACGGTGTGCGGGACCGTAGCCCAGCTTCATGGAGACGGTTGCGAATGGTTCTCGCCGATACCCCAGGAGCAACAGTGTCCCTAATTTGGTGGGAAGTGGCGGTGCGGTCCCCTACGGCACTGCGTAGGATCCTACGGTCTTGGCGTGCATCCGTGCGTCGCTGCGGTCCAGTCCCAGGTCGACGGGCACGTGCACCTTCCGCCGACCACTGGCGACAACATCGATGTACTGTGGAGACCTCACGCCCCACGTGTTGAGCATTTCGGCGGTACGTCCACCCGGCCTCCCGCAAGCCCACTATACGCCCTCGCTCAAAGTCCGTCAACTGCACATACGGTTCACGTCCACGCTGTCGCGGCATGCTACCTGTGTTAAAGACTGCGATGGAGCTCCGTATGCCACGGTAAACTGGCTGACACTGACGGCGGCGGTGCACAAATGCTGCGCAGCTAGCGCCATTCGACGGCCAACACCGCAGTTCCTGGTGTGTCCGCTGTGCCGTGCGTGTGATCATTGCTTGTACAGCCCTCTCGCAGTGTCCGGAGCAAGTATAGTGGGTCTGACACACCGGTGTCCATGTGTTCTTTTTTCCATTTCCAGGAGTGTATCTTCCTCCGTCATCTCAATACATCGCCACCAGCCTCCGTCCTCCGGAGCCGCAAGTGCACAGGGCTACCTTCAAAGCAGACTGACACCCTGCCAGCAACAAACGTCAACTGTTCGACTCTTTTTTTTTAACAAAAAATAATGTCTTTGGCTCCTCGAACGCAGTTTTCTTGGAATCGTTAGCAAAAATGATTACATATATATTTTTATTACATATTCTACTGTTTGCATATTATTTAGGCCTTTAAGGAAACGAATCATAAAAATTAGATAATAAATAATAGGTTGGTACCACTGCCGTGTAGTGGGAAGCCAGCGGAAGGACGAGCATTGCCAGGAATCAGCAGCTCGTCGATTAGTGTTGTGATGCCTGTTAGAGATGAGCGTTCTCATTCCGGCTCCCGCCAGTGCGAAATGTGCACTGTATTTCGCTACCTAAATGCTAAGGGCGTGAACGCCGTTGTGATTCCTCGCGAAATTGTTTCACTTTGTGGAGAGGACGTAATGTCAAGGCAGCATTTAACGAAATGGGTACGGAATTTCAATTATGGAAGGACGGAAATTCACGATGAAGTCCGAATGTTGTGACTGATGATGTGGTGCAGAAAATTGAAGAATGTCAACTTTCTGATCACCGTTAAACGGTTGACGACCTGCGTGTAGTTTGTCCAAACATTTCACGAACTGTTGTTCATGAAATCGCAACTGATCGACTAAATTATCGCAAGTTGTGTGCGCGATGGGTGCCCAAGATGGTTACGGAAGCACACAAAACGAACGGAGTCAGTGCCGCTCGCGAACTTCTTGACTGTTTTGGGACTGAAGGCGAGACTTTTATCAGTTTATAGTGTCAGGAGATGAAACTTCTGTTTACCACCATACTCCACAGAACAAACGACAATCAAATCAGCGGCGCCATAGTCATTCCCCTTTGGCCAAAAAATTCAAAACTTAGCAAAAAACGAAGAAAATCATGCTGTCAATGTTTGGGGACAGTAAAGAAGTTCTGCTCGTTGACTTTTTCGAAAGAGGTGAAACAATAAATGCTGCAAGATATTGTGAGATCTCGTAAAAAACTTCGCAGAGCCATACAAAAACATAAAAGACCGTGGATGGTGACAATGGGAGTGTGTGTCCTTCATGTCAACGAGCGTCCGCACACCGCTCCTGCAACACGACAGCTGCTCACATCGTGTGGGTGGGATGTTTTGAACCATCCCTCTCACAGCGTTCAGTCAGTTGAAGGGCCGGTTTCGGTGGAAAGCAGTTTTCCGACGAGAACGAGGTGAAAGTCGAAGTGAAGAAGTGACTGAAGAAGGCGGCGGAAGACGTCTATGAAACAGGGATAAAAAAAACTCGTCCCACGGACGAGAAAATGTCTTGAGGTAAATGGTGATTATGGGGAAAAATAAAGCAACCTTGCTTTCCGAATTAGCCTCGTAGTTTCCCACACCAGCAACAGGTGCCACTACTTATGTTTAGAGAACACTGGCGTACGCAGCCAGTTTCACAATTGCATCGACAGATTTCGAGAGGATGTGGAGGTTGTCTCGAGCAACAGATGAGGACAGGAACCGCCAAACAACGGCGCTACACGGTGTCGAAGCGGGCGCTGGAAACTGCCGTTAACCCTCCTTCCAGGCAGCGTCTGTGGCCGGCAGTTATACGAGGCGTGTTTTTTAAGAAAGTACCGTTTTGAAATAAAAAAAAAGACGTGCTAAGATATCTCAATAATTTTATCTTTACATGAAAGTCTGTACGTTAATCTACTTTTCTTCATAATTTCCGTCAATTTCTTGAATACCCTCCTCATAGAAGTCTGCCGCCTGACTTGTTAGCCACTGCATCACCACTGTTTTGACTTTGTCATCGTCTTGAAGACGCTGACCGACCAGGTGGTTCTTCGAGTGCAGGAACAGATGGTAGTCAGTGGACGTAAGATCGGGGCTGTACGGAGGATGATGTAGAGTTTCCGTCGAAAAGATGTGATGAGATATTTTTTCTGATTCGCCACATGCAGACGGGCATTGACTTGCAGCAAAACGATGCCCTTGCTCAACTTCCGTGGACTGTTGCTTTGATTCTGGTGCGACTTAGGCCACCCATGTTTCATCGCCCGTAACAATTTGGCTTAATAAATCATCACCGTCGTTGTGGTACCGCTCAGGGAAGGTCAATGCACTGTCTAAACGTTTGGTTTTGTGAATATCAATCAACATTTTCGGTACCCAACGTGCGCACAATTTTCGGTAATTCAAGTGCTCGGTCACAATGTCATACAAAACACTGCGAGACACATTAGGAAAGTCATCCCGCAAGGAGTAAATCGTGAAGCGTCTGTTTTCTCTCACCTAATTGTCCACTTCCTGCGCCAAACTTTCATTAAAGACCGCACGACGGGCACTCCGTTGTTCGTCGTTCACATATGTGCGGCCATCTTTAAATGCTCTCGCCCACTTTCTTACCATTCCGTCACTCATAATGTTTTCTCCGTAAACTGCACAGATCTCACGATGAATATCAATCGCTTTTAGGACTTTAGCACTAAGAAATCTTATAACAGCCCGTGCTTCACAGTCGGCGGCACTCACGATTATCGGAGGCATCTTAAACACTCAGTACATAATGTAAACAAGGAAAAATCCGACTGAGATTGCGTCAGTCCATAGATTAAGGTACAGGCTTTCATGTAAAGATAAAATTATTGAGATATCTTAGCACGTCTTTTTTTCATTTCAAAACGGTACTTATTTAAAAAACACGCCTCATAGCTGAAGCGGCGGAAGGGAACGAAGAACGAATGCAGTGGAAGCACAGCACCTCATTCTCAGTTGATTGCGTGCTAGTGTGCCACGTCGCGGAGACGTTCACTTGGGCCGAGTGTCGCGAGATGAGGTGGGGAGAGAGGCAACGGGCACGCAGCGTTACGTATCTGTGGGCAGCGATGTCACAGGAGGCGTCAGCCGTGCCGCTCACGTTTGCGGCCATCCAGCGGCGTCTGGTTGTAGCGGTTCCACAGGGCGTCGACACTACAGAGGTCGCATACCCACACCACGATTTGCAGAGGACGAACTAGAGAGGTTCGACGCAGGCCCACCCGCAAACACCCGCTGTGAGAGACAGGCAATGCAAAGCTCGCGCTTAGCGGTTTGGAGGGTACTGCATGAGGAGACAATGCATCGCGTCCATCTCCAGAACAAACAGGCGCTGTTGGCCTACGATTTTGCTCTGCGTGTGGATTTCGGGCAGTGGTTCCTGCAACGTTGGGCCAGGCAGTCGTATTGCGCTGAGGACAGGTTGTTCGCTCATGAGGGTGTGTTCAACGCCTACGAATGCCTTGGGTAGGTGGAGGCGAACCCCCACGTCACGTACAAAACAGCTGATCAGAAAAAGTTCAGCATCGGTGTATAGGCTGCTGAGGTCCACGATTACTCGGTTGGCCCCTACACGCTTCCTCCTCGCCCCACAGGCTAGAGCAACGCAGCGCTCGTCGCGGGAGTGCTGCTGGAATTACCGGCGGAGGTGCCATTTGCAGTCCGTCGGCGTATGTGGTGCCAGCTCAATGGGGCAGCCACATGCATCAGTCGAGCTTGCCAGAAATCTGTTCAGACGAATGTTTGGGAATGTTGGATACCGAGTGGTCTAAGGCGCTGCAGTCATGGACTGTGCGGCTGGTTCCGGCGGAGGTTCGAGTCCTCCCTCGGGCATGGGTGTGTGTGTTTGTCCTTAGGATAATTTAGGTTAAGTAGTGTGTAAGCTTAGGGACAGATGACCTTATCAGTTAAGTCCCATAAGATTTAACACATATTTGAACTTTTTATTATTGCTGGATTGGTCAAGGTGGCCCCGTAACGTGCTCGCCTGGACTTCTTCCTCTGAGATCATCTGAAAAACGTTGTGTACCGAACCATGGTGAAGTCAGAGGAGGTCCGTGTGGCGAGGCTACATGCAGCGTGCGATGTCGTTCGTAGCATCCGCGGTGCCTTTGAGCGAGTGGGACAGTCAGTGACAAGCAGATGTCAGGCTTCAAACGACGTTGGAGGCAAATATTTTGAGTACCTGCTACAGTTGTATTCAATCCGTAAGTGGTGAAAGCATTGTTGTGGGGAGTACCAACGATCTGATAGACTAATTCGAGAAATGTGAAGAGAAAAGCCTTGACCACAATGAAACATATAGTGTTTGTTTCTTTCATATGTTGTTTACTTTGTACAATAGTTTTATATCCTGTACCAACGGAATAACTGTTAAAGTACATTCCATCGATGGTTGTCTGATGTGTATGGTTCCTCCCCGTTTCCTTGATGTCATGGTTCCTGTCGTTTAAAGTCAATAAAGGCGCCGGCGTCTCTGAATGTCTGGCGTTATTCACGTACCGTGGCCGACTGACGCGCAGGCCAACGGTTGCCCCCCCTAATTTTGACGATGCCGTTTCTGCCTGTTACTTCTTGTATACTACGCCACAACATATCAGAGTCTGTATAGAGTGTTCCCGGAGCCAGTTGAAATATTACTGTATCTCATTGCCCTATCAGAACCCCTCGGAGAGCATTAAAGATAAACACCAGCCCTAATTGCCTGATTGTTAAGTGACCTGTTTCCAAATTACATACAAAAATAACCACTATTTCAGTATACATATAATTCCGAAATGATGCTTTGCTGATTAACATTGTTCTTATGTAAAAAAACACAATATAAATGTGAAATTAATACTGTAACTAATCGAAAGACATGTAGCACGTGGTCGGGCTGTACCAGTAAACCTATCATAAAATTACTACAGAAAATTAAATAGAACATATAAATAAAGCATATTAATTGAATCTCCGATATATGTTACCACTAAAATTCAGGCACTAGTTGATTTGTTATAAACAAATTTAGAAATGTAATTGTTACCTGTAACGTAAGTAGTCAGACAATGTTATATTAACTCATAACTAAGTTGAAAATAGGTTCACCTTGTTCAGCACTGTGAGTGTAAATTTTTAGCAGTGTGTATCTCATATTTGGTTTAACTTTTAATTGTGATTTTATATGAAATTGTAATTTTCATTGTAGGTAATTGTTAACAAAAGTATAAATAGAGGTCACGCAGGCGCCTTGGAGCACTCGTTTTTTGCCTAGGGTTGCGAGCAAATATATTGTAGGCTCACTCGTTTGTTGATTGTTGTGAATTCCGTGTCGTTTGATGTCAACTTTGGGTACATGTGATGTAACCGGTACAGTTCACCAGGCTCGGAGACCAGAGTCCTGGGAATATATTGATGTTAAAACTGCGCTGTACTTTGGAATTTATTTGGGAGTCTTCCGCAATCCTTTTCATGGGCATTTCATTCAAAAGTCAAAACATTTGCAACGCGGAGGTGGGAAAATATAAACATCTCACAATACACTGTGGACAGAAGTCCGAAACTGTCAGATAGCAGGGCAACAGAGCATCGCTATGATTGGAGAAAAGGTCTGTCTGCGCAGCAGGTAGCTCCATGAGCTCCGCTGGCAATCACGAGAAACAGCCGCGATCACCGAAATAGTGTAAACCACAGGCCTCGACTTGCCAGCAGTCTGTTCGCGCACAACGCCACGCCTGCTGCCAGGGGGGAGCCCTAGCGCCAAGGCCTGTAACTTTGGCGCTCCGTATCGTCATTGGATGGCTTTTCCGGACGTGGGTTCCTATCCTCATTTTGTTCCCCAGGACACCTTCTACATTTCTTCGACGTTTCTCAGTCTTCTGAAACATCCTGTATACTGAGATACTAGAAAACGTGTTACACTGTCAAAAAGTTTCCAATCCACTCAAGATTTATTGCTGCAAACGTGCATGTGGAGTACATGAATTGATTACATTTACAAACAGCTAACGACCCATGTAGAAACACTCATATTAGTACGTGGTGTAGCCTCCAGCAATGCAGGAACTGACTCTGGCATTCAGTCGATCGTACAGATGGCGAACACTTCCTGGGATGCCTTATGCCACCCCTCTAGACCTGCTCACGTGGTTCTGTGGGAGATGTGGGCTGACGAGTCGCACGAGTCACATATCGTCCCATCGTATCCTACACGTGCTCAATTGGAGACGAGTCCGGAGATCGAGCTGTCCAGGGAAGTTGCTGCACGTCTTGCAGAGTACGATGAGTTTAGTGGGCACTGAGTGAGCGAGCAGTATCCTGTTGGTACAACACGTCACCTTCCTGCTAGGAGAACGGCGAACGAACAGATCTAGTAACATTCCGCAAGTACCGAGCGCTACTTAGTGTCCCCTCCAGAACCACCAAAGATGAAGGAGAGTTGTAGCTTACCGCTCCTCAGACAGGAGACCTGGGGTGGGACCAGTGTGTCCCAGCAAGTCCGTGTTGTATGTGTTAGCGACCATCACGCGCATCCTGGCAGAATCTGCTTTCATTGCTGAAGACCATGGCGCCTCGTTCCACCTTCCAACTGAAGCCCCGACAGCACCAGTCGAATAGTGCATGTCGATGCTGTAGCTTGAGTGGAAAATGGGCTAGAGGTGTGTGGGTGCCCGTAGACCCACTGCTAATAATCGCTTAGCAACAGTTCGTGTTGACACGTGTGGGTTCACAAGCCCTCCTCTTATCTCTGCTGTGGTACCTGTAAGATCTTCCAGTGCCGGCCTTACAATACGACGATCCTGGCGGGCGTGTGTGCCGCATGGAGGTCCAGAAACTCGTCTACAAGTGTGAGAATGTTGACGTGATCACTCACAACAGCATCGTTGTACAACCGATGCAGCACGTCCAAACTGTGCCTGTGAAAGGACTATCACGGCACTTGTAAGGCTAGAATTTGACCCCTTTCAAATTCGCTTGGTTGGCTGTAGGAAACATGAGTGCATCTCTGTGGCATGTTGCCTGCTTGCTTCACACGTTTGTACCACACCCAGCCTTCTTGCTGTCAACATTCCTTATTAAAGGGTAAGAATAGATGGCACAGTAATTGCTGTGCTACTGCGCTATCGGTCGGCATACTGTAGTGTCGCGGAATACTACAGAGTTCGAAACGTGGAATACTGTCAAAGTTTCGTTGCCTATGCCGAGAGGCAGAGGCAGTAGGTCAGCCCAGAGGTAAGAGGATTGCACATGTATCGGAATGTGTCGTCACGCAGGGGCAGTGGCCGGGTTACACACAACAGGCGAGAGATAATTGCTCAGCACGCAGGTTTGCGTTAGGCGGAGACTTTCGTAGAGTGCAAGACAGAGGTACAGCGTCAGCTGAATTGCATTTCACAACTTCGGGTTAGTCTGCTGTAAGAACACGTAACTCTGTTGCAAGATCACCTAAGGGGCGAGTACGACAGATAAATCAGCAGTATAAGTGGAACGAATGCGTTCATTAAAAGCTAGCATGACGTCAGGACATCGCTTGTGCTTCCTTCAAATACGCCAGCTTTGACAACAACATGGCACTCGCAGTCAGACTTGCAACTAGATGTGTACTGGGTCGCTGCATAGCGCAGAGCTCGGTGATCGACATGTTTAATCTTTATTAAGGATATGTTGCAGTAAGGGCGGCCCACCCAGCACCAAATGTGAGGGGACAGTACCAGCTCTGGTCCTCTCTCCTGCCGCTGTCAATCATCAACCCAGGATTAGCAGACATCGTGGCAGACTCGCTCGCCGCCAATGTTGACCACATCAGTGAGCCGTCGTCGAGATCGTGCGGGGCCTAGGCCCTGTGCATCCGCCGTCACAAACGGGTGAGCCGACGACGCTGGGGGACTGCAGCCCGTTCCGCCCGTCCACCGCGGACGAGCCACCAGGAGGAGCAGGGAAGAAGAGGGAGTGGGACAGAGTACACTCCGCACTACCAGAACGCCTCTTGTGCTGACAGCGCCGGGACTCCAACCCGGAGCCTCCTACGCACAGCGGCCTGCTGTCCGCCACCGAGCCGGCCGGCCAGCCGGGCGCCGCCAGCCACGCGCAGCCGAAG
Source organism: Schistocerca gregaria (assembly GCF_023897955.1). Taxonomy (NCBI): domain Eukaryota; kingdom Metazoa; phylum Arthropoda; class Insecta; order Orthoptera; family Acrididae; genus Schistocerca; species Schistocerca gregaria. The sequence goes on along the minus strand of NC_064925.1, from coordinate 52,464,804 downwards.
TAAGGCTAGGCACAAATTGAGACGCGTATAACACGTGTGACGTACACGACACTACAGCGCGACACGCACGTGCAAGTTGCGACGCGTACACCACACTTGGGAAGCACCGACTGGCGACGATCTGCGCTGACCGAACCGAAGCGTGCGCACCCTGTTATCTTCCTCAAACGATTTTACAGAAACTATTCACTGAAAATATTTGATTTTTGCCTTACTTCTAGCGTTATATGTCAGCTTTGTGGCGAATTGCCCATCATCTCGCTAATGACGATTCTTATTGTGATGTACACATTTTAGTAAAACACTACGCAAAACTCAAAAAGATGGTAACGAAAATTAGGGGTTGCTATGATTTTGCGTTTGGTGCGTATTACACCATATGTTGCTGCATATGAAATTTAGCTAACATGTTGAATTTTTGTTTAGACTTGGGAGGAGGTCTCTATCTGTCTCCGATCTCGAGAAAATGGATCCCATGTAGTGCGCTCACTTCCGATCTCACGCCCGCGAGAATGAAACACTCGCAACCTCTTTCATATCTCCTAAAACGTTCGAGATATCGAAAGGGAAATTTGGTTAATCATAGCACACAAGGAGGAGAGTGTTTTGCCAATTCTTAAACACACGGAACCTTCTTATCTATATATCAGTACTTATCAATATATCAGTACTTATACTTCCCTTTTTATTTATTTCATTCCAGTGACTAATTTTTTAAGAGTTATCGACAGCTGGCGAAACAAGAGCTTACTAGCATGAAAATAAAAAATAATCTTCTTTTATGTTACTGAAAATCGACACTATGAGGTTTTCCGTAACCTATTGAGCTCTGTGATTGCCAATTACTTGTTTAATGAGGCACTCCGTTTCGGACTTCTGTCTCAATAGCTGCTGTGAGATGAGTGTGGCATATTACACTGTGACAAAGGAAGTACAGTTACACCAGTCACCAAGAGAAATGTGGCCGTTAGTCGCAGACGGTGATGCTTCTTCGAATGAGAAAAGGTTGAAACCTTCCCGTCTAATATTGGATGTACGTTTGCTTGCTGACTGAACGCTGCGTCTCTTAAAATCTTTTAGCTGCTGCTCTGTCAAGACTACCTGCTGATTATTACGACGAAACATAAAATGTGTTGTCGCCGTGGCCCTCAGTCGTTACCTGAAATTATTAAGACTGATTCTTACCTTTAATTATTTATACTGGATCGCCATCTGACTGCTACAGCAAACTGTGGAATGAATATACTTACTTCTCTTTAACATAATTATAAGCTGCTGGTGGAGTTTCATAATACTTTGTGACTGGAATTCTTTAAGTTGAAGTTAATTTAGATTTGATAAAAGCTGAAGCTCAGTTTAGACTTTTCTTTTAAGATAACAATAAATTCCGTAAAGCATTTACGTGAATGATTTTGGGATAGAAAATTCTTAATGCATTTAATCTGGTAGAAGTTAACTATATTCTGAGAACGATCTTGACAAACAATTACAAGGGGCATAGTTCTTTACAAAAATTCTTAAAAACTAGCATTGCGCTACATATTTTCCATCAAAATTACATAACTATATTCTGAGAACGATCTTGACAAACAATTACAAGGGGCATAGTTCTTTACAAAAATTCTTAAAAACTAGCATTGCGCTACATATAGCGAGTGGCTGGCGAGCACACCGCTTCTTTCAAAGTGTTAATTCATACCTCGCTTACAGCGACCTCCTCTCATGTCTCGCTAGCTACGACTGCCTCGTCTCACATCTTACTCGCAACTGCTCGCTTCCAACGCTCAATGCTACAAAAGTGCGGTCTCGCCGCCAACAATGGTTTTTGGTGCAGACAATCCCTGCTACCATTACAGATGTATTACTGCGCGCTGTTTCCCGCTCTTTCTCAAAATGTATCTATGCGCGGTTTCCCGCTCTTTCTCAATAATACACAATGCAATTTAATTAACAAAACAATTTAAATAAGAAACAGTTCAGATAATTACATGCTAAAACAGTTTAAATACGCCTATTACATAATTACATATGCCGCTACTCGGCTTTCTTAAAATTTTACTACGTTGTTGAGTCATATGGACTCAACATAAGTATAAAATTTGATTATAGAAAATAGTTTGAACAAAGTGTATACACAAATGCTGTCATACGAAATGATTTGTCTATCTCTAATAAAGAGAATATGTAAATAGAAAGGGTTTTAGTAGGAATTGTACATCAAGTAAAATTTGGTTCCCTTAAATTTAACAACAAGAATAAGAGTAAATGTGAAAATCAATATACAGATCATATGAAGCAATTGAAAGTTTACATTATGAAACATTTAATTCAAATTGGCATCTCTTAGTACCACAATTAAGGAAGGTACAAAAGGAATTGGATAGCATGGTCAAAGCACTGGCAACTTTCTGTGAATGCACTCAAAAGTCTGTTCCTTTCCCTCACATAGCACAACACCAGGTTTCGCCATGTGGTTCCATCATAGCCTTGCTCCATGGTTTTAGTGTACCCAAACACTAAGTACGTCGTCGAATAGCCTGAGTTGCCGCAGCCACATCAGGATTAAGTTCCATCTCCAATGGTCCATTAAGGTTGGTGGTGTGCATCTTGGTATGCAAACACCTATTGTCGTACATCATACTGTGGTGTGTATCTAGGTATGCAGGCACCAATTGACATACATCGGGCTGTGGTGTGCATCTAGGTATGCAAACACCTCGTCGAGAACATCATTGGTTGAAGTCACGTGTTTAAAACACAATTCACTGATTCTGTGCTCAATAACCATGGGGATGCACAGGAATTAAGGTACGGGTAAAATTGTTTTGGCAATGGGTTCACGGACATTGTTGGTACCATAATTTGACTACCAAATAATTTTCCCTATGACAAAATATGTTGTGTCGTAATTTGTAACAATATGTAGTTTTAATTTAAGAATTCTTCCAGAAAATTATTCCCATATATAAAAGACATAAAAGTTCCTACTTATTCAGTACTTGATAGTATACAGATTTGTTATAGACAAGTACATTATTACTTATTCTGTATTTACATATCTTAGTTTCTTACATCATTAATTATAAATTTTGTTGACAATGCATTTCTTGACTTACTGTCCTAAAATTTTATCTTCCATTCAGGGGTGTAGTCGTCAGTTATGAGTCGTCAAATGTCAGGTCATAATATACAATAAAATTACTGTCATAAAATTATTTAAAGTATTCTTTTGCAGCTGAAAATTAAGGTAAACATTATTCTGGTTAGACATTGTAATGTGTGGTCCCCATCCATAGTGTTGCAATGTGTCACATGCTAGCAAAATTATTTCTTAACATTATACATTTCTTATATACTAACATAACATACACATTCTTCTTCTGCATCTGTGTCAACTCTCTGCATAACCTGTTATAAACATTCAGCATTAATTAACGTCAGCGCACGGCATGACTTATTATAAAACATTCAGTATTAATTATCGTCAGTGCACGGCATGAATTCAATAAACATCTTCTGGTACTTCTCGTCCGCTCCTGGCATGACCTATAAAACACTTTATCATAATATTAACTGCTGCAAAATCACGTCAGCTCCCGGCATGACCTATAAAATTTCTGTAATGACAATTAGCGTCAGCTATCTGCGTGACCTAAAGATTCACATCCTTATTCTAACTAAAACTACGTTTCATTTTGATGACGTGTGACAACAATGCTGCATTCTGGAATAAAGAGTACATGTTAATGTTACCACTAAAATAATTGATTAATGAACGATCTATATTATCAGTTTAGCTATTGCAAAAATCGACATTTTCTTAAGTAATTATGTCACGTTATAAAAAAAATTTCTTTCATTTATGAGCTCTCAGTGCACAAATTCATACCTCGTGTCGTTGTCTGCATGTTCTCTTTAAGTTAGGAAATGTTTCTCGTGTTTTTATTTGTCTTGGCTGGCGTAGCATCATTAAGTACTGCTGTGTTCTTTAAGGTACGGTGAAATATTAGCGGCCCGCTGCGTGTCGCGGCTTTGTTTGCTACTGAAGCGCGCTGAAACTACCATTGTTGCATACTTACGTGTCACGCCGTCCTTTCGTCAGCTGAAATGCAAAAATTTAAGTCAAGAAATGTTTCACGTTGGATACATGATGATTCCCTAATGATTTCTTCTTACGTAGCGTTTCCACATGCACTACATTAGCGTGTGGAATATTACGAACTCTGTAAGGGCCTGCATACAGAAGTTCGAATTTACGGCATCTGTGCTTACCTTTGTTGGAAAGAAAATGAGTGCGAATCAGTACTTTGTCGCCAATCTCGTACTTCTGTAGTCGACTTACCTGCTTCTGTTGTTTCTTCCGCCGATCTGCAGCTCTTTTAGTGTTTGCTAATGCTGTGTCTATTATTTCACAATGTCGAAGCCTACGCGTCTTAGGAAAAGTAATTAGTTCGGTAATTTTGTTCGGTGGGTCTTTATTTGTCAGTATTACGGTTGGTGATAGCATCGTAGATTCATTGGGTATTGCATTTATCACTTCTTGAAACTGTAAAATATATTTATCCCATGTTGTATGTCTTTTATGACAATAAATTCTGCATAACTTCCCGATCTCTTTCATTATTCTTTCTGATGGGTTGGAAGAACTGTGATATCTTGATATGTAAATAGGTGTTATGTTCTTACTTTCTAACATTTTCTTCCATACGTCTGACCTAAACTGCGGACCGTTATCCGAAATAACCTTCTGTACACGTCCTACTACTGATAGAAAATCTCTTACAAACGCTCTTGATACTGTTCTTGCTGTTGCTTTCCTTAGTGGAGAAAATGTTACAAATTTGGATGTTAGTTCTACAGCTACAAAAATATAACTATAACCATTATTTGTTCTGGGGATTGGACCGAAAAGATCCACTGCTGCCATGTGTCTTAACTTAACCGGTATGATGGGATACAATGGTGGAATGTGTGACACTGTTGATGATTTAGCTTTTTGACATATCTTGCATGATGCTATTACTTTTCTTATGTGTTTTTCCATGTTATTAAAGTGGAAATTTTGTCGCAGAATCAGAAAGCATTTCCTCGCTCCGTAGTGTCCATAACTTAGATGTGTATACCATATCAGTTTATTTACGATCCCTTCCGGAATGCATAAAAGCCAATTATTACCGTCTCGGTATGATCGAATAAAGAGTATATTTTGATGTACAGTGTAATGAAGTCTGACTTTAGCGTTACTTCTGTCTTTCCAAAGCGTTACAATCTCTTTCAGTGTTTCATCTTTCTGCTGTTCTCTCTCTATATCCTGTAATGCTGCTGATATAAAGTTTTCGAAAGCTACTTGTTTAATATACATAATACTATGGTTGTTGTAGCAAAAGGTATTTTCTTTCTCCATGCGTTTATTGTGAATGGACCTCGACAATGCGTCGGCAACAGTATTCTGCGTGCCTGGAATGTGTATAATGGTAAAATCAAACTCTTGTAAGTATAATTTCCAGCGGCTTAATCTATCCTGCGTAAGTTTTGCTGACAATAAAAACTGGATTGCTCGGTGATCGGTATATATTGTTGTATGTCGGCCATATAGAAAATGACGGAATCGCTTAAAAGCGTAAATTACACATAGTGTCTCTAATTCTGTTACAGAATAATTGCGCTCTGCTGGAGAAAGTATCCTGCTTGCAAAAGCAATGTGTTTCACGACTGTCTTATCTTCTTCCTTTATTTCTTGGAAAATATGTACTCCTAGTGCTGTGGTTGAACTATCTGTTGCAACGGAAAAGTTTTGTGTTGGGTCAGGGTGTGATAACAAAGGTGCTTTTAATAACGCTTCTTTCAAGTTCTCGAATTCAGCTTCAACGTCTTCATTCCATGACCAAAGTGTGTTTTTACTTGTAAGCTGGTATAGCAAGGGCGTGTCTAATGCTTTGTAGTGGATAAATTTTCTAAAATAATTGATAAGACCTACAAGGCTCCGAAGTTCCTTTTTGTTTGTTGGCACGTCGATGTCTTTCAGTGCTTGCAATTTGTCAGGGTCTGGTGCGATACCTGTTTGTGAGATAATGTGCCCTAGAAATTTTATTGACGCTTTACCAAATTCAGATTTACGCAAGTTTATAGTTATACCATTCTGCTCGAATGTATTCAGTAATTGTTGAAGAGTATGATTGTGTTGTTCCCAGTTTTCTGCTGCAATTAAAATGTCATCGACATATGTAGTAATTTTGTTTTTCAGATCTTGTGGTAGAATAGTATTCATGCCTCGTATAAAGGCGGCAGACGAAATCGTTAGTCCAAACGGAAGTTTACAAAATTGATAGCATTCCCCAAAGCAAAGGAATGCCGTATATTTTCGGCAATTTGGGTGTAGTTGGATTTGCCAAAACCCTGATTTGAGGTCGAGTGTAGTATAAATGGAGGTGCCATGAAATTTTTGCAGTAACTCTTCTAACGTCTGTGGTCGGTCGGTTTCTGTAATGATTATTTTATTAACTTGACGTGAACCTAAAACTAAACGTAGTGATCCATCCTTCTTTTCAACAATGTGTAGTGGATTTATATATTGGCTGGCTGCTGGTTCTATTATTCCTTGATCGATCATTGCTCGTAATTCTTTCTTAACTGCTTCTGTGTGTATGTGTGGGATTGGATAATGCTTTGCTTTGAAAGTCTCGTGTGGTTTCACCTGAAATTCGTACATAAATCCTGTCATTGTTCCTGGAACATTGGCAAAAACTGCTTTGTGTTGTACCAGAATATTTTCAAGTTCTGTGCGTTCTGCGTCGCATTTTGCTACACTATTGTCTACCTTGCGTGTAATTGTCTCGAACATATTGTACTCCTGTTCCTCTACCAAGTCATTATTAAGTGTGTTCGTGTATAGTGCGATATAACAATCGTTATCTTGAGAATCAGTAATAATCTCGATCCTGTGCATATTTTGTTCTTCGGAGGATACTGTGTTTTGAAATCTTACGATCACTTCCCTGTTTTCCTTTTGTAGCGTGAGGTATGACGATTTGAAGTCAATCTTCGCATCGTACTGAACAAGAAAATTTATTCCTAATATCATGTCTGTTGTTAAATTCGGAACTATCCAACAATCACTGTGGAACGTTTCCCCTGCAAAAACAAATGTTAATTGTGTCTGTCTTTTAACTTCAATGCCTTTTCCTGCAAAAGCTCCCTTGACCTTCGTTCTGTTTAAAGGAAATACTGGGTAATCATGCTATTGCATCTGTTAAATGTGTCTTCGTTAATTACGCACATAGGTGAACCTGAATCAATTATCGCTAAAATATTGTGCGACTGTAAATTTATCTCTATTATTGGGTGATATATTGTTTTCTGTAGGATTGGTTTTTCCTGTAACAATGTGTCTCTCACGTCGTCAAATGTAATGGCATTTTCGGTCGTTATGTTTTCTCTGTGTGATTTCATAGTATCGACATTAAGAGATTCATTGCAGGTTTTCTCTAGTCATAATTCTTCCGATATGTGATTTTCAGCTTGGGAGTTTGGTATGTGTTCTATCAACTGTACAGTTCTGCCGTTTTGATTATTAGCAGTGTCTGGTGGATGAAATCTGGTGTCTGGTACATTCATACGGTAACGCAGCTGTTGGGCCCTGTTGTAGTTTCCGTTAAAATTGTCATTGTGGAACGTCCTCGGCTGTCTGTGTTCGTTTTCTTTTCTCCTGTCGTTATAACTGTGACTGTACGGCAGCCCACCTGCACCCCGTAGAAACGTTTGTTTTTGTTCATTTTGCGGTCGACCCGCGTAATGGCCTTCCCCGGTCGCATTATCTGAGCGATGATTCATATGGAAATTTGACCTATTCGGTTGCGTGTTAAGTCTCGGATTCTGTTGCTGTCCTGAATATAAATTTACCGTGTCAGTATAATGTTTTTCGTTACTCCTGTTTTCGTTGTCATTTTCGCTGCGAAAGCGTTTACTCGGATTGTTATTACCAAATCGTGTTTGTTCAAAAGTAGCTGAGTTTGTTTGTTTTCCGTTCTGTCGTGAAAAATTTTTGTTAACAAATGCGTAGTCTGCCTGGTGTGCTTCTAATAGTTGTAAGATGTCTCTAAAAGCGGATACATTGTCCTTTTGTTGCCCTGTCAGTAATGACACTTTCAAAGCTCTGGGCAGTTTTGAAATGCAAAGCTGTATTAATGCCGATTGACTGTATGGCTCGTTGAGGTACTGGTTCTGTTCCACCATGTACTCGAAAAATTGTGTGATTGTTGGAAAGGTAGAATTTTCAAAGTTTGGCAAACTAAGTAGCCGATCTTTGATGCTGTTTTGTGTAGTGTCAGACCAATATGCTGATAAAAATGCTTCCTCAAATGCTTCTACGGAAAAACATTGTCTAGCAATTGGTCGCATTCGTCGTGCTGGTTCTCCTTCAAGAAAACTGACAATAAATTCTAACTTATGTTGTACTGGCCATGATGGTGGAAGTGCTCCCCTGAACTGTTGGATAAAATCCAACGGATGTATTTGCGCCCTGTCGTTTTTAAATGTTTTAAACTTTCTAACTGAAAGAAAATGTTTGTGATCAAAACTGTCACGTCTGTGTGTGTAAGTGTTGTCGTATTGTCTTGAATATGGATTCGGGTGTCTTTCTTCCTGGGTAAAATCTCTTACTCTCTGAAGTCTACCAACATTATATGTATTATGGATCTGAGGCATTTCGTAACGGTGTGTGTTCTGTTGAAAATGATTATGTGCGGCGGTTTCTTGTGCGTCCGCTATCTCTTGCTGTAGAGAATTTATTTGCTGATGCAATGAATCATTACGCGATTTTAGATCTGTGATAGTTTGTTGTATATTTGTCAATGGCGTGTTATTACTATTAGAGTTCTGTTGCACTGGGACTGGTGCAGTGTCGTCTGATCTCTCGTCATTGTTAGTATCTAAAAGATCTATTCTTGTAGTGAGTTCATTGATCTTTTCTGTCAGTTCGTTTCGTAATTTACGGTTGCTTTTGGTGACTTTCTTAAAATCTGCCTTTAAATTTTCTGTGTCATGGTTAATTTCTATGTGTTCTATTTTGTCAGTTAGTGTCTGAACGTCCTCTGTTAATTTATCTTTAACATTCTGGATTTCAGTGTCTGTAGAAGTTTTCACATCGATTGTCTGTGTTTGGATTTCTGTAAGCCTGTCTTGTATTTGATTATTTGTTTCTTTGACCGTTTCGATTTCTTCAGAGATCGACTGTATGTGATTGTCTACATATGTTTTGCCCTGGGCAAACACTTTCTTTTTGTCGTCCTGACACTGTTTAGTGATTGTTTGTAGTAATTCTTTTCGTTCTTTATCCTGCGATCGCACCAGTTTACGGTGACGTATCAAACAGTTTTCTGTGTGATTGTTAAAACGTTCATCAATATGAGCGTTTTGTTTAGCAAAGTTTTCTGTCATTGTTTCCCGTATACTAACTGCAAATGTTGCTTGGTTATCGGATATTTCTTGAATTTTGTCGCGTAATTCTTGTGTTGATTGTGAACATTTTTCAGCGACTGTTTGAATTTCTACTTTGATTTCGTGTTTTAGATTTTGGTACATGTTGTCTAATTTCTGATCTGTGTGTGCGTGTTCTGCCTTAATTTCGTTTTTTAGATCTTGTGACCTTTTTTCTAATTCTTGTGACCCTCTGTTAAAGTTTTGATTCATGTCTTGTCTCATTTGTAGCAAAAATGCCATTATTGGATCCGTTTCGGATTGACTTCTGTGTGTATTTGTATTCGTTGTTAAAGGCTGTAGATCTGTGTTCATTTGAACATCCTCAGATGATTGTGACTGCGTCACGTTTTCCGTAATTTCGGAATTTTGGTCATGAGACCTGTTGGATCTGCTACGCAGGTTGTGTAGCTGTGTACCGTTTGAATCTAAATCAGTGCTTAATGGAGTCTCTCTGTCTGACTGCATTGTAGTGGTTTCGTTACTGAAACTGTTATGTCTACTATGCGGAATTTGTGACTGTGTACCGTCTGTTGCATTTAATGCCAAATTATTTTGCACTACCGTTTCATTGTCTGTGGGCATTTCTGAAGTTACTTGTTCGTTAAACGCTTCCATATTGTTACAGTTATTAAATGTCTGTTCACCTAACGTTTCAGAATCAGGGTTTTCACACGTATTATTACTGCCTATTCCAGAAAAGAATCTCTCGTCAGTATTTTGTACAGTTTTATCAGTTTGAGAACGAGTAATTATTCTGCGGGACATTGTCTATAATCATCACACGCAACAAAAAGTTTTATCAGTTTGAGAACGAGTAATTATTCTGCGGGACATTGTCTATAATCATCACACGCAACAAAATATATCACTGTTCAAAGCGGATTCAACACTGAACAAACACTTTTCAACGCCGAATCAATAAAGCAAACAGAATTGCCGATGACCTGTGAATAAAAGTTATACACTTTAGTATATGCGTTGCGCCACTTAACAGTAACTTATTCACACTATTATCAAAGTCAGTATATTCATATCCACAGTAGATTCACTAAAATGTCGTACTGAATGGATATCGCCAAGTGAAACCTTCCCGTCTAATATTGGATGAACGTTTGCTTGCTGACTGAACGCTGCGTCTCTTAAAATCTTTTAGCTGCTGCTCTGTCAAGACTACCAGCTGATTATTACGACGAAACATAAAATGTGTTGTCGCCGTGGCCCTCAGTCGTTACCTGAAATTATTAAGACTGATTCTTACCTTTAATTATTTATACTGGATCGCCATCTGACTGCTACAGCAAACTGTGGAATGAATATACTTACTTCTCTTTAACATAATTATAAGCTGCTGGTGGAGTTTCATAATACTTTGTGACTGGAATTCTTTAAGTTGAAGTTAATTTAGATTTGATAAAAGCTGAAGCTCAGTTTAGACTTTTCTTTTAAGATAACAATAAATTCCGTAAAGCATTTACGTGAATGATTTTGGGATAGAAAATTCTTAATGCATTTAATCTGGTAGAAGTTAACTATATTCTGAGAACGATCTTGACAAACAATTACAAGGGGTATAGTTCTTTACAAAAATTCTTAAAAAGTAGCGTTGCGCTACATACCTAATTTTCCATCAAAATTACATAACTATATTCTGAGAACGATCTTGACAAACAATTACAAGGGGCATAGTTCTTTACAAAAATTCTTAAAAACTAGCATTGCGCTACATATAGCGAGTGGCTGGCGAGCACACCGCTTCTTTCAAAGTGTTAATTCATACCTCGCTTACAGCGACCTCCTCTCATGTCTCGCTAGCTACGACTGCCTCGTCTCACATCTTACTCGCAACTGCTCGCTTCCAACGCTCAATGCTACAAAAGTGCGGTCTCGCCGCCAACAATGGTTTTTGGTGCAGACAATCCCTGCTACCATTACAGATGTATTACTGCGCGCTGTTTCCCGCTCTTTCTCAAAATGTATCTGTGCGCGGTTTCCCGCTCTTTCTCAATAATACACAATGCAATTTAATTAACAAAACAATTTAAATAAGAAACAGTTCAGATAATTACATGCTAAAACAGTTTAAATACGCCTATTACATAATTACAAGGTTAACAACTCACACAAAAATAGATTACCAACTCTGTTGGGATTTTGATGGAATCCCCGTAACCCATCGTATTTTTAACACTGAGCAACGGGAATGGAAACTTACCAAAGGATTTTATTCCTTCTCTTGATGTGAGCAGTATTAAAATAATGACGAGCGTTCCTTCAGGCAGAATGATAGGCACATGCCAGATACTGGTTACTCACCTACGGCTTGCCAAACAAGCAATTTGTGATCCTGAATAAAATAATTGTTACTGAGAAAAATAAACAATTGATTTGTCGCACAACACAATGGTCAGTGTATCGTCAGCAGCGAAGGATAATGCACGCGATAGGAACGCACAAGCTAGTCATGTGTGCCTTGTGAGTTGAAGTTCGTAAAACATTGTCATGGAAGTAGATTTGCCTTTGTCAGCAGTACATTTCAACACATTAAATATATCTAATCATAACACTCTTTTAGGATATTCCTACTTTCGTAACAATACCGACCATTTTCTTCATTTGTGTAGCCTGTTGTATAATTAGTTTATTAATGTTGATAATGTCCATGCAACAATTGAAATGCTTTTTCTCATCACGGCGAACCAATTAAACATTGTGATTTGTGACTGCTTTTCGACTCTTTCTAGCTTTCAATGGAAATATGTTGTTTACATGCATGTAGTACAGTGTGTCGTATTACATTATTACATCCATATCAGAGTAATCACAGTGAAACTTCTATACTTCAGATCTTGGACGCTTTTTACCACAAGAACAAAGGGATCACACCTGTGGAGATTATCCCTTTCTTAATTTTTTGTAACAGATCGTACAGATACGCTAGCTTACTAGGCAGCGAGAATATAACCTTGCTTTACTTTCCTGCCTTGATTCTTAATCACTTGATTTTATAATATTCCTTGCTTCCTTATTCACTACCCTCTGTCCCTTCTTGCGATGTGAAAACATCACGGAGGCATATGGCGCAATTCCAGCGGCCAATGGCTCATCAGTTACTGTAGTATACATTTTTCTTGACAGAAGAAAAACAAAACAAACTATGCAGATATAAAAAACAGAAAAGTATAACGTGCTAATGAAGAAAGCTGGAGCGTTTAAATGGCGAAAAATGAAACACTACCCAAAGGCAATAAAATGCAGTACACAGTAAGGCAAAATTTATCGTATTGGCAATACTACCACTGCCGATATGCTCCGTTCAGATGTGAGCATATAGCTGGGCTACTTTTCCGCTCCCCTCCTCAAATTTCCCACGATGCTAGCGAGGCAAGCGAGACGCGCGGCGCGAGAAACTGTGCCTCAACCACAACGCCGCGCGACCTGGCGAAGGCGCGTGTCGCGTCCGAGTCGCAATTTGCGCGGTCCCATATGAACCTGTGATGTCACAAAAACGCGCGCTGCACTGCGTCGCGCCACACGAGCTATACGCGTCTCAATTTGGGCCTAGCCTAAGGCTATAACACGTGTGACGTGACACTTTATATCGGCCGCGGTCCGGCAGTATACGTCCGACCCGCTTGTCGCCAGTATCAGTGATTGCAGACCGAGCGCCGCCACACGGCGGGTCTAGAGAGGCTTCCTAACACTCGCCCCAGTGGTACAACCGACTTTGCTAGCGAAGGTTCACGGACTTCTACGCTCTCATTTGCCGAGACGATAGTTAGAATAGCCTTCAGCTACGTTATTTGCTACGACCTAGCAAGGCGCCAGTATCCGTACTATTGATATTGTGAATCATGTACCATAAAGAGCGACGTTCTCCATTAATGGATTAAAGTTAAGTTTTCCACCAGCTACGTCCGTTTTTCTCAATTCTAATTCCCTTGTGATGTTACAGACCTCACGCCAGCTTGCGTGAGTTGAGACGCGTGCATTTCGGCCTCCTTTAGGAACACGGTTGGCTCTCCTGTCAGCTACAACAATGGCGACGGGAGTAAAAGTGTTCTTATCTACATTGCCCTGATTTATTTGTGTAATGGCTTCGCCACAACCTCCAGATGTACTGTCCGAATTTTATCGCTTACAGAATCAGCAGACGCAGGTCTTACTGGATGCCCTTGGACAGCTCGTCCAGGGTCAACGTGCGATGCAAAACGTTGCGGCAGCAGCCGCTTCACCGCTAACGCAGCCACAACACGTTGTTGCACCAACTTTTCGACCTTTTGATGCTGCACTGGAAAGCTGGACGGAGTGGTCACGCCAATTTGGATTCCATCTCGCCGCCTACATAATTCAAGGTAACGAACGGCAGCCTTTTCTCCTTTCTTCCGTAGGTGTGACCACGTACCGTGTGATAGTCAAATTATTTCCCCGACGCGACGTCGCAACTCTGTCCTACGAAGAAATTTTGTCTGCATTAGATGCATATTTCAAAGAATCAGTCAATGTAGTTGCCAAACGGTATACCTTCTTTCGTACAAAACGTACGGCAGGACAGACTAATCAGGAGTGGGTTGCAACCTTGCAAGGCCTTACTAGGGATTGTGCTTTTGAGTGTCAATGTGGACTCCCTTATTCAGATACTGTGGTACGTGATGCAAATGCACAGAACGTTTCTGATGTTCGTATACGGGAACAGATTTTGAAACTAGTAAATCCCTCCCTTCAGCAAGTGATGGACATATTGGATCGGCAGGACACACTTGACTTTGCTCAGGAATCATTTGAAACTTCGCCAGCAGTGTGTCAGGTTAACCGGCCTCCGGGCGAGCTGCACGGAGCAGTAAACAGCCCGCGCGCCCGGCCGCGCCGCTGCCGCCAGACTCTCAGCCACGTGTGCCGCGCCGGCAAGCAAATGCAGTGATCAAATCATGCCCGCGGTGTGCTACTAAACATTCGCGTGAGAATTGCCCGTCACGCCAAGCTATTTGCTTTTATTGTAATAAGAAAGGACATGTTCAGAGTGTTTGCCAGAAAAAGCTCAGATCGGAAGCTCAAAACCGTTCCAGGCCCTTTGCTTCGCGCCGGAATCGGAATCGAACCAAGGATACTCAGGCTCGCGAAACTTCGCCCATGGAAATTCATGTAGTTCATTCCACTCCGCCCAGTGCCACTCTCTCTAACAGTGACTGTGTTCGTCCCAAAAATAGTGTGCGTCGACATCGCCGGAACTCCCGTCAAGTCGCAAGTGATTCTGTACCAGTGTCAGTTCACGTTGCACGAGACAGTCGCTCTTGTCGTCAGCAGGACAATAAACTTTTTGTAGACTTGGACATTAACGGCAAAGTGATACCATTCCAGCTCGATACCGGAGCTGCAGTTTCACTGATCAATCAAGACATTTACGAACTGCTGGGCACACCTCCGTTGCGTGCCGAAAATGTTACGTTAAATAGCTACTCCGGTCAAGATATCCCTGTGTTAGGACAGTGCAGCCTTCTTGCAACATACAAAGGACAAACAAAACTTGTGTCATTTTACGTCCTTCGTTCTCCTTCTGCAGTGAACTTGTTTGTCTTCGATTTATTTCAAAAATGGTTCAAATGGCTCTGAGCACTATGGGACTTAACATATATGGTCATCAGTCCCCTAGAACTTAGAACTACTTAAACCTAACTAACCTAAGGACAGCACACAACACCCAGCCATTACGAGGTAGAGAAAATCCCTGACCCCGCCGGGAATCGAACCCGGGAACCCGGATTTATTTCAGTTGTTTAACTTGTCTATAGTAAATCAGGTCCTCTCAGTGAACCAGACTGTGCCTTCCGACAGTGTTTCTCGTCTATGTGAAGAATTTGCAGACATTTTTGCACCGGGCCTTGGTTGCGCTAAGAACTATGTAGCACATTTGGAACTGAAAGTAAACGCGCAACCGAAATTTTTCCGAGCGCGCAATGTTCCCCACGCATTGGGTGATGAGGTCGCAAAAACATTATACGATTTGGAATCACAAGGTGTGATTGAACGTGTGCAGGCTTCTCTCTGGGCATCACCCTTAGTAATTTTGCCAAAACCTTCCGGCAAATTGAGACTGTGTGGACTTCAAGGCAACAGTGAATCCACAGCTAGTGATTGCAACTTTTCCTTTACCCCGCCCGGAAGATCATTTTGACAAACTGTGCCCGGGTAAATATTTTTCAAAGTTGGACCTCGCAGATGCGCACTTGCAAATACCGGTGGACGAAGAATCCCAGCGCGTTTTGGTGGTTAACACGCATCTTGGGTTGTATCGATTCAAACGACTGCCATTCGGGTGTGCATCCGCTCCTGCATTGTTTCAGCAATATCTACAAACTGTTTGTGCGTCGTTCCCTACTGCAGCAAATTATCTGGACGATATTGTGATCTCTGGAAAGACGGAAGAAGAACATTTGGCCAGTCTCAGAACATTATTTCAGGCCTTGCGACAAAATGGTTTTCGCTTGCGGAAGGACAAATGTGTGTTTTTTCCTCGGGACTTGCCATACGTGGGACAAGTACTCAATGCCCAAGGAATACATCCCAGTCCAACGCACCTTCGTGCCATACAAGACTTGCCTTCGCCGCAGAATTAGAAGCAGCTACAGAGTATGCTAGGAAAAATCAACTATTATCATAAATATGTTCCACACGCCTCTTCCATTTCAGCTCCGCTTCATCGCTTACGCCGTAAGGGTGTTCCGTTCGTCTGGATGACGAAATGCGAACGCGCCTTTCGCCAATTGAAATCGGCGTTGCTTTCCAATACCTGCCTTACGCCATTCGATCCCCGATAGCCACTTTTGTTGATGGTGGGTGCATCTGATTTCGGGATCGGTGCTGTGCTTGCTCACAAAGATGGATCGCACGATCGCCCAATTGCCTTTGCGTCCAAATTGCTCTCGTCTGCTCAAAGAAATTATTCACAGATCGAGAAAGAAGCATTGGCTCTCGTATTTGGTGTTACAAAGTTTCATGATTTCTTGTATGATCGTCACTTTACCATAATCACAGACCACAAACCTTTGACATCGCTTTTTCGTCCGACCATGCCTGTACCTCCACGTACAGCGCAGAAATTCATTCGCTGGTCTATTTTCCTCTCGCAGCACCGCTACGATATCTTGTATCGGTACACTGCTAAGCACGGAAGCGCCGATGCGTTGTCCCGCTTGCCTGTTGCTGAGGATAGGGCATTCTATTCCTCCGAACTTGCTTGCATGTTCATTGTTGCGGCAACCGATGCCGTGGTCGAATCGTTTCCGATTGATTTTCGTCGTGTAGCTACAGCCACAGCTGCCGACCCTCTCCTTGCTCCCTTTCTGCGTTTTGTTGCTACACAATCGCCCTTGTCAAAGTCACGGATCGAGGACCCGTTGGTTCACCGATTTTTTGCTCACAAGGAGGGACATTTTGTACGGCGTGGCGTTTGGCTATTGCGTTCTGATAATGATCAGTCCAGGGTCGTGGTGCCACGTTCGTTACAGTCCTCTGTCTTACAGCTTCTCCACCAAGGACATTGGGGTATAGTGAGAACGAAACAACTTGCTCGTCAGCACTGTACTTGGTTCGGAATCGATGCCGTGATTACGAATATGTGCTCTTCTTGCATGGTGTGTGCCGGACAACAATCAGCACCACCGCGGAAATTCTTTCCATGGCCAAAGGCCACTTCCCCTTGGCAACGCTTACACATTGATTTTGCTGGTCCATTCTGGAATGCTCGATGGTTGGTTGTGGTAGATTCATTCAGTAATTTTCCTTTTGTAGTCCGTGTGTCTTCCACGACGTCATCTGCCACCATCCAAGCGTTATCCGCTATCTTTTGCATTGAAGGTCTTCCACAGACTATTGTTTCCGACAATGGCCCACCATTCATGTCTGCAGAATTTCAGTCATTCTGCAAGGCCAATGGTATTCAACATCTGACATCCGCGCCGTTTTCGCCGCAGTCAAACGGTGCCGCTGAACGATTGGTCAGGACTTTCAAGTCACAGATGTTGAAGTTGAAAGAGTCGCATTCTCGGGAGGACGCGTTATTGCTCTTTTTGTCCTCGTATCGCTCTCAGCCCCGAGATGGTCGCTCGCCGGCTGAGTTGCTCCACGGTTTCCCTCATCGAACCTTGATGTCTTTGCTACATCCGCCGCATCAGGTTCCTGTACAGCGCCAGACACCTGCTTTTGCTCCAGGCGACGTTCTCTACTATCGCCACTACCGAGGTTCACGGCGTTGGCTGGAAGGGCGCATTCATCGCTGCCTCGGACGCGCTATGTATCTGGTTTTGGGGGCCTCTGGTGAGGTGCGCCGGCATCTCAACCAGCTGCGCCTCTGTCGTCGCACGGGATCTGCCGCTAGCCGTCTGCTTTCAGCGACGGTGCCGTCTGATCAGCGCCCCGGGGACCCATGTACTGGCTCGCCTCAGCCCCAGGTGTTACCGACGCTGCCTTCCATTTTGCCGCCGCCGCCGCCTGTTCTCACACCGGCGACGCCCGCAGTGGACGCGTCGCAGCAACCGCCGGGGGCCTCCCTGGGTCACGCGCCGCCGATCGCTTCCCGTGACCAGCTGTCCTCCGACATGGACTCTTGCCCGCTCCGGACCATATGTCGTCTTCGCCCGTCGGGTGCCCCGGCCCGATGGAGGTCGACCCTTCGGCCCCTCCTGACTCTCTACGGGCGCATACACCGGATGTCGGCGTGCACCCTGGAGCAGGTTTACAGGCGTTTCCTAGCAGCCCGCGGTCCGAATGGCAGGTTGCGGGTGGCACAGCTTCGCCTGTTGTTAGGCTCCCCACCTCGTCGCATACGTCAACATGGGGTCCTCCCCACAGCGGGCGGAAGCCTTATATCACAACCGTACGCCGTTTTGCGGGGGAGGAATGTGGTGTCACCGCCATACACCACACTTGCTAGGTGGTAGCCTTTAAATCGGCCGCGGTCCGGTAGTATACGTCCGACCCGCTTGTCGCCACTATCAGTGATTGTAGACCGAGCGCCGCCACACGGCAGGTCTAGAGAGACTTTCTAGCACTCGCCCCAGTTGTACAGCCGACTTTGCTACCGATTGTTCACTGACTTCTACGCTCTCATTTGCCGAGACGATAGTTAGCATAGCCTTCAGCTACGTTATCTGCTACGACCTAGCAAGGCGCCAGTATCCGTACTATTGATATTGTGAATCATGTACCATAAAGAGCGACGTTCTCCATTAATGGATTAAAGTTGAGTATTCCACCAGCTACGTCCGTTTTTCTCAATTCTAATTCCCTTGTCATGTTCCAGACTCCACGCCAGCCTGCGTGAGCTGAGACGCGTGCATTTCGGCCTCCTTTACTAACACGGTTGGCTCTCCTGTCACCCACAACACACGTGTCGCATGGGTCGCTCGGGTGCAGCGCATATTGCGACGCTTACTTACACCATACTTCGCACGCGCCGAATGGCGACGCTGTGCGCTGACTGAACCGAAGCGCGCGCAACCTCTTATCTTCTCAAACGATTTTACAGAAACTATTCACTGAAAATGTATGCCGGCCGCGGTGGTCTCGCGGTTCTAGCGCGCAGTCCGGGACCGTGCGACTGCTACGGTCGCAGGTTCGAATCCTGCCTCGGGCATGGATGTGTGTGATGTCCTTAGGTTAGTTAGGTTTAAGTAGTTCTAAGTTCTAGGGGAATAATGACCACAGCAGTTGAGTCCCATAGTGCTCAGATCCATTTTTTTGAAAATGTATGATTATTGCCTTAGCGTTATATGTCAGATTCGTGGCGAAGTGCCCATCACCTCTCTAATGGCCATTCTTACTGTGATGTACATATTTTAGTAAGACACTACGAAAAACTGAAAAATTTGCAACGAAAATTAGGGGTCGCTATGATTTTGCGTTTGGTGCGTATTACACCGTATGTTGCTGTGTATTAAATTTAGCTAATATGCTGAATTTTTGTTTACACCTGGGAGGAGATCTGTAACTGTCTCCGATGTCGAGAAAATGGATCCCATGTTGGCGCTCAATTCCGATCTCACGCTCGCGAGAATGAAATACTCGCAACATCTCTCGTATCTCCTAAACCGCCCGAGATATCGAAACGAACTTTTGGCGAATGATAGCACACAAGGAGGAAAGTGTTTTGCCAATTATTAAACACACGGAACTTTCTTATCTATGGCGATATATCTCTACTTATACTTCTTTTTTTATTTATTTCACTCTGGTGACTGATTTTTTAAGAGTTATCGTCACCTAGCGATACAAGAGCTTTCAAGTATAAAAATCAACACGAAATTTCTTCTTTTATATTATTTCGAACCGATACTGAGGTTCTTCGAAAGCAATTTAGCTCTGTGATTGCCGATTACTTGTTTAATGAGGCACTTCATTTCGGAATTCTGCCTCAATAGCTGCTGTGAGATGAGTTTGGCACATCACATTGTGACAAAGGAAGTACGATTAAACCAGTCACCAAGAGAAATGTGGCCTTTACTCATAAATGGTGATGCTTCTTCGAATGAGAAAAGGTTAACAACTCACACAAAAACAGACTGGCAATTCTGTTGGAATTTTGGTGGAATCCCTGTAACCCATCGTATTTTTAACACTGAGCGACTAGAATGGAAACTTACCAAAGAATTTTATTCCTTCTCTTGATCTGCGCATTGTTAAAATAATGACGAGCGTTCCTTCAGGCGGAATGATAGGCACATGCCAGATACTGTTTACTCACCTAGGGTTTGCCAAACTGACAATGTGTGATCGCGAATAAAATAGTTGTTATTCAGAAAAATAAACAGTTGATCTATCGCACAACACAATGGTCAGTGTATTGTCAGCAGCGAAGGATAATGCGCGCGACAGGGATGCACAAGCTGGCCATGTGTGCCTTGTGAGATGGAGTTCGAAAAACATTGTCATGGAAGTAGATCTGCCTTTGTCAGCAGCACATTTCAACAAATTAAATATATCTGATCATAACACTCTTTTAGGATATTCCTACTTTCGTAACAATACCGACCATTTTCTTCATTTGTGTAGCCTGTTGTTGCATAATTAGTTTATTAATGCTGATAATGTCCATGCAACAATTGAAATGCTTTTTCTCATCACGGCGAACTAATTAAAACATTGTTATTTGTGGCTGCTTTTCGACTGTTTCTAGCTTGCAGTGGAAATACGTTGTTCACATGCATGTAGTACAGTGTGTCGTATTACATTATTACATCCATATCAGAGTAATCACAGTGAAACTTCTATACTTCAGATCTTGGACGCTTTTTACCACAAGAACAAAGGGATCACACCTGTGGAGATTATCCCTTTCTAAATTTTTGTAACAGATCGTACAGATACTCTAGCTTACTAGGCAGCAAGAATATAACCTTGCGTTACTTTCCTGCCTTGGTTCTTAATCACATGATTTTATAATATTCCTTGCTTCCTTATTCACTACCCTCTGTCCCTTCAATGCCAGCGGCCAATGGCTCATCAGTTACTGAGGTATTCATTTTTCTTGACAGAAGAAAAACAAAACAAAACAAAACTATGCAGATATAAAAAACAGAAAAGTGTAGCGTGCTAACCAAGAAAGCTGGAGCGTTTAAATGGCGAAAAACGAAACACTTCCCAAAGGCAATAAAATTCAGTACACAGTAAGGCAAAATTTATCGTATTGGCAATACTACCACTGCTGACATGCTCCGTTCCGACGTGAGCATATGGCCGGGCTGCTTTTCCGCTTCCCTCCTCAAATTTCCCACGGTGCTGGCGAGAAACTGTGCCTCAACCACAACGCCGCGCGACCTGGCGCAGGCGCGTGTCGCGTCCCAGTCGCGTCGCGTCGCAATTTGCGCGGTCCCATTTGAACCTGTGATGTTTAAAAAACGCGCTCTGCGCTGCGTTGCGCCACACGCGCTATACGCGTCTTAATTTGCGCCTAGCCTGAGGGCATTCCACCTTACGTCACAGCACGCTGCGCTGCGCTACCTGGTGTGGCCCGGAGCTGGTGTCATCGCTACGAGTCAGCGAGGACTCGGGGAAGCTCGTTGATATCACCAAGCTCAGCCAGCCTGTGTTACGCGGGCCACATTGTACTCGGCAGGAATGAAGGTGTTATGAATTAATAATGCTTCTTTGGCTTTTCTGACGCGTCCACAGTCAGTTCCTAGCATCCTAACTGGAAAGGTCACTGCTCGGCCTCCAGTCCACCGTAGGCGACCGGGACCACCGGCGCACCTACAATACGACGTTGAAACCATTATAAGAGCTTGTACTATTCTGCAGCTGGCATATGTCATCAACCGACCAACATCGACGTCCTCTTACTAGGTGTACCAACTTTTTTTTCGGACAGTGTATGTAAGAAAACGAGAAACAAAAGGTAGAAAATTACGGTTTGTTGCAACCTCGACTTTACTGCGTCATTGTAGATGCGAAAGCGAGTTGATAGTGGCAAGACAAGTACCATGCACGAGTACAGATAGAGCCGCAGCTGCTGACCGCCGTGGCCACGGGCGCGGACTGCCTTCTTGCGACACGTCTTCCAGCGAACTGCGCTCGCTCACACCTGTTCCTCACTGCGCACAGTCACTGCCCACTGCAGTCTGCGGTCTGGAGAAGGCAGACTCACTGCCTGGGAAACCGCAGCCGCGGCCTCCTGCCCGCCTCTCCTGCTGCCTTCTCTGCTTGCTCCCACTCCTCCACTGCCGGCCACAGCAGCTGCGTGCCGACACCGCGGAGCAGCATCTCTCTGGCCCAGCTGACGGCAGTGGGGCGTCGTGTGGGCTCACACCGCCACCCTTCGTGCTCAGAGTCGCAGCTCTGCGAATGCTGTCAGTGAAACTTTCGACAGATTTAGAATCACCCTCGACTTTCACCAAACTGGGTCCAACATACAGCCTTCATTCACATTTAGTGCGCAGAAAGCTGTGTTCTTCATTCCAACCCACGTAGCTTTCACACCGTTTGCTACTCCAGAGTGCGGTGGAGCGCGATAGGCTCACACTATCTTTTAAACAAAGTCCACATACCTCGAAAGGCTTCAGGCTGTCTGCCCTTCACTCGTTTAGCTATCAAAAGCAGCGTTGACGAAAATTCTACTAAACAGCTACAACGCAAAGACCACGTAACTTATGTCTATGGGCAGTAGCTGAAGGTTAGTTAAACTATCGAGCGTTCGAGATTCTTGCATGACTCGTTTTAAAAAATGTCTATAATTTCCTTTCATTTGGTTTTTTGTCTTTAAAACACGGATAATGGCTATCAAGTCCGTAGTTAATATCCCGACATCAATTATTCAATGTTACTGACTGTCTCTGTTACAAGTTCACACCCAGAAGATATTTAGTCCGACTCGATGTTTCGAACGTCCTACATAGTCACTGACTCACGACTACTTGTGAGTTAACACATTCAGTCGTCAGTAGGCTCCTCGTAAAGACGTGATCACTATGACACGTACTCTGTACGAAGCACGCCATGCACAGTTCATGTACGAAATGAAATGTTCACACGTGAATATCACCCACTCACAAAGCTCAAACTTTCACAAAATACGCAGTACTACAGTCGCTTTTCGTCAACGACACGAAAACCAATCAAAGTCCGCGAATTTCTTCATTTTGGTACAAATTTGATCAGCACGGTTTAGATAGGTGTCTACTACAGGTCGGCTCCCGACCTACTATCTCGACTCACAGATCTGCTGCACAAAGCCCTACTCAAACGCCTGGGAAATGCTGAATTTCTGTTGGCTAGTATGTTAAGCAGCCAATCAGACCATCTAGAAAACTTCTATACTCGCGCTATTTCTAACGTCAGCCAATCAGATTACCACAAGTTCTTTACTACTGATTTCAGTGGCAACGCATTTCACAGACAGTACCCACATACGCCAGTGACTGTAAGTGGAAAATTATATCATTTATGAGATATGAAGTCATAAACACTGAGATGAGTGAAAAACTGGGTTTTCTTAAAACGGATCACCAACTACCCAGACTAATTAACTCGCGTTTGATAATAGGTGTAGTTAGCGACTTTCTTTTCTAAACCTTTTCTCGCTTACAGCACACACAAAAGAATGAAAGAAAAACAGTTTATCACTTACTAAATGTACGTTGTCCATGTGTAAAACTTCAGCATCAAGCACGATGTGCTCAATATGTCATTTCTTTACCACTAACTTCATACGTTACCCATTTCGCAGACAATTTTGACATCCGCATAAGTACATAGGGAATATTCCGAAACTAGTAAAACCAACGTAATTTGTCTTTTGCTCTCTAACTGCATAGGTTTTTACACGCTTACTGTCGAATATTTAACTCATATTTAAAGTAATTTGATATTTGGAACTGTTTTATCCGTGGGAGTCCGAA
Source organism: Schistocerca gregaria (assembly GCF_023897955.1). Lineage (NCBI taxonomy): Eukaryota > Metazoa > Arthropoda > Insecta > Orthoptera > Acrididae > Schistocerca > Schistocerca gregaria. The sequence goes on along the minus strand of NC_064925.1, from coordinate 52,440,943 downwards.
TTTTTAAAGACTCATGAAACATTAATGACCCATAGAGACCGATGCCCTTTTAGACGTACACTAATGTCGAATAGGTGAACATAATCACGAAAAGTGGAAAGAGACTACCTCACCGTCAAGATTTCGCCAGATATGCATTCTGTGCGGGGAAGCAGTCCTACTCAGTCCCGCCAGTAGCCAAATGTGCAAAAGGCACGGAAAGCAGCTAACGTTGAGACTATCCCTGCCAATACTGCACATTGCCCGATAACAATGTGGGACATATTTCTCTTGAATTTCCCCTCTTTTTGTCAGTCCTAGATCTATTCCAAGCTCTTCATCTGCAACTAACCCGCTGCTTCATATGGCAACCCCTTTGTAAAATGGGACCTAAAATATTACATAATGAAACTAGGTCAGATGTAACGTAACTGAAACGTTTGGACACTACATAAAATTCCTTGAAATTACTCATCCCTTTCCAAATCGATCTTTTTACTTGTATTTTCTTTAACGGATTTCATCGTTTGGCTCAAGCTTTCGTGTTTGGTTTCTCCTTCGGAAATTACTTCAAGCTTTACTGACGTGTATCAGTAGTCAACCACCTTTTATTCGCAGTGACGCAATAGGTTGTATGAGGCACAGATTCCATGAACTATTCATGCAAAGCCTGGTATCGGGTCAGTGACCATCTCAGTTTAGATGCTGTTTTAGAAAAACCTTTTAAAGTCGTAGACCTGCAGCCTTGCAAGCAACCGAGGTAAGTTTATCCACAGCGTTGTGAATTTGGGATTCTGCATTATTAATTCTGTTTCAGAGATACATAGATACATCTCAAGTATGTATTTATACCACCACAGGGTGACTCTGCGTTTAGCGCCATTCTCAAATGTACTTGATGGTTCAAGTCCATGAATACGAGACATGGGATCTCCAGGCAGAACACAATTCGTAAACGACACTGACATATAATCGTGCAATGTACCATATAATCGGCATACGTCATGTAAGATTTAGTTCTGTGAAACGAAGCACAGAATAGCTCTCGTGCTGCTGAACACACAGTCAAATATATGTCGAAGTTCCCGTGACAATGAATACGAGGGAATAACCATCTTACAACTGGACAGGTAGCTTCTTTTTAATACATGATGTAGGCGACACAAACAGCTGCCTCGACATAGGCGAGACAAATAGCTGTCTCAGTGATTGCAGCTTCTAAACAAGGTGAGTATCGGACACTCATAGCTGTGTGTGTGTGTGTGTGTGTGTGTGTGTGTGTGTGTGTGTGTGTGTGTGTGTGTGTGTGTGCGTGTGGCCTGAGAGAATGCGTGTGTGTATGTGTATATTTCGCTTATATCACCTATTAGACTGAGACTTTGATTCTGGAATCAGCCCCCCGTGAAATTGGCTGTAAGTGAAAGAGTGGAATGTTTATCACAAATGAATATCGATTTAGTCTGCAGGTTTATTTCTATCGGCCATGCGTACCTAAGAGTGTGGTGACCGCTGCGGACTACAAGGACATCGTGGGAAGTAATCGGTTGTCGTGGTGACGGGGTGCAGGTCTTTGCGGATGCAATATTCGATGATCAGACAGGTACTGTCAACGTCCAGACATGCAGAGGCACGGTACTCTCAAACATCATCGACACCTTTTCAGTAATTCAGTTTTTAAATGAAATACTATTGAATCCAGAACACAGTGAAGGATCCATAACAGAGCAGTCGATCGATATCTGATCGATTATTTGGTGTTTCTAAGTATTAAACTTCAAACATTAAAATTTCATTCTAACTTGACGCTTACACATCCGACTGTTGTAGGGGAATTATAGCGACATTGCACTATTGGATCGGCTACATGCATGGGAAAAGCGTGACATCTCTCTTTTTTCCGTCACGTCGTCAGCTCACACTTGGCCTTGACGGTAAAAATAACGTAAAATTTTATCAGTTTTATCTGGGAACGAGTAACGAATTTACCTGCGAAGATCAAAAACTGTATTCCAAAGTTTTTTTTAGTATTTAATACGGTGTCACGGGATATGCGGTGCAAAATATTACGACTGCACGTAGAAGGCGCGCTCTGTGGACGCCACAACAAAATAGACTGTACAGGGCACCCTACGTTACTCAGAAGAGAGGGTAATATAGTGGCCAAAAACAGTAAGTATACACTCTTTCACCAGAATTCAGCGGGAGAATGAGCAGCAGAATGTTTGAACTAACGACACAAAGAAAGTGAAATTTTTTGAAGAACGTATGAAAGCGAAAAATGAAGTTTTACAGTTAACGTAAGAATGTTCATTAAAGGAATGTAGATGAACGTTGTAGTTGTATGTGGGAAGAATAGTAACGGTAAAGACTACAATGTTCAAATAATGTAATTAGCAAATTTACGTTCTGGACGATTTGTATCTTTAGTGTAGCTGCAAGAGTAACATTTCGGTTTGATGTTTTACTGAAAATAAAAGTCATGCACTTGCAACAACTTGGTAAGCAAATTGCAATATGTTATTCATTTTTCCTTTTCTTGCTGAAGGCATTGGTTGGTCAAATAGAAATATTACTCCTTAGTCAAGTACAATGCGGAAAGGTGGGCTGCAAAACGAGGAAACGAGTAAGTGTCAGTGTGCCCTTTAAACAGGCAGAATAATCGGTTGCAGTGTTGGCACATTGTGTAGCAGATTGCGAAAGAGCAGCGCCAGATGTTACGAGCACCGATAACACTGTCACAGGTGGCAGGCCTGCTAGATTGGCGAATGTGACAGAACGTTTGTGGGATATTGTTTCATAAACAGTCCTGGGAAAGTGCATCTTTACAGCTAGTGGCTCAGTTTGCTTATGATAATAACATTATGATAACACCTTCATATTCCATTCAGATACATGTATTTAGATGTAGTACTGTCCAGACTGTCCAACTTTCAGCTGAACTGAGTAATTGTTCAACGGTTCGAACCACACATTTTCTGGAGTCGAAAAGACAGACAATACGAATGGAAGGACTGTTGATCGCTACAACTAACTGAAGGAGCAGAATACCAGAAGAGACCTGAAGCTGAAAAAGGCCAAAGGCAAACAAGTATCGACGTCCCTTGTGGAAGTTGTGCATGCGACGAAGCAAGGTAGCGGCAGTGACTGTAGAAATAGCTCAGAAGTTTTTCCTCCGACAACTTTTTTCTTCTTTTCAGTAGTAGATCCTTCTGTTATATTCAGAGGATTTCTTATGTAGTGTATGTGTATTCTGAGAGTAATTATTGTCATTTGTGTTGTTAGAAGCATTCAGTGTTCATTTGTGATTTGCGTACTAAATTATACCCTAAAATAAGTGACGAACAGATTAAGGGCTTTTTGGTTAAGTGGGCAGAAGAACAAAGGCAGGAGATGGAGAGGGGAACGTAAGAGGAGAGAGAGGAGAAAGAAAAATAGAGAGAGAGAGAATGAGAGGAAAGAAGGCTGAGAGAATTTTTTAAGAGTTTTCAGAAAACATTAGATGCATTTAGGGAAGCAATAAACAAAAATATGAATCAACAGTTAATGGCTATAGATAAGAAAGTAGTTACAATGAATGCATCCGTAGCACATCCGATTGTCAAAGAACAAGAGCACAAGGATGCGATAAGAAACTTACAAAAGGAAAGAGAAATATTTAAAGGGGAAAATCAAGGTATCAGAAGTGGATTCGAGTCTTTAGGTCAAAAGGCAGGTAAAGATAGTGCTGAAGTGCAAACTTGGGTGATTTGACTGTGATAATGTCACCATCACAGTGATGAATTGTGCTGTGATGTGAAAAAAATTGGTAGGATGGTTAAAAATACTGATACTCTACTACCATACAGCAATTTGTAAGGAGACTGTAGACTAATGGGAGAGCCGGGAGAGGATACAAGTGTCAGTCAGAGGGGGTAGCGGGTAGTCCTAATTACGGCAGTGACTCACAAGAACTATTTGAGGCGGAGTTTAAAACAAAATTTTGGTCATCAGGGGCACAGGATGGTTTAAGACTGCAGCTGTTAGGACATAGGGTTTATGATGAATCATGGGTGGATACAGGAGGTTTGTAGAATGGTATATAAAACTAGTGAAATATCTAGATGAAAGAATTGCTAAATCACATTTAATTATTGAAATACTAAGTAGTCGATTACGAAGAGCAACAAAAGAAAAACTGGTAGATAGAACGCGTGGCAGTCCATCACCGTAACCACTTTACCACGACGTTATTTCTCAGTCCGCTTGCTCTATATTGTAGTTCTTCTCCATGGACCGTACATCGTTTCTATTTTGCTTCTTTTTTTACAGTTAAGTACATTTTCTTCCTGTTTTCGTGCTTGGTCCGTGTTCCGTTGTCAATGGGCTGTCCACTGGGCGCTCTTGCCACTAAATCTGTGTGTGTGTGTGGGGGGGGGGGGGGGGGGGGGCGTAGTGCAGGAAGGGGTGCGATGGGGAGTTTCCCTTGTTAGCAAAACGCAAGGGCAGCATGCGGATACGGAGTGACAACGAATGTGGCAGGACCATTAGGTAAGAATCAAATTCTTGCACATGATCCAGCAAATCGTGAGGTACCCTCTGAGAGGAAAGACACAGTGTACCAATCAACATTCGTACGATGTCAGGAGCAAGACTTGTCGAGAGGCACTTCGTTGGAAGAAAAGGAGAGAGAATATGACGGTCAGTGTCTGGCTGCTGTTCAAAGGCAAGTTAATGAGGAAGCATTAAATTTATTAATTGTTTCGGGATCTGATTTACGTCTGATTGGTAAAACTTGGCGGAGTGGAGTAAAAGACAGGAAAGAGACAAAATCTTTGGCAGTTAAAAGATTATGCTATTTTGTCGAAAACTGACACTTTGAGACCATGACTGTGCTCGAAATACACGTTGATATTTGCAAAGAAGGAAACAGCAATCAGCCACTGTTAATATTGCTACTTATTCAGATAAATAGCGCCGTTGACGGTTTCGAAGTGGCAGGTTTATCTTCAGAGGGCTGTTCACTTTTAGATACGCATTTGTAGATGTTTACATTGGCTTTCGACTCTTTATACCACGTTGTGATGAACATACCTTGGGATTGTGGTGCCCTAAAGCAAAAAACGATCTGAGAAAAGGCCTCTGCAACTGTAATTGTGCCCAAGGACTATTGTACACAAGGTGTAGAAAACATTAAGGGAGAACTCTTTTAGTTTTAGGTTAGTTACGTAGAAATCTTCGTGCCGTTATGTTGCAACGTTTGCTACTTGTGTTTACAAAATAATGAACAGCATATTCTTCACTATTTTGTGAACTCGAGTAGTAAACGTTACAACATAATGACGCGAGATTTTCGAAACTAAAAGATTTGTTTACATTGTATTCAATTGTTATTAGATACAGTTGCAGTTAAACAGACCGTTTCACAAATCTGTTGTGCTCTAGACCATCAGAGTACCGAGGCACGTTAACCACACGAAAGCTGATGTAAAAATGAACAGTTTTGCATCCAAACGTAAACAGCCGTCATGAGGTGAACCTGTCGCTTCGAATTAGGTAATGGCGCAATTGTAATATTATTAATAAAATTAATAATAAGTATTTATATTAACAGTGACTGGTTGCTGTTCTCTTCTTTGGAAGAATCAACCTGTAATTAAAGGAATAAGCTGACAAGGAATAATGGGAAGACAAAGCAAGGGTCGGGAGGCATTGGCTAATGCGAGATTTTCGGTAGATGGTATAGAGTTCCTGCACCCAATGTGCGTGTCTTCAGATTTAGGTGTACGGCTTCTGCTGGGTGTAGATCGGTTGAAAAAAAAGGTTAACATATTATCTAGGAGTCAGGAGATAAGTCTAATGTACAGCGGGAAACCTGTTGTTGTTGTTGTGGTCTTCAGTCCTGAGACTGGCTTAATGCAGCTCTCCATGCTACTCTATCCTGTGCAAGCTTCTTCATCTCCCAGTACCTACTGCAACCTACATCCTTCTGAATCTGCTTAGTGTATTCATCTCTTGGTCTCCCTCTACGATTTTTACCCTCCGCGCTGCCCTACAATATTAAATTGGTGATCCCTTGATGCCTCAGAACATGTCCTACCAACAGATCCCTTCTTCTGGTAAAGTTGTGCCACAAACTTCTCTTCTCCCCAATCCTATTCAATACTTCTTCATTAGTTATGTGATCTACCCATCTAATCTTCAGCACCACATTTGGAAAGCTTCTATTCTCTTCTTGTCCAAACTATTTATCGTCCATGTTTCACTTCCGTACATGGCTACACTCCATACAAATACTTTCAGAAAAGACTTCCTGGCACTTAAATCTATATTCGATGTTAACAAATTTCTCTTCTTCAGATACGCTTTCCTTGCCATTGCCAGTCTACATTTTATATCCTCTCTACTTCGACCATCATCAGTTATTTTGCTTCCCAAATAGCAAAACTCCTTTACTATTTTAAGTGTCTCATTCCCTAACCTAATACTCTCAACATCACCCGACTTAATTCGACTACATTCCATTATCCTCGTTTCGCTTTTGTTGATGTTCATCTTATATCCTCCTTTCAAGACACTGTCCATTCCATTCAACTGCTCTTCCAAGTCCTTTGCTGTCTCTGACAGAATTACAATGTCATCGGCGAACCTCAACATTTTTATTTCTTTTCCTTGGACTTTAATACCTACTCTGAATTTTTCTTTTGTTTCCTTTACTGCTTGCTCAATATACAGATTGAATAACATCGGGGAGAGGCTACAATCCTGTCTCACTCCCTTCCCAACCACTGCTTCCCTTTCATGCCCCTCGAATCTTATAACTGCCATCTGATTTCTGTACAAATTGTAAATATCCTTTCGCTCCCTGTGCTTTACCCCTGCCACCTTCAGAATTTGAAAGAGAGTATTCCAGTCAACATTGTCAAAAGCTTTCTCTAAGTCTACAAATGCTAGAAACGTAGGTTTGCCTTTCCTTAATGTTTCTTCTAAGATAAGTCGTAAGGTCAGTATTTCCTCACGTGTTCCAGCATTTCTACGGAATCCAAACTATATCTTCCCAGAAGTCAGCTTCTATCAGTTTTTCAATTCGTCTCTAAAGAATTCGTGTTACTATTTTGCAGCTGTGGCTTATTAAACTGATTGTTCGGTAATTTTCACATCTGTCAACACCTGCTTTCTTTGGGATTGGAATTATTATATTCTTCTTGAAGTCTGAGGGTGTTTCGCCTGTTTCATACATCTTGCTCACCAGATGGTAGAGTTTTGTCTGGACTTGCTCTCCCACGGCCGTCAGTAGTTCCAATGCAATGTTGGCTACTCCAAGGGGCCTTGTTTCGAGTCAGGTCATTCAGTGCTCTGTCAAACTCTTCACGCAATATCGTATCTCCCATTTCGTCTTCATCTACTTCCTCTTCCATTTCCATAATATTGTCCTCAAGTACATCTCCCTTATATAGGCCCTCTATATACTCCTTCCACCTTTCTGCTTTCCCTTCTTTTCTTAGAACTGAGTTTCTTTCAAAGCTCTTGATATTCGTGCAAGTGGTTCTCCTTTCTCCAAAAGTCTCTTTAATTTTCCTGTAGGCAGTATCTATCTTTCCCCTAGTGAGATAGGCCTCTACATCTTTACATTTGTCCTCTAGCCATCCCTGCTTAGCCATTTTGCACTTCCTGTCGATCTCATTTTTGAGACGGTTGTATTCCTTTTTGCCTGCTTTATTTACTGCATTTTTATATTTTCTCCTTTCATCAATTAAATTTAATATTTCTTCTGTTACCCAAGGATTTCTACTAGCCCTCATCTTTTTACCTACTTGATCCTTTGCTGCCTTCTTCTACTGTATTACTTTCCCCCATTCCTGCCAATTGTTTCCTTATGATCTCCCTGAAACTCTGTATAACCTCTGGTTCTTTCAGTTTATCCAGGTCCCATCTCCTTAAATTCCCACCTTTTTGCAGTTTCTTCAGTTTTAATCTAACAAGGATAAATTAGAAAGTGAACCAGCATCAGGTAAAACCATGGGCTTATACAACATCATTGATTTGAGGCGGTAAGTGTTGTCGATTAAGTTAATCGATGAAGTGCAAGGAGCAGATGCACAAGACTAATGGCTCCTAGGAAGAGGTGAACACACGCCGTCCTACATAGATGTTCGTATAAAAAGTAGGTCACTCTTGCAAACAAGTTCCGGTGGAACTCTACAGAGTTGTTAGGTTGCCCTTACCTGTCTGGTCCGACCACTTGAGAACTCTCAACACAGGTAACCTTTCTTTTGTGGCGTCTTCGTTTGAGAAACATATTTTCTTGGGGAAAAATACTACGAGTGATTACAAACTGAGAGGGGCTCTATGAAAATTAGAACCATCCAAAAATATTTCTGTATGTAATAAATACAATTACCTGATTTAGTTTTCTCTCCCGTCTCCAGAACACAAAGAAAAACTGTATGCAGACTTATTTATGCATAAATTAGTCGATCGTTTGCTAAGCAAAGTAACAATCAACTTTAGCTGGCTTTGTATCTGGGCCACTTAATTACTTTAAAACCTTAAAATTAAAATTTGAAACAGTCTTGATCGGAATTTTTTATTGGAGTGAGTGATCGGTTTCGACTCTATGACAGAATCGAAACCGGTCACTCACTCCAATAAAAAAATTGCCATCAGGACTGTTTTAAATTTTAATTTTAACAAATTTTAAGATCGCTGACTATGTTTTCAAAAATTTCAAAACTTTAAAATCTGCTCTCGTTGGTGTATCAGGCTACATACAAACTCCCACAGTGACACCACTAGATAAAGGACACATCAAACTGATGTGGAGATATCTGATATTAGCCGAAACCATGTTACAACCCAAAAGAAATTTGATTAAGGGAGGCAGGCGTCATGTGCAGAGAAAACAGCGAGCGTTAGAAATTAACATTGCCGCCGAGCCACAAGTCGCATACAGCTTACCTTCGTTGACTTGTATCACTCAGTAGGCACGAGCATCTTCGGAAATTTTGTAGCCAAGGACCACACCTTGAAGATATCTGGCCACATGTTCATTTAACGTGTGGCCCTAGGCTACTTAATTTCTGAAGGTGCTCGTGCCTGCCTTGTGAACCAAGTCAACGAAGGAAAGTTGTATGCGACTTGTGGCTGAGCCGCAATTTTAACTAATTTGGTCAGCACTGTTGACAGTCACCAAAGTATCCATATTGTGAGCCATTGTGGATGTAATACTTAGTACTATAAAATTTCTGCATGTGCTTCCTAACATACGTGGACGGCAGTAGGCCCGTGAAGCGCTGTGTGTATCTCCACATATGTTGACAGAAGAACGCGATAAGTCGTTAAGTAACCACAGCAGGCGTAGAACCCAGGAGGTGGGCCAGCTGGAGGTTGTTTGCCTTTGGATTCTTCAGCAGGCACTTAAAAGTGCTTTGCTTCTACCGGAACAGCTGTGGTATTTGATGTGAAAAGATTACGTTGTTTGTCTCGCTGCATATTGTCAGGAGAACAGCAACTGTCCTCCGTGGAGAAGACAATTAAAGTATTAGATAACCTTCTGTTTCCTCCTCTTGTGTAGCTTGTGCTATTTTTTTACCTCCTGTCTGAGTTCCGCTTTTTGATCTCTACTGTTGCTCATTCGACTGTGTGTATAGACCCTAAAACAAAACATAGGTTGTCCCTGTTAAGCTCCCTACGCACGTACCAATCGACCGACCAACCAACAAATCGACCAATTTACGTGCAGTATACACACGTTCCCACCAGCTTCGCTTAGCGATTGCAGCGCCGCCCTGTTCGTATAACTGTTTGCGAACGGTTTATAGAAGTTCATTGAGGTTAGGTTCGACGGGATGCCGCTGAAGCAAAAACTGGAAATTGCCTTCGCTGTTTTGGAGGTTACAACGCTAAGAAAAACCGAGAGAAAGCTGTGGGCATAGAATTGGCTTATGCAAAGGAAGAAATGCACCCACCCCCTTTTCCTTAACTAAATGGGAGCGTATGATTTTCGCAATTGTCTTAGAATACACGTAGCATTGCTTTTCGGAGCTGCTCAGTTTACTGAAACAAGGTCATAGTATTACAAACATTTCATCTACATCTGCATCTACATCTATACTCTGGAAACCACCACGAGGTGCATGGAGAGGGTACGTCCCATTGTGCCAGTTATTAGGGTTTTTTGCTGTTCCATTCACGTTTGGAGCATGTGAAGAATGACTGTTTGGATGCCTCTGTGCGTGCAGTAATTGTTCTAGTGATAGCCACACAATCCCTGTGGGAGCGATAAGTTAGTGGGTTGTAATGTATCACTAGAATAATCATTTAAAGCCGGTTCTTTGAAACTTCGTTAATGGACTTTCTCGGGATAGTTTACATCTATCTTCAAGATTCTGCCAGTTCACTTCCTTCACCATCTCTGTGACACTCTTCCATGGAGTAACCAAACCTGTGAGCGATGGTGGTGCCCTTCTCTGTATACGTTCAGCATCCCCTGTTGGTTCTTCCAGGTATGGGTCCCTCATACTTGAGCAAATATTCTAGGATGGGTTGCATGAATGATTTGTAAGCAAAATCTTTTGAGAGTAGATTGCACTTCCCCAGTATTCTACAAATAAACCCAAGTCTACCACCTGCTTTACCCCCAACTCAACTTATGTGATCATTCCATTTCATACCTCTACAAAGTGTTTCACTCAGGTACTTGTATGACTTGCCCGATTCCAACAAAAAAAAAAAAAATGGTTCAAATGGCTCTGAGCACTATGGGACTTAACATCTATGGTCATCAGTCCCCTAGAACTTAGAACTACTTAAACCTAACTAACCTAAGGACATCACACAACACCCAGCCATCACGAGGCAGAGAAAATCCCTGACCCCGCCTGGGAACCCGGGCGTGGGAAGCGAGAACGCTACCGCACGACCACGAGACGCGGGCCCGATTCCAACACTGCCTTGCGATGAAGGGCAACAAAATGGGGCGTAGAATGTCGTCGACGTACCGCTGAGCTGTAAGGTTGCGACTAACCAAAGGCGCCCTCCTATGAAAATAAATGGCACCCCAGACCGTAATCCCTGGTTGTCGGACCGTATGGTTAGGGACAGTCTGGTTGGTATGCCACCACTATCTATGGCGTCTTCAGACACGTCTTCTGGTGCGATATCCCTCAGAAGGACATCCAACGATTCTATCAATCAATGCCAAGCAAACTCCTTGCATAAGGGCGAGAGATGGTAAAAGAGGTGCCTTGCCCATTAAAAGGGATCGGCATTGGCAGGGCCTCCACCTTCACCACGTAATGTGGATTTTGCTCACAACTGCCCTATCAGTGTGAGTTTCCTTTATCTATAGGGGAGGACAGGGGTTGAATTTCATACAGATCACCACATACAAGAGTCGTAGGCGCATCAGAAAGGATTAGGGCCTGGCGCAAGGACCGTCTATCTGACTGCATAAAAAATATCCACCACGATCAAACAAAAACTACTCATTGAATTTACAATTAATTTTATCATCTTAAGTGGAGCATTTTCAGTAGGGGGGCCTTGCAATGCTAGCATTTCCTTGATACCTCTATACATGGGGTTAACACGTTTCATTAAAAGTCGGATTAAAAGGCACAACAATTTATTATAAATCGAAACTGCGATATCACAAACAAAGTATAATTACTGAGTATACATATTTTGTTACCTATGGATGTTAATACCAGACTGGGGGGCTCCTAAATTCAGCACTCACCCACAATACTAGCGTTCGAAATGGACAAGTAGATGTGGGAGCTGACCATCGAGAAAAGAATTTACTCTAATAATTAGTGAAAATTAAAAGACGGGATCCAATATCTAATACGTAAATATATTGAAAAGGCAAACTATGAACTATTTGTGGATGCACGTTATTAAAGCGGCCTTCCGTCCGTAAACTAATAAAATTCATAAAACCCATTCTGCAACACTTTGATTTAGGAATACGATTAACAAGAAACGCGAGCCATGCTACTTCTGGTTTAATTTAGATATCGTGTGCAGAGCTACTCGCCATGTGTTCACACGCATGCGGCAAAGAAGGGAAAACCTAACGCACAAAAGGCCGTTATGAAATGTTCACTAATATCACGGAGTATTGGAGAAGGAAAGACATTCGCTTAAGGCGAAGTGGTTACAAGGCTGATTGGATCATACCGAACGTGGTGACTGAGAGTCCCACGTATGTTCCGCATACTGCTACCGACCGGGCTCTGACGCCAAGTCCAAAAACAAAATAACAAAATGAGGAAGAAACAAAAGCAACGAGGCGCAAATCCTCCCCAAATTAAAGATCACGCAACACTTTAATATGTATTCGCGACTCAATCCACTTCTGAACCTAGCAAGGGCACGCATGCTTACCAGCTTGCAACCGTCTTCTTCTGGATCTCGCCACCGACTCCCCACGACTGCTAACCGCCTACCGGCCGTTGCTCCAGTGGAGCCGGGCCTTGTGGGGTTGGGAATTGGAGCACTTTTCGCCGGGCAATCAGGCAGACATTCTTGACTTGGAGGAATGACTCGTGATTGGATAGAACTTAGTCAGGGTTTGGTACCACGCGCCGCGGAATTTGAATCCCCGCCAGACGTCATGGACATCGAAGGCCCCTAGAGGTCTCTGCACAATCGCGCCGTAAGCTGTGGCGGCGCGCGCCTCCTGGCCCGCTTTTAGTGTCACAGTGGAACACGTGGTCTCAGCGGCCAATAGCGGCGTCCCCGATACACTGCTTAAGCGACTGCCTCTGGCTCAGCCAGCCACCTTCGGCAGTGGCATCAGTTCCTTGCCACCCTCCATGGTGACCTTGTTCGTCTCCCACAGCACACCCGTCCTAATAGTAACTCCACCCTCGATGTTACCTTCGCCTCCCCCAGCCTCCTTGGTTGCATCGCCATTGATGTCCTCGATCCCGTCGGTAGTGACATCTCCCTGTCCTTCTCACCAACTCCCCTACGAATCCCGCCACTGCAGCCACCCGCCCAGCTGCCACTCGAAAGTCTGTCCATGACTACCACCGTGCCCAATTGGGATGCCTACCGGGAATCCATTGCCTTACAGGTCGACAGCCACCCCCTCACCTTTCACCAACCTGATGACATTACCCATGCCTCTTCCTTCCTTCATAAGACCATCACTGACGCTGTGGAGATTCATGTCCCTACCAAACTCATCCACCCTCACCACCCAATGCTTCCTCCACAGGCCGTCCTTCTTCTGTGTGAATCCTGCAGGCTCTACCACTCCTTCCTCTGCACTCGTGGCCGGGATACTTTCACCCGCCACCGGCAATTACAGTGAAACATCTGGAACCTCCTTACAGCAAAGAAACGCCGGGACTGGCGCCAGACATGCACACGCCTCAACTCCACCCTCCCTGTTAACTCCTCCAAGTACTGGTCAGCCTTCCACCGCCTTACTGGTAGCCATCCCACACCACATTACCCCATCCTCCATGACGATCGACCCTTTCCTGACAACCTCAGTAAGGCTAACCATTTTGCTTCCCACCTATCTGAGGTCTTCTCCATTCCTGATGATCCCCATTTTGATTACTCCCTCTTCCCCACCATTCTTGACTGCACTGACACCACTGCCCCCCCGCTCACCCCTCTTCCAATACTTGGATTGGTTACCCCCTCAGACATCAACACTCCCATCACCACACATAACATCACACTCGTCCTCCGCTCCAAACACAACACCGCCCCTGGTCATGATGGCATCACCTACCATCACCTCAAGAAATCCCCTCCATCCTTCCTGTCTGTCCTTGGTACCCTGTACAATGCCCTCCTCTCGACTGGATTTTACTCTGACCTGTTGAAGACTTCCCATGTCCTGCTGTTCCCTAAAACTAACAAACCTCCCTCTGACACCTCTTCCTATTGTACCATTCCTATTGTCCCATCTGCGTCACCTCCGTGTTCAGTATGATCTTTGGGGTCATCCTCTCTCACCGTATTCACCGTCACCTTAACCAGCACCGCCTCCTTCCTCTTACCCAATGTGGCTTTTGGCCCTCCTTCTTCGCCGACGACCAGCTCCTTAACCTTACCAATCTTCTTTCCCTCCAACTTAACTCCCATCGCTCCGCTATCTTTGTTTCCCATGATCTCTGGAACGCCTATGACCGTGTCTGGCATCCCGGGCTCCTCTTCAAATACCAGACCTATGCTCTCCCCATCAACTTCGTCCATCTCGTTGATTTCCTTCCTCTCCAATCGTCCCTCCTATGTGACTGTCCACAATTCCAACTCCCGTATTTTCTATCCCTTTGCCGGCGTGCCCATAGGTTCTGTCCTTTCCCCTCTCCTCTATCTCCTGTACACTGCTGATATGCCCAAACCTCCCCCACCTGTTCATCTTCTCCAGTTCACTGATGACACAGCCTTCCTAGCCCTTTATCCTACACTTCAACAGTCCCAACATACCCTCCAAACCCACCTTGACCAATTCACCAATTGGTGCAACCAGTGGTTCCTCCGTGTCAATCCCTCCAAGACCCAGGCCGCAATACCCGCTCCTTCCACCTCCATTATTTCTACCTCACCATTTATGGACATCCTATCCACCTCACTCCTACCCTCAAATAACTTGGCCTCACACTCGACCGTCAACTCACCTGGACTCCCCATTTCCTTACCATCCAAAACAAAGCTCACAACCACCTCTGCTTCCTGAAACTCCTGTCCAGCCGGATATGGGGTCTGCATCCTTCCTCCATCCTTCACACCTACAAATCCTTTGATCCGCCCCATCCTCTGTTATGCCAGCTTGGATTTCCGCCCCTCCCCGGTTCTATAAAGCCCTCCAAATCCTCGAACACCATGCGCTCCACCTCGCCTTCGGCATCCGCCTTCCGTCCCCCACGCACATCCTCTACAACCTCATCCCCTTCCCCCACCTTCTCCTTTTCCTTGAACACATCCGCACACTCTATATTGTCCGCCGCCTTGATCCCCTCACCCCTGGTGTCTCCCTTCTTCTCCACCCCCAACCAGTTGCCGCACCTTTACTGTTGCATCCCACCCTCTCTCCATCTCCACACCATCTCCTTTCCCAATGCAACTTCCACCATCTACCCCTCCCGGATGATGAGCTTCGCCCTGACATCTACCCTTCCTATCAACTCTAACCGCATCGTCCTGCCTTTTCCTAAGGGCTCCCTCTCCTTCCCCTCCCTCCTTCTGAGCGGCTTCCCCCTCCATCTCTTGTGCCTCCTTTCAGTGTGTCTGCACTCCCTCCTGCCCTGTCTTCCCTCTTCGTGTCCTGCCCCACGTGTCTCCTGTCTCTTCGTGTACCCACTGATGCCCCTCCTCTCTTCATCCCGCCGCTTCCCCTGCTGCCCCATGCTCTCCCTTCCTTTTCCATCCTCTCTGCCCTTTCCCTCGGCAGGTCCCTCCTGGCAGTTTTATTCTTCGTCGTGGGTGCTCCAAGTGGGTTTTAAGAGTGTTATTACTACTGTGGCCGCCTTTGACCTGTGCATGTCCGTTCAGTGTTTTCTCTGTGTTTTGAAGAATCGCCAACTGTGTTTTTTAACTTTCTGGTGACTTTTTTAACTGTCCTCCATGAACGTCTCCGTGTTAGTCTATTTTTTACCTCCAATTTCTCCCATTATTCTGTTTTAAGTTCCCCTTTATCGCATTATATATGTAACATTGTATTCTTATTTTAAGTTGTCATGTCACTCGGCTGAAGAGCGGCGGATTATGCAGCTGACAGCACTCCCCTGCCAATATGGAGCAGGGGAATGAAATCAAAATAAAGAAGAAAAAAAAAAAGATCAGGCAGCCAGTCTAATCTCGTCTACTAAGCAGGTGCAGGGATTATCTTCACATGCCAGTCTCCTCGGTACAAACCGTCACTGCCGCCATAGCCTGCTAGAGCATTAGATGCTGAGGTGCTGTTCTAGAACATGGAGAGTGTCTGCAATTCCATTTGTGTGTAACGGGGAATTTACAGTAGACTGGGACTGCAGTGAGGATTTGGACCAAGGACGGAGGCGTGCCAGGGTAATTGGTGCAGTTGTGTGAACCACCGTGCTAGGTGGCTAACGCACGTGGCTTAGTAAGCAGCAGCCCCATGTTCAAATGGCTCTGAGCACTATGTGACTTAATATCTATGGTCATCAGTCCCCTAGAACTTAGAACTACTTAAACCTAACTAACCTAAGGACATCACACAAAACCCAGTCATCACAAGGCAGAGAAAATCCCTGACCCCGCCGGGAATCGAACCCGGGAACCTGGGCGCGGGAAGCTAGAACGCTACCGCACGACCACGAGCTGCGACATACCCGTGTTCCATTCCTGGCCTTGGTACCAATTTACCCTCTCTGCTTCAGTCTATATACATAAACTCTGTATATATAGAAATCTAAAAAAGTAGGAAATCAGAGCCAGCACAGTTTTGATATCAACTTTGTATGCAAACTAATTAGCTGATCATTTGATTATTGCACCAAACCGCCACACCACCACCCATCCACCACAGATGACTTTTTTTCCCTCAGCCAACACGTGAGTTCCCAGGTCGTCCCCTTCCCCTCGCATCACCCTTCCCTTGCACACCTGCCCTACTGTCAAGCATTTCGACTTTAGTAGGTTTTTCGAATTTCATGGGAAATTCAAAAACTGGTGGAAATATGCACAAAATGGCGGGATTTTCTTTGTCCTACGGCTGTGCTGACGTCTTACCCAACTCCCCACCCGGGAATTGGCGAGAAATTCGAAATGGCAGATGCCTTTCCCGCGACTTGAACCCCGTGCCCAGTTGCATCGCTCTACACAGGCAAACGGTCAACCTCTGCCGAGCTGAAGTAAAGATAGATTCTAATTACAAATTAATCTTAAAGATCGGTCCTAATTAACATCTATATGAATAATGCTACATAAGGAGCACCTAAAATCACAGAACAGCTCAAAAATTGTAGATGTCTTACAACTGGTGTTTTCCTCTTGGAAAAAAATTCATAGTACCACTCGAAACTAGTAGCAGACGTAATCAAAATAAATAGTAACTCTACATAGGACGATTCCTTTACCTACAAGTCGGAATAAATCTTTCTGCTCTACTTGGAGTGGAAGGAACTGTCTTTTTTTTGGCGGCAAATGTGCTCAACTGATGAGATGGTGGTATTGAACAGAGTGAAAGTTAATAATTGTATGATACGTAAGCATACAGTAGGAGCTGTGTCAATAGCCTCCTACATGAGTATCTGACTTTATCCTATGACTGTGAGAATAGTCTGTGACTCCAATCCACATACGGAAAGATGGCCTGGTGTAACCGTACATTCTACACTATCATCGCTCCCCGAGACGAGTGGAAATTAAAGAAAGCGTTCTGGAGAGTCATCTGGAATGTTGTTCTTGTTCCACGGTGAGGCTACTCTTTCCGAGGAATACATTTAACAGCTCGCAGAAAGCGCCCCGTTGTTGAGTCTGTTTTTCAGCTGAGGCTGACTCGCAGACTGGAGACGGTACGTAACGACCACCAGTTGGATCTCTTTGCGAAACATTAGCAACAGGATAGAATAACCTTGTACAGTGAGGGGAGGGACGGATGAGGGGTGGTAGGAGGGGACGTAAGACTGGCTCCAAGATGGTTAGTTCGTGACCGCATACCAAAGAGAACACAGGTGCAGCTGACACCCCTCTCTCCTGGTAGGATCTTTTGGGGTCGGTTTCTGTGGTAGCTGTGTTATTACCCAGTATTTATAAGTCCTGGTTTTTTTCGCGACAATTTTGATGTGTACTTACAACAGTAAAGCATTTTCAATCAGTTGTGGTAGCGTGTATTGGTCTTCCAACACTTCAACTATCTTTTCTACCCCATCCCTTCTTACTATTAATTAGAGTTCAAGTTACTCAGCAGCTGTACCAAGGTGATGTCTCGGGGGCAGTGGAACAGGCCAAAGTTTTCAATAAATTAGAGATAACTGTTTATTTGAATTTCGAGCACCAGAACTGCAGCATGATTGTAGAGCAATGCAGCGAGATTTGTCTGTAGCGAACTTCGACGTCAAAGATCGAGTACAACAACAGAGTGGCAAATTAAGTGTTTATCCTTTCCTGTGTTTTCCTCTTAGCATATTTGTTAAATTTCGTGCGAGTGTTTCCGTTTAAGAGTTTTAATCTCACGTTTTTGCAGGTGTAAATTCATTTTGTCGGTGGCACAATGATTTCTCACTGAACAGACAGCTACCTAACTCTTTGAAGCATCAGAATACATTGGTGACACATCAGGAGGGTTGCATGTCCCACATCTGGGGTTCTGCCTGCTTTTCCGTTTACTTCTTCAGTTAGCCTTGTTAGGATGGGTAGCATGTGAGCATGCTGCATGCGGACGCAGGAGCTGCTGGCCTCAGTTTGTGGACAGTTGAATGTGCTTTTGGCTACGGTCAGCCACCTTCTGGCGCACCGCATGGGTCACATCAGGTGTGGCTTGTTTTGATCACGGGCTCTGCTTCTGAGGCACCTCCTTGTGCACCCGACGCGATGGATCCGCCCTCGCAGCGGGGTGGGTGGCAGTTGGGTACACGTTCGCGTCCCTTGAGGCGGAGGGCCCAAGTGGAGACTGGCGGCTATGCCACGCCCACTCATCCTTGAGTGTACCGATGGCCCCTCCCTATGCAGGGTCCGAGTAGGTAGGCTGATAGCGAACAGAGCTGAAAAGGAAATCAGTCTGCTCTTAGTGCGTCTGCCAGAAGTCCTCATCCGAAATGTGGAGGAGGTCTTGCCGATGGCTATCGAGCATGTAGGGTGCAGTCGTCTACAAATTGTGGCTCATGTCGGCATAAGCGACGCCTGTAGGATGGGTCCTGAGGCGATCCTCAGTTCGTACAGGTTTCCTGGCGCAGGTGGTGAAGACTGCTGGCCTCATATGCCGGATGCAAGCAGAGCTCGCAGTTTGCAGCATCGTTCCCAGAGCTGATCAGGGTCCTTTGTTTGGAGCCGAGTGGAGGGTCTCAACCGAAGGCTTCGTCGACTCTCTTGTCTGCAGATTTATAGATCTGCGTTATCGTGTAAGGATTTGTAGGACTCCCCTTGAAACGTCAGAGCTTCGCTAACTAAAGGAAGCAGATACTCGGGTAGCAGAGTACTTCTGCAGTCCGCATGGAGACATTTTAGGACAGGCAGTAGTTTGGGGTGCTCTGATGAACACTCGCCAGTCGATATGCAGCAAGGGAAGTCAAGCGGCGCCTCGACTGTCGCAATTTTATCAGTTAACTGTCGAAGTATTCGTAAAAAGTTCCCGTATTTCCTGCCCAAGTTCACGCGTTCAAATTATATTTGGGACTGAAAGCTGGCTGAAACCCGAAGTGGAGTGCTTTAAGATATTTAGCGAGTCGTTGCACGTATATTGGAAAGACAGATTGGAGGCCACAGGACGGGGAGTGTTATTTGCTGTTTACAAAGATTTTGTCTCTAGTTTGGTCGAAGTCGAGTGCGACAGTTAAGTTCAAATGGTTCAAATGGCTCTGAGCACTATGGAACTTAACATCTCAGGTCATCACAGTGAAGTTATTTGGTCGCATATTACTGGTGTATGTGAAACCAAATTAATTGTTGGATGTTTTTACAGGCCACCCGATTCTGTTGTGAGAGTTCTACAGTTATTCAAAGAAAGTCCATAGTCAATAGCGTGGAAATATCCAGATCATGCAATCCTAATTGCAGGCGACTTTAAGCAACCGACTGTAGACTAGGATGTGTGTGGGTTCATTGCGGGGATTACGACAGACAGTCGAGCGAAATACTACTGAACACGTTTTCTGAAAACGCCGCGTGAGCAGCTAGGTCGGTAGCCCATGTACAATGGAAAAACATTGTAGCTACAAATAGGCCGGACTTATGGACAATGTCAGTATGGAAACTGGGATTAGCGATCATGATGTCATTACAGTAAGTATGGTTAGGAAAATTAATAAATCAGTCAAGAAGGGTAGGAGAGTGCTTCTGCTAGATAGAGCAGATAAGCAGTTATTAGCATTGGATTTAGACTTCCAGTAAGATGGATGTAGAAGAATTGTGCGCTAAGTTTAAGCAGATTGTAAATCGAGGTCCGGAGAGTTGTGTGCCTAGTAAGTGGATAAAGGATGGAAAATAATAAATACTTAATAACGAAATTCGGAAGATGCTGAGGAAGCAGAGGCTATTAGTTAAAAAGAGAACGCACAAATGACGACAAGCGAAGTTTGGTAGAGATTCGGGCGTCTGTGAAGAGATCAATGCACGAAGCGTACACCTACCACCGTCACACCTTAGCGAAGAAAATCCTGGTCGTAAGCAAAGTCGCTAAGCGGGTTTAAGGCTCCTACTCGGTCCCTTGTTGACCAGTCTGGTGTGGCAGTTGAAGACAGAAAACCGAAACCCGAAGTTCTAAATTTCACGTTCAAACAATCGTTCACACAGGAGAATCCTACAAACATACCGCCATTTGACCATCAGACAGACTCCCGTATGGACGATATAGTAATAAGCATCCAGGGCGTTGAGAAACAACTGAAAGATTTGTATGCAAATAATCACAAGGTGTGAAAGGAATCCCAGTTCGATTTTAAAAAGACTGCACTACGGCATTGGCCCCTTACCTTACCTAACTTGCATTTATAATGAATCTATTACCCAGCACAAATTTCCAAGCGACTGGAAAAAAGCGCAGGTGATTCCAGTATATAAGAACAGTAAAAGAACATACCCGCAAAATTACAGACCGATATCCCTAACTTCGGTTTGCTGCAGAATGCTTGAACACATTACGGGTTAAAATATACTAAATTTCCTTGAGACAGAAAAACTGTCCACAGATCAGCTCAGTTTTAGAATGCGTCGCTCGTACGAAACTCAGCTTGCCCTGTTCCCACACGATAAACTGCGAACTATGGATGAAGGTTCAAATGGCTCTGAGCACTATGGGCCTTAACAGCTGAGGTCATCAGTCCCCTAGAACTTAGAAGTACTTAAACCTAACTAACCTAAGGACATCACACACATTCATGCCAGAGGCAGGATTCGAACCTGCGACCGAACGGTCGATGGATGAAGGGCAACAGGCAGATTCCATATTTCTGGATTTACGGAAAGCATTTGACACAGTGCCGCATTGCAGGCTATTAATGAAAGTATGAGCATATGGAATAAATTCAGAGATATGTGAGTGGCTCGAAAACTTCTTAAATGATATAGCCCAGTATGTTGTCCTTCATGGCGAGTGTTAATCAGAGACAAGGGTATCGTCAGGAGTGCCTCGGGAAAGTGTGATAGGACCGCTGTTGTTCTCTATATACATAAATCATTTGGCAGACAGGGTTGCCAGCAATCCGTGTTTGTTTTCTGATGATGCTGTGGTGTACGGTAAGGTGTCGACGTTGAGTGACTGGAGGAATATACATGTCGACTTAGACAAAACTTCCACTTGGTGTGATGAAAGGCAGCTATCTCTAAATGTGGAAAAATGTAAGTTGTTGCTCATGACCAGGAAAAACAAACCTGTCATGTTCGATGCTGTATGATTAGTGTCCTGACTGCCACTGTCAAGTCGTTGACAATATCTGGGCGCACGGCTGCAAAGTGATATGAAACGGAATGAGCGTGTGAGAACTGTGGTAGGGAAGGTGAATGGTCGACTTCGGTTTATTGGGAGAATTCTAGGGAAGAGTGGTTCACCTGTAAAAGAGACCGCATATAGGACGCTAATGCGACCTGTTCTTGAGTACTGGTCGAGTGTTTGGGATGCGTAAAAGGCCGAATTGAAGGAAAACATTGAAGAAATTCGGAATTGGGCTGCTAGATTTGTTACCCGTGGTTTCGAATCACACGTAAGTGTTACGGAGATGATTTGGGAACTCAAATGGAAATCCGTGAATGGAAGGCGACGTTCTTTTAGAGAAACACTATTGAAAAAAATTAGAGAACCGGTATTTGAATCGGATTGCCGACCGATTCTACTGCCGCCAAAATAAATCGCGAGTAAGGACTGCGAAGATACGATACGAGAAATAAGGGCTTATATGGAGACATACAGATAGTTATTTTCCTCTCGCTTCGTTTGCAAGTCGAAGAGGAAGGGAAATGACTAGTAGTCATACAGGGTACCCTCCGCCACGCACCTTGCAGCGGCTTACGGAATATCTATGTAGCTGCAGATGTAGATGTACACACACACACACACTCGGTCGGTAAAAAGCGATTGGTTGCGGGCGTCCGAAGTCGTCTCCTGCACTGTGGACTGACCGGCCATTTCAGAAACACGAACAGCTCCAGCACAGGCAATAGCCTCAGTGAGGTGTTAACTGCACCTTCAGTCCATCCCAATACCTCACCATTATTTGCTGGAAAGTATTCCCCTGTGCTCGTCCATTAACACCTCCTTCCTTTTCACATGTGGGAGGCTAGAGACACAATCCTGGACTGTATGCTTACAGGTAATGCACTCATTAAACTTAACCCGCTATTTTGTCCAATACCACCATCGGGTCAGTTGAGCACATTTCCCGCCAAAAATAAATCTAGCACCTTCCACTCCAGCCTTTGTGCAGCCGGTTCACAAGTGGAGAAGAGGGAGTTATTTTGACTTGTAGGTGAAGAAAACATCCGGTGTTGTTGTTGTTGTAGTCTTCAGTAAAGAGGCTGGTTTGATGCAGCTCTCCATGCTGTTCTATTCTGTCCAAGCTTCTGAATTTCCAAGTAATTACTGCAACCTACATCCTTCTGAATCTACTTAGTGTATTCATCTCTTGGCTTCCCTCTACGATTTTTACCCTCCACGCTTCCCTCCAATACTAAATTGGTGGTCCCTTGATGCCTCAGAATGTGTCCTGCCTACTGACCCCTTCTTCTAGTCAAGTTGTGCCACAAATTCCTCTTCTCCCCAGTTCTGTTCAGTACTTCCTCAAGCTTGTGTAGCACTAAATTTCGAACGCTTCTCTTTTTTTCTTGTCTAAACTATTTATCGTCCTAGTTTGACTTCCATACATGACTACAATGCATACAAATACTTTGAGAAAAGACTTCCTGACATTTAAATCTATACTCGATGTTAACAAATTTCTCTGCTTCTGAAACGCTTTCCTCGTCATCGCCAATCGACATTTTATATCCTCTACATCATAATTTATTTTGCTCCCAAAACAGCAAAACTCCTTTACTACTTTAAGTGTCTCATTTCCTAATCTAATTCCCTCAGCATCATCTGACTACATTCCATTATCCTCGTTTCGCTTTTGTTCAAATGGTTCAAATGGCTCTGAGCACTATGGGACTCAACTGCTGTGGTCATCAGTCCCCTAGAACTTAGAACTACTTAAACCTAACTAACCTAAGGACATCACACACGTCCATGCCCGAGGCAGGATTCGAACCTGCGACCGTAGCAGTCGCACGGTTCCGGACTGCGCGCCTACAACCGCGAGACCACCGCGGCCGGCTCGCTTTTGTTGATGTTCATCTTATATCCTCCTTTCAAGACACTGTCCATTCCGTTCAATTGCTCTTCCAGGTCCTTTGCTGTTTCTGACAGAATGACAATGTTATAGGCAAACCTCAGAGTTTTTATTTCTTCTCCGTGGATTTTAATTGCTACTCGAATTTTTTCTCCTGTTTCCGTTACTGCTTGCTCAATATCCGGATTGAATAACATTGGGGATAGGCTACATCTTTCTCTGACTCTCTTCCGAACCAGTGTTTCCCTTTCATGCCCCTCAACTCTTACAACTGCCATCTGGTTTCTGTAGAAATTGTAAATAGCCTTTCACTCCATGTATTGTACCCCTTCAACCTTCAGAATTTGAAAGAGAGTATTCCAGTCATCATTGTCAAAAGCTTTCTCTAAGTCTAGAAATGCTAGAAACGTAGGTTTGCCTTTCCTTAATCAATTTCCTAAGATAAGTCGTAAGGTCAGTATTTCTTCAGGTGTTCCAGCATTTCTACGGAATCCTAACTATATTTTCCCAGAAGTCAGCTTCTATCAGTTTTTAAATTCGTCTCTAAAGAATTCGTGTTAGTATTTTGCAGACGTCGCTTATTAAACTGATAGTTCGCCAGTTTTCACACAACGCCTGCTTTCATTGGGATTGGAATTATTATATTCTTCTTGAAGTCTGACGATATTTCGCTTGTCTCGTACATGTTGCTTACCAGAGGGTAGAGTTTTGTCAGGGCCGGCTCTCCCAAGGCCATCAGCAGTTCTAATGGAATGTTGTCTACACCTGGGGCCTTGTTTCGACTTAGGTCTTTCAGTGCAATATCAGATTCTTCACGCAGTATTATACCTCCCATTTCATCTTCATCTATGTCCTCTTCCATTTCCATAATATTGTCCTCAAGTACATCGCCCTTGTATAGACCCCCTATATACTCCTTCCACCTCTCTGCCTTCCCTTCTTTGCTTAGACCTCTTGATATTCATACAGGTGGTTCTCTTGTCTCCAAAGGTCTCTTTGATTTTCGTGCAGGCAGTATCTATCATACCCCTAGTCATATATGTCTCTACATCCTTATATTTGGCCTCTATCTATCCCTGCTTAGCCGTTTTGCACGTCTTGTCGATCTCATTTTTGAGACGTTTCTATTCCTTTTTGCCTGCTTCATCTACTGCATTTTTATAGTTTCCCCTTTCATCAATTAAATTAAATATCTCTTCAGTTACCCAAGTATTTCTACTAGTCCTCGTCTTTTTACCTACGTGATCCCCAGTTGCTATCACTATTTCATCTCTCAAAACTACCGATTCCTCTTCTATTGTATTTCTTTCCCCTGTATTTGTCAATCGTCCCCTAATGCTCTCTGTGAAACTGTCTACAACCTCCGGTTCTTTCAGTTTTTCCAGGTCCCATCCCCTTAAATTCCTACCTTTATGCAGTTTCTCCAATTGTAATCTACAGTACATAACCAATAGATTCTGGTCAGAGCCCACATCTGTCCCTGGAAATGAGTTACAATTTAAAACCTGGTTCCTACATCTCTTCGTGAACCAAGTGTTAACTATGATCATACTCTGTGCAAAATTCCATCAGGTGGTTTCTTCTTTCATTTATTACCCCCATTACATATTTCCCTACTACTTTCCTTCTCTTCCTTTTACTACTAGCGAATTCCAGTGCCCCATCACTATTAAGTTTTGTCTCCTTCACTATCTGAATAATTTCTTTTATCTCATCATACATTTCATCAATCTCTTCGTCATCTGCGGAGCTAGTTGGCATATGAACTTGTATTACTGCAGTGGGCATGGTCTTTGTGTCTTTCTTGCTACAATAATGCGTTCACTATGCTGTTCATAGTAGCTTACCCGTGCTCCTATTAACAAGGGGAGGGAATATTGGGTTGCCGATGATCTTAATAGATTGCTTAACAGTCAAACAACTGAATACGATATGTTTCCAAATAACCCGTACCACTTTCCGTCGTTGTATGAAGGGATTAGGGAATGTCAAGACCAGGATGTCGCCGTTAAGGCTATTAAGGATTGGCTACTCAGCGCAGAGTTGGTGCTACCCTATCCGCTTAAGTAATGTGTTTTGTGCTGTACAGCATGAGTACGTGGAAAGCCTAAGGCGTTGGTACCAATAAAGGTAATTTCATACATATTTAAATAGTTTCATGAATGTCAGGTATATGGATTGTTTTGTTATTTAAGAACTCGGGAAAAATTTCGCAGTAATTTGGAAAGGAATGGATACAGACATAAAGGATAGCGTAAGAAACTGTCAGATTTGCGCTACGAGTAAGGCAGCGTAAAACACTATGGTAGCTTCTCTGGCGTCCATCTCAGTAGAAGTACCCTCTGAAAAATTATGTATGGACTTCGTAAGGCCCTTGCTTAGGACTTGTAATGAACGCAAGCGTACTTTGGTGCGTGTCGGTGCGTTTTCCAGATTAATTTGGCTGTTACTGCCGAAGTGGTCTGCGACAAATGCTTACTGTGTTTGGGCATAGTAGAACACTGGTTAGTAACAACGCAACTGCCTTTCGCTCCCATCTATTGAGATACTTTGGTTTGGGTATTAAGCACATTACAACCACCCCCTATTATCCAAATCTCTCATATGCCGAAAGAGTTTACTGTAACCTTCGGGCAGCCTCGAACGCTTGTCATCACGATAGTAAAAATAAGAATTATCTGTCATTGTCCTGGCTCATGTTCGTCTTTAACACAGCCAGGCACGAAGCCCATAAGGTAACACCTGCTGTTTACCTTTACTGCCGATTCACCCTTCAGCAACCTGTGCGGCAAAAAGGATTTGTTGCCAGATCTCATTAGTGCTGGTGAAATTGTACAGCATTGGAAGGCGGCTACGACTAACGTCCGTAGAGTGCATCCACAGCAAGCTAAGAAGTACAATGCAGTGCGGCAGGTAAACCCATATTGTGTGGGAGATGTGGTGTTCCTCTAGAATTATCAGGCAATAACAAGTAGGGTGGCCGGCAAGATCAAGAAGAAGCTGATATTGCCAGTCAGGGGACTATTTTGTGCCATCAGTTTCTTGACACCTGTCGTAGGTCAGCTGGTCGGAGTGAAGGACAGAGATACAATTAGGGCACATATCTCTCAGCTGAAAATGTGTGTGGCAGGTTAGGGTGCCCACGTTAGCCAGGCCGAGACCCTTAAGTATACGCCTGCCGCAGGCGTATCTCTCGCCTTTTCAGCTCCGGTCGCGTAGAGGTTTAGTTTGGAAGACCCGCTGGCTGCATCTGTCGCACGCAGAGTAAGCAGCAGTGCCCTCTAGTGCAGGCCAGAGCGGTTCCTGTCGGTGTCCAGTGGCGACACTTGGGCGGAAGGTGGCTGGCGGTTCGTGCTGTAGGCCACCTTGAAGGAAATCCTTCCACGGTTGTCTTGAGTGCCTCTGCACTTGTGTTGAGATGTTAAAGCGCGTTAAAGTGCTGCCAACGATCAGCTGAGAAGTTGTTCAATTCGACTGTGTTGTTGCAGTTGTGATTAAATTTTCATTTGGTATTACAAAGTGCTGCACAGATCAGCTGCGCAGTCATTGCGTTTGTTAGCTTTGTAGAATTGTTGTTTACATTTACCGTTGGTCTCAGATCAGCTGGGTAGCTGTTGAGTTCATATCAGTAGTTGTAGATAATTGAGTTTTCGTGGGTTTTAAGTGCAGCACAGATTAGCCAGGCATCTTTTGCCAAGGTCCACGTTGCTGGAGTTTTTGCTTGTTATACATTGATGTGGAATTTAATTCGTGAGCAGCTGATGCTAGTAGCTTTTGAGTTGGCTAGCGAGGCTACAGGTTGACGTTACTGGTCGTCATGGAAGATGTGAGTTGAATGGAGCTATTGTCAAAAAAAAAAAAAAAAAATGGTTCAAATGGCTCTAAGCACTATGGGACAACATCTGAGATCATCAGTCCCCTAGACTTAGAACTACTTAAACCTAACTAACCTAAGAACATCAGACACATCCATGTCCGAGGCAGGGTTCGCGGTTCCGGACTGAAGAGCCTAGAACCGCTCGGCCACAGCGGCCGGCGGAGGTACTGCCGACATTTACCATTTCTGTTGAGGCCGCAGTACTGGGCGTTGCAATACACGGGAATCCTGCTTCACCGACTACGAAACTGACAGTTATTACGGGGCTGAAATCCGTTTGCGCCAGAAGACATGGATTATAATAGTTTTAGAATGCTGTGAAGCAAGTTAATCCTTCAGCCTTGCATATCTTCAATTAATGTGTACCCTAGTGGGCCCAAATGGGTTGTCTGTTCTGGCCGCTCATTTCGTTATTGAGATTATGGTTGTGAAGGTGCTGTTATTGGGATAATTCCCCAGCTTTCCAATCGAGAGTTGCTGGTGTTACAAAGAGTGGAAGGGAGCTGGTAACGTCGGTGTCAGCAAACTTCTACAGGGGTGCCAATTTCTATTTCACAGATTTCCGGCCGGCTGGGAGGGGGGGGGGGGGGGCGAGCGGTTCTAGGCGCTACAGTCTGGAACCGCGCGATCGCTACAGTCGCAGGTTCGAATCCTGCTTCGGGCATGGATGTGTGTGATGTCCTTAGGTTAGTTAGGTTTAAGTAGTTCTAAGTTGTAGTGGACTGATGACCTCAGCAGTTAAGTCCCATAGTGCTCAGGGCCATTTGAACCATTTTTAACAGATTTCGGTCAGAGGAACTATTATCACATCGTAACTGCTCCCCTGACATATGGGTCCAAGTTCCTTAAAGACGTTTGTATAGTGATGAAGCTTGGTATTCACAAAGCAGACACCTATGAACATTAACGCAAGTTGATTAGTCGAGCGTACGAGAAGACTTAATGTGTAAAGGTTTTCTTCGGAGTTTGTTAAAGAATTTCTTCTATCAGTTTTCAGCTGCGTTAAATAGAATAGAAAATAATAGCACAGAGTGCATTGACCGGCACTGTGATTAGAAATAGGAAATCACACCGCCATTGCATGAGAAGACAGGTGTGGAAGCACTGAGCTGACGAGACGCAGCTGGAATCAGGTCTCTGTCATTTCAATATTGGCCAGGTAGCCTCGTGACGCAACGTTAAAGATAAGAACAACTGTTGCTTATATGACAAGGTTGCCAAATATTTGCAGTGATGTTGCCAATTCTTATCTGTTTTAATGGCAGCTATGAAACGAAGTGTTTGTCCAGCTCGTCTTATACGGGCTTCAGAGGGGATGCGCGATCGCTTTTGGTCCTCATGCTGTGTTATCTCATGATACTTTCTGACATCGCATATTATGCATGGCCAAACAGGGGTAGGAGAGCTTTTAGGAGTGAACGAATAACAACAATAATAGTAACGACAACAAAGTAATAATGAATTAAGTTTGTTTAATTAAGAATGTTGACAATTAGAAAAAATAAAAATAGACTGATATTTATTTGGCGAAATGCAAAAGATTCATTAGCATTTTGTTACTGAATTCCTATCTGGCTACTTCTAGAGTAAAAAACAAAACAAAAAACTGAAGGGATATACTAGTAATACCAACGAGATCTCAACAAGCAACTACCCCTGGCTTGGCAATGCCTCACTTAGCTCTTTTGCATTGCTCTGGTATTAGTTGCTGCAAACAGTTCATGGTATGGTACATAAAACCAGCTGAAATTTAAGCATGGAATTACTTTCCTAAGAACTATAAAATAAATTTACGATCTCGATTTCTTATGTATGAAAAGAGAGTATTACGAGAATTTAGCAGCATCACTCAACATCAATCCCGAACGTGAGTGAACGATCACGTATCAGAAATGCTGCCAAGTCGCAGCTGCACCAGCCGTTCGAAGGACTTCAGGGGCAGCTCACGATGTCCTCGCTGCTATCCACAGGCCTCAATGGAGCTGCGCTAACAGGCGTCGACCTGAGGGACGGCCGCATACTGACTGGAAAACAGTAAGGAATTGCACACTTATCCTGCTTCACCAGCAGTTAAAATTTATTTTAACAAACCTAAAATGTGTGCAAAACTACTATATCCAAAATGTTAATAAAGAGTAATATTCTACCCACTGTTGACCCAATGGACTCTATCTACAACGTGACAATTATAAAAGTTCATGAAAAAAATTAAGTTTGTGACAAACTACGGCGTGCACACACTTTATTCAACATGTAAACGTCACCACAGATATTCAGATTTAGGTTATGACAAGTTCAATATGCCTGCCACTATTGGCGATGATGTGGCGCAGACGAATAGAAGAATTCAGTATGACTCGTTGAAGTGTCGGATCATCGATGCTGTTGATAGCCTCCTGAACAACTGTTTTCGGCTTAGCAATGCCATCAAACACTCTCCTGCTTCGATGGGGTCGAGCTCCGTCTTGCACGAGCCACATCTTGTCGAAATCAGGGTCACTTCGGATAATGGGGATAAAATCATCTTCCAAATCCTTCATATTCCGTTCGGTAGTCACTGTGCCATCAAACAATATCGCACCGATTATTCCGTGACATTGCACATCACACAGTCACCCGTTGAGCTTGAAGAAACTTCTCGATCGCGGATTCTCAGCCCCCCAAGTGCGCCAATTTTGCTTATTGACGAACCCATCCAAATGAAAGTGGGCTTCGTCGCTAAACCAAACCCTACACGTGTATACTAATTCCCATCATGCCCTG
Source organism: Schistocerca gregaria (assembly GCF_023897955.1). Lineage (NCBI taxonomy): Eukaryota > Metazoa > Arthropoda > Insecta > Orthoptera > Acrididae > Schistocerca > Schistocerca gregaria. The sequence continues at coordinate 52,410,877 of NC_064925.1, read as the reverse complement.
CGGCCAACAATGCAATTTGAACGTCCTAACGCAAACCGTTCAGAGGTTAAGACGATTGTATTTCATATAGTTCAATAACTGTCATTCTGTATGACCAGTGTAGGGTCACACACAATTAGAATATGAAGAAGACCACCAAAATGTGCAGATGGTAAGGATAACAGACTAATACATCGATGCCACGGACTAGTAAATCAAACTGTGGATTCACAGGGAAAATTTGACGGTGCGTCTACTGAGGCAGGATCAAAACAGGAAAACGTGCAGTTGTGCACTTTTATACGTTTTTCACCTCTAGATCTACCAGAGGTAATGAACACTACTAAGCTTGGTCATCACTTCCGTGATTTACACCGTATTGTTTAAGGCCTAGGTGATGAACAAAATACATATTCGTGACACTGAGAGTTGCTTCACATCTGTTCAGAGAGTTTCTCTTGTTTTGTTGGTGATGCAACATGGTATTCACGACGCAGACGACTGCGGCTACTCATGCTCGGTTGCCAGGAGGCGTATGGCACGGAGTGCTAAGATTAGTCTCTTAACTTGTGACAGTTAGCAGTCCAATTAAAGTAGTAGCGGAAGGAAGTGACAAGATACAGTTTGTGCGGAACAATGGGCAACTGATTTCGATAGCAGCTAACGTTCTAGAAATGGAGCACTTTATGACTGTGTGGACGAGGCATTGCTACAGTGAACATCCCTCATCGCAATAATCACAGCTGTGGTAGGAATCCCACAAACCGAAAGTTGAGAGTAGAGGTACGTTACGCTCGAAACGATCTTCCTCGAATCAAAAAAGTTTACTTCAGTATCGCATTGTGATACCTTAAGTGGAAACTATTTAGAATATTTTACCGGACAGACAATAAAATTTCAAGCGAATTTATTAGGTTCAATATGTCCCACACCCGCAAATTACTGTTATGACAACAGAGTTGCCAAACAAAAGCTACTGCGCTGCAAAGTATTGACTGCTCTACTGGCAAGTATAATGCGTTTTACTAACTACGGTCGTGTAAGATCGGATCCGCACATCGAATCTATGGCGAGACACTCTACGGAGCAACTAGCAACATGAACAGTTTGATAGTATACAACAATGAAAGGCTTTCTGCATGAAGTTCTCACTGCTCAGACGAGTTAGCGCTTTCCGAAGTCAACACGGCAGACAACAATGACAGAAGTTCAGAGAACATTCAATGTGTCATGGAGAGACGGGGCAATTACGATTAGTCATAAACTGAATGGGACATAAAATAGCAAGATATTTTTTTGACTACACCACGATAGCAATCCTCATATGAATATGGTGATATTTTTGTACGAACAACGCCTTTAGGAGAAATCAAATAGTAAATTGGGAGGAAACAGTGCGAATTTCAGGGCATACCGTCAAGCCTGCCCACGGTAAAAATTATTACTTTATTTATTTTGGTCTGAGGTGTTCTACAAATTTGAACGTCCATTCACCAGACGCTGTTCCTATTTATTGGCAAAGCTTCCTGAGTTTCCATGCAGTAAAAATTATGTGTAGATGACACTTATTGTTCTTTTAATGTACATACATAAATAGAAGGACCATAAACTGTAGCCTAATTAAGTCAGGTGACGCAGAGGAGTTTTGCTATGTAGGCAGCAAAATACTTGACGGTAGCAGAAGTAAAACGGATATAAAATGGTGACTCACAAAAGCAAGAATAATCTTTCTCGAAAGCTAAAGGTGCTGACATCAAAGATAAATTTGAATTTCCTACTTCGTGGCATGCTGAGCCGGTATGATAGGTTTGTAACTGTTCTGTACGGAGTAAATTTGATAATTTTTATTTTGTCCGTTTGAGCTGCATGACTATACAGTTTTTGCTGCGGTGCTTATCGGTTTCGGACTGAAACGTCCTTTCTAAAATCACACACGTTGTTAATAACCATAACTAGCCATACAATACGGCGCCAAAAGACACAAATAGCTTCTGTACAAAAGTGAAACTGTGGGCAACAAGTACTCTATTGTTGCTTGTGTCTACTGTAGCACCTGAATGAAACAACCAGATTGACAGATATTACTTTCAGTAATCAACAGCTACTGAGACTAATGTATGATCAACGTTCAAATAAGGTTTTGGCTCTAAATGCGGTCTTCGAGCCTTGGATGATGTTTGCGTCGGATGATGCTTAGTACGATGTTGTTAATGTTTATTTCCTGCATAAGTGTCGGTTTGTTACCAAGGGTACATAAATAACGTAATTTGAAAAACACGCAGCTGTTTTATATCTTTCACTTTATACCATGTCTTTAAACAGTATGTGGATAACATACAATTAAAATAATGTAATTTAGAGTTTGCCATTGACTCCCTGCATGGAAAGTAGTGATAATTTGTACTGAATGTTTTAGATAATGCTGGAGACTATATTGTTGCTGACTTATTTATCTGTTATGTTTTCTTGCTGTGTTCAGTAAACTAATGAAAGGACTCTATTTACCATGCACTGTACCAACACAAATGAAATAAAACTTATCATGATAATGTTGTGATAAAAGTCTTTTATTGTAATAAAACAAAATATCCGGAGCTGTCACGAATTAGCACGAGAATGTGAACTTTCAGCTTCGAAATCGTCTGTCTCTACGTTGAGTCCGCATTCATACTGAAGAATTACAGGACTACAACGAAAGTACGCCATCGTAGCAGTAGAGGTAGATCAGTAACAAAATCCAGCTAACAAATCATCCAGTGCCACAATTAAGTTAAAAAATTGACAAAAGCTGATAATTTAGGCACTAACAAGTATGCATTCAGCAAGTTTTTCACCTTCAGATCTTCAGGGTACAAAATCGAGGTAGCGACAAATCTTTCTATTGGCATGAGCTTCTTGGACTCAAAAGCGCGAATCTGCTACCTCTATGTCATCCCTTAAGTGAGAATAATTCAGAATTTTTCATCTAAGTGACAAGAAATATCGAGTGAATTTACTTGTAATATCTGAACCGAACCTAGAAGTAAATCGATGAGTGTATGATTGCCACACGTAGCGACAGGCAGAATACGTTCGCTCAGCAGATGTGGACCTTGAGCTGCCTCGCACTGGGCGAGCATGCCTTTCGAACGTGGGGTGTCGCCAGCTACCATTGCACGATTGGTAGCAGAAACTGCTAGTACAAATCAATGAGTTTTATTCACATTTCTGTAATTGTGATTTGGGTCTAAAGAGTAGTTGCGAATAACGTCTAGATGCACCCACTGCAACTCGAACATTATACATAATTGGCAGGGAAAATTATTTCAGAAGCTGTCTTAGTATTTTGTTTTTTCATCTCAAGGAAACTGGAAACTAAAACATTCATTCACTTGATGCGATTCGCTTGTTTGGTATCACCAGTTTATATTAACATCTTGAATAAGTAACATTCGTCTTAATATTAAATACTTGCAAACAGTTTTCCTTATTAATACTTGCATTGACACCAGCTCTAATACCTAATAACACAAATGGAGAGACAACATAATACTGTTTCCTGATGTTCGTGTTTGGAAACCAAATTTCATATGCGAATAACATACAGTTTCAGATCACAAAAACAAACCGTGCAAGGAAATATTTCGCACTGGCCGAAAAATAGGTCTCAGAGTCCATGAAGGTAATTAAACAAGCGAATCATTGCAGTACAAATTCGATTCCAGTTTGTGATAACATTAGACAAGAAACAGTTGTGATGACACTGTGAATCCAGGAACAAAAAGGGCCGACAGTAGCGTGTCAAATACATGACTCTTAAGATAAACCGTCATTCATTCAATAAAAATCAAAGAGACGAAAGGTATCATTTACTCATAACGATTACAGTATAACTGCTGGTGATCAATAATGGTGACAAACTCCTGATGAATGAGATTTTCAGTTTTCGGACAGTGTACGACAAAGAGGAACTAAAGTACTAAGAATAGGTTACCCTAGGTAAGCGTGGCACGGGATTTCTACGTAATAGTTCTCAGCTGGACCGTTTTGCTCGTAGTTTATGTCTCGGTTATTTCGCGCTGACGAGCGCTCCAGGCCATCACAACATTCAAATGGTTTAGATGCCTCCAAGCACTATGGGACTTAACATCTGAGGTCATCAGTCCCCTACAACTTAGAACTACTTAAACCTAACTAACCTAAAGACATCACACTCTTCCATGCCCGAGGCAGGATTAGAACCTGCGACCGTAGCGGTCGTGCGGTTCCAGACTGAAGCGCCTAGAACCGCTCGGTCACAGCGGCCGGAATCACAACATTCATTCGTTGATTATCAGTAGTAACTATAGTCCGCCCCGGTAGCTGAGTGGTCAGCGCCACAGACTGTCAATCCAAAGGGCCCGGGTTCGTTTCCCGGCTGGGTCGGAGATTTTCTCCACTCAGGGGCTGGGTGTTGTGTTGTCCTAATCATCATCATTTCATCCCCATCGACGCGCAAGTCGCCGAAGTGGCGTCAAATCGAAAGACTTGCACCAGGCGAACGGTCTACCCGACGGGAGGCCCTCGTCACACGACATTATTATTATATTAGTAGTAACTATTAAAAGAGACTGCCGTTTTAAATATTGCGTCACTTATGTCTGGAACTGACACAGTGGATAACTCTAACTGGAATTTCATTTCATCCTGGAGACTACTGAAAAGGCTTGATAATGCTATCAAAGTACTCATTGCGCACATCAACTTGTCGTTGAAACCGGAATATCGACGTGTTCATTATAAGTGATTCCACCGAAGTGTACACCTTTCTGTTAACCCTACGATGTATACTTTTGCTGACAGGTGAAATATTATATTGACCCGTCGCAAAAGTGCTCTATTTTTATCGCACATCAAATGGGAAGCATAAACAGAAGCAAGGAAATTAATAAAATATATCCCTCGATACGTAAGCAATTGCTGGTGATAGCTTTCTGCGAAGTGCTTTGATATGCTTAGCTTGCCGCGAAATTATCGGCAGATCGTGAAGTATTTAGAGCGTTAACGAAGTTTCTTTTCCTTGAAATCATCACATTAAAGAATGTGTTTGTGGCATACGTGCTTTCCCAAGTTGCTGATGGTGCTTCGATTTTTTATGCTTTGAATGTTTTTATGAGAGATATCAACCTGGGTTATACATTAGTTCTCTCGAAGTAGAAAAGTTAAAATCAAATAAAAAACTAATGGGCAAGTATTTATGTATTTTTCAGTTATTGGCTCAAATGGCTCTGAGCACTATGGCACTTAACATCTATGGTCATCAGTCCCCTAGAACTAAGAACTACTTAAACCTAACTAACCTAAGGACATCACACAACACCCAGTCATCACGAGGCAGAGAAAATCCCTAACCCCGCCGGGAATCGAACCCGGGAACCCGGGCGTGGAAAGCGGGAACGCTACCGCACGACCACGAGCTGCGGACTCAGTTATTGTTAGTTACGTAAGGTTATATAATATTTGTGGTGGTGAAATGTAATTGTAATAGTATTCTAAATGATTTTTATTTTGTAATTAAGTCCACTGTATTTCTCGAAGTCACAAAAATACTAATGTCATTAATCTCATATACTTCTGCGACAGTAAAAGGAAAAAAAGTAACACCATAATATGAAATGTGAACACGAAGCACAAATATTCGAACCTGTGCTGTTAGCATAATTTAGGTTCTATCTCAAATGTTTAATTTATTTTATCAACTTAATTTCATCTAAATTTGTTGCCTTACCAATGCGTAAGTTATTCACGTTGTTCCACAGTGATGTAAAAAGAGTGAGGTGTCTTCTCTTCTGGGCTGGAAACTCTTACTGTTGCAGATGCAGACTGAGAACCTATGTGGCGTCGTTAGACGCAGTAGAGTGTTCAAGATCATTCCATTTGCTACTGATAATACAAGCCTTCTGTGACGGCTGGTGGCTAAGTGATCTGGAGAGGAATCCGCTGAATCCAGTAGCAGACTCAAGGGTGCCGGGGATGCTGTATGAGCTCAGAGTGGAATTCGCTGACACACTGGTGCCGCAGTTTGCCATCTGCTCGCGAGGTAGGCACGCCCCGGTGGTAGCCCTGACTGGAGACAACGATGGCTGCGATGTGTGTTCGATTCACACGCAGTTTCGTGTAGTACTCAATCCCTCACAGAACACTACCCCAGTTGGCCCATCAAGTCGACTACGATGCTGGATGCTGTGATGTCGTGCTGAATGCTCAACCTGGCCCGCCGGTATGGTAGGCCGTCAGACTCGTGAAACACTGGACTCTTAGGGCAGCTTCTGCCCTGGACCAGAGCTGTCTTGGTAGACTTCTGGACAGCCCATCAGTGTTGGCTGCTGTGCTGACTCCAGTACTGGACGCTGGACCTCAACATCCGTCGCTACAGATCGCTGATCTCCTCGTAAAGCACCAAGTTCGAGACCAGCACACTAGAATAATCTAACGCATAAGATGTTTCCACACCATAACCAGAGAATGAAGTGCGAATGACATGAACGCCATGGGCCCAACTGGTCGAGTGCTCTAGGCTAGTGGGGGTGGAGCATTCATGTCGTCACGGACAGGGCATGCTGTTCGACGTCAAGCGTAATGACCGAATCGGTTCTGCTGTTCTCGAGTCGTCAGCGTTCTTCAGTCGCGCTACATTAACTTAACGAATTTGTTACAGCGTCTTTACTGCTCAGTCAAACCCCTGCTAGGGGATGTTGCATACTGCCTAGTGTCTATTGTATGAAGTTACGAAGCCAGCTCGGTCTGTGTGCTTCTAACGATTTTTTGCTTATCTCGCTTGCAGTCTCGCTCAACAGCGTCGAGCTTGCTGTCTTCCTGACCGAGTACCGTTGTAGATTTATTTACGCTTCTGGGCACGCAGCTGTTTATACTGCCGCGTGGCTGAGTAACGCCGGCTTTCGCACTCTCCTTTTTCCTTACTAATGTACCGCGTATCGTCCCCCTCCACTTCAATAAAATTCACTCCGAATTTTAACTTTTTCTCTCTCTTTGGTTGACTTCCTTACACATTTACGTCCACTTTGAATCTTTTGTTCATCTAAGCGTAAAGAGAATCTTGTCATAACTCAACATTATTTTTCTAATTTGCTTCTTTTACATTTTATTCTAAAATCTCTTACTTACTGGTACGAACCCATTCGAAAGGAATTTAATTGACAGTTGTTCCTTTGCACGATTTATTCTCTTTCTGAGACAAAAGTAGGCTGTATGAACAAAACACCATAACACTTATGGTTGATACACTGATTCAAACGATATTTTGTTTACATTTCTGTTGATATTTCCTCACATGCCGTAATATTTGATTCATCTGTTTCCAGTAGTATAGTGGGATCTAAAGTATCATTCAGAAAGATTAGTTTTTACGTGAGTAACACGCTAAAACGTTTCTCCGGTCAATACAACATTGGTCGAGTTCCTGTGGAAGAAAATGCAAAGTTTATCCAGAGAATAGACCTGTCTCACTTCCCTAGCGCCCCAGTGTGAGATATGATGGGAGCTGACTTTAGACTGACTGACTACGTCAGCTAATGAAGACTGGAGATGGTCCGGGGCTTGACTGCACTCTGATAGCTTGCTAACCAGAACCTTCGGAACACCGACTATAGAAAAATTTGCTGCAAATGAGTGAGCGTGGTGGATGTGGTACCTGACCTAGTGGGAATCAACCATACAAAGCTGAAAAAGGCATCAACAACAATTGGAACGTAACGATGACCCACCTGGGTCTGGGCCAGAGGCCACAGGTAATCTACAAACATACTGTGCACAGGCTGTTTGACCCGGTATGAATAAAGCTCCACAGCCTGGCTGTTAGGGTTTGGAGTAGCTACAATACATTCCCCACAGCCCTTGGCTATCTTACGAACACCCTCATTAACATCCCCAGTAACATCACCAATGTCAACTGGACCCCAAGTCCCCCCCCCCCCCCCCCCCCACTCCGCTCATATGAACTATGGAAGTACTGAAACACCTGCATCTTTAATTCGGTGGTCGGGTAGATTTTATTCTTGTTATCCTGTGCAGATATTCATGATCAAATGTGTGATGTAATTTCGAGGACTATCTGGTTGCCAGTATTTTGTTGGTCGGTTAGCATCACCGAGAGAACATGTGCAGGGTAGCCAACGGTTAAACATGAGAACATGAGCAACTTAGACACAACAGAAACGCAAAATACATAGAGGACATGCTTGATAGAACACTGAGCTACAAGTAACACACATTGGGAACAGCTACCAAAATCAAAACTCTAGAACGTCCTCCAGAAACTCGTGGGGGTTAACTGTGTCAACACTCCTTACTTCAACTCTGGGGATAGTTTACCCTGTCGCAGAATGTTGCTCGACAATCTGAATGAATATTGGTCACACAGAACTTGTTAATATGCAGCTCAACCACACCACGCATCTTAGAACTGGTACCATTAGAGAGGCACACCAACTTTCTCCCTACGCACACTTAGCCACACATCACCTCCGTCTCTGCGGCAGTAAAGTACACTGGTACGGGAGTATAAAAAAGCACAGAAAAATCCTAACGTCCCTGTGCAGCCAGACATTCCAAGAATCACCAAACGTAGACTTCACTTTCATCACCCAACCCTGAAAAGCACAAGAATATTTGTTAGAAACGGCTTTAATACCGATTACTGCTGGAGACGGAAATGACAGATTAATGTTACGACAGATCGACTTAAGAAGCCAAGCCTATCAGCCAAGCCAGTTGGCTTCGAATTGTCACGCAAGGTCAGGTTGATTCGTGGCCGAAAAAGAACCAAAACTGTAATTCCTTTCCGACTGGAAGGTGTGCCGACTCACCATGTCATTCTATAACGTCCTCTGAAAGCTTTCTGTGGCGATCCAGCAGAGTTGCTGGTGTTACGGAGGAATCAATAGACTATGCTGGTGACCTGGGTATCAGTTTGAAATACACTGAGGTGACAAAAGTCACGGGACGCCTCCTGACGATGTGTCGGACCTCCTTTTGACCAGCGTAGCGTAGCGAGTCAGCGTTGCGTGGTAGTCGGAAGTCCCCTGCAGGAGCACTCAACAATGCTGCTTCTATAAGGTTTTGTGCACGAACTGACCTCTCGATGATGTCCTATAAGTGTTTGATGGGTGACCAAGTCATACGCTCGAATTGTCCAGAATGTTCAGACCAGTCGCGAGCAGTTGTGGCCAGGTGACATGGTGCATTGTCATCCGTCATCCACAAAAATTCCAACGTTGTTTGGGGACATAAAGTTCATTAATGGCTGAAAATGGCTTCCAAGTAGCCGACCATAAGCACGACCCAGTTCATTCCATGTAAACACAGCCCACACAATTACGAGGGTGAGTCAAATGAAAACCTTAAATATTGTTTTAAATATTTGTTGTGCAGAAGTGGTACAAAGCTGTGTTGCCTTTCAACATAATCTCACCCTCGCTCAATGCAAGTCCTCCAGCGGTTACAAAGTACATCAGTTCCTTTACAAAAAAATTCTTTTCGTAGTCCGCGCAACCACTCATGCACCGCATCATGCATCAGAACGGAACTTCTTTCCTCCCATTGGGTCTTTGATGGTTCTGTTCAAAACTTCTTTGGTTTTGGTGAGGAGGAATGGCGCCATTCTTTGCTCGGTCTCTGCGTTTCCGGTTGGTGGAATTGAACCCAGGTTTCGTCGCCAGTAACGATACTTGCAAGGAAGCCATCACCTTCTCGTTCAGAGCGCCGAAGAAGTTCTTCACAAGCATCAACACGTCGTTCTCTCAGTTCAGGAGTCAGCTGCTGTGGCACCCATCTTGCAGACACTTTGTGAAACTGGAGCACATCATGCACAATGTGGTGTGCTGACCCATGACTAATCTGTAAACATGCTGCGAGGTGATTCAGTGTCACTCGGCGGTTTTCCTTCACTATGGCTTCAACTGCTGCAATATTCTGTGAAGTCACAACTCGTTGTGCCTGACCTGGACGAGGAGCATCTTCCACTGAAGTCACACCATTTGCGAACTTCCTACTCCTTTCGTAGACTTGCTGCTGTGACAAACATTCGTCACCTTGCTGAACCTTCATTCGTCGATCAATTTCAATGTTTTTCACACCTTCACTACGCAAAAACCGAATAACAACAGAACGCTTTTCTTTCTGATGCAAGTCGCAAGTGGGGCGGCCATCTTTACACTGATACTGCGACGTTATGTGTGCATCTGCACTATGTTGCCACCTGCAGGCCATTCTGCACGCTGTTTGCAGCACGCTTAGCAACTTACAGGATAATGGCTCGAAATTAGGATTTGTTATTACAAATTTAAGGTTTTCATTAGGCTCACCCTCGTATGTCCAATCCTGTCACCAGCACTTACCAACCGACATCGGCACCTATCTGGCCAGGCTACTCTGTTCCAGTCGTCTAGGGTCTTATGGATATGATCAGGAGCCCAGGAGAGGCGTTGCAGGCGATTTCGAGCTCTTAGCGACGGCACTTACGTCGGTCGTCTGCTGCCATAGCCAATTAACGCCAAATTTCACCATACTTTTCAAACGGATACGTTCGTCATACGTCCTACATTGATATCTGCGGTTATTTCGCGCAGTGTTGCTTGTCTATTAGCACTGACAACTCTACGCTGCTCCCGGCTGTTACCTGAAGGCCGTCGGTCACTGTCACGTCCGTGGTGGGAGGTAAAGCCTGAAATTCCGTATTATTGGCACACTCTTGACACTGTGGATCTCGCAATATAGAATTCCCTGACGATTTCCGAAATGGAATCTCCCCTTGCGTCTAGCTCCGACTACCAGTCCGCATTCAGAGTCTGTTACTTGGCGTCGTGCGGCAAAAATCATGTGAGACACATTTTCACACGATTCACGTGAATACAAATGACAGTTTTATACCTAGTGTATGCGATACTATCACCATCTCTATATATGCACATTGCTATCTCACGGCTTTTCTCATCTCAGGATAACAGCAATATCTCAGAATGAGTTTTTCACTCTTCAGCGGAGTGTGCGCTGATTTGAAACTTCCTGGCAGATTAAAACTGTGTGCCGGACCGAGACTCGAACTCGGAACCTTTGCCTTTCGCGGGCAAGTGCTCTACCACCTGAGCTAACCAAGCACGACTCACGACCCGTCCTCACAGCTTTACTTCCTCCAGTACTTTGTCTCTTACCTTCGAAACTTCACAGAAGCTCTCCTGCAAACCTTGCAGAACTAGCACTCCTGGAAGAAATGATATTGCGGAGACATGGCTTAGCCACATCCTGGGGGATGTTTCCAGAATGAGATTCTCACTCTGCAACGGAGTGTGCGCCGATATGAACATCCTGGCAGATTAAAACTGGCGGAAGTAAAGCTGTGGGGAGGAGTCGTGAGTCGTGCTTGGGTAGATCAGTTGGTAGAGCACTTGCCCGCGAAAGGCAAGGGTCCCGAGTTCGAGTCTCGGTCCGGCACACAGTTTTAATCTGCCAGGAAGTTTCAACAGCAATATTATTTTTTGTGATGTAGCCGTACGCTAAATAAATAAATCGCTTTTGACTGCAAAATTTTACCTAGCTCGTTCGATAACGCGGTACGTCTTCACGTGACGGAGTTCTGAACTAGGCAGCTCGGTGATCACCCCTAAGTCATCACTCGTCCGCGAAGGATCCATTTTCGCCGGGGATCCGCCGTCTCCGCCGATATTAGTTACGTTAATCTGATCCATTTGTTATTTTCGAAATTTATTTTTTGGAAGCAGTACTGCATATATGAAACGACAGTATGAGTGGGGGTTTCAGTATGATCAGCTTGGTTATTTTACAATTTATTCATAGTTTATTATTACCTGAAGTTATGCGTATTGCCGCCAGTTTTACACTGAAGCACCAAAGAAACTCATACAAGCATGTGTATTCAAATGCAGAGATACGTAGACAGGCAGAATACGGCGCTGCGGTCCTCAACGCCTATATAAGACAACAAGTGTCTGGCGCAGTTGTTAGACCGGTTACTGCTGCTACAATGGCAGGTTATCAAGATTTAAGTTAGTTTGAACGTGGTGTTACAGTCGAAGCAGGAGCGGTGGGACACAGCGTCTCCGAGGTAGCGATGAAGAGCTAATTTTACCGTACGAGCATTTCACGAATGTACCGTGAATATCAAGAATTCGGTAAAACATCAAATCTACGACATCGCTGCGGCCGGAAAAAGATCCTGCAAGAACGGGACCAATGTCGACTGAAGAGAATCGTTCGACGTGAAAGAAGAACAGCCCTTCGGCAAATTGCTGCAGATTTCAAGGCTGGGGCATCGGCAAGCATCAGCTTAAAAACCGTTCAACGAAACTTCATAGATATGGGATTTCGGAGCCAAAGGCCCACTCGTGTAACATTGATGACTGCACGATACAAAGCTTTACGCCTCGCCACTGGACTGTTCATGACTGGAAACATGTTGCCTAATTGGACGAGTCTCGTTTCAAATTGTATCGAGTGGATGGACGTGTACGGGCATGGAGACAACGTCATGAATCCATGGACCCTGCATGTCAGCAGGGGACTGTTCAAGGTGGTGGTGGAGGCTCTCTAATGGGGTGGGGCGTGTGCAGTTGGGGTGATATGGGGGACCCCTGATATGTCTAGATAGACTCTGACACGTGACACGTACGTTAGCATCCTGTCTGATCACCTGCATCCATTCATGTCCGTCGTGCATTTCGACGGACTTGGGAAATTCCAGCAGGACAATGCTGCACCCCACACATCCTGAATTGCTACAGAGTGGCTCCAGGAACACTCTTCTGAGTTTAAACACTTCCGCTGGTCACCAAGCCCCCCAGACATGAACATTATTGAGCATACCTGTGATGCCTTGCAGTGTGCTGTTCAGAACAGATCTTCACCCCCTCGTACGCTTACGGATTTATGGACACCCTTGCAAGATGGTGTCAGTTCCTTCCAGCACGCCGGCCGCAATGGCATAGCGGTTCTAGGCGCTTCAGTCGCAGGATCGAATCCTGCCTCGGGCACGGATGTGTGTTACGTCCTTAGTGAGGTTTAAGTAGTTTTAAGTTCTAGGGGACTGATGACCTCAGATATTAACTCCCATAGTGCTCAGAGCCATTTGAACCATTTTGAACCTTCCAGCACTACTTCAGACATTAGTCGAGGCCATGTCACGTCGTGTTGCGGCACTTATGAATGCTGACGGGGGCCCTATCTGATATTACGGTCTGCCTTAGTTCGCGAGCAGTCTCCGGCAGTTAGAAACTTTCCCGCACTCGATGTCCGGTGTCTTCAGCATGTGTTAGCGGGTAACCTGCGTGTCTCCTCTGGTACGTATAGCAGTGAATGTAACTCTGTGCCGATGCTAAATTACGCCAGTCAGCGTGACCGACAGCTGGGGCCGCTTCAGCTTATTGTGTCTGCCAGGGCGTGGCGAGATCGCAGGCGCTGCCTGGATCCGGCATACCGTACCTGTGACTAACGGGCAGCCACGACTTTTTGTGTTCTCTCGTTGCAACAATCGCCGCCACCCGCTTTCGCTGAGGCGTCCGCTTTCCAGTTTGCTCTCTTTTCCCTTCCTTTTTCACCGAGAGGCGCCACACCCAAAGTACACCGCTGAAGGACACCACATAAAGAAATTTTACTGACAGTGCGTGGACAGTGTATACTGCATTCATCATTAGAACAAACCCGATGTAGACATTACACCATGTGTTCTTCCGCTTTTGCTGGAATGTCGCTGGACTTCGTCTACATGGAGCGGAAGTGAAGTTGTTTCGAATTCAGTCAAGTACGATAGTAAGGATACATCTTACGCTGCGCGTTAAGCCCACATGGACTGAGCGATAATACGAGACTACAGCTCTACCGGCGCATTTAACTTGCACAGGAGCGGCCAGCCAGCTGGTCCATCCAACCTGCAGTGATGTGAGCAGTTGCAGTTACGACCTAAAAAAGAAACGAGTATAGAAACAATGTAGCTTCGTATGTCTAAAGAGAAAGAAATATTCGACAAAACTTCAACAACACCACACTCCTCTTGGCGAAACATACGAAAAGGGTAACATGCTCTCGTTCATAGCTATCATTTGTACTGTATTAAAAACAATGTTGATGAATATTCCTAACTTAAAAACAGGATAGTGTTTCAGCCCGGGATATGTGTGACGCAAAAGCGTAATGTAGGGATTTCAGTTACAGGTAAATATTGCAGCCACTGACGGTATCAACTTACCATTAATCGCCTGGTAATCTCTCAATTCCTTCCACATCGAAATCCGAGAAAAACATTTCACTACTGGAACTGTCATCTGCTACATTGATAACGAGTCGATGAACAACAGAATCCAAGAAGCCAACCAAGCGCGACACTTTCATGACGCGTCGTTCTGTATCCTGCCAGCGTTCGACGGTGATGTGTAATAAAGCTTTGTGTATAAGTTCCTTTACGTCTGGCAGTTTAAATCGTCTTGTTACTTCTAGTGACAAATCCCTTAATTTGACTGCAGCTCCGTTGGCTTCATACTGCGGTGGTGCGGTGGCAGCAGTAAAAATGCAGCACGCTTCTGAATGGTGAGCTGAATGCCGTGAAAATGACTGTTCTCCGTGCTTCCACGACGCACGGCACTGCGGCTCGTGTGAAACCACATCTGTGCTGTTATGCACAGAATGTTGGACGTTCTCCAAATGAAGAGGATTTAATTTTTAGTGTTTTCTTACTTTATACAGCCTTTATTAACAATTTTTTATAACATATCGATGATTAAGAATTTATATTTGCAGTGAAAACTGGAATTTTGCGTGCGATGTATAACTGGAAACAAGGAGACGTGCGTTTTCAATTAAAATAATCGTTACATATGAGTTAAGTAGCATATATTTGATGAATTTACCATGTAGAAGATGTATGGATTCCATGTTTAACGAAAAAAGAACAACCAACGCTATATTTGAACCGACGATAGAGATATTAATTCGGGATTACCATTCTATTACGCTACTTGTTCAGCTATGTATCCTGTCTACAAAAATTCCGCAACTTTCGCAAATACAGTCCCTCAGGAAAGTTAAAAGGTGATTTTCTCTGGAAACTTGTGAAGAACGCTAAGAATGAACTGTTTCTCAACACGTTTGACGGTGGTCCACGCGCGTTTTACTATGAACCAGGAAGCACGGTCAGACACTACGTATTAATAGCGTGACAATCACAGCACAACAGTACAGAGACTGCGACAGTACACGATTTTTTAAATAAAGACTACATTCCTGAAAGAAAAAAGTTGATGGCTGTCATGCATTAGAATACCTTAGAGTTCCATTTACCGTAACATAGTAATAAGATATTTAAAAAACAAGTAGGACCTACTCCCAAGAACATGACAACACCGATGAACACGTGCTACGGCTGCTGACCAGTCATCGTGTTTGTGTTTGTTTACTTCAGGTTTATTCTTATGATGAACAAAATGTAATAGCAAGTGAGCACGCTTAACAACTTTAATGCTGATGATCTGTCAATCCTCATTATTCATTAGTACTGCCACGAATTGTGGTGCGTGCAGTTCTTTGGCAGTTAGCGTCAATGGCAGTCGTGCTGCAGGCCGGTAGTTCAAACCCAATCACCATCACTTATTTGTTATCTAATACACATAATATTCAGAAAGTTTTCGAACTTCCTGATGTTTGTTATGTTTGTACATTCTGAAATATTCAGTGTCTTTATAAATAGCAGTATGCTCCATTCAGCAGCTCAATATTATTCTGGCTGTACGTTGGTGATCGTAGTTAATTTGCTTTTAATGCTAAATATTGATTGTACTTCATTGACGATCGTGTTGAAGTCTGTTCAGAGTACAAGCCTCCACCTGAGCCCAGGAAGAATAAAAACTTGGAGCACCTAATTAACTGGGGAAGGGCGTGGGTGGGGGGGGGGGGGGGGGGGGTGCTGTAGCCCATTCCAGTTCAAAGAAACTAATAGGAGCCACAGGTTCTCCTACTCCTCGACACATTCCTCATGTGAGAATTTGTATGCTCGTGCGACCAATAATTCATTAGCACTTCTGTACCAAATATGTTTCTTGCAAAAACTACTACAGGGAGACACCAAACTTTTCCTGGAACAACGTACAAGAAAGACCTTTCCTTGTTCTGAACGACGCAGTAACATTTTCTCCAGCACTATCACTGTATGACGAGAACGCCATTACAAAACTTCACACGGACGCTAGCGGTTTTGCGATAACGATAATTCTAGTACAAATTCAGGAAGGTGCTGGAAAGGCGATAGCTAATGCTTCCGGGGCACTCTCCCCAAGTCCGAGATGAAGTGATCTACAACCGAGGTAGATTGCTTTGCTGTTGTTTTTTGCCATAAACAGCATTTATTCGGTAAACGATTCACCGCCTTTCCCTATGCTGTATGACTAGCCTCGAAGATCTGTCCGGTCGACTGGAAAGATGGGCACCCAGGCTGCAAGAGTATGACATACAGTGGTATGCAAAGCAATTGCGAAAACGGACGCTGCCTCCATTCCAAGCGATCCTTCAGCCGAGCAGAGCAGCATGGGCAAAATCTCAGTCATCGCTGCAGTAAATGAAAGTGCTGCTGAAAACAGACCAAGCTCCACAACTGCTGAAAACATGGGAGCGTTGAAAAACGAGGAAGCTAAAAAGAAGTCTTTCAGTCGATAAACAGAACATTGCGTTAGAACTATGATCTGGTGGGGCGGAAATGGACATCGCAGGTTAGTTACAGTTTGTGATCCTGAAGTATTTCTACGATGCTTCAACATCCGATCACCTGGGGTTCAAGAAGATTCTAGGCAGAATCAAATATACCTATCACTGGCCAGGTCTCTACCGATCCGTCAAACACCCTGTGAGCCACTGTAAGGAATGCCAGTGATGGCACAGTTACCTCTGGAGCATCTGGTACCAATTCTGTTCTAAACAGCGCCATTCCATCGAAATAGAATAGACCCCATTGGGAGGCTTCCAAACCCGACAAATGAGAATCCTCCACTGATTATCTCAACTGTTACGCCTTCACCAAAGCCGTGCCGACTGCCAAAGCTTTGAAATTTCCAAGGTTCCTTGTAGAAGACGTCGTTCTGAAGGAAAGTGACTCTGGTCGTTGAAAACTTTTCCGGTTGAGACTAGTATCAGAGATAACTCTACATTGCGGCATCACCAAAAGATAGGGACTGCCTGGCACTCGCAGACGAATGACCTCGCTGAAAACTTTAATAAAATGCTGGGAGAGATGCTCTCAGCTTACGTTGACGTTGAACACTGAGATTTACAAACAATACTGCCTTTTGTGATATCCGTATTGTAGTTAGTCTAGGGTGCACACAATGGAGAGATGGAAGAAGCGTTCTTGTATTCAGACTACTACTACTACTACTACTACGTGATCAGGCCCAGTGGACCGCATGCATTTACCAGTTTCCTCCTCCACTGTATTCTGTCAATTGCTGCTATCCGCCATCCGTCCACATCTATTGACATTTGTTTTAAATCTCCATGGAGTCCATCCCTCCAACGCTTCTTGGGTCTCCCTCGCGGTCTCTTTCCTGCAGGTGTGAAATCCAGGAGCTTCCGAGGCCATCTGAGATCCTCCATCCGGGCCACATGGCCGGCCCACTGCATTCGTTTGGTTTTGACAGTTCCTGCTATGTTGGGCTGCTTGTATAGTTCCTCAAACTCTTGGTTGTATCTGATCCTCCATTCCCCTGTATCCGCATCCAGAACCGGACCGAAGATCTTCCGAAGCACTTTTCTCTCAAAGACAAGGAGCTTATGGAAGTCCTGTTTCCGGATACTCCATGTCTCACAGCCATATAGAACAACAGGCTGAATCAGGGCTTTGTACAGCCGAATCTTGAACTGTCTGGAGAGAGATTTGGACCGAAGCAGTTGTGCTAGGCTGTGGTAAGATCGGTTTCCTGCTTGTATTCTGGCATTGATCTCTGCTTCACATGACGAGTTCTCAGTGAAAAGTGCCCTTAGGTATTCTAATTCTTGCACTCCTTTGTAGGAATGGTCCCCAACCTGCAGTGATTGTAGATGGTCAGCAGTCTGACAATGACCACGCGTCATAACGAGGTACTCTGTCTTAGCTTCGTTTGTGTTTAGCCCAGATTTGTTGGCAGCCTCCTTTAGTGCTTTGGTCATTTGCTCCAACTCCTCTTCCGACCTAGAGAGTAAACAGATGTCGTCTGCATAGGCTAAGTATGCCAGTCTCTTTCCTTCGATTTCAATCCCTTCGTTCTCTTGGAAGGTCTCGCGTACGATCTTCTCGAGGGCAAAGTTGAACAGGATAGGGGACAACCCATCTCCTTGCCTGAGTCCTGTCACAATTTCAAATTCCTCAGTTACGCAATTTCCCATCTTCACCTTTGCATGTGTTTCGTTCAGACAGATCTTTATCAGATTGATGAGTTTCTCTGCTATGCCAAACTCCCTTAAACAGTTGAGCAGGCTCTTGCTATGTATAGGCCTTCTTAAAATCAACGAATAAAATATGCAAATCTTTACCATATTCACCCAGTTTCTCAGTGAGCTGCCGGAGACTGAAGATGTGATCTACTGTTGACCGTCCCGGCCGGAAACCTCCTTGGTACTCCCCAATCACCGATTCTGCCACTGGCTGAATTCGATGTATGAGGCAATTGGACAGGATCTTATAGCAGACGTTAAGCAGGGCGATTCCTCGATAGTCGTCACATTTCAGTTTGTCGCCTTTCTTATGTATTGGACAAATTAGAGCTGTTTTCCATTATCCTGGTTGTTCTTCTTTGGTCCATATTGCCTGTATCAGTCGGTGCATTTTTCTGCAAGTTTCTCTCCTCCTAGTTACCAGAATGGCGAGGATTCCCCCACCGTGGAGGTTGTGAGTTCGACGATTTGCCAAGGGCTGTAGACGTGGCCTGAGGATGAATGCAGCAATACAGACGCTGTGCATGTAAACCCCTCATTGCTCCAAGAGACTACGGCAGTGGCATGCCCTTATCTAGCAGTAACTGCTTCCCAGTAGTGCCATAGGCATGTAAGGTCTACTATATACGTCGGTAGCGCTGTTTCATATACGGCCGCTTACGTTGTCGCTTCTATGCTTACGAGGCGGCCGTGTTCCGCCTAGGTGAGGCGTGTGTTGGGCGCTGGCGGTTGCCCTGCGGCTTGGTGTGTAGGAGTGCATCAGCTCCACACTCACCCCATCTGGTGGCGGCCTGTAGCAGGAAGAACGTAGGCGCCCTCGCGGCTGCAGCCATCAATAGCACACAACGATTCGAAGCTCAGGTGTGGTGACGTCACAGCCTCGCCAGATGGCCGTCTTTAAAACAAGAACAAAAGTATGAAAGTACAATGAAATGAATACTTCTAGCTGGATACAGACGTTGATATACATCAACGGGGACAATTGAAAATGTGTGTCCCTAGCGGAACTCGAACCCGGGATGTACTGCTTACATGGCATACACCAGAGTCCCCATGTTGACCATAGGGTCGTCTCACAAACCGCTTGTATTTCGAATCGTGTTTAAGTTCATAAATTAAATAATTCTGTAGATCACACAGGCCACTGTCAGGCAACTTTGTGCCAGAGACAAGTGCCCGCAGTTGCTCTGCCCTCTGTGTCCTCAGTGGCTCAGATGGATTAAGCGATCGACCTCATCTAGGCTTTTCCGTACATTTTTTAATCAATGTAAAACTGCATCATATGTAAATAATTCAACATTGGGCTGGGTTGTTTGGAGGAAGAGACCAAACAGCGAGGCCATTGGTCTCATCGGTTTAGTGAAAGACGGGGACGGAAGTCGGCCGCGCCCTTTCAGAGGAACCATCCCGGCATTTAGGAGCGATTTAGGGAAACCACGGAAAACCTAAATCAGGCTGGCCGGACGCGGGATTGAACCTCGCTCAATAATTCAACCTTGCAATACAGTTTTCAATGAGGACATAATGCTTGAGTGATTATGAGATTAGATGGTTGCTGTAGTTAATTTTATATTGATGACCACCTTCTTTCACTTGTTTTCAATACAACATTCTTTTTCCTGTGTAACATTTCTGCATGTGGGAACAGTTTCTGGAGCTACGAGTGGGGTGGCCTCTGAACTGCGTTCTGACACAGGTGGACCTTTATAACGTTCTTTTGGCAAGGGACCTCTGAGTGCGAGACAGTGAGTCTGGCTCTCACTGGATCATTCCTAAGCCGCTTACAGCGGAAAGAAGTGGACCTTTGATCCCAGTTTTGGCGAAATTCGGTCCGCACAATAGCTTATTCGAGCAAGAGGGCAGCACGAGGTGAACCACCCCCATAAGCCACAGCAAAAGTGCAGTGGGAGGCAGCTGGCCTCAGGAGCAAGCAAACATTCTGCTGGAAGGCAGCAGGGCGCCATTCCTAGTCAAAGCAATGTAGCCTCGAGAATACTGCACGGAATTCAGAGTTTTCCATGGGAACGTAGACCCTTAAAATCATCACTCCCTGTTTCCCCAAATCTTAGGAGCAACGTGCCAACAAACGCCTCATCTTGAGAATGGGACCAGTCAGACGCTGCTTCTTTCCTGCAAAAGTTGCTGATTGGTTACTCCACAATTACAGTTCTGGTGGCTGGGTGGAAGGGGGGGGGGGTGCAAAAGTTCATTATAATTAGCTGTAATTGGATGATTGTTTCAGGGCTGCCATATGCTTGGCCTTGAGGGAGGGACATGAGCACTGCTCCAAGTTGAGATGGGAAGCCAGAGCAGCGAGTACTAAGCAGTCTTATTCCAGGATGGCAAGCAACTTGGCCATTCGTGTCGTGATTCTTAAAGTTTTTCTTTTAGAACGGCATCTGCTACAATGCAATGCAGTGCAGAGCCTGTGAGCTGTCCTGGCCACGCCTGATGCAACACCCCGGCGGAGCTCAGAGACATCACGCACGCAGCGATCCAATGGCGGTGAGACGGCGTTGCAGTGCGAGAGGCTGGCGCAGAAGTCTGGAAAGATTGCAGAGGGATTTTTTGATAGGATTTCTTAATTCACTGGGATACCTAGTATCTATGCAGTGCGTAAGTTCAAATGGTTCAAATGGCTCTGAGCACTATGGGACTTAACTTCTCAGGTCACCAGTCCCCTAGAACTTAGAACTACTTAAACCTAACTGACCTAAGGACATCACACACATCCATGCCTGAGGCAGGATTCGAACCTGCGACCATAGCATCCCAGCTGTGGGTGTTCTCCTCTGATTTTGGTTCATACTCAGTTGTCAATTTATAAACGTTGTTTTTGTACCATTTGTTTAACGACTGCGATTTGGATTTTATTCTCCAGCAACTTCCGCTGGTTGCGACACTGTATTATTCAGAATTAATTAATTTTAGTTTCAATGTCAAATCATTAATTTGACTTACTGTCTTATTAAATAAATTACCATTCGGTAGTGGAAGGAAACCTTTTACCTGCCAGTTTGGCCGAGAGCGCTAGTGCGCTAATTCCTGGACTGGGGTAGGCACGACGGCGTGGGTCGAGTCCACCAGTCGGAGTAACGGCGAGGGCCGGTGTGCCGGCAGCCTGGACGGGGATTTTAGGCGGTTTTGCACATCCCCCTAAGTGAATCCCGAGCTGGTCCCCACGTCCCGCCTCAGTTACACGGCTTGCAGGCATTGGCAACATCTTCGCACTATTTCATGATTTACACTACATGCAGACAGTTGGGGTACATTGATTCTGTCCTGGGGGATACGGGGTGGCGGCAGGAATGGCATCCAGCCAGCACTTCGCATTAAGTATGCTAAACCCGATTTTAACAGTACCGACCCTGCCCAAACTGTGGGACAAAGGCTCAAGCACAAAAAGAAGAAGAAGTGGAAGGGAAACCTTTTTACATTGATTGCAACAGGTCCTTTCAACATAAGCTAGTGGTTATGGCCATGATTAAACCTAGTGAGATACCAGGCATTTCCTTTATGCATGTAATTGTTGCACTGAGATGATTGCTAGTTTCATGGGGGCTCCATGCAACTCTTTATCTGGCATGCCAGAAAAAAACAGGAAAAAAACAGAGATTACGTTGTCAGCCCAGGAAGCAGTCGTGGAGCTGATGTTTAGTTCGAAAACGACCAGCTTCTTGGAATCCTCCTCGGTAAGTTGCCGCTCATCGCCCCCTATGGCTTTCATTTACTGATTCATTGCGAGCAGTTTCTAGGCGCATCAAATATTGACATTTCCATTTGTAATCAAGTAGGTCAGTAGGTCATTGTCCTCAGATAATGTACTGGGTTCTTGTCTTAGGCAATAAACAAACTAAAATGTTCCTAGATTGGGTCTTAACGACTAGCCCTGGTAAAAGTTCACGATGGTTTTTTATTCCTTTCAGTAGGGCACACCAGGAACAAAAATTGCACAGAAACTTCTTTCTCTCCTCCTGCAGGGTGACGTATACACTGACAATATGCACTCTGGGTAGCGCCCAAAAGTTGCACAGAAAATAAACAATGTACATGGATAGTACTATAAACGAAACTCCACCTCGGATCGTCGTCTACTTCGCTGGCACGCCAGCGAGGGCTCTGAGGACTGGAGTGAAACCAGCGCATGAGGTGGGCAGCCCTCGCCGACAGGAACTGCACTCTGTGCTCGTTGCGTCTGCTTAAATATCTGTTCTTCCGGGAAGAGATGTGCTGCACTCCCGGCACACGTGACCAGCAGGGGCGTGGCTAGGCGGCACTGCCTGCCCGAGTACGAACGCTCAGTGTGGGCAGTCTGTGGTCGAACCGTGCGCCATGGTCAAGGGGAAAGCAGGGTAGGGACCACCCGTGCTGCAGTACCGACCTCTTGTGTCCCTTCGAACATACTCCAATGCTACAATCCCATCAGTTTAGTTACACTGTAGACGTACACTGATGAGCCAAGATCTGATGACCACCTAATTAATAGCTTCTCCGTCCTTCTTTGAAACGAAATACTTCACTGATTCTGCGTATAATGGGTCCTACAGTTTGTTGGTAGGTCTGTGGAGGTATGTGGCATTAGATGTCTACGCACAGGTCTTGTAATTCGCGTATGTAACAGGCAGCTGCTTTGGCCTACACGGTAATGGCGAACGATAGCGACCCAGGTAGACTGCATAGAATTTACATCAGGCAGGCCCAGACATCGATGCGAATTCAGTATAATGCTCTACAAACCACTGCTGCCCATTTCTGGTTCCGAGATGCGAAAAATTATACTCCTGAAAGATGACACTGCTGTCGGAACAGACGTCAGGTTTGAATCGATGAAGCGCGTAATAGTGCTCCCATCAGCCTACGTCCGTGACGCGCTGCATTCGTTCGTGGGGACGACCATCGGCTTGGTGAAGCAAAAATGTGATTCACCCGAAGACGGACGAATCCCGATGGTCCAGTGCCAACTGCAACCGTAATTGACAATGCCATCGGGTCAACGTGATCACAGAGGGGTGGTCTGCTGCGGTGCTCTATGTTCCACAATGTACATTGAACGGGGTGCTCCGAAACACTTGTGCGTGAACCGGCATTGAGCTCTTTCGGCAGAGAAGCCAATGATCACCGTCTATCCTACTTTACAGAGCAGACAAGCCTCCGAACCCAACGTTCTGGGAACAGTCGTGGACGTCCAACCATTTAGCGGCTCGTGGTAGTCTCACTGCCCTCCTACCTCTTTCTGTAGCTGCTCACGGCAGTAACACGTGAACACTAGACCAGCTTAGCAATTTTCTAGCTACTCGAGCACAGGCTCTGCGTAATGATAATCTTTCCTTTGTCAAAGTAGCTTATCCCATCGGATTTCCCCATTTGCAGCCCACGTCTTCCATAGGGTGATGCCCCGTCCATTTCTGCTCAGGTGACATACTTTTGTTACCGCGTAACGCTTCCGAAACGCCATCAGGCGGTATCCAACGTCGCGGCTGGCAGTGGTCATAACGTTCTGGCTTACCAGTGAGTACTCTTGGGTAGTACTTTCTAATAGTGACATCGTCGTGCTCAATAACAGAAAACAGCTTCCTTTATGCAATAACGAAAATTTGGAATCAATTTGGACTTTCACGGGGAAACTAACTACCAAGTTTTGTAAAGGTGGCTATGAGAAATCACGTAGCTGTTTTTTTTGTAATACTATTTACTATAGTTATTTAAATGTATATAGCTATGTGAATTTGACCACCTAGGAAATTAGAAATCTAGCAGGGACAAAACTGTCTCCGAATTATTCCCTGTTACCGTAATCGTAGCGAATCGTCTCTTTTCGAATCAAGTCTGCTTCGTCTGTTCGTCCGGAAATTCCTTTTGCCAGTTGCATTTGAGCCTGGAACACAATACAATCTTCTACTAAATTAGGTAGCCTGGGAAAGAGAGTAGAATGTTACGTTTCACCTCTCAAACTGATTATCGTCGCCATCACTATCCATCGGCAGATTGAGTACGGCGTGGCTCACAGTCTAGTCGCTCTGAAAGCAGTGACTTTATTTTGTTCCCTCTGGGAGCAGCTGGCATCCTCTCAGCGCTGCTAAATAAATATTTACAGGTATCACAAAAATAGCGCACGATGTTACTACCACGTATTAATTTTTTTCGGTTATCAGGAACCGATATTTGTTCACATATTTCAAGCACAATATTTAACTTCTCGCCTCTGTCAAAACTGACATTTTCAGTAATCTGAAGGGTGATCACAGAGTTGTTACTATTCTGCATAAAGCTCGAATTTCGAGTTTCTTCACTACAGGACAGAGACACCCCTGTTTCAGCGCTCGTATTTTCTACATTTAATGGACGATAATACGACAGTTCTACTGTACTGCGAAAATACCGATGACACTGCAGCTGACAATTTAGAATTGAGTGCAGTTTTCATTTGCTGGACACGCCGCGTTTAGTAAACAAGAAAACTGGGTGTATGGCAATTAAACGTGCCTCTGTATCTTCGGGCTCTGTACTACAATGACTTTTCAGTTTGTGCACCCAGAACAAAACAAACGGAATTGTTGGAAACTTCTCACCTCCCAGCATTCATGTTGCATCTTTGAATTGCTCTAAAGTGTCACGAGTTATTTTGCAATCTTTCTGTCGCCAACAGTCAGTTTTTCAGACGTCTCTCTTCAGAAGCATTTCCATGACTTTATCGAATTGCCTAACTACAGACTGTAGTATTCTAAACAAGCTGCCCAACATAGGGTGCGTTACTTGCTCCAAGTTTGACTGCATCGAATTTACGTCACTGCCGGCCGCGGTAGCCGTGCGGTTCTGGCGCTGCAGTCCGCAACAGCGGGGCTGCTACGCTCGCAGGTTCGAATCCTGCCTCGGGCATGGGTATGTGTGATGTCCTTAGGTTAGTTAGGTTTAAGTAGTTCTAAGTTCTAGGGGACTGATGACCTAAGATGTTGAGTCCCATAGTGCTCAGAGCCATTTGAACCATTTGAATTCACGTCACTAGTTTTCTTCACGAGACGGGCTGTATCTCCGCAGCTTGTCGGGGGAATGAACCTATGCAACCGCATTTATCTAATAAACGTAATCGGACATGTGTTTCAGGACTGCGTTCAAAACGTGAGTAATGCATGAGCAGTGCTGAAAGCATGCAGTTCCTTTCATACATTAGCGCCTCGGTCGTTGACAAATGAAATCTTATTGAAACTCAAGGGATTTACTCCTAACAATTTGAATAATGTAACATCAATGTAGTTCTTAATATATGGCGTTTATAAATAAATATTGGGGTTTTAACGCTTTATAATATTTATTATATTAAACTTGCAGTTATAAATGATATGTCGAATGAAAGACCAACTCAAACAGTTTTGCCAAGGACCTTATAAATGTTCAATGTGAGCACCATTTGTGACACGGCACACATCAAGTCTATAGCCGAGTTCTTCCCAAACGTTGATAAGTGTGTCTTCAGTGATTATAGCAACGGCTGCTTCAATCCGGTTTCTTAATTCAGGGAGGTCTGCTGGTAGCCGAGGCACGTACACAAGATCCTTGACGAAGTCTCATAGGAAAACATCGCATGGTGTTAGGTCGGGTGAACGTGGATGTCATGCAAAGCAAGACCTGTCATTGGGCCCCTTGCGTTTGGGAAGAACTCGGCTATAGACTTGATGTATGTCGTGTGACAAATGGTGCTCACATTGAACATTTATAAGGTTCTTGGTAAAACTGTTTGAGTTGCTCTTTCATTTGACATATCATTTGTAACTGTAATTTTAATCTAAGAAATATTATAAAGCGTTAAAACCCCTATGTTAATTTATAAACACTCTGTACATTCCCTAGAATTTTTTCTTCTCATAAAAGTGAGTTGTCACTAGTATCGTATTTCGCACTGCTTAATCTTGATAAACAAAGTGTGAAATGATAGATATGTATCACATTTTTCGATAAGTATCGGTCCATATACCTGCTGCAGGTCGACGTGCATTCACGCCCATGGCGTCGATAATGCTGGGTATCGTACTTGTCTTTCAGAGTTTCTTTTGCTGTCGAAGGATGGGGCAAAATGTTGGAGACGTTCACATGTCCCAATTCTGAAGCGACGTTTACAAGATTCTGACATGAAGCATGAAATCATGAACTGAGATCTCTAGCACATACTGCTACGCATCTTCTTTAATTGTCGTAGTTTCTACTGGAAGTCGTAATGCTTCAGAACGTACACTTTGTTGTGTTCTGGAGGCGCGTGCCCTGAGACGTGTGTTGGCGGACCAGTAAGACAGGAGAGCAGACCACTTGCCACAGTACATGTAGCCGACACCCTTCTCAGTCAGTGATGAAAATCTCTGCCCAACATTGTTATTACCATCGTTTTTCACACTCGGGATAAATTATTTCGAATGGAGAGTCGGTTTCGCACTCTTCTTCACCTCACGCTCACGCGCCGTGACCCTATAGCGGGTGACCGAGCGGCGGTCGGGTAACTGCAGTAGACGTCCGATCAGTCCGAGCGTGAGACGGTCGAACCAGCCTTACGGAAGCAGAGTGCGGGGTCTCCCCCAGTCCAGAGCGGCTGTATTGACATCTGCCGGACATACGAGGAACTACATGCACTGAGCAATTCGAGAGAACGTAAATGTCAGATGCAGACCTCCAACTCATACGTCCATATTTCAGTTCTGGCATGTCGTCTCACTTGGCAACGAACAAAAAAGGGACTGTCCTGAGAAATAAGATTTGTAACGCCCACATGCCACAGTCGGGTTGTCGAAGAAGACATCAAAGGCGATGGCCAAGGGGAAGACCGTGGCTGAGATGCATTGACAGACCAAAGAGCTAGTGTGTGATATGGGACTAGCTGGAGAAGACTACATGGACGAGTAAGAGGGAGGCGAGCGATTGGCGAGGACATAAACCGACTGCGTTCGTATGGCAACCTAGTGAGAAGTAAGTACATGCCACGTCAAGGCGGTGGTGGACAGTACATTAACACCTGAACTGCACCATTCACAGGGAAACAATTGTTGTCAGTAAACATCTGTAGTATGTATAGATGATTTGCTTCTGGCTACGGTTTGTACTTCGCTAGCCTAGCATGGCTAAATTAGCAACTAACGAACCCTCAGTCAAACTTACTCCATCAGTCCCGAATTTATCCACACTAGCAGACACCGCACTCGTGGTCTATATCTCGTACATGAACGTTACTTCTATATGTGTAACATTACGATGCATCCAGTAAATAGTACTCCTCCAGCGGTTCTACTACACACACACGAACACGGTCTCTCTCTCTCTCTCTCTCTCTCTCTCTCTCTCTCTCTCTCTCATACACACACACACACACACACATACACATACACATACACACACACACACACACACACACACACACAGAAATGCAAAAGTTGTCGCATGTATTAGCATCCCGGCCCTCACCTAAAGTATTTCCTGGTTCCTTGTGGTACGTGCCGATCGAGCCTTAATGATTTTACATTCATTTTAATGGAACGTGCTCGCCAGCCACTGTGGCAGAGCGGTTCTAGGCGCTTAGTCGGGAACCGCGCTGCTGCTACGGTCGCAGGATCGAATCCTGCCTCGGGAATGGATGTGTGTGATGTCCTTAGGTTAGTTAGGTTTAAGTAGTTCTAAGTCTAGGGGACTGATGACCTCAGAAGTTAAGTCCCACAGTGCTTAGACCCACTTGAACCATTTGGATTGACCTCCATGATGGACGATCCTTCGACATGTATTTGATTGTATTGTGGAGAATATTACCCATTTTAGTGAAAATACGTTTCTCCATGTTTAATATAGCCTTTATGTATAACACCTATACAGGTTGTTCCAGTAGTGATGATCAATAATTCACATATGTAAAGTATGGGATAAAGACGCCTAAGAATCTCTAATAAACATGGATACACAAATCGACCGTTTTATCTTGCGGTTCTTCAGTGTCTATTAACACATGGAATCTCTAGACAGTAAAGTAGGAGTTCGAAATGTTGTCCGTGCTTCTGAATGCAATATTAAACCCATCTCTGAAATGAGTTGCGAATCCTCTCAGGCTGTCCTGGGTAATTCTATAACTGCTGGAAGGCTGCTTCAATCCGCAAGCGTAATTACTGTAGACAGTTGACTTCGGTAACGTAGAGCAGACATCCATGGGATTTAAATCCGGAGACCTTGGAAGGCATGGCACAGGCATTCCTCTACCTATTCAGTGTTGGCCGTCAGTCCGAGTTACAAGCCGTCGCACTCGTAAATGCAAATGTGCTCGAGCACAGTCATGCATAAGTCACAAGTTCAGGCGATGGTTCAGTGGGGCATCATCACGTAGGTCTGAGAGTACAGTCTGCAGAAACCAAATGCACTGCTGTCGGTTAGTCTCTGTAGTAGGAAGTGTGGCCCTATTTTGCAGTCTCTGAGCAGTCCTGCCCAGACGTTCAACAACTGACTGTGCTGATGTCGTGATATAACTGTTGCATTAGGACTGACTTCGGCCCAAAGGTGATAGTTATGGTAGTTAAAAATACCGTCATACGTAAATCCAGCCTCTTCTGTGAACAAAGTACTGTTTACAAATTGCTATGACTCAGGACACGCTCCTAAGTAGCAATTCCCCTTGTTGAAGTACTGGGACGTTCGTGTACAATGCGTAACACCCTTTCCTCAGCAATGTGTGCTATGGATCTGGGTCGACCTTCTCGTACATGGTGTGCGAAACTTCCGGTTTCCCTCAGGCACTAATGTAACCGGCTAAATGTACTCCTGTCGTATGATAATGTCACGAGTATAGCCTGAAACAAATTATCCTGGTCTGGTTGTTCCAGGGAGATAAAGAAGGCTCTCTACATAATCACTGACGGTACAGTGATTGCTTTTAACAAGCGAAGTTACACAGTAACTCCGACACAGTCAACTTTATCCAAAATTGTTCAAGACGGACAACGTAGGCCGCTTGTCCGCACAACACTCAATTGCCAATTGCACTCGGAAAGTTATGTTGCTGGCCGGAGTGGCCATGCGGTTCTAGGCACTATAGTCTGGAACCGAGTGACCGCTACGGTCGCAAGTTCAAATCCTACCTCGGGCATGGATCTGTGTAATGTCCTTAGGTTAGTTAGGTTTAATTAGTTCTAAGTTCTAGGCGACTGATGAGCTCAGAAGTCGCGTAGTGCTCAGAGCCATTTGAACCAAATTTACATTGAAGTTGAAACTTCAGCAACTTCGTCAAACAGTCACAACTAAATGAAAGTGTATTAGTCAACCAACGGAAGGCAGGCTCTCCAGAGCAGCGAGCGCTTAGTCTTGTAACCTACTCCGACTGAAAGGCGAGAGCCGACTCTCCTCAAGAGCACCCGTACAAGCCGAACACAGAACATTCCCGCCCCCACGACAGTGGCCGTGGTTAAACGTGCCAATCAGCAACTCGAAAAACGGCGGAAAATTCAACTCTATTGTCGAAGTACTACTATTCCACCAATTGAGATACTTGGAGCCAGTTTCTGTGGCGATTTTGCTACGTCACGGAGCTATCCCCTGAGTAAGCAAGTCACAGTTATGATTTTGCAAAAAACTCGGGAATTTGCCTGCCAAGACTGCCTGGGAACGCAAGTCATTCCCACGGCTCACTGGAAGACTATCAGAAAGTGTTTTCATTAAGTTTCTGCGAAGTAACGGATTCTCTAGCCCCAGCCGCTCCTTCAGGCCCCTGCGAGCGTGTCGCCCCCGCTCTTATGACAATGTCGGCGTCCGGAAAGCACCACTCGACTCCCTCACACCCGTCGGCATAACCCTTTCAAGATCAGCAGAACCTGCCTATCACTGGACCACCTGGGTGACGAGAGACGCTGTGTGGGAAGTCCACGTGTGAAGCAATACCAACTTTTCACCACATGCAATTAGAGAGGAAAATATTCATATCTTCTGAGTTCTCAATACTAGCCTTGTAATGACAATACTCGACCACACTTCCCCAAATCGAATTACTCAGAGTAAGATATAAATATGAGAGGGGGCAAGTCACTGTGTGCATCTATAGTCATGCCACCTCTCAAGATACCATCTTGACTGAACGACAGGTAGCTAAGTGTCAAATTGTCTTGGTCAAAGAAATTCCTGTTACAAGCAGGTGAGTTTTTCTTTTAACCTTTGGACGCAGTGTCCAGCAGGATAGGAAAGGTTCGAAGCAATTTATTTTCTTGGGTAGTTGTGACATCTTTGCCGTACCAGTTTATCTTAGTATACAAATAAGTTGCCTGCTCATAAACAGAAACAGTAACAAACCTCTCGATAATATTCGCTGCATCCATAAATATAACAGTCCAGCTAATGATTGACGTTGTTTAAAGTACATTTTAGTACGTAAATATACAGATTTTACGTGAAATTAACACATGGCCAACTCTAAGTTGTGTAACTTTGCCTCAATTCAGAATTAATATAATACAGTGCAATTACTTATTCTACTCATTAATTAACTAACCAGTTAGATTTGAGGCGATATTTATGATATACATATCATCAGCCATGTAGATCCTGTTGTATGTGATAAACATTACTTAGGAATAAGTGCAAATAACACGGGTATGCAAACCATGTCTTGTACATGAAAGAATTTAAGCAAATAAAAGAATCAAACGATTTCATGTTAAACAGCACATTTAAAAAGAATAGGGATTTCTTAGTACTTGTTAGTGGATGATAAGATACAATTACAAACGTGAGTGCACCGCGGTATTGATACATACGGACGCAATCCTGGTGCTATAAATTTTATTTACATGTTATAGTAGTGGCATCTTCTATATTATTTACAGATGACATAGTAATGTTAACAACTAAATCAGCTACCACATATGAAAGCCCCAAGTGGGTTGATTCCTATTTATTAACAACAAAGATAAATGTAGTATTATTGATCATAGTTACCTCTTAGGGAGGTAATAAACAATCGAGAAGAAACACAAGGTCAAAAATACTATGTCTTATTCATTGAAGACTGTAGGCATATGGAGTTGAAGTGTAAAGGGGTGTAGAAGAATGGATGGCGGGGGGGAGGGAACGACGACAAAAGGCTAACTAATAAAGGAATAAGAATAGAATTGTGAAAGTTTATGACCCTTTTTCAATTTTTTTAAAGATACACCTATGTTACATGGTCGCTTTTGAATGTTAAAGCTAGGACCAAGTATAGCATATGTTAAGGCATTGTATGGGAATGATGGTCCAAAGTGAAGGTACAGCTTAACTGTGTATCAGTATATTCTCTGTGTGGATTCATATATCTTAATTTTATGTATTAAATAGTTGTGATACTAAAATTTATTCCATACATTTAATAAAATAAAAGGTTTTATTGAGAATTACTCAGTTTGTCCTTTGGTTAATGATAGAAGTTTAGGGTGAGGAATGAAGAGGGATATTGATTAATCGTGAAAGTAGAATGTCTCAGAGGGAGGAACGGGTTCGTGAATCAGTGAATAGCAACAATCCCTGAGAGAGGATGATTGGGCATGTTAACAATACATCTATGGAAGGGAGAAGGGGGATGCTGAAGAACAGAGGAATTATGCATAACAATGTGAATAAAACTCTAATGAAATAGAGAATAGGAAGGAGAGAACGTTATAAAAAGGAAAAGGGGAGGAAAGACAAATATTCCACATGGTGAGCAATCAAAATAATAGTCCACAAACAGAATATAGTCATCTCAAAATATAAATTTGGTGGCCAGGTTATACAAAAGGTGTGAAGACTAAAACAGAAAATCACAATGTGGAAGCACTATGGAATCACACAGATATATTAAAATAAAGATGGGAGGGGGAGGAAAAAGTTGGGAGGAAGGGGGGAGGAAGGGGGGATTCTTTTTGTGATTGGTATATTCAAATGATACCTAGCCAAAATAAAATACTAACGCATAAGAATATATAGTGATCTAGGTAAATGAAGAAAAGGGGTATTGTAAGAGGGGTGTGGATAATACTTCCGAACGCTGAAAATCTTGTACGCAGGTGAGAGGAACGAAGAAGCGGCACCTCTGAAACCACGCAGGCTGGATTATTTCCTAGGATTTTTACTCAGAAGCGTACAATTGTACGAGTATAGGTCTTTCCTCGCAACCTTTCCGCGTTCGGAAGAATCTGTAGAGAGGGAGAATATCCCGTGCTTACGAGAATATTATTCGCCTTCTGTGTTACGAGAGACGTGGTCTTCCGTTGTGAGCGCTCGCGTATGACGGTCGCTCGATGTCAGCTCTCTTGGCAAAGACGGACTTGACGTCTTTGCTCTCAGGAGAGTTTATAGTTAGAACAGTTAGACACTGTATTGTTGCGAACCTATACGATTCTGAACTTCACCTCCGGGTTGGAAGTCGTCGTTGAGTACGCAGCGTTCAGTAATTGAAAGCACTTCCTCTGCCTATACTTAAGTTGAGACGTTACCTGAACTCCGTCCTTGTGGTTGGGAGTTCGCGTTTCTCGTTTGTAGAACACAGAGAGGAGAAGACAGTATTAGAGTATATTAGTCAGAGGACCGCCTTCTGCCGTCCTAGTGTTTGAAAGAGTTTATTTGTGGCTGGAGTTCTTCCATCGTCGCAGACGAGTACGAGAACCATCACTTCGAAGCACCGGACGCAGTACATACGGTGATACCACAAATTGCTTCGGCTTATTAGGGCTATAGAAGCTAAACAGCTGTGATCACGTTAGTTTGTTTCCACTGACTTTCCACACCACCGTAGATCATCTTTGAAAGTAGTGTCTTCTAGTGTTTGGTACGTAGATGATGTCAGTCATTTCGCGTTATTGATATTAGACCGTGCAGTCATAATAAGGGGCAGAGTTGGGTAATTGATTAGTAATTTTACTTAGTAAATGTAAACTTTGTAATATAAAGTTTTTTTTAATGTACAATAAATATATAAGCAGGAACAACGTTTATCATTTAGTAGGATTAGTTGCCTTCATCACTCATTTATGTTTAGATCGTAATTTATAGAATTAAGAGATGCTAAGATCTGCTTCAGGGGGTAGTCAGACAGGGCCAAATCTTCATTTTAACGCTTATTATTCTCCACTGCGCACATTCATTTGACACCCGCCTGGAGTAGCATCTTGGTACTACACTTTCACGATCATTTTCGTTTTCTAGTAGACTCCCATCATCTCTATACCCCCACAGAGTTGCATTGGGGCGGTCTTGAGAAATTCCAGCAAGACACTGCGACACTCCACACGTCCAGAACTGCTAAAGAGTGGCTCCAGGAGCACTCTTCCGCAGGCCACAAAACTCCCCAGGCATGAACAATGTTGAGCATATCTTGGATGTCTTGCAACGTGCTGTTGAGAAGAGATCTGCAGCCCCTCGTACTCTTACGGGTTTACGGAGAGCCCTGCAGGATTCATGGTGTCAGTTTCCTCCAGCACTACTTCAGACATTAGTCGGGTCCATACCATGTCGTATCGCGGCACTTCTGCGTACCCGCAGGTGCACTACAGGTGTACCAGTTTCTTTTCTCTTGAGCGTGTGTTAATGTGGGCTCAATTGGTGACAGGCTCATGCTGGCAGCTTTTCAGTTGACTAGCGACGCTACAGGTGGTCCTGATGACAGATGTGAGTTGAAGGAAGTTGTTGCCGATGTTTACCAATTCCCTTAGAGCCGCAGCAGTAGTCGCTGCACTCCGCAAACACAATAATTCAGTGATCGAAAGTTGTCTATTATTAGCGGATTGAAATTCTTTTGTGTTGCAAGTCGTAGATGGTAATAGTGTAGAGCGCTTAAAACAAGAATATCCTTCACCGTTGAGTTTCTGCAAATGGTGTGTGGCTTAGTAACCCAAATGGGTTGTGGGTTTTTGGCTGCTCATTCGGTTGTTGACGTATCATAATTGGGGTAATTCCGCAGTCCTCCACTCAAGATTTGCTTGTGAGATCGAGATCGGGTTTCATCCTTCTTAGTAAGTGGAGAGCATTTTTTTTTTTTTGTGAAAATAAATATCGCAGTATTGGCAAAATGGAACACATTTGGGTGCGATAATTTCTGGCGTGGAGCTGCGTTCCTTTCTTTCACCTAGAAAGAGTTTATCGCAAAGTGTCTGATCATTCCGCCCTGCCCTGATTCGCACGTCTGGAAGAATGAGTTAAAAAAAAAAAAAAAAAACGCTTCGTAAGCACATTCGTGAACTTCCCTGATTAAGTGCAAGTCATAAGTATATTTTTTTTAATTTATGACACAAGTCGTTAATTCCTATTTGAACAGTCCGATGAAATTTGTCGTACGGTACATGCATACACAAAAAAACGCAAGGGAGTATTTACACTGGCGCAGTAATATAGTATTATGTACTGTGAAGGAATGACTAAAAAATGGTTCAAATGGCTCTGAGCACTTTGCGACTTTACTTCGGAGGTCATCAGTCGCCTAGATCTTAGAACTACTTAAACCTAACAAACCTATGGACATCACACACATCTATGCCCGAGGCTGGATTCGAACCTGCGACCGTAGCGGTCGCTAGGTTCCAGACTGTAGCGCCTAGAACCGCACGGCCACTCCGGTCGGCAAGGAATGACTAATCTTGATCAAATCGGTTTTCGCTCCTAGTTCCACATGGGACCTATCGTATGTCCGTTGGTACCGACAGCCAGTTTGATCGGTAGTAACTACTTGATGGAGGTGAAAATTAAGGCTGAGTTCTTTCACCTGTATCTGAGATCCTTCCGCATCTGCAAATACTCCGCCCATCATTGGGAACCTCTGCAAATACTTGGAACTGTAACTACCAATCACAAGCTGAAAATACATTTGAAAAAAGTGAGGTGTGGTGATGGATTTATTAATGAAATTCCTACGGCAAAAATTTAATGATATTCTTTACGATCTTTTTTTTTTTAATAGAGGAAGGGTTCAGACCCGTGATGCCAGAGCAGTAGCCGTTGCACTACGCTCGCTCGGTCGAAACTCAGTTAACATTGTGGATGTGGGGGTGACATAACACGTGGACACGGATTTCCTCAGAGACTAGGAGCCGTCCGACGAACAGCCGCTAGCCAGATACTCCAGACAGGTCCCTCTACAGCATGTCTAAGTGGTGTGAGCTCAGTTCCGCGTAGTCAGCGGGTACACAACTTTCCCAATAGAGCGCGTCCCGCTAAGCACAACAGCGCAGGCGCAGCGCTCGTCCGTCTCCGGAGATGGCGCTGTCTTAGAGACGGACCAAACTCAGCTTTCGCCGATCCGCGTATTCAAAAAATGGCTCTGAGCACTACGGGACTTAACATCTGAGGTCATCAGTCCCCTAGAACTTAGGAATACTTAAACCTAACTAACCTAAGGACATCACACACATTCATGCCCGAGGCAGGATTCGAACCTGCGACCGTAGCGGTCGCTAGGTTCCAGACTGAAGCGCCTAGAGCCGCTCGGCCACACCGGCCGGCGATCCGCATATTAACATGTAATGCTGCCAATGAGATTGCTGCTAATGTAGAACCTTTTCTCCTTGCAGATCACACTCGCGCAGTGATACCTGAACGCGTGAGGCATTATAACGAGTGTACAGACCTTCGATTGCTCAGTCTGCATTAGTCTGCACCAGTCTGTACCAGTCTGCCTTCGTCTGTCTATAGGCAAGTTTCAGTCTGCGCCTAATAAGATTATCATATTCCTCTACATAGCCATGAAGAGAAATGTATAGACACTTTGTCAAGTATCTGAGATATGTGAGAATGAGATTAACGTACCAAGACCAAAGGAACTTCAGATTGTCAATTGTAAACAGCATCCAGAATCAAGTTACGTAATGTCCATGATCTTTATTATTTTAATAAATGTATGTGAAAATTAATCAAGTTCTGTTTAAAGTTGGTCATCGTCAATCTGCTACTCTAATCGTGCAAATGGCATTTCTATCGTCTGACCTAACGGCAGAAGATAAACACGCCACGATAAGACCACGAGACATATTGCTGACACTCGCCTACTTCGCTAGAGTGACAAGTCAAATAATCTGATGGTGTGTGTACCGAAGGTCTTACAGTACGCTCATCACACTAAGATTCATCAAAATTCGTGATTAATAGCTCCGATGGTTCCCTCTGTCGGGGAATGTCCGCCACAGCCCAGAGCGAGATCTGCCGGCGAGATGCAGTCCGCAGCTGCGCAAACAGCTTGCCTCAAATGCCTAACGAACTTGAGTGATGCTGGCGACGCAGCTGTCTGTCAGGGCGTCTGCAGCCGCCACGCAGGCTGCTCCGGGCAGCGGAGGCTCCAGTCGGCTGGTCGTCGTGGCAGACGCGATCGTCGCTCCGCAGAGGTGGCTCGCTTT
The DNA here is from genome assembly GCF_023897955.1 of Schistocerca gregaria. NCBI lineage: Eukaryota > Metazoa > Arthropoda > Insecta > Orthoptera > Acrididae > Schistocerca > Schistocerca gregaria. Next base: position 52,374,122 of record NC_064925.1, on the reverse strand, counting down.
TGGCAGCGCAGAAAATGTCGACAAACTGGATTTTCTCTCCGTTTACGGTCTAAGCTGCTCTACTTGCTGGTAGCAAAGTATTGCTCCGGTGGTCATTACGTAATCAGCTACCTCAAGGTGAGGGACGCGCGATGTTCGTCGATGTTTACAAAATACATCGTTGGCAGTTTGTGGAAAAACAGGTCATTAAAGGCGTATTAAATGTTGTTCATTAGTCGTCCACGCGTTGTTCCGTTTCCACCATCCATACCTCTGATGATTAACGTTTTTTTAACTGTATATTTTCAATGAAGTGAATATTTGGAGGTTCGCGTCATCTGAGGAACATTATTCAGAAAGGAAAATTACATTCCACCATCATTACCAGAAATCCTACCTCAATAGCCGTGCGTGTTAAAGCACCGCTACCGGGACTGGGAGGTGCGCCCGCCTTGTGTCGAATGCGCCCGGCGGGTGGACACTGGGCTGGCACCCAAACCTCGCTTCCTTCCCGTTTCGCAAACACGTGTTCAGATGACAGTTTGATCCGGCTGGAAACCGGCAAGAATTTGATATACTAATACGCTGGGAAAGCTTACATAGTCACTTGTAGAACACTTTCATCCTCTTAGAGATGAATAACATTCCGCCGGCCAGTGTGGCCGTGCGGTTCTAGGCGCTTCAGTCTGGAACCGCGTGACCGCTACGGTCGCAGGTTCGAATCCTGCCTCGGGCATGGATGTGAGTGATGTCCTTAGGTTAGTTAGGTTTAAGTAGTTCTAAGTTCTAGGGGACTGATGACCACAGATGTGAAGTCCCATAGTGCTCAGAGCCATTTGAATAACATTCCACACAGACACTTGGAATGCATACACTCCTTCCCAGGTGCAAGGAGGGGGGTGGGGGGTAGGTAAAGGTGTGGCGACTGCAAGAGTATCCGGCCACCCCTTCAACAACCATGAGAAATCTGTTAGCAAAACGCCGACCTACACTGATACGGGACAAAGGCACAATAAACAGAAGAGAAGAATCATTCACTACCAGAAGCTGCGGCAATGTTCAATCGTTGACTTATCTGCTGCCAAATCAGTCAATGACGATACTTACTTAGGTGCTCAGTAAACGTTATCTAGGGTTCTCTGCTTTTAAACTTAACTTGTCCATCCAGATAGTCTTGCCAGGATGGGTAGGATGTGTGATTTTCTGTGTGTGGATGCAGGAGCGACTGGCCGCAGCTCACGAACAGCTGAACGTGCTGTTGGCTACGGTCAGCCACCTTCGGGCTGCTACCTCTTAGAAAACAAAATACCCCTATCCGCCTATACTAATCAAAACCAGCAAAAAGACAAAAGATGCGAATTCAGCAACAAACTTCACCAACAATGACATATAACAGGACATGATAAAACACCTAGAGGACGACGAATCAACAGAGGAATACGACACTTAAAACAAGAATGAAAATCACGACCACACACTAACAAGACACCAGAGAAGATAAAACAACTAAACACGAGAAACAGAAGATTCAATACATCCTTGCTGAGGTTTTAGGGAGGTTTTCCTTAGCACTCGGGCAAATGACAGGATCTTTATACCCTCCCACGCGATAGAAAGCTATATGGGATGAGACTCAGAATACGATTAGGAAACCCACACCCCTTTTCTCATAATAAAAAGTGCCACCGCAGCATTCCTTAATATAAAGGCACCAAGGAGCAATAGGCTCTCCATGTGCCCACCTCACCCCTTCAGGGTAAGGACTGAAAGATTTAAAAAAAAAAATTCTCAGGGTGTTGCGGTGGCGGAGAACCTGGCGCGTAGCATGGGGTACCTCAAGTATCGCTCTGCTTCTGAGGCACCTCCTAGTGCACCCGATGTGGTGGAACCGCCCTCACAGCATGGTGAGTCGCGGGTGGTAACGAATTCACACCGCTCAAGGCAGAGGGCCCATGTGGAGACTGGTTGCCTGACATCGCCCATTCAGCCTGTGAGTGGACAGGTGGCCACCTATTCAGCAAGGTCCGAGTAGGCACACAGGACACGGGGGCAGGGGTTTACTGGTTAATGGGATCTCCAATGTTGGGCGCATTATGAAGCACCTTAGGCAGATAGCGTTCAGGGCTGAAACGAAAGGCAATGTCTGTCGGGGGGGGGGGGGGCTTATCGGAGATGTGGAGGCGGCCCTACCTGCGGCTATCGAGTGTGCAGGGTGCAGTCGTCTGCAGGTTGTGGCTAACGTCGACACCATTGGCGCCTGACTCATGGATTCTGAGCCGATCCACAGTTCATACAGCCGTTTGGTGGAGATGGAAAAGACTGCTGCCTCGTGTGCGGCGTGCAAGCAGAGCTCGCAATTTGCAGCATTTTTCCCAGAGTTGATCCGGGTCCTTTGGTTTGGAACAAGGTGGAGGCTCTCAACCAAAGGCTTCGTCGTCTCTGTGACGGTCTTGGCTCCAGATTTCTAGACCTGCGTTAACGTGTGGGTATTTGTAGGACTTCCCTTGATAGGTCGGGGGTGCACTACACAAAAGGAGGTGCTACTTGGGTAGCAGAGTACTTGTGGAGTGCACAGGAGGGTTTTCGTAGGTTAGACGGTAGTGGGAGGTGCTATGAGGAACACTCGCCAGTCGATGCGCAGTAAGGGATGTCAAACGGCGTTCAGAATAAAGATACTTTGTCACAATCAGTAAACTGTCGAAGTTTTCATAATGAAGTTCCCGAATTTATTGCTCTCCAGGAAAGTTCTCGCGCTCAAATTATTCTTGGGACCGAGAGCTGGCGGAAACCCGAAATGGCAAGCTCTGAGATATTTAGCTACGCGTGGAACGTATAACGAAAGGACAGATTGGAGGCCATAGGAGGGGGAGTGATCATTGCAGTTCACAAAAGGATTGCATTTATTGAGGTCGAAATTGAGTGTGACAGGGAAGTCATCTGGTCGCGTATAACAGGAGTAAGTGAAACTAAGTTCATTGTTGAATGTCTTTACCGGCCACACGATTCTGCTGTGACAGTTCTAGAGTCATTCAAAGAAAGTCTACGCTCAACAGCGCGTAAATACTCTGATCAATTAATACTGGTTGAGGCGCCTTTAACCTGCTGAGTATAGACTAGGACGTTTATGAATTAATTGTTGAGAGTACAGACAGACAGACATGCGAAATACTTTCGAACACGTTCTTGAAAATTGTCTTGAGCAGCTAGCTAGGCAACCCATACGCATTGGAAACATCTTAGACCTTGTAGCTATACGTAGGCCGCATCTTATCGACATGAGTAGAGAAACGGGGATTAAAAATTATGATGTCATTATAGCAACTATGATTACGAAAGTTAATACGTCAGTCAAGGAGGCTAGAACAGTGTTTCTGCTAAATAGAGTAGATAAGCAGTTATTAACATCTTACTTAGACAGTGAATTGGTATCACTTAGCAGCAGTAAGATGGATGTAGAGGAATTATGGGCGCGCAGTCCGGAACCGTGCGACTGCTACGGTCGCAGGTTCGAATCCTGCCTCGGGCATGGATGTGTGTGATGTCCTTAGGTTAGTTAGGTTTAAGTAGTTCTAAGTTCTACGGGACTGATGACCACAGCGGTTGAGTCCCATAGTGCTCAGAGCCATTTGAACCATTTTTGAATTATGGGCAAAGTGTAAGCAGATTCTAAATCGTGGCCTGGAGAGTTACATGCCTAGTATGTGGATAAGGGATAGAAGAGACCCACCATGGTTTAATAACGAAATTCGTAAGATGCTGAGGAAGCAGAGGCTTTTGCACTCTAGTTTCAAATGGGACGCACAAACGACGACAAGTGAAGGTTAGTAGAGATTCGTGCGTCTGTGAAAAGATCTGTGACCGAAGCGTACAACTACCATCGTCTGGATGGAATCCGAGTTCGATTTTACAAAGAGTACTGCTCGCCATTGGCCCCTTACCTAGCTTGCATTCATCGTTAATCTCTCGCCCAGCACAAAGTCCCACGCGAGAGGAAAAAAACGCAGATGACTACAGTATGTAAAGAAAGTAAAAGAATGGACCCACAAAATTAAAGACCAATAGCTTTATCTTCTGTTTGTTGCAGAACCCTTGAGCTTATTTTCAGTTCGAATATAATAAACTTTCTTGAGACTAAGAATCAGCATGGTTTTAGAATGCACCGCTCCTGTGAAACTCAGCTTGTCACTTTCTCACATGATACACTGAGAACAGTGGATGAAGGGCAACAGGCAGATGCCCTATTTCTAGATTTCCGAAAGGTGTTTGACACGGTTCCCTGTTGCAGGCAGTACCAGCATATGGAATACGTTCAGAGGTATATGAGTGGCTCGAAGGCTTCTTAAGTAATACAACCCAGTACAATGTCCTCGACTGCGAGTGTTCATCAGAGACGAGGGTATCATCAGAAGTGCCTCAGTTATAGGACCTCTGTTGTTCTCTATGTAAATAAATGATTTGGCGGCCAGGATGGGCAGCAGTCTGCGGTTGCCGCTGATGATGCCGTGATGTTCGGTAAAGTGTCGAAGTTGAGTGACTGTAGGAGGATACAAGACGACTTAGACAAAGTTTCCAGTTGGTTGATGAACGTCGGATAACCCTGAATGTGGAAGAATGTAAGTTAAGGAGGGTGAGTAGGAAGAACACTATTACTAGTGTCCTACTTGACACAGTCAATCTGGCCGTAACTCTGCAAATCAATATGAGGTGGAAAGGGCATGTGAGAACTGTGAACTGTGAATTTACTTTCAAAATCTTTTCTCTTAAAGAATTTACTGACAATTCATCAAGAACATTAACACATTTAATCACACTAGGTGACCGTGGAAGTAGTTGCCTGGAAGTAACTGATGGAAAATTACCTTTAACAAATGTGAATTTTATTCCTAAAAGCCTTTCAAAACAGATTTAAAATTATAAGCAGAAAAGTACACTCGAAACATTAAGTTACAATTTTATTTAGAGGCAAAGAACAATGTTAACAGTAGGAGCCTTCGGGCTGAGAAGCTTGGCTGGTCCCTTTCAACACGGCCATCGTCATGACCGCTCAACAACAACCTCTGAAAGAGTACGCGGGTGCAAATCTGCAACACACCAGATTACTTTAAACAAAAAAAAATTTATCAACTCACACAAACATGTAAACTATGCACCCCGTAAGAGGGATGGAAATCGTACAAGACTCAAATTATTTGCCACCGAAAGCGCAATTTGTTTTTAAAGAACTCTTACGGTGGAAGGGTGGCCACTTTATAAACTAAAATAACTATTTAAATAAAACCCATGAAACGCAGATTTACACAAAATGTACAACATGCTCTACATTACACATATACCACCTCGCAAAATGATAGGCAAGATAAAAACATATTTCAGGAATTCGGCCTTTAAGCACTAAATTCGTTAACACCGAATACGACTAACATGACAGAGGCAGCTATTAACGTATGGCAGACCGACAGACACACAGACAGACACTAACTGCCTAACAAATGCGGACGGGAGAGAGACGGGCAAACTGGGGACGAGAAACTGACCAAGAAAACAAGCAGAATTTAACAAGTAAATGAAACAACATATCACAACTCACTTTACTTCTAAAAACTGCGATGTCTGGCGAAGACCTGGCGCAAGAACCCCAGAACGGTCTCCCGAACCGTCCGCTGCCAGCCGCTACAACGGACGCAGGAAGACGCGGCGATCTCCCGTCTCACGGCGTCGCAGCTCGCACCGGCCAGACCGATGTCGTGGGTTGGCTCCCGTTGCTCTCGTGTCGACCGCGAAGCCACTACCCGTCGGTATACGGCGCGGCCCACTGGACTCGCGTGGCGACCTCACATGAGCTGACGCTCAAGACGGACAAATCATCTTGTGTCCCAGTACGCGACCGATCAACCGATCGATCCAACCGCCAATGCCCACTGCCTAAACACACTCCAGCACACTGGCGGCCTAACACATACTAGCACTCCGGACGATAAACAGACACTAACTGCCGGACAAATGCAAACGAGAGACAGACCAGCAACTGGTGACGCGAGACTGACCTAGCCTCACCCCGACTGATCCCTGCCGAGCTCACAGCGCCCCTTAAATGCACGTGAACTTCATTGGGAGAAACTTAGGAAAGATTGGTTCATCCGTAAAGGAGATCGCATATAGGGCGCTGGTGAGACCTATGTTTGAGTACTGCTCAGGTGTTGGGGATCCGTAGCAGGTCGGATTGAAGGACGACATCGAAGCAATTCAGATGAGGGATGCTAAACTTGTTACTGGTAGATTCGAACAAAACGTAACTGTTATGGAGATGCTTTGGGAACTCAAATGGAAATTGCTGGAGGGAAGGGGGCGTTCTTTCGGGGAAAAGCTATTAAGAAAATTTAGAGAACAGGCAGTTGAAGCTGACTGCTGAACGATTCTTCTAACGCCAACATGAATAATGGGTAAGGGCCACGAAGGTAAGATGCGAGAAACTAGGGCTTATACGGAGGCGTACAGACAGTCGTCTTTGCCTCGCTCTACTTGCGAGTGGAAGAGGAGGGGGAATGCCAAGTAGTGGTACAGGGTACCTTCCGGCACGGACCTTACAGTGCTTTGCGGAGTATCCATGTAGATGTAGAAGCCAGTGAGCACCTAGTTCCTGTACTAGAAATTAAGTATAGTCAAAATATATTTACCGTGGTTAGTTTCGGGTAATCGTAATATACCTGTTTCATTCACATATAGTTTCTTGAAGTGCCGAAATTGAATTTGTAAGTGCGTCTCGGCTAAGTATTATGAAACCAATGACATCCTTCTAACTTTTAGCACTTCACACAATTGAGAGGCGTTTTTAAATACCCTAAGACAAAAAGAAGCAAGAACAAAATCGGCACGCCACGAAGGAACTGTCCAAATGGGACGCAAATCGACAGATGTGATGTACATGTACAGACAAACAAATGGTTCTCTTAAATAAATCACCTAAATAGGTGATTTATTTAAGAGAAAGAATTTTACAAACTGTACAAGTCAGAAACGCATTGATCCACCTCTTCCACTTATGCAAGGAGTTATTCGGCTTGGGATTGATTGAGTTGTTGGATAACCTCCTAAGAGATATATGGTGCCAAACATCGTCAAAATGCGTGAAGGTTGCAGAACTCTACCCATAGTACTCCAAATATTCTCAGTTGAGAAGAGATCCGGTGACCTTTCTGGGCAAGGTAGCGTTTGTCAAGCGCGAAGACAAACTCTGACCATGTGCGGGCGGGCGTTATCTTGCTGAAATGTGTCTAGCAGTGGGATATCAACCAGAATGTCGCCTGCTAAACAGCCCGATGACTGGGAGTGATGGTCGGGTGTGCGATTTTTGTTCTCACCAGGACCCCTTTAGTTGCCATCCGCGTCACCGTAACAGCGCACTAGTACGTCGACGATAGTCTACGCCCTGTATTGGTGTGCTTCAAGGGAAGCCGTCCTGGGCTTACATTACAGCAAGATAATCCTCGCCTGCACACTGAGACAGTTTATACTGCTTCTGTTCGTGCTTTCAAAACCCTACCTTGGCCACTGAAGTCTCTAGATTTCTCTCCCCGACTGAGAATATTTTGAGGAGAGGACATCCAATAACTCTGTCGACAACTGCCAAGTCGAATAACTGCTCACATAAGGTCTAGAGGTGCACCAAACATTATTGATTTGCTCAACTTCTGAAGCTCTTTTCTCTTGAATACATCATCCAATTATTCCGAAATAGCAGTCATTTGTTTGTGTACCTTCTTTTTCTGCTGCATATCCACTAATGGATGTTTGCGATCACATTTGTCCAGTCTTCTCTATCTCTTCCTGCATGGATCAAGTCGCCGGCGTTTCTTATTTCTGTCTACTGATGTTGCGGAGCCATGACTTCGTCTCCTGCCAATTCCTCTTTTGCCTTCAGTCTTCCTCTCGACTATCCATTTAAGAGGGTGATACCTTTCATTTCGTATCTCATGGCCTAAGTAAGCTGTTTTCTTACGTTTGTTTGTGGTTAGCAGATCGCAGTCTCTTTTTACTATTCTCAAGATCTCCTCGTTTCTTGTCCCTGCTGTCAATGGAATTTTAAGTAGTCTACGATGAGCCACATATCGAATGCGTCCAACTTGTTCCCGGTGTTCCCTTTCAACGTACAACTTTCCACGCAATGCAAAAACGCTGAACTATACATAGCTCTCCATAAATCTAACTCTGAGGTTAAGATCAAAGTTAGTGCTAGTGAAGACTCTGTCAAATTTCATGAATGCACTGCGGGCCTCCTCTATTCTGCATCTGATTTCCACGTCCGTTGACCAATTTGCGAGCAACCACGTCCCCAAGTATGTTCACTTTGGCTATGGATTGGTTATGATGCATTAACTCTGCATTTTAATGCTCATCTGGATTGCGAGTGACTATCATAACTTTTGACTTTTTGGTGTTGATATTCAAAGAGGACACGTTACTCTCTCACCGATTTTTCATAAATATTTTGTAAGCAATAAACATTTTTGTTACAACGTTACGCAACTGGTGCGAGATCCCAGAAAGTTAACTGCCTGAGCGGGCATTGGCGGAGGTAGAAGCATGAGGAAATTTTATGGTTATTTGTTCTTAGAAACGGCGTGTTTGAAGTTGAAAGCAAGTGGCGGCGACCTATCCCTCAGTAAATCTTGTCAGACAGGGGCCGACAGATCATCCCCTACTCGAGATGGGTTCCCAGCAGGATAATGACCACTTCACCTGCATCGGCGCCAGCCGAAAGCTGGGCTGAGGACTACGGACTGAATGGACGCGTCTACACACTAAGATTGTAAGCAGGGCATTGTGGACTGCGCCACGCCTAATAAAAATTTACAAGTTCTCGTGTTTTCCGAAACTGTAAAGGGGCCTATGACCCTCTTTCATCGGCCGCCTCCTCCTCAAAACAATCTCAGTTGGGGAGAGATCTGGCGACTTCACTGGCCAAGGTAGGGTTTTGCAAGCACGAACAAAAGCAGTAGAAACTCTCTCTGTGTGCAGGCGAACATTATCTTGTTGTAATATAAGCCCAAGATGGTTTGCCTTGAAAGTGTACAGGAAACGCTGGCGTCTGGGAAACGTTTAATGATACTATCTTTATTACACCTCATACCTAGGACTAACTTGCTCGAAGGCGCAGGAAATTAAAATAAAGATATGTAAGATTGTATCTGTTCGCTTGTTGCTGTGGGAAGCGAAGCGACTTCAGAGAAGAACACCTTCTCCCATCGCGAATACTTAAAAATGTCAGTAGTTGGCGGTTTCTTTTTTCTTTTTTTTCCCGCAGACACGGATCTCTTAACTCTTGCGCTGATTGGTCGTGAGTTTGTGCTGGCGTGGAGGAAGGGAAATATAGCGCCTCTAAAGCTCTGTGGTTGGCCCAAGACAGAATGGAAGGCGGTGCCGTTCGTGTACAGTGCGGAAAAAAGGGAATTTTTGTTTATCTGGATAGATGCGAGGCACTCTGGTTCTGGACTTCGGTCTGGAAGCAACTTCTGGTCGAAGCTCTGCCATCTGTGGTTGGTACTTGGGACCTGTGCTAAGACTGACTTAAGTTACGAGTAGTTAGACTGGGGAGTCTGTCGTGAAGTTCTCACTGCACTGACAGTGTGACGAAAATTAGAAAAGCTGGAATGGATTTCAGGCTTGGCATTTTAAGCGGACTTGACTGCACACTGCCCACAGTAAGAAACAGCAAGGTAACTTTTTTCTGATTTCATGCAGATGCATTTAGAAGGAAAATCGTGCTGTATTCTTACAAAGACAGTTCAGTTCCCTAAGCTCACCGACGTTAACGAAAGCACGAGTTCTGAAGAATTCGTTGTGGCCTTGCAATAATGAAAAGGATAATTTTATAAAGATTTTGAGCACAGTGTCTGTCTTGAATCTCTTTTCGAGCTGTTTTCGAGACCGTTTGCAGCTTCGGTTGAAAGCGTTCCTGTGCATGTGCAGTCATAACTGGTTGACCTGCAAGTTAATTCCAGTTTCAGTGACAGATCTTTTTACGTTAAAATACCCGGGACGTCTACATTGCTTTCATCAGGTAGATTTTCCATGTCACCTGAATGAGACTGAAAAAGTGCTACAATATTACGACGTTTTTTTTGGATTATTAAAGTAAATAAGTCACCATTACGTGGCAACTTGAGTGCCATCTCTGTGAAATTGTCTGCGCCAGTCCGTATGAAGACAGTTTGTACCAGACAAAAATTATGCCTTCAGCGCGCCAAAAATAATTAATTACTACTGAAAACTTATTTTCTTTGCCCTGTACGTTGTTGAGAAATGTGAAAGATGAAACCAAGTCGTAATGATATGCGACTGCACTGCCATTTAGCTGTGGCGCGTTCGTTGCTTTCTCCTCTTCCACCTCCACGTGCTCACACAGCGTGGAGTGGCGTTGGGGGAAATGTGAAGCTAGGGTGAGCACTTCGGCACGAGGGTATAGCCGGGTATGGCCAGCTAACCGAAATTTTGGCCATCCCTGGGCTAGGTGGTTCTGTTGGTATCCCACAAGACGGGTAATCGCTGGCTCGAGGCTATTTGAATACGCACGTCGTTTAAACATAAAATATGTCAGACATATGACAATTCACAATTATCGGTCTATAATTTTTAAGTAAAAATTGCATTTGAGGTGATACGTGAAATTAGAGAGCTCTTGCATGCGAACAGAGTTAACAGTAGCTCTTATTTGTGTGTGTTTTCAAACATCGCAGAAAGCGCTTCATTATTGGTTGACGACGGTTGCCGAGACCGCATCTCGTGCCGCTGACCTGTCAGTTACACTAGTCGAATTACCTGCGGAGCTGGCCACACCTGATTGGGAACAGTACATTTCGGCTAATATCACATGCCACAAAACCATAACTTGGCAGTCTCCTCTCCTTGAGCGACCGAATATAAGCACCATCTCAGGTGCGTGAAATTTTGCTCCCTTTTGAGCTAAGCTTGTGAGGTTACAAGGGAGACTGTAATAGTATAACTAATTTGCTGGATGTGGTAATGTTTACTGTGGAAGAACAGTTGGGGTGTAGCAAGCACAAGTCAATATATTTATGGAGTCACCTTCTTGATAAAGAGAGGAGGCAGCATATAACAGTTTCACGTTGAATTACTTAGTTACATAATTGCCTATGTCTCAGTGCATAACTTGGTACATATGTTAATGATGTTAGGTGTCCTTGTCTTGCTACTCATTGGATTTGTTGGCTATCTGGTCACTGAAATAGGAGTACACCGACATAAGAGATCTTCAAAATAGTTCAAAACTCCATTTAAAGCATAGTAGCAGGGACATTAAAGAATATGTTTTATATAAAAATTAAGTTGTACGGATGTTTGAGAACCTCTGCATAATAAGTTATTGTCTTTTATTGTGAAGTTACCGCTCAGTTTTCAATCTATCTAGAGCGAAATGAGTATTTCGTTGTTTCGTATGCCACATCTTTTAGGCAAAAAGTGGAGTGCCCTTAAATATGTGAATAATCTGATGATTGTCTACAAAATAGTATAAGGTAGTTAGTTTTACGTATTTTAATATTTAGCATTGTAAATGAATGATGGCCATGTTTAGAAATAATATATTTGACTAAGGTAGTGTCACGTGACCGGACACAGGACAGGGGATAGGGGAGAAAGGTCCGGGGGTCTTTTGATAGTAAGATCGGTGCAGCTAAGAGCCGCCGACATAGTATCACGTGGCCATCAGTATGTTTTGTGGATGTGATTAAGTAAAACAAAAACGTTTTCATTCTAAACTGTTGTCGGTGTAAATCATTTGTGAACGATCGTGATTTAGACAAATACTTTGAATTCATTCACTGCTGTACTTAGGCTGGCTATTTACTCAATATAGGGCGCGAATGCAACTGTGCACAACCGAACCCCTTTTGCAGACGAGTCATGATAAAAGGTTGTGCACAAGCCCGAGTGAAGTTGCAAGCTGCCTGGGAAGAGGTGTGGGCCCTGACCTTTGCTGCAGGTAGAACTTCCAGACGCTTAGAACTAACCGCGAGTGTGTGCCATTCCAACATTGCGTTGACATAAAGGACCAGTAACTCAATTTACGTATCGTTTATTTCGTTTTGCGTCACATTTGCACATAAACTTAATTGGTGTCTAGTTTAGAACGATTAGGATCATTTTAAACAGTTACCTGGATCCAAAAAACCGTAACGTGTTTCTAGTGAATCAGTCGAAAGGCTTGCTCATACTCAAGGTAAATATTATGTTCATCTGGAGTATGAATAAGTCTTTCTAATATTCTATTCGAATTACGTTACAGTCAAATATTGAGATCCAGGCAATGGTTTGAAAATGAAAGCAAGCATTCAAAAGCAGGAACCATTAAAGAGTACATGCAACTGTTACAGACGACTAAATAAATAAATGACTAATCGTGAATTGTTGTATGGGTTACATCTCCAACATCAATCTATCTGACTGCCATAGATCCAGATAAGATGGTTGCCGACAGACGAGTTATATGGCCGCCATTCTTACCTGAGCGTGCGCGCATCTGCCACGTCGCCATATCTCAATATGAGGCCTATCTTATCCAGTTAGAATTCTATCTGATTCGGACCACAGAACAAAACCATTTTCACACTCTCCGCTCTAGAAGCTACCCCGCACGCTGCACAGAATTCACTGCCCTGTTCCGTAACTTACCTCGAAATGCCTGTATGGAAAGCATTTCTCTCCATCAAACAGCCAACAAGACTTCCATCTTTCCCCAGTTACGCTTATTTCTCAATCCGTTTGTCAATAACATCGCATTCTTGTTCTTTCATGTTTTCTCTTTGTCATGCTTTTCCCGAACGGATATCAACCGCATTTCTTTCTGCTCTAGCTATTCATGTTTACGCTGTTTATGTCATAGCTATTTCTAAGTGATGTATTCGATACTAGATGCAATGCCGCTTGTAACTTGCGTATCGCAATAAGTGAGTGTAACGTATGTAGTCTGCCTGTTTAGAGGCAATATACGCCCAAAGTACCCTGATATTTCGTGGACAAATAAATGGAGAAACCAATTTTTATGACAGCAGTCCATCGCTCTGTTTTCATTACGTTCACCTGAGTTGCATACGCCGCCCTTCCGGAAAATCAGAAACCGAACAGTTTTGGTATTGTTTGTCATCGACGTACTCTTGGACATAAAACAATGCGAGACATTCAGGTGTTAGATAAAACAGGTATACACTGCAGTTATTGCTCGAAGCACAATACGCACGTGGTAGACCGCATGACATTTGGCCGTCGCACGTCGCAATACGTCCACGGTGCTCTCATTGTTCTGGGTGCGCAAACAACAGCAGGTGGTCAGGACACATCTTACGGCAGCTCATAGCCATCTGAAACGCGCAGACGCGCTTACAGAGTGGCCCCTCAGTGTAAAACGCAATTTTGTGTTTCGAAATGTTTCGAAGACCTATCTATCGGTCTTCTGCTGCAGATAGGTACGTCATCGACAACGTATTCTTGGTAGCATGCACAATGTGCTTTGGTCGTGACTCACCGTTCTTACAGTCTTTGACAAATGCTTTCAGGGCAGTGTTTCTGTTGGAAGTAGCCCTCCCAGCTAGTTGTTTGCGAAAACAGGAACACCAGTTCAGAAAACGTGGGTTGTAGAAAAGTTATCATTGTTCATAATGATACCAAACAGACATGGATTAGAGGTCATATTTGCAGGAAAACAACCGATTGAGAAACAAGTACTTTTAAACGCTGTTAAAGAATCTAAGACGTGCAGTTTATTCATGAGTTTATTACCATTTTCGAGTTCTGTGACAGTCTGCAATAATGTAGGAAATGGATACAATGTCTGTGTGTGTGACGTTCTGGTCCACTCTCCCTGAAGTTCTCTTTTTATGTTCTCACTGTATTTGGAATCTGAAAAGCTAAAATCTTCTTATTTAGATGTCGACATCACGTGTTTGTATATTTTGGCCGTTTCCTTACAGCTAATGTGCCTCATTCAGAAATGGTTCAAATGGCTCTGAGCACTGTGTGACTTAACCTCAGAGGGCATCAGTCACCTAGGCTTAGAACTACTTAACCCTAACTAACCCAAGGACATCAGACACATCCATGCCCGAGGCAGGATTCGAACCTGCGTCCGTAGCAGTCACGCGGTTCCGGACTGAAGCGCCCAGAACCGCTCGGCCACCGCGGCCGGCTGTGCGTCGTTCATCACGCACAGATTCCCACACTCCTAACAGATTCTTATTTTGCTTTGAATCAGAACGTAGTACAAAGATATTTCGGCGGCAACTGTTACCGTAGAGTGACAACAGAGGACATTTTACCCAACAATTATGCTTTACATTTAATTTTTACGCTGTTCCGTTGAAAAAGAATTTTCACTTTATTGCTACAGATGTCATATACTAGAGAGATGTCTCAAAAATTGGAAATATTTATGAACTTTTCGTAGCTATAGCGTAAAAGTTGCCATCAGAGACAAGGGTAACGTCAGGATGGCCCAGGGAAGTGTGACAAGACCGCTGTTGTTCCTTATATACATACATGATTTGGATGGCAGGGTGAGCAGCAATCTGCGGTTGTTTTCTGTTAAGCTGCGCGGAGTAGCTGTACACTCTAGGTCGCCTGTCACAGTTCGCGCGGCTTCTCCCGTCGGAGGTTTGAATGCACCCTTGGGCACGTGTGTGTGTGTGTGTGTGTGTGTGTGTGTGTGTGTGTGTGTGTGTGTGTGTGTGTGTTTTGTCCTCAGCATAAGTTAGTTTAAGTAGGGTGTAAGCCTAGGGACCGATGACCTCAGCAGTTTGGTCCCATAGAACCTTACCACAATTTTCCAAATTTGTTTGCTGATAATGTCGTGGTGTTTGAGAAAGCGTCGAAATTGTGTGACTATAGGAACATACAAGACAGACAAAATTTCTGGTTGGTGTGATGAATAGCAGCGAACCATTGTTGCGGAAAAATGTAAATGAATGCGGATGATTAGGAAGAACAGACCTGTACTATTAGGATACAGTATTACTAATGTCCAGCTTGACACAGTCAAGTCGGTTAAGTATCTGGGCGTAACGATGGAAAGGAGCATGTGAGAACTGTGGTAGGGAAGGTCAATGGTCGACTTCGGTTTATTGGTTGAATCTTAGGAAAGAGTGGTTCATCTGTAAAGGAGACCGCATATAGGGCACTGGTGGGACCTATTCTTGAGTACTGCTCAAGTGTTTGGGATCCGCACCAGATCGGATTGAAGGAGGACATCGAAGCATTTCAGAGGAGGGCTGCTAAATTTGTTCAAATGGTTCAAATGGCTCTGAGCACTATATGACTTAACATCAGAGGTCATCAGTCACCTAGACTTAGAACTACTTAACCCTAACTAACCTAAGGACATGCCACACATCCATGCCCGAGGCAGGATTAGAACCTGCAACCGCAGCAGTCGCGCGGTTCCGCACTGAGCGCCTAGAACCGCTAGACCACCGCGGTCGTCACTAAATTTGTTACCGGTAGGTTCGAACAAAGCGTAAGTGTTACGGAGATGCTTCGGGAACTCAAATGGCAATCGCTGGAGGGAAAGCGGCGTTCTTTTCGGGAAGTTTAGAGAACGGGCATTTGAAGCTGACTGCAGAACGATTCTACTGCCTCCAACTTACATCGCGCGTAAGGACCACGAAGATAAGATTCGAGAAATTAGGGCTCATACGGAGGCATGCAGACAGTCGTTCGTCCCTCGGTCTGTTTGCGAGTGGAGCAGGAGGGGGAATGAGCAGTAGTGGTGCAGGGCACCCACCGAAACTCACCTTATGGTGGCTTGCGGAGTAGCCATGTAGTCATGCCCCCATTGCGACACAGAAGTTTGATATTTCGCTCAAAGTTGCTCTCTAATGGGGTAAAAGAGTGAGGCCCTGTGACATCAACGTCGGGCTCGGCGAAGCTTCAAACAGCAGTGTCAACACATGAGAAAAAAAGGGGCAGAGCTCAGAGATTCATGTGAGACGTAAGGTGGGTTAATGATGCTACACCGGCACAAAATTTCATCCGATTTGTGCCCAAGGCCACTGTGAACGCGCCCCACGATCGGTAGGTCGTCGCAAACCACCCCTCCTCTCGACGCCTCTGCGATGGAGGTCCAACCGTGACGCTCAGCTTTGAAGTCTCACGGTTCTCTGACGGTTGGCCAAGAAAAACATTTCAGACACACCGCCGCCCAGAATCAATACGAAAAGGCCTCAGGAGGTGGCATGGATGCGTCAGTGAGACCAGCCTTCTCTTCGGGCATTCGCGGTCGGAAACGACAGTTTGCAGTACGTTGTGCAACACAACGACGTTCTTGACAACTGTTGACACTGCCGACACCCCCTGGACGAGACAGCCCTCCTCTGGCTGCAGCCCCATTGTACAAGCTATGACTCTGTAACTTTCCCACTATATTTGTTTCCGTATGAAATTTAGCCCAATTTTACCTCCCACTCTATGAAAAGTTTACCTATTTCCAAAACTGTGTCCCCGCAAATTGCTATCCAACTTACATTCGTATTCTAACCTCTGACTGAACGCATACTAATTTATCTGGGTGTAATCAAAATTTCCACTTTCCTGAAGTGTTAACAATATTGTTGCACATGTCTCGAAAGCACAACAGCAAACAGTAAGCACGCAGCGGCTAAGCCAGATTTCTGTTTCTACATAAAATTACCAAAGTACATTCAAACTATTGCATATCACATGGTGTAATGTGGTAATGCGTAACGATAAAGAGTGGGATTGAGGGGGGGGGGGGGAGTAACGATTCCGATGAAATGTCATTCTAAGACAATGATTTTAGAATGAAGTATGTGCTCAAAAGGTAGAGTAAACCTTTGCATGCTCTACACACACACACACACACACACACATATAGCAAGAATGAATATGATGTATGTATTGAAAACAGAAAGAAATCTAAATTTTAAAACTTTGATTTCTTTCTTATGTATTGAAAAGCGAAAGAAATCTAAATTTTGAATATATATATATATATATATATATATATATATATATATATATATATATATATATATATAGAGCCGGCCGCGGTGGCCGAGCGGTTCTAGGCGCTTCAGTCCGGAACCGCGCGACCGCTACGGTCGCCGGTTCGAATCCTGCCCCGGGCATGGATGTGTGTGGTGTCCTTAGGTTAGTTAGGGTTAAGTAGTTCTAAGTTCTAGGGGACTGATGACCTCAGATGTTAAGTCCCATAGTGCTCAGAGCCATTTGAACCATATATATATATATATATAAATCTAAATTTTGAATATATATATATATATATATATATATATATATATATATATATATATATATTCAAAATTTAGATTTCTTTCGCTTTTCAATACATACATCGTATTCATCCTTGCTATCCTTTACAATAAACCATTCTCCATCTAACAGATACAATCATAAGTCAACACAGCATTACTAAATACGTCCATCACCTACCATAATTCAACTAAGAACGTATCAGACTGCACAAAGACTGTGTCACAACAAGAGTAAAAATTATTTAACACTAACGCAACTTGTTCTCTCTCTGAGACGCATATCGATAACATAGAAAAATCAAAATGACATGTCCACCTTACATATCCCGAGTAGAATTTTGTACGAAGGTCATTTCAGATAGGAATTGGACGAGGGCAATATTCTAAATATGTTACAAATACGAAGAGAAAAATCGCTTTACAGGAATATGAGTTAAAGAACCGCGACTAAAAATTTTTACAAAATTCAAGAATATATAAATTTAGTAAACAATAGAGTTCTGACAGCTAGGTATCATGTTTCATGATATCTATGAGAACGTTCCACACAGGGCTATATTGCAAGTTTATGTCACATTTTGTACTGCAGTAGTGTTTGGCGATCAACACCAAGGGTGGCCAATCTTTTCGGCTGGCGGGGCGAATTTTTGAGAGGAGATTTCCTCGTGGGCCTCGTTAACAATTCTTGTTTCGTGGACAAAAACAAGCAAGAAATATTAATAACTTATTTTTTAAAGGAAATAAAATAAGTCTGAGGAATGAACATTTATTATATACCATAATTTAACGAAATACAATGTTAGTGGGATGTATGGTTTTTTTTGACTTAACCAAGTGAGTCATTGTTGATATCAACTGAAGGTTTTGATACAAGCAATCAGTTTTCCATTTGAACTTCGGCAATGCGTGCTCTCATTTGTGATCTGATGTAAGTCATCTGACTAAAATGCTGTTCACAGACGTGTTTCTGACTAATGAAATCTTTTTTAAAATATGTTTGTAGAACGCTGGATATTTCTTCTTGTCCTAATATGTTTTATAGAACTCTTCCAAACCAACCTGATTAAATTTCTCTTTTCATTGCGAATTACAGTGCAATTCGCAGCCTTCCATTTGTAAAAGCCCCGGTAGCAAACCCATTTCTAGGGATAATGGCGTAGCAAATACAGAAAGAAAGCAGACGATGTTTCTTAAAAACTTGAAATCGGTTTCAGAATTCGTATTTCAAGTCAAATATCAAAGAAGCATATTTAATCTCTGCCTCCCGTGTGACATCCGATTGGTTTGACAGTGCAGGAAAGTGTGTGAAGTTTTTGTTCGTAACTGCTGTTCCCAAAGCTCTAGTTTCATTTGGAATACGGAAATAAGATCATGCGTGACGTTAGTCAGCTGATCTTATGCTTAGAGTCGAGTACTAACACCATTTAGGTGCCTAGTTACATTGACCAAGAACACGAAGTCGGAAAACCATTCTTTATTCTCGAACTCCGTGAGTCTCTTTGCCTTGCTTTCAAAGAATGATTGTATTTCTTGCTTCAAATCAGACGCTTTTTTTACCATTTTCGCACGGGTTAGCCACCTTACTTCTGTATATTACGAAATGTTATCAAGCTCTGAATCCAAATACTTTAGAAATTCTTGCAGCTGACGGCGATTCAATCCTTTTGACTAAATAGAGTTCACTGTTTTGACAACTACCTTCATGACATGGTCCATTTTGAGGGACTTGGCACATAAATTCTCTTGATGGATAATGCAATGAGAGTTTAACATCGACGTATTGCCAACTTTGCGAGCCTCGTTTTCAGTCAACTGAACTAAGCCTTAATGTTTCCCTGCCATTGCTGGAGCACCATCCTTTGTTAGCTCAGAGAGCGTGTTAAGTTTAACGAAAAGCGACTTAATGACAATATACACTCCTGGAAATGGAAAAAAGAACACATTGACACCGGTGTGTCAGATCCACCATACTTGCTCCGGACACTGCGAGAGAGCTGTACAAGCAATGATCACACGCACGGCACAGCGGACACACCAGGAACCGCGGTGTTGGCCGTCGAATGGCGCTAGCTGCGCAGCATTTGTGCACCGCCGCCGTCAGTGTCAGCCAGTTTGCCGTGGCATACGGAGCTCCATCGCAGTCTTTAACACTGGTAGCATGCCGCGACAGCGTGGACGTGAACCGTATGTGCAGTTGACGGACTTTGAGCGAGGGCGTATGGTGGGCATGCGGGAGGCCGGGTGGACGTACCGCCGAATTGCTCAACACGTGGGGCGTGAGGGCTCCACAGTACATCGATGTTGTCGCCAGTGGTCGGCGGAAGGTGCACGTGCCCGTCGACCTGGGACCGGACCGCAGTGACGCACGGATGCACGCCAAGACCGTAGGATCCTACGCAGTGCCGTAGGGGACCGCACCGCCACTTCCCAGCAAATTAGGGACACTGTTGCTCCTGGGGTATCGGCGAGGACCATTCGCAACCGTCTCCATGAAGCTGGGCTACGGTCCCGCACACCGTTAGGCCGTCTTCCGCTCACGCCCCAACATCGTGTAGCCCGCCTCCAGTGGTGTCGCGACAGGCATGAATGGAGGGACGAATGGAGACGTGTCGTCTTCAGCGATGAGAGTCGCTTCTGCCTTGGTGCCAATGATGGTCGTATGCGTGTTTGGCGCCGTGCAGATGAGCGCCACAATCAGGACTGCATACGTCCGAGGCACACAGGGCCAACACCCGGCATCATGGTGTGGGGAGCGATCTCCTACACTGGCCGTACACCTCTGGTGATCGTCGAGGGGACACTGAATAGTTCACGGTACATCCAAACCGTCATCGAACCCATCGTTCTAACATTCCTAGACCGGCAAGGGAACTTGCTGTTCCAACAGGACAATGCACGTCCGCATATATCCCGTGCCACCCAACGTGCTCTAGAAGGTGTAAGTCAACTACCCTGGCCAGCAAGATCTCCGGATCTGCCCCCATTGAGCATGTTTGGGACTGGATGAAGCGTCGTCTCACGCGGTCTGCACGTCCAGCACGAACGCTGGTCCAACTGAGGCGCCAGGTGGAAATTGCATGGCAAGCCGTTCCACAGGACTACATCCAGCATCTCTACGATCGTCTCCATGGGAGAATAGCAGCCTGCATTGCTGCGAAAGGTGGATGTACACTGTACTAGTGGCGACATTGTGCATGCTCTGTTGCCTGTGTCTATGTGCCTGTAGTTCTGTCAGTGTGATCATGTGATTTATCTGACCCCAGGAATGTGTCAATAAAGTTTCCCCTTCCTGGGACAATGAATTCACGGTGTTCTTATTTCAATTTCCAGGAGTGTAACTGTTCCTGCAATGACTTCGTGGTAGCCTTAAGTGGATACAGTGCCACGAATTCTTCCGTTTTATTAAAATAGGCATCAACACGTCTGACATAAATCTGACTTGGGTGGTATCCGCAATATCTGTGCATACATCCAAGGTTAGAGAATAAAATATGAACTCAGATGCACGGTTTTTTAAATTATCTTCAATTTGTCTTCCAGTGTCGTCCACTACCCTAGTAATAGTTTGACGAGACAGATTTATTTTTGAGTAATTCTTTTTCGTTTCTGACACACAATTTCAATGACGGTATCTAAGCACTGCTTGACCGTTTCCCCATCTGAATGTGGGTTTGAGTTGTTTTTTTTTTTTTATGCCAATATCAGAGCTACTACATAACTCGCTTTCACATAGCATCTTGACTCTGAATTCGCCCTTGTAAATATCTGCTGTTGAGCAGAAAGTTTTCTTTGTTAAGTCGTTTTCGATACATTGTCGAAATTGTGCCTTGTACTTATCAAAAGTAACTACATGTTTAGTCTCGTAATGCCGTTTGATGTTATATTCTTTTGTAACCGAGATTCATTGCATATCAGACATGTGGGTTTTGTTTTATATTCCACAAAAAATACTTAACAGTCCACTTGTCTTGAAAAGTTCTCAGCTCCTCTGTAACTTCCGTCTTCTTAGGTCCTATTTGTTTACTAGTTTACGCTATACCAAGTTTACGTCTTGAACTGAAACAGACTTTTTTTTCCTATAAGTCGGAAACTGACAGATACCACACGGTAACCTGAGTTTTATAAGTTTCTATATACACTCCTGGAAATGGAAAAAAGAACACATTGACACCGGTGTGTCAGATCCACCATACTTGCTCCGGACACTGCGAGAGGCCTGTACAAGCAATGATCACACGCACGGCACAGCGGACACACCAGGAACCGCGGTGTTGGCCGTCGAATGGCGCTAGCTGCGCAGCATTTGTGCACCGCCGCCGTCAGTGTCAGCCAGTTTGCCGTGGCATACGGAGCTCCATCCCAGTCTTTAACACTGGTAGCATGCCGCGACAGCGTGGACGTGAACCGTATGTGCAGTTGACGGACTTTGAGCGAGGGCGTATAGTGGGCATGCGGGAGACCGGGTGGACGTACCGCCGAATTGCTCAACACGTGGGGCGTGAGGGCTCCACAGTACATCGATATTGTCGCCAGTGGTCGGCGGAAGATGCACGTGCCCGTCGACCTGGGACCGGACCGCAGCGACGCACGGATGCACGCCAAGACCGTAGGATCCTACGCAGTGCCGTAAGGGACCGCACCGCCACTTCCCAGCAAATTAGGGACACTGTTGCTCCTGGGGTATCGGCGAGGACCATTCGCAACCGTCTCCATGAAGCTGGGCTACGGTCCTGCACACAGTTAGGCCGTCTTCCGCTCACGCCCCAACAAAGTGCAGCCCGCCTCCAGTGGTGTCGCGACAGGCGTGAATGGAGGGATGAATGGAGACGTGTCGTCTTCAGCGATGAGAGTCGCTTCTGCCTTGGTGCCAATGATGGTCGTATGCGTGTTTGGCGCCGTGCAGGTGAGCGCCACAATCAGGACTGCATACGACCGAGGCACACAGGGCCAACACCCGGCATCATGGTGTGGGGAGCGATCTCTAACACTGGCCGTACACCTCTGGTGATCGTCGAGGGGACACTGAATAGTGCACGGTACATCCAAACCGTCATCGAACCCATCGTTCTACCATTCCTAGACCGGCAAGGGAACTTGCTATTCCAACAGGACAATGCACTTCCGCATATATCCCGTGCCACCCAACGTGCTCTAGAAGGTGTAAGTCAACTACCCTGGCCAGCAAGATCTCCGGATCTGTCCCCCATTGAGCATGTTTGGGACTGGATGAAGCGTCGTCTCACGCGGTCTGCACGTCCAGCACGAACGCTGGTCCAACTGAGGCGCCAGGTGGAAATGGTATGACAAGCCGTTCCACAGGACTACATCCAGCATCTCTGCGATCGTCTCCATGGGAGAATAGCAGCCTGCATTGCTGCGAAAGGTGGATATACACTGTACTAGTGGCGACATTGTGCATGCTCTGTTGCCTGTGTCTATGTGCCTGTGGTTCTGTCAGTGTGATCATGTGATGTATCTGACCCCAGGAATGTGTCAATAAAGTTTCCCCTTCCTGGGACAATGAATTCACGGTGTTCTTATTTCAATTTCCAGGAGTGTATATGGTACGTAAAGTTCAAAATCAAATATCAGTTACGTAAAGTACTTCAATGCAGTTCTCAAAAACTACCTATAAAATCTACCTTAAAATTCCGCGGAGTTGTTGTGCTTTGTAAATCAAGTTGACTGTTTTGATTTTGCGTGTGTCTCTGTGGTAGGGTGCCTAATTGTCACACTGTCACATGGGTGGCCTTCGATTCCCAGTGGTGGTAAATTTTCAAACAAAGGTTCATGTTCGACGCATATATATATATATATATATATATATATATATATATATATATATATATATATATATATATATATATATATATACTATGCACCTATGTTTAAAAATACAGCTCATGGGGGAAACCAACCCTTGCCCTTGCCCTCCAGATGGGTGGCTACCATCGTACCACAGAGCTACACTGTTCGTTGTCTTCAGCAACAACAACAATTCGACGAACAGTTCGAATTATCGGTCTTTTATTTGAGTGATATAGGAGATCTTCATAGTCTGGCACTTGGGAAACATCGTAGTCTGTTATCTCATAATTTTTGAGAGTACTACTCAATTGCTTTAGGAAACTGATATTTTAGTTTAGAACCTAATGTATCAACGTCATGTATCAAAATATAAAAAAATAACGCATTCTTCACTTAACCTAGCACCCTTAATTCAAAATCTCGACCCCCGTCCCAATTTTTAATGACCGTTTCTTAAAAATATTCTTAATTTCAAGTCGATAACATTATTAGTTGCTGTAAATAAGAGAGAAAGACAGATGGAAGAAGTTGCGCTAGGAGGGTCCCTCTTTTTACCTTTGTAACGCAGAATCTTTAAATGTCATCAATAAAAACACATTACTACAATAAGGAATTTTTTTATTTTGTACTGCTAAAATTAAAAGAAGGTACTGAGACAGAAACAACTGCTAACGTTGATTGGTGTATTTGTTCACCATAACTAAGTATATAAAATAGGCGTAAGCCTACTGAAATTAAAGAGCAATCATCACATGTTAATTGTAAGAAGATAAAAGCTGGCGTTACTTATCTGATGATAGGTCTATCGCAATCGTATGTGCACCCTGGAAGCACGTGAAGGGCCGTAACTTTACGGTCAGTAGTTTTGTGAGTTTGCAGTAAAATTAATTATGAAATGTAATGGGTATAAATCTTACTCATCACACTAGTGCAGCGCAACAAACGTATCCGGTTCCTCAACCCATACTCCTGCCTGTTGATGGCTGCATATCGCCAAGGCGAACTATATTTTCTTCCAGACGGTTCACAGGCTTTTCAAAATAAATCCAACATAGTGGTTTTTCTTCAAACAGGAATATAGACGAAAATCTAACGATAGTTGAATCAATGAACTGAGATATACGTGTTATAATTCGACGTGGCACGAATTACACTTGATGGAATTTTCTTTTGGGGTTCTTACGTGAAACAAAGTGTTATTGACAAAGCCAGTAATGCAATTAGCTTTTCAAGTAGCCAGCTAAAGTGGTGTTCAAACTTCGATTGAAGGCAGCTGACAAGATGTGTTGGCCAAAAGGTAATTCATTAAACTGGTAGACCCAGCAAAAATAGGAATGTAGTATATTTTCTACAGTCTGGATGTAAATCTATTTGCCAAAAACTGAGACGTCAGTCTACTGAAGATAAAATTTGCACATCACAGAAATTTTGCAAAAGTTCTTCTAGTGTTTGTGGTCTATCCGTTTCTGTTGAAATAATAATGTTAATCTAATACAAATCCATGGTTCATGGTGTGGGTTCCTGTAGTCATGTCCTAGTTCATGAACCACGGGCAACGTATGAGTGGCCAAGTAAGTGGTCCCGACAGTCGGGATACAAGTTACTTTGGAATGAGGCTGGGCATCTCGGCCATATTCTGAGTCGTGGTCACCTTTGTGCTCATACGGCAAAGACTACCAAATCCACCGGTTAGTCCCTCAACCGTTAGGGGTAAAACTCAATGGGACTCGGGGCAAGTAAGGCTAGCAACCTGCTTCCCTGGTACTTTAAATATGATGCTGGCAACAATCAGAGCAATATGCCTCGGACCTTTGGAAGTGATGGAGTCCCACCTCTAACTGACAAACCAGGGACTCATAAGATACGACTTGGCAAACAAATGGTAATGAGATGGGGAGCTGTTAATATCAATGGGGGCTACTCTGGAAAGAAGGTAGAGCTGGCACAGGCTGCAAGTAAGATGGCGTTGGACATTTTAGCTGTTAGTGACATTCGGGTAAGGGGTGAGAAAGAAGAGGAAGTGGGAGAATACAAGGTCTACCTGTCAGGAGTCAAAGCAGGAATAGCAAAATTGGGTGTAGGGCTTTACATCAGGAAAGAAATGGAACCCAGCGTAGTTGCAATAAGGTATGTAAACGAACGACTGATGTGGATAGATTTGACAGTGTCTAGCAGGAAAATCATGATTTTGTCAGTATATTCGCATTGTGAAGGGACAGATCAAAATAAGATGGATAGTTTTCATGATGCACTCAGTGATGTAGTTGTCAGAGTAAAGAACAAGGACAGTGTTCTGCTCATGGGTGATTTTAACGCCAGGATTGGAAATCGAACAGAAGGGTATGAAAAGGTTATGGGTAAATTTGGAGAGGATATGGAGGCCAACAGGAACGGGAAACAACTCTTGGATTTCTGTGCCAGTATGGGCTTAGTAATCACAAACTCATTTTTTAAACATAAGAACATTCACCGGTATACTTGGGAAGGCAGGGGAACAAGATCTGTCATTATCTATATAATAACAGATCCGGAATTCAGGAAGGCTGTGAGGGACACACGTGTATTCGGGGGATTCTTTGATGACACTGATCATGATTTAATCTGCAGTGAAATAGGGATTGTGAGGCCAAAAGTGCAGGAGGTCAGGTCCATATGTAGGAGGATAAGAGTGGAGAAACTTCAGGATAAGGAAATCAGGCACAAGTACATAACAATGATCTCAGAAAGGTACCAGTTAGTTGAATGTAGTCAATTACAGTCATTGGAAAAGGAATGGACAAGGTACAGGGACACAGTACTAGAAGTGGCTAAAGAATGTCTTGGAACAGTAGTGTGTAAAGGTAGGATGAAGCAAACAGCTTGGTGGAATGACACAGTCAAGGCAGCCTGTAAAAGGGAAAAGCAGGCGTATCAAAAATGGCTACATACTGGAACTCAGGTAGACAGAGAAAGTTATGTTGAAGAAAGAAACAAAGCCAAACAGGTAATTGCAGCATCCAAGAAGAAATCTTGGGAAGACTTTGGAAACAGGGTGGAGACTTTGGGTCAAGCTCCTGGAAAACCATTCTGGAGTGTAATTAGCAGCCTTCGAAAGGGAGGTAAGAAGGAAATGACAAGTATTTTGGACAGGTCAGGAAAACTGCTGGTGAATCCTGTGGATTCCTTGGGCAGATGGAGGGAATATTTTGAAGAGTTGCTCAATGTAGGTGAAAATACAACCATTAATGTTTCAGATTTCGAGGTACACTGGGATAGGAATGATGATGGAAATAGGATCACATTAGAGGAAGTGGAGAAAATGGTCAATAGATTGCAATGCAATAAAGCAGCTGGGGTGGATGAAATTAAGTCGGAACTCATCAAATACAGTGGAATGTCAGGTCTTAAATGGCTACACAGGATAATTGAAATGGCTTGGGAGTTGGGACAGGTTCCATCAGACTGGACAAAAGCAGTAATCACACCAATCTTTAAACATGGAAACAGAAAATATTGTAACAACTACAGAGGTATCTCTTTAATCAGCGTTGTGGGTAAAATCTTCTCAGGTATTGTTGAAAGGAAAGTGCTATTATTAGTTGAGGACATATTGGATGAAAATCAGTGTGGGTTTAGGCCTCATAGAGGCCGTCAGGACCAGATCTTCAGCTTACGGCAAATAATGGAGAAGTGTTATGAGTGGAACAGGGAATTGTATCTATGCCTTATAGATCTAGAAAAGGCATATGACCGGGTTCCTAGGAGGAAGTTATTGTCTGTTCTACGAGATAATGGAATAGGAGGCAAACTTTTGCAAGCAATTAAAGGTCTTTACATGGATAGTTAGGCAGCAGTTAGAGTTGATGGTAAATTGAGTTCATGATTCAAAGTAATTTCAGGGGTAAGACAAGGCTGCAACCTGTCTCCACTGTTGTTCATATTATTTATGGATCATATGTTGAAAACAATAGACTGGCCGGGTGAGAGTAAGATATGTGAACACAAAATAAGCAGTTTTGCATATGCGGATGACTTAGTTGTGATGGCAGATTCAATTGAACGTTTGCAAAGTAATATTTCAGAGCTAGATCAGAAATGTAAGGACTATGGTATGAAGATTAGCATCTCCAAAACGAAAGTAATGTCAGTGGGAAAGAGATATAAACGGATTGAGTGCCAAATAGGAGGAACAAAGTTAGAACAGGTGGACGGTTTCAAGTACTTAGGATGCATATTCTCACAGGATGGCAACATAGTGAAAGAACTGGAAGCGAGGTGTAGCAAAGCTAATGCAGTGTGCGCTCAGCTACGATCTACTCTCTTCTGCAAGAAGGAAGTCGGTACCAAGACTAAGTTATCTGTGCACCATTCAATTTTTCGACCAACTTTGTTGTATGGGAGCGAAAGCTGGGTGGATTCAGGTTACCTTATCAATAAGGTTGAGATTACGGATATGAAAGTAGCTAGGATGATTGCAGGTACTAATAGATGGGAACAATGGCTGGAGGGTGTCCACAATGAGGAAATCAAAGAAAAACTGGGAATGAACTTTATAGATGTAGCAGTCATGGCGAACAGGCTTAGATGGTAGGGTCATGTTACACGCATGGGAGAAGCAAGGTTACCCAAGAGACTCATGAGTTCAGCAGTAGAGGGTAGGAGGAGTCGGGGCAGACCAAGGAGAAGGTATCTGGATTCGGTTAAAAATGATTTTGAAGTAATAGGCTTAACATCAGAAGAGGCACCAATGTTAGCACTGAATAGGGGATCATGGAGGAATTTTATAAGGGGAACTATGCTCCAGACTGAACGCTGAAAGGCATAATCAGTCTTAAATGATGATGATGATGATGATGATGATACAAATCCAATCTAACCACCTTTCTTTTTCACAATATGCAATATCCACATATGAACTGACTGCAGGTTCTATGATTCCCTGTTCCAGCAGAGACTGAATTTTTACCTTCACTTTTTCTCTGTAGCAAGCTTTAATGATTTCATGCATACCTTATTGTGCTCTTTGACCTGGAATTTACATTGAAAACACTTAATAGTTCCTGAACAATACGTAAAAGTGTGTGTGCAAAATGTCAAGAAGATCCTTTCTGTCAGTTTCTGTACATTGTTCTGTTCTATCCACATTTTCCTGAATGAGACTTTGTTCATCGATTTCCTGATCCATAAAAAGTATATGGACGACTAGTGTCATTACCAAAGTACTCTCACGGGGAAACATAAAAAATTTATTTCATCTTCTTGTTTTGAGATAAAATATTGATGAAACTGACTGACTCTCCACTTCCATTCCCACTTCAGCGTCACTAAAATTCATTATGACTTTATATTTGCTTAGAAAATGTACTCCTAATATTATTTTAGTAGAGAAGAGAGGAACAGTAATCGCTCCTTGTATTTTAATCTTACATAAACTGTAAAGTCGGACAATCTATTGTTGTCATACATTTGTGGAACGTAGTACCACTGACCGCAGAAACAGACCTACCAGAATCAAAAACAGCGGAAAGAGTAATGTTGCATAGTGAAATGTTTATTATTGGATGTACTTCAGAGGTTTGCCTGTCATCACTATCTTCCAGTAAAGTGTCCCTAATGTCTTCAAAACGCACAAAGTTCAAAGGTTCGGCAGCTGTGTGTTTCGTGTGGTTCACAGTCGCTAGTCACTGTCTTGTATTGCTTCCTCGTCGTTGATTATCTTGTGGATTTGCAGATCCAAGTTCAGTGATGTCTACCTGTCACGCTGGGCTTGCCCTTCCAGAATTTTTGCCACTGTGAATTATGATGCTGATTACTGTGTATTCTATGTGATTATTTTGATTCTTATGTTAACTGCAATTACACCAATTGCCATTACCGTAATTCCTGTGATGTCTGTTATTATGATCATAGTCAGAGCTCCGGAAATTACTCGTACCACAACAATCATTAGTCAACGGCGACAACTGAGCGTTATATGGACGATGTCAGTTATCCCGTCTGTAATTGTTTCTATGGTTGTGTTCGTTATGCGAGTTCCCATAGTTTTTGTTTTCACTTGGTACAAAAGCGTCCTGCGTGTTGTGATTGTTATTGTGTCTTTTCGTTAAACCGTCGTCACTGCCCAATTCCAGTTCCTACAGTAATCTTTGAAATGCTTCTAAATCATCTATACATCTGCTGGACAAAATTACGTGCCTCAAATCTGCAGGTAACTATGTTAAACAAAATGCGAATTGGCTCTGTCAGAATGATGTGTTTGATACGTACTGATTTGTGCGTACAATGTTTTCAAAGTATTTCGCTGCGCTAGAGAATTCAGACTGTTCAAAGTTTCATCACATTAATTGCTATCTGGGTATGTGGTACTGTTCTGTAAAATCGCCCAAACGCAATAAAGTTGTATGGTCACCAAAGTTTTCTGAATATGAATGTCAACGGTCAGTTTCGTCCTTTTCATCCTCGCGGTTAAGCTTTCCTTCAGTACATTAGATTTTTTCACCTTATTTTCCTGATTGTTTTCTCCTGGTTCTCCTAAAAATTTGTTAATGACTGGTATTCTGTTGCCTCTGAAAACTACTCATTCATTTCCGTGTCCGGTCAGCATTTCCAAAAAATAGCAACTGCGACAGCTTTGTCATTTCCTTCGTAAACATCTTGTATTGTGCACTGGTAGTCCAGGAGGGGGCATACAAGTAGGTGGCTTGGATCTTCTTCAGACCCGCAGTTGCAAGAGGTGTCTGCACTCGCTGGAAGGATTCCCCACTTCTTCAGGTTCGTCTTGCATCGGGGGACGCCCACTCTTAGGCAGTTGGCTCCCCAGCTGCTGCCAATCAGCTTCTTAAGTATCCCATTGCGAGCAATGACTTTCTGTTTCACGTTCAGACATTGCTGCCTGTACGTTAGAGCCCTGTCCAGTGTGACACCTGGGTAGACTGGAGTTGGACAATGATTAAGTTACTCTCCTCGCCATGTGATGTCCAGCTTTTGCTGTGCTTCCCTGTTTCGTAAGTGAAAGGCGCTCGTTTAAGTTTTACTGGGATTGGGATTCGGATGGCTGGCATCATAGTACTTGGAGAGTTCATCCATTGCTAGAGTAGTTTTCCTTCTACTTCATTAAAGGTTGACACATGAGCTTCTGTGTCGTCGGCATAGATGAAGAGCCTAGTACTTGCTGCTATTTTCTGATCATTTGTGTAGATGCTATACAGTGCTGGAGCAAGCACACTGCCTGGGGGAGACCGTTCTTCTGAGTTCGCCATCTACTCTTATTACCCTGTAGTGAAACTTGGAATCTTCTTTTCTGAAGGAAGGAGCTAATAAAGGATGTTTGTTAGTAGTCCTTAGTAAGGTCATACACTTTCTTTAACAGTTTCCAATGATTCGCAGTGTCATATGCAGGTGTTAAATCGACAAAAGCGTCTCCTCACCACGCTCAAAACAGTCCTCGATCTTCTGAGTTAGATTTAAGATCTGACTACAACATGATTTGTCAGCACGAAATCCTGCTTGTTGTGGGATGAACTTTTCTTCGAGGGTGGCACTGATTCGGTTAAATACCAGCCGTTCTAATATCTTGAAGGTGTCGCATAAAAGGGAGATAGGTGGAAATTTTTTTTGGGTCGTTTGGTTCCTTCCCAGCCTTAAGTATTACAATGACTCGAGAATTCCGCCACATTTTGGGGATGTGTAGCTTGCAGACACATGTGTTCATTAGGTCCATCGTTTTACAGCCGAAGTTCGTTATTTGTTCAACTACAAGGTCATCGACACCTGCAGCCTTATGGCTTTCCAAACTGGAGATGGCAGCTTCGAGTTCAGCCATGAGGAAGAGATCCTTAAGAAAACAATGCTCTGTTTCTGCGTCGCGCTGAAGAGCTTCTTTGAGTGTCCTTCCTTTTATTTTGCCGTTCTGCAGGAGCTGGGTTGCCACTTTATCAGGAGTCACACTCGTAAAATGGTCTTGTGATTTTACAGGGTGGCCACTCAGGTTTTTAAGCAGTTTCCAGGCTTGTCTACTGTTCAGCTTCATTTCGAGGTTCTCTACCAGGTTACTCCACTTGGTCTTGCGAGTTGCTGAGATGGAATGCAGCAATATTTCATCAGCTTGGATCGTTTCTTCTGGAAATGGATCCTCTTCATAGACAGCTTGGTATTTTTCTTACAGCAGTTTGTCGTCACTGGGCATGCCTGGAACATACTGAGTTCTGCATCCTCTCGAAATAGTTTTCCTCGAAAATTTTTGGACGCATTTGATGAAGGTTTCATAAATTTCAGATTGTGGTGGAATGTTTATCACTTTTGAGTCAAGATCTTCACTGAACTTCTGACAGTCAGCCTTCTTGAAGTTAAACCTCGTCTTGAATGGTACCTCTTCAGGCGCTACTACAGGATTCACAGTACCATATAATAGGTCTATGTTGGTTACGGGGGATGGGCACTCCTACAGTCTTCATACACTGTTCAGCTACGCTTGAACAAAACAAAGATGTCTAGGTTGTACCCTCTTTTCCACCTACCACTGTTGAAAGAAGGTGGGAGCTTCGGATCATGGATCAGATGCAGGTAATAAACCACAGCCCATGCTTCTAGACTCGTTCCGTTTGTGTCGGTATCTGGGTATACCAATGATGTGCTTCTGCAATTGAAATCGCCCATGACAAAGTTCACGTCCTGATCGTTGAAGTTGGCCGGTGTTTTAATGCCGAAATTGGCATCGAGTGGTTTGTAGACGACGTCACAGAGAAGAATGGAGTCCGCACTGTGAGCACGATGTTGTTGTCTTCAACACTGAGGCTGACGTCATATTCACGTTAGGTTTGCCAAAGAGAGCACTGCCATATTTGTCATGAGGCCTTTCTAGTATTAATTCCATACCAGCAATTCTTGGACGGTTTTTAGTACTTCCACTGTATGTTTCCTGGGTTAACAGCATGTCACATACATATTTTTGACATAAATTCCTCGATGTTTATGGAAATAAAAACAAATGGTCTTGAGAAAGACTGGTCGGAATACAGTCCATTTGAATGGAGACCGGTTGTGAAAGGATCTGCCGTCATTACACTTCGTAGCGTCTTCTGACGTTGCCCAGGGTACGCCTGATTGCTACTCATTTCTTGTTCTTCTCTTATTGCAATCTTCGTGGAGGTACTTTTCACGTATCCCAGAAAACTACTGGTATTGTGTAATTTAAATCTCTACCACAAAGGTTGACACATTTGCCATTTTCGTTGTCAGGCCATAGACTTTTTCATTACTTGTGGTTAATTATTATTTTTTGTTCTTCAGAATTTAATATCAAATTTTCCACTTGTTCGCCAATGTCTTTTACTGTTATGTTAAGCTGTTCGTTCTCTTCTTTTACCTGTGAAATTATCGCTCTTCGAACTACAGTATCGATTTTAGCTAATATTTCGGCCCTGTCATTAAGCTGGTTAGTTTTCATGTTTACATGTTCTGTTTCAATAAAGGTCACGTAATCTAGTTGCAAAACTGTTAATTGTTGGTTGAAGCTCATTTTTAATTTCTTCCCTAATTTCAACTAATAAATTTTGTATTTTCAATTTAATTTCTTGCTGTGATTTTCTGTTCTTTTCCTGCGATATTCTTTATTTCTTCCGTAAGCGATTTACTATTTTCTAACTGTAATTTCCTATGTATTCCTGTGGTTTTTTTATTTCTTTCCTAAATGATATGCTATTTTCTTCCTGTGATTTCCTATTCTTATTCTGTGATTTTCTATTTTCATTTTGTGTTTCTACAAGCACTGACGAGTTGAGTCTAGGAAATTTGTCTGATTCGTTAAGTATGGTTCTACCTGTACATAA
Source organism: Schistocerca gregaria (assembly GCF_023897955.1). Classification (NCBI taxonomy): domain Eukaryota; kingdom Metazoa; phylum Arthropoda; class Insecta; order Orthoptera; family Acrididae; genus Schistocerca; species Schistocerca gregaria. Next base: position 52,341,232 of record NC_064925.1, on the reverse strand, counting down.
TTGTTCACTGAAGGTGATGGGTGTTGTGTTCGTTCAAAACGCAATGACACAGAACCTGACTCTGGTGCATCTGTTACCAATTGTAAAATTTGTAGCGACTTTTGTAATTTTTCGCTAGACTGTGGCGACTTACGTCCAACCGACTCAACTTTAGAACTTACGTTTTCGTTACCCATCGTTAGTTCTGTTTCAGTATTGCTCGCTAAGTTGGTTAATAATTGTAGATGCACGTAATTTCCTGCACTCTCATGTAAAATATGGTAGTTGCTCATTGCTCAGGATGGTTTACCTCATCCTCAACAGAATCGTTGTTTCGCGACATCCTCTGTTGTCTTGTGATACAACGGATTTTCATATTGTTTACTGTTGTACCAAACATGATAAATTTCTATTTCTTAGAAAAACAGACTTGCCACAATGACCAAACAAACAAAAATTGTACTATCGTGCTAGAAAATACTCAACAATGAATCAAATCCACACAGAACCTGTACTATTATACCAAAAGTTTCCGTAATAAAGTAATCGATAATCGTCACGCTACACAGAATTTCCCAAATTGAACACAAAATCCTAACTGGTGCACCAAAAATGTTTTGCAAAGTTTGGCTCAGCACTGATTGCTATTCCGTACTGTGACACACTCTTTCAGCAGTTTGTGACTTGTGTTTGTTGTAGTGTCTATTTTCTTGTTAATAATGATGAATGACCATTTTTCTAATTTGTGTATAGCTACATGCACGCAAAATTTAACTTCCATTGAATTGTGTAAGAGTAATCCGCCTTTTCTTGTGTAACAGATAAACTTTGCATATGTATGAATTGCTGTCGTAGCAATATTGTCCATCAGTCTAGGAGTTTAGGGAATTTTCGAGGTGAAGATGGAACTCGTGACCCGCGAGGTGTGACATGCACACACAATATACTTAGTACAACAATAAGAAAAAGGAGATACAGGTCATGAGTGCGATCGTAATCATCATTTTTTTTACTTTTCAGCTTTATTCTTTTTGCCATTGCATAGGATAAGATTCTTTTGTATACATTTTTCTAGTAACGTATGTGTCACGGCATACTAATTTTCTTCTTGCATTTACATTTGTTGTTGTTGTTGTGGTCTTCAGTCCAGAGACTGGTTTGATGCAGCTCTCCATGCTACTCTATCCTGTGCAAGCTTCTTCATCTCCCAGTACCTACTGCAACCTACATCCTTCTGAATCTGCTTAGTGTATTCATCTCTTGGTCTCCTCTACGATTGTTCCCCTCCACACTGCCCTCCAATACTAAATTGGTGATCTCTTGATGCCTCAGAACATGTCCTAGAAACCGATCCCTTCTTCTGGTCAAGTTGTGCCACAAACTTCTCTTCTCCCCAACCCTATTCAATACTTCCTCATTAGTTATGTGATCTACCCGTCTAATCTTCAGCATTCTTCTGTAGCACCACATTTCGAAAGCTTCTATTCTCTTCTTGTCCAAATTATTTATTGTCCATGTTTCACTTCCATACATGGCTACACTCCTTACAAATACTTTCAGGAATGACTTCCTGACACTTAAATCTATACTCGATGTTAACACATTTGTCTTCTTCAGAAACGCTTTCCTTGCCATTGCCAGTCTACATTTTATATCCTCTCTACTTGGACCATCATCAGTTATTTTGCTCCCCAAATAGCAAAACTCCTTTACTACTTTAAGTGTCTCATTTCGTAATCTAATTCCCTCAGCATCACCCGACTTAATTCGGCTACATTCCATTATCCTCGTTTTGCTTTTGTTGATGTTTATGTTACATCCTCCTTTCGAGACACTGTCCATTCCATTCAACTGCTCTTCCAAGTCCTTTGCTGTCTCTGACAGAATTACAATATCATCGGCGAACCTCAAAGTTTTTATATCTTCTCCATGGATTTTAATACCTACTCAGTTTTTTCTTTTGTTTCCTTTACTGCTTGCTCAATATACAGATTGAATAACATCGGGGAGAGACTACAACCCTGTCTCACTCCCTTCCCAACCACTGCCTCCCTTTCATGCCCCTCGACTCTTATCACTGGCATCTGCTTTCTGTACAAATTGTAAATAGCCTTTCGTTCCCTGTACTTTACCCCTGCCACCTTTAGAATTTGAAAGAGAGTATTCCAGTCAACATTGTCAAAAGCTTCCTCTAAGTCTACAAATGCTAGGAAAGTAGGTTTGCCTTTCCTTAATCTTGCTTCTAAGAGAAGTCGTAAGGTCAGTATTGCCTCACGTGTTCCAGTATTTCTACGGAATCCGAACTGATCTTCCCCGAGGTCGGCTTCTACTAGTTTTTCCATTTGTCTGTAAAGAATTCGTGTTAGTATTTTGCAGCTGTGACTTATTAAACTGATTGTTCGGTAATTTTCACGTCTGTCAACACCTGCTTTCTTTGGGATTGGAATTATTATATTCTTCTTGAAGTCTGAGGGTATTCCGCCTGTCTCATACATCTTGCTCACCAGATGGTAGAGTTTTGTCAGGACTGGCTCTCCCAAGGCTGTCAGTAGTTCTAACGGAATGTTGTCTACTCCCGGGGCCTTGTTTCGACTTAGGTCTTTCAGTGCTCTGTCAAACTCTTCACGCAGTATCGTATCTCCCATTTCATCTTCATCTACATCCTCTTCCATTTCCATAATATTTTCCTCAAGTACATCATCCTTTATAGACCCTCTATATACTCCTTCCACCTTTCTGCTTTCCCTTCTTTGCTTAGAACTGGGTTTCCATCTGAGCTCTTGATGTTCATACAAGTTGTTCTCTTATCTCCAAAGGTCTCTTTAATTTTCCTGTAGGCAGTATCTATCTTGCCCCTAGTGAGATAAGCCTCTACATTCCTTGCATTTGTCCTCTAGCCATCCTTGCTTAGCCATTTTGCATTTCCTGTCGATCTCATTGTTGAGACGTTTGTATTCCTTTTTGCCTGCTTCATTTACTGCATTTTTATATTTTCTCCTTTCATCATTTAAATTCAATATTTCTTCTGTTACCCAAGGATATCTACTCGCCCTCGTCTCTTTACCTACTTGATCCTCTGCTGCCTTCACTACTTCATCCCTCAGAGCTACCCATTCTTCTTCTACTGTATTTCTTTCTCTCATTCCTGTCAGATGTTCCCTTACGCTCTCCCTAAAACTCTGTACAACCACTGGTTCTTTCAGTTTATCCAGGTCCCATCTCCTTAAATTCCCACATTTTTGCAGTTTCTTCAGTTTTAATCTACAGGTCATAACCAATAGATTGTGGTCAGAGTCCACATCTGCCCCTGGAATTGTCTTACAATTTAAAACCTGGTTCCTAAATCTCTGTCTTACCATTATATAATCTATCTGATACCTTTTAGTATCTCCAGGGTTCTTCCATGTATACAACCTCTTTTCATGGTTCTTAAACCAAGTGTTAGCTATGACTAAGTTGTGCTCTGTGCAAAATTCGACGAGGCGGCTTCCTCTTTCATTTCTTAGCCCCAATCCATATTCACCCATTACGTTTCCTTCTCTCCCTTTCCCTACACTCGAATTCCAGTCACCCATGACTATTAAATTTTCGTCTCCCTTCACTATCTGTATAATTTCTTTTATTTCATCATACATTTCTTCAATTTCTTCGTCATCTGCAGAGCTAGTTGGCATATAAACTTGTACTACTGTAGTAGGCGTGCGCTTGGTATCTATCTTGGCCACAATAATGTATTCACTCTGCTGTTTGTTGTAGCTTATTCGCATTCCCATTTTCCTATTCATTATTAAACCTACTCCTGCATTACTCCTATTTGATTTTATGTTTATAACCCTGTATTCACCTGACCAAAAGTCTTGTTCCTCCTGCCACCGAACTTCACTAATTCCCACTATATCTAACTTTAACCTGTCCATTTCCCTTTTTAAATTTTCTAACCTACCTGCTGATTAAGGGATCTGACATTCCACGCTCCGATCCGTAGAACGCCAGTTTTCTTTCCCCTGATAACGACATACTCTTGAGTAGTCCCCGCCCGGAGATCCGAATGTGGGACTATTTTACCTCCGGAATGTTTTACCCAAGAGGACGCCATCATCATTTAATCATACAGTAAAGCTGCATGCCCTCGGGAAAAATTACGGCCGTAGTTTCCCCTTGCTTCAGCCAACACAGCAAGGCCGTTTTGGTTATTGTTACAAGGCCAGATCAGTCAATCATCCAGACTGTTGCCCTTGCAACTACTGAAAAGGCTGCTGCCCCTCTTCAGGAACCATACGTTTGTCTGGCCTCTCAATAGATACCTACGGTACGGCCATCTGTATCGCTGAGGCACGCAAGTCTCCCCACCAACGGCAAGGTCCATGGTTCATGGGGGGCATTTACATATGATGTAACATAATAACATTCATCGCTTTAGCTTAAGGAATTTTCAAGTTGTGTTTGATCTTAAATTTATGTTATAGATTGAGTTTCTTTATAACGCATATTCTCTGTATAAATTGTTACTGTAGGATATGGTGTCGTCAGCATAATAACTGCAACGATAAAGTGAAGAGAAAAAGGTACAACGCATACATGAGCAAAGCATAGGTTACAAGCAAGAATTTTAGGTGAAATGGTTTGGTAGGGTAAATATCAAATGAAATATGATTAGGTAGGGCAATTATGAGAAACGGTTAGGCAGGACAAAGATGACAAATGGTTAGGCAGGACAGTTGAGCTAAATAATACGAACTTATAAAAAATATATGACAGGAGCAAAAAGACAAATTAAGCACTTGTATTTGGACGGGCGGAGTGGCCGTGCGGTTCTAGGCGCTACAATCTGGATCTGAGTGACCGCTACGGTCGCAGGTTCGAATACTGCCTGGGGCATGGATGTGTGTGATGTCCTTAGGTTAGTTAGGTATAATTAGTTCTAAGTTCTAAGTGACAGAAAACCTCAGAAGTTAGGTCGCATAGTGCTCAGAGCCATTTGAACTGTTTGAACTTGTATTTGTTGGAAGCTGATGAAATTATGGATTAAATGATTAAGAGATGCACAAACTAAAGGATGAAATATAATTATATAGGATGCTAGTTACTGACATCATTATGTATAATACAAGACTGACGTTTGAATGACTGCATAAAGTATTCTTTGATGTGAAACTTTGTTACTCCCTAACCCATGTTTTTGTGATTGTATGTGATACTACCTCATGTGGTTACGAGTATTTCTTGTGTGTGATCACTATCCTTATATGTCTCTTTCCAGCTTACTCCATGTACTTTTTGTTCATACATACATACTTATTTGAATAGATTTACAATTTTCTGTAGATGATTCTGTACACATATACTAATTCCTTCTTATCACGCCTACTACTGTACACTATTTCACATGAGTTGCTTGTCTGATGTTTCTGCAATTCATTATTGTAAAACCATGATGACATTTTTTATTACTTTTTTTATATACATAGAAATCTTTTGTTACCATTGCATTACAAGTGCAGTCCATATGTTCAGCTGTCAAAATATATTATTCCTGTCTTACTATAGGTATTGTACGTTGTAAATGTGTAACCTCCCCCTTCCTAATAGGCCTAGTGGATTTTTTTTTTTTTTTTTTTTTTTTTTTTTTTTTTTTTTTTTTTTTTGCATTTTGCATTTTGCATTTTGCGTGTTGCAGATCTAACAAATTGTAGCTGACTGACCATTCACCACAAATGATTATGACTTGCAAGGGCAGAAGAAATATGTCTGCCGAAAACATACTGAAATATTCTCAGTCAGTACAAGCTGCAACTGACTTTTATAAGGAACTCATCAATACTAGTAGGTGGTTTTGGAGGTATCACTGGATCTAGTCTGCTTCAAGTAAGTGCTACTGTGTATTTTACTCTTTGTCCACGTGTAGGGTTGTCAGCTGACAAATGTGCTTAATCTCATTGAGTCTGCTTCCACATAACTTGTCACAACAGTGACATTATTGCAACGAGCTAAGGAAAGTTCGGACGTTTGTGACAAGGTCACTCTTCTATCCACTTTGATCGTGCAAATTACCACTGCCATATATCACTGTGCTTCATAACTGTACGCCTTGTGTGATATAGACACTCTAACCAACTTCCTGTGAAAAACAGTCTAGATCACTTGCTGCAATACAAACGGTGACATGCAAACTTTCAAAATAGCTTTATGGGGAACGTTCTAATGGACATCATGAAACTTGGTAACCTATCTGTCGTGAATTCGATTCGTCAAGTCATTCACATGTTCTTGAATTATGTAAACATCTTTACCTCATATTTCTTAAAAATATCTCTTTATGTTTGTAATATGTTTTGTTTGTTCCTGTCCATAACGTTTAGAATATTGTTCTCGTCCCGTTCCTGTGAGAAATGACCCTCGTACAAATTCTAATCGAGAATGTGGAGGATATGTAAAGTGAACATTTCATTTTGATTTTTGTAAGTTAGCGATGTGAGTGTCAGAGACAGAGCAAGTTACCTTAGTGTTAAACAGTCACTTCCTCTATGCAGTCTGACACATTCTTAGTTGGAAAGTGATGGGTGATAGGGGAATTCAGTAGTGCTTTGCTTGTGATTGTATCTTCTAAACGAAGAAAGATTTATTGTAATGGACAAGAAGGATGAATATGAAGTATATATTGGAAGGAGAAAAGAACATGAATTTTGAATAATGTTATTATATTTGAAGAGAAGAAGCTTTAAGTAAGACTGCAGCACCGCACAGCTATTTAACTTGCTCAGAACTGAAAAGAAGCCCACCCCACTTCCCTGAGTCATGCACCGTGGTCGACTGATTAAGCCGTTTGGTTTTTATAGACATTGTCTGTTATCCTTTTCAAATTATTGCTCACTTTGTTAAGTATAGTACTGTCCAGACCAATGTTTAGCGTGAAGATCACGTTAAGTTTTACTCCGTCTCTTTGAATACATACTTCACTCTGAAATCGTTGTCTTGAAATATATCATAGGAATAGTTACTCTCCCCTTCCCACTGCTTAAAGGTTTATTATTACGAATTACCACGTTGAACTGTGTGGTATGCAACAGCTTGAATATTTATTTAGAAATACAAACCTCGCTTAGCCGCCTGCTTGCTGTTTGTTGTCTGCAACAATGTTGTGAAGACACGAGATAAGTGTAAATTAGACATTAGAGCCAGATAATTGTTTCACTACAATTGCGCATTTAATATAAAGACAAGTTATATTCAGACCAGTTATAGTTCAATTCAAATTAGGTTCTGTTTAGTCAAAGGTTAACGTACGGGTTTAAGCTGGATAATAGTTTATAGGCACATAGTTATGGTACTATGTAGAACTGTTTGTAGGATAGGAGGAAAAGTTGAACTAAATTTCATACAGAAACATGTAGTGCGGGGGCTTACAACATGATGGAGCGCTGTTGCATACTTTCTCCGCACGACCATCTTCTTATCGATATTGGGACATCAGCTATTACTTTATCTTACATGCAACATCATCAACTGTATGTGTTAGTTTTATTCATATGAAGCCAGTTTCAAAGAAATGTACTGTAACACCCAAACCGGTTGCGTATGAATAAAACCAGCTGACGGCGTTATCCATAATATACAGGATTGTCCAAAAAAGACGTTAGCTCTTATATGGTATTAGCTTCTATTTTATTTTATTTATTTTTATTACTGAGCGTTATTTTACATTTATGTCGGGTGTCTCTGAAGAACGCAGTTTCTGTTTGATAAAAAACATATAATTTATTGGAAAATTCCTAGTATTACTATATCAGAAATTCCTAGTATTACTATATCAGTGTGAAACGCACAGACTGTAACTAAACATGAAGGAAGGTATTAAGCAAATGTCTTTCACGGTCTCGTCTGTACACATCCATTCGACGGAAAAAATTTTTCGACGACTCCATAGTAAAGTTCCTATTAACAGGTCTAATGTCCGCCTTGAGTTGAGGGATGGTTTTTGTATTCTTCACATAACGCAAGATGCGTGACATAGGTCAGATGGTGTCAGATCACACGACATCGGTGGTCAGCTCCGATTGCCATTGCGAGATATGAGACGAACAGGGAATCCTTCTCTCAGCAACTTAGTTGCTTCTGCGCCACTAGTGATAGGGTAAACCCATCCTTTTGGAACCACATATGTTGCACATTCAGTTCTTGCAATTGCGGCCATAAAAACTGTGTTGTCATGTGGCTGTAAAACTCACCAGTCACTCACTGTCACTTCTTTTCCAGTCTCATCTTCAAAAAAGCATGGCCCAGTTAGACCACCAGCAGACAACTCGTACCAAACAGTGACTCGTTCTGGATAAAGCAACTTCTCACGGACCATCCGAGGTTTCTCTATGCCCCAAACTCATATGACCATTAAGCTGTAAATGTGTCTCGTCACTTAAGATTATTTTCTTATGAAAATTACTATCGAATTCTTGTTTCGTGAATATCCACTCGGCAAGTGTTTGACGTCTCAAATGATCCAATGGCTTCAGCTCTTGTGTAAAAGGATGTAAATGCAGATTTTTGTTGAAATTCTAATTGAACTGCTTCTCGGAATCGTTAACTGTTGAGAACATCGGCGAATCAACTTTACTGGACTCGTAGCAACGCGCTGACTGTCGAGAGCGACATCGTGTAGCGATCTACAAGAACGGGGACGTCCAGGTGATCTGACGTTCTCTGTCGACCTGTTCCATCAAATTCCCTTACCAGTCTCACAATGTCGGCACATTAGGCGCATTTCGCCTACCAGAATATAGATGATCTGATCCATCGTGTATGGCTCCATTTTACCCGACAACAATAGGCACAATTGCCAGTTGACAATGACAGGCGGTAATCACAGTATCAACAGATGCCATCCGCTTAAATTTAAAGTCCTGTAACCTAATAAACTGAAAGAGGCACTCAGTTTGAAAACTGCGTTCTTCATGGGACAGCCTTTATTTCCATTCTCATTTCACTTTATTTCATTTATTTTAATATAAAAACACTCACTAAGTACGCAAGCCCAGTACTGTTTGGTTCTCAATGCATGTCCAAAAACTTTTCACGATACAGGCCATACCTTGTCCACACCACAATTTGTGTTATGGATTCTTTAAGATCATTAATGTCAGTGGGTCTTGTAGCATACACGCGTTCTATAACCATTCTCTAAAACCAGAAATCACGTGGATACAAATCGGATTACCTTGGTGGCTACGGCAAAGGTCCACCTCTACGAGTCCAGCCCCTACCAAATGTTTCATCCGGGTAACGCTGAACATTTAACGAATAATGTGGTGGTGTTGCATCACGCTGCAAGTGACTTGACGTTGCAATAAAGAGCGGAAGATTATTGCCAGCAAAATTCTGCAACGTATCTAGGTAAGAAAGTGCCACTGCAGTCTGATTATACCGGGTGATCAAAAAGTAGGTATAAATTTGAAAACTTAATAAACCACGGAATAATGTAGACAGAGAGGTAAAAAATGACACACTTGCTTGGAATGACATGGGGTTTTATTAGAACAAAAAAAAACTATTGCTAGACGCGTGAAAGATCTCTTGCGCGCGTCGGTTGGTGATGGTCGTGTGCTCAGCCGCCACTTTCGTCATGCTTGGCCTACCAGGCCCCCAGCCCTAAGTCCGTGCGATTATTGGCTTTGGGGTTACCTGAAGTCACAAGTGTATCGTGATCAACCGACATCTCTAGGGATGCTGAAAGACAACATCCGACGCGAATGCTTCACCATAACTCCGGATATGCTTTACAGTGCTGTTCACAACATTATTCCTCGACCACAGCTATTGTTGAGGAATGATGGTGGACATATTGGGCATTTACTGTAAAGAACATCGTCTTTGCTTTGTCTTACTTTGTTATGCTAATTATTGCTATTCTGATCAGATGAAGCGCCATCTGTCGGACATTTTTTGAAGTTTTGTATTTTTTCTGGTTCTAATAAAACCCCATGTCAGTCGAAGCATGTGTGTCAATTTGTACCTCTCTATCTACATTATTCCGTGATTTATTGAGTTTTCAAATTTGTACAGACTTTTTGATCGCCCGGTGTATATGCTATGCACTTCACAATGGCCTGAAGTGTATGGAGATGCAGATGTAAAAAATATGTGAATGTGTGGTGCCTGTTCTTCCCGGAACCTGCGAAAGCGCAGACACCATGCGGAATACGCAGCTGCGGCACATACTATGTAAACTGAAGATGGAGTGGGGAGAAAGGAAAGGGAAGGAAGTGCTGATGTCAGCTGCATCGAGACTTTATTGAGCGGAATCAGCGGCGACGAGTAAAAGTTCGTCCTGGACGGAGATCTGCTGCTTACTGGGTCGTGGCGTTCCACCTCGGTAGCCCCCCGGGGGACTCACGTTCCCGGCTGGCGCCGCCTGCCCGCAGCCCCAGCCCACGTCCGCTCCGTGTGGACGCACAGTTACGTTGAGGCTGCAGTGGGAGTCTTGACACAGCGGGCGCATCACGGCGCCTCCTCCCGCCAGCAGGACAGCAGACAGGTGGCGCCAGGTGGGAATGTGAGTCGGCCGGGGGGGCTACCTACGTGGTCCGCGCGGTCGCGATGAACAGCGTATTTGTGCAGCGCAGTGCTTAACGCAGCAGCCTAGTAACCAGCAGATACTGCATTCGAATCCCGGTCCAGGACACATTTTCTCCCCCTTACACCTTCAGTTTACGTAAGATGTAGAAATGTTTCGACTCACAACTACCCTCGCCAAAGTGGAGGGAGAGGCATCAAATGCTGAACTAACAGCAGAGAAAAAATAAATGCCACCGGTTGCACGGACAGGACTGCGTGACGTGCCCTCGGCAGAGCTGTTAGTAGCGACGGCGAACGGCGAATGCGTTTCTCTCTGCTGATTACGGCGTCCCCTCCTGCTAGCAGCAGAGGCAGCAGGCAGGAAGACGGATAGCCGGGCCCGTCCCGCCCTGTTTGCTGAACCCCCCCACCACCCCGGCCTGTCATTTTACTCGCTCGCCCGCCTGCCACGACACTCGAGCCATGCCACGCCACGTCTGCGTACCGCTCAGCTCTTCCGCTCGCCGCGCTACGTGGCACTGTGTCATCATTGCACGTTCCATCACTGTCGTCGTCTCTCTCACTAAACGGCTGAAAAGGTCACTCGGCCACGCGGTCCCTGTTCCAGATCGCCTATCTGACGGATTCCAGGAGTAACACAAGTCTGATTTTTAACACTTCATACAGTTACACGATTATTTGGAAAAACAGAAACATCATGACCGTGATATGTGACCACAATGAAATTTATTCCACCGAATAGGGACATGACACTACACAAACGTTTAGCATTAGTGACTGTACAGGTTCAGTACACAACAGCACCGCCACGTGCTGCAGTCAGAGCCTATAGATGTAGTGGCACGGAATCAAATGCTGCTGGGGAAAGTTCTACCACGTGATCTGTAAGCACATCCACAAAGCGTCAACTGTAGCTGCGGAAGGATCTGAATGAACACGTCACCGACCGGCCGTATCTCAGACATTTTCCTTGGGTGATATGTCAGGCAAACGGGCAGGCAAGGTAAGCAGTGGTAGCCTTCGTTCTCCCAAAAAAGTTTGCACATTCCTTGTCACTTGCAGTCGGCCATTGTTCTGCTGAACTGTAGCTTGTGTAACAACCTGCAGTAGGGGCAGTGCGTCGGACTGTAAAAGGTCCCTGATGTACTGGTAGTTGTTCACATTGCCTTCAAGATGTACGAAACGAGCTACCATGTTGTGGGGAATGAAGCCCCAAACCATCCCACTTGGCGATTGTCCGCTAAGAACTCAATAATTCAGTCTGCCCGATTGCGTTCAGCACGACAGTGTCAAACGCGTATATGACGGTTACTGTAGGACAAGTTGAAGTTGGACTCGTCCGAAATCACTGTCATTTTATCACTCAGCACGGCAATCTCGGTGTTCACGGGTCCATTGCAGTCTGCAGCATAGGTGGCTGCTGGTCAATGTAAACCGACGCAATGGCATGCATGCCACCGACCCAGCCCGCAGAAGATGGTGTCGAAACGTCGACTCAGACAAGTCCACATCCGTTGCAGTGCTCCAACGTCTCGCCAAAGCTATGGACGAATCTGTCCTGTCCGTTACGGCCAAGCGGACAAGACGGCGGTCACCTCGCACTGTGGTCACACTCCATCGTGCAGTAGCCTGTCGATGCTGTGGACAGCCCTGCTTCAAATGGCTCTGAGCATTATCGAACTTCTGAGGTCATCAGTCGCTTAGAACTTCGAACTACTACTACTACTGCTCTGAGCATTATCGAACTTCTGAGGTCATCAGTCGCTTAGAACTTCGAACTAACCTAAGGACAGCACACACATCCATGCCCGAGGCAGGATTCGAACCTGCGACCATAGCGGTTGCTCGGCTCCAGACTGTAGCGCATAGAACCGCACGGCCACTCCGACCGGCGTGGACAGCCCTCTTCTCCCCACTGCTACCACATACGCCTCACTGTTGAAGGCAGCGTGCCCTATACGAGCCACAATGAGATGGATCGACAGGTCCACTTCCAGGAGAACAATCATTCTGCCTGTGCGAACGCACTCACATGACAATATTCTACACTGTGATGTTGGCAAGGCATAGTGGCACGTGGTTATATGTTTCCACTTCACATGATGGCGCTGCATGGTGCTGCATCGATTGAGCGTTCTGTAAGGCTGGTAATACTGACCTGTCTGATCACACCAAACGGAGCACTGTTGGACCTACAAGCACATGACCTCTCTGCCATTTGAAGTACTTATTATGGTTCTGCTAATCTGCACATCCTCTTATCATGGAGCACTGCAGACCATTGCTTCTGAATGTTTCACTTTTTACAAGCACTCCATCTTCAGGCCATAAGTGGCCCATCGGGACCATCCGACCGCCCTGTCATCCTCAGTTGAGGATGCGGATAGGGTGTGGTCAGCACACCGCTCTCCCGATCGTTATGATGGTTTTCTGTGACTGGCGCCGCTACTATTCGGTCGAGTAGCTCCTCAATTGGCATCACGAGGCTGAGTGTACCCTGAAAAATGGCAACAGCACATGGCGACCCGGTTGGTCATCCATCAAAGTTCCGGCCACGACCGACAGCTCTTAACTTCAGTGATCTGACGGAAACCGTCATATCCACTGTGGCAAGGCCGGTGCCTCACTTTTTACAAACCGCTGTTTATTAACTAAATACGAAAATTTAAAATGCTGTCATAATACACGGATCAGAAAGAATATTATTACCACCCACCTAATGGACTGTAATCCACCTCTGGCACGGATAACAGCGGCAACACATCGTGGCATGTAAGAAATGATTCGTTGGTAGGTCGTTGGAAGGAGTTGGCAACACATCTTTACACACATGTCACCTAATTCCTGTACATTCCAGGGAGGGGAGTGATGAGCTGTGACGCCACGTTCAATTGCATCCGAGATTTGTTGGTTCAGGTTCAGATCTGGCGAGTTGGGGGGCCTGTATGTCAATTCATACTCGTCACTGTGTTCCTCGAACCACCCCATCACGCTCTTGGTCTTATCACATGCCGCATTGCCCTGTTGAAAACGCCGGCCACGGTGGTCTATCGGTTCTAGACGCTCAGTCAGGAACCGCGCGACTGCTACGGTCGCAGGTTCGAATCCTGCCTCGGGCATGGGCGTACGTGATGTCCTTAGGTTAGTTAGGTTTAAGTAGTTCTAAGTTCTAGGGGACTGATGACCACAGATATTAAGTCCCATAGTGCTCAGAGCCATTTGAACCATTTGAACCCTGTTGAAAAACGCCACTGCTATAGGTAAACATGACCGTCACGAAGGGGTGTACAAGGTCTGCAACCAGTGTACTATACTCCTTCGCTGTCATGGTGTCACAGAATCCATGGACTCCCACGTGAATGTTCCCCAGAGCATAATGGAGCCGCCGCCAGCTTTTCTCTGTCCCACCATATAGGTGCAAGGAGCTGTTCCCTTGGAAGGCGACGGATTCGCGCCCTCCCATTCCACGTGCCCACCTCAGTCACAGTTGGCGACGTCGCTGTGTTAACATTGGCACATGAGAGGCTCGTCGCCTGCGGGGGCCTATTGTTGGCAGTGTTCGGTGCACTGCGTGTTCAGAGACACTTGTATTTTACCCAGCATTAAAATCTGGTGTTAGTTGGGCCACAGTTCGCCGCCTGTCATGTTTTACCAGTCTCCCCACCGTACGACATTCGACATATGTAATGAGTGGCCGCCCAACCTTGTGAGGTCTGAATGGTTTTTCCTTAGTTTCGCCGTGTGCTGAAGGCACTGACCACAACACTCTTCGAATACCCGACAAATGCAGTTTCCAAACTGCTCGTGCCGAGCATCCGGGCCGTCACAATCTGCCTCGGTGAAACTCAGGTAGATTGCACTCCTTTTCCGTGCTACACATGGACAGGACGCTCACTAATAGTGTCATACATACACCGCGCGTGTGTCTGACTAGCAGTCATTCCTCGACAGGGATGTTGGTATTGCCTGGACGGGTTTATAGCGGTAGTAGGTAGGGGGTCATTATGTCCTGGCAGATCTGTGTATGTCCATCAACAAGTAAATCTTGTGGTAATGGCTTAATGCAATATGTTAACTATTAACTTCAGAAACTGTATATATATCTTTTCAGGCAGCGCGACTCATGGCGCGCAAATTACCCACACTATAAAGTTACTAGTCCTACCGATCGCCGTGTCGTTCTCTGGCACTGGCGTAATTGGATGCGACGTGGAGAGTCACGTGATCAGCACACCGCTCTCCCTGTCGTTGTTGTATTTCTTGACTTTGGAACAGCTACTAATTGGACGGATGCTCCCCATTTGGCCTCACGAGCCCGAGTACACTACGTACCAGTCGCCCAACCGAGGAAAGATCCACGGCAGCACCGGGAATCGAGCCCGGGTCCTCTGCATGTCAGTCAGCCACGCTTCTTGCTTGGGCAGGGAAGGGGGAAGAAGGTTGTTACATACGGCTTATGACGACAAGGTACAGAAGGTCGAGCGATCAGGACTTGTGAGTGGGCGTCCAGAGCTGCCGTTAAACGACAGAAAAAGAAATTAATAAAATGAAGAGAATATATTTGAATGCATGGTATAAAAGAAGCGCGCCTAGGGTCGAAGTTAGCAGGTTCAGGCCAATCTAGGAGGTCGAACAACTAAATAAGTGGGCCGTGGGTGGGGAGACGGTTCATGTTGACTGGTGCTGGCGGCCGGTCACGGAACGCCCCCAAAGAAACACGTCTGTTCTGCCCATGGTCTGGAACGCAAGAGACACAGGGGCAACTGTGTTCTGCACTACAGAATCCTCCAGAGACACACACGTAACCCGGATCTCACGCGCGCTATTGGCTAAAATTTTGGAAATTTGTGTTAAGTTCGTATGTGACCAAACTGCTGAGGTCATGGGTCCCTAGGCTTACACACTACTTAATTTAACTTCAACTAACTTTCTCTAAGGACAACACACACACACACACAAACACACACACACACACACACACACACACTCATGCTCGAGGGAGTACTCCTTTTTGCATAAAAAGGAGTACTTTTAGATCGTAACACTTGAGTAAGTAAAATACTGCACACGGATGACCGAACACTGATGGCGGAGAACGAAGATGGGAGTGTATAAGTTGCAGCAATCTAACATTGTCTGTAAATAAAGCGAAGATGATGGCACTTCAGGACACACAACCAACAAGACTAAAAGTTGTCTTCAGTTATAAAATCTTGGACCAAGTTAGATATTTTAAATACCTAGGACAACATCACATATGCGTACCTTGGTAACTTGAACCAAAAATTAAATAACTATACTTCTATGTGTGGAACAATTGTAAAAATTTGTATAATACAGCAAGAAAAGAAACCCAGGTTAAGGTTTACAAAATCATGGCATTTCCAAGCCATACTTACAGTAGAATAAGAAAACACTTCACAAGAAAAGACTGAATTCTGAAACTGTATGTTTTTCATATAACCATGCATGTTTAGTCATTTGATAGTGAATGAGTGTAGGCATATTTTAAGATTTAATTGTCTATGGAATTGCTGGCTTCAGTTAGTATAAAATTACAAGAACATAAATACATTTTAGACTAAAGGGGAGGGAGAGATGCAGTCGGCTGGGACGAATTTAAACAGCTCGCTCAAAAAATCTTTTATGAACGAACGAACTACAGAATCTGCTGTCATCACATATCTCTTCCGCTCTCCGCAAACCCCTCCCCACCGTTCGGTCCGAATCGGAATTGGTCTTCATAACTCTATACCTCCCGGTTGACCAGATTGGGCGACGTTTTTCCATCTGGCCTACTAACGATACAATATTGAGCAAATTTTTTTAAAGAGACGGAACCGTCGCCGTTTGGGCGATATTTTTGCTGATCAACACGGTTCTTGGGCGACACAGACAAATTAAAGTGTGTTTTCATGCACTGATTTCAAGTTAGTGTTATTTCTAATGGTATTTACCGCTCCGCTGCCATGTGAAATACTGAAATATCGCAATCCCAAAGTTCTTCTAGCCTACAAATAACGAATCCAGAGATAACGTTAAATTGCTGTAGATAGGTATCAGGTATAGCTCCATATTACGTAATAGTCACCATAATAGTGTAATATGGAGCTATACCTGATATATGGAAGTGAAATTGACCATATGTGTAACTAAGTGGCAAAACTATCATCACAGCATAACTGTAATAATGGTGCTTCACCTTGTTGTAAGTACAGATATATTTTCGTCAAATGCTGCCTCACTACTTACAGTTGTCCCACTTGTATTTGTGTAGTCACCAGGAAATATTTATTTTGTATTTATACAGTGGTCTCCAACAGTACAAACATGTAAATGAATGTATAAACACCTGAAGATGGGCGCAAGCCCGAAACCGGTCGTGTGATGAATAAACAACCTTTTAGCGGATATTTTTCTACAACCCCATAAAGGAACAGTCACGGAGTTAGACAGCATCCACTATTGATAAAATTCATTTATTATTATTTCTGATGGCCTCTGGTACAAACAGGTCATTCTTTCAGTTAGCGTCATTATCATTTATTGTAATATTTTACATATTGTAATAACTAATTGAATTGTGATTTCAAAAGATTTAAATGTGTGAAACTCTCATCCGATGTAAGAATAAGACCTTATTATGTCAGGTTAAATAAAGGAATAGATGAAATGTAATTTCATTGTGTAACTACAGGGTGGCGCAGATCAAAGTAGCCCTTGTAAGTGTAAAGGAAATGCAATGAAATTACAGAAACGAAGAGCTGAAAGGACTTACTATATATTTAAAATGAAAAATACAGTGAAAAATACGTTTGTAAGAGATTCTGGAACGGGACCTCTGCAACATCAATGCAGAGCTGTGCTCACCTAAGCGTGTTCTGTTACACCCGGTGTAAAGTGCGAGTAGTGATGGCGGCAACTTCAAGGCTGATATTGTCTTCCAGTCCCTGTATTGTGCGTGGATTTGTTTCATAGAGCTTGCTGTTCAAGTGTTCCACGGTAAAAAAATGGCGCGTTGTTAGATGCGGCGAACGTGGTGGCCGCAAATGTTTCGATAGATGGTTCCTCGGTGAAGACGTCATGGCCTCATTCCAGGGATACTTTGGGCGTGTGACATGTTGTCCCATCTGATTGGAAGAAGCAGTGTTGTCTTACATATTCAGTGAGCTGAGCACAAAATGTATCAAAAATTTACATGTATACAACCGTGTTGGCGGTAGAGTCAAAAATACTGGCCCAGTAATGCACGTTCCTGTTACACCGGACCAAACGCCGATTTTTGCGCTATGGAGTGGTTGCTGACACACAATGTTGGGGTTCTCCGTTGCCCAGTACCTCATGTTCTATGATTTTACATGACCGGAAAGAGGAAACCACGCTTTATCGCTTATAAGCTAATGGAAAGAGATAACAAACTAACGTTGATGTTATTCAAAAGCTGCGTGCAGTAATCTACACGTTTCTGTCACCCTCCAATAATTACTGCACAGCCATCACACTACACGGCTTCAAATTAAGACTTTCCAATATCTACTAAGAACTCTTCCTACTCACGTGCGCCTGCTGGGCCAGCTTACGTGTGGACGGACGTCTTTGGGCTCTGAATAATTGTTCGCAGTATCTTCTGGCGTGCGAAGTGTAGGAATTTTGTCGTTTTACATTTTGCGCAGATCGGTTGGTGCATCAATTTATATACAGGTTCTGTATTGCTCTCTTTCCTGGTACTCCTCTATCCTGATATCCGATCACGAAAATTTCACGAGTTTCCTTAATCGAACCTGTAATCACATATATTTCCACAATTCCAGTTCTTTCTTCTACAGAGAAAATCATTTTGCAGACCACAAAGAGAGACGTTTAACTTCACTGACGAATTACACTGAAATACTGATAGCAGAATACTAACAATCGAATATTGCATACAACTGTCAATTATTGAAACTATTTACTCTATTTTACAAATCGAAATGTTGCATTCGGTTTCAGAGGCGAGGCGTGCCACATTCAACTGCGCCACCCTGTATTGTCTGAGGGGCATCCGCTTCCATACTTCGCCCTTGGGCCACCTGTTTGCATTTTGCTGTACGTGTTTTGTAGGTAGCAGAGGGCAGAAACATTCGTTTGTTACCAATACGCAGAGCTGCACATCGATGTCAGGAGGTGGTGAAGGATACGTCATGTGAGGCAGGAAACGCCTGAACGACATCACGATTTGTTATGTTGTTGCTGGTCCATTACGCTGCTGCACAGAAGTACGTGGTATTTTCCTGATACTGTCACAATCGGACCCACACAATGTTATGGAGTGCGCGCAGGACGACATTCAAGAACGGCTCCCAGTGTGGCACTGCCGGAACAGTGCGATCTGAGGTGAGGAGGATCAATTTGCAGCGCTTCCCTTAGTGATCCAGTTGCAGAGTGGTGCCACTGGACAAACTCAGCATCTCTGCTTTTCTGAGACGTTTCCACTTCCAGGGGCGGCGTCTGCCCTCTGGACTCTGTACACAGAGGGAACAGAAGACCGTCAAACTGCAGGGACGATTCCTCACTGGAAGTGGAGAGAAAAAGGTCCTATGAACATGTCTCCGGAAATACATCGTTGCCACAGTAAATGGCGCTGACAAATGAAAATTCCTCTGACCACG
This sequence comes from Schistocerca gregaria, assembly GCF_023897955.1. NCBI lineage: Eukaryota > Metazoa > Arthropoda > Insecta > Orthoptera > Acrididae > Schistocerca > Schistocerca gregaria. The sequence continues at coordinate 52,322,039 of NC_064925.1, read as the reverse complement.
TGCCGTGTGTGTTCCCTGTGTGTTGTGGGATGTGTGATAGATGCAGCGTACTGTATGCAGCAGAATGGTTCGTCGGTAAAATGACAGAAATCCCATAATTGTGATCGTTTGGCGCAAAAATCATTGACAAAATCCTTTCCGTAGAAGGAATTCCGCTGTTGATAGTCCTTGCACTCGTTTCAGGCGCTAGGGATACTAGCGATTGTCATGCAGGACACACATAATAGCACTGCGGCTCACATCGTGTTGGCGGGCCACTTACCTGGGGCCCGCCTCAGTACTCGGTAGAACCCGGTCCTCCAAACCTGGTGTACGCACAGTCCGCTACTTCCCTGCGCGTTCGTCTGTTTGAAAACACCCATGGTCACACAAACGCCGAAAAGGGCTTGAAATGTGGTGTGATGTGGTTGGAGTCTGTGAGGGTACCTGTTTTGGTCAGCCGTGCTGTCTCTCGACCTTTACATCTGCTTGACCGTACACAAAATCCATCTCGGGTAGTTCCCGAGATGAATCCCGGACCATTCAGCAGGTTACGGTACGCTACGACAATCACAGCCTACAACACACAAGGAAAACACGATATGTGGCCAGACAAACCTTCATTCGTCTGCGCCATCTACTGTGCAATGGTGCGTTTGCAGACACATGTTCATAGGACCTGTTTTCTTCCATTTCCAGTCAGCAACCCGTCCCTGCAGTTTATCGGTTTTGTTAATGTTGATTCTGTAGCCTGGGTGACTGTTTGCCCACCTCGTTGGCAGCGCAGTGCTTCGGTCTGCTTCGTCGCACGCACGGTGCTCCAGTAATACCACACGTCCCAGAGGCTTCTCTGAGTGCAGGACGCAACGTGATCACATCTTTGTGCGGCAAATCTACTTCAGTTTTCTTCTAGTTTTTTCAGACCACTTTAGGCGAATGCCAGGAATCTCTGTTAAAAAGTAGTCTCATACAAATTATGCTGCACTCACAGTGGCACCGACAACGGTGGTTAGATGTCATCAACAGAGGTCGACCGATAACATCGGAAGACAGCTTGGTCACGGTGCATTCGATCTCACTGTCAACTTTTTGGCGGGGTCGAGAAGGTTATTCCTACATGTGCGTGAAATTCGTTAAAACTAGACATTTTCTGTTTTCTACTTCATAATATACTTTCGTCTTACCTGAACATTTTGGTATACAATGCATTAAAATCAGACAATTCTGAGACCTTCAAATAATATTTTCAATGATGACGTGTAACTGTCAAATTTCGTGGCTACACATATACTGCCACAGTTGAGCTATCATAACTTGGGAACTACATAGTCTAGAAGGCTGTGAATTGTTTTGTTTTGTGCCTACTGCTACGTCTCAGAAATTCGCATTAGGAATGAACAAATTATTCCTTCGTTTCTGATACTATTTTTCGTTGAAAGTAGTGCGATTATCGGCTATTTTTGTAGTAAGGTAACTTATATTGCTTTTTATACGTATAGAAAGTGATTAAGCTTTAAAGTAACTTCAAGGAACGCAAATCTTCGGATAACAGATATGTGAGAACTGCATTTTCTTCTGAAGTACTTGAAAACACTTGTGCTGGCAGTGAAGGCAACCACGGTATGCTTCTGAAGTGACTATGCCCCCTAGTGCATCGGAAAGGAAAGCAAATATCAGAAACAGGTTTACACTTCCTTTGGCAGTAATGGAAGCAATCAAACCTATTTACAGAGATTTGACAAGTCCTGAGTTACTGAAGAAGTGTTTACATGGGAAGACCCAGAATGTGAATGAGTCCTTCAGTAATGTCGTGTGATGCCGTGTGTCTAAAAATGTATTTGTTGGCGTGATGACTTTAAAGATAGCAATGTCTGGTGCTGTAATAACTTTTAATGGTGGGAACTATGAAAGACTTAAGGTTCTGGAGAAGTTAGGGATAAGATTCGGACAGAATACAGCTAAAGGACTGTGGGAACTGGATGAGCTTCGTGTGCGTGAAGCAGAGTTAGCTGCTCAGCAAATGAGTTGTTTAAAGATAGGGCAGCTACACTGCGCGAGGAGTAAGACCGTCACGTATGAAATTTGCAAAGTAAGTGAGGAAAAGCAATTCGGCATCCCATGCTTCCAGGAACAACACACGAGAAGCAGAAAAATACCTGGAATCGCGGTCTCAACTCAGGTCATGACACGCGGATAAAAACCTATGGCAGTCATTGTGTTATTCAATAAGAAAATCGCAGCTGTAGAAATAGCGCAGTACTGTAATGAACACATGACTTGTGTCGAGGTTCTGGTAGCACAGGAAGTTTGATTCTTGTCTCAATGTATTTCCAGCATGTACTCATGTATAGAGCTGGAAATACAGCCTGGCTAGGTAGAGTGCACATTTAAACCCTTCATGGCTATTTTCCTGTGTACACTGTCTCAGTGTTTGTGTTACGAGTTCTTGATTCTGCTGATTCATGACTTCCCTTCTGTTACATTTGATAATTCTCTTTGCTGGTAATTCTGTTCCTTTACCGATAGGTGGCTGCAATGGGATTCTGCTTTTCGTTGTTTTCCGTTTTTACTAATTGTGTTCGATAACTTGTTTTTCTGAATTTCGGTATCTCATGTTGTTGGTGCATTGTTGTACCGTGCCGGCCGAAGTGGCCGAGCGGTTCTAGGCACCAGTCTGGAACCGCGCGACCGCTACGGTCGCAGGTTCGAATCCTGCCTCGCGCGTGGATGTGTGTGATGCCCTTAGGTTAGTTAGGTTAAAGTAGTTCTAAGTTCTAGGGGACTGATGACCTCAGATATTAAGTCCCATAGTGCTCAGAGCCATTTGAACCATTGGTTGTACCGGTTTTCAGTGTGCAACGCATGTTTCCAGGTGCAGTAAACGTTGTACACATTTCAGTCGATTCTACGACGCGGTTGCGAATGGCTCTCTTATGCCTGAGCAGCTGTATGTCTGGTATGTTGTCGTAAAACAAGGATCAGGAATTAGGTTAAGACTCCAACAGACATCGACTTAGTGAGATTATAGTGATCATAATCTAGTACTTATAAAATGCGAGTTGTAATTTATTAAGTTAAATAAAAAAGGTACATAAGTTCAAGGAACTCAAAACTCAGATTGTCTTGCAGGAACATGTGACAAAAGAAATAATGACGCCCTAACGAGACATTGGTGTCGAAAATGGGTGGAATACCATTAAAAATTACGTAATAAAGCTGAAAAAGTATGAGAACTCAAAATCGCTGTAAAGAGGCAGTTGCAGACAGATGACGTACTGGAATTAGTAATACTGCAACGAAAATCTAAAGAAAAAAAAAGAAATTGAAGGAACTGCGGCAAACTAGGTCACAAAATTATCCGGGAATGTACAGAAATTGAAGAAGAATGGCTGGAGGAAAGTTGATACCACGTAATAGATCCAAAATCGAAACAGATAACGTAGCTGCTGTACGCAGACAAATAAACAACACGGAGCAAGGAGGACAATAATTATAGACAAAAACTAATTGGGCAAAGGAAATAGGAAGTAAGGGAAAGAGATGGAGGCAATCCCTGGATAAGCTTAATAATTGCCCTGAAGAAATTAGGCCACTTGAAAACAAGGACTCAGGGCAATAAGGTAACATGGAAGATCCGACACTTATTTGTGAAATGTGGAAAAACACCAGAATGAGAACTATACTAGCTCATTGATTAAATTAATGAAACTGGGGAAGTTCCATCAGCTTATGCAAACAATATAAGTAAGAGCGAACAGACGGGAAAATTGCTGGAGAGTCAGTCAAGTAACATTTGTATCAAAAATAATCAAAACGATGCCTACTTTATGGAAGAATGAAAGGAGAAATAAAAGTGGATAAAAAGAGGAGGAGAAGTTTGGTTTTAGGATCAGCAGGGGTACTCGCGAGAAACAACTTCAATGCTTGCCAGATGTAGGAAAGGAAACAGGAAATCATGCAATGTATTCATAGATTTTGAGGAGACACTTGATAATGTACAATGGGATGAAATGTATCATTTTTTTGCAGGCAATGTGATATCAAATACAGTGACAGAATACTACTCCATTGTCCTAAGGTGAAAGAAAGGTGAAAATTAGGAAAGTAATGAGGCAGGGGTGCTCATTATAACCACCGACATTCAAAATGAACGCTGAAGAGGCAGTGAGGGAAATGAAGCATTATCTTGATGAGGCAGTTGTCTGTCACGGACAGAAAATCACCATGCCTCGGTTCACCGGCGGCTTAGCGGTAGTCGCTGAGGGTCAACTTGAACTGAGTCGGATGCTTAAAGGAATGGAAAGCGTGCTGGCTGGTGGCCATGATCAGTAGATAAACATGGACGAAACACGGCTGACGATGTGCGTAACAGGCGGACATGCTGGGTGGCTGTATGTTGAACTGTGAAGAAGAGCACCAGCTTCCCTCTCTAGGAAGTAGAACATGAAAAAGGACGACGAAAACATAATAGTAAAGGATTACACAAGGAAAAAGAGCTTTCTAGAAATGCAGCTAAAAAGAAAACTGTGTATGTTCTACAGAATTAGTTTAATTTGCTAACACGTTTTCGTCTTCGAAGGCCTTAATCACAATTTAACTGACAGTCGTCGTCAAAGGAGGTAGAATATTCGTGAACAACACCGAAAATGATGTTACTAATCGAGGGAGAGAGACACGAAAGCCTTTCACGGTGGAGCGGTAATTCAATAAAAAAAAGTTAAACAGTCAATAAATATAAATGGAGTAAATCGTAAGAGTGGTGTACACAAAATGTCTGTGCCTTATTGTCTTAAGTTTTATGCTAGTCAACCAAGCAGAAACATAGCGTCTCGTTTGTCTGGACATGAACGCTGCTGGGTGTCGAAGAACTTTGACTCCACCTTTGCTGAGCGTGAATTGAGTGCGGGCCACAACAATCAGCCAAAGCCCAAAATGCTCCACTCAGCAAAAGAAAGCCATAAGCTTAACCTGTTGGAAGTCGTGGAAGCCAACAAGCGTCCTACCCACAGTTATGATTTAATATTAAATGACCAGACGAAGTACCTTCTCTTCTAACCTTCACTTAAGCCTCGTGAACATTGTCTGAGTTATTCTGCTAGTGTAAATCTATGACTCTGGCGCGGCTATGTTGACCATATGGAACGTCTCCTGGGAGTCCAGTACTTGTATCCGATGCAACACTGCCCATTTACAGCAAATGCATCACGATTCCCTACTACAGGCTCCATGCCGACTTTTCTCCAAGAGATTTATCAGAGGTATTCTGCTAATGTACATGTCTGGTTTTGGCACCGCTATGGTCACCACAAGGAACCTCTCCTCTGAGTCCAGCAGCTTTTAACTGATGGACCCTGCCTCTTTATTGTAACCATCGCACTCTCACACTTACGATGCGACACAAAAATTGCATTGTGATTGCGTATTAAAGGCTCCCTGCTGGTTTCTCTCCAAGACACTAATGCTGCCGTCAAGAGCTGTCTTGGCATTAGGTGGGTGCTGCGATACTGCATAAGCCTCATGAACATTCTCAGAGTCATTCTGGTTGTGTAGATCTATGATTGGGGCGCTGCTATGATCTCTGCACCGAACCTCTCCTGTGAGTCCAGCTGCTTGTAACCACTGTCTGTTTACTGTAACCCTCGGACCCTCACATTCACCGTGTGACAAAGAAATCTCTTCGCGAATGCACCCTATGGTGTTCCTGCCGAGTTCTCTTGAAGAGCCTGATGCCGCCCTCAGGAGCTCTCTCACCATTAGGAAGGTGGTGTGCTATTGCACAAGTCTCGAGGACATTGTTGGAGTCATTCTGCTAGTGTATATCTAAAATACTGGCATGGTTACAGCCACCGCATGGAACCTCTCCTGGGTGTCCAAGAACTTGTATCAGGTGGGCCACTGCCCATTTACTGTAACCCTTGCAGTCCCACGTTCACCATGCGACACAGAAATTACTTCACGATTCCGTACTACAGGATCCCTCCTGGAAACCCTTCAAGAGACTAATGTCACCTTCGGGGGTTGCCACGCCATTAGGCAGATGCTGGACTATTGCATGAGCCTCAAGGACGGCTCAAGAACCACCCAACAACCTAATTAATTCCCTTATAGCCGACCGCGAGTGCACGCCGCCAGGAACCGCAGCCTGACCTCACATCGCCAAGACATCTTCGCTGCTCCGTCGCAACTGACGAACTGCCTACTCTAGTACACAGACAGCATTCATAAATGCTCAGTGGAAATCACACAAGCTGCACACAGTTCCACGTAGACACTTGCACCAAGAACTCTGGCAGTCCTAAGACCTGTCACTGTGGAATAACAAGGACGAATCACAAGTTGACACACACAGAGTTTCCATAAGCGATTGGCGACCAAATACACATCGTCCTATGAAACGACCGACCGAACAACAAACCAAGGTCGTCCCCACTTACGTTATGTGTGTCGGCAGCGGTGAGGGGAGTCATGGTTGTCTGGATCTAACTGAAGCTCCAACCCGACTGAACTCTATGTCCGTTCACATCTCAGAGACACGGAGACCTGGGCACACTGCCCCGGACCCACCACTGCAGAGGGAACTCTTGCCCATTGGCGTCCAGAAATCTCTGGACAAGGAAGGAACCGACCCACGTTTGGCTAGATGACCAACTGACGAGTTCCAGAATCGGTCAAAAGACCAAATACACGTCGCCCAATGAATCGACGAGAACTACCAGCCAAATGTCGTTACCGCTCCAGTCTCCTTCTGTCAGACAGTACATGTGTGTCGCCAGCGGTCGGCGAGTACTGGCTGTCTGCACCTCACTGGCGCTCTGTCCCGACTGAACTCCAAACACACAACAACCCGGAAATACCAGCGATCGCTCCATTGATATAACGGCAGTCACTTATCGATAAGCGCTGCTGCTGCCAATCGCAGGCAAGCAAACCAGCAATCTAGTGACGCCAGTGAATCGAATTAAAAGAAAAACGAGGCGACAGAACCATAAAAACAAGACGACGAGCAATAAACGTCATGACTGCAAGCCGCGCATGGCTGATTGTAACCCTCTGACCAACAGATTGACGGTGCAGAAACTGCATCGCAATTGTATACTACAGGCTCCATAATCACTTCTCTCCAAGCAACTAATATGACAGCAGCACCACATGAAACCTCTTCTAGGAGTCCAGTAGTTTATACCCGATGCACCTCTGCCCTATTACTCCAACTCTTGCACCTTCACATTGACGTTGCGACACTGAAATTGTGTCGCAATTTAATACCTAGGCCTCCATGCCGACTTCTCTCCAAGAGACTAATCCTCTTACACTAACCGCATAGAACCCCTCCTGGGAGTAGCTAACAGCCGATGTACCATGGCCAATTTACTGCACTCTTGCACCCTCACACTGATGTACAGCACAGAAATTGCATCTCGATTGAAAACTACAGGCTCTATGCCAACATCTCTCCAAGAGACTATCGTGGTTGCAGTCAGTATATTTTACGTCTTCTGGGAGTCCAGTGGTTTGTATCCGATGGACTGTGCCTGTTTATCGTAAGATTCGCATCCTCTCATTGACGAGGCGACACAGAAATAGCATTGTGATTGAAAACTACAGGTACCATGCCGACGTATCTCCGAGAGACTAACACGGCTATGGTAAACCCACTGGTAAGCTGACATAGCTTTTAACATGGATACTTGTAAGCACATGTAGAACCAAGACCGCTTGTGACAGTAACATACAGTAGTTCTTGGGATTGGGATGTTTTAACATCTGGCGGTTTGTAAGACGATTTCACCTCTCTTTCTAAGACACGGATTTAACACTCGCAAGAAAAACTTATGAGACATGTCCACCCATTGTTGATTTTCGGTCAGTATTATTTCGTATTGCCAGCGATCAGTTACTGACAAAGTACTATACTTAGTAGTAGGGGATGTGTGATAGGTTCGCCATGAGTATTAGGCTTATAAAGCATGTTTCTGTGTTCCAAATGTGCAAAGGAAATGACTATGTCCATTCGTAAGAAAGGTATGGATTTGACCGCGAGTACTGTGACAGCACAGGGAAGAGTATGTCAAGTCATAATAATGGTACTGATACTTATATTTCCTGAGCCACAGCCGTCAACTGGGTGTATTTCCGATACTTAGCTCATTGTCGAATTTCGTTCAACTGAGACCACGATCGTAACATTTAGTTGTAAGTACAGGGATAAAATATATATGTGACCGATATGTTAGGATGATGATTCTGCCTATGCGTGCTCGGCGTGCAGCGCCGGTGACCTGTGCGGGGAGCTGTCCAAATGGAGAGGTCTATTGGAGTGTAGGAATGTAGATGACATAACCGTGTTGTCCTCTGTACGACTAAGTAGCGAACTAATACTTAGTGTGTGTTGGATAGCTTTCGTGATCGAGGGGAAATTTTAGAAAATTGAATATGGAGTTGTGTTTGCCCTGGACTGTTATTCCCTTCCGTGTATACTGTTCGGTTGACTGCTTCTGCACATTTCACACCTTCATTTAGTTGAGAGATGTGTGCATGTAGCGTGTGGAAGACACGTTTGCCAGTTGTCTAAAAATGAGGAACACCTTAGTTGACCTTTTAAATTATAGGGAAGATTTGGAATCTGCTATATCACTGACATCACTATTAGCGAGTGGAAATATCAGTTTTCTCTATCTTTTTCGATCTTCTGCGTAAATGTCTTCGCAGACGTTGTTGCACTGCTGTGTGCTTGATATCGAGAAGTATCGCAAAAATGGTATAATATTATGGTAAACCATGCGGAAATACATGTTTTCTTGTAATTCCAGAGTCTGGTGATGGCTGTAGAAAAGCAAGCAAGGAAGGCAGCAGTTTCGGACCAGAAACAGTAACGCGTTTGTGCCGAGGGGGAACAAGCCCGAATTCGTAGAACGGTTCTGAGAGTGAATTTGGTCGGCACAGGGCGCTCTCGTCACCTGTTGGGGGTGGACAACAGTCGACCTCGTAGGGAAATATCTAGTGCTGCGAGGAGCGTACACAGTGATGTCTGTCTTCGCCATATATGTATGAATGATGTAAAAGGGCTGATTTTGTATTGTGCAGGATACAGATTGTTTGTTTAATACATCGACACAGTACGCAGTGGTATATTGCTGGGTTGGAAATCTGTTTTGCGCTGTAATTTTCAAGCTCCTGTCCTCAGTAGGACAGCAGTGTAATTGAGTAAACGTCTTTCTGCATTTGACGATCTGTAGGCCACTTTACAGGGTTTAATACAAAATACAATCATAATGCTCTATTCATTCACAAGATATCCTTCGTGCCGGGACACAGGAGCGTCAATAAACTGATTCGAACAAGATGGAGGCAATTTATGTATGGAAAGTACTGAGAAACCAAGTGTTCGAAGTTGAAGCAGACCATGCATCTCTGGTGGGTATGCCTTCACTCATTCGCCACTGTGATATTAGGATATCTCCAGACCTGTAGCTGTAGGATACTGAAAATTCTGGCCCTGTTTTGCCTTCTGTAAGACAGTGCTTCGATTTCTGTTTGCATCATTGTTCTGGTTTCCTCCTGTCTATACTTAGAGTGTGCTTTTATGATTAATGGTGTTTTCGCGAGCGTGCACAGACTTTTAGCAGTGAGGACGTTTAACATTTCTGAGACGTGTATTGATAGCAGGACGAACATTTCGCGCTATCCATCAGTCACACTGGGTAAGTGTGCACTGCTTGACGCAACTCGCATGCCCTGTTAGGATCGCTACGAACAATGCACACTGTGCTATTCTGAGACGTCAGTATTCGCAGGTATCGCAACAGTAACGGTGAACACACGTGCTGCCCAGAGCCTTCTCACGTAATGGGACTGGCGTGAGCACATCTTGGAGTTCTGTGACGTCAGTATAACACTCGAAGAACTCTAACTGTATACCCGAATATAGACCCAACTTTCACCTGCTCACTGTAGGCAGCAGTGGCTTGAGAAGGATGGCTCGCGCTAGCTCACGCTGGCTAGCGTCTGGTGGTGTCTCGCAGTGGCGTCGACGAGAGCGCGCCCTTGGAGTGTCTGCGCTCTTCAAATAAGTTTTCACTCCCATCCGGTCGCGTCAGAAATGGTGCCTAGGTGATCACGTATTTCGAGAGGAATTTCTCAGGTGTCAAGTCTGAAAGGGATGCCATCACCTCATGTTTGACAGGACCTGAACAGACATCTGTGCGTGGATTGGCAGCTGACGGCCGCGTCAGCGTCAAGCTTGAGTGGCAGGATGTGTTTTTTATTACCAATCTTTTGTTCAAACTATATTCCATCCATTTCACTGACCAATAGGATGCTGTGAATTAGAGAAACAACCTCATACCTGTGAAGAATATCGCATTAATTAATTCGCATGCATTTTTTATATCAGTGTGGTGTCAGTGGTACAACAGTTAAGGGAAGGGTGTACTTCTTTTTATTAGATTAGTATAGGTAGCCATGTTATGTTGCATTATGCTGATGGAATTGAGACTTCCCGCTTTTTTCTGAGGGAGGGGAGGGGACAGGAAGAGGAGGGCGTTTACTAGTGGGTAAGAGGTTAATTAATTGATCAGTTTCATTAAGTAGTCAATCAGAAAGATAAGAGCGACATGAGGGCTGATTCCAATAACTCAGACTTTAAAGTGTACCTGTAGCAGTGAAGGTGGGAGGAGGGTCGGGGAGGGAAGGGACGGGGGGAATTTAGAATAAGTGGTTGTCTATCTAAAGGAAATGGGGGTGACATTGAAAACCACTGAACAGAACAATTGTTTAAGTACCTGTCAATCAAAGGAGAACAATTAGTTTGATCCTGAGTGCATACCTGCCACTGATGCAGGAAAACCACACTAACAAAATGTGCTGGCGTCCTTGTTGCTCTACTACTGATGCAATACAGAAGTTGCTTCATTAATTTATACCACAGTCAACATGCCGATCTCTCTCGAAGAGACTAACGCGACTACAGTCACCGTATGAAACCTCTCCTGGGAGTCGAGTGCTTGAAGGCGATTCACAACTGCCCATTCATTGTTGTCGCACCATCACATTGACGATGTGACACATAATTTGCGCTGTGATTTAATATTACCGGCCCCATACCGATTGAGTACTGCAGGCTCCATGCAGGCTTCTCCTCAAAGTATAACGTGCCTACAGTCACCGCATGGAACTTCTCCTGGGAGAAGTAGCTTATATCCGATGTACCACTGACTGTTACCGTAAAACTCGCAGCAATACATTAACGATGCGACACAGAAATTACGTCGCAATTGAATACTGCAGGCTCTATTCAGGCTTCATTCCCAGAGACTAATGTTCCTACGGTAACCACATGGAACCTGTCCTGGGAGTTCAGTAGCTTATATCAGATGTACTGTTTACTGTAAACTTCGCACCTTCACATTGAGTTTGTGACACAGAACTTGCGTCGCGTTTGAAAACTACATTGTCTACTCCGTCTTCTCTCTAAGAGGGTAACGCAGCTATGATAATCGTATGGAAACTCTCCTGGGTGAGAAGTCGCTAATGTCCGATGCACCACCTCCATTTTACTGTAACGCTAGCATCTTCACACTGCCGATGCGACGCTAAAATGTCGTGGAGAGTGAATACAAGAGGTTCCATGCCGAATTGTCTCCACGATTCTAAAGCACCTAAGGTCACCACTTGGTACCTCTCCTGGGAGTTGAGTACCTAATATCCGGTGGAACATTGGCTGTTTACTGTAAACCTCATAGCAATACATTAACGATGCGACACAGAAATTACGTCGAGATTGACTACTGCAGGCTCCATTCAGGCTTCTGTCCAAGAGACTAACGTGCCTACTGTCACCGCATGGAACATCTCCTGGAAGTTTAGTAGCTCATATCCGATGTGACACTGCCTGTTTACTGTAACCCTCAGAGCCTTCCATTGACGATGCGACACAGAAATTGAGTCGCGATTGAATACGTCAGGTCCCATACAGACATCCGTCAAAGACACTAGCGTGCATAACATCACCGCATGGAACCAGTCCTGGAAGGTCAATAGTTTAGATTGGCAATTGCCTTTTTATAGTAACCCTCGCACAGAAATAACGTCGCGTTTGTAAACTGCAGGCTCGATGCTGACTTCTGACCAAGAGACTTACGTCCTAACGGTTTATGTCCGATGTACCACTACCTCTTTACTGTAAACCTCAAAGATGCTTAACGATGAGACTTAGAAATTACGTTGCGATTGAATACTGCAGACTACATGCAGAATTCTTTCCAAGACACTAATGTGCCTACGGTCAGGGCATGGAACGTCTCCTGGGACATCAGCAGCTTCTGTCCGAAAGACCACTGCCTGTTTAAGCCTGGCAGAATTACACTCACGATGCAACATAGATATTAACTAGCAATTGAATACTGCAGGCTCCATGCAGCATTCACTCCAAGAGACTAAAACGGCTACAGTAACCACTTGGAACCTCTCCTGGGAGTTCAGTAACCTATATCCAATGGACCACAATCTCTTCACTGTAACCATCGAAGCCTTATGTTGACGAGTCGACACAGAAATTACGTCGCAACTGAATACTGCAGACTCCCTGCAGACTTCTTTCCAAGAGTCTAACGTGCCTACGGTCACCGCATTGAACGTGTCCAGGTAGTTCAGTATCTTATATCAAATGGACTATTGCCTATTTAACCCTCGTAGACTTGCATTTACGATGCGAAACAGAAATTACGTCGCGATTGAATAATGCTGGCTCCATGCACACTTTTGTCCTACAGACTAACGTGAATATCGACACCGCATCGATCCTCTCCCCGTAGTTCAGTAGCTTGTGTGCGATGCACCACTGCCCATTTATTGTAATTTTCGCATCTTCACAATGACGATTCGACACAGAAATTGCGTCGCGATTTAATATTACAGGCTCCATACCAACTTCTCTCCAAGAGACTAAAGCTTCTACAGGAGCCACTTGGAACCTCTCCTGGATGTCCAGTAGCTCGCGTCCGATGCACGACGAGTTTAGTAGCTCATATCCGATGGACCACTATCTGCGTACCGTCATCGCAACGATTATCTTCTGGGAGATCAGTAGCTGGTGTCCGATGCACCACTGCCCATTTACTGTAACCCTCGCATATTTATAATGACATTGCGACACTGCATAGTGATGGAATACTAGAGGCTCCATGACGACTTCTATCCAAGAGACTAAAGCGGCTACAGTAACCACCTGGGACCTCTTCTGGGAGTTCAGTAGCTTGTATCTGAAAGAGCATTGTAAGCCTCGTAGCCTTAAGTTGACCATACGACAATAATATTACGTCGCGATTGAATACAGCAGGCTCTATGCAGAGTTCAGTCCAAGAGACTAAGGTGCGTCCGCCGTGGCGGCGGTATTCTCGATCGATTCTCGATCGTTGGGCCTCCGAGTGCTGTTTCTGTCTCCGTTGCGGGGCGCCTCCTAGTGGCGGGTGGCGCCGTATCTGCCGGTGGCGTGTGCGCGAGAAGTTAAGCCTGGGTGCGAGTGGCGCGAGCGCTGCCTTTTGGGTCGGACAGTGGGTCCGTCTGCGCTGTCGCTGGCCGGGGCTGGTGTTACTTGCTCCTCCCCGGGTCGGTGGTTGGAGTCGTCGCCTGATTACCAGCTTTCCTGCCCTGTCTGGCTGCGCCTTGCTCGGGACTGGGTGACGATACTCGTGCTGGATAATGTTTCTCGTGGCGATTTCCCTGGACCTCTCCTTGCAGGAGCTTGTGGCTGTGCTACTCCCGGATGTACAGGGTGCCACAAAAAGGTACGGCCAAACTTTCCGGAAACATTCCTCGCACACAAATAAAGAAAAGATGTTATGTGGACACGTCTCCGGAAACGCTTAATTTCCATGTTACAGCTCATTTTAGTTTCGTCAGTATGTACTGTACTTCCTCGATTCACCGCCAGTTGGCCCAATTGAAGGAAAGTAATGTTGACTTCGGTGCTTGTGTTGACATGCGACTCATTGCTCTGCAGTACATCAGTACGTAGCATCAACAGGTTAGTGTTCATCACGAACGTGGTTTTGCAGTCAGTGCAATGTTTACAAATGCGGAGTTGGCAAATGCCCATTTGATGTATGGATTAGCGGTACGTGTGGCGCGGTACGTTTGTATCGAGACAGATTTCCAGAACGAAGGTGTCCCGACAGGAAGACGATCGAAGCAATTGATCGGCGTCTTAGAGAGCACGGAAGATTCCAGCCTATGACTCGCGACTGAAGAACACCTAGAACGACGAGGACACCTGCAATGGACGAGGTAATTCTTCGTGCAGTTGACGATAACCCTAATGTCAGCGTCAGAGAAGTTGCTGCAGTACAAGGCAACGTTGACCACGTCACAGTATGGAGAGTGCTACGGGAGACCCAGTTGTTTCCGTACCATGTACAGCGTGTGCAGGCACTATCAGAAGCTGATTGGCCTCCACGGGTACAGTTCTGCGAATGGTTCATACAACAATGTATCAATCCTCATTTCAGTGCAAATGTTCCCTTTACCGATGAGGCTTCATTTCAATGTGATCATATTGTAAATTTTCACAATCGACATGTGTGGGCTGACGAGAATCCGCACGTAATTGTGCAATCACGTCATCGACACTGATTTTCTGTGAACGTTTGGGCAGGCATTGTTGGTGATGTCTTGATTGGGCCCCATGTTCTTCCACCTACGCTCAATGGAGCACGTTATCATGATTTCATACGGGATTCTCTAGGTGTGCTGCTAGAACATGTGCCTTTACAAGTACGACATAACATGTGGTTCATGCACGATGGAGCTCCTGCACATTTCAGTCGAAGTGTTCGTACGCTTCTCAACAACAGATTTGGTGACCGATGAATTTGTAGAGGCGGACCAATTCCATGGCCTGCACGCTCTCCTGACCTCAACCCTCTTGACTTTCATTTACTGGGGCATTTGAAAGCTCTTGTCTACGCAACCCCGGTACCAAATGTAGAGACTCTTCGTGCTCGTATTGTGGACGGCTGTGATACAATACGCTATTCTCCAGGGCTGCATCAGCGCATCAGGGATTCCATGCGACGGACGGTGGATGCATGTATCCTCGCTAACGGAGGACATTTTGAACATTTCCTGTAACAAAGTGTTTGAAGTCACGCTGGTACGTTCTGTTGCTGTGTGTTTCCATCCCATGATTAATGTGATTTGAAGAGAAGTAATAAAATGAGCTCTAACATGGAAAGTATGCGTTTCCGGACACATGTCCACATAACATTCTTTCTTTCTTTGTGTGTGAGGAACGTTTCCTGAAAGTTTGGCCATACCTTTTTGTAACACCCTGTAGTTTAAAGGGGAGTACCTGTCCGTCCTCTGAAGTTTGGTGGTGTTTGTGTGTTTCAGCGTGCTATGGCTAAGAAGTTTATTTTCGTTGTTATGATTGTGTCGTAAACGTGGGCAAACCCCAGTGTTCGTGTTTCTCGGCATTCTGTGGGGTGATGTACCTTACTTAGTGTGTTTTTCTTGGCGTTCTATTGTGCTGTTGCAGAACTTTGTTTAACCTTTGGATCCTGTGTGTAATTTCGCTTGTGCCAAATTCTGGGGTTTGGGGGGATAATTGATTAAATTATATTTTGGAATTTATGGGACTCTGTGTGTTTGTCTGGGATATTTGATGGCCTGTGCCCGTACGATTTCCCGTTTACTCGCCTGGGCGCCGTACGTAAAGTTTAAGGAGAGTGAATTTTGGTAGTTCCCGCCCTGTGGTTCGGTGGGCCCCGTGACGATTTTTTTTGCGCCCTGTTGTCCTATCTCCCTGGCTTAAGGTTTGCTCCTCTGGGTCCGTGCGTGAGCGAGAGTGTATGTGGGCGACGGTGATCGTTTCCTGACTTGTTTGCCGTTTCTTGCCGACTTCTCTGCATAGACTGCCGAATCTATACTTTGGTCTATACCATGTTATAGTTGCTTCAAGTTGGTTCGCACACTTCCCTTGGTAATGACATCTGATATATGAGATTGAATAAAGTTTGTAACTATTGTAAGCTGGCAGTTGTCGTCGTGTGTGTTAAATTTTAACTTATATTTGAGTTTTGGTGTAGTTGTATTTTGTTAACTGTGCTAATTTTTCTTGCCTACTGCTGTGATGTCAGAAATGTTAAAATCTAGCCTTGGAATGCTTGTGAAATTTTTTGTTGATAATTGATGCAGGATTTTAGTGTAATGACTTATCTTTTACGTTTTGGGGAAATTTATCTTGGCAAATCCTTGGGGTTAAATGTGAAACTTGTGTCTATGATGTTGTGGTGAATTGCACTTTCTCGTTAGGCCTATCACTTATTCTTTTACTAAAGGGATATTTGTTTAAAGTTTTTTTAAAAAAATTAACAATCATAAATTTAATCTTACCTGTGTAGCCATATTTGTAGAGAGTTGTTATTTAAATTTCATTTTTCTCCGAACTTACCCTTTGCTGCTGTAAGAGAAGTGTTTGTTGTTTTGATTAAAAACATGGTTCAAATGGCTCTGAGCACTATGGGACTTAATTTCTGAGGTCATCAGTCCCGTAGAACTTATAACTACTTAAACCTAACTAACCTAAGGACATTACAAACGTTCATACCTGAGACAGGATTCGAAGCTGTGACCGTAGACGTCGTGCGGTTCCAGACTGAAGCGCCTAGAACTGCTCGGCCACCACGGTAGGCTGTTTTGATTAATCGCAGCTGCTTGCCTTAAAGAACTAAAGCTGATTTTGAAAGACTGAGAATTAGTGTGACTGTTCACTACAATAAAGCCACTTGTTAAAAGAAAAATTTTGTTGCTACGGTTCATTTCCCATTTCTTCCCCTTCCACGGCTCAGAGCGTACCGTCACCGCAGCGATTATCTTCTGGGAAGTCAGAAGGTTGTGTCCCATGCACCACAGCCCGGTTACTGTAATCCCCCCCCCCTTCCAAATTTATGAAGTCATCGCGACACAGAGATTGCGTAGCGATTGAATACTAGAGGCTCCATGTCGACTTATCTCCAAGGGACTAAACGGGAAACAGTTGCCACATTCTACCTCACTTCGGAGTTCAGTATCTAGTATCCGATGGACCACTATCTCTTCATCGCAACCCTAGTAGCATTACATTGACGATGGGTCACAAAAATTACGTCGAGGTTGCATACTGTGGGCTTCATGCACACTTTGGTCCATGAGACTAACGGGCGTACCTTCACCCCAAGGATCCTCTCCTGGGAGATGAGTAGTTTGTGTGCGATGCACCACTGCCCATTTACTGTAACCCTCGGATATTGATAATGGCGATGCGACACAGAAACTGGTTAGCGATTGAATACTAGAGGTTCCAAGACGACTTTTCTCCAAGAGACTAATGCGGCTACATTACTCACTTGGGACCTCTCCTGCGAGTTGTTGCTTGTATCAGATGAATCACTATCTGTTCACTGTAAGCCTCGAAGCCTTATGTTGACCAAGCGACGATAAAATTACGTCGAGATTGAACACTGCAGGCTCCATGCAGACTTCTGTACAAGAAACTAACTTGAGTACCGTCACAGCAACTATTACTTGATGGACGATCAATAAAGCGTCAACAGTAGCCCTCGCAACCTCTCCAGGGAGTTCAGTAGATTGTATCAGAAGGACAACTATCTGTTCAGTGCAAGCCTCATACTGTTGTTGACCATGCGGCACAGAAATTACGTCGCGAGTGAGTATTAGAGGCTCCATGACGACTTCTCTCCAACAGACTAAAAAGGCTGCAGTATCCACTAGGAACCTCTCCTGTGATTACAGTAGCTTGCGAGGTGATGGACAACTATCTGATCACTGTACCCTAGCAGCCTCACATTGACGATGCGACTCCATCATTACGTAGCGGTTGAAAAGTGAAGGCTCCATGCTGACTTATGTCATGTTGACATGCTACCGGCACCGCAACATTCCTATCCTGGGAGATCAGTGACTTTAGTCCGATGCACCACTGGCCGTTTCCTGTAAACCTCGCGTAATTGCGTCGCGATAGAAAACTAGAGGCTCCGTGACGACTACTCTCGTAGAGACTAAAGCGGCTACAGTAGCCACATTGTCCCTCTCTGGGAGTTCAGTAGCATGTATCCGACGTACCATTACCTGTTTACTGTAATCATAGGGGCTTTACATTGACGATGTGCACAAAAATTACGTCGCGACTGAATGCTGCAGGATCCGTGCAGACTGTTGTCCATGACGCAAAAGGGCGTACCTTCACCCCAAGGATCCTCTACTGGGAGATCAGTAGCTTGTGTGCGATGCATCACTGCCCGTTTCCTGTAACCATCAGAAATTCATAATGACGATGCGACACAGAAATTACGACGCGATTGAAAACTAGAGGCACCATGAGGACTTCTCCCCAAGTTTGGATTAGATTAGATTGGATTAGTACTTGTTCCATAGATCATGAATACGACTCTTCGAAATGATGTGGAACGTGTCAGGTTAATAAAAGATGTCTGTACAATATATTACGTGACACAAAATTTTGCATGGCAATCTTTAAGTTGGTTTTTTTTGCCCTTAATTTATATCCAAAAATTCAGCCAATGAGTAGAAGGAGTTGTCATCTAGAAATTTTTTAATATATTTTTAAATGTTAGTTTGGTATCTGCCAGGCTTTTGATGCTGTTTGGTAGGTGACCAAAGACTTTTGTGGCAGGATAATTGACCCCTTTCTGTGCCAAAGTCAGATTTAACCCTGTATAGTGAAGATCATCCTATCTCCTGGTGTTATAGCTATGCACACAGCTATTACTTTTGTACTGGGTTGGATTATTAACAACAAATGTCATAGGTGAATATATTTACTGAGAGGTTACTGTGAGGATCCCTAGATCCTTAAATAGATGTCTGCAGGATGACCGTGGGTGGGCTCCAGCAATTATTCTGATTACACGTTTTTGAGCAATGAATACTTTTCTACTCAACGATGAATTACCCCTGAATGTGATGCCATACGAAAGCAGTGAATGAAAGTAGGCATAGTAAGCTAATTTACTGAGATTCTTATGACCAAAATTTGCAATAACCCTAATAGCATATGTAGCCGAACTCAGACGTTTCAGCAGACCATCAATGTGTTGCTTCCATCAATGGACTCACCTAAAAATTTTGAAAATTCTGCCTTAGCTACAGACTTCTGTTAAAAGTCTATATTTATTACTGGAGTTGTGCCATTTACTGTACAGAACTGTATATACTGTGTTTTATCAAAATTTGAAGAGAGTCCGTTTGCTGAGAACCACTTAATAATTGTGTGAAAAGCAACATTTACAATTACATCGCTTAGTTCTTGGTTTTTGGATGTTATTACTATACTTTTATCATCAGCGAGAAGAACTAACTTTGCATCTTCATCACTGGGGTATGGTAAGTCATTAACGTATATCAAGAACAGTAAAGGACCTAAGGCCGAACACTGTGGGACCCCGTACTTGATAGCCCCCAGTTTGACGAATGAGCTGTTGTTTTAACATTACATGAACCACTTATTACAACTTTCTGCATTCTTCCAGTTAAGTATGAATTAAACCATTTGTGCACTGCCCCACTCAAACCGTAATGATTTAGCTTATCTGAAATAATTCCATGATTTACACAATCAAAGGCCTTTGAGAGACTAAAGCGGCTGCAATAGCCACATATAACCACTCCTGGGAGTTCAGTAGCATGGATCCGACGGACCATTACCTGTTCACAGTAACCTAGAGACTTTACATTGACTATGTGACACAAAAATTACGTCTCGATTGAAACTGCAGGCTAGATGTAGACTTGTGTCCATAAGACTAACGCGCCTACCTTCACCCCAAGGACCCTCTCCTGGGAGTTGTGTAGCTTGTATGCGATGCACCACGGCATGTTTACTGTAACCCTCGGATATTCATAATGACGACGCAACACATAAATTGCCTCGCGATTAAATACTACAGTCTCCATGATAACTTCTCTCCAGAAACTAAACCGTCTAGAACAGCCACTTATAACGAATCCTGGGAGTTCAGTAGCATGTACTCGACGGACCATTACCTGATCACTGTAAACCCAGAGACTTTACATTAACGAAGTTACACAAAAATTACATCGCTATTGAACAATGCAGGCTCCATGTACATTTGAGTCCATGAGAGTAACGGGCCTACATTCAACTCAAGAATCCTCTCCTGGGAGCTGAGTAGCTTGTGTGCGATGCACCACTGCCCTTTTTCTGTAACCATCGGTTATTCATAATGACGATGCGACACAGAAACTGCGTCGTGATTGAATACTAAAGGCTCCATGACTACTTCTCTCCAAGAATCTAAAGCGTCTGCAAATAGCCACTTATAGCCAACTCTGGGTGTTCAGTAGCATGTATCCGACGAACTCTTACCTTTTCACTGTAACCCTGTAAGGTATCATGCAAATTCAACACCTTCCATGAAAACTCTGACATGATAAGCAGTCCAGTAGTATGTCGCATAGCTCCGAATAAATGGTGACATTAAATTAACCAAAGTAATACGAGTAACGAGTGAGCAAATTGAATAACACAGACTAACACAAAAATGCCTAAATGCATGTCATACTTTACCACCGTGAGACAGACGTAGTTCTGAGGGGAGAAACGAGAACAGAAGCCGAGAGCACATCTGTGTTAAGCTAGGAGGCCCTACGATAAGGGACGGACTGGACACCCACGTATCCTGCTAACCACTAGGACCACCCACCTGCAAGTTTTAGCGCGAGACTTTTTCGCATGTCTGTTACGTCAGGACTCTCCCCCCCCCCCCCCCAGCCCATGTTAAAAGCTAGAGACCCCCAGAAAAACAGTATAGATCTTACGATAACACAAAAAGAGCCACACCCCAACCGCAAGTCTTAGCGTGAGAATTTTTCGCGTCTCTGTTACGTTGCAAACTTAAAAACGTTGCCCCACCACTAAAAGTATAACGTTTCTCATTGGATAGACAGAATTTTTATACGCGGAGCTTAAGGTTAACATTGAGACTCTGATCGGTCAGATGAAAACACAGCCAGATAGTTTTTTTAAACCTACTTCAGTAAATTGTAGTAAGAAGAAGTTAGGAGAGAGTTGCTTCCGAGACGGCGAGGTGAGCGGAGCTGTGGTGCTCGCCGCCCCTTGGCGAAAACACCGACAAGGTAATGAACGCACGCGAAACCGCACAAAGCTTCACTCAGAACTGCAGAAGTCTCATCTGTTAACCTCCTTTTTTCGTAATACTAGTGTCGATCGTCAATTAAAGCTCATGGCGTTCACATTTGCCACTTGAAGTAAAAATCGGAAATGCGATGATTTTTCTGTTATATAGTTATTGAGAAGCCATATCAGCCACTGTAATTTATGACAAGTTAGATAAGTAATTAAAGATAATTGAGGGTCACTGTAGACCATTTTGATAGTTTTCTCTTTCGTGAAACTTTATTTAAACCTAGATTATAGATGTGATATGGTATAGGTCATCCTTCGATCCATTGTAGATCTTGGAAACCCATTCAGGGAATATTCGTTCACATTTTTGTTGAATGCAGTTGGTTTTTACCATCCTGTATTAAAACATTTCCTTTTATCAATAGTGCAATTTATAAACAATGTATTGTGACTAGAATAAAATTTCCAATGGTAAACTTAACTGCGTTTTCGACATTATTTTACCAGCTAACTAAAAATAGGAAAGCCTTGAACCCCTTCCACTAAATTTAGTTTGTATTAAGATTCTTTTACAGGGAGTGCAATGGCGCTTACGCTGAAATCATTAAGTGCTTGGTTATATCATCGCTAGTCTCACTGAACTCTTCTGAATTCTACATGTCATGTGTGGTCTGACGTCTCCTTACCAGCAACAATTCCCTAAAAAACACGCTCAGAGCGTCATTGTGCGACAGTGGTAGGGAGACAAGATACAGAACAGACACCACGCAGAATGTTAGAAAATGGCGACCCTGCCAGGATGGTAAAATACTATGATTGAAGGTCGACCACATGCCTAACTATGCCAGAAAAATATCCTGTTACAAAATTTTCGTAATAAAAACAATTTTTTTGAACATTGTACATAGTCGAAAACAGTAGCTGCAGCGATAGATAGTAAGAAAGTATTCAATAAAAGTGAGACATTCTGGCAGAGACAATAGCATAATTAAGTTATGAATTTTAAAATTGTTAGAATTAAGTTCTCTCTCCAATGTAAGTGCACAGGTGGCGAATGCCAACAAGTAAGTGAATGGTTTGTCAAGTTGTGTGAACAAAAATTTTATGAAACGCGTGAGATCGTATGAGCGCATGTTGACGCGAAGTAGGGCGCGTGAATTGCTTTCAAAACAGAAAATAAGGGATTCGGAAAGATTAGCAATGGCAGATCGAGACCTTGACCGAATTGAGGTAGAGACCCAGCATGAAGACGGACAGAGAATAGAGGATAGTACAACAGACGATGCAGTATCGCGAGAAATAGGACATATAACGCACCATAACGAGGTTAATATACGCCAAGGCATAGAAAACATAAGTCAGCATACGACAGAGGAGCAGGAAAGTAGAGAGACAGTCGATGAGGATTCTAACTTGCGACTTGAATACGTAGAACCCATAGTACAAGTAATCAGAGCTCCCTCACCACAGAGTACAAGGAATGCGAGCAGAAACGTGTCATAGCACAGTTCAATGCAATCGGTTGCGAACCAACACTTGGGCGAAAACACAGAGCATAGGACGTCGGAAGAAAACGCAATAGGACCCACCAATCTGGCAGAATTATTACAATTAAGGACGGAAACCAAAACAAGACAAAATAAAGAAATTGCGAACCAAATTCAAATTCAGAATGCAGAAACGACGAACCAAAATGCAGAAATCACGAGACAAATGCGTGAGATTAAAGAACAAAACAAAATAATTCAATTACACCTAAGTCATATTGAAGACAAGGAAAGGAAACTCAATAACAGGTCACAATCAGTTGAGAACAGACACTGACAAGGTACAAGTGGACATACAAACATAGCGTAATGACATTCAGGACGAGATCAAAACATTACGTAACAACACTCAGGGAGAAGTCAAGAAACTGGAGAAACAGATAAACGTAATTACTAGACAAGCAAGAGGTACAGCGCGTGAAATTATTGAAAACAGTGTGTTACACAAACGTATCACAAAAGCAGCGCTGCGAAGATGTGATAACCGCATGGTCAAAATAGAAGCGCAAACGAAGCGACAATTTCAGAAATTGCTGCAACCACATCCGTATCTGTAACAGCACCGTAAAAACAAGCAATTAACGGAGATATTACGCATTTGCGATTCCAATCACAGGCGGAAAGTAACATACGTGAAATCAGACAGCCTGCACAGCAACAAACACGTTTCGAAATTCTTGAAGGACAAACATCACAAACACATGCGGAACCACAAATGAATGTTTCAAGACAGTTTGGATCGTGCAATGAAGCAGAAAGGTTAGCCAGACGAGATACCTAACCAATACCTGACAATGGAAAGCCAGGTCGCGAAGAATACAGTGCAATGCATTCAGCTACACGTTCGTAACCGTTGGAAGAAAATTATTGCGTACCCCTCCGACGATAGTACGCAAGGGTAAGCGAAAGTTACAGTGGACAATATCCAATGGATCTACCACAACCGGAAAGAACGACAGGAGAAATAATCAGAAACAAAAGTGGCGAAGAATCGTGAATTTCATGTGGAACTATGACGAAGTACGACAACGATCATTTCCTCACAGTCAGAAAATTTCAACACCTTCGAGAAGGAAACTGATTACATCCACGAACTTTTATTTATCAATTCCGAGGAGCATTACCAGAACACTGGACGCTAGCACACAAATTAGATTTTATATGTGCACACATGTCAGGAACAGTCGCAGAAACCATGCAGAATGTTGCAGCGACATGCCGATCGTACGAAGATTTCAGATGGAAGTTTTACAGACTGTACATTGACGATGTGACACAAAAATTACATCGTGGTTCAATATTGCAGGTTCCATTCACTCTTTTGTCCATGAGACTAACAAGCGTACCTTCAACCCAAGGAACCTCTCCTCGGAGCTGAGTAGCATGTGAGGGTTGCACCACTGTCCGGTTTCTGCAACCCTCTGGTATTCATAATGACGATACGACACAGAAATTTCGTCGCGATTGAATACTACAGCCTCCATGAGGCCATTTCTCCGAGAAACTAAAGCGCCTGTAATCGCTACTTATAGCCACACCTGGGAGTTCAGTAGCATGTATCCGGCGAACTCTTACCTGTTCACTGTATCCCTAGAGACCTTAAATTGACGAAGCTAAACAAAAAAAAACATCGCAGTTAAATACTGCAGGATCCATGCAGAGTTTTCTCCATGAGACTAACGGCCGTACCTTCAATCCCTGGATCCTCCCCTGGGAGCCGAGTACCTTGTGTGCGATGCACCACTGCCCGTTTTCTGTAGCCCTCGGGTGTTCGTAATGACGATGCGACAAAGAAATTGGATCGCAATTGAATACTAAAGTCTCCATAACTACTTCTCTCCAAGAAACTAAATCGCCTGCAATAGCCATAAGTAACCGCTCATGTGAGCTCAGTAGCAAGCATCCGGAGAACTCATACCTGCTCACTTTATCCCTAGAGACCTTACATTGACGAAGCTACACAAAAAAACATCGCGGTTAAATACGGCAGGATCCATGGTGAATTCTCTCCATGATACTAACGGGCGTACCTTTAACCCGAGGATCCTCTCCTGGGAGCCGAGTACCTTGTGTGCGATGCACCACTGCCCGCTTTCTGTAACCCTCGGTTATTCATAATGACGTTGCGACAAAGAAGTTGGGTCGCAATTGAATACTAGAGTCTCCATAACTACTTCTCTCCAAGAAACTAAAGCGGCTGCAATAGCCATAAATAACCGCTCATGGGAGTTCAGTAGCATGTATCCGGCGAACACTTACCTGTTCACTAAATATCTAGAGACCTTACATTGACGAAGCTACACAAAAAAAAAAAACATCGCGGTTAAATACTGCAGGATCCATGGTGCATTCTCTCCATGATACTAACGGGTGTACCTTTAACCCGAGGATCCTCTCCTGGGAGCCGAGTACCTTGTGTGCTATGCACCACTGTCCGTTTTCTGTAACCCTCGGTTATTCATAATGACGATGCGACAAAGAAGTTGTTTCGCAATAGAATATTAGAGTCTCCATAACTACTTCTCTCCAAGAAACTAAAGCGCCTGCAGTAGCCATAAATAACCGCTCATGGGAGTTCAGAAGCATGCATCCGGAGAACTCATACCTGTTCACTTTATCGCTACAGACCTTACATTGACGAAGCTACACAAAAAAAACTTCGCGGTTAAATACTGCAGGATTGTTGCAGAGTTCTCTCCATGAAACTAACGGGCGTAGCTTCAATCCGAGGATCCCCTCCTTGGAGCCGAGTATCTAGTGTCGGATGCACCACTGCCCGTTTTCTTTAACCCTCGGTTATTCATAAAGACGATGCGACAAAGAAGTTGGGTCGCAATTGAATATTAGAGTCTCCATAACTACTTCTCTCCAAGAAACTAAAGCGCCTGCAGTAGCCATAAATAACCGCTCATGGGAGTTCAGTAGCATGCATCCGGAGAACACATACCTGTTCACTTTATCCCTAGAGACCTTACATTGACGAAGCTACACAAAAAAAAACTTCGCGGTTAAATACTGCAGGATTGTTGCAGAGTTCTCTCCATGAGACTAACGGACATAGCTTTAATCCCAGGATCCTCTCCTTGGAGCCGAGTACCTTGTGTGCGATGCTCCACTGCCCGTTTTCTGTAGCCCTCGGGTGTTCGTAATGACGATGCGACAAAGAAATTGGGTCGCAATTTAATACTAGACGCTCAATAACTACTTCTCTCCAAGAAACTAAAGCGCCTGCAAAAGCCACATATAACCACTCCTGGGAGTTCAGTAGCATGTATCCGGCAAACTCGTACCTGTTCACTGTATCCCTAGAGACCTTACATTGACGAAGCTACACAAAAAAAAAACATCGCGGTGAAGTACTGCAGGATCCATGCAGAGTTCTCTCCATGAGACTAAAGGGCGTACCTTCAACCCCAAGATCCTCTCCTGGGAGCCGAGTACCTTGTGTGCGATGCACCACTGCCGCTTCCTGTAACCCTCGGGTATTCATCATGACGATGAGACACAGAAATTGGGTCGCAAT
This sequence comes from Schistocerca gregaria, assembly GCF_023897955.1. Classification (NCBI taxonomy): domain Eukaryota; kingdom Metazoa; phylum Arthropoda; class Insecta; order Orthoptera; family Acrididae; genus Schistocerca; species Schistocerca gregaria. The sequence goes on along the minus strand of NC_064925.1, from coordinate 52,295,809 downwards.
TGAATACTAGAGTCCTCATGACTACTTCTCTCCAAGAAACTATATGGTTGTGTTTGGCAGGAGAGCCAACCGTGTTTTTCTGAAGGATGCCGAAATTCACGCGTTTTAGGTCACGCAAACTGGCGTGAGGTCTTGAACATCAGAAAGGAATTAGAATTGAGAAAAACGGACGTAGCTGGTGGAATACTTAACTTTAATCCATTAATGGAGAACGTCGCTCTTTATGGTACATGTTTCACAATATCAATAGTACGGATACTGGCGCCTTGCTAGGTCGTAGCAAATAACGTAGCTGAAGGCTATGCTAACTATCGTCTCGGCAAATGAGAGCGTAGAAGTCAGTGAACCATCGCTAGCAAAATCGGATGTACAACTGGGGCGAGTGCTACGAAGTCTCTCTGGACCTGCTGTGTGGCGGCGCTCGGTCTGCAATCACTGATAGTGGCGACACGCGGGTCCGACGTATGCTACCGGACCGCGGCCCATTTAAAGGCTACCACCTAGCAAGTGTGGTGTCTGGCGGTAAAACCACAAAGCGTCTGCAATAGCCACTTATAAACGCTCCTGGGAGTTCAGTAGCATGTATCCGACAAACTCTTACCTGTTCACTCTAAATCTAGAGACTTTACATTGACGATGTCACACAAAAATTACATCGCGGTTGAATACTGCAGTCTCCATGCAGACATTTGTCCAGGAGACTAACGGGAGTACCTTCAACCCACGGATCCTCTCCTGGGAGCAGGGTACCTTGTGTGTGATGCACCACTGCGCGAATTCTGAAACCCTCTTGTATTCATAATGACGATGCGACACAAAAATTGCGTCCCAATTGAACACTAGAGGCTCCATGTCTACTTCTCTCCATGAGACTAAAGCGCCTAAAGTATTCACTTGGAACCTCTCCTGGGAGTTCAGTAGCTTATGTCCAATAGACGACTGCCTCTTTTAGCCTCACAGCCTTACACTGACGATACGACACACAAACTCCGTGCGATCGTATACTGCAGTCTCCATGCAAACTTCTGTGCCAAAGAATAACTTACGTACCATCACCGCATCGATCATCTTCTGGGAGTTCAGTAGCTTGTATCCTATGCGCCACTGTCCGTTTACTGTAAACCTCACGTCTTCACAGTGACGAAGTGACACGGAAGTTGCTTCACGATTGATAAGTAGTGGCTCCATCGCGATTTCTCTCCAAGAGACTAAAGTGGCTAAAGTAGCCAGTTGCACACTGTCTTGGGCGTTCAGTAGCTTATATCCGATGGTCTACTGCCTGTTTAACCGTCGCACGCTTACATTGACGTTGCGAAACAAAAATTACGTAGCGATTGAATACTCAAGGCTCCATGAAAGGTTATGTCCACGAGACGTACCATCACCGTATCGGTCATCTCCTGGGAGTTCAGTAACTTCTGTCCGCTGCATCATTGCTTTGCAATTGAATACTAGAGGCACCTAACTGTCAGTAGCCAGCTGGAACCACTCCACACCACCTTGACGAAGTACTGTCCATGTGGTTGGCGGGGCTTGTGTATCTGGGTGAGACTGAGGGCTATGCCGAAGGTAGAGGACCTATTGTCATAAAATCCTCAGACGACGGACAGACTAAGAGTTTCCCACAACGTCCCATCTTCCCTCTACACTCCTAGTCCTACACCATTGCATGACCCAACCCAAGTTGTGATGCAATCTGTGCTGAGGGATGCATGACACATGGGAAGATGTGTCGAAAAAGGAGCCTCATGGATACCAGGCGACCTTCCTGAGTAGTTAGACTTTCACTGAGTGGGGTATTCGTGGTGTGGACCTTCTAGATCCCCAAATCTCGTGGGACCATCATGGACACCACTACAGAAAATACAGAAAAAGATACTGAGGGGCAAATTGAGACCTCAGATACCCAAACATCAGGGACACAATCGATGGAAGGCATTTCCACTACTGAATCTGGGTCTAGACTTGAGAAGCTAGATCAGATTAAGGTCAAAGGCTTGTCTGGATCCCAGAGGAGGAAGCTACTCAGGGAGCAGAGGAAAAAGGAAGTAAAAGAATGGCTTCCTAAAAACAAGTGGAGGGAAGTAAAGGGACTAGAAATACAGAAACAGACGTATAGTACTGCAGTCTCGGTTTTCAGGTTGGCAGTTATCCAGTAGAAGTATCCACTGGTGGCCATCACCTCACAGCAGGAGGAACTGTCTCTGTTCTGGAAAATAGGGGCCCAGAACCCAAAAGTCCCAACAGAAGACTGGAGGGTGATTAATCAGAAAGTTGCTCCAAAAGGACAAACCCTGGTGGTGGAGGTTGGTGAGAAGTCGCTGAAGTCGATGCGGGAGCACGACCTGAAATTGTTTTTAGGATTCTCGCAGGTCACCGTCAGGGTTCTCAAAGACCTCGAAGATGACAGTGAGACGGAGCCTGGAGGTGATGCAGATTAATCTGCAGCACAGTAAATGGGCCTCTGCTGCCCTGAGCCACAGCCTGGGGAGACAGGAAGTGGATGTGGCCCTGATTCAAGAACCCTATTTATTCAAAGGGGGTGTATCGAGCCTTGGAGGTACTGGAGGTAAGGTGATCTATACTAGGAATCTAAGAAACTCCAGAACATGCATCTATGTTAGAAATGGCATTTATTTCATGTCAATGATGGATTTCTGCTCTAGGGACTTAGCAGCAATGTGAAGAAGGTATCACGAGGGAAATTATTTTGGCCTCACCATACCTTCCTTAGGAAGACAGTTCTCCCCCTCCCTTGTAGGTGAGGACACTGGTAGAGACTTGCCATCGGCGAGGTGACCAACTGCTGGTGTGATGCGACACCAATGCCCACAACCTAGTGTGGGGCAGCAAGGACACCAACAGTAGAGGTGAGTACCTTCTTGAATTTCCCTTAGCTAACAACTTTGAGTTCCTGAATAGGGCAATGAACCAATATTCATGAAAAGCAGAAGGGAAGAAGTAATTGACATATCATTTGGTTCCACGACGATAGGGAGCTATGTCAAAAATGGCATGTGGTGTTGGAGCCATCCTCATCAGACCACATGTACGTGGTTGAAATGGGAATCAGACAGACCATGACTTACAGGAATTCCAGGAAAACAGACTGGTAGACATATAGGAGGGACCTTGACTTAGGCTTATCGGAAATTAAAACCACGATAAGGAAGCCAGTAGCATTTGAGGAAGTACCAGAGGCTGTTGAAATGCACAAATAGGTGTGTTCCTTTGTCGAATGACAAACTGGGAACGCAAAGAAGACGGGTACAGAGACTATTTAATATTGCGAGACATAAAGGACAATGGGATAAATATCGTGGGGCCTTTGTCAATTCCAATCTTGCAATAAGAAGCAAAGGAGGCATCCTGGAAGGTATTCTGTGAGGAAGTGGAGGGCACGGTTGCACAATCCAGACTTCACAAGATTTGCGCTAGAGTACCAATCAATCCAGGAGGTACGTTGGGGAAGGAGGATGGGGAATATACAAAGACAGCACATGAGATGCTGAAATTGCTCCTCAAAACTCACTTTCCTCAATATGCTCTGCTGGATAACAAAAACCATTATGTGACCCCAGAGAGACAACGGTTCTCATGCACTCGAAGAGAGGACTGGGAATCGGCCAAGGATTGTGTGAACTTCAACAAAATCCAGTGGGCGGTGGGATCATTCCAACCGTTGAAGTCACCTGGCCCAGATGGAATTTTTCCAGCTCTCTTGCAACAGGCAGGAGGAAAGCTTATAAGAGTCCTATGCAGGATATTCAGGGTTAGCATAGCAGTAGGAATCATTCCCAATGCTTGGAGGGCAGTGAAGGTTGTCTTCATCCGAAATCAGGGAGAACTCATCATACCAAGGTCAAGGATATGAGACAAATCAGTCTGTCCTCCTTCATTCTCAAAGCATTGGAAAAACTGGTTAATGTATAAGTTGTGGAGAGGAGGCTAAGTAGGGTCCCTCTACACCTGTACTAAAACGCATACCAACCACGTAAATAATGTGAGACAGCTCTCCACCAACTCGTTGGGAAGGTGGAAGAAGCACTTCACTTCTAGGAAATAGCCCTCTGCATCTTCCTGGATATCGAGGGGGCATTCAGTAAAACGACCTTCGATTCCATGGTAAGGGCGGCAGAGGTGAATGACCTGGGTACCACTACATGTAGGTGGACTAGGGCCATGCTTAGTAGAAGGAAGGCAGAGGCTACCATGATGAATGAAAAGATGGTAATTAAGACCAGTAGAAGCTTCCCACAAGGAGGAGTTTTGTATCCTCTATTGTGGAATCTAGTGGTGAACGAAGTCATTGAGGAACTAAATTCCAGACAATGCTTCTGCCAAGGATACGCATATGGCCTTGTCATAGTAATACTTGGTAAATTCACTGACACAGTCAGGAATATGGCACAAGTAGGGTTGGACATTGTGCAAAAATGGTGCATTAAATAGGATATGAGAGTTAATCCTAAGAAGACTGTTGCGGTACCATTTATGAAGAGACATATTCAGCATGCAAGTTGGAATCTGAAGCTCTTCGATGAAACTACCTGTGAAGGGGACATCGAAGTATCTAGGGGTAACCTTGGATGAGAAGCTAACCTGGACCCCTCATATTAAGAGTATCTGCTCCAAGGCAAAAAGTACTTCACTTGAGTACTAGGAGGGCTTGTGACAAAAACTGGGGCCTAAGCCACAGGGGTATGCACTGGATATGCACGACAGTGGTTAGACCTAGGATTTCCTATGGGACCATAGTGTGGTGGAAGAAGGTAGAAAAGCGGTTTGCTGCTAAAGAGCTTGCTAAGGTGCAGCGATTGGCATGTTTAGCCAAAACGAGCGGAATTAGCAGCACACCAACGGCTGGAATTGAAGCCATGCTGGATATGCCTCCACTTCAATTTAAGATGGAGGCATCAGCTGGGGCATAAAGACTTAAAACTGGCCAAAACTCGGTCTCATTAAGATATCCAGAATCACACAACAACATAGTGAGTGACGTAAATGTAGGTATGGCTAGGGAAATGCCTGCCTACTGTATAACTCCCAACTGCTTCGACAAGCCTTATAACATAATAATTGGAAGTAGGAAGCAGTGGGAGAAAAAAGTTCTACGCTGTACGTGGGACATTCTTTGGTTCACCGATGGGTCGAAAACAGACCAAGGCGTTGTGGCAGGGTTGTACGGTGGTTCAGCCAAGACTGGAGAGCATCATCTCTCTAGGGAAGCTGGCCTCTGTATTCCAAGCCGAAATTACTGCAATCAGGGCATGTGTGGAGAAGAATATGCGTAGGTGCTACAATGACCGTAGCATCTACATCTCTTCAGACAGCCAGGCAGCCCTGAAATCATTGGCAGCTCCTGCAACAAGATCTAAGATTGTTGCAGATTGCCACAGGGCTCTGGTGGAGCTAGGGGGAAGCAATAGGGGGAACCTAATGTGGGGGTCCCTGGCCACTCAAGGCTCTGTGGCAATGAACAAGCCGATAGATTGGCTAGGATGGGGGCAACAACTCCATTTATTGGACCGGAATCTGTCTTGACAATCACTAAGGCTATGATCAAATTAGAACTACGGAACTGTCTTAGGAATCAGCACGTAGGATATTGGATCAAGGTCCATAAACGAAAACATGGTAAGATAGGGATGCCCAAGCCATGTTTTAAAAGAAGCTCTGTAATCCTGGGACTGAACAGGAAAGAGATCAAACTCATGACTAGACTCATGACTGGCAATGGGAACTTCAAAAAACACCTATACACAATGGGTATAACGGAAGACGGCCCTAAATGTAGGATCTCTGATGACGTGAAGAAACTGCATCACACCTGATCTCAGAATGCATGCCATTAGAGAGTAAAAGATACAGAATCTTCAGGACAACTATAACTGAAGAAATTGAGTCAAACAAAAAACTGGTAGAGGGACTCCTTGCACTATTTAAAGGCACTGGTTGGCTTTATTACATATACAGAGAGCGATACCGCACAATAAACCTAGTTTCGGTGGGGCAGTGGCGGGTCAGACTTAGGCTGTTATAGCTCTCCAGTTAAAATAAAAAAAAACTTATACCCGAAGGACTACTACCTGTTTAACCCGCGCAGCCACACATTGACGTTGTGATGGAGAAATTACGTCGTGATTTAGTACTGCAGGTTCCGTGCAAACTTGTGTCCACGAGACTAATGTGGATACTGTCATCGCATCGATAATCTCCTGGGAGTTCAGTTGCTTGTGTCCGATGCTCCACTGACCGTTTACTGTAACCCTGGCATCTTCACAATGACGATGAAACACAAAAATTGCGTCGCATTTTAAAACGCTCCATGCGGACTTCTCTCCAAGATACAGCAGTGGCTACAGTAGCCGCTTGGAACCTCTCCTGGGAGTTCAGTAGCTTATAACCGTCGCACGCTTACACTGACAATTCGGCAAAAAAAAAATCGCTTTTGATTACCATGGGTTCCATGCAGACTTTCCTTCGAGACACAAACGTGGCTACTGTCATCACATGGAACCTCACCTGGAAGTCCAGTTGCTTATACCGAAAGCACCACTATCAATTTACTGTTTTGCTTGCACCCTTATACTTGAAAATGCGACACAGAAATTGCGTCGTGATTGAAAACGACATACTCCATGCAGGCTTCTTTCCAAGAAGCAAATGTGGCTGCGGTCACCGCGTGGAACCTCGGCTGCGAATCCAGTAGCTTGTGTCGTGTACACCGCAGCCTTTTTACTGTAACCCTCGCACGCTCACATTGGCGATGTCAGACAGAAATTGCGTCGCGATTGAATACTACAGGTTCCATGCAGACTCCCCTCCAAGAGAGTAACGCTGCTACAGTTACCGTATGGAACCTCCCCTAGGAATCCAGTATAATATAACCGATGCACCACTGGCCATTTAATGTAATCCTCAAGTTGTCTATGAGATACAAATATTTCATAGTGATAGAAAACTACAGGCTCCATGGCAACTTTGTTCCAAGGAACTAATGTGGCTATGGTCATCACATGGAACCTCTCCTGGGAGTCTAGAAGCTTGTTTGCAATGCGCCAGTCCCCATTTACTGTAGCTCTCCCAGCCACACATTGAATTTATTACAGAGAAATTGCGTCGCCAATGAATACTACGGACTCCATGCGGACTTCTCTCCAAGAGGCTGACACAGCTATGGTCACCACATGGAACCTCTCCTGGACGTCCAGTTGCTTATACCCAATGCACCACTGGCTATTTGCTGTAATCCTAGCATCCTTACATTGAAGAATAGACGCAATTGAATACCACAGGCTCAATGCCGTCTCCTCCTGAACAGACTAACGCAGCTATGGTCACTGCCACGAACGATCCATGGGACTCCAGTTGCTTGTGTTCTGATGTACTACTATCCACTTACTGTAACCCTCGCACCCTCACATTAAGGATGGGATATAGAAAACTCGTTGCTATTGAATACTACCGGCTCCATGCCATATCCCATCCAAGAGACTAATGCATCTATGGTCACAATATGGAACCTCTCCTGGGAGTGCAGTAAAATATAGCCGATGCACCATAGGCCGTTTACGGTAATACTGGTATCCTCACGTTGTCTATGTGATACAAAACTTGCATCGCTATTGAAAACTACAGGCTCCATGCCAACTTCTTTCCAAGAGACTAAAGTGACTACGGTAATAACATGGAACCGCTGCTGGGAGTCCAGTAGCATTGTCTCCAATGCGCCATTGCTCATTTACTGTAACTCTCACAGCGACACATTGAGTTTGTTACAGAGAAATTGCGTCGCGAATGAATACTACAGGCTCCATGCGGACTTCTCTCCAAGAGACTGATGTAACTATGGTCACCGCATGGAACCTCTCCTGGAAGTCCTGTAGCTTACACCCAATGCACCACTTGCTGTTTACTGTAATTTTCGCACACTTACATTGACTATGCGACACATAAATTGAGTCGCCATGGAATACTATATGCTCCATGACGTCTTCTCTCCAAGAGAACAACGTGGCTAAGGTCACCGCATGAAACCTCTCCTGGGTGTCCAATTGCTTATACCTGATTTACCTCCGGCTATTTACAGTAACCCACACATCCTTAGATTGGCGATGCTGTGAAGAAATTGCGTAGTGATTGAATACTACGAGCTACGTGTGGAGCTGTCTCGAAGAGACAGACGCAGCTATGGTCAGCGAATGAAACCTCGCCTTGTGTTCGATGCAGCACTGCCCGTGTACTGTGACCCTCGGAGCTTCGAACTGACGATGTGTCATACAATTTACATCACGATTGAATACTACAGTCTCCATGCCGATTTCTCTCCAAGAGACTAACACGGCTACGGAGACCACATGGAACCTTTCCTCGCAGTCCAGTAGCCTAAACCTGATGCACCACTGGCTGTTACCTGTAACCTTCGTTACTTTTCACTGACGATACGACACAGAAATTGCGTCGCGATTGAATACTGCATCTCGAGCTGTCTCCAAGAGATTGATGCAGCTATGGTCACCGCATGGAACCACTCCTGGGAGTCCAGTAGCTTGTGTTCGATGCACCACTGCCTGTCTACCGTGAACCTCGGAGTTTCACAATGACGATGCGAGGCACAAATTGCGTCGCTATTGAATACTACAGTCTTGATGCCGAATACTCGTACAGAGACTAACGCAGCAACTTTCACCACATGGGACCTCGCTTAGGAGTCAAGTAGCTTACACCCGATGCAAAAGTGGCCGTTAACTATAACCCTCGCAACTTTACACCGACGACGCCGCACAGAAAGTGCGTCGCGATTCAAGACTACATTCTCCATGCCGACTTCTCTACATGAGACTTACATGGGTCCTCTTCCGGGAGTGCAGTAGCTTGTAAGCGATGCACCACTGCCCGTTCATAATACTCCTCGCACGTTCACATTGACAATGTGACACGATTGAAAACTACATGCTCCATACTGATTTCTCTCGAACAGCATGAAGATGCTATGGTTACCGCACCGAACCTCTCCTTGGGATCCAGTAGGTTGTAGCTTGTAATGACTGATAATTCGGAATTTCTCACAAACACAACTTATGTTTATGTTCTTTTTCAAGGTTGATTACTTAATAAAAAAGAAACGGTAACAATAACGATGTCATTTAACGTTTCCATTTGAGACCAACAAAAAGTTCACTTCTTATTTTCTACAAAGGTCCGGGGTAACACACACACACACACTAGTAAAATTCCAATGCAAAGACGAAGATGTAATCTTCAGCGGTCGAAATCTGCGAGGTTGGGGTTCGGAGTGAAGTGAACTCGGGGCTGGTTCTAGTCCCTGAATAGCTGTCTCCAGACAGTCAGGTTATGGCGTAGTGATACTTCCTGCAAGCCATGGCTCAAGGTCCCCCTACAGGAAGTAGTGCTCAGAATGTCTGTTTCCATTATCTTGTATGTAAATAGCCAGTGTCTATCATGGTGCTTTTGGTACGCCTAGGACATAGACAACACCATTCTATGTGGTTTAATATTGGCTCCGGCTTAACACCCCTCCCCCGTTGCAAATGCTAGCGCAACAAGGGTGACCACAGGGGAGAAAGTACCAACATAGCCCATTGCCATAGGCTGATTTGCAGCCCTCCTCAAGGAGGCAATGGAACCCAGCCATTGGAGAGCAGGGCGCCGCCTTCCATGCAAGGTGGCTGGAACGCTGGCAATTGCGATATGTCGTCAGGCTGTGCAAGCGGCATGGGGACGTTCGCTTCGTCCAAACGAGGCGGTGCCGAAGAGGGGCCAGAGAGGAGGTTCAGGGTAAGGTTCTGGAGCTGTCCCAGGTCTAGAGTACACGGAAGCATGGGGCTAGCAGCCGATGTCTGCTGGCTATCTCTGGGAAGATCATCCACCAATGGAGGAGACGGCATCAACATAGGCCCCAAAGAAGGGGCCAGTGATGGGAGAGGAGCCGGCGTTTGGTGCTGCGGCTGCTCAAGGAAAGAAGAATGCAGTCGGTTTTGGTGATCCGAAACCACCCTGTCATCCAGGCATACGTTGAACAGTTGTCGAGCATGGGGCTTTATAACGACCCCCAGAAGCCAGCTGTGCTGGGGCCTGATACCACGAGAGCACACCTTGGAGCTGCATGAATGTTGGGAATCACCTGGCAGGGCGCGAGGTCCAACCTGCAGCAGGAGGAGATGGAGAAGAGTCCGAGGCTGGCGATCATGGAGCAATTCAGCTGGACTTGTCACACACTGTCATAGCCCTGTAGGTACTGAGAAATAACGTAAGATCTTCTTCCGGACAGTGTTCCTCTGTGTACTTCTTCATCTGAGTTTTAAAAGAATGAACAAGGTGCCCCATTGGATTTCGGATGGAAAGGAGGGGTAAAGACGCGGTGGATACCATTACTGTGGCAAAATTTGGTGAACTCTTGACTGCGAAATTGCGGGCTGATGTCTGATACCAGGGTGACAGGAAGGCCTTCAATGGAATATATTTTTGACTGGAACATGATGGTACTGTCTGTAGTGGTAGAGGAGCATCGGATAATGAAAGGGAAGTGGGAGTAGGCATCCATGATGAGTAACTAGTAAGAGCCGAGGATGAGTCCTGCAAAATCCACATGGATTGGTTCCCATGGGAGGGAATCAGCCGGTCAGGATTGGAAGGACCGACATGGTGTGAGAAGGGCTTGGGTACACTGCTGATAACCACGGACCATGCACTCCACATCTGCTGTCATGCCTACCCAGAAGACATGGCGATGTGCGAGGGTTTTCGTCTGGGCAATACCCCAGTGAACTTGATGTAAGACGTGGAGAATCCGGGACCGCAGGGAAGTTGGTAAGATGACTCGTGGATTGACGTCATTTTACACAAAGAGGAGCACATAGTTGACAGCCACCAGTTGATGGTGGATGGAGAAGAAGAATCGGAGGTCAGCCTGGGTGCGAGGCAGAGGAAGGGTTGGCCAGCTGCAGAGAACATAGCGGCGCACCAGTTGTAGGAGCGGATCTGCGGTCATCACTGTGGCCATCCTTTCAGCTGTGACTTGGAATACAGCTTACGCATCCTGTATGTAGTCATCGATCTGAAAAATTAGGAGGTCCGACGAATCGAATGCTGAATCCTGGCCAGAGAGGAGCCGAGACAAGGCATCGGCGTTAACAAGCTGGGTGGTGAACCAGAAATGGATCGTGTACCTAAAACTTTAAAGGAATAGGGCCCAACGCTGCAGGCAGTGGAAAGTCTTCGTGGGTAACTGGGCTCACGGGGAAAGTAAGTCCACGAGGGACTAATGGTCAGTGATTAAGCGAAAAGACATACCATAACGGTATGTGAGGAATTTGGTACAGGCAAACACCATGGCTAGGGCCTCCTTCTCAATTTGGGTATATTTTCATTGGGCATCTGTATGCCACTGGGCGTTCCGATTATTCCGGTAGACAGTACGAAAGGACAGCCCCAACACCACAGTCTAAGACGTTTGTGGCCAAGAGGAGAGGAAGAGAGGGGTTATATGGCGTGAGACACGCCGCTGAGTGCAGCCTCCACTTTAAGGTCTGGAAATCCGATTCACAAGACAGGGACCAATGATAAGGCAAGTTCTTTCTGCATAGGTGAAGGAGGGGCGTCCCAATGTAGCGGCGAAGGGAATGAACTTTCGATAGTAAGCAATCTTATCTAGGAAAGAACGCAATTGGCGGACGTCACGCGGACGAGGAAGGGCCATTATAGCGGCGATGAGGGAGAAGGTAGGTGATATGCCATTGCGGGAAATGATGTGACCCAGGTAGGAGAGAGCAGGTGAAAAAAGGAGCATTTAGCAAGGTTGCAATTTAGGTCCGCAGCCTGCAGGCACAGGAACAATTGTAGCAGATGACTGAGACATTCATCCGCAGTATGATCGGTGACGACAACGTCTTCGAAGTAATTTATACAACCAGGCACATCCTGCAAGAGCTGTTGCAAGTACCGCTGAAAGATGGCCGGTGACTAGCGATGCCATACGTGAGGAGGTTCAACCAGAAAAGCCCAAATAGTATGTTGATAACGACCAAGTGAGGTTCATCAAAAGGTATTTGGAGGTAGGTCTCGGCCAGATCGGTCTTCGAAAGAAACTGGCCACCTGCGAGCTTGAAGAACAGGTCCTTGGGATGTGGGAGGGTATAGTCTTCAACCCGTAGTTTAGGGTTAAGCGAAGCCTTGAAGTCACCACAAACTCGAAGACACCCATGTGTTCTCTTGAGGATGACCAAGGGTGTTGCCGACGAACTGTAACGGACCAGAGTGACGACTCCCTCCATGGTGAGACGGTCCATTTCTTGTTGAAGAGGCTGGTGGAGGGCGTGGGGAACATGCTGGGCCTGGAAGTACTTCGAGCGGGCAGACGGTTTCAGCTGGAGCAATGCATGAAAATCTTGAGCATAGCCGACACTGAGCGAGGAAAGGTCCTGGAATTCCAAGGCCAAGGTATCGACTGCAGGAAACGGAACCTGGGAAGATACCAGATGAACACTGTCGTCGATGGCGAAGCCAAAGGCCCAGAAGGCATCCAATCGCCCTGAAAAGATCCAGCATTGTTGACCACAAGGAAGGTAGCTTCCTGGCGAAGCGATTTATACATGACGGAAGCTGTGAACTGACCCCAGAGGGTGATCGCTTATTATAAGTAAGGAGGCGCCGATGTGTGGGCACCTGGGGAGGTGCATAAGACGAATAGTTGATCAGTGAGACTGCTGTGGCCGACCGTTGACCTGAAAGTCGGTAATCAGCTTCGAAGATCCCGAATATTGTATCTGGTTGATTTCTGTGGGTATAGGCCAGATGAGGAGGGGGCTGTTGACATTGACAGAACAATCTGACATGTCCGTTATGGGGTACACACTGCACAATATGCCCACCTGCCAGGGCAGTCTCCCCGTGCATGGTTCTTAAAGCATCCCTGGCAGGACGACAGCCAGAGGGGCTGGCGGTTCTGGGGAGGGTGTGGGGGCCTCCGTACACCAACGGTCTGCGCCGGACCCGCGGAGCCGCCGAGGGCGCGAATTCCTGGACAGGGCGGCTGCCCTGTCGACGCTGTGTAGAACAGCACGGTCGGCGCCGGTCGTCAGAACGGACGGCGGCAACGTCTTCGACCTCCACCAGCGATTCGAAGGGCTCCAAGGCGTCGTGGTCGCGGAGGGCCGCCACTTCCGCCCACGATACCAAAAGCTTGTCGGCCGTCGTTGAGATTTCGTACTTGAATGCTAGATCGATGATCTGGTCCAGAGTAGGATCATGGAGTCTGAGGGCGCCGCGCCGGAAACCCGCGTCAAGTGTGGCGTCGATGAGTTGGTCGCAGACTATCTTGTCCGTGTAGGATTCTTTGGAGACTCGTGTGTTGTGGTGACATTCCCGGCTGAGATCTTGCAGTTCCGCTGTCCTCTGGCGATAATATTGGCCAGCCTTCTTGCGACACGTAAAATTCGACACGGGCAGCCAACATGTAGAACCGTCGTCGCTAGTAAGCTGCAAGAACCTCACAAATCTGGGATAAAGTCAAAGAATCCAGACATCGAGGTTGGAGTTTCGTCAAGAGAACATACACTTTGGACTGGTTCCAGGACAACAAGTAGCAACGACGAGCAGCCTGGTGGATTTGAAAATGCTGCTGGAGCCGCTTCACGTACGTTTCGCAGTCTTCAGCATCATCGTTGAAAGCGGGAAACGGCGGGGGCGGCAGAACCGGGCGTTCCTGTGTATCCTGAGATTTATTGTGAAACTGTTGAATACCTTGTAGTAAGTCGTGCACACTTTGGATCAGCTGCTGAAGTACAACTTTCTCAATGAGGAAGACACACGCAGGCACCAACTCGCCGCCACTTGTTTAGTGACTGACACTTCGATATTTTTCACAAACACAGCTTTTATTTATGTACTTTTACAAGTTTGATGACTGAACAACCAATGATTGGTAAATGTAACTATGCCAGTGAAAGTCTCCTAAATGAGGCAAACTAAAAGTTCATTTTTAATTTTCCACAAAGATTCGAGGTAACACACACACACACACACACACACACACACACACACACAAAAGCAAAAGTCCAATTCAGAGACAAAGACGTAATCTTCAGCTTTCGAAGTCTATGAGGTTGGCATCGGGAGTGAACTGAACTTTGGGGCTGGTTCTAGCCCCTAAATAGCTGCCTCCAGGCAATCAGGTTTTGGCGTAGTGATACTAACTGCAAGCCGTGGCTCGAGCTCCCCCTGCAGGGGATATCTGTTTCCATTATCTTGTATGTAAATTGCCAGTGTTTACCATGGAGCTTTTGGTACGCCTCGGACGTAGACAACCCCATATTCTGAGGTGTAATATGGGTTACTGGAACTCAGGGCTACCTTGGCTCCGGCATAAAATACCTGATTACCAGTAGCCATTTACTGTTATGCTAGCACCCATACATTGCCCATGCGACACAGAAATAGTGTCGCGAATAAATACTACAGGCTCCATGCCCACTTCTCTATAAGACACTATCGCGGCTGGGGTCACCACTTGGAACCTCTCCTAGGAGTCCAATAGCTTGTATGTGATGCACCACTGCCGATTTACTGTACCCTTCTTACTCTCACATTTGCGATTCAACAAAGCAATTGCAACGTGGTAGAGAACTACTGGCTCCATACCGACTTCTCTCCAAGAGACTAACGTGGGTATTGTCCACGCATGGGATTTCGCCTGGTAGTCCAGTAGCTTGTATGGGAAACACCAGTGCCCCTATACTGATGATCTAGCACCCAAAGACAGAGTTTGTGCCCCAGTAATTGCGCCCACTCTGAATACCACCGGCCCCATACCGTCTTCTATCCAAGAGACTAATGCAGCTATGATCACAGCAAGGAACCTCTCCTGGGACTACAGTAGCTTATACCCGATGCACAATGGGTCGTTTATTGTAACCAGAGCAACCTTACGTTGAAGATGTGACACAGAAATTAGGCCGCGATTGAAAACTACAGGCTCCATGCCTACACATCTCCGAGAGACTAATGTGGCTATGGTCACCACATGGAACCTCTCCTGGGAGTCCAGTAAGTTATACCCAATGCACCACTGGCAGTTTCCTGTAACCGTTCCACTCTTACATTGACGATGCGACGCAGAAATTGCGTTGCGATTGAATACTGTAGGCTCCACGCCGACTCCCATTCAAGAGAGCGACACTGCTACGGTCTCCAAATGGCACCTCCCCTGGGAGTCCAATAACTTGCATGCGATGCATCAATGCCCATTTACTGTACCCCTTCTTAACCTCACATGGACAATGTGACACGAAAGTTCCAGTGCCATTGAAAACTATAGTCTCCATGCACACGACTCTCGGAGAGACTAACGCGGCTACGGTCCCTGCTTGGAACCTCTCCTGGGAGTCAAGTAGCTTACACCGGATGCAACACTGGCTGTTCAGTGTAACCCTCGCACCCTTAAATTGACAACGCGACATAGAAATCTTGTCGCGATTGAGTACCACAGGCTCCATGTCACTTCTCTCCAAGGGACTAACAGGGCTATTGTCGAAGCATGTAAACACAGCTGCGAGTCCAGTATTTTACATCCGATGCATGACTGAGCGTTTACTATAATTCTGCGACCCTTACATTGACGACGTGACTCAAAAATTTTCACGCTATTGAATACGACGGATTTCATGCCGACTTCTCTCCAAGAAAATTATTCAGCTATTGTCACCACGTGGAACATCTCCAGGGAGCCCAGTAGATTGTATCTGATGCACCACTGACCGGTTACTGTGGCCCTCGCACACTCACATTGGCGTTGGAACACAGATATTGCATCATGTTTGGAAACTAAAGGCTAAATGCCGACTTCTCTCTAAGAGACTAACTCGGTTACAGACACAGCATGAATCCTCTCCTGGGATTCTAGTAACCTATACCTGATGGACTATCACCTGTTTACTGTACCCTCGCACCCTCAGCGATTGCATCGCAATTTAAAACTACAGGTTCCATGCCGACTTTACTCCAAGACACTAACGTGGGTACAGTCATCATTTGGCACCTCTCCAGGGAGTGCAGTAGCTAATATTCGATGATACACTGCCCATTTACTATAACCCTCACATCCTTACAATGACGATGCAACACAGAAATTGCCTCATAATTGAAAACTACATGCTCCATGCCAATCTCTCACCAAAAGCCTAATGTGGCTAGTAGGGGTCCAGAAGCTTGTATCAGATGCTCGTCTGTCCGTTTAATGTAACCTATGAACGCTCATATTGACGATGCAACACAGAATTTGTGTTGCAATTGAATAGGACAGGCTCCATCCCAACTCCTCTCGAAGAGACTAACGGAGCTACGGTCACCACAGGGAACCTCTCCTGGAAGTCCTGTAGCTGGCATCCGATGCACCATTTTCAGTGTACCGTAAACCACGGCCCTCACATTAACGAAGCGAAACAGAAATAGGCTCACGATAGAATAGTACAAGCTCTATGCTGATTTTTCTCCAATATACTGACACGACAAGGGCCACCGAATATAACCTCTCCTGGGAGTCCAGTAGGTTATACCAAATGCACCACTGCCCTTTACTGTGCACACTCACATCGACGATCACAGATCTTGCATCTCGAGTGAAAACTCTATTCTCCCTGGCGACTTCACTCCAAGAGACTAACGTGGATACGGTCAGTTCATGGTAACATTCCTGGGAGTCAAGTAGCCTGTATGGCATCCATCACTGCCCATTGACTGTAACCTTTGCACCCTCACATTGACACATCGCATGACGATGCAATACTGCGGTATCCATGCCGAGTTCTCTCCTAGAGACTAATGTGTCAACAGTCACCGCATGGAACTTCTCATGGGAGTCCAGTAGCTTATTCCCGATACACCCCTTCCCATTTACTGTAACTCTCTCTACTTAACGTCGACTTTGCGACACAGAAATTGCGTCGCGATTTAATACTACATTCTCCATGCCGACTTCTCGCCAAGAGAATAACGCGCAAAGAACCTCTCCTGAGAGTGTAGTAGTTACACCCGATGCACCTCGGTGTGTTTACTGTACCCCTCATACCTTTAGATGGATGATGCGACACAGAAATTGCTGCGTGATTGTATACTAAAAGCTGCATGCTGGACTCTCTCCAAGAGACTAACGCGGCTACGGTCACCACATGGAACCTCTCCTGGGAGTCCAGTGTCTTATGCTGGAGCAGCATTGCCAATTTACTTTCACCTTAAAGCCCACACATTGACGATGCGGCACAGAATTTTCGTCGCGTTTGAATACTACAGTCTCTACACCGACATCTCTCCAAGAGACTAACGTGGCTACGGTCACCGCACGTAACCTGTCCTGGGTTTCCAGTAGCATGTATGCGATGCACCACTGCCCGTTTACTGTACCCCTCAAACCCCTCACATTGACGATGCGACACAGAAATTAGATCGCGATTGAAAACTATAAGCTTCATGCCAACGTATTACTATGATGAAAATTGTTACAAATCCTTGAGCTGTAATTATAACATTACAAATTTGGCCGTCTCCAATTAATGATCCTGGTTGACCTAATTCAGCACGAATAAGTATTTTTATTGATATTCCTAATATTCCTGCTCATGCTCCAAATAAAAAATATAAAGTACCAATGTCTTGATGGTTTGTTGAGAATAATCATGTTTGCAGTAAGGTGGCTGAATTTTAGGTTGCTATTTTAATTTCTATTGCTTGAATGTAAAATTTTAGTGATTGAAATTATATTTATTATTATGATTTTAATTCTGGGTCTTTTTAAATAAAGCTTATTACTATATTAATTGTCTTAGCAGCCATAACCAAGAGAGTTCAGATTCCTTTTTCTTCTTGATCTCCTGCTACTATCCGATGCACCACTGCCCGTTTCTTGTAGCCCTCGCACCATCATGTTGACGATGCGACATAGAGTTTGCGTGCCGATGGAATGCTACAGGCTCCTTGCTTACTTCCTTCCAAGAGACAAATGCGGGTACGGTCAACACATGGAACCTCTCCTGGGAGTCCAGTAGTTTATATCAGTTTCACCACTGGCCGTCCATTGCGTCCCTCGCACCCTTACAATGACGAAGCGACACAGAAACTGCGTCGCCATTCAATACTACAGGCTCCATGCCGACTTCTCTCAAGGGGTCTAACTCGGCTTCGGTCACCGTATGTAGCCTCTCGTGGGAGTCCAGTAGCCTATACCCGATGTACAACTGGCCGTTCGCTTTAACCCTCTCTCCGTTACACTGACGTTGCGACAGAGCAACTACGTGCGATTGAATACTAACAGTTCCATGCCGGGTTCTCTGCAAGAGACTGGCTCAAATGCAATCGCCGATTGGAACGTCTGTTGGGAGTTATCTATTTTTTATTTCTTTATTTCACTAACAGTACAGAGTCAGCCACCACCTAGAAATGAAAGGTTGGTCGGATGCTACTGAATCTAATAGCAAAGACTTCTCATTGTTACAATATTATTGGTATACTGTTGATAATACTTTTGTTTAATAATATAAAGAACGTAATATATAAAGATTTCTCTGAGGGGAGTCGAGCAAATTTCGGTTCGATGCGCCACTGCCGGTGTAATGCAACCCTCGCACCATCACATTCAGTTTTTTACAGTCAATTTGCGTTGCGATTGAATATTACAGGCTCCATACCGACTTCTCTCCAAGAGACTAACGCAGCTATGGTCATCTTATGAAATCTCTACTGGTTGTCCAGTAGCTTAAAACCCATGGACCACTGTTCATTTACTGTAACCCTCGCACCTTCACAATGAGGATACGACACATAGATTGCAGCGTGATTGAATACTGAAGGTTCTATGCTGGGCTCTCCAAGATGCTAACGCGGCTATGGTTACCGCATGGAACCTCTCCTTGGTGTCCACTAGCTTGTTCGAGATGCACCATTTTCTGTTTACTGTAATCCTAGAACCCTCACATTGCGGATGCGACACGAGATTGAAAACTGTAGGCTCCATGCCGACATCTCTCCAAGAAACTAACGTCACTACCTTCTAGGCATGGAACCACTTCTGAGAGTCCAGTAGCTTGTGTCTGAAGCACAACAGCCAATTTAGTGTAACACTCGCACCCTCACATTGCCGATGGGTCAAGTAAATAGCGTTGCGATTGAATACTCCAGTTTCCATGCCAAGTTCACTCTGAGAGATAAATCTGCCTGCGATCACAGCATGGAACATCTACTGGGAGTCCAGAAGACTATACTATGCACCAATGCCCGTTTACATTTCCGATCGCGGCCTCACATTGAAAATGCGACACAAATATTGCATCGCGCTTGAAAACTACAGTCTTCACGCCGACTTCTTTCGAAGAGACTAACGCGTCTACCATCACCGCATAGAACCTATCCTTGGATTCGAGTAGCTTATATCCGATGCAGCACTGCCCGTTTCCTGTAACTGTCGTACTCTTTCATTGACGAAGTGGCCATGATGTTGCGACGCGATTGAAAACAACAGGATTCATGTTGACTTTCTCTAAGAGAGTAACGTGGCTAAGGTCACCACATGGAACCTCTCCTGGGAGTCCTGTGGCTTGTACCCGATGTATCACTGCCCGGTTAATGTAAAACTCGCATCGTCACAATGGAGATGAGGCAAATAAATATCATCTCAATTGAAAACTACAGGCCATTTGGCGACATGTCTCCAAGAGACTAACGTGACTACGATTGTATCCGATTAGTCACTGTCCATTTACATTATCCTTCGCACCCACACATAGACGATGGGCACAAAAATTTCATCGCGATTGATGTATACAGTCTCTATGCCGACTTCTCTCCAAGAGCCTATCGCGGCTATGGTCACCACGCGGGACTCGTACTGGGAGTCCAGTAGCTTGTATCCAATGAACCCTAGCCCATTTACTGTTACCCTCGCACCCTCACAGTGACGATGCGACGCATAAATGCATCGTCATTTAAAACTACAGGTGCCATGCCAACTTCTTTCCAAGTGACTAACACGTCTACTGTGACCGCATGGAACCACTCCTGTGTGTCCAATAGCTTATACCTTATGCACCACTGCCCATTTACTGTAACGCTCGCCCACTCGAATTGTAGATGGACATAGAAATAGGTTCGAGGCTGAATAATAAAGGCTCCATGCTTACTTTCCACCAAGAGACTATCGTGGTTATGGTCGCCAAATGGAACCTATCCTTGGAGTCCAGTAGCTTATACCTTACTCACCACTGCCCATTTACTGCAACCCTCGCACCCTCACATTGACGCCGGCCGGTGTGGCCGTGTTGTTCTAAGCGCTTCAGTCTGGAACCGCGTGACTCCTACGGTCGCAGGTTCGAATCCTACCTCGGGTATGGATGTGTGTGATGTCCTTAGGTTAGTGAGGTTTAATTAGTTCTAAATTCTAGGCGACTGATGAGCTCAGAAGTTAAGTCACATAGTGCTCAGAGCAATTTGAACCTCAAATTGACGATGCGACACAAATTGCTTCTTGATTAAAAACAACATGCTCATCAATAGCGTAATTCGGCTATGGTCACCACATGGAACCTATCCTGGCAGTCAGGTAGCTTGTGTTCGAAACTCCACTACCCATGTACTGTAACTCTCGCACCCTGACATTGACGAACCGACATAGAAATGCCCTTGCAATTGAAAACCATAGGCTGCATGCAGACTTTTTTCCATGGGACTAATGCGACTACTGTCAGTTCATGGAACTTCTCCTGCTAGTATAGTAGCTTATACACGATACACCACTGGCCGTTTTCTTTAAGCCTCGCACGCTCTCATTGACGATGCGAGACCTTAATTTCATCACGATTGAATACTGCAGACTGCTTGCCGTCTTCTTCCTAAGAGGTCACTGCATGGAAAATGTAATGGGAGACCAGAAGTTTAATCTTGATGCACCACTTCCCAATTTAGTGTAACCCTCGCACACTCAGATTAACGGTGCAACACAGAAATAGCCTCGCAATTAAATACTATAGGTTACATGCCAACTTCCCACCAAGAGAATAACGTGGCTTTGGCCATCCGATGGAACCTCTCCTGTGAGTCCAGTAGCTTGTATCCGATGCATTTCTGCCCGTTTACTGTAACCCTCAGACACTCAAATTGACGATGCGACACAGAATTTTCTTCATGATTGAATACTGCAGGCCCCTTGGCGTCTTTTGTCCAAGACATTAAGGCGGGAAATGTTACCACATGGAACCTCTGCTAGGAGTCCGGTAGCTTGTATCGAATACACCTCTGACTGATTACTGTAACCTTCGCACTGTCACATTGGCGTTGCGACACAGAAATTGCTTAGCACTGCATACGACAGGTTCCATGCCAACATCTACCCAAGAAGCTAATGCTTTCCTCAGGAGTTGTCTCGCCATTGGGCCGGTGCATGAGCCTTAAGAATATTGTCGGAGTCATTCTTCTAGTGTACATCTACAGTCCTGGAAATTGAAATAAGAACACCGTGAATTCATTGTCCCAGGAAGGGGAAACTTTATTGACACATTCCTGGGGTCAGATACATCACATGATCACACTGAAAGAACCACAGGCACATAGACACAGGCAACAGAGCATCCACAATGTCGGCACTAGTACAGTGTATATCCACCTTTCGCAGCAATGCACGCTGCTATTCTTCTATGGAGACGATCGTAGAGATGCTGGATGTAGTCCTGTGGAACGGCTTGCCATGCCATTTCCACCTGCCGCCTCAGTTGGACCAGCGTTCATGCTGGACGTGCAGACCGCGTGAGACGACGCTTCATCCAGTCCCAAACATGCTCAATGGAGGACAGATCCGGAGATCTTGCTGGCCAGGGTAGTTGACTTACACCTTCTAGAGCACGTTGGGTAGCACGGGATACATGCGGACGTGCATTGTCCTGTTGGAACAGCAAGTTCCCTTGTCGGTCTAGGAATGGTAGAACGATGGGTTCGATGACGGTTTGGATGTACCGTGCACTATTCAGTGTCCCCTCGACGATCACCAGAGGTGTACGGCCAGTGTAGGAGATGGCTCCCCACACCAGGTGTTGGCCCTGTGTGCCTCGGTCGTATGCAGTCCTGATTGTGGCGCTCACCTGCACGGCGCCAAACACGCATACGACCATCATTGGCACCAAGGTAGAAGCGACTCTCATCGCTGAAGACGACACGTCTCCATTCGTCCCTCCATTCACGCCTGTCGCGACACCACTGGAGGCGGGCTGCACGATGTTGGGGCGTGAGCGGAAGACGGCCTAACGGTGTGCGGGACGATAGCCCAGCTTCATGGAGACGGTTGCGAATGGTCCTCACCGATACCCCAGGAGCAACAGTGTCCCTAATTTGCTGGGAAGTGGCGGTGTGGTCCCCTACGGCACTGCGTAGGATCCTACGGTCTTGGCGTGCATCCGTGCGTCGCTGCGGTCCGGTCCCAGGTCGACGGGCACGTGCACCTTCCGCCGACCACTGGCGACAACATCGATGTACTGTGGAGACTTCACGCCCCACGTGTTGAGCAATTCGGCGATACGTCCACCCGGCCTCAAGCATGCCCACTATACGCCCTCGCTCAAAGTCCGTCAACTGCACATACGGTTCACGTCCACGCTGTCGCGGCATGTTACCAGTGTTAAAGACTGCGATGGAGCTCCGTATGCCACGGCAAACTGATTGACACTGACGGCAGCGGTGCACAAATGCTGCGCAGCTAGCGCCATTCGACGGCCAACACCGCGGTTCCTGGTGTGTCCGCTGTGCCGTGCGTGTGATCATTGCTTGTACAGCCCTCTCGCAGTGTCCGGAGCAAGTATGGTGGGTCTGACACACCGGTGTCAATGTGTTCTTTTTTCCATTTCCAGGAGTGTATGTTCCTGGCGCACTTACGGTTACCGCATGGATCTTTTCCTGGGGGTCTCGTAACATGTAACCTATGCACAGCTGCCCATTTACTGTAACCCTTGCACCCTCACGAGGACGTTGCGACACAGAAAATACTTCGCAATAGGATACTGCAGGCTCTCTGCCGACTTGGTTCAAAAATGGTTCAAATGGCTCTGAGCACTATGGGACTCAACTGTTGTAATCATCAGTCCCCTAGAACTTAGAACTACTTAAACCGAACTAACCTAAGGACATCGCACACATCCATGCCCGAGGCAGGATTCGAACCTGCGACCGTAGCAGTCGCACGGTTCCGGACGGAAGCGCCTAGAACCGCGAGACCACCGCGGCCGGCTCTGCCGACTTCCCTCCAAGACACTAATGATGCACTCAGTAGTTGTCTCGCCATCAGGCGGGTGCTGAGCTATTGCATAATCATCGAGGACATTGTCGGAGTCATTCTGCTAGTGTACGTGTATGATCCTAGCGCCTACAGTCACCGCATGGAACCTCTCCTGGGAGTCCAGTACCTTGTAACCGATGCACCGCTGCCCGTTTAGTGCAGTCCTCGCACCATCACATTGACGATGCGACACAGAAATTGTTTCTCGATTGCTTCCTAGATGCTCCATGCCGATTTCTTTGCAAGAGAGTGATGCCACACTCAGGGGTTTTCTCGCCATTAGCCGGATACTGCCTTATTGCATAAACCTCGATTACATTGTCAGAGTCATTCTGCTAGTGTACCTCTATGATCCTGGCGCGGCAACTGTCACCGTGTGGAACCACTTTTTAGAGTCCAGTAGCTTCTAACCCATGCTCTGCTTGCCTTATACTGTAATCTTCCCACCTTCTTCGTGGTTGTGTACTACCTGCTCGGTGCCGACTTCTCTGCAAGAAATGAATGCCGCCCTCACGAGTTGTCTCGCCATTAATGCTCGCAGTTTTCCAATGCTCCCCACATTGGCCCATTTTATTTCTCCATTTTTGCTGTGTTATTTATTTTATTATGATTATCTACATACTCCATACATAAATACGTTGATATCTGTTCGTGTCCCATGTGTGCTTCAGTTTTTTGTCAGTACACTTTTTTATCAAACATTTTTATCAAGCATTTTACTTGCTGCACATGTCACATAAAAGATGTAAAATAGTGCAACATACTCCGCAGTCTCTGATGCGAAAGCAGGACGTCGAATTTGGATGATTGTCAATTTCGCTCTGTATTTCGTGCTATATTTGGTTGGTGTGGTATACTTCGAGATAATGCCGTGTTCTCCAGACATATTTTCCCGCTATAAGCCACTGAATTAAAACATCGATTTCAGTGGTACATATTTAAACTGAAAGTATTAGTCCAGCAACAGTAAACTTCAGAAAAAGACGCACTGTGAAGGAACTATCCGACTGCCGTGGACATGTGTATATGTGATGTTCATGTACATAGCAATAAATGAACAACTAAGAAGACAACTCGTTGGTTTATTCAAGACAAAAGTTTCACAAATTGGCCAAGTCAATGAGGCATTGCTCCACTTCTGATCCTTATGCAAACCATTGAGATTGGCATTGGCGGAGTTGTTCGATGTCCTGGAGGGATATAGTGCCAAATTCTGTCCAGTTGGCGCGTTATATAGCTGATCTCTGCCAATTGGTGCATTATAGGCAGGGCCCTCCAATCATCTCGGGATCTTGACGATCTAACGAGCCAATTGGACCGAACTTGGCACGATCTCTCCCAGGAAGACCTACATCTACATCTACATGATTACTCTGCAATTCAAGTTTCTACATCTACATGTTTACTCTGCAATTCACATTTAAGTGATTGGCAGAGGGTACCATTCCACTCCCGAACAGCGCGCGGGAAAAACGAACACCTAAACCTTTCTGTTGGAGCTCTGATTTCTCTTATTTTGATGATCATTCCTACCTATGTAGGTTGGGCTCAACAAAATATTTTCGCATTCGGAAGAGAAAGTTGGTGACTGAAATTTCGTAAAAAGGTCTCGCCGCGACGAAAAACGTCTTTGCTGTAATGACTTCCATCCCAACTCGTGTATCATATCTGCCGCACTCTCTCCCCTATTACGCGATAATACAAAACGAGCTGCCTTTTTTTGCACCCTTTCGATGTCCTCGGTCAATCCCACCTGGTAAGGATCCCATACCGCGCAGCAATGTTCTAACAGAGGACGAACGAGTGTAGTGTAAGCTGTCTCTTTAGTGGACTTGTTGCTTCTTCTAAGTGTCCTGCCAATGAAACGCAACCTTTGGCTCGCCTTCCCCAAAATATTATCTATGTGGTCCTTCCAACTGAAATTGTTTCTTAATTTTTACACCCAGATACTTAGTTGAATTGGCAGCCTTGAGAATTGTAGTATTTATCAAGTAATCGAATTCGAACGAATTTCTTTTGGAACTCAAGTGGATCACCTCACACTTACCCTTATTTAGCGTCAACTGCCACCTGCCACACCATACAACAATCTTTTCTAAATCGCTTTGCAACTGACATTGGTCGTCGGATGACCTTACTAGACGGTAAATTACAGTATCGTCTGCGAACAACCTAAGAGAACTGCCCAGATTGTCACCCAGGTCATTTGTATAGATCAGGAACAGCAGGTCCCAGGACGCTTCCCTGGGAAACACCTGATATCACTTCAGTTTTACTCGATGATTTTCCGTATATTACTACGAACTGCGACCTTCCTGACAGGAAATCAGGAATCCAGTCGCACAACTGAGACGATACCCCATAGGCCCGCAGCTTGATTCGAAGTCGCTTGTGAGGAACGGTGTCAAAAGCTTTCCGGAAATCTAGAAATACGGAATCAATTTGAGATCCCCTGTCGATAGCGGCCATTACTTCGTGCGAATAAAGAGCTAGCTGCGTTGCACAAGGACGATGTTTCCTGAAACCATGCTGATTACGTATCAATAGATCATTCCCCTCGAGGTGATTCATAATGTTTGAATACAGTATATGCTCCAAAACCCTACTGCAAATCGACGTCAATGATATAGGTCTGTAGTTCGATGGATTACTCCTACTACCCTTCTTAAATACTGGTGCGACCTGCGCAATTTTCCAATCTGTAGGTACAGATCTATCGGTGAGCGAGCGGTTGTATATGAGTGCTAAGTAGAGAGCTATTGTATCAGCGTAATCTGAAAGGAACCTAATCGGTATACAATCTGGACCTGAAGACTTGCCCGTATCAAGCGATTTGAGTTGCTTCGGAACCCCTAAGGGATCTACTTCTAAGAAACTCATGCTAGCAGCTGTTCGAGTTTTAAATTCTGGAATATTCCATTCGTCTTCCCTGGTGAAGGAATTTCGGAAAACTGCGTTCAATAACTCCGCTTTAGCGGCACAGTCGTCGATAACAGTACCATCGGCACTGCGCAGCGAAGGTATTGACTGCGTCTTGCCACTTGTGTACATTACATACGACCAGAATTTCTTCGGATTTTCTACCAAATTTCGAGACATGTTTCGTTGTCGAACCTAAAAAAGGCATCTCGCATTGAAGTCCGTGCCAAATTTCGCTCGTCTGTAAATTTTAGCCAATCTTTGGGGTTTCGCGTTCTTCTGAACTTCGCATGCTTTTTCCGTTGCTTCTGCAACAGCGTTCAGACTTGTTTTGTGTACCATGGGGGATCAGTTCCATCTCTTACCAAATTATGAGGTATGAATCTCTCAATTACTGTTGCTACTATATCTTTGAATTTGAGCCACATCTCGTCTACATTTGCATAGTCACTTCGGAAGGAATGGAGATTCTCTCTTAGGAAAGCTTCTAGTGACACTTTATCCGCTTTTCTAAATAAAATTATTTTGCGTTTGTTTCTGGTGGATTTGGAAGAAACGGTATTGAGCCTAGCTACAACGACCTTGTGATCACTAATCCCTGTATCAACCATGATGTTCTCTATTAGCTCTGGATTGTTTGTGGCTAAGAGGTCAAGTGTGTTTTCGCAACGATTTACAATTCGCGTGGGTTCGTGGACTAACTGCACCAAATAATTTTCGGAAAAAGCATTTCGGACAATCTCGGAAGATGTTTTCTGCCTACCACCGGTTTTGAACAAGTATTTTTGCCAACATATCGAGGGAAGGTTGAAGTCCCCACCAACTATAATCGTATGAGTGGGGTATTTATTTGTTACGAGACTCAAATTTTCTCTGAACTGTTCAGCAACTATATCATCGGAGTCTGGGGGTCGGTAGAAGGAGCCAGTTATTAACTTAGTTCGGGTGTTAAGTATAACCTCCACCCATACCAATTCGCACGGAGTATCTACTTCGACTTCAGTACAAGATAAATCACTACTGACAGACACAAACACTCCACCACCAATTCTGCCTAATCTATCTTTCCTGAACACCGTCTGAGACTTCGTAAAAATTTCTGCAGTACTTATTTCAGGCTTTAGCCAGCTTTCTGTACCTATAACGATTTCAGCTTCTGTGCTTTCTATTAGCGCTCGAAGCTCAGGGACATTCCCAACACAACTACAACAATTTACAACTACAATTCCGACTGTTCCTTGATCCAAGCACGTCCTGTATTTGCCATGCACCCTTTGAGATTGCAGCCCATCCGTGCTTTCCCGAGGCCTTCTAACCTAAAAAACCGCCCAGTCCACGCCACACAGCCTCCGCTACCCGTGTAGCCCCCAGCTGAGTGTAGTGAACTCCTGACCTCCAACAACTCTCTCACTAAATGCTAAGCCGAGTAACTGCTTGCATAAGGTTACTTAAAATCCGTCTTGATTGCAAATTTTTTACTCATATGACCGGTTGCGGTTCATTCAGAACCATCTTCAGATCTGATATTTTAGTTACAGGAGTAACCTGTCCAAATTCAGTGACTTTCACATGCTACGTCACATCTCGTGAAGTGACCGAAACCGGTCATATGAATAAAAAATTTGCAATCAAGACGGATTTTAAGTAACATTATAAAATCTCTGATTGCTGTTATCTGTTTTTGCAAAAAATGCTTGCATAAAGGACCAGAGGTAGAATAATGCGTTATTGACTTTCTCAATGTATGAACTGTTTCTCTTGAATAAATGATCCAGTTTTTCTGAATGTCTTATCTTGTGTTTCTCTGTACATGCGCCGGCCGGGGTGGCCGAGCGGTTGTAGGCGCTACAGTCTGGAACCGCGCATCCACTACGGTCGCAGGTTCGAATCCTGCCTCGGGCATGGATGTGGGTGATGTCCTTAGGTTAGTTAGGTTTAAGTAGTTCTAGGGGACTGATGACCTCAGAAGTTAAGTCCCATAGTGCTCAGAGCCATTTTTTGTCTGTATATGCACATCATATACATCTATTTCCGTCCCGTAAGGATAATTCATTCATGGTGCGTCGCTTTTTTTTCTTGTTGTAAATTTAGCTGTAGAAAGAAATAGCTGGGTTTCCACTTCTTTTTGTGAGCCAAGGACAACACGAGTTGCCATTTTTACACAAATATGCATTTTTATTTCGGCGAATAACACTAGTATACACAAAGTCCACTCACAGTGTTTTCGTTGTAACCGCGAGTCTCGTGTTCTTACCCGCAATGTAGGAGAACCATCCGTCTAGTAATGCGGGTTGCGCGGGAGAGGGTACACGCCAGGCGTAGCGAGATTGCTGTTGATTCGAGCGCACTACAAGAGATGATCATTATGGTGATTATAAGGGTTTGAGGGCACACCACACCACCGTCTTTAGCGTACGTAATGGAACGTAATGACACGAGTGTTGAGTAATATCGTAAGAGTACTAGCATGAAAACGCAAAATTGAACACACACACTGTTGTGTTCATAGTTCCGCGTAGTAAGCGAGTACACAACTTTCCCAGTAGAGCGCGCCCCGCTAAGCACAACAGCGCAGGCGCAGCGCTCTTCCATCTCAGCACTACGAGAAGGCGCTGTCTTAGAGACGGACCAAATTCTGCTTCCGCCGATCCACGTATTAATATGTAACGCAGCCAATGAGATTGCTGCTAACGTAGAACCTTTTCTCCTCGCGGATCGCACTCAGGCAGTGATACCTGAACGCGCGAGGTATTATAATGAGTGTACAGACCTCCGATTAGTCAGTCTGCATTTATCTGCACCAGTATGTACCAGTCTGCATTTGTCTGTACCAGTCTATAGTCAAGTTTCAGTCTGCGCCTAATAAGATTACCATATTCCTATACAAAGCCATGAAGATAAATATATAGACACTTTGTCAAGTATCAGAGATATGTGAGAATAAGATTAACGTACCAAGACCAAAGGAACTTCAGATTGTCAATTGTAAACAGTATCCAGAATCACGTTACGTAATATCTATGATTTTCATTAGTTTAATAAATGTATGTGAAATTAATCAAGTTCTGTTTAAAGTTGGTCACCGTTAATGTGCTACTCTAAGCGTGCAAGTGGCATTTCTATCATCTGACCTAACGGCAGAAGATAAACGCGCTACGATAAGACGACGAGACATATTGCTGACACTCGCCTACTTCGTTAGAGCGACAAGTCAAATAATCTGATAGTGTGTGTACCGAAGGTCTTACACCACACACACACACACACACACACACACACACACACACACACACACTCACACAAGGGAACGAAAATCACAGTTCTACTCCAAGTAGGAGTGGAAAGAATTAAAAGAATACAGCAGATACCTATGTCTGGATGATTGCTGGATGAATAGGATGTGCACCAGCAAATCTGCAACACACTAAAATCTCCAACCTAAAAGCTTAGGCCAGAGTCGAGACACATTACAAAATTTTTAAAGCTTCAACACAGTCGTCTTGTTTTCACATAAAATGGAGTGCAGATCCCACCTAACTTTGCTTCTGCCCATTTGTCACGAAATAAGAACTTTGGAGCACACTGACCTGTGCGCCTCGTGCACCACACACAGGAGGCTCCTCTCGCTGGGGTAGGAAGCCGCGTGTGAGGGAGGGGTGTCCAGTGTGGAGGAGGGCCAGGGCCACCTCACTGTGCCGGAGCCTCCAACACGAGGACCTCCACTGCCGGACGGTTGGCTTCCCTGATCGCAGGTTGTTGTCCGTCATCGCCTGCCACTCCCCCTCCAACTGCAGAGATCTACGACTCAGCAGCAAAATGGCAGCGCACGAGTGAATGGCACATTCTGTAACAGTACCTTCCCTGCAGCTCTCCTACGCGGCTTTGTCGCCCTGTTCATCCCCCCCAATCCCCAGAGTGTCATGTGTCCTAGTAGCAAGCAGAATTACACCTTCTTCCCCGCCGCTGTAGGAAGTACAGCAGGTCGTCTATGAGCGATGCAGTCCTTCAACAAAGGAAATAGCTTACAATATATTTGTTCGTCCAGTCTTACTGTTCGTCTGTATGGATCCCTTACCAGTTGAGTCTGATTCAGGAGATTGAGATCGTCCAAAGAAGAGTGGCAAGATTCGTGACTGGTACATTTAGCCATCGCGATAGCGTTACAGATCTCTCAGAAAGTTTGAATTGAGACACACTTGCAGATACACGGCGCGCTAAACGGAAGGGGCTGCTCACTAAATTCCGAAATCTGATCTTCACTGAGATTGTAGAGCATATATTATTACCACCAACTTCCAAATCGCGCAATGATCACCATTCAAAGAAGAGGGAAATTAGAGCTCGTACTGAGGCGTGAGGAGTTGAAACAGTCGTTTTTCCCTCGAGCGGTCCGGGAGTGGAGCAGAGGGGGGAGGGGGGAGGAGGGGAGGCGATTATGACTTTGGCGCGAATTGTGCCCTCCGCCACACACCGCTTGGTGGCTAGCGCAGTATATAAGTAGATGTAGAATTAATATCCTCAGTACATGTACCGCAACGATTGTAGCCACCATGGGAATCAGAGCAGATGAGAAATTGTTTGCCCTGAGGACACCTCATCTGCTCCGATGCCTTCAGTACCGCACGGAGATCTGCAGAAAATACGGCATGACTATGGGGAAGGTGAATCCTGAAGACACGGTGGGGGAAGACTATGCAACAGCCAAGGGAGTTGCCGTGTTGGTAGCTACATGCATACACAGTTGTAAAACCGTGAATCCATGCTAAAATGTTAATAAAAAACAAATATTAAAATTTAAAATCGGGAGTGCAATCTTTCTTAAAATTCGTAAGATATAATTCTGGCTCTCTGTAGGAGCCAAGATGCAGATCCGCTCCAACCTCGGTGTAAAACGTTAAAACCAGCCACACCTGTCACTAAAAGGCAATTCTTCGCGCCCTTAGCACCTCGTCGCTTCCTGATTACGACAAAGCCTTCCCTCTTTGTCCCGTGCAGCGCTGTGGTACGCAGGGAGGCGTGTACGGCGTGGGCAGCGTCTTGCTTGCCTGGCGCGCATCGAACAGCCGCCGCCTGATGTGAAGCGGCGTCTGAGCAGCCTCAGTGCAGAGGTATCGTATGGGGCTCGTTTGTAACACTCCAGTGGCCACCCGAATCCCTTCGCTGTCCACCGCGTTCAAGACCTTTAAGTCAGGTGGTCTTCCAAACCCACACACTGTGCAGCCATAATGGAGCCGAGATCGCACGAAATGTGTGTAAAGTCGGAGCAGTCAAGTCCTGTCTGTCTGCCCTCACGAGTAGTGGCTCAGGCATTTTAAAGCGCCCAGTGCTCTGAGTGACTCTTTTCAGGTCCTTAGGATGTGGCAACCACGCAACTGAGGCCCAGAAAACTCACCGCGTTTTTAAAACTAAGAACAGTGTCCCTCATCAACTCATGGAAATTTAAAACAGATCAGCAGCAGTAAGAAGAATGCATAGAGATTTCTCTTCACTGCCCATTCTTCCAACCGTCGTCGAAGAGTTACATGCAGTTGATGTGATGTCGTTGCAGGGCTTGAAGAGGAACAAAAGACAGAAGTCATTCACAAATAAGGGACACGAGACAGAACATTTAACAACTATTAATAGCTATCGCAAAGACAGTCACACTTAACTTACTATCTCGAGGGATCACGTTCTGCTGTTCATAGCAGTCTGAGAGGACGTCATCGACTCGATATCGAAAGTAGCGAGGCAAAAGGAAGGACGGAATAAAAATGAAAAGACACCCGCTACGGTCGCAGGTTCGAATCCTGCCTCGGGCATGGATGTGGGTGATGTCCTTAAGTTAGTTAGGTTTAAGTAGGGGACTGATGACCTCAGATGTTAAGCCCCATAGTGCACAGAGCCAATTGAACCATTATTGAAAAACCCATTCATGTTGCTGCCTAACGATGAGAAACCTCCAAGTTGTATAATAGGCGTTCTCTATGTCGAAAAAATATACCAAGAATATGTTGGTGGAGCAGGGAATCTTGCTGTATAGGCGCCTGTAGGAAGGCCAGGTTAACTAGGGTGGATGAATACCTCCTGAAGCCACACTGAAAACGAATAAGGAACGTCCGGGATTCTAAGATCCAGACAAGGTGGTGGCTGACTATATGATCCAAGGTCTTCCTCACGCAGCTAGTGAGGGTAACATGACGATAACCACTCTTCGTCGCTCCACCAAGGGACACCTTGCCTTTTCAGCAGGCCTGAAGACAGCAGAATGGGTGCTTCAGTGGCATGGTGGATCTTATGCTTAATATGATCCACCCATTCCTGGACTCTGTAACGGTCCACTTTGTCTGGCAGATGATCCAGACTAGGAATTGGTGACTTGAGGGCAATTCATCAACCACTTCCCATTCAGTGGCGTGCTTGAGGGCTAGGGAGTGTACTAAGGGATCTACGACAGTGAATAATGCTGAAGCAGTGCTGAAGTGTGTGTTCCGCCCCATGTGCAGTAAACCAGCATGCGAGGACAAGAGAATGCTCTCAATTGCTCTACCCCAGACGCAGGAGGTTGCAGAGTCCCAAAGAAAAAAAAGAGTGGTTCAAATGGCTCTAAGCACTATGGGACTTAACTTCTGAGGTCATCACTCGCCTAGAACTTAGAACTACTTAAACCTAAGTAACCTAAGTACATCACACACATCCTTGCCAGAGGCAGAATCTGCGACCGTAGTGGTCGCGCGGTCCCAGATTGTAGCGCCTAGAACCGCTCTGCCACAGCGGTCGGCGTCCTAAAGCACCTTATGTGCATTAGAGTCGCCACAGAGGATGAAGTAGAGGGGAGATGAATAAGAAGGTCTTGGAGAGCGCCTTCACCGAACAGGTCATGTGGGGGCAGGTAAATTGAACACACTGTCAACTGGTGAAGCACATGGGCAAACATAGCAACTGCTTGCAGGGCGGTTGTGAGGGAGTGAAGCAGGGATTGGTAGGCATTCTTGTCGAAATTAGGTACTTCTCCTCCAACTCTCACTCAACTGAGGCCGGCCTTGTGGAGAATGTTGCCGCGTAGCTCAGTACTGTCAGATAATTTAAAATGTGTCTCTTGAAGGCAGAAAAACATTGGTCTATCCTGCGTTAACAGACATAGTTCCAGTACATCGGTCCTGAAACCATTCAAGTTCCAATGCAGTGTGGAATCCATTTTAATGGTGAGGTGTTTCTCTATGTTTCCCCTTCTCGTTGAAGGTGACGTCCATACTAGCGTTGGTATGATCGTTGTCAGATGCATTAGACAGTGACAAGGTTACATGGTCAGTCGGCTACGACGTGAATTGCATTGGCCGTCTGGCCTTCGTCTCCAGCTTGGATTTTGGGGACAGATGGAGGGAAGACGTAACAGAACATTATGTTGGAACTCTTCCGATGTCTTTCGTTAGGTTTTACTATCTACGCTGACATTCCGTTTGGAAACTCTCAATCTTTCAGCGATATGAAGACTGGGCTGCGGGACAAGAAGCATGCAGGCAGGCAGGTGCTTTTACAAGTGCAGATAGGTGTGCCCTGCTCAAAAGTCACAATATTAGTGCTGACACTGATTTTCTCAGTAGGCTGTTCCAACGTCGAGAAGGAAGTGTAACGAAACTTTGTGGCTGAGTGTGTTGAAATTCCTTCTTCAGGACAGAGTACTAGACACGTTGGGTGACTTTAATTTTCTGAATCTTCTTTACCTCAGCGAAGACAGGACAGTCCCTGCCCAGTACTGGATGGGCCTAGGAGAAATTAACACACCAGGCAGGAGCAGTGCATTGCACACCTTGTTCATTTCCTGCACTGCCACATGGTCCACACGTGGCAAGACCATAACAACCTGTAGTGGTAAGACAGAAGTGTTCGCACTTGAAGCAGCGCATTGGGTTTGGGACATTAGGTCTAACCTCAAGGCGAAGAAAGCCCGCCGCGATTTACTCAGGCAGCTTTGTAAGACTGAATGTCAGGATGAAGGACGCTGACTTTTAAAGCTCACCATCAACGCTTTTCATAAAGTTTTGGACACGAGTCGCTCTTGCGCTTTCCCATTCCTGTTTCAGTTCTTTTGCACCGACATTCATAATGCATATTACAACGCCTTTAAGGCTACGTAACTCAGTGTGCGGCTCACTGTTGATGGATTACTCTCCAAGTATGGCATTGAGGAGCTCCTGTCTCCAGCTTCATAGTCACCAGCAGGAGGACCTCATTATGCAGTGTTTTGATTGATCTGAGTTGG
This sequence comes from Schistocerca gregaria, assembly GCF_023897955.1. Taxonomy (NCBI): domain Eukaryota; kingdom Metazoa; phylum Arthropoda; class Insecta; order Orthoptera; family Acrididae; genus Schistocerca; species Schistocerca gregaria. The sequence goes on along the minus strand of NC_064925.1, from coordinate 52,261,325 downwards.
CCCGCAAATCCCTCGAGAGCTTTTTGGATACAAAACGGTGACAATTTCAAAAGAGAACCATCCACACAACAGCAAGAACATTACTTACCACAGGATGCAGCCCCTTACTCTGAATACTGCTGTTGACAGTCAGAAGTCGTCATGGAGCTTCTAGTATAAAATCGGATGCAATTTCTGTGCCACGTCGTCATTATAAATATGCGAGTTTTATAGTAAACGGCCAGTGGCGCATCGAGCACAAGCTAAAGATCTCCCAGGAGAGGATCGTTGCGGTGACGGTTCCCACGTTAGTCAAAAAAATGGTTCAAATGGCTCTGAGCACTATGGGACAACATCTGTGGTCATCAGTCCCCTAGAACTTAGAACTAGTTAAACCTAACTAACCTAAGGACACCACACACATCCATGCCCGAATCAGGATTCTAACCTGCGACCGTAGCGGTAACGCGGTTCCAGACTGAAGCGCCTAGAACCACTCGGCCACTCCACCCGGCAGTGAGAGCTGACCCAGGTGAGTTAGCCAAGTGAGGTTTCTTACGATTTTCGGCGTTAATACCGTCCAACGGTCCATCCAAACCACTGTAAGTGGGAAGATGTGCTTTAGGCTTCATGGTGTTGCCACGAGCAGCTTGCCCGGGTAAACTTTATACAACCGAGGTGCGGCAGGTTCTCCAGAAGTTGATCGCCAGCGACTGTTGCTCCTCAAGAGCCACGTATCTCATCAGTGCACAGCGCACCAATCTCGTGCTCCGTGCAGTTAGACGAAGATCCCTGTTGCCTGTGACGCACGAAGTTCCACTGCTGCACCGCAAGGTAGTCGCTGAAGCGTGCCCAGAGCTCACAGTTGCAGAGAACTGGCAGCAGTTAATCAATCACCCAACACTTTGACAGAAGCTACACTGCACGGCAGCAGTCACATGAAAGGAATACTAGACAGTTTCATATCACTATTTAAACTAGGGTATAAACTGCCTCCTGCCACTTAATAGGCAGTTTCAGTTCCATCGAACTGAGCAGCTGATGAACAACGACCCGTTCGCCAAAGCAATGGTCTCACAAGGTGACGGCGACCCCGACGGGAAACCAGTCTGCTATCGACAACTCAAGACATTGTCACGGACTAGTGTATATGCTGGGGAGAAGGTAATCATGTTCACCAGTTTGCACTTAGTCTGTAATGTGGGTACTGACGGAGACTAGGGCTACTTCTAAAATGATCAGACGAAAGTTGTGTTACTCAATAAATCTGTGTTCCTGAGTTAGAAATTTCTAGTTAATTCACTATTTGTCGTATTTAGGTGTATGCTGGCCTGATACCATTTTATGGAAGCAGAAGCTTCGTCCGCGCAGACTTTTGAGTTGCACCACGTAGGGGGTCGTCAGTGTACAGGAGTGACAGTAGGAACAGGGGTTGGCTACGAAGTGGAGTTACAGAAGTTTTGGATTTTGAAAGTCACTGGCTTCACGATCACCGCGTTAGGGCACGTACACGGCTTCTGAGCTCCTTCGGCGCCCCGTATCGCCCTGGAGCACAGCAAGCAGCGCCACCCAAGTCGAGGGGTCGGGGCGGAGCGGTGGCAGCGCGGGCGGGGCGGAGTGAGGCAGGAGGCGAAGTGCAGCGAGCGGGCCCCTGGGGGGGGGGGGGGGGGGGATTGGAGAGAGCCGCGATACAGAGCCGGTGTGCAGCGCCGGTTCGCTGCTGCTGCACTCAGTCAGCAGAGACGGGGTTCGTTGTGTGGATGTGCTGAGCGTCAGGTTTCGGACTCCCATCTGCACTACTGTGTAAAGGCAAGTCGTCGCTTATCTTTCTTACCAAAAATCTCGGAACGTTCTTCACCCATTTACTTCAGATTTTCACACCATACTCTAACCTACGTTCAGACGGACAAAGGCTAAACGTTACTAGCAAAAATCCCGAAAAGTTGTCGATCGATTTACTTGAAATTTTTGCACGCTAGTTGAAAGTATCCCCCTCCCTCCTCATCTTTTAATGTGTGCGCGTGGTATCTGTCTACGAATATTTAAATGGTGACTGATAACGACTTTATAAATAGGACAGCATCGATGAGATTCACTGTTCTTTTAGAGAGAAGTCTCGTGAAATTTTCTATAAAGTTAATCAGGACAAGAGAGGAAACAGATTTATGTCCATGAGGGCACAAAAGTGGCTCCTCTTTTTTTATCATTTCATGTTACTTTCGAATAATGTCTGTGGACAAGTATATTGGGATTTCAGAACACTAAAACATTAATCTGGCCTGACTTTATTAACATCTATGATCTGCACAAATAATTCGCCTTGCCTTTTGATGTACTCAACACTAAATGGAGTGGACAGTGTCTCTAAAGGAAGATATAAGATGAACATCAACAAAAGCAAAACGAGGATAATGGAATGTAATCGAATTAAATCGGGTGATGCTACAGGAATTAGATTAGGAAATTAGGCACTTAGGGTAGTAAACGAGTTTTGCTATTTGGGGAGCAAAATAACTGATGATGGTCGAAGTAGAGAGGATATAAAATATAGACTGGCAACGGCAAGGAAAGCGTTTCTGAAAAACAGAAATTTGTTAACATGGAGTATAGATTTAAGTGTCAGGAAGTAGTTTCTGAAAGTATTCTTATGGAGTGTAACCATGTATGGAAGTGAAACGTGGACGATAAATAGTTTAGACAAAAAAGAGAATAGAAGCTTTCGAAATGTGGTGCTACAGAAGAATGTTGAAGGTTAGATGGGTAGATCACATAACTAATGAGCAGGTATTGAATAGAATTGGTGACAAGAGGAATTTGTGGCACAACTTGACTAGAAGAAGGAATCGGTTGGTGGGGCATATTCTGAGGCATCAAGGGATCACCAATTGGAGAGCAGTGTGGAGGGTAAAAATCGTAGAGGGAGACCAAGAGATGAATAGACTAAACAGATTAAGGGTGTAGGTTGCAGTAGGTACTGGGAGATGAAGCAGCTTGCACAGGATAGTGTAGTATGGAGAGCTGCATCAAACCAGTCTCTGAACTGAAGACCACAACAACACAACACTGAATGACACAGACTAAGATAAAATTCGACCTATGGAACTATGAAGTTTAATTAACATTAGAGTGCACAAATACTCCTTGAGCGCAGTGGCGGGCTACACATGTAGCTCAACAATAAATTATGTTATTTACAAATTGGGTACTGTCTGCCATCGGGTTCCCCTAAGTGGCAGGCAGCACCGCATAACAGTCACGCTATGAGGGAAACAAACCAACAGCCAAACAGGCGAAGACATCAGGTAAACACGCCGATGATTCCAGTCGATTAATAGGAACCTTTCCTTGCAGAGGTCGCCGCAACGGATTCCTGCGCCGGGTTTCTATTGGCTCCAGCTCACTATATAGGCCCGGCCGGTCGAAGGTAAACCAGTCTTCGTCCGGTGCTAATGGCAACCGCTATAGCAGAGTCTCCGAGAAGATATCACCGAAGCCGCTGTACTGCACCGCCGATCGAAGTACCAGCCGACCGAGAGGAACCACATCTCCGGCTAGATCGACGGACGTCTACATCTATTGTATAGCCAGCTATTGTATTGTAGAAGAAGTTACGTTCAACAAACTGTTGGAGAATACAACAAATAACAATGTTCAAGCACCGGTTTTGATGATGTACACTAAACTTTCAATTTCAATAATAATACTCATTAGTTTCCGATGTCTAATCTTCTGCTGGAACCAATGAATAATTTCTCACGACCACGTTCATTCAGCTAGCACACATTCAGCGCACACGACGCTACGTACATCTGCTGCATCGTTTACGCGTGCTGCGACCGCGAGCCCTGCTACGAAAAGAACAACGGCCAGCAGCCCCTGCGCGAGTGAGTGTAACGGGCCGCATGGTCTGTTCTGGAGGTTCAAGGAGTAGTCCGCCTTTCAGGTTCACAGCTCTGGGTATGTTTTGCTGCGATATTCGACGCTCAATACAAGATCTCGCTAGCGCGAATTCAACCTCTTGTAGGTAGATACGGCGCACGACTTCCATTTCAGAGTTTTTCATCTGATGTATCACAAGACCGTTTATGCCCGCCATATTGAAAAAATTGTAAAACAGCGTGAGATGCCATCGGCGACTGTTTCCAGTAACGTAGTTTTGTCTACACATTTTATCAAAAATATCGACACCGCACTTTGATTGGTTATGAAACGCGACGATTTCTGGTTTTCCAGCATCAACACTAGTAGCATTGATTTTGTCATCATTGTGAAATGTAGATAAGAACAAAACCACTTCATCTCGCTTTGCAACATAACTGACTAGCGTGGAGTCAGGTTGAAACCAGAGAATAGAAGCGTTTATTTCTCGGGTTTTTGTTGTTTTGAGCAATTCGCCTATCTCTTGTTTATTATTTCTTAGTGTTCCTACGGCCGTAATATTGTGAGTCAACAGTTCTATCATATAGGCACACTAGTAAATCAGTTGTCCGTAGTGATTTTGCATCCCAGGGCATATAGTGGACTCAGAATTCAGTAGACGATATCAATCATTCTGATGATTCTCTGAATGGTCCCTCCGGTTGCATGCGCAAGTAAATCTCAAAATTATAGGCATATGGATACTTGGCGTCCACCATAATAATGATCTTTGTACCGAACTTCGCTGGTCTGTTTGCCATGTACGTCAAGAAAGCTCAGCGTCTCTTGAAAGTGACTAACTCCTCATCAGTCTTCAGATTTTCTCTTGGAGTGTAATATTACTTAGAGCTCTCAAGCATTATATTAGTAATTTGAGTATTGCAACCAATCGGTCGTTTGCTTGACAAGCCTGCTTGTCTCTTACATTATTAAAGCAGAGAGCACGCACTAGGACTTGGAATCTATTCTCAGATGTGGTTGTGTATACTAATTCAATGCCAGTACCTTCCGAATTGTCCCAAAGATCCTTTAGATTTCTTCGGCCTGTACGGCATGCTCCAATTACTAATGAAATGCCCGTAAGCGCCCTGATTTCTATCGGGTCGGCATGAGATGCATGTCTGTCTCTTTGATGTTTGCTTTTTATTGTGTCAGTGGGTTTTTGGAATGAACGAGAATGTTTCAAACAACACTATGGAAAAATAGCAGACATGACAGAAGAGTTGTTTAGCGTCTTTAGGCAAATCTATTGGGTGCGGTGGAAGAGCCAAAATGTTGTGACACCTGGTTCTTGAGGTGGGTGGTGGGAATTTGCTCCATGTCGTGGCATTAAGAGACTGAAAGGTAGCCGAACAAGACAAAGGGATATTTTCATCAGCACCGTCTTTCTCGCCATCCTGTTCCGTATCACACTTGTGACGAGACACAGCCGGAACATTTTGTTCCACGAGCCTTTCTTCACTTTCGCTCAAAATCTCACCGAAATCGTCATCCTCCAATAGTCGTCTCCAAATCTCTCCATCCATTTTATTTGTACACTGAAGTTCCAAAGAAACTGGTATAGGCATGTGTATTGGAATATGTAGAGACGTAAACAAGCAGAATACGGCACTGCGGCCGGCAACGCCTATGTAAGACAACAAGTGTCCGGCGCAGTTGTTAGATCGGTTACTGCTGCTACAATAGCAGGTAACCAAGATTTAAGTGAGTTTAAACATGGTGTTACAGTTGACGCACGAGCGATGCGACACAGCATATCCGAGGCAGCGATGAAGTTGGGATTTTTCCGTACGACCATTTCACGAGTAGTACCGTGAGTATCAAGAATCCTGTAAAACCTCGAATCTCCGACGTCGCTGCGGCCGGAAAAAAATCCTGCAAGAACGTGACAGAAGTGCAAACCTTCTGCAAATTGCTGCAGATTTCAATGCTGGGCCATTAACAGCCTCATGAATCCATGGACTCTGCATGTCAGCAGGATGGTGGAGGCTCTGTAATGGTATGGGGCGTGTGCAGCTGGAGTGATATGGGACCCCTGATACGTCTAGACACAACTCTGACAGGCGTTACCCACGTAAGAATTCTGTTTGATCACCTGCATCGATTGACGTCCGTTGTGGATTACGAGAGACTGGGGCAATTCCAACAGGACAATCCGACACATCACACGTCCAGAATTGCTGCACAGTGACTCCAGGAATACTCTTCTGAGTTTAAACTCTTCCGCTGGTCACCAAGCTCCGCAGACATGAACGTTATTGAGCCTATCTGAGAAGACTTCCGACGAGCTGTTCACAAGAGATCTCCATCCCCTGGTACTCTTACGCATTTATGGACAGCCGTACAGGATTCATGGTGTCAGTTCCGTCCAGCACTACTTCAGACATTAGTCGAGTCTATTCCACTTCAGCCGGCAAGTGTGGCCCAGCGGTTCTAGGCGCTCCGGTAACAGATTCGAAACCTGCCTCCGGCATGGATGTGTCTCATGTCCTTAGGTTAGTTAGGTTTAAGTAGTTCTAAGTTCTAGGGAACTGATGACCTCAGCAGTCAAGTCCCATAGTGCTCAGAGCCATCTGAACCATTTTTATGCCACGTTATGTTGCGTGCTCACGGTGGCCCTCCACAATATTAGGCAGGTGTATCAGTTTCTTTGGCTCTTCAGTGTATAAACAGCAATATGAAGAGTAGAAAATGACTAACTGCAAAAATGCGTACAAACGACAATATATATAAAAAGCGCAATGCTTTCGTTGTATTTATTACAGTACTTGTATCATATTTACCTCCGTTTAACAGCTCTTTCAATCAGAAATTTAACTTCCACGGACGATCGCGCGGGCTACAGACGTAGCCATCAGACTTCAGCGACAGTTTGTTTACACGTCTTTACGCCTCGGCAGTCGGCGCGCTACCACCGAGAGCTGGGTCTAACACCTGAGGAACGCACGGAACGGCGGCACTGCAGCGCGCTATTTGCTGATAATAAACTAGTGTTTCACTCGCTGGGCTACACAAGTAGCCCGCGCGTGCGATCTGGTGTTAACAAAGAAGAAATGTGTGTATCATCTCAAGGGCATCGAATGTTGAGATGAAGTCGTATATGCGCACCTCTGGAGATCACAGGATTACTGAATTTCACAATTGCATGAGGACACTCATGTAGTCTTTCACTCGTCAGCATGCCTTCAACGATACTGTGGCAGCAAATATTCTAAAAATTGGGGGGAGGGATCACAACGAGTGATTAGGAAATTGGCATCGCGCGCACTGTTAATTGACGTCAAGGAGAAACATAACAAAACTTGACTGCTACTCCAGACTGGAACAGGTCAACAAAGACACATTGTCCACGTGGTGATCGTTACAGCTTGCACGAGGGGAATCATAACGGCGGTTCCTACCCAGTGGCGCCGCTGCACTACAGGCAAAGAATAAACCCCCAAAATAACAAATTGTAATGTCACACGATGGCCACATCTCACTTTGTTCAGCAGATGCCAGGTGACTTACCGTCTGTGAGGTTTGCCATATTTAAAACTACACTCCTAGTGGCGAGAATCCACGCAGACTACCAGATCTTGTTCTGGACGGCAGTTTAATTTAATCTATGCACGGTATGCTAACCTCTCTACTTTCATACTGAGTAGTTACATGCTTTACTCAGATTCATTGTGTGGCAGGGAGAACCATTCTTATCGCCTACAAAAAAATTTCAAATGTGTGTGAAATCTTATGGGACTTAACTGCCAAGGTCATCAGTCCCTAAGCTTACACACTGCTTAGCCTAAATTATCCTAAGGACAAACACACACACACCCATGCCCGAGGGAGGACTTGAACCTCCGCCGGGACCAGCCGCACAGCCCATGACTGCAGCTTATCATCTACACACGTTACGGCCGATCAAAGTGATCGCCAGATAATCAATACTGGTTTAACGTAACTTCACACATTGCGGATGCATTTCAATATTCTATAGACTGATTCGCAAAGCACCCAAAAGAAATGTACCCACTTCTTGCAGATTACTCACGTGTTGGCTGTACACCACTCAGCTTAAAAAGTCCATCTTAGATTATATTTATCAAAATATCCTATAAATTAACACATGCTTTATTCACCTGTTAATTAAAGCTGAAACTTAAGAAAGACAACGTTATGAATTAGCTCTAAAATAAGATTGAACCGATGTGGTTTGACGGTCAGATCAAAACAAGGTGAGTGTATAAGGCACTCTGAAATTTACTTTCAATAAATGAGATTCAACACGATTACACGGCTAAAATCACCGATCCCATTACTCGCGTTATAGTCTATGTACTGTCGACTCCTCTGTGAAGCGAAGGTTCACTTGTCCAGCATATCGCCAAGGCATGCGTCTCTCTCCTTCGAGGCTCTGGAGCGTCGTGTCCGCTGTTCCACTCGTCCTTCCCGAAGGTGAGCGTGTGGCATACCTGTTACCAACCCTGGATCACACCACCTGGTTTTGGGATGTCGCAGATTCCTCCAGCGGTGGAGAACCTACTAAGTCCTCTCTATCTCTGCCTAAGAAGGAGCGATCACTCAGACTGCTACAATTACTGAAGGTCCGCACCAGGAGGTGGAAAGATAAGGGAAGGAGACGGATCTGCATCGTAACTGAATAAATAACGCCACATTTGCCTTCTCCTTCATCATAGCCTCTGAGTGTTCAGAATACAAACGAAAGGAAAATACTCAACAGCACTGATGAATGTACATAAATTATTACACAAATTAAACAAGATGTAATAAATTTAATGAAACTGGGTCTAATTGACGCCTTTCATCACCTAAATGTCCTTATGGAAGTAGGATACATACACTCCTGGAAATGGAAAAAAGAACACATTGACACCGGTGTGTCAGACCCACCATACTTGCTCCGTACACTGCGAGAGGGCTGTACAAGCAATGATCACACGCACGGCACAGCGGACACACCAGGAACCGCGGTGTTGGCCGTCGAATGGCGCTAGCTGCGCAACATTTCTGCACCGCTGCCGTCAGTGTCAGCCAGTTTGCCGTGGCATACGGAGCTCCATTGCAGTCTTTAACACTGGTAGCATGCCGCGACAGCGTGGACGTGAACCGTATGTGCAGTTGACGGACTTTGAGCGAGGGCGTATAGTGGGCATGCGGGAGGCCGGGTGGACGTACCGCCGAATTGCTCAACACGTGGGGCGTGAGGTCTCCACAGTACATCGAAGTTGTCGCCAGTGGTCGGCGGAAGGTGCACGTGCCCGTCGACCTGGGACCGGACCGCAGCGACGCACGGATGCACGCCAAGACCGTAGGATCCTACGCAGTGCCGTAGGGGACCGCACCGCCACTTCCCAGCAAATTAGGGATACTGCTGCTCCTGGGGTATCGGCGAGGACCATTCACAACCGTCTCCATGAAGCTGGGCTATTGTCCCGCACACCGTTAGGCCGTCTTCCGCTCACGCCCCAACATCGTGCAGCCCGCCTCCAGTGGTGTCGCGACAGGCGTGAATGGAGGGACGAATGGAGACGTGTCGTCTTCAGCGATGAGAGTCGCTTCTGCCTTGGTGCCAATGATGGTCGTATGCGTGTTTGGCGCCGTGCAGGTGAGCGCCACAATCAGGACTGCATACGACTGAGGCACACAGGGCCAACACCCGGCATCATGGTGTGGGGAGCCATCTCCTACACTGGCCGTACACCTCTGGTGGGACACTGAATAGTGCACGCTACATCCAAACCGTCATCGAACCCATCGTTCTACCATTCCTAGACCGGCAAGGGAACTTGCTGTTCCAACAGGACAATGCACGTCCGCATGTATCCTGTGCCACCCAACGTGCTCTAGAATGTGTAAGTCAACTACCCTGGCCAGCAAGATCTCCGGATCTGTCCCCCATTGAGCATGTTTGGGACTGGATGAAGCGTCGTCTCACGCGGTCTGCACGTCCAGCACGAACGCTGGTCCAACTGAGGCGCCAGGTGGAAATGGCATGGCAAGCCGTTCCACAGGACTACATCCAACATCTCTACGATCGTCTCCATGGGAGAATAGCAGCCTGCATTGCTGCGAAAGGTGGATATACACTGTAGTAGTGCCGACATTGTGCATGCTCTGTTGCCTGTGTCTATGTGCCTGTGGTGCTGTCAGTGTGATCATGTGATGTATCTGACCCCAGGAATGTGTCAATAAAGTTTTCCCTTCCTGGGACAATGAATTCACGGTGTTCTTATTTCAATTTCCACGAGTGTATCATTCCAATAGACGCCACGATATTATGAAAAGCAAAGTTATTACTCACCATGTAGCGGAGATGCTGAGTCGGAGATAATTACAGCAAAAAGACGTGTGTGTCTGTCGTCTGCTTTTGTCGAAGGCCTTAGGGCCGAAAACTTTATTTGTGACAGTCTTCTTGCTGTTCAAACAAATTTCGGGCTTGCAGCCGGTCGTCGTTCAATACTTCGCACGATATTTCAACTGGGCACCTGCCTGTCATCTTCAGGTGAGCCTCCGTTCCGCAATATATAGCGTACTGCAAGTATTCTGCGCATGCGTCGAAAACTTGATAGTTGAACCACACTGCCCGCCGGCAGCGCCCTCGCTGGTGGAATAGCGGAACTCAGTCACCCTCTGCTTTGCTGTTTGCCACGGCCGTCGACGCACTCTGTCTTCTTAGATTTGAGCAAATCGTGGATATGATGGGATTCCGTGCACTGTCCAGCTGGTAGCCGCTGTCACGGTTTAACAGATTTTCCGCCTGTCGTATTTCTACGGATTCTTTAATAATGGAGTCCCAGAAAGACGTTGCTGTTGACAAAGTCATTGTTTTCTCATACTCCATTGAATGTCCAGTAGAAATACAATGTTCAGCAATAGTGGACTTGTTTGGCTGCAAAAGGCGGGTGTAACGTTGATTTTCAGTGCAGAGTTCTTTCACGGTGCGTGTGGTTTGACCTATGTAATCCATACCACATTGGCACGTTATCTTGCAAACTCCGGCATTTCGTAGTAACAGATTGTCCTTAACTGATCCCACAAAGTCCACAATCTTCGATGGTGGGCGGAAAACCACTTTTACCTGAAATTTTCGGAGGATTCTTGCTATTTTAAACGAAGTGTTGCCAACGAAAGGAAGAAAAGCTAAAGATTGTTCCGGCATGTTCTCCTCTTTATTCACTTCCTGCTTCATAGTTTTAACTGTTAGTGCCCTTTTAATCTGCCGGATGGAATACCCTTTTTCGCTGAATACTGTCTTTAGATAGGCGAGTTCTTCAGGTAAGCTATCCAGATCTGAAACAGTATGATCTCTATGAACAAGTATTTTAAGCAGACTCATGGTTTGCGATGGGTGATGGCAACTCGATGCTTGCAGGTACAAATCAGTATGAGTTGGTTTCCGGTAAACTGAATGCCCTACAGAACCATCATTCTTCCTTCGAACCAAGACATCCAAGAAAGGCAAACAACCATCTTTCTCTATTTCCATGGTGAACAGGTGATAATTCGGAAAGTCTTGGATCTAGTAGGAAACTAACAACAGGCATGCTGGTCATGAGACTGTTTTTAATAGTGAAATACGAAGAGAGCAGTTTCGAGAATTTTTCGCCTTTCTACACTCATGCTCATGAATTAAGGATAATGCTGATACATGGTTAAACAACGCTCTGGTGGGCGGTTTGCGGGTTTAAATCACCCCGGCGTATGACGATGCGGTGCATTTGATACGAGGTCGTCGCACGGTGGAGCTGGCAGCAGTCCACATACGCAGAGGTGTGTTGGTGCATGTCAGAGCACGGTGCAACGAGTAAGTGTGCAGACGTTTTCGGACGTGCTAATAACGATTGTATGTTGAAAATGGCTCAAAGAACACATACTGACGTCGTTGTGAGGGGTAGAATACTAGGCTCAAAGAACACATACTGACGTCGTTGTGAGGGGTAGAATACTAGGCTCAAAGAACACATACTGACGTCGTTGTGAGGGGTAGAATACTAGGCTCAAAGAACACATACTGACGTCGTTGTGAGGGGTAGAATACTAGGCTCAAAGAACACATACTATCGTCGTTGTGAGGGGTAGAATACTAGGCTCAAAGAACACATACTGACGTCGTTGTGAGGGGTAGAATACTAGGCTCAAAGAACACATACTGACGTCGTTGTGAGGGGTAGAATACTAGGCTCAAAGAACACATACTGACGTCGTTGTGAGGGGTAGAATACTAGGCTCAAAGAACACATACTGACGTCGTTGTGAGGGGTAGAATACTAGGCTCAAAGAACACATACTGACGTCGTTGTGAGGGGTAGAACACTAGGCTCAAAGAACACATACTGACGTCGTTGTGAGGAGTAGAATACTAGGCTCAAAGAACACATACTGACGTCGTTGTGAGAGGTAGAATACTAGGGCGACTGGATCTTGGTCATGCAAAACAGGTCGTAGCCCTGAGCCTCCGTGTGTCACAAAGTGTGATCTCAAGATTGTGGCAACGATTCCAGCAGACAGGAAATGTGCCCAGGCGCTCCAGTACGGGATGTCCACAGTGAACAATACCACAAGGACCGATATCTCACCATCAGTGCCCGCAGACAGCCACGGAGTACTGCAGGTAGCCTTGCTCGGGACCTTACTGCAGCCACTGGATTAGTTGTCTCCAGACACACAGTCTACAGACGACTGAACAGACGCGGTTTATTCGCCCAGAGACTTGCAAGGTATATTCCACCTACGCCTGGTCACAAGAGAGCCGGTAAAGCTTAGTGTGAAGAACACAGTACATGGTCATTGGAACAGTGGTCCCAGGTTATGTTCACGGACTAGTCCACGTACTCATAATCTGAACAGTGATTCTCGCCGGGTTTTCATCTGGCGTGAACCAGGCACTAGATAACAACCATTTAAGGTCTTTGAAAGGGCCCTGTATGGAGGTCGTGGTTTGATGGTGTGGAGTGGGATTATGATTGGTGCCCGTACACCCCTGCATGTCTTTGACAGAGGAACTCTAACAGGTCAAGTGTATCGGGATGTCATTTTGCACCAGTATGTCCATCTTTTCAGGAGTGCAGTAGGTCCCACCTTCCTCCTGATGGATGATAACACACGACCCCACCGAGCTGCCATCTTGGAGAATTGCATTGAAACAGAAGATATCAGGCGAATGGAGTGGCCTGCCTGTTCTCCAGACCTAAGCCCCTTCGAGCACGTCTGGGATGCTCTCGATCGACGTACCGCTGCACGCCTTCGAACCCTTACGACACTTCAGGAGCTCCGATAGGCACTGGTGCAAGAATTGGAGACTATACCCCAGCAGCTGATCCAGAGTATGCAACCTGTTGTGCGTCCTGTGTACGTGTGCATGGTGATCATATTCAATATTGATGTCGGGGCCCTTGCGCATGAAACAGGGGCTTTTTGTAGCACAAGTGCTTGGGGGGGGTCTCAACTTATCACCAATACAGTGGACTTACAGATCTGTATCGTGTGTGTTCCTTATGTGCCTATGCTATTAACGCCAGTTTTGTGTACCGCCACGTTTTGTGGCACCACATTCTGCAATTATTCTTAATTTATGAACATGAGTGTACATTCAAAAAGGTTCAGAGGCTATTTATGGCACTTTAGAGTCAGTTAACCAATTCTATAGAGGAGCATTGTTGGCTGAAACATCTAGCTCCCAAAAAGTTAAGAACATACATAAAGAACAATTACTTGGGGAATATGGCATCAAAACTGACCTGCTCATCGCCCTGAATTACAGTGGAGATCTTGTGATGTGCAGGGATCTGGTGCACATTCCCAGGGAGGAACTGAAAGATGAGTGTGCTCCATAAGGTATAGTCGACGTGAGAAACATCACGAAGAGGATGTATGAGAAGTTTGTAAAGTCTTTTATTTATTTATTTATTTAATTATTGTTCCGTGGGACCAAATTAAGGAGAAGTCTCCATGGTCATGGAACGAGTCACTACATGAAATTATAACACGATATTAGAAGCAGATACAATGAAATATAAAAAAACATGTTCAGGTGACAAGTCTAAGTTTAAATAAAGAAAACCAACAATGTAACACTGGAATTAGCTTAATTTTTTAGCTCTTCCAGGAGCTCCTCGACAGAATAGAAGGAGTGAGCCATGAGGAAACTCTTCAGTTTAGACTTAAAAGCGTTTGGGCTACTGTTAAGACTTTTGAGTTCTTGTGGTAGCTTATTGAAAATGGATGCAGCAGAATAGTGCACTCCTTTCTGCACAGGAGTCAAGGAAGTGCATTCCACATGCAGATTGGATTTCTGCCTAGTATTAACTGAGTGAAAGCTGCTCACTCTGGGGAACAGGCTAATATTGCTAACAACAAACGACATTAATGAAAATATGTACTGTGAGGGCAATGTCAGAATTCCCAGACTATTGAATAGGGGTCGACAAGAGGTTCTCGAACTTACACCACATATAGCTCGAACAGTCCGTTTTTGAGCCAAAAATACCCTCTTTGAATCCGAAGAATTACCCCACAAAATAATACCATACGACGTAAGCGTATGAAAATATGCGGAGTAGACTACTTTTCGTGTTGAAGTGTCACTTATTTCAGATACTGTTCTAATGCTAAATAAAGCAGCATTTAGTTTCTGAACAAGATCCTGGACATGGGCTTTCCACAACAGCTTACTATCTATCCGAACGCCTAGGAACTTGAACTGTTCCGTCTCGCTTATAATACGCCCATTCTGTCCGATCAAAATATCGGTTCTTGTTGAATTGTGAGTTAGAAACTGTAAAAACTGAGTCTTACTGTGATTTAGTATAAAATTATTTTCAACTAGCCACGAACTTATATCATGAACTACATTATTTGATACTGTTTCAATATTACACACAAGATCCTTCACTACCAAACTGGTGTCATCAGCAAACAGAAATATTTTTGAATCACCTGTAATATTAGAAGGCATATCATTTATGTAAATAAGAAACAGCAGTGGCCCCAGCACCGACCCTTGGGGAACGTCCCACTTAACAGTGCCCCATTGGGACTGAACATCACTACCACTCTCAATATTGCGGAGAATTACCTTCTGCTTTCTGTTCTTAAAGTAAGAGGCAAACCAATTGTAAGCTACTCCCCTTACTCCATAATGGACCAACTTCTGCAGTAATATTTTGTGGTCAACACAGTCAAAAGCCTTCGTTAAATCAAAGGAAACACCTAGCGTTCGCAACCTTTTATTTAATCCGTCCAAAACCTCACAGAGAAAAGAGAATATAGCATTTTCAGTTGTTAAACCATTTCTAAAACCATACTGAACATTTGACAGCAAATTATGTGAATTTAAGTGCTCCAGTAACCTTGTATATACAACCTTCTCGATAACTTTAGCAAACACCAATGGCATAGAAATAGGTCTATCATTGTCTATATTAGCCCTGTCTCCCTTTTTGTAAAGTGGCTTCACTACCGAGTACTTTAATCGGTCAGGAAACCCACCACTCCTAAATGAAAAGTTACAGATATGGCTAAGTACTGGGCTAACATACATAGAACAATACTTCAGTATTCTGCTAGATACCCCGTCATATCCATGAGAGTTCTTGGTCTATAGTGATTTAAATATTAACTCAATCTCCCTCTTGTCAGTATCATGGAGGAGCATTACAGGTAACAGTCTCGAAACACTTTTTTCTAAGAGCGCTATATGATTCCCTGCGGGACTAGGTTTCCATTTAGTTCACCTGCTATATTCAGAGAGTGATTATTAAATACTGTAGATATATGTGACTTATCAGTAACACGGACATTCCCACTATGTACTGATTCTATATCCTCGACCTGTCTCTACAGACCAGCCACTTTGTTTACGACTGACCATATGGTTTTAATTGTATCCTGAGACTTAGCTATTCTATCTGCATACCACATAATTTTTGCCTTCCTAATAACAGTTTTAAGCACCTTACAATACTGTTTTTAATGGGATGCTGCATTTATATTCTGATTATTTCTAACGTTTTGATATAATTCCCACTTTTTTCTACAAGATATGCTTATCCCTCTAGTCAGCCACCCAGGCTGCCTGTTTGTGCTAGTACCCTGTTTTGAACGTTTTAACGGAAAGCAACTTTCAAAGAGCACGAGAAAAGTCTTGAGAAAAGCATTATATTTATCGTCTACTGTATCAGCTGTATAAACATCTTGCCACTCTTGATCCTTGATAAGGTTTACAAAGGTCTCTACAGCAACTGGATCAGCTTTCCTAAACAGCTAATGACTATATTTAACATGTGTTGCAGCACAAAAATCTTTTAGAGTTAAAATTTGTGCATCTTGATCTGAAAGGCCATTCACCTTTTTGCTAACAGAATGCCCTTCTAGTAATGAGGAAGGAACAAAAATGTTGTCTATGGTTGCTCTACTGTTCCCTTGCACTCTCGTTGGAAAGAATACGGTTTGCATAAGATTATATGAATTAAGGAGGTCTACTAGCATCCTCTTCCTTTCACAATCACCTGTACAATTAATATTGAAGCCACCACATATAACTAACTTTTTGCATTTCCTATAAAGTGAACCAAGAACCTCCTCTAGCTTTAGCAAAAATGTTGTGAAATCGGAGTCAGGAGCTCTATAAATAACAATAGTTAGAAGTTTAGCTCCATTAAATTTAACCACACCTGCACAACATTCAAACACCTTTTCAGTTCAGTACTTTGAAATATCAATTGATTCAAATGGGATGCCGTTTTTCACATACATGGCTACTCCCCCACACCGCAAAGAGCTCCTAGAAAAGCTGCCAGCCAACCTGTATCCTGGTAAAGGAATCCTTTGAATTATCTCCTTATTTAAGAAGTGTTCAGATATACCAATAATTTCAGAGTCAACATTATAAGCAATTCACTAACTTTATCTCTAATACCTTGTATATTCTGATGAAATATACTAATTCCCTTTGTCAAAAGTGGTTCCTTTGTTAGAGAGACTTCCCTTAAGCAGGGACGTTTATAACACATAACTTCCTGTGCACGTTAAGGCAGATTTCCTTCACCTAAGTGTGCAGTCTTATGTCCCCAATCCAATGCTCTGTTTCAAATGTCAGAACTTCGGACATACTACTCTTGGGTGTAAGGGAGAAGCCACTTGTGGCAAATGTGATAAGGCCTATTCATCTCTGTTGAAATGTGTGAATTGCTCTGGAGCACACCCTGTCTGGAGTCGCCAATGCAGTGTATATCTGGAAGAATGGAGAATACAAGAGCTGATTACTATGAAGCACATCGCGTGTGGTGAGGCTAAGAAGATGTATAAAGCTATGCTGTCCCCAACGTCCGCTACCTCATTTACTTTGGTTCTTAAACAGCCAGTTCAGAAAGCCGATGTTGCTACTCAAACGGAGGTTGCTAGTGCCAATGCACTTGTGCAGCTGCAATTATTTCTCTATGCCTGTACCTACCCCAAGAACTTCAGAAAAGGCTGTGGCTGGAGCCGTTGGGGAGCTCTCTGCTTCTCCACACATGCCATCCAGTGCTGTCGTTACCACGGTCTCATCTATCACTCCGAATACCACGCAGGGGAAATAATCAAAGGTCAAGCGTCCACCACTGATGGAGTCAGGAAGTAAATAGTCCGATGCTATCGACGTTGTCTCTCTGTCTCCCAAGGTTCTTCTGTAGAGCTAATGGACCTTCATGTCGAACTCGAGCAATCGCCTCATCCCAAGACTGAACCTCGCCCTACCATGGCCTCACGTCGAGGCGGAAACACAGGCTGAAGGTGCCAACCCTGTGGCAGATGGCTCTCATCCTATAGTGGAACATTAATGGCTTTAGGACTCATCTTGAGAAGCTGAAACTCCTAGCAAACAAACTCTGAGCAATAACAACCGTTCTAAACGGGGGTGTCTCAAAGCAACGCCCACAGACATCGCCCAGGTGGTGGCCAAGCATTTTGCTGCAACTATGGCCATTGACAGCTAGGATCCAGCGTTTCGCCTCTACCTTCCAACTACTAAGAGCTGGACTACAGATTTCACAATCCTGAGTTTTACAAGTGCCTTGTCTCCACGTTCTGGAATCGGCACTGTTTGAGATCCTGATACTGCATGTACCAAATCCGGTACTGCAAGCTACGATATTTGCCACAGCATGAACGGAAATCCTCCTGTAATGTTTTAATCTTATGTGGCAGAAGCCAACTTCCCCAGCTCGTGGCGAGAGGCAGTTTTGATCCCTCTCCTCAAAGAAGGAAAAGAATGCACAAGTTCAAGTAATTACTGGAGCGTCCGCTCATTGTGTAGAAAGAGCCTGGAGCAAATGATTAACCATCGTCTGGTCTGGTTGTTAGAGACCGCGCAGCTCCGTAGAGACTCCCATTGTGGATTCCGGAGATTTTTGTCCACTTTCGACAACCCGACCCTACTAGAGACGGCTATTCAGCAATCTTTCACCTGCAAACAGTCTCGGCATATTATTTGACATGAGTAAGGCTTACAGCGCTACTTAGTGACAGTATTCTCGTGCATCTCCATCAGTGGAGATTTAGTGGCCATGTCATCTCCAAATGGTCCTTTCTCACCATGCGCTTTTTTATGACGCGAGTTGTACTGTCGGGTCGTTTTGAGCTGGAGAATGGTGGGCTCCAGGGCAGTGTTTTAAGTTTTACTCTCGGTGCCATAGCCATTAACAGCATTGCTTCTACGTAACGAGTTGTGTACAGTTCTCCTTATTTGTGGACGATTTTTCTGTTTTCTGTTTCTTCTTAAGTGTTACAATAGCGACCCGTCAGTTGCAGCGAGGAGGTTTGAGGAGTGGGCTGTGAACACAGGTTTACAGTTTCTGTAGAAAAGTGAGTGTGTACTCATTCTATTCGTTGCCTTCGTATTTTAATTTACCACATACACGTGAGGGACACTATTCTACATTTTAAAGACTCAATGAGATTTCTGGGCCTCATTCTTGACTCAAACTGTCGTGGTTAACGCATCTGAGACCTGAAAGTATACATACCAGTTTTCTGTAGTGTCTAGTAAACAGTGAGCATATGCCTTGAAGATCACCGTTTTCGTGATAAAAAGGTTTAATAACCTAGAGTGCACATCACTTTCAACTGCTTGTTATCACTTCGCTATTGTTTCTCTGTATTTGTGTTATATTTCGACCTGGTGCTTGTGTCAACTACACTGAATGAACTGGCCAAATCTGCATCTTCCCCACTAAACATTCTCTTTCTAGCCGCTAGTCAAAGGCTGTTATAAAGCTCAACAATAGTAATGGGCAGTTCTTTAGTTTCGTTGTTGAGAGATTCACAGCTTGCTCATAAAAACTTCCCGGGCTATCTTTTAGAGCGGTAAATGCGTTAACCAACATCTGAAGGTTTCTGGTTCTCGAAACGCACATCAACGCCAAATGTCAAACAAAGCACGTCGATGAGTAGGCCTGCATACTTGCATCTGTCCGAAGACCTGTTGGGTCTTTCTTAGCTGCTGCAGAATCGTGTGCAAGAACCTCGTAGTTCTCCCGAAACGCTGGAACTACGAAAACTGGACGAAACCCACCTTGTGTCTAACAACATTTCAGTTTTCAACTACTGGACACCAGTTTCGTGTGCAAGCAAACGCACCTCTCGGCTGTTGTTTGGTGAGGCTTGTCAGGGCCGGTCCGTGCTCTGACTGTGCTGCTGCCGTGTGACGCCGCGTGCGTTCACACACACACACACACACACACACACACACACACACACACACACACACACAGCGTACCGTGCGCCAGCCGTGCTCAGTACCCAGTGTAGCAAATAGACCAGGAGGCTGTTGTGGTAGGTGACTACTCTGCAGTTCACAATTAAGTGCTTGGCAGAGGGTTCATCGAAACACAACCGTACTATTTCTCTATTCCACTCCAGAACAGCGCTCGTGAAAAACCGAACACCTAAACTTTTCTGTTCGAGCTCTGATTTCTTTTATTTTATTTTGACGATCATTCCTCCCTATGTAGGTTGGGCTCAACAAAATATTTTCGCATTCGGAAGAGAAAGTTTGTGACTGAAATTTCGTAAATAGATCTCGCCGCGACGAAATACGTCTTTGCTTTAATGACTTCCATCCCAACTCTCCTATTATATCTGCTACACCCTCTCCCCTATTACGTGATAGTACAAAACGAGCTGCCCTTTTTTTTTGCTCCCTTTCGATGTTCTCCGTCAATCCCACACGGTAAAGATCCCACACCGCGCAGCAATATTGTAACAGAGGACGAACGAGTGTAGTGTAAGCTGTCTCTTTAGTGGACTTGTTGCTTCTTCTAAGTGTCCTGCCAATGAAACGCAACCTTTGGCTCGCATTCCCCACAATATTATCTATGTGGTCGTTCCAACTGAAGTTGTTCGTAATTTTAATACCCAGGTGCTTAGTTGAATTAACAGCCTTGAGAATTATACTATTTATCGTGTAATCGAATTCATACGGACTTCTTTTGGAACTCATGTGGATCACCTCACACTTATCGTTATTTAGCGTCAACTGCCACCTGCCACACCATACAACAATCTTTTCTAAATCGCTTTGCAACTGATATTGGTCGTCGGATGACCTTACTAGACGGTAAATTACAGTATCGTCTGCGAACAACCTAAGAGAACTGCCCAGATTGTCACCCAGGTCATTTGTATAGATCAGGAAGAGCAGAGGTCCCAGGACGCTTCCCTGGGGAACACCTGATATCACTTTAGTTTTACTCGATGATTGGCCGTCTATTACTACGAACTGCGACCTTCCTGACAGGAAACCACGAATCCAGTCGCACAACTGAGACGATCCCATAAGCCCGCACCTTGATTAGAAGTCGCTTGTGAGGAACGGTGTCAAAAGCTTTCCGGAAATCTAGAAATACGGAATCAATTTGAGATCCCCTGTCGATAGCGGCCATTACTTCGTGCGAATAAAGAGCTAGCTGCGTTGCACAAGGACGATGTTTCCTGAAACCATGCTGATTACGTATCAATAGATCGTTCCCTTCGAGGTGATTCACAATGTCTGAATACAGTATATGCTCCAAAACCCTATTGAAAACCGACGTCAATGATATAGGTCCGTAGTTCGATGGATTACTCCTACTACCCTTCTTAAACACTGGTGCGACCTGCGCAATTTTCCAATCTGTAGGTACAGATCTATCGGTGAGCGAGTGGTTGTATATGATAGCTAAGTAGGGAGGTATTGTATCAGCGTAATCTGAAAGGAACCTAATCGGTATACAATCTGGACCTGAAGACTTGCCCTTATCAAGCGATCTGAGTTGCTTCGCAACCCCTGAGGTATCTACTTCTAAGAAACTCATGCTAGCAGCTGTTCGTGTTTCAAATTCTGGAATATTCCATTCGTCTTCCTTGGCGAAGGAATTTAGTTTGAGCAGAAAACAAGATGAGAAAGAAAGAAACGTCGTTACTGGGTTTACCCTCTATTCAGAGCTAAAGGAGATGGAGAATTCCATACGATATTTAATAGTCACGCTGACGATCCTGTGAATTTTGTGAAGTACTTTAGAATGAGATTTACTAAATTCAAGAATTTGTTGCAGTCCCTTCTTGCCGAGCTTCAGAAAAAAATACGCGACAGCGTAGACTGGCTGTAACACTAAAGTAAGAAGTTCAAACAGCACTTAACATTAATTTTATATTTAATTACGTCTCACGTATTTACACGTTTACTATTGATTGTTTGTTTTCTTTTCTCTATTAATGTAGTCGAATTACGTCGGGTGATGCTGAGGGAATTAGATTAGGAAATGAGACACTTAAAGTAGCAAAGGAGTTTTGCTATTTGGGGAGCAAAATAACTGATAATGGTCGAAGTAGAGAGGACATAAAAATGTAGACTGGCAATGGCAAGGAAAGCGTTTCTGAAGACAAGAAATTTGTTCAAATGGTTCAAATGGCTCTGAGCACTATGGGACTCAACTGCTGTGGTTATCAGTCCCCTAGAACTTAGAACTACTTAAACCTAACTAACTTAAGGACATCACACACATCCATGCCCGAGGCAGGATTCGAACCTGCGACCGTAGCAGTCGCACAGTTCGAGAAATTTGTTAACATCAAGTATATATTTAAATGTCAGGAAGTCGTTTCTAAAAGGATTTGTAGGGAGTGAAGCCATGTATGGAAGTGGAATCTTTAGTCAGCTGTTGAAAGGCCGCAGCCAACTCAGGCATTTCGACGGACTTTGGCAATTCTAGCCGGAGAATGCGGCACCCCACACATCCGCAATTGCTAAAGAATGGCTCCAGGAACACTCTTACGAGTTTAAACCTTTCCGCTGGCAACCGGACTTCCCAGACATGAACATTATTAAGCATATCAGGGGTGTCGTGCGACATGCTGTTCAGAAAAGATCTCCACCCCCTCGTGCTCCAACGGATTTTAGGATAGCCTTCCAGGATTCATGGTGTCAGTTCCTGTTATAAATTCGACCAGGACGGTCGCAGGGTAGCAATGATGGAAGGCGCGGCGGGACCCGCGAACAACAAGACAACGGATGAGGAAGGACACGACCAACGTAGGACGGAACGAATACAACAAGACCGAACAACAGAGTCACAAGGAAACAAACTCGTGCACGAACGAGAAAGTAAGCAGTCTAGCGCAAAGGGAGGTGTAAACCGAAGTAACCGAGATCAGACTGACTGGCTGAGCGAGTGGCCGGCGCTTAAGTACGCTATCGGGGGCGCCGCTATTGGCCGCTGGGACCACGTGATCCACTGTGGCGCCCTCACACTAAAAGCGGGCCAGGAGGCGCGGGCGCGGATTCAAATTCCGCGCTGCGCGGTAGCAGAGTTCCCTCTAGTACCACTTCAGTCATTAGTTGATATGATGTCACCTCGTGTTCCGGCACTTCTGCAAGTTCGCGGGGACCCTTCACGATAAGTAGGTGTACCAGTTTCTTTACCTATTCAGTGTATGTGTTGTTGTTGTGGTCTTCAGTCCTGAGACTGGTTTGATGCAGCTCTCCATGCTACTCTATCCTGTGCAAGCTTCTTCATCTCCCA
Source organism: Schistocerca gregaria (assembly GCF_023897955.1). Taxonomy (NCBI): domain Eukaryota; kingdom Metazoa; phylum Arthropoda; class Insecta; order Orthoptera; family Acrididae; genus Schistocerca; species Schistocerca gregaria. Next base: position 52,238,388 of record NC_064925.1, on the reverse strand, counting down.
GTACCTACAGTAGCCTACATCCTTCTGAATCTGCTTAGTGTAGTCATCTCTTGGTCTCCCTCTACGATTTTTACCCTTCACACTGTCCTCCAATACTAAATTGGTGATCCCTTGATGCCTCAGAACATGTCCTACCAACAGATTCCTTCTTCTTGTCAAGTTGTGCCACAAACTTCTCTTCTCAGCAATCCTATTCAATACCTCCTCATTAGTTACATGATCTACCCATCTAATCTTCAGCATTCTTCTGTAGCACCACATTTCAAAAACTTCTATTCTCTTCTGGTCTAAACTATTTATCGTCTAAGTTCCACTTCCATGCATGGCTACACTCCCTACAAATGCTTTTAGAAACGACTTCCTGACATTTAAATCTATACTCGATGTTAACAAATTTCTCTTCTTCAGAAACGCTTTCCTTGCTATTGCCAGTCCACATTTTATATCCTCTCTACTACGATCATCAGTTACTTTGGTCCCCAAATAGCAAAACTCCTTTACTACTTTAAGTGTCTCATTTACTAATCTAATTCCCTCAGCAACACCCGACTTAATTCGACTACATTCCATTATCCTCGTTTTGCTTTTGTTGAAGTTCATATTATATCCTCCCTTCATGACACTGTCCATTCCGTCCAGCTGCTCTTACAAGTCCTTTGCTGTCTCTGACAGAATTACAATGTCATCGGCGAACCTCAAAGTTCTTATTTCATCTCCATGAATTTTAATACCTACTCCGAACTTTTCTTTTGTTTCCTTTACTGCTTGCTCAATATACAGATTGAATAACATCGGGGAGAGGCTACAACCCTGTTGACTCCCTTCCCAACCACTGCTTCCCTTTCATATCCCTCGACTCTTATAACTGCCATCTGGTTTCTGTACAAATTGGAAATAGCCTTCCGCTCCCTGTATTTTACCCCTGCCACCTTCATAATTTGAAAGAGATTATTCCAGTAAAAATTGTCAAAAGCTTTCTCCAAGTCTACAAATGCTAGAAACGTAGGTTTGCCTTTTCTGAATCTAGCTTCTAAGATAAGTCGTAGGGTCAGTATTGCCTTGCCTCACGTGTTTCGATATTTCCGTGGAATCCAAAGTGATCTTCCCCGAGGTCGGCTTCAACCAGTTTTTCTATTCGTCTGTACGGAATTCGTCTTTAAGGAAAACGCCCCATGTCGTGTGCTGTTTGTTACAGTATAACCGGCACAAGTTTCCGAGTTCCTTAATAACCCGTTCTGTAGCATTCGAGCTCTGATGGTGTGAAGATATAAAAATGGGATCAATTTTACATCGACGCAACGTCTCCTTCCATGTTTTTGACTTAAACTGTGGCCCGTTATCAGAAGTGATTTTACTCACATGACGAACCTGTGGTAGGAAATCCGGGATTAAGGCTCGTGATACAGTTTTTCCTGTCGCCCTCTTCAGTGCCGTACAGGTAACGTATTTGGACGTTAATTCAACAAAGACTAATGTCTTGTTCTTGGCAAAGGCCCCATCAAATCTGTTGCTGCAAATTGTCTGGGCGGTACGATTGGGTACAATGGTGCCTGCATGCTCACAGTGGTGTGCTTAGCCTTTTGGCAGGCTTTACACATCGATAGTACCCTACGAATTCGACGCTCCATGTTTCGAAAGTAACACATGGTCCTTAGCTTGAGATTGCACTTGCATGGTCCGAAGTGTCCATAGCGGAGATGAGTATGCCTTTATTAGGTGTTCAGGGATGCATATCCCCCATTCAGTGTCATTGGAATAATTCCGGAAGAAGATTATGCCTTTCCGCAAGAGGCAGAACTGCCTGACGGTGGCGTGTCTTCTGGCTATCCATTTCAGTTTCAATAACACTAGGGCAGGGTCCTTGTCTTGCTCCTTCTTGATGTCCTGCATACTACAGGTAATAAAATTTTCAGAGGCTACTTTCTGCAAATAGAAAAGGCAGTAGTGATTTTCCTCGAGATATTCTTCCGTGTTGTGCTCAAATCCGATCGGTGACCGTGATAAGGCGTCTGCAATAATGTTCTGACTACTGGGGATATATTCTATCGAAAAACTGTACTGCAGCAGATATGATGCCCACCTAATGAGCCGCCTGTGATTAAGCTTTGCAATCATCAGGAACTCGAGTGACTTGTGGTCGCCGGCCGCGGTGGTCTAGCGGTTCAGGCGCTCAGTCCGGAACCGCGGGACTGCTACGGTCGCAGGTTCGAATCCTGCCTCGGGCATGGATGTGTGTGATGTCCTTAGGTTAGTTAGGTTTAAGTACTTCTAAGTTCTAGGGGACTGATGACCACAGATGTTAAGTCCCGTAGAGCTCAGAGCCATTTTTGAGCCTTGTGGTCTGTGTAGACCCTCGCCTTGCGACCAAACAGAAGGTACCTGAATTTTTCAAACGCCCATACAATAGCCAGCGCCTCTAACTCGGTTACTGAGTAATTCCTCTCACTCTTGGCTAGTACTGTGCTACCAAACGCAATTGTCTTCCACACCCTGTTTCCTTCATGTACATAGTCTTGGAACACCATGACACCCAGACCTGAGTATGAACTGTCCGTTACTATCCAAAGCTCTTCTGCTAAATTAGGGTGTGAGAGGATGGGTGCTTGTAGTAATTCGAATTTCAATGGTTTCCATTCGGATTCGGCCGCCTCATCCCATTCCCAAGGAATCTTCTTTCCTGTTTGCTCTGAGTTTTGAGATGTATGAACCGGTTGTAAAAAATTATGATCCCTAAGAACCCCCTTATCTGCTTCCTTGTCGTAGGAATGGGAAACTTTACAATCGCTTCGATCTTTTCGGGATTTGGCGCAATGCCCTCACCCGTAATGATATGTCCTATAAATTTGACAGAGGACGTCCCAAAATTCGATTTTTCGATATTGATAGTCACTACGTATTCCTTGAATGTCGCAAGGAGCCAAACGGCTCTCCCCAAGATTTCTCCGCGATCAACAAATCGTCCACATAGCTGGTGACATGACGTTTCAAATTATCGCTTAGTATGCCCTCCAGCCCCCGAATGAATGCGGCAGACGAAATGTTCAAAGCAAATGGTAGACGAAGAAACCGGTAACATCTTCCAAATGCTAAAAAGGCTGTGTACTGTCTGCAATTTGGGTGGAGCTCGATCTGCCAGAAACTCGATTTTAGATCAACTGATGAGAAGATTGATATTCCATAGAAGTTTTGTAAGAGTTCCTCTAATCGTCCCGGTCTGTCTGTTTCGGGTATTAATTTGTCGCGAGTCCAAGACTAAACGAATACTACCATCTGCCTTCTCAACTACTCTTAACGGGTTATTGTAGGCTGAAGCCGTGGGTTATTCCTTCACGCAGCATTCGCGTAATTTCAGCTGCTACTTTCTGTCGATATGCCAAGGGGATTGGGTAGGGTGGCACACGAAACTGGTTGTGCGGACGTACACGGAATTTATATTGGAAGTTCTTTATTGATCCTAGTAATTTATGAAGTTCTTTGCGGTGGTCGCACCTTATATTCTTTATTGCTTCCACTTTTTCTCCTATTTCGTCCTTTATTTCTCCCATTATTCCGAGTTCATTCTCATCAGTGTCCCCTACCCGCAACTTCGACCTGTTCTTCCTTTCTGTCCTTCAGACACGCATAGTTTATCTGTACAGAGTTAGACGGTAGTTGAGCTGGGATCAGCTGGTCGTCGAACTTAATGTGGACGGGATTCCCTTTCCTCAAAACCACTCCACCTCGTCCTAGATCAACTATCGCTTCATGTATATTTAGGAAGTCCGTTCCTATTATCACGTCGATCGCCAGATTTGACACGATCCAGAAGTTAGACTCTATTTTGTGTCCTTGGCAGGAGAATTCCAGTCTTGTTTGTTGGGTGACCTCTGTACATTTACCCGCTAATGCCCCTTTTATTTTGGTTTTCTTAACCGATAGGACAGGCCAGTCCACCTCCTGTGAGCACCTCTTGTATGCTGCCTCAGATATTGCTGTTATGTAGCTTCCACTATCTAGTATCGCATTCACATACTCTTTTCAGCTATTGCTACTGTGATAAGAGGCTGCCGATCCTGTCGAGGAGATTTTTTATGTTCTTTGAGCAGGATTTCTGATAAATCTTCGTAATTTATCATCCGTAGTTTGCCGGGTCTGAGATTACGTGCGAAATTCCGGCGGCCTGTGTTCGCACTAGTTTGGCGTCAATCCCTTGTTAAGCTACCCCTCCTCTGACGTGCATTAGGGTTTGCGGGTCTAGTTTCAATCTCCTGGTTCCACTGTTGTCCTTGGTTTCGCTCTCTCCAATTACGGTCGCTTTGCCGTTCGTTATTCCTCCTATCCCAGATTCCTTGTCTAGGGTGACCCTGTCCCCTGAAGTTCTGGTTTCCGTGTCTCTGGTTTCCATAACCTTGAATAGCGTAACTTTGACTTCGTAAACCCTGGTTTCCTAACTGACCAGTGCGATTATGCGATCTGTTGTCGTCTTCCCTTCCTGGCCCGTGGTATTTGTTACTCTGTCCCTTCTTCCTGTCCTTTGCGTCTTGTTTATCAAAGACTACTTCGAGTTCGCGCACTAGACTCTTGAATGCTTCTATGTCAGAGCCACACTTCCCGACAAGTGTCTGTTGGTACCTAACTGGCAATTTGGAAAAGCAAAATTTAATGATTTCTCCGTTGCTATATGGACTATCTAAAAATGGTTTCTTCTTGAGTAAATCATCAAGAAATTTGGTTGCGCTCGTATGCCCGGACACTTCCAGTTCAGGACAAAATATTATTTCCTCTTTAATCCTGTTTAGCGTTTCCTTTGACCAGTAGGTCCGCAGGAATGCACCAACAAATTCCTGATAAGTCTGCCACGTCGCTGCCACACCCCGCATCTTTTCCGCGGCTTGTCCACACATTAATTCTAATTTTGCCTGGATTGGCCATGATGCCGGTAATGAATTTGTAAACTGCATCACCCAGCTCTTCGGATGCATCGACCCTCCATAATCTTTGAACTTCTGGAATTTTAGTATCGACAGGAAGTGATTGTGATCAAAATCCTGTCCGATCCTCGCACTGGTGTTGTCACTCGTTTCCGATACTTGCACGTCTGCTGAGTGTCCTGTTCTAGCTTCCTGATAACTGTGATGTGCTACCTCTGTATCACAGTGGAAGTGGCACTCAGAATTCACTCACCTAAGTGGGCTACAATTATTGGAGCTATTACTCGCTGTTTCTGCGTGTGCATTGTTAGTGCCGCACTCTGTCACTGGGCTAGAGCACGGCGGGCTTTTCCTCGGAGACACAGTTCTGTGTACTCCATCATTGGTATCCGAAGGCGCAGTGCTCGTGTGCCCGTTTTGCTTTAGTTTTGCTATCCGACTCTCTACTTCTTCCATTCGTTTCGTGGTGTTCGCAACCGCGATATTACCTTCAGTTTTTAAGAATGCTAGGGATTTTGAGTGGGCTTGTGTTGTACATCGCTAGTTTAGAAGTTGCTTCCGCGACTTTCATTGCCCCTATTGCTGCCGTTTTGGCCAGGACTGCTACTGTTTGTGCAGCCATTGACATTTGTTTTGCTTCTCCACATTCTTTCTTTATTGTTAGTAATTCCCCACGAATTTCCCCTACATGCGAAATTATAGTCTGACTCTCCTTCTTACGTTGTTCGTCAGCTTCTTCTTTCATTGATCGTTGGAAGCTCAGCATTGGGTTAATATCATCTTTTTGATCCTCGTCACAGATGGGCGATGTAACTCTGGACACCTGGGAGCTAGAGCTCTGACTTGACCGAGTTGGCCACTGTCTGACCTCGTTCGTTTGACTATAAACTTCTGCTACCGTTTTGACCTGTGTGCCTGTCTCTGTTTCATCCCCTAGCTCACTATCATAATCACGGCCGCAACGTTGCTCTAAGATCGCGTCCAAATCACCTTCCTCATCAATGAACCTGCCACCCCGTACTGCTAAAAATGTGCCCGTCAGTAACCTGTCCCTTATCCATTATGCAATCCTCTTCTCTTTTAGCTTCTCTCGATAATAGTCGTACCTTACTTCTCGTAATCATTCATGAAAAACAAATTTATCTAAAAATGCATAATAAAAATAACCCACTCTCAATATTTTTTTACACATAAACGTAAAATTTCAACAACGCCGTTCCAACGGTGTATTTACGTGCACAATTTGTTGTGGTACAGAAACTGCACACAAACCCGACAAAGTGTGATGTGGTACGGACACCACATCAAAGAAACACATAAAACAATATATACGCTGAAAACAAAAACATTAATCATGCGCCGATACTTAAAACTAATCATGTAACTACATGAAAAAGAACTTGGGTATTAATCATTTAAAAAAAGTAGAGAAAAAAAATTTGAATGTTCCTATTAAGAATACCGTTTGCTTATCAGTGATCCACAGGAAAGATCCGAGGCTAAGGGTCGCCATTTCATGCGAGGTGCCGGGGCTAGCAGTGTATTTAACACTAAATTCTTCTAGAATCTTCATATGGAAATGATGCTCTAAGCCCCCCTCCCCTGTTCTAACTCAGACTTTTGCTGTTGCACATTGATTAAGAAGAAACGCGAACTGATTGTAATCGAACCTGCAAGTGGACTAGAAAAGACTTTAGCACCTGCAAAAATTTAATTTGATAGAACTTAATTAAATAAGGGAAAGTTTCATTAATGTAGTGAGAAATGAAAGGGTTGTTCTACCGATTAACAGAATGAAAGTTCTGTCCAAAATAAAAATTTGATTTATTATGAATAAACTCAAAATCATAAACAAAACACATGAAACGTGTACAATACATCAAACTGGATACTCAAATAAATACTGTGAAGGTGAAGTTGTCCATAAACTAGATTCTGACATTTATGACGAAGTGGTATGTGGAGCCAATGCCTTGCAACTCAAATCTTAAAAGAAACACCCAGCCAACCCAACATTAATTGCTGCTACATTAGTGAGAACTCAGACAATGAACACCCAAGACAGAACCACGTAAGAAAAGACGGGAACAGGCGCGCTCTGCTGAGCTCTGATTATCATAGAGCAAATTCCCTAATCTGGCAATGCTGCGGACATACATTACCAAGCTGTATTCTTAACTGCAAGGACACGATCTGGTGTACCGGAAGCGATGGTTGGTTGCTTCGACGTCCAGTCGTGGTGATGATAATGTCGCGAGTATAGCCCGAAACAAATTATCCTAGTCTGGTTGTTCCAGACTAAAGACTTCCTATCAATACAAATGCGCCTCTGAGGGAGACAAAGAAGGCCCGCCACACAATCACTGAAGGTACAGTGATTGATTGTAACAAGCGAAGTCACACAGTAACTCTGATACAGTCATCTTTAGCCAAACTGCTCAAAACAGACAACATAGGCCGCTTGTACGCAAAACGTTCAATTGCCAACTGTACTCGGAAAGTTACGTTGAAGTCGAAACTTCAGCAACTTCATAAAACAGTTACAATTAAATAAAAGTATATTATACAGCCAACGGAAGGCAGGCTGTCCAGAGCAGCGAGAGTTCAGTCTTGTAACCTACTCCAACAGAAAGGCGAGAGCCGAATCTCACAAGAGCACCTGTACAAACCGAACACAGAACATTCCCGCACCCACGACAGAGGCCGTGGTTAAACGTTCCAGTCAGCAACACCAAAACCGGCGGAAAATTCCACTTTCTTGCCGAAGCACTACCTTTCCACCAGTGGAGATTCTTGGCGCCAATTTCTGCGCCGATTTTGCTACGTCACGGAGCTATGCCCTGAGCAAGCCAATCACAGTTACGATTTTGCAGAAAACGCGGGAATTTGCCATCCAAGACTGCCTGGGAACACAAGTCATTCCCACACCTCACTGGTAGCCCGCCAGAAACGGTTTCCACTAAGTTTCTGTGAAGTAACGGAATCTCTAGCCCAGCCGCCCCTTCCGGCCGATCTGGGCGTGTCGCTCCCGCTCTTACGACAATGTCGGCATCTGGAAAGCATCCACTCGACTCCCTCACATCCATGGGCCTAACCCTTTCAACCTCAGCAGAACTCGACCGCCTGACACCGGACCACCTGAGTGACGAGAGACGCTGCGTGGGAAGTCCGCGTGTGAAGGAACAGCAACTTTCGCCACATGCAATCAGAGAGGAAAATCAAATTACCCAGAGCAAGATAGAAATATGAGAGGGGGCTCATGCCACCTCTCATAGACCCTACGCCATTTTAGATTGTAATTGGCGAGCGGTTGGCTCACTTAGGAGCAAGGTAGTGAGTAAATTGCCCAAGAACAATCTTGGGAACTGACTCCACATGCCGCACTCTATAAAAAAAGTCATTGCAACTGAAAAATGCAGCTCATAGAGGGAGGATTATTTTAGATGCAGCCAACTTTACCTTCTTAATGTGGAACTGTAAAACATCACACATCACACATGCATACCCAGGGAGACCCTTCCAAACACCGATTCGCACAGACATTCACGCTCTGAATATGGCCTGGGCATGTCAGCCAAATATGGAGCAGTTTATTCTTTACAATCAGAGTTGGAGTGCTCCGCAATTAAATGCCCAAGATGTTACAACAATTTCAATCAATAAGCTAACCTGAACTCAATCACATATGATACTATTTAAGTTAAAAAGCTCTTTGTGAGCTTTCAGAATCTAATTACAGCCCCCAATTCATTCTGTCTCCCTGCAGCAAGAATAACGTTTACAAAATGTTTCCTGAACCGATGGTCCATTCACAGTGACAGTGGTGGTATCTGCTTCACTTTATGGGGACTTCAGGCACACTCTATTGCGAAGCACTACCTTTCCACCAATGGAGGTTCTTGGCGCCAATTTCTGCGCCGATTTTGGTACGTCACGGAGCTATGCCCTTAGCAAGCCAATCACAGTTACGATTTTGCAGAAAACGCAGGAATTTTCCCGCCAAGACAGCCTGGGAACACAAGTCATTCCCATGTCTCACTGGTAGCCGCCAGAAACGGGTTTCTGCGACGTAACGGAATCTCTAGCCCAGCCGCCCCTTCTGGCCATTCTTGGAGTGTCACTCCCACTCTTATGACAATGTCAACGTCTGGACAGCAGTCACTCGACTCGCTCATACCCGTCGGCTTAACCCTTTCAAGCTTAGCAGAACTCGCCCGCCTGACACCGGACCGCCTGGGTGACGAGAGACGCTGCATGGGAAGTCCGCGTGTGAAGGAACAGCAACTTTCCACTGTATGCAATCAGAGAAGAAAATCGAATTACCCAGAGCAAGATAGAAATATGAGAGGGAGCTCATGCTACCTCTCACGGACCCTACGCCATTCTAGATTGTAATTGGCGAGCGGTTGGCTCACTTAGGAGCAAGGTAGTGAGTCAATAGCCCAAGAACAATCTTGCGAACTGACTTCTCATGCCGGCCGGTGTGGCCGTGCAGTTCAGCCTGGAACCGCGTGACCACTATGGTCGCAGGTTCGAATCCTGACTCGGGCATGGATGTGTGTGATGTCTTTATGTTAGTAAGGTTTAAGCAGTTCTAAGTTCTAGGTAATTTGTGACCACAGATGTTAAGTACCATAGTGCTCAGAGGCATTTGGACCATTTTTTTTGAGTTTACATGCCGCACTCTATAAAAAAAGTCACTGCAACTGAAAAATGCAGCTCATAGAGGGAGGATTATTTTAGATGTAGCGTGCTTCACCTTCTCAATATGGAACTCTGAAACTCGCATCACACATCCATACCCAGGGAGATCCTTCCAAACACCGATTCACACAGATATTCACGCTCTAAGTATGGCCCGGGCATGTGAGCCAAATATGGAGCAGTTTATTCTTTACAATCAGATTTGGAGTGCCCCGCAATTAAATGCCCAGGATGTTACAACAATTTCAATCATTAAACTAACCTTAACTCAATCACACATGATGCTATTTAAGTTAACAATCTCTTTGTGAGGTTTCAGAATCTAATTGAAGCCCGTGATTCATACTGTCTCCCTTCAGCAAGAATAACCTTTACAAAATGTTCCCTGAACTGATGGTCCATTCACAATGACAGTGGTGGTATCTGCTTCATTTTATGGGGACTTCAGGTAGACTGTTTGCATACACACAACAATAAATACAGAATAGAAAAGAAACATGGTGTGGAGAACAATACAGTAATTTGTAATTTGTGTACCCTACTCTATCACATACATAAGGAGTATGGTGCAAAACACAAACACATACAAGTTATAACATACATTACAAAAACAACACTAGAGAAAGAAATTTAAGAAAAAAAAAGCATTGTTCATGGGGTGTTTTATTTTTTGGCTTCCAGTACTGGCAACTCTCAGGCGTGCGCCATTGGAATCTCGCACGGAAGTAACAGGGATTCGTGAATGCGCATTATGGAGACGGTCATCTGTATACGCGGTACAGAGACTGACGGAAAAAAATCGCAACACAGAGAAGAGTTGTGCGACGTAAACGAAAGTTGGTAAACGTGTTTTTACGTCTGAAAGATGATGTCGGTTCAAATTTCACGCCAGTCGCATAAGAGTGGCGCCATGAGAGCCACTGAGAGCATGCAAATCTGTTTTGCTTTAACTACAACCTGTAGTGGGCGTGAGCGCTACTTACCTTTGAGCCCGGACGCCGTGGGTTGATGATACTGAAGAATGACTTTACGGCGTCAAAGACGCCATTATCAACACCTCACTGAGTTCGATTGAGGTCGTGTAATATTGCTACGAGAAGCTAGATGTCGCTTTTACGATTCCGCTGAAAGACTTAGCAGGAATGCAGCCACTGTACATGATTGCTGGCAGAGGTGATCACGAGAACGTAGGGTCGCAAGAAGGCCGGACTTCGGATGGCCACGTGTCACCAGCGACAGGAAAGACCATCGTGATCGCCGTATGGCTCTGGCACATCGTACTGCATCTGCAGCAGCTGTTTGAACGGCAGTTGGCACCACAGTAACGTGACGAGTTGTTACAGATCGGTTACTTCGAGGACAGCTGCGAGCTAGACGGTGCATACCACTGACCCCAAACCACTGCCATTAGCAACTTTAGTGGTGACGGGCGAGACATCACTGGAGAGCAGGGTGGAGGTCTGTTGTGTTTTGTGATGAAACCTAGTCCTGCTTCTGTACCAGTGATGGCCGTGTGTTGGTCAGAAGGAGACCACTTGAGGATCAACCAACGTGTCTACGTGCAAGACACGCTAGACCCACATCTGCAGGTACGGCCTGGGGTGCCATTTCGTGTGCACTCTCCAGTGCATCCTGACTGCAAATTTGTACGTCACTCTGGTGATTCGAACAGTTCTGCTGCCATTCATGAACAGCGTTCTGAGAGGTGGTCGGGTGTTTTGCAACAGGATAACGCTTGCTCACATATCGCTGTTGTAACCCAAGATGTTCTGAAGAGTGTCCACATGTCATCTTGGCCTGCTCGATCACCTGATCTGTCTCCAGTCGACCACATGTGGGTCATTTCAGATTAGATTAGATTAGATTAGTTTCCGTTCCATAGATCCGTGTTGAGGAGACCCTCGTGGATGCGGAACATGTCACCTTTGTTTAATTTTTTATTTTTATTTTTTTAAGCTGAAATAACAATACTAATAGTATAAATATATACAACACATCATTTGTTTCTATTAAAAAATTCGTCAATGGAGTAGAAGGAGTTGGCCACTAGTAAGTCTTTCAGGCTCCTTTTAAACTGATCTCTATTTTTAACTAAATTTTTTATGTTTGCTGGCAAATTATTGAAGGTGAGTGTTCCTGAGTAGTCGACCCCTTTGTGAACTAAAGTAAGTGCTTTTAAGTCTTTGTGCAGATCATTTTTGTTCCTGGTATTGTATGTATGAACTGAGCTGTTTGTTGGAAAAAGAGATATATTATTTAGGACAAATTTCGTCAAGGAGTAAATATACTGAGAGGCAGTAGTTAGTATACCCAGTTCTTTGAAGAGGTTTCTACAAGACGTCCGTGAGTTTACTCCACAAATAATACGTACTACATGCTTTTGGACTCTGAAAGCTTTTGTTTGACTTGAAGAGTTACCCCAAAATATTATACCATTTGACATTACGGAATGAAAGTAGGCAAAGTATGCAAGCTTTTTCACTTTAATGTCGCCTATGTCTGCTAACACTCTAATTGCAAATACAGATTTGTTAAGGCGTTTCTGCAGTTCTGTGGTGTGCTCCTCCCAACTGAATTTATTATCAAGTTGTAATCCCAGGAATTTAAGACTGTCAACCTCTTCTATCTGCTCTTCTTCGTACTTTGCGCATATGCTGGGTGGAAAGCTCTTACAGGTTCTGAATTGCATATAGTGAGTCTATTCGAAGTTTATTGTCAGTGAGTTGGCTTTAAACCATTTATTAATATCCATGAAAATATCATTAGCAGATCTTTCTAGAACTACACTCGACATACTATTTATTGCAATACTCGTGTCATGCGTCCTGCGTCGTCGATAAAGACCATTAACCGTCTCTGGACTGACTGACCAAGTGTAACAGGCATGAAACTCCATCGCACAAACTGACATCAGGAACCCGTACCACATAATTCATGCACGCCTGCGTGCTTGCATTCAACATTCTGGCGATTACACCGGTTGTTAATATACCAGCATTTCACATTTGCAATGACTTATCTCGCCCTTAAATATGTTACCTAAATACTTAAATATGTTACCTAAACAAATGTATTCCCGTCATTTCGTTCTTCGGCAGTAATTATTTTTTGTTGTTGCTATTTTTTCCGTCAGTCTATTTGTAGCAAGGAATATGAAATTAAACTAAGGCTGTTGTAATTCAACACGACGAGTAGCAGAAAAATGACAATAAAATACTTAGTAAACATTTGTGATCCTTTTTCGTATTGGGAGCTGCTTTTAAATATACGTATAGTTATTGTTTCTAATCAATTAATAATCCGCTCACATAGGCAAAACAACACTTCGTTACCTGGGGTCGACGATGGTGGCAGCAATCTCTGAAACAGAGAACAGTCGACACGAAGTGTTCCGTGTGCCGGCGGCCGATTGATCGCACCCTTCCAGTAGCTAGTCTGAGTCATGTAAGTCATCAGTCAGTAATAACGTAGGTACACAAGCAGCCCAAGGTGCCACCGCACATTCTCAGTACACGAGACTTAACAGGCAGTTTGTTTGTACTATACTTAAAATCGTATACTAGGTGTTCAGAAATTATTCGCTCAAATTAATGCATCAGATGGAGAACATCCAAACAAATATATTTCTACAAGGAATTTATGGCCTCAGAAGTCAATTTGTAATGGTAAGAGACATTTTGTTAGCGGTACTGGCCTGAGTTGTCGTGTCAGTGTACAGACAGGGAATGTATACTAACCTTCAAACCTGCTGTGCACACGGATGACTGACTCTGAGATCTGCTAGGAAACACACCGATTCATTCTCAGTCATCAACAGCGAATCGGTCCTAATGTGGGGGCCGACAATTTCGGTGATTGGTTGACTGGAACAAATATTCTTCCATTCCGCCACAACGGTCGGGTATATTGCATCTTCCTGGAACGCGTGTTGTTAGAACTGCTGGAGGATGTCCCTCTGAATGTTAGACGAAGGATATACTTCCAGCAGGATGGGTCGCCAGCACTGTTGTGAGGAGTCGTCTTCGGGAATCGATGGGTCGTTCGAGGTGGCCATGTAAGCTGGCTACGCACATCACTTCACCTCACGCCTCTGATTTCTTCCTCTGGACATGTATTTGCAGGATGGGCTGGATGAAGGACTTATAGCGTAGAGTAATGGTAGAGGGATGAAATGCCAGGGCGGTTTTGGTGTTTTTATTGATTTTAGGCGATTATAGACCTCGTGTTGGGTGGTGGGGATGCATGTACACAAGATTAGTTCTGTATCAATCGTTTGCACAACGTACTTCTCTGAATTAGAAAGTGAAATTGGTTGGCCAGCGGTGGAGAGATGGAAAGCAGGGTCACAGAATCGCCGTGGACCTGGTAATCAGGTACTCATGCAGGCAGGGCAAAGAGGAGCTTTCCAGACTGGCACAGGGATGGGGCTAACAATGGCGGAACAATATAGAGAACGTAAATAACGCTATTTGTCAATCTGATCTGCGGAATATTTTGTTTGCACACTTTTTAAAGTAGTAGTAGTTCCTTTCTTAAAGTTCCTCTTTGTGACCTGTTTACTGCGCATGAAAATTCCTTCAAAGTTGATGGAAACGTTATAAGAAGGCTGCACCTACATGTAGATTTACAAAAGGGGGGCGTAATTCCAAATTCGTATAACTGTCCCTGAAGATCATCTTGGTGAACGTCATTCGACATCTGCAACCGGAGATAATAACGTTGTCAACGTGTACAGTAAGGCAGTATGGTAAGTACTCATGAAGTAATGATTAGCACGAAGATTTAACTATGAGAGGTATTTGTGAAAAAGTAGATGCCACATTACTGGAATACTGATCACATAGAAGAGTGGATACCAATTACAGAACCGTGCGACTGCTACGGTCGCAGGTTCGAATCCTGCCTCGGGCATGGATGTGTGTGATGTCCTTAGGTTAGTTAGGTTTAAGTAGTTCTAAGTTCTAGGGGACTAATGACCACAGCAGTTGAGTCCCATAGTGCTCAGAGCCATTTGAACCATTTTTTTTAAACCAATTACAAACCAGTGACAGCTTCATCATACGGCTCTAAAAGAAAGATGTAATATTTATTCCGCTATCGATCTCGACATACAACCAATTTTCAAGCGGTTTTGGGATTCCGTGACGTAAACTGCTGAGCGAAAACCTTATGAATACTGCGCAATGCGAGAACGGGTGCCGCCTGGTTGTGGTGACGTGGTAAGGAAGCGGGTAAACAGTGCAGACACGAATGGGGAATAGTTCCAGCGACGATACGGGTCGCCAATGGGCAAATCCAGTGACTCTGGTGGAGGGCAGACCGTTATTCCCTGACGCCTCCAAAGGAGCGTCTCTTGAACGGCGAAGCTCGCCGTCTGTTAAGGCCTGCTATTTTCGCGAGCGTCAGTGGCAAACGGCTGAAGGGCAGTGAATCGACGAGTGGACGACACCATGATGGATGTCGTCATCTCACCACAGGACTTGGAGCCTTACTTGCTCTGTAAAGCAAGGTACGCGCACCTGATGACAGATTGCTATGCTGTTGCAGGCAAAAGTGCTTCAGAGCACACCATGCAGTGTTCGTCGTTGAATATGGGGCTTCACAGCAGACAATCCTGATATGTTCTGATGTTGACCCAACGATACAGTCAGTCACGACTGCAGCGAGCACGGATCGTCGACACTGGACCGTGGGTTGGCGGAAATGCGCCACCAGTTCGGCTGAATGGCGCTTCTACTAGAGCGACGGTGGAGTCGGGACACGTCGACATCCAGGCACCAGGGACACAGGCGAAGGGAGCATTGTTACACTGACGAAGACACTCTCCTGCGTTTCCGTCGGAGCTGTGGCAGTAACCAGAGACACAATGACAGCTGAAAGCTTATTGTGGACGACTTGCATCATCCCTTCTTGCGTGATGTCTCTCAGGATGGTGATGGCAGTTTCCACCACAATAACTGTCAGTGTCCCAAGGCCAGAATCATACTACAATGGTTTGAGGAGCGTGATAGTGAGCTCATATTGGTGTCTTGGACACCAAATTAGCTTGATCCAAACTCGATGAAACACATCTTTGTTATTGTTAGTCGCTAGCTCCGTGTCGATAAACCACAAGTATGAACTTTACATGAACTGCGTGACCTGTATCATGACTTCTGCTGCTGCATACATTTGCAAGTTTACCAAGGAGTTGTCAGACCCATGCCAAGCAGAATATCTTCTGTTCTAAGCCCCAAAGGTGGTTCAGCACACTGTTAATCATATGGTCACTAGTTTTAGCTCATCAATGTCTTACTACATGATTATTTAAAATAAAATTAGATTCATAAGCAGAAGAGAGTATTGGGACAAGGAGGGTTCTTGCCCACTCTGCATTGTTGTCATGTATCCAAGATGGCCACGATGACGTCATCCAAGATGGCGGCGATGACGTCATTCAAGGTGACAGCTTTTGGTGGGAAGTTTGAATTTTAGCGAGAAGAGAGGATATATAAGTCATCCAACCACGACATCATCCTAGGAACTGGCACGAAGTTTGAATTTAGGTTGGAAGATAGGTCAATCGGATTACCTCCACTACCTTAATCACCCAACCGCCACTACATCCTTGCAACTAGTGGGAAGTTTGAATTTTGGCTGTAAAGAAAGGTCACTTGCCCTACCCATACTAACCTAAGAAAATGGTGGGAAAGAAAGGGCACATGGACTATCTCCACTAACCTAAGTCACCCAACCACCACCTCCTCCTAGGAAATGGTGGGAAGAGGACTCAGCCTGTGCTAGACATAAGTCTTTATTATTTTGCATGCACCAGTCGTTATTTAAACAATTTGATACAGTATACCCACCCAGTGTGTTCACCATGAGGTCTTGACTCCAACTGACCTAGTACACACTACCACCGCCAGAGGACACTCTCATCCATGACATAATCCAAGACAGCGTCATAGCGTAATAGGTCTTCTGCTTTCTGCGAGTTACATAAACTATCTGGTTGACAGTGGCATTAGACTGTTTGCCGATGACGCTGTAGTGTACAGGAAAGTAGTATCACACGAAATTTGTGATCAAATCAAAGAATATTTGAAGAAAATTAATGCATGGTGTAATTACTGGCAGTTATCTCTCAATATTAGTAAGGGTAACCTACTGCGTATAACAAGCGAAAATCACCATTAATGTACGAGAACAAAATAAATGTCCAGTCCTTGGAAGCAGTAACTTTCGTCAAGTATCTGGGTGTGACTACTCTAAATGATCTCAAATGGAATGATCAGATTACACAAGTAACGGGAAAGGCGAACAGTAGATTGTGATTTATTGGTAGAATCCTGAAGCAATGCAGTCCTTCAACAGAAAAAAATTGCTTACAATATGTTAGTTCGTCCAGTCTTAGAGAATTATTCATCCTAATGGGACCCTTACCAGTTGGGTCTGATTCAAGAGATTGAGAAGGTTCAACGAAGAGCGGCAAGATTCGCGGCTGGTACATTTAGCCATCGCAAGAGGGCTGCAAATCTCATAGAAAATTTGAAGTGGGATGCACTTGCAGATACGCGCTAAACCGAATGGGCTGCTCACTAAATTCCGAAATCCGATCATCGCCGAGGATGTAGAGCATATATCATTACCACCAAATTTCAAATCGAGCAGTGATCACCATTCAATGATAAGGGAAATTAGAGCTCGTACTGAGGCGTTCAGACAGTGGTTTTTCCCTCACGTGATCCACAAGTGGAACAGAGGGGGAAGGGAAGGGGGGATATGACTCTGGCGCGAATTGTGCCCTCCGCCACACCTCTCTTGGTGACCACCGGAGTATATATGTAGATGTAGATGAACAGTTCACTGATGGGGTTGTTCTCATCAGAACAATAGCAAACCAATGCTGACAACAATAGTTCAGGTACACAAGTCGACGTTTCAAGCTGAAGATGAAGAGAAAGAGAAAGTATAAGAGGATACTGAAGGGCTAATTCAGTAAGTAAAGGGAGATGAAAATCTAACGGTTGTGGTGGACTGGAATATGCTTGAAAGGGAAGGGATAGAAGAAAGGGTTACTGTAGAATATGGGCTTGGTACTACGAATGAGAGAGGAGAAAGACTAATTGAGTTCTGCAATAAATTTCAGCTAGTAATAGCGAATGCTCTGTTCAAGAATCACAGGAGGAGAAGGTATACTTGGGAAAGGCGGGAAGATATGGGAATATTTCAGTTAGATTACGTCGTGACCAGGCAGAGATTCCGAAATCAGGTACTAGATTGTAAGTTGTATCAAGGAGCAGATGTAGACTCAGCTAACAGTTTAGTAGTGATGATGAGTAGGTTGAGGTTGAAGAGACTAATCAGGAAGAATCAATATGCAAAAGGAATGGTATACAGAGTTCTAAGGAATGAGAAAATACGCTTGAAGTTCCATGAGGCTATAGATACTGCAATAACGAATAGTTCAGTTGACAGCTCAGTTTGGAAAGCAATGGACATCTCTAAAAGGGAAAGCACTGAAGCTGGAAAGAAAAACATAGGCACGAGAAGGTAACTGCGAAGAAACCGTGGGTAACAGACGATATGCATCAGTTGATCGATGAAAGAAGGCAGTGCAAAAATGTTCAGGGAAATTCAGGAATAAAGAAATAAAAGTCGCTTAAGAATGAAAAAAAAAAGGAAGTGCAGGGAAGCTGAGGCGAAATGGCAGCATGAAGAATGTAAAGAAATCGAAAAAGAGATGATTGTTGGAAGGTCTGACTCAGCATACAGAAAAGTCAAAATAACCTTCGGTGATATTAAAAGCTAGGGTGATAACATTAAGAGTGCAACGGGAATTCCTCTTTTAAATGCAGAGGAGAGAGTGGATAGATGGAAAGAGTACATCGAACGCTTCAATGAGAGGGTAGGTTTGTCTGACGTGACAGAAGAAGAATCAGGAGTAGATATAGAACAGATAGGGGATCGAGTATTAGAATAAGAATTTAAAAGAGCTTTGGAGGATGTAAGATCAAATACGTCAGAGTGGTTAGATAACATCCCATCAGAATTTCTAAAATCATTGAGGGAAGTGGTAACAAATAGACTTTCCACACTGATTTGTAGACTGTATGAGTCTGGCGATATAACATCTGAATTTCGGAAAAATATCATCCACACAATTCCAAAGATAGCAAGAGCTGACAAGTGCGAGAATCATTGCACAATAAGATTAACAGCTCATGCATCCAGGTTGCTGACACGAATAATTTACTGAATATTAAATTAGATTAGTTTTTCGTTTCATAGACCTGTACAGAGGAGATCCTCGTGGATGTGGAACATGTCACTTCTTTTTAAGTTGGAATAACAATACTAAAAGTATGAGTGTATACAATACGTCACTTGTTTCTATTAAAAAATTCGTCAATGGAGTAGAAGTAGGTGGCCACTAGTAAGTCTTTCAGGCTTCTTTTAAGGTGATCTTTATTTGAAACTTTTTTTATGTTTGCCAGAAAATTATTGAAGATGAGTGTTTCTGAGTAGTGGATCCCTTTTTGAACTAAAGTAAGTGCTTTTGAGTCCTTGTGCAGATCATTTTTGTTCCTGGTATTGTATGTATGAATTGAGCTGTTTGTTGGAAAAAGAGATATATTATTTAGGACAAAATTCATTAAGGAGTAAATATACTGAGAGGTAGTAGTTAGTACACCCAGTTCTTTGAAGAAGTTTCTACAGGACGTCTGTAAATTTACTCCACAAATAATACGTATTACAAGCTTTTGGACTCTGAAAACTTTTGTTTGATTTGAAGAGTTGCCGTAAAATATTATACGATATGACATAACGGAATGAAAGTAGGCAGAGTACGCAAGCTATGTCTGCTAACACTCGAATTGCAAACAGAGATTTTTTAAGGCGTTTCTGCAGTTCTGTGGTGTGCTCCTCCCAACCGAATTTATTATAAGTTGTAATCCCAGGAATTTAAGACTGTCAACCTCTTCTATCTGTTCTTCTTCATACTTTATGCATATGCTGGGTGGAAACCTTTTACAGGTTCTGAATTGCATATAGTGAGTCTTTTCAAAGTTTAATGTCAGTGAGTTGGCTTTAAACCATTTATTAATATCCATGAAAATATCATTAGCAGATCTTTCTACACTCGACATACTATTTATTGCAATACTTGTGTCATCTGCAAACACAACGAACTTTGCTTCTGGCAGTGTAACTGATGAGAGATCATTAATGGACACAAGAAAAAGCAATGGCCCTAAAATGGATTATTGTGGGACACCACATATAATTTCCTCCCATTCTGATGATGACTGATGACTTAATTCACTAGTCCCTTGCACTGACACCCTTTGTTTCCTGTTAGCGAGGTATGACTTGAACCATTTTGCAGCACTGCCTATGACACCATAGAATTCTAATTTATTTAAAAGAATGTTGTGGTTCACACAATCAAATGCCTTTTACAAATCTCAGAAAATACCTGCTACTTGTAATTTGTTATTTAATGAATTAAGTACTTTTTCACTGTAGGTGTAAATAGCCTTCTCGATACCAGAACCCTTCAGAAATCCAAACTGTGTTCTTGACAATATATTATGTGCAGTCAGATGGTTGAGAAGCTGCCTGTACATTACTTTTTCTAAAATTTTTGAGAATGCTGTCAGAAGTGAAATCGGTCTGTAGTTTGATGGTATCTCTTTATTCCCTTTCTTGAATAGAGACTTAACATCTGCATATTTTAAGCAGTCAGGAAATGTCCCTGTTATAATTGATTGGTTACACACGTAACTTAGAATTGTACTAAACTCACAAGAACATGCCTTAATTAACTTTGTTGATACTTCATTGTAACCACTAGGATGCTTTGTTTTTAAAGATTTTATTATGGAAGTTATTTCTTTTGGTGAAGTGAGTGTCATATTCATGTACCTGAAGCTATTTGTAAAGGCTAGTTTCAGATATTCAAGGGCATTATTTACTGATCCTGACAATCCCATTCTATCAGTAATGGATATAAAGTACTTGTTAAATAGATTTGCCACAATGCCCATCGGTTACTATTTGCTCCTGTTCCTTTCTGATTCTACCAGTCTCCTCTTTCACTATATCCCATATTGTTTTTATTTTGTTCCCTGACATTGCTATCTTTTTCTGGTAGTGCATTTGTTTAGATGTCTGAATTCCTTTTTTTAATATTTTACAGTATTCCTTGTATTTAGCTAAATCATCAGCATTGGAGCTATTCTTGGTCGACAGATACATTTTCCTTTTTGTCTTACAGGAAATCTTTATTCCTTGTGTAATCCATGGTTTTCTTATAGACTTCTGTTTAATTTGAGTAACTTTTAGACGAAAACAGTTTTCAAACATGGTACTGACATTGTTCATGAATGTGTTATATTTTTCATTCATGTCATGAGCACTATAAACATCTTACCAGTTCATATATTTGAGCAGTTTTCTAACACACTCAATTTTTGGTTGATTGACTACTCTCCAGTACTGAGATTTAGCAGTCTTGATAACCTGCTTAGAATTTACATCTAAAACGAGGAGCTGCACGTCATGATCTGATAGTCGATTTATTACAGGTTTTGTGGTATGATTTTGTTCCTTTGATTTGTCTATAAAAATGTTATCAATGGCTGTCCTTGAGAATTTAGTGATCCTAGTTGGAAAGTTTACAGTGTGAGTTACAGGTTGAAAGACAACATTACTAACTGCAGTAAATGTTTACTGGAAGATTGCATTATGAAATCTGTATTAAAGTCACCAGCAATCAAAATTTCTTTGTTTCTTCCTCTTAAATAACCCAAAAGAGCTTCCAGGTGATTTATGAATAGATTATAATTTCCTGCAGATGCTCGGTAGACAGTTACTCTTGTATAGGATCTGTTATGGAACTCTATTTCTGTTGCACAATGTTCTAGGTGCTGGTCTAAACAGAATTTATTAATGTCAATGTTCTTGTATTTATGGCAGTTTTAAATAAATGTTGCAACTCCTCCTCCATCCATATCCACTCTGCAGAAGTAGGAAGTTAGCTTAAATCATGAAATGTCAAACATATCTATACAAGTAGTCACTTGATGTTCAGAGACGCAGATTATGTCTATTTGGTTAGATGAATTTATTTCATCAATACAAATGAGTAGTTCATCAACTTTATTTCTGAGTCCCGGAATGTTTTGGTGTAATAAAGATAACTGATACTGCATACTAATGGGATTATAACTTCTTTGGCGAAGATGAAGTGGCAGTTCTGATTACTTTCTGTTAAACATTGTTTAAATGGAGGCTGCATGCTAAAATCTGACTCCTGTTCATCTGTTTTCTCAAACTGAAAATGTAAAAGTAAGGTGAGGATGTGTTAGATGACGATGAGTTTGGATTTCGGAAAGGTAAGGGCACCATAGAGACGGTTCTGACACTGCACTTGATAATGAAAACAAGAATAAAGAAAAATTAAGACACGTTCATATCATCTGTCGATCTGGGAATATCTTTCAAAAGTGTCCAATGGTGCGAGATATTCGAAATTCTGAGGAAAACGGGAGTAAGCTATAGGGAAAGACGGGAATTAAATGTAATATGCGTGCAAGAATGAAGAGGGACAAATAAAAATGGAAGACAAAAAGCAAAATGGTCGCGTTGCGAAGGCTGTAAGACAGGGATGTTGTCTTCCGCCCTACTGTTCAATCTGTACATCAAAGAAGCAATGACAGAAATAAAAGAAACATTCAAGAGTAGAACTGAAATATAAGGAGAAAGGATATCAATGATAAGATTCGCTGATGCCATTGCTATCGTCAGTGAAAGTAAAGAAGGATTGCAGGATGTGCTGAATGGAATGAACAGTCTAATGAGTGGAAAAAAGATGAAAGTAATGAGAAGTAGCAGAAATGAGAACAGAAAGAAACCTAATTTCAGGATTGATAGTCCCGAAGTAGATGAAGTTAAGGAATTCTACTACCTAGGCAGAAAAATAACCGATTATGGATGGAAGAAGTAGGACATCAAAAGCAGACTAACACTTGCAAAAAGTGCATTCCTGGTCAAGATAAGATTGCCAGTCTCCAGAGGTGGGCCTTAAATTGAGGAAGAAATTTCTGAAAATGTAGGTTTGGAGCACAGCACTCTATGGTAGTGAAACGTGAACTGTGGAAAAACCGGAACGGAAGAGAGTAGAATCATTTGATATGTGATGCTACAGATGAATTTTGAAAATTAGGTGGACTAATAAAGTAAGAAGTGAGGAGGTGCTGTGCAGAATAGGAGAGGAAACGAATATGTGGAAAACACCCTTTGAGTAAAGGCGATTTCTGCCTCAAACCACCATTTTATTAATTTTGTTTTGAAGTATGAAGTACAGTAACTTGCGCATGAAAGCACCGATGCTACTGCCAGACAGAGACAGCTAGTGGTACAAAGAGGTACTTGTATAAATGTAGCGCATTGCAGCAGTCACTTACAGCGTTCATACAAAAGTCTGCGCCGAGATTGTGCTATGCGATTGTTGGATACTGCGAGATGTATTTTTCTTTATAGTGATCATATTGAGGAGGTTATTAACAGTGAACGTAAATACATCTAAATTTATTGTAACGTAAAATGGAGTGTGTACTGCTACTCTTATGAGTGGATTCGAAATGAAGCCATTGGCAGAGGATGTAGGCTTACTTTTGGTATGGATTTATTAAATTATAGGCCTATTTTTGTTTGTTATTTACATCATTAATTTGCTTTAGGCATTATTATTTCATGGAAGTAGCTAGATGTGGGATTGTGTCCATGAAAAATGCGAAATTGCTTTCAAACGTATCCCCTGAAACGATGGGTGGTTGAAATCTGTATGTCCGAATGGCTCCAATACTGAAGGACCTCCTTAAAGCATTGAGAGTTTCCTTTTCCGCAATTTAATTTTGTATTGGATACTTGCTGTAAAGCTTAATGTTGTGAAAAATTTTAAAATGGTATTAAAATTAAACCACCTCTTTAACAGATTTGATTATTTGCTTTTTGGCAGTTTCTTCGTGTATTCGTTATCTAGTGCACTGACGGAAAAACAAATCACAGCACTAAGAAGTTGGTAGGCGTCTTTCTGCATCTGGAAATGACGTCTGTTCAAATTTCGCCTAGCGGCATCGTCAGTACGAGGATGGAAATGAAGTATGCTTTGAATACGTGCCGTGACTGTCGTGAGGGCTAGCTGGACACACTGGACGTACACCTGGTGTTACGGTCTGGGGTGCGGTTTTCGTACCACAGTAGGAGCACTCTCGTGGTTATCCCAGGCATTCTGATTGCAAATTTATACGTCAAACTCGTGATTTGACCTGTTGTGCTGTCATTCATTGAGCGGCATTCGAAGGGGTTTGTTTTCCAACATGATAACGCTTGTCCAGATACCCCTGTTGTAGCGCAATATGTTCTACACAGTGTCGACGTGCTGCCTTGGTCTGCCCGATCACCAGGTGTGTCTCCAGTCGATCACATATAGGGCATTATCGGAAAACAACTGCAGCGTCACCCACAAGCAGCATTAACCGTCCCTGTGTTGACCGACCAAGTGCAAAAGGGATGGAACTCTATCCACCAAAGTGACATCCGGCATATATGCAACGCAATGCATGCACGTTTGCATGGTTTCATTCAACATTGTGGTGGGTACACCAGTTGTTGATGTACCAGCATTTCTCACTTGCAGTGGTTTATGTTGCGCTTACATGAACTTGCGATCTAGCTGTGTAAGTCACTTCAGTATGTTACCTTGACAAATGTAGTCCCTAAGTTTCTCTACTGAATATAAATTATATTTTGGTGTTTTTTCCATCGGTGTATGATGATAAAAATCGATTTTGTGGAAAATTTTAAAATTAATTTTTTTTAATACATTATTGGGTCTCAAGAGGATTCAGCGCGATGGGAATCGGCAGCCTCGAGTGGTGTGACATGCTTCCTTCGCTGCGTGGTACGTGTCCACGTTCTGCCCTTCTGGCTCCGTGGTGCGTGCGCGCATCATTGTCACTGAAAGGTCAGAGCGGCAGCGAGTGGCGCGCGACAGGGGAAGTCCCGAGGCGTCACTGCGCATCGCCTTGACCCGCGGCCTATGAGCTGCGAGACAACAAACAGTGGGCCGCCTCTCTGGATGGTGAGTGACAGCTCGGCACGGCCCGACACGCTGCGTCACGCCACGCAGCACGAGCAGGCAGCGGCGCGTCACGTCGGCTACACGGGGGCGCAGACATGCGCTGGGTGACCGGCTTGCAATGCCTTGCATATATTAGCGCCCTCTTCAGTAGCACATGGTATCTTATTAAAATGGTGGTATTTTACCCCTAACAACTTGAATAATACTTCCTCGAGGTTGTTGTTGTGGTCTTCTGAGACTGGTTTGATGCAGCTCTCCATACTACTCTATCCTGTGCAAGCTTCTTCATCTCCCAGTACCTACTTCCTTCTGAATCTGTTTAGTGTATTCATCTCTTGGTCTCCCTCAACGATTTTTACCCTCCACGCTGCCCTCCACTACTAAATTTGTGATACCTTGATGCCTCAGAACATGTCCTACCAACCGATCCCTACTTCTAGTCAAGTTGTACCACAAGCTCCTCTTCTCCCCAATTCTATTCAGTACCTCATCATTAGTTATGTGATCTACACATCTAATCTTCAGCATTCTTCTGTAGCACCACATTTCATAAGGTTCTATTCTCTCCTTGTCCAAACCATTTATCGTCCATGTTTCACTTCCATACATGGCTGCACTACATACAAATACTTTCAGAAACGGCTTCCTGACACTTAAATCAGTACTCAATGTTAACAAATTTCAGAAACGCTTTCCTTGCCATTGCCAGTCTACATTTTATATCCTCTCTACTTCGACCATCATCAGTTATTTTGCTCCCCAAGTAGCAAAACCCCTTTAATACTTTAAGTGTCTCATTTCCTAATCTAATTCCCTCAGCATCACCCGACTTAATTCGACTACATTCAATTATCCTCGTTTTGCTTTTGTTGATGTTCATTTTATATCTTCCTTTCAAGACACTGTCCAATCCGTTCAACTGCACTTCCAAGTCCTTTGCTCTCTCTCACAGAATCACAATGTCATCGGCGAACCTCAAAGTTTTTATTTCTTCTCCATGGATTTTAATACCTACTCCGAATTTTTCTTTTGTTTCCTTTAGTGCTTGCTCAATATACAGATTGAATAACATCGGGGAGAGGCTACAACCCTGTCTCACTCCCTTCCCAACTGCTCCTTCCCTTTCATGTCCCCCGACTCTTATAACTGCCATCTGGTTTCTGTGCAAATTGTAAATAGCCTTTCGCTCCCTGTATTTTACCCCTGCCACCTTCAGAATTTCAAAGAGAGTATTCCAGTCATCATTGTCAAAAGCTTTCTCTAAGTCTACAAATGCTACAAACGTAGCTTTGCTTTTTCTTAATCTATTTTCTAAGATAAGTCGTAGGGTCAGTATTGCCTCACGTGTTCCAACATTTCTATGGAATCCAAACTGATCTTCCCCGAGGTCGGCTTCTTCCAGTTTTTCCATTCGTCTGTAAAGAATTCGTGTTAGTGTTTTGCAACTGTCACTTATTAAATTGATAGTTCGGTAATTTTCACATCTGTCAACACCTGCGTTCTTTGGGATTGGAATTATTATAATCTTCTTGAGGTCTGAGGGTATTTCAACTGTCTCATACATCTTACTCACCAGATAGTGGAGTTTTGTCAGGACTGGTTCTCCCAAGGCTGTCAGTAGTTCTAATGGAATGTTGTCTACTCCTGGGACCTTCTTTCGACCTAGGTCTTTCAGTTGTCCATCAAACTCTTCACGCAGTATCGTCTCTCCCATTTCATTTCCATCTACATCCTCTTCCATTTCCATAATTTTGTCCTCAACTACACCGCCCTTATAAAGACCCTCTATATACTCCTTCCACCTTTCAGCTTTCCCTTCTTTACTTAGAACTGCGTTTCCCTCTAAGCTCTTGATAGTCATACAAGTGGTTCTCTTATCTCCAAAGGTCTCTTTAATTTTCCTGTAGGCAGTGTCTATCTTACGCCTAGTGAGGTATGACTCTACATCCTTACATTTGTCTTCTAGTAATCCCTGCTTTGCCATTTTTCACTTTCCGGTGATCTCATTTTTGAGACGTTTGTATTCCTTTTTGCCTGCTTCATTTACTGCATTTTTATATTTTCTTCTTTCATCAATTAAATTTAGTACTTATTCTGTCACCCAAGGATTTCTACTAGCCGTTGTCTTTTTACCTACTCGATTCTCTGTTGCCTTCACTACTTCATCCCTCAAAGCTACCCATTCTTCTTCTACTGTATTTCTTTCCCCCGTTCTTGTCAATTGTTCTCTTATGCTCTCCCTGACACTCTGTACAGCCTCTGGTTTAGCCAGTTTATCCAGATCCCATCTCCTTAAATTCCACCTTTTTGCTGTTTCTTCAGTTTTAATCTACAGTTCATAACCAATAGATTGTGGTCCGAGTCCACATATGCCCCTGGAAATGTCTCACAATTTAAAACCTGGCACCTAAATCTCTGTCTTACCATATTATAATCTATCGGAAACCTAAAAGTATCTCCAGGCTTCTTCCATGTATACAACCTTCTTTTATGATCATTCCTCGAGGTAGTTCTTAACAAATTCCTCATACTTTCTTTCTTCTTAGAAAAGCGAGTTCTCACCAATACAATATTTCGCAGTACCTAATCTTGACAAACAAACTGTGCAGTAACAGATATGTAACAGATTTTCCGATACGTTTCGCTCCATATCCGTATCCATTCCACGTCCATTCACGCGTATGACCTGAATAATGCTGTACATCGTACTCGCTTGTATTTCATCGGCTTTTCTTTCAGTGTTTCGCGCTACTGTTATAGGATGAGGCAAAATGTTGGAAACGTCAATAAGTGCAATACTGAGCTTGCATTTACTAGTTCCTGATAAGAGTTTTTGCAGTTGATTTACGGACATACACATTCCATACAAACATATAATACCCCGTAGCCTGAAACCGAACGAGGTGGCGCAGTGGTTAGCACACTGGATTAACATTCGTGAGGGCGACGGTTCAAACCCACGTCCGGCCATCGTGATTTACATTTTACGTGATTTTCCTAGACCGCTTTAGGCAAATGTCAGTATGTTTCCTAATCCGATGGGGCCAATGACCTCTCTTTTTGGTCCACTACCACAAATTAACCAACAGTTGTAGACTGCAACGTGCATTGCTTCCATAACGATATGACTGACACTGATTTATGCGACTACGAAGTGCATGTGACTCACGGCTTGGCAACAGCGCATTGGCCACCCGCCATACCCCTGACCAGACCTATGGGTGTGGAGAGAGCGTGAAGAAAACTGGTAACGTGAATTCCACACAGACAAGCTTGAAGCAAGATACGGAAATTACCTCTAACAGCTTGTTTAGAATGTTGCACTATGTAGTGAGACAGTACGACAAAATCATGGAACTGCTTTCGGAGATAGGCGTCTGTGAAAAATTAGTCTCTGAAAAACTTACAGGTTTCGACAACAACAATGCACACAATTATAATTCGTAGAATCTGGAGTAATCATTTTAAATCGTGATAGAGTTAACCAGTAGAAAAATTAATTTGATAACAAATTGAACCATACATACATCATATATGAACAAACGAAAAATGCAGCTACAATTCATAATACGTCCAGTAACCCGCAGTGTCGATAACTGCTTGGTATCTCCGAGGCATTCTTGGATCCAAGTTGTCCGCGTATTCACGTGGAAGAGAGCTTCAAATTCGTCGAATTTGCGTTGACAGCTGCTTCAAAGCGAGTTTTTCTTGCGCATGATACAATGTTAAGAATAGGTTTCTGGAAAAAAAACTTATATATTTATTTCCACCTTACCGATTGAGTCACGTTCTTCAAAGACGTCCATGTTCTTTATCAATTTACAGCTGGTTACCCATTTTTGTGCAATTGATGTTGATTTCCCCGTACATTTAGACACCGCGGTATAGCTAGTTTTCGGACCTTTGGGGTGGTTTCAGAGGAACACAGCTTCAAGACGCGATGAGTGTGCTGCACTCATGTCTCTTTTTGTGTGTGAAATCTTATGAGACTTAACTGCTAAGGTCATCAGTCCCTAAGCTTACACACTACTTAACCTAAATTATCCTAAGGACAAACACACACACCCATGCCCGAGGGAGGACAGTCCATGACTGCAGCGCCTTACATGTCAGGAATTCAAAGCAAACTAATGCTTTACAGACATAGCGTTAAGGACATAGACTTCCTTATTGAGCTACGAACGAACTAAGGCGTTATGTTTTACCATCTGTGTATAATGCCGACCACGCTCCTACTTAACAGACGGTAAGTTATACTTGAAAAGCAACATCCGTCTTTTGTCCTACCTACTTCACTTCTTAATTCTCCTTCACCTCTCCTCCTGCTAGCCACGATCTGATACGACATAAGAACCAATGTTAGTTTATGTGACAATAATCAATAATTTTTGTTCCAACATCGTATCATATTCTTTAATTTTTTTCCGACTAACACCCTTGGTATGTTATTGACGGGTTTTGCAGTGCAAGTACGAGTGATCTGACGGTATGAAGGCGAATAACGGACTAGGTCTGTATTTGTGTAGTCACCATTTATAGCTATCTCTCTGGGATCACTACGAATTGTTGTAATTATTCAGGAGCTGCTCGCTGATTAATTTTACGAAGTCTGATTTACTAGTGCGAACAATATTGGAGCACTTAAGGTATTCGAAGCTTACAAGGTCGTGAGAACGACAAACCAAACAAGTTATTCCAAAAACATACATTATTTAATCGAAATTATTTTCGATTTATCGTCAATTTAACTCTCCAGTACAGTTAAAGTTGTTGTTGTCTTCAGTCCTGAGACTGGTTTGATGCAGCTCTCCATGCTACACTATCCTGTGCAAGCTGCTTCATCTCCCAGTACCTGCTGCAACCTACACCCTTAATCTGTTTAGTCTATTAATCTCTTGGTCTCCCTCTACGCTTTTTACCCTCCACCTTGCCCTCCAATACTAAATTGGTGATACCTTGATGCCTCAGAACATGTCCCACCAACCGATCCCTTCTTCTGGTCAAGTTGTGCCACAAACTTCTCTTCTCCCCAATCCTATTAAATACCTCATCATTAGTTATGTGATCTACCCATCTATTCTTCAGCACTCTTCTGTAGCACCACATTTCGAAGCTTCTATTCTCTTCTTGTCCAAACTATTAATCGTCCATGTTTCACTTCCATACATGGCTACACTACATACAAATACTTTCAGAAACGGCTTCCTGACACTTAAATCAGTACTCAATGTTAACAAATTTCAGAAACGCTTTCCTTGCCATTGCCAGTCTACATTTTATATCCTCTCTACTTCGACCATCATCAGTTATTTTGCTCCCCAAATAGCAAAACCCCTTTAATACTTTAAGTGTCTCATTTCCTAATCTAATTCCCCCAGCATCACCCGACTTAATTCGACTACATTCAATTATCCTCGTTTTGCTTTTGTTGATGTTCATCTTATATCTTCCTTTCAAGACACTGTCCAATCCGTTCAACTGCTCTTCCAAGTCCTTTGCTGTCTCTGGTAGAATTACAATGTCATCGGCGAACCTCAAAGTTTTTATTTCTTCTCTACGGATTTTAATACCTACTCCGAATTTTTCTTTTGTTTCCTTTAGTGCTTGCTCAATATACAGATTGAATAACATCGGGGAGAGGCTACAACCCTGTCTCACTCCTTTCCCAACCACTGCTTCCCTTTCATGCCCCTCGGCTCTTATGACTGCCATCTGGTTTCTGTACAAATTGTAAATAGCCTTTCGCTCCCTATATTTTACCCCTGCCACCTTCAGAATTTGAAAGAGAGTATTCCAGTCATCATTGTCAAAAGCTTTCTCTAAGTCTACAAATGCTAGAAACGTAGGTTTGCCTTTCCTTAATCTTTCTTCTAAGATAAGTCGTAAGGTCAGTATTGCCTCACGTGTTCCAGTATTTCTACGGAATCCAAACTGATCTTCCCCGACGTCGGCTTCTACTAGTTTTTCCATTCGTCTGTAAAGAATTCGTGTTAGTATTTTGCGAGCTGTGGCTTATTAAACTGATTGTTCGGTAATTTTCGCATCTGTCAACACCTGCTTTCTTTGGGTATCAAGAAAAATTTGTGAGTGGATCGACGATTTCCTGTTAAGGAGGACACAGTGTGTTTTGGAAGGGCAGTCATCGTCAGATGTACGTTTGCCCATGGAAGCATGTTGAGACCCTTGCTGTTTATGTTGTGTGCTAATGACGTAGCTGACAATATTGACAGTAACCTCAGACTTTTAGCAAATTATGAAGTTATCTATAGTAAGGTACTCTCTCAAACAAGCCACATAAAAAGTCAGTCAGATCTTGATAAGATTTGAAAGGGGTGCAAAGATTTCCCACTTGGTTTAAATGTTCATGAATGTAAAATAGTGCACTTCAAAAAACGAGAAAAGAACATGATATTCTATGACTATAATATTGTTGAGTCACAGTTGGAATCGCTCAGTGCCTACAAATACCTGGGTCTAACACCTTGTAGGGATATGACATTAAATGATCACATAGCTCACTGGTAGGTAAAGCAAATGATAGACTTCGGAATATTGGCACAATATTAGGGAAACGCAAATAATTTGCTCTGACTAGGTCGTTCGCTCGTTCATGAGCATTATAATGTTTGCCTCATTTGACTCAAAGCTGAATGTACTGTCCTCTGTTATAATAACATTGTACTTACATTACTATTGCGAAAAGCGTGTCTCAGTGCACACATTTACGTAAAGACAAAACTAATTGGCGTTCACTCTGCAGGAAATTAAATCAAAACTGTTACTTAGAAACCTCTACCAAAATCAAAACACTGCTATAAAACATCTGAAACACTAAAAGAAGGTGGCAATACTATGAAACACACACTGTTCACTGGCTCATGAAAAATCTGTATTATTAAAAAAGAAAACGCTTAGAATTTGTGCAATGGAAACGTGAGATGAGAAACAAAAGCAGCAACAAAATATGGAAAGAATTTCATCTGAAAAAATTACAGCATAATCAGCACCAACAGCATAGCATGAAGAAATAGCGACAGCTAAAATATAGTAAAATAAAACTAGGATTGGGATGATTTTCTCTTTAAAAAATTCTTACTTCAAATGAAAATACTAGTCTGTTCATTATAATTAATTATAATGACAATGCTGTATTTTAAACTCTTACACTGAAGAGCCAAAGAAACTGTACACCTACTAATATTCTGTAGGGTCCCCGCGAGCACGACGTGGCATGACCTCGACGAATGTCTGATGAAATGCTGGAGGTAAGTGACACTATGAACTCCGTAAGCCCTTAAGAGTACGGGGGGTTGGAGATCTCTTCTGAACAGCACGTTGCAGGGCATCCCAGATATGCTCAATAATGGTCATGTCTGGAGAGTTTGGAGGCCAGCGGAAGTGTTTAAACTCAGAAGCGTGTTTCTGGAGCCGCTCTGTGTAGCACTTCTGGACGTGTGAGGTGTTTGTTCATTGTCCTGATGGAATTGCCCAAGTCCGTCGGAATTCACAATGCACGTGAATGGATACATGTGATCAGACAGGATACCTACGTACGTGTCACCTGTCGGAGTCCTATCTAGATATATCAGTGGTCCCTGTCACTCCAGCTGCACCCGTGCACACCATTATAGAGCCTCCACCAGCGTGATCAGTACCCTCCTGCCATGGAGGGTCCATGGATTCATGAGATTATCTCCACTCCATACCCGTACACGTCCATCCGCTCGATACAATTTGAAACGAGACACGTCCGACCAGGCAACATGTTTCCATGATGAACAGTTCAACGTCGGTGTTGACCGGCCCGGGCGAGGCGTAAAGCTTTGTGTCGCGGAGTCACCAAGGGTACACGAATGGACCTTCGGCTTCGAAAGCCCATATCGACGATGTTTCGTTGAATGGTTCGCAAGCTGACTCTTGTTGATGCCCCAGCACTGAAATCTGCGGCAGTTTGCAGAAGGGTTACACTTGTGTCACGTTGAATGATTCTCTTCAGTCGTTGTCGGTCCCGTTGTTGGAGGATCTTTTTCCGGCCGCAGCGATGTCGTAGATTTGATTTTTTACCGGATTCCTGATACTATACACGGGTGATATGGTTGTACGGGAAAATCCCCAGTTCGTCGCTACCTCATAAATAGTGTGGCCCATCGTTCGTGCGCCGTCAGTAACACGGCGTTCAAACTCACTTAAATCTTGACAACCTGGCATTGTATCAGCCGTAATCGATGTAACAACTGCACCAGACACTTGTTGTCTTACACAGGCGTTGCCGACCGCAGCACCGTATTCTGCCTGTTTACATATCTGTGTTTGAATACGCATGCCTATACTAGTTTCTTTGGCGCTTCAGTGTAGTTCACAAGAACATAAAACTCACAAAAAAGCAGAAACTTCAGTTTCTTTGCGATAGGCTTACAAGTCAATGCTTTTACGATTATGCAATTTTAATCGAATTGAACTGAAATGACCTAAACAGAGGTGGGGGCATAGACTGTTCGGTTACAAGAATCGTTACCATTATCGGTACGTGCCAGCAATAATTATTACGCTAAAAAGATATCCATTATCCAAATACCTTCTCTCTGTTCCATAAATGCTGCATCTGTAAGTCCTTCCACCAGATTAATAATCCCTAACAATTTTCTTCAGCAGAATTCCCCTCCAGTATGCACTACGCTTAAAGTTCTTAAACTGCAGTCCACAACTGTGCCAAAGATACACAAGTTGAGGGACACTACTGCCACTACCACTGGTCGACTAGTCCACAGACGTCAGACTCGACTAGTTCGCTCTCGTAACATGAAATTTCCACTCATTCTGAAAATATCTGCAAGTAGATGTGAGATCCACCTATATATGCGCATATTTCACAAATCAGGAGATTGAATACAAATCGCTCGTGTGACCCATTTTAGAATATTGTTCACTTCTGTGGGGCCTGTACCAAATACCATTAGCGTTCCCTACAACCGACAGGGGATACTGAATATGCAGGTCCTAGGGTAGCACGAATGGTCACAGGTTTGTTAGGCCTGTGGGGGTATATCACAGAAAACTGAACTGGAAGACTTTTCAAGATAGACGCAAGCTGTCCTGAAAAAGCCTACTGACAAAGTTTCAAGAACCGGCTTTAAGTGATTACTCTAGGCACATACTACAACCACCTACATATCGCTCACATCGGGATCGGAAGGACAAGATTAGAGAAACTGCAAGACACACAGAGGCATCTGAAGGATCATTCTTCCCATGCTCCATACATGAGTGTAACGGGAGGAAACATTAATAACTGGGACAATGCGATATGTACTCCCCCACTCGCTTCACAGTTGTTTGCAGAGTATCGACATAGATGTTGATGTAAATGTAGACAGTATCCGAGGACGCCTGTGCAATGCGGGGTCGACCGCTGGGTGTCACGAGAGGTGGTGGAACAGCCATGCAAAAGGATGCGGGGAGTGTTGTGACGTCAGCAGATAGCACAGTGGGTCGGCCAGGAGAACTGAGCGACTTGGAATGTAGACCAGCCGCCGTATGTCGCCAGAGTGACAACTCCACGAGGGCCGTAATTGTCCAAGGCGACTCTTGATGATATGCCTGTCAACTGTAAAAGGCAAAGAACGACCACAGCTCAACTAGCACCACACAAACCTCGTGTACTCACCGACATAGGCCGTCTAGCAATGCGGAGGGTAATTGTAATGAAATCTGTGGAGGAAATCAGTGGTGATTTCCAAAGTGTTACCAGGAGTCCAGCTGGCACAACGACAGTTCTATGTGATATCGTTCACAGGCTTCGTTACACAGTTCACATACACATGTTGCGGTTGGGTCGTGATAAGTTTTGTTTTTGCAGATTAGATCACGAAAACCGTGAATAGAAAGTCTAGTTACAACATGTCGCTGGTCGAAGTTTGGTGCTGTCCATGAGCGGTTTGTCACTGCATCGGTGCCATAAAACTCCGGCTATATTTTTTCTCGTTTGTCCTCCATGATCTTCAGTTGCTTTCTGGAAGCCCTGGTGTGTGGCATCATATATCGAAGTCTGATGTCTTCAATTAGGAATGTATCTCTTGCTAGCAGGTACACTAGTCTAGATCTTGTTGTCTTTGAGAGACCTAGTGCTCTTTTTAGATAGGTCGATTTTATCTTCTTTAGTGTTTCTCGATTTTTTTTTTGTCAGGAGGTCCCATATAACCTCCATCCCATAGGCCAGGATTGGCAAGATTTTTGTGTTGAATAATTTCATGGCTGTTTCTAGACTGAGTAGGTGGATGTTTTTGACGTCCTGTATTGCTATTATTGCTTGGGCTGCACGTTCTGCTGTATGTTTTGTGAAGCATTTGGCTGTTGGTTGCAATGCCACTCCTAGGTATTTAAAGTCTGATGAGATTTTTATTTTTGGGCTCTGATACTGATTTTCACATTCTTGGGTATTTTGCCTCCTTTTCTCAAAATTACCATTTCTGTCTTTGTTATATTTATGTGTAGTTTGTGTTCACTGCACCATCTTGTCTATTTTCTCAATTATTCTCTGCAGCTTCTGTATATCTGTTGAACCTAGGGCTATGTTGTCAGCGTATGCATACACATACACATCTTCTTCATTTTCTCCAATTCGGAGTACTTCTTCAGTGGTAAGAATGTACAGGAAAGGGCTCATTGGGTCACCCTGTAAGACTCCGTTCGATTACAAAATGGGGTTCGAAAAAGAGACGTTGTCTGATATTGTAATTAAGTTGTATTCGAGGATTGACTTGATTATTCTTGCCCATACGCTATCTTCTCCCATTGTGTTTCCAGTTTTCGGACTGTGAGCTCTCTTTCCAATAGGTCAAAGGCTTTGGTAAAGTCTATGAACACTGTGTAGAACATTTGTTTCTTTTGTAGCGTATAGTCGATGTTGTTTAGAAGAAGCCTGACTGCCGTAAGTGTTGATCTTCCAGATCTGAAACCTATTTGTCGTTCTGGGAGATGACTGTCCACAGAGGCTTGGATTTTTTGTGTTATTATCTTTGAAAACATCTTGAATTGAGTATTTTCCAGGGCTGTGCCTCTGTACATGTTTGGTTCCATTGGGTCTCCTCTACCTTTGTAGAGAACTTTTATTGTCAAGTGTCTCCATTGTGTCGGAATTCTTCCAAGTTCCAGGCATTTGTTAAACAGTTTGGTCCATATGTGTTGGAGGGCCTCTTTTACATCTTTTATATGTTCATTATATATATTATCAAGTCCTGCTGCTTTCTTGTTCTTCAGTGCTTTTATTACTTCTTTCATGTCATCTTCATTTAGGGGTTCCCATATATTGTCTTTTTCCTTAGTTTGATGTTGTTTCTCTTTCTTTGGGGGTATTTTGAGTGCTCGTTTTTTCAGTATCTTATTAAAGTAGTCTTCCCATTCCTTCAGGTCTATATTTGGTATATGAGCCATTTTTCTTGGTCTTGCTGCTATGTATGGGTCTTCCTCTGCTTCATCTGGTTCTCTTTTTGCCTCTCTTTCTATGTATTCTTTTTTCTTCTCTTCTATTAGTTTTTTGTAGATTCTCCTCTCTTCTGCGTACAGTTTGTATGTTTCCTCGACATGCTGGTTTCGTAGTCTGTGGAGGCTTCTTAGAACAGTGTTCCTTTTGCTATATCATTCAGCATCGAACCATCTTTTGGCCATCCTTGTTTCGGGGATTGTTTGTATCACTGAATTTTGTAGGAGGTCTTTTATTTCGTCTGTTGCTTTTTCAAGGTCTCCTTCCTCTATGAAAGTTTCTATTTCTATTAATTGTTCTTGCTGGTTTGTTAATTTTTCTATATCAATTTTTCTTTGTGTGATTTGGTGTGTCTTTCTTTCTGGTGGTGATGTGACGATATTTATTTTTATCTTCATTGGAATGTGGTTTCGTATAGGTAATGGAGTCATGCCATATTGGTTGAATACTTCCTTTTATGTCTCCTCTTGTTAATGAGATATCAATGGTGCTCTTCCCATTGTGGCATATGTAGGTAGGTATCTGTCTATCGTTAAGCAGGGTGAAACCATCTTCTTCTAGGGTTTCAACGACTAGTTTTGTTTTATAGTTTTCTGTGTCTATTCTGCAGCTGAGATCGCCTGCAATAATAGTGGGTTAGCTGTCGCATTGTTTGATGAGTGTGACTATTTCGTCAATTATTTCTACAGCATTTGTGTGCGGTTTAAAATAGGCTGCAATTATATTTATGTTTGCTGCTTCTATTAGCATACTATTTTCTTGTTTTATGATCCTTTTGGTTGGCGTCATCAAGGGTTTAAGTAGGATAGATATTCCTCCCATGGGTCGTCCTCTTTCTCCCTTCTTTGCCATTAGGTGATAATTATAGAAGTCTTTTTTTTACCAGCTGTCTATCAGGAAGGTTTCTGTTAGAATTGCAAGACCTGAGTTTTGCAGAATGTCTGTTGGTGTTAGATTAAGATCACTTTTTACTCCCACTGTATTCCACAAGACTGCTTTTATTTCTTGCTCTTCTGGCTTTTTTCTTAGTTTAGTTGAGCTCTGCTCCCTCTTCCATTGATCGTCTTGGGAAACGAAATCGATGTACTTTTATGTTTTCTGGCCATAATTCTGGTTCTTGTGTGATTTGTAGCTTTTCAAACGGAATGCCTACTTTGAAAACTTTTTTGTCGCCCAGTGTGCGCAGTTCTTCACATTCTAGTTGTCCCAGTATTCCGTTCTTGTTAAGGTATTTCACTACCTTAGCAGTTGTGGTGGTTCTCTTTAAGTTACCGATGTATAGCCACGCTGTTGTTTCTGCTGCTTGAATTTCTTCGTCTTTTTTGATACCCATTATGGTTTTATAATTACTCTGGTTTCTTCTGTGCCAGCTCCTCCCTGCCACAGTACTCCAAGTCGGTACCTCTAGTTCATTAACCTGATTTTGGGTTTTATTATGTTGCTCATGTCCATTGATTTCGACTTGTAGCTCATTTTGTTGCTGGAGCAGAGGATTTCTGTAGATTGTCGTTCCCTCTGGTTTAACTTTGTTGTTGTATTTATATGTTGTTACCATCAATTTTGGTTTTCTCTGCGTCTAGGTGGCTTTCCTTTTCTAGAGTTTTATTTATTTGCTCTTGTGTTAATATTC
This sequence comes from Schistocerca gregaria, assembly GCF_023897955.1. Lineage (NCBI taxonomy): Eukaryota > Metazoa > Arthropoda > Insecta > Orthoptera > Acrididae > Schistocerca > Schistocerca gregaria. The sequence goes on along the minus strand of NC_064925.1, from coordinate 52,200,532 downwards.
CTAGTTGGTTTTTTAGGAAATCAATTATCTTCTCCACTTTATGCCTCAGTTCTCCCATTTCCATCTTATTTCCGTCTTTTTTTGCTTTTTCCAGAAAGCTACCCACACCAATGTCTCCGTTGAAGTTCTTCTCAGATCCTGTAGGTGTCTCTTCCGTCTGTCTCTGTCTGCTATTTGATGTTTCCTACATTTCGCCAATAGATGTCGCTAGGTGACTAGCAGTCCACTGTCCGCTAGGTGCTGTTTCCTGTGTTTCGCCAATAGATGTCACTACGTGCCCAGCAGGCCACTGTCCACTATGTGCTGTTTCCTGAGTTTCTCCAGTAGATGTCGCTAGTTGTCCACCAGTGCAGCTGTCTCCTCCCTCGCTCATCTCGTTGGATGTTCCTAACCCCTCTTGTAGGATTCCAGTTCTCCACCTTATTTGCTTTTGTTTCGTTTCTCAAAGATTCTAAGCATTTTCTTATTTCACTCACCGCCTCTAGTAAGTCATTCCTCATTTCCTTCTTCATATATCCTCCTTCTTTTGCCACTTTTCCGATCATCACAAGAGCGTTCTCAATACGATACACTGCACTGTCCGCCATCTTTATTCTGATCGAATTTATTAATTCCACGTAATACTTTGACTGATTGAAAAGGTGTATATTTTAGCATAGTCGATTGTAGTGATATTTGTTTAGCATACAAACTTTGAATCCCATCAGAGTCATCTTGAAACAATTCTTAATGTCAACCATTATTGATTCATAGACATCTGAATGTTCTAAACCTAGTAATACACGAATTTCATGAACTGAAGCAACAAATAAATTTGTATGATGTTTTGGTGTGTTATTGTCAATTTCTAAGTTTCACAACTCATCATCATCCATATGTATTTCTAATGAATCATTATTCAGATCTGCAAAGAATGCCTGACCTAACACATTTCCTTTTACATCTGGATCCATTGCACACTGATGACCATAAGTTCATTATTATATAACTGTATTTTATTTGAAATTAAAATATAAGTGCTATTGTTATTCAGATGAAACATAATATGAGTATATTTATGTCATAAATGATATGCTTTTTCTGTTATTTCTAATACTTTTCAGTTGCTACTTTGTAGAGCCATTTTATGTTCTTTTTATTCCACTTAGACCAAATTAATCTTTTACACCACATCCTTGGTTGGTCACAAATTTTAAAGTTTCTTCAGTTAAATCACCAGTGGTTTCAAGATTATATATGTATTAAAATAACACTAATTATTCTGTGAATGCATCATCACTAACGTGAGTGATTTTTGTATCATCATGAGTATTTATATAACCAAAATAATACAAAATTTTAGAGCTTTATTCTTTTCAGCACACATTGACATTACAAACAACAGTAGCAAATGTATCTACATTTATATACACTTAAAGGACCATAAGGTTAATGTAAAGACAAGGATCAACAATATTTATTATAGGACCTGAATCTGCATCTGGGCTATAAATAATTTTTATTAATGAAAATAAAAAAATCTAATGAAAAAGTTTTATAATAAATGAAGCCAATCATAGACCTGGCGCAGCCTTAATGTTGATTAAGTAGCAGCTTTGTCAACAGCAAAGTGATATACAATAATTAGCATGTTTTAATTATTATTGAAGAAAACAATAATGTTTGGTTTTATGGAAGTAAGGGTACTGATATTTTAAGATATGAATGTCATAGGAAAGAAATTAAAGACCATATCGATCAAAGTATTGCAACATATATGGAAATTTTGGTACTCCCATTTCTGCACTATGTAAAAATGTACAAAATCCAACAAAATTTATTAATGAACCAGATCTATATTAATTAACTATGAAATCCATAATGACTTTTGCAGATAATTTCCAAGATGGAGCTTATGAAGAAGCTTTACCATCAAGTCGAAAACATGGAGACTATAAAGTGAAAGATCAAATAACACACTTAGAAAATTCGAATAAAATTGAAGATGATCATTTAGATCATTTAATTGAAACAGCTGATAATGCTTTTGATTTAGTACAAGAAAGAAACAGAGGAATAATTACTTTATCACCTCATGCAGTGGCAGCTGCAGCAGTCTTTAGGCTGCGTCGTATTCCTCAAATAGTTAATTAAAATTTAACACCAATATTCATTTTTTTAAATTATTTGATGAAAACTGTAAATATAATTACTACATCATTAGATGGTAATGAAAAAATTCATAAAAAGAGTTATACAAAATCGAAGAGAGGCATCCTAATTATTGAGAAACATAAACACATAATTACAATCCTAGCTCATCAAGTTTATACCAAAGAATGAAAGAAACTTTAAAAATTATTTGTCAGCTTAATTATTTTAATATTTTGAGTTAATATCTGCAAGAACAATGGACTAATTATGTAATAAATTTAGTCACATCGTAAAAAATGTTTAAGGTGGTGCTTCACCAAAACTGACTTATATTTTTAACAACTTTTCTACTGAATGGACAGTTAATTTCTTCCTTTAAACATTCATAAACACATTCTTTACTAAAAAGCATAACTACAGTTTGTTTTCACAAATTGATGGAGCCTACAGAACACATTCAATACATTTGGGACAATGTATTACTTCGCAATGTTTCGTTACTTATTATATAAAGGATTCAGATAAATTTTGACAACTTATGATTTATTTCGTTTTTACTTTATCTTTACATGCTCTAATAAAATCTTCAGATAGTTTTTGGTCACTTGATATTCCATACCAAATTACTTTATCTTGCACGGCACAGCGGACACACCAGGAACCGCGGTGTTGGCCGTCGAATGGCGCTAGCTGCACAGCATTTGTGCACCGCCGCCGTCAGTGTCAGCCAGTTTGCCATGGCATACGGAGCTCCATCGCAGTCTTTAACACTGGTAGCATGCCGCGACAGCGTGGACGTGAACCGTATGTGCAGTTGACGGACTTTGAGCGAGGGCATATAGTGGGCATGCGGGAGGCCGGGTGGACGTACCGCCGAATTGCTCAACACGTGGGGCGTGAGGTCTCCACAGTACATCGATGTTGTCGCCAGTGGTCGGCGGAAGGTGCATGTGCCCGTCGACCTGGAACCAGACTGCAGCGCCGCACAGATGCACGCCAAGACCGTAGGATCCTACGCAGTGCCGCAGGGGACCACACCGCCACTTCCCAGCAAATTAGGGACACTGTTGCTCCTGGGGTATCGGCGAGGACCATTCGCAAACCGTCTCCATGAAGCTGGGCTACGGTCCCGCACACCGTTAGGCCGTCTTCCGCTCACGCCCCAACATCGTGCAGCCCGCCTCCAGTGGTGTCGCGACAGGCGTGAATGGAGGGACGAATGGAGACGTAGACTGGAAAGGGAACTTGCTGTTCCAACAGGACAATGCACATCCGCATGTATCCCGTGCCACCCAACGTGCTCTAGAAGGTGTAAGTGAACTACGCTGGCCAGCAAGATCTCCGGATCTGTCCCCCATTGAGCATGTTTGGGACTGGATGAAGCGTCGTCACACGCGGTCTGCACGTCCAGCACGAACGCTGGTCCAACTGAGGCGCCAGGTGGAAATGGCATGGCAAGCCGTTCCACAGGACTACATCCAGCATCTCTACGATCGTCTCCATGGGAGAATAGCACCCTGCATTGCTGCGAAAGGTGGATATACACTGTACTAGTGCCGACATTGTGCATGCTCTGTTGCCTGTGTCTATGTGCCTGTGGTTCTGTCAGTGTGATCATGTGATGTATCTGACCCTAGGAATGTGTCAATAAGGTTTCCCCTTCCTGGGACAATGAATTCACGGTGTTCTTATTTCAATTTCCAGGAGTGTAATATGAATATTATAAAGCTTATTGACAAGTATAAACAAAAAATTGGGTATATTAATGTAGCTACCTCAAAAACATTTCTTTATCAATAAGTTTCATGAGGAAAAACAGACAATTTCTCAATTTCAAACTCTAAATTTAATTAAATGTAAATAAATCGAAAAACTAATCCATCGATTACTTTATGATTTTAGAGATTAGGAGAATGAAGAAATTTTTACTTCACATTACACACCTTTACTTCAGATTGTTAAATTAACGATTAAAAATATAAATGAGCCCTTTGTATATATTAACAACCTAGCTATATATCACTTAATAAAAATATATATGATGGTTGTAATTAAACCTAACACTCACTGAGAAAATAAAGTTTTAGATGATTGTATAACTAAAAGTAATTAAAGACAATCTAGAAATCAATTATTAAATAGAATGAAAATAGATTATGTTAGTAATACAAAAATTTGGAATTGTTTAAATGAATAACAACAGAAAATTAATAATACAAAGTGAAATTAAAAATATAAATAAATATTAATTATTTATCATACAAGTATATTTTCAGTTACTTTTCATTATTAAATTTTATATATATCATTCACAACGATTTTTATATGCACCTAATAAGCCAAAATCAGTAAATCCTTCATTTGATTCAATCAAGTCATGTTTCAAATTCTCAAAAAATTCTGTCATTAAATCTTGTTTGTTAAACTTTGTTTTAATATCGAAATATACTCTATCTGCTTTAGTAAAACAATTTGCAGAAAAATATTATAATTAGTATCAAACTGATTTAAATTATCAATAATGCTCTTCATTTATATATAAAATTTTTATTAATATTCTATAAAATGACAGTAATTTGCGACAGTTAAAATAGTCTGGTAACTGTATCTTTATGTACCCAGCGCTTGTAGGACTTACCAGATCCCAGCAACATATCATATACTTTATCTTCTTACTTTTTCAAAACTTTTTTAAATTTCTACTCAGCATTAGATACAATAGCAGTCGATTTATAACTCCATTCTTTAACGTCTGTCAGTTTCCTTTTTATAGTTGGACGTTTTGTGCTGTCATTTTTATGAACTAGTTTTGAAACCATTTAAGTCCATTTATAATAACCTTGAAGAGCAAATTACTTTCATATCTTTTCTTTAATTGTTCTTTTAAATCTTTCAACAACATATGCCTTTAATTCGATAAAACTTGAATGAAGATAATATTATATATTTTCATCAGTTCTTTAAAGTCTTCATTATAGAGGTATTTACTGTTATCTGCCTGTAAACTTCTCAGTATTCCCAATGTCAATATTTTTTCTAAAGCATCAGTTACATTTTTACTTGTTCTATCCTTAACTGGAGTAGCCTAAGCAAATTTTGAAGGAACACCAGTACTGATAATAAATACTTATAACCTTGCTTTCTTTTTGAAGTTCCTTATAAATTACCATAATCCCTTTGGACTAAAACATCTTGCCATAGATCGTCTGTACCAAGAGAGACAACATAGCTTATTTTTCTCATTGGCATATGTAAGCCATTAATAATTTCCTACATACTACCTACAAAATTTTTTGAAATGGATTTACTCTTTTTATTTTTACAAATTGTACACAGACCTTCAATTCTCTGTCTTCCATTTTTAATTGTTACTCTCTGAGGATTATGTGTTTCAGTAAGTTTTTTACATTTCAAAGTATAATATGGTTTTCCATATATATATAGACAAAATTTAATAAGGTTTAAATTATTGTTTCATTGTTACATCATCTTTTGATACTAAAATAAGTTTACCAAATGTGAGTAATTCTCCTGAAAGAAATACAGTTTAACTGGCTGATTTAGAGTTATAAGCATTTTATCTTTTTCTATCCAGTAATGGATTATTGAACTGAGTTGAATATAAAATTTCCAATTCATCAACATTATGTCAAGTTTCGTCTATTTTAAAATCAGAAGCTGACAGATCACCATCTATATTGGCCCCAAATAAAATAGTTTTCAGGGATTTTTACGTTGTATTCAAACATATATTTCATTATATCATCACCCATAACAAAATGAAATATCAGAGATTGTTTGCCAGACTTTCTTTTCTGAAGGTTAGGTACAGTGTTAAATCTGCCTTTGAGAATTAATCTGACAAATATTTCTCTACTTACTTTTCTGTAAAGTTAATAGTTAAATCAGACTGGTTGGGTGCAGACTAAAGTCTGTTTCAGCTAATGCTAACTTTGTTTGAAAATATTGTTTTGTAACTGAATCGTAACTTGTTATAGGATTTCTAAAAACCATAACCTTCCTTTAGTTAGTTTAAAGGTGTTACATAATTCCTGACGATATAGTTTTGATTACAATTACTGTTTTGAGATCAATTTTTGCTTCTAATTCATTTTTTTATGTTTTCTAAGTTTATTTTGCTAATATTCGTAATACCTTTATGCTAGTGTAGTTCATTTTCAAAAATTTCCATTTATTAAATTTGTGATATCATTAAAGTTACAATTATATGACAATAGTTTCAAAACAAATTAACATTCATGACCACAAATAAATTTCTTTATATTCGGTATTTTTGGAGTTATATTGTTAGTAATTTTCACCCAAATAAATTACTCATTCTTTTGGCACATTATTACTACATGAATCATAAACAAATTTCATATTTACCAATTTATAATAACAAATACAGTGAATATAACACAAAATCAGATGTCTCTAAATTTACTATTCCACATCAAAGATGTTTTAGTTTATTGAGTATACATCACTCATGAATCCTCCTCTAAACCTTTGGTTTTTTAATTCCTTAGGAAGTATTTATATATTAATATTACTGAATGGATTTGGATACAAATAGATTATTTTTTGCTAATTGTTATACTTTTTTCATTGCAGTGCCAATTTTTTGTCCATCACCAAATTATATATTTTTTCTTCTAATTCTTTATCAGCTTTCTTTTTTTTATTACCGCAATTGAAATGGCTGCAGAACAACCAGCATGTCAATCACTAGTTGCTACATATTGTAACATAGCCAGTAGTAATTGTAAAAATTCACCTTCGTGTTCTGTTAGTCCAAAACCTTCTTTCTTTTTTGTTAGATATTCATTCAACATTTTTACATTGAGAATACCTAATGTAGTAAGCAAATTTCCAGCAGTTTTCTTATCTATCTTTATTTTTTGAGTTTCAATTAAAAATTATCGATACTCTTTAAATGTTCATTATTTTATTTAATTTTAATTGATTTTGAAATTGTTTTTCCATTAGGTAGCTAAGTATAATCAATGCTGAAGTTACTAATTTATATAAATAAAATATTATTAATATTTTTACAAACGTCACTTATTTTCATCAAGTTCAATACCCATACCTGTATTTCGTTTTCCATACATTATTCCTCTTACTTCAGTTGCCACTAACTTTTCTCTTTATGAAGTGTCAGAAGTGTGCATTCTTTCTTTTGCAAACAATTTAATTTCTTTATCTGCTTCATGACTTTTTTCCAAATCTGTATTACCTCTGTAGGTAATATCATGTTTTTTACAAGGTTCATCTAATGGCTTCATGCCTCTATCAGAACATGTTCATTGTTCTTGTAGCTTAGTAAAAGGTCCCCAGTCTGAATATCCTGGTAGATACATCACATGCATTGGTAAATTGTTTAAAGCTCAGTTCATGAATCCTTTTCCATCTTTTTCACTTTTCCACAATCTAATGAAGTATGGAATACCTTTTGGATTATTGGAGATGAAATCACTTATTCCTGAGTTAGCATTTGAGTTATTCCAACTTTTTCATTATGATAAATTCTTTCCCAGATCATTCTTCAGCATGAATTACTAATAATCTGTTAATTAACTGATGGACATCATGCATCCAAACTTAATTGACTGGTTTCAGTGAATATTCCTGTAGTAGACCTTGAACTGTATTTTCACCTGAACTTGAATCTATATCACCTTCTCTTCTTAAGTTTTGGAAGTAATCCTCAACAATTTGCTCCATCAGAAATTTAATTGTACTTGATTTTATTTGGATTATTATCATAATAAAGTGCCCCTGATTTGTACAAAATATCTGCATAGTTACATAAATCAACATGGTCAAATTTTTCGCCCATATTCACCATAGTAACATGTTTTTCACTTAAAAGCCTTATTAATCGAAATAATAGTTATTTTATGATAACAGAATTTAACTGGTAAACTACCAACATACTTAAAATCCAAAACATGTATCTTCATATTTGTTGATATAGTTTAACATTCCTTCACTTGTGTTTATTTTTTTACAATAATTATTCCTTATTTATTTCAGTATCTATCAGAACATGATCATTTAAACCTTTGATTCCTTTGTTTACTTGTTCTATTGCATCAATAAAAGGGTAAACGTCTTTTTATATTTTTCATTTCTGTTCTTGTGTGTTTTTTACATTTTTTAACTCTTCTTTTAATCTTTCATTTACTTTTAGATTTTTTCTGGCTTCTTTAGCAGAACTCTGTACTTTAAAATTTTTTTAATATAGGTGAAAATAAAAACAAATTACTTTCAAGCACTTAGTTTCTAAATCTGCGTTCATTTACTTTTCTAGTCATGTCTGTCATAAAAAATCCTGCCTGATCTTTCCAGAGTTTACTGCATATATCCATAAAATCGTCAAATGTGTTTAAATCGCCACTGACAAACTTACAATAAATATGATTTAAATTTATGTCATCTTGTCTGATGTTATTTAAAGAATTAAAATTGTCCCTAGCTTGTTAGGTATTTTTGAATAACTTAGAGCCAAGTTGAAACAATGTATGATTTAGTAAAAATCCTTTAACTATATGTAGATTTTCAAGAATAGAGTCATCAAAAACTACAACTAAACTGTTTTGACATTGATCTAATGGAATGATTTCATCATTATTTTCAATAAAAGTAGCAATAGTTTCATTACACTTTTCTTAAGATTTTTCACAATTTTATAACTTCCTACTATTTTGGTTGATTCAAGCTTTTAGAATACAATACAAATGATTAATTATATTCCAGTTTAACCATCTGGGTGCTAGAACATAATTTTCAATCATTAATGCCATTTTTCTATGACTTCACATCGAGTAGAATTTACCATCTTTATATTTTGACTTGTGCTCAGGTATTCTTATTTTCGGTTCCCAATCAGGTTTCATTTAATTCAATAAAATTTTATTAATATAAATAAGTCATCCATTTCTGTTGAGTGATAAATAATCTGTTCTCAAAAGAAGATTTACTGTACCCATATGAGACAGCTATAGTAATTTTCGGTTTTTATTCAACTTTTTTAACTCAAGATATTGTATCAACAAGTAATAAATTGTATTGTGATGGAGAAACTATCGAAATTCCTGTCAGTCAGTATAGTTCAAAAACTTAGAAAAATTCATTCATTCAAAAATGCCTGATGAAAACATTAAAGCAAAAGAAATTTTAAACAGATAACTGTTGAGAATGAGGTAAATTCTATATGTATATAAATGATAGTATTGGAAGCACCCTTCAATTTAGTGCAAACTTTGAAGCCAACAAAAAGACAGTTATAAATTATCTTCCTAAAATTATTATGTTCGAATTAATTAATAAAGATTAATTAATATAATTTTCTTAGGACCAGGGACACACATAACATCACTCCATTCGCGATGACTAGGCATTTCTTTAATCTTTTCTAACAGGCTTTGCATTAATAGAGACACTTGCATTAAAAACAATTTTTGTAGGAATTTTTTCACTATTGCATGTATAGATGCTTGCACTAAAAATGTAGACAATTCCTGTTGTACATTTACAACCAGCACATTTAGTTGGTCATGCCATTCAGGTAACTCTGTACTTAATATAACCTTGATTCGACTCCATTCCGATTTTGAAGATTTACCAGAATTCAGATGTAGTGGTTGCGACGTTTTCAGCTATGGCTCGCTTTGGATCTGAATTTAGTTGCCGTTTACTTGTGAATCCATATGTGAGTGCCATTGTGAATCATTACAAATCAGTTTTTCTATGTTACTAGATCTTGTCCAGATCTTTAGATAAGTTTTAAATTGCACAGTCATGCCATCCGTCATTGGCTTAAAGCTTTGTTCAATAACGTTTTGAAACTCGCGAGTTTTTAACTTCTGCATAAGCAAACTGGTTCTGTTTTACGTTAAGCTCTACATTATTGTCTTTCTGTTTAGCCATTTTAGAAATCTTGCCTAATTTCACAATATCGTTAATGTAAATTAAAAATTATCCTTCCAAAATTTTGAGTAACTCTGAGCTGAGAAAACGTGTTCAAGGTAACAAAAGCCAAATCAGGAATGCTGGTACAAAAGTGTAAAGTAACACATGCGATTATTGATAAAACACATTGTTTTGAGCCATTTTGTGACTTATTCACGATGCAAAAATTTAACACCGGAAATATTGGTACTAAATGACATGGAGGAAAATTTCGATACTACATTGCAGATTGCCCTTACCGCAAACAGTGATGTGCTAACTGTTTCAAAATGCTGCCAGGATTTGATGGATGGAACTCTCTAGTTTTAACCATCATACTTTTTTCTTTTATCGCTTATTTGTTTCTATCCCTTTCAAATGTAAGCTATCTGTAACATGTGTTACATGGAATATAGGAAAACAACACTAGATGATTATAACTCCCACCAGAGTCGTCATTTATAATCGTTCCTTCCATGTAGTAAGCTGTTAGCATTTATCGTAATGAATATAAAAATGAAAAGAGAGAAAGGACGACTATAATGATCAGCTAAGCCTATGTTGTTGGCCTACCTTCAACCCAATGATATGTGACTGTGGAAAGACGATTAATCAGTTTTGTGCTTCAGAATTAACATTTCAATAAAGTGAGATTCATAAATAGGCATCAGGCTTCATTATTATCTAATTAGAAGAAGATAGGTTCGTTTTCTAGAATGTGCTGTGATCACCTAAGACTTGTCTCAGTGGCGGCCAATCCATTGCATCATCATATTAATCATTTGCTGAAAAACATTAAAAATTATTAGATTGTGACAAGGAGTAAAGTAAATAACAAAAGTGAACAATGTAAATCGTTGGATTTATGTAATTCATGGTAGTTAAACAGTTATAATAAGACACCACCATTTATTACATCGATTCACTAAGACTACGATAGAAGAGAGCGAGTACAACATAATAATGAGAGACTAGCATTTGTTACAGCAAAAATATGTTTGGGAAATACGTCATAGAACTTATCACTGATATTGATGATACCAACTGTAGGATTTCAGAATGCACAAAACCATTCTACAATATATCAATGTGCAATAGTGGGTCCTTATGCTTATGCTTATTCAGTTCTCCGATTTTGCGCTCTCCTGTGGCGTGATCACAGGAGCTTGTGGCATACACATATGCTTGAATACAGCGGCAAAGGTCCCTTATAAGACCCCTTTGTTTGACAAGACTCTTTGTGGCACTCACTCACCTTTATTGAGATTTTTAAAAATGTTACTACGCAGAGAGCCTCTAAAATTGTCTAGTGTGTAAATATATATTAAATGAAAATATAATATAATTAATTAAACAAATTGAATTTTTTGCACTTTTTATGATTTTGATTCCTTATAGATTTTTAAGCGAATGCAATGTCTTTCACTTTTAACTTACATCGATTTCTGCGTTCGCTTTGCTGTTGAGATTTACACAAGTTGGTTAAATGGTTCTCCTTCCGCCGTAATTAGTTATCATTCTTGACCGTGTGTGCAATATTCATTCTTACTCGGACTTCCTCTTCTTATGCAGGCAGCTACCATTGCATGACATTGGGATAATGCACGGAAGAAAAGAAAACCTTCGTGGTTTTGCACAAAAGCGAACTCTTAGACTTCATATTTTCATATAATTATTATTCAGACAACATACGCTATGACAAGAAATACGTCTTGTCGCCTCTCTAATAATTGTCATAAAAGAAACTGAAAAAATTTCCATCATTTGTCTTTCGGCTTCCGGCGTAGCAAAATATCTCTTTTCCGAAGCTTACGGTGGCCGCGATAGTGTTTATTGTTATCGGTAATAACTTTTATCGTAGATTGTCGGGGCTTTCCTTTATGTACCTATGCACTAGGCGCCTGCAGACATGGAATCGGTGAATTTCAAGCGTTTGCCTGAGAGGCAATTTGTCTGAAATCTTTTCCACGGACACCTGTAAGAAAGCCGCGTGGCTTCAAAGATGAGTGTCGCTGTTCCGACCTCCATCGCAGAGGTGTAACAAGAATAGGTGAAAAGTGGGTACGACGGGATGAGACCACCTTCACATCGTATGAAACGTCCGCGATGACATTGAGTGGAATTGTGAAATTTAGTGTCAGTGTGACATCATTAACATACCTCACGCGCCACATGACCTGAGCGGTGGCCTTTCCTTCGCATGTGTCAACACACTGCTTTTTGAAGCATCGTCCAGACCGAGAGTGACGTCCCAGGGCGTCATGTTTTTGCAACGTTACAGAGGAACATCATAGGCATCTGTGAGCCAAATTTCGCACTAGTACGTCTCAGTGGGAGACAATTAGGAGGTTCCGGAAAAGTGAAAGTTTAGTTGTGTTGCGCAGTGTACTTAAAGACTACCGATGTAGGCTGTTCGTCACAGTGACGAAGTGAGGAATCAAAGGATATGCCACAGGCATCTGTACGCATCGTTAATTGCAGCGCTCACACAGGCATGTATGCAGTCATTCGTCCGACGTTCCACAGGCGACTAAAACCGGAGGCACATCCAGTATGTTGTACTAAATAAACCATCGTGTGTCATGGACTTCACAAAGGTTTCGACAAACAAGTACATGTAGAAGTATTGTAATAAACGTGCTGTGGTCTACTTTAGCTTCCCTCTACAGTTCATACAAGGCACAATTTCCTCCTTTAACAAATTAAGTATTTCTTTATGTCTGAAGAAACCTTCATTTAGTCACCATTTACCATAAAGCATGTTCCTTCAAAATGTAATTCTGTACGTTTTCATACGTAAGTTACTCGGTGTATCCAATTAAAGCCATCTTCTGTATCTCTTGATTTAAAAATCTTCCTTTCTCATCTTGCGATTACTATTTGTCGTCCTTATTTTAGGCACACAAAAGGCTATTCTCAACTCACTTTCAGAAAATTTTTCCTAACACATACATTTACTTTCCCATGTTGGAAATTTTGTCTTCTTTAGAACAGCTTTTTCTTTTCGTACCCTTTTCGTACCCTTAAGTTCTGCCAGCGTTAATTACTTTATATGTTCTCATAGCTAAACTCCATAATCTGATTCTCCCAGCATCACCTGTTCTTATTCGACTATTTGAGTACAATCTATTATCTCTCTTTTTTACTTATTCGGTTACATCAACACAGAAGAGCCATAGAAACTGTTATATCTGCCTAATGTCTTGTAGGGCCCCCACGAGCACGCAGAAGTGCAGCAGCATGACGTGGCATGGAGTCGATTAATGTCTGAAGTCGTGCTGCAGGGAACTGACACCATGAATCCTGCAGGGCTGTCCATAAATCCGTAAGAGTACGAGCGGTGGAGATCTCTTCTAAGCAGAACGTTGGAAGGAATCCCAGATATGCTCAATAATGTTCACGTTTGGGGAGTTTGGTGGCCAGCGGAAGTGTTTAAACGCAACATAGTGTTCCTGGTGCAACTCTGGACGTGTAGAATGTCGCATTGTCCTCTGGAATTGCCAAGTCCATCGGGATGCAGGTGATGAGACAGGATGCTTACGTACGTGCCATCTGTGCGAGTGACGTAGCAGAGGTCCCACATCACTCCAACTGCACTCGACCCACACCATTACAGAGCCCCCACCATCTCGTTAAAGTCCCTAATAACATGCAGGGCCCATGGATGCATGAGGTTGTTTCCATACTGAGCCGAGGCGAATGGCGCTAGGGTGTTCTACTTGCATCACTGATATCGATATTCGGCTATCTCGCTATCTTTGACTGATCCCCCCCGGCGGATTTTCCGGATGAACGTGTCACGGAGAGTCTCCGGTCGGCGTTCATCGAGCCAACTTGTGTTGAAAACAAGCCGGCGTCCCTAACCGTGGTGCACGGGCCCCGCTGTGCTCGCCGCCCTTGTCTTTTTCGTGTCGGATGTACTGTGCCGATCATTGGACGCCTCGACGTGCAGAATTGTGGTGGTTCGTCGTCTCACGCTGAACAGCTTCCCAGCTCGTAATTTGCAAGCTCCAAGTTATTCTGTGTTTAACTAAGAAGATTAATGAAACTTATTGTGGCATGGGTAGCTGCCAGAGATGGCTCTGAACTTGGTTCCACAGTGGCTATTTTAAGGGGGCTCATCATTTGTGGAGTGTGTGTTTTAAGTGGTTTTCATGCAAGTTTTAACTTGTTTTAGGACATATTGACCGCTTCGGGACTGGTTGCCGTTGTGTACGCGCCGGGCAGCCATAGAGTTAATGGTTTAATCATTTGTCAGCATTTGGTATGCTTACTTAATGCTGAAAGTGCTTTAAGGCAGCTGCAAGTGATCTAGAAGTTTCCTGCTAATTTACTGGGAGACGGGTACTGTTTGCTCCATAAGAATTTGCGGGTATGCTTGTTATATATTCTAGTGTGACTGTGACCTGACCTTGTTTTCATTGCAATCTATTTGTGCTGCAGGCCATTTGTTAAGTCTGCTCGTTTCCTGGCGTCGCGTCGGTGCGGTTATGGATTGTTGTCAGGACCGCGCTTTGGGAGGCCAGTCGGACTATACATAAATACATGCCGCCTGCTTGTGAGCCTGTGCACAAGCCGTTGGGAGTGAACGCTCGTATTGCCTGCAGGGCGTAGCATTATGGCTTCCAAATACTGCTGTGGGCCTTAGCGCTGTTCTCTAAAGTTAAGTGATGCCACTTTGTTAATATTTGCGTTTCTGTAAGTTATTTTACTGGTTATTACTAGCCATTCTTATTCAACACTTATGTTAATCATTTGTGTATCTTTAATGGATGTGCAACTTTTTATTTTTCCTGTGTGCCAGTTTTGTGACCTTGGTTGGCCCACTTTGCATTTTTGGTATAGGCATTTCACTGTGGACCTTTATGTGGGCAGTTCAGTTGTATTAAGCTTTAAGATCTTTGTTTTTGAAAATGAAGTTGTGCTATTATGTGGCTGTGTAACTTTTGGTTGGAAGTGGATAATGTTACTAGCCTTTTGAGATGTGGTTAAACAAGAACGATTGTTTATTATTGATTATTCACTGTGCCTACTATCTATGTTTTTGGTTGCGGATACAAAATATGATTCTCATTCGTGTTAATGTAATTCAAGTGAAGTGAAAATTTGTGTATTGCATCAGTAAGAGGGCAAATGTCCGAATTGAAGTTTATAATAAAGTCTGTTTTGAGTGAAATGAAAATTGTAAAACAATTACAAGCTTGTCCATCCCCAGTGATCCTGGACTTCTTATTTTCTTTAAATAACTGTGGTGAGATTGTAATTTTGATTTTCTAAAGAATTGAATAGTACCACGGTTCACATATCCATACACTTCCATCCGTTCGATACAAATTGAAACAAGACTCATCGGATCAAGGTAACATGTTTCCAGTAGTGAACAGTCCAATATCGGTGTTGACAGCCCAAGACGACTCAAAATGCCCATGTCGATGATGTTTCGTTGAGTGGTTTGCACGCAGACACTTGTTGGTGTCCCAGCTCTGAAGTCTGCCACAGTTTGCTACTGGGTTGCACTTCTGTCACGCTGAGCGAGTCTCTTCAGTCGTCGTTGGTCCCGTTCCCCCATGATGTTTCTCCGGCCGCAGTGATGTCGCAGATTTGATATTTAACGGGTTCCTGATATTCACGGTACACTCGTGAAATGGTCGTACTGGAAATCCCCCATTTCATCGCTAACTCAGAGATACTATGTTCCATCGCTCATGCACCAACTATAACTGACTTAAACCCGCCTGCCACTGCAGTAGCAGTAATCGATCTAACAACTGCGCCAGACACTTGTCTTATATAGGCGGTGCCGACTGCAGCGCAGTTTTCTGCCTGTTTACATATCTCTGTATTTGAATACGCATGCTTATTTCAGTTTCTTTGGCAGTTCAGTGTATATCCATATGGAGCGGGGAAAAAGAGCGACTACGCAAATGCCCCTGTGAGTGCTATAATTCAGCTTGTTTTCGTGGTCCTTGTCGAACGATACTTTCGTGTTACAACCTATTTCCAAAAGACTACCTCTCCATTAAATTAAACTTGCAAGTTTTCTGCCGTCTCTGACCAAATTAAATTGCCGTCTGCAAATGTTAGTACCTTTCGTGTCTTGACATGAACTTTAATGACGGATTAACACTTCCTAACACTCCTGCGAATTTTTTAAGAAGTCTGAGTGTTTCCAAATAAGCAGATACTTCCCGAAGACTGTTATTTCAGTGCCTCGTTACGCCAAGGCACCGCTGTGTCCAAGCCGTATGTCCAGCCACAGGGGGCCGCGCTGCGCACTTTCAAAGGTCTGCTGCCAGCAGCAAGCTTGCTCCACGTTACTGCGTGTTGTGATGGGTACAACGTTACAATTCCGAACATTTAAGGCACATTGCCATCTTCGCACATCTTTGAGAAGTTATCAAGGTCTTATTGAATATGTATGCAGCTTTTTTCTAAGATTAATTCGTTACAGAGACCTGCATCATCGAAAAAAAGGGTTAGTTTACTATTGATACAGTCTACAACGTCAGTAATATACCGGGTGATCAAATAGTCAGTATAAATTTGAAAACTGAATAAATCACGGAATAATGTAGATAGAGAGGTACAAACTGACACACTTGCTTGCAATGACATGGGGTTTTATTAAAAATAAAAATAAAAAATACAAACGTTAAAAAAAGTCCGACAAGTGGCGTTTCATCTGATCAGAGTAGCAATAATTAGCATAACAAAGTAAGACAAAGCAAAGATGATGTTCTTTACAGGAAATGCTCAATATGTCCCCACCATCATTCCTCAATAATAGCTGTAGTCGAGGAATAATGTTGTAAACAGCACTGTAAAGCATGTCCGGAGTTATGGTGAGGCGTTGGCGTCGGATGTTGTCTTTCAGCATCCCTAGAGATGTCGGTCGATCACGATACACTTCAGGTAACCACAAAGCCAATAATCGCACGGACTGAGGTCTGGGGACCTGGGAGGCCAACCATGACGAAAGTGGCGGCTGAGCAAACGATCATCGCCACACCAATATTTACTAACGACATGAGGTGGATCGCCTGGTTCTAATAAAACCCCATGTTATTTCAAGCATGTGTGTGAATTTTTACCTCTCTATCAACATTATTCCGTGGTTTATTAAGTTTTAAAATTAATACTGACTTTCTGATCACCCGGTACATCACGAACAACAGGGTTCCTAAACCACTTCCGTGGGGAACGCCTGAAGAAACTTCTAGGTCTGTTGATGACTCTCCATGCGGTCTCCCTGTCAAACAGTCGTCATTCCAGTCACCGATTCCGCTTTCTACTCCACATAATCGAACTGTCGTTAGTAAATATTGGTGTGGCGATGACGGAAACAATTCTTGGAAGTAAAAAATGTTACATCTACTTGACTGTCTTGATCCGTGCATTTCACGACGCCGTACGACAGAAGCGCAAGTTGGGCTTCCCATCATCGGTGTCTTCAGAAACCGTACTGGATGACATGGACAAAGTTATTCTGTAGTAGCTACCGTGTTAATTTTGAACTCAGGATATGTACTAAGATTCTACAACAGATGAATGTCACGGATATTGGAGGCTAGTTTTGTGGATCAGTTTCGCTGAGCTAGTGAACTGTGCTTTCTCCCAACTACCGGGCATTGTTTTTTGTTTGAGAGATCTATAGCCGAAGAAAGCGGGACGAACTCAGCTGCTAATTCTGTATGGAAACTGATAGGTATTCCAGTGGGCCCTTAAGTCCTGTTAAATTTTAGCAATTTTAGCTATTTGTTAGTCTACTGATTCTAATATCTCTATCATTTATCCCTGCTCTGGGGTAAAGATAAAACTGGGGCAGTAATTCTGTGCCTTACTCAATAAAGGAACATTGATAAACGGTGTTCAGCAATTATGGTTTTGCTCTGCTTTCATCAGTTTCGGTTGCAGTGTTATCCACGAGTGCCAAGGCACCAACATTTGTCACGCTAATTTATTTTACATGTGCTGAGAATTCGACTGGGTTTTGCGGGAGATTTTTGTATAGTATTCCGCTTAGGTATGTGCTGAGGGCTTCACGTTCACCCGCGATTAGTTTTTCATTTCACTATCGATAGTCTTATGCTGCATTTTTCACCTATTTTGCAGGAGTCACTGAGTCTTCTGAAGTTTCTTTACAGAGCCTGTATACTGTGATGCACCTGTTGATCTGTTATTACCTCTCCTTGCTACAGTGTAGATCATCTGCGAAAGTTACTTACGTCTCACCGGAAGCATCCTATTGACTGGTAGTGATGTAGAGTCCCCAGTGCAGCAGTCACACTTTAAGTGGAGTTTAACTACTGTAGAATGTTTCTCATTGGCGTTGAAGCAGTGAATATTTAAACCTTACCTCGCAGGTGAAAACAATGCTGGTGATATTATTCAGACTTTTTATACATTGCTCAGGGTCCTCAATTGAGTTGGGTTCCCCAGTACACATTTTCGATAAAAGAATTACGCAATCACCGAGCGAGGTGGCGTAGTGGTTAGCACACTGGACTTGCATTCGGGAGAACGACGGTTCAGACCCTCGTCCGGCCATCCTGATTTAGGTTTCCCGTGATTTCCCTAAATCGCTTCAGGCAAATGCCGGGATGATTCCTTTGAAAGGGAACGGCCGAGTTGTTTCGCCATCCTCCCCTAATCCGATGGGACCACTGACCTCACTGTTAGATTCCCTCCCCCCCCCCCCCCCCCCCAAAAAAAAAATCAACCAAACAACCAATTACACAATATGACGTGTAATTCGCCTCACGCCTTACACGTTCTGAACATAGCGACAATTGTGGTACCCCTGTAGCCAGTGTGGGAGGCACCTGATGGGACGCTGCGACGTCGCCAGGAGTCCTTCCAGCTTTTGAAATACCCAAGCTTGGCTTTTGTTTTCCACTAGGGGACACATTTTGAACACCTTTCCTCACCAAACGCGGGCCTCATTTTTACTGATTACAAATTAAGTCATCATCATCATCATCATTTAAGACTGATTATGCCTTTCAGCGTTCAGTCTGGAGCATAGCCCCCTTATAAAATTCCTTCATGATCCCCTATTCAGTGCTAACATTGGTGCCTCTTCTGAAGTTAAACCTATTACTTCAAAATCATTCTTAACCGAATCCAGGTACCTTCTCCTTGGTCTGCCCCGAGTCCTCCTACCCTCTGCTGCTGAACCCATGAGTCTCTTGCGTAACCTTGCTTCTCCCATCCGTGTAACATGACCCCACCATCTAAGCCTGTTCATTCTGACTGTTACATCTATAGAGTTCATTCCCAGTTTTTCTTTGATTTCCTCATTGTGGACACCCTCCTGCCATTGTTCCCATCTACTAGTACCTGCAATCATCCTAGCTACTTTCATATCCGTAATCTCAACCTTGTTGATAAGGTAGCCTGAATCCATCCAGCTTTCGCTCCCATACAACAAAGTTGGCCGAAAGATTGAACGATACACGGATAACTTAGTCTTGGTACTGACTTCCTTGTTGCAGAAGAGAGTAGATCGTAGCTGAGCGCTCATTGCAGTAGCTTTGCTACACCTCGCTTCCAGTTCTTTCACTATGTTGCCATCCTGTGAGATTATGCATCCTAAGTACTTGAAACCGTCCACCTGTTCTAACTTTGTTCCTCCTATTTGGCACTCAATCCGTTTATATTTCTTTCCCACTGACATTACTTTCGTTTTGGAGATGCTAATCTTCATACCATAGTCGTTACATTTCTGATCTAGCACTGAAATATTACTTTGCAAACTTTCAATCGAATCTGCCATCACAACTAAGTCGTCCGCATATGCAAGACTGCTTATTTTGTGTTCACATATCTCGATCTCGCCCAGCCAGTCTATTGTTTTCAACATATGATCCATAAATAATATGAACAACAGTGGAGACAGGTTGAAGCCTTGTCTTACCCCTGAAACTACTCTGAACCATGAACTCAATTTACCGTCAACTCTAACTGCTGCCTGACTATCCATGTAAAGACCTTTAATTGCTTGCAAACATTTGCCTCCTATTCCATAATCTCTTAGAACAAATAATAACTTCCTCCTAGGAACCCGGTCATATGCCTTTTCTAGATCTATAAAGCATAGATACAATTCCCCGTTCCACTCATAACACTTCTCCATTATTTGCCGTAAGCTAAAGATCTGGTCCTGACAACCTCTAAGAGGCCTACACCCACACTGATTTTCATCCAATTGGTCCTCAACTAATACTCGCACTTTTCTTTCAACAATACCTGAGAAGATTTTACCCACAACGCTGATTAAAGAGATACCTCTGTAGTTGTTACAATCTTTTCTGTTTCCATGTTTAAAGATTGGTGTGATTACTGCTTTTGTGCAGTCTGATGGAACCTGTCCCGACTCCCAGGCCATTTCAAATATCCTGTGCAGCCATTTAAGCCTGACGTTCCACTGTATTTGATGAGTTCCGACTTAATTTCATCCACCCCAGCTGCTTTATTGCACTGCAATCTATTGACCATTTTCCCCACTTCCTCAAATGTGATCCTATTTCCAAATTAAGTGATCAAAAATTTTCCAGCTGATGGCATTGCTGCAGCTTATACGCAGCATAGCGTGACTCTGGTGCTGGTACATCAGCACCGGCATTTAATCAAGGGATTAGTGTGGCGTGTGGAAACGTAAGCTGAGGCGACATTATTGTCCTGTTTGGACAACAGGACCAACATGCTGTTATTCTTTTCTTGGCTACCGAAAGTCGAACACCAGTAAACATCCATGGAAGAACGAAGAACGTGAATGGGTTAGCACGTCTGTCGAAAACCGCCGTTGTGGAATGGCGAGCTGCTTCATTATAACACTCGTCCCCATAAAGCAAATGCCTTGAGGCAGAAGATGCTCCAATTGAAGTGGGAGATGCTCGAGCACCCACCCAATAGCCCAGATCCCTCCCCATGCGGTTATCACGACTTCAGTCTCTTAAAAAACACCTTGAAGGATCGATAGTTTCTGTCGGACAGTTACGCAGTTACATATTTCTTCACGCAGCAACAAACGCTATTTTACCAAACGGGTATCCTCAACCTGGCGCGTCGATGGGATTAATTGTGTCAATGTCCACGACGGGTTTACCAGACCGGCATATCAACTCTGAACTGTACAGCCTCCGAACAGAAAATTTTCGATCGCCACTTACATGAAATCAGCCCTGAATTAAAATACGGGTTGGCTGATCCAATATGACGAAAGTTCTTTTCTGCCCCAGTTTGGAAGGACACGTTACACGTCTGTAACCCTTCTCCCAACGAGCGCGGAACAGCGAAGGTCACCCGTCCACGGAACTGCGGCGGTCAGCGCTCAGGTCCTCCAGTCTGCACCAGATGGCGGAGAGGACCGATACATCAAGCAGTGGTCGACATTCTGGTGATGCTCGCTGTCCAAATTCCATCCGCTGCGGCGACAGAGATGGCCTTGTGTGCAACTGTGACCTTGTCACTGTGTGTATCTCGCAGCTACCTCGACACGTTGCTAGATCGCGTCGAGTGTAAAGCTTTCAGAGGGCGCCGGGCCGTTATCGATGGTGAGCGTCTGCCGCCGTCCATTTGGCGGCCAGCGCGGCTAATGGAGTGGCTGCGACCTTATCTGGCGCCCCGGGCGCGCCGCTATCTCTGCGTCAGAACGAGCGAGCGTTCACCACTTTATGTAGTCGCGTGCGCCGGGTGCCGTCTCCCCTGGTGCAGCCTCCATTTCGTAGAGGTCTCTGCCAAACATCACTTTACCGACTTCACACTCTCATTAGCGGTATCAGTAGCCTAGTGGGCCAAACATTCCCACTTTTTCTTCGCATGTCGAGTAATTAAAAAAGAACTACTCGGTGGTTTTTAACTCCATTTCGCTGAAGAGAAGCCTCCCCATACGTTGCGAATGAAATTATCCATCTCGCACACACACACACACACACACACACACACACACACACACACACACACACATACCCATTCACTCCATCCCAACCAATTCTTAAATCAAAAAACCTAATACTATAAAATCCTAAAATATACACCTAACACCAGATTCATCAAATAATCCGACACAATGATTCTTTTCTTATAGCATCCCCAGACCTCAACGTCCCCACGTTCTTAATCTATGCCAGCCTCACTGTCGTCTCTCCTGCCCGTATGGAAACAACCAACTCCGCCCCCTCGTCACTCTCACTGTGGTGTCAAGGAATTTAATCTCCAGGTGACAGACGGCGGGGCTACACGCGATGTTGATTCCAACTCCAATCTGAAGGTCCGCACTGACCACCGTATCCTCAACAACTGCGGCCCCACCTAGCTTACATCTAAATCTATACGATTCCTCCGCAATCCAATGTTAAGTGCCCGGCAGAACTTTTATCGAACCACCTTCAAGCTATTTCTATACTGCTCAACTCTCGAACAGGAAGCGGGAAGAACGAACACTTAAATCTTCCTGTGCGAGCTCTGATTTCCCCTACTTTATTGTAATCATCATTTCACCCAATGTAGGTGGACAGCAATAAAATATTTTCACATTCTCAGCAGGAAGTTAGTGATTCAAATTTCATGACAAGGTCTTGCCACAGCGTAAAACACTTTTGTTGTAATTAATGCCACGCCAATTCACGTATCATGTCCCCCGACACTCTCCACCCTACTATGCGATAGAACAAAACCTGATGCGGTTCTCACACCGCGTGGCAGAAGTGCATAACAGTACATACAAGCCTGGTGTAGGCAGTCTCATCAGTGGACCTCTTGTATTTTCTCAGTGTTCTGCCAATATATCGTAGGCTTTAGTTTGCTATACGTAAAACATTATCTATGTGATCGTTCCAACTTAAGTTATTCGCAGTTGTAATCACTATTTAGTTGAATTTACAGCCTATAGATTTGTGCGAAATTCAGCGGATTCCTTTTGCTACTCATGTGATCGTTCCAACTTAAGTTATTCGTAGTTGTAATCCCTAACTATTTAGTTGAATTTACAGCCTATAGATTTGTGCGAAATTCAGCGGATTCGTTTTGCTACTCATGTGGGTGATCTTACACGTTTGATTATTTACAATCGATTTCCACTTTTCAGACCATACAGACACCTTCTCTAAATCGTTTGGCATTTTTTTTATGACCGGATGACTTTTTAAGATGGTAAATGACACCATCATCTGCAAACAATCTAGGAGGGCTGCTCAGATAGTCTTGTAAATCGTTTATTTAGATCAGTAACAAGAGAGGGGCTAAAAGACTTCCTTGAGGGACTCCACATATCACTTGTGTTTTACTCGATAACTATCCGTCAATTACTACGAACTGTGAGAGGAAATTGGGAATCCATTCGCACATACGAGGCGATACTTCATAGGCACGCAATTTAATTAGTTGCTGTTTGTGAGATACGGTGTCAAAACCCTTCTCTAAATCTAAAAGTATGGAATCAACTTCACATCCCCTGTCGATAGAACTCGTTACTTCGTGTGAATAAACAGCTAGTTGTGTTTCGAAAGAATGACATTTTCTGAATTATTGTTTGCTGTTTGTCAGTAACTCGATCTCTTCGACGTACATGTTACAAAATCCTGCTGCAAATCGACGTTAGCGATACGGGTCTGTAATTTAGTAGATTACTTCTACTTCTTTTCTTGGGTATTGGTGTGACTTGTGCAACTTTCCAGTCTTTAGGTACGGGCTTTTCAACGTGCGAACGATTGTAAACGACTGGTAAGTTGGTACTATTGTATCAGAATACTGTGAGAGGAACCTGACTGCACACAGTTCTGAACGGAGGCCATTCCTTTATTAAGTGATTTAAGATGCTTTGCTACATCTAGAATATCAACATCTAAGTGGGCAGTTGCTATCGGTTCGAGCACTATCCACCTGGTGTCTGAGTGGCATTCCACCATAAAACAGGTCGTTAATTTCCCTCTAGCGCCATAAAACTGTACACTCCAAATCAGAACCTCGCAACATCCGATACCTCTGCTGCCTCCAATAAAAAGACCACCAGATACATGACCGCAAAAACCCTTCCCACCTGTTCTCACTGCAAGTCCCACTACCTTCATGAACACTGCATCACACCAGAGGCAGGTTATCTACACAGCGCATGTTGCGTATGCTATGGGTCCTACGACTTCAAGGGCCCCTTAGGTGCACTGCCCCAGATTTCGGCAGAAATTAACAATAAGCTCTTTGAATGGAAAATGTATGTATGTATTAAACTAGGGACCTAGAAACGACGGAGAGGCTTCGTCCCATCGTAGCCCTCAGTGGTTCACAACCCCACAACAGGCCACAGCAGTCCACCCACGCCACCGACGCCCCACACCGAACCCAGGGTTGTTGTGCGGTTCGGCCCACAGTGGACCCCCCCCTCGCCCCGGAACTTCTCATACCAGACG
The DNA here is from genome assembly GCF_023897955.1 of Schistocerca gregaria. Taxonomy (NCBI): domain Eukaryota; kingdom Metazoa; phylum Arthropoda; class Insecta; order Orthoptera; family Acrididae; genus Schistocerca; species Schistocerca gregaria. Next base: position 52,176,035 of record NC_064925.1, on the reverse strand, counting down.
AGTGTAACCCCAAATGTTTGCATGGTAGAGTAATTACAGTGTACGCGTATGTGGAAACGGTATTTGCGTAGCCACAGCCGATACAGGCGGAATAAGGGGAACCAGCCCGCATTCGCCTAGGAAGACGGAAAACCGCCTTAAAAACCATCCCCACGCTGGCCGGCACACCGGTCCTCGGCACTGATCCGCAGGGCGGATTCGTGCCGGGGACCGGTACGCCCTCCCGCTCGGGAAGCAGCGCGTTAGACCGAGCGGCTAGCCGGGCGAGCTGAATTGAAAATAGTGATAATGTGTGCTATTACGTGCACATGATTACCCAGCAGTGGAAATAATATACCACTGACATAAAATTTTACGTATTTTCCGACCTTTGAGTAACACGTTTGGTCTCATTCTGCAGAATATTGTTGGCTTCTTATAGTTAACAGAACTTGCTAAAAAATCATTCGATCGTATGCCTTACTACGGAACGCTGCAGACGGGAAAGCTAAACAGTTTGATAGCCAGGTTTACGTTAATGCAGTGTACAGTCTCCTTTTATTTCATGTGTAAACTCTTAACAAGTGCAGATGACGCTGTAATGAGGTGTGAAGTCGGCGCCGAGGAATTCAGAGTTCTGGTATAAGGCACGCCTGAACAACTGACTGCAAAAGGTGTAGCTGCAAGCGTCAGGGCGATGTAATTAGGGAGACTCCGCTCGGAGCAAAACTTCATCATTGTTCTTAGTTTTTTATATAACTGTTAAGTGCAATAGGACTTAGAAGCAGCGACTCTGGCTTTAATCGCGCATGAAGGTAGAGGTGTTCTACACTGGAGTCTTTCTTCTTAATTGTAGTGTGCCATCTTAACCCTATAAGAGAAAGTTCATGTCTGAAGTTAAACGGAAATGAAAGTATGATGTTAAACGTGTGGAGAGTGCTGCAAGAAAATTACTCAATACATGAATGAAATTTCGTCTCCAAAACTAATTACTGAGAACAGTTATCAGTGAGTAACTGTTATATAACAGACTTGCATTGCATGTAAGTCGGTTGCGTGGGAGAACCGGCGAATTTTACACGCTCATAATATTCCTCTTGTAGTCAATGGACAGTTTAACTTACAAATCGCATCCGCTCCTCTCCACGAACTCCGAATTTATATGTAGCAATCCATCACTGCCTCCAGGTGAGCCCCTGATCTATCTGCACGGCATAGAAAGTATTTCTGTATGTGTCGTACTAAAGAATTTCAGGGAGCGCAGCGGCTTAATGAAATCAGTTTAGAAGGTGACCGGACTTCATCAGGTAAGTGAAAACAGTGTGTGCGTTGTGACGGATCAAGAGTTAAGGCTATATCAGCAGATTATGCAGTAAAATAATTCTTTCTCTCAGGATCAAGGATCGATAATTACATCTTTATATCAGTTCAGAATTTTATCTTTGGACATTGAGTGTAGTTATTAGTGATTCATGACAATGATTGCTAACACTTAAAAGTCAAGTTCATACTCAAGGGCGGCTTTAAAGATCAAATCTGCTAGGTGGTACCGCTAGTTAGTGAACTATTCATTCAAGAGTTGAAATATCCAGGTAGTTAGAACTTTATAATTTTCTCAACATTAAATGGCGCTTCTGTGTCAGTGTGATCTGTATAGTCAGAAGTCATTACATTAAATCACTAGCTAATCAAACCACTTGGCATTATGCGTCACATGTAGGTTCATCTCCCAAACAACAACCTAACAAATAGACAGATCTATCCACATGTATTTCAGTACAGAGATATATAACGTACTTGGTGCCTGGTGACAGGACGAATGTGATGAGTGACCATGTATATTAAACTAAGGCTCTTTTTAGAAAACTATTGTTATTCTATTAATTCTTGTACACTGTAAAAAATACTTTGTGTACGATGCTAATCTTGATGTTTGTTTGTTGTATGCTCTTGAAAGTGATTGTGAGAACGACAACTGAAACTGCCAGCGTCACAGCCTACTTCTAGCAGCCATGAAGTTAATTAAAGGAAAGGGTTTGCATTTACTATTAACGTTTTTAACGGTGTCAGTGTGTGAATGCCTCATCAACATTATTTCTAGATCGTGGCTACGTTCGCTGGCACACATCCGATTGAAAAATGTATGTTAGTTTGCATGCTTCCTACCTTCAATTGTAACAAAGGCTTTTAATGGAAAGTGAAATACGTAATGTTAATCAGAACATTGGGAGGAGTTGTGGTCTAAATGACAATATATTTATTCATTCGTAACATCAATAGACAAAAAGTAACTAAAGAAACGTGACACAAATATTTTTATTTGACGAACGTATTCACTCTTATGCGGTCTATGGTGAACATAGTGATCAGTTGGGGGTCATCGCATGACACTAACCAGAGTTAACCGCTTTACCTGACTTCATACATGTGAAGCCGTGGTATGGCCCAAAAACTACGCTACCATCAAGCATCTGTACTCTACTATTCCATAAAGAAAAGTATGGTTCCAAAGAACAGTGTGCTGAGAAGCATATAGTGGATTCCTATTCCGTAGCAGTAAATACTTTACTCTCCCCCTGGTCAGGGCGGCACACCACTTTACACTCGCCTACTGGAGTCATGGACGGCAGCAATCTGCTATTAATGACGTGCGCCCAAAAATGCAAGTATGCGGTCTCACGTTCAGCTAATTCGGAATGCAGATACTTCCCTATAAGCCTCAGAAACCCCAATGGATTCCAGTGAGCAGGTGGACCAGTTTTCTGGTCTGACAAACCAATTTGCCTCCATGCCACGACTATGCGTGGCGGAATATGTCAAATGTTTAGATGGGCGACTCAAAACAAATAAGTACACCCACGAATCACTCGTTGTGTACGTGATGCTGGAAGCAGTACCTCGGACTGTTCAGATGGTGACTGGCACAGGCTCTAAGAGGCACGCCAGCAAAGGACACAGGTCTCACCGTTTAGGTAAAGACCTGCAGTTCTTTACTAGCGAAGTGCCAATACAAGAGTGTCCTATTCTCTTTTTCTGAGATTTCCTCGCCAGCTCGGCAGCATAGCACACTTACGTCTTAGACCACTCCCATTTTATCACAAACCAGTCACGAGCCGGAGCGCGACATTCGAAGCTGGGAGACTGCCCCTTGCTCTGCGAACACAGATTTGACCATCCAGAGACTTTAAAAATTAATTGGGAGAAAAGGAAAAAAGATTCAGCTTCGCAGCCTCTTTCCCACGCATTTACGCCGTGTCTTTGCCAAAGCATGACCTGGATGGAACCACAGAACTCCACAAAAGGATGGTTATCTCTCCTGTAGCGTCCATTTCGAACTTTCCGATGAACGGAAATAAACTTGCTAAAAGCCTTGTGCCTTGACAAATATGTTTTGTAACAGAGTATGGACAACTGGGCGCCACTGACCTGTCCCACGGAAATTCGCAAAAACACACAGCCGCCTCATCGGCTTCCTGCTTAACCAGGGCTCATCCTCTGCTTTATTGCCGGTATTCAATGCTCTGCCCATTGCAGCGGCGGCTCCTTGGCGCTACCTGGTCGCGGCAACCAACCGATCGGCGCCAACGTGTCTGCACAATGAGACCGAGGAAGTCGGCAGTCCACAAATGTTTTCACCCAGGTTCCGCAGAAAAAACGCTCCCCTCGGCCCTCAGCTGCCGTACTCTTTTGCTGTAGTCGTATAAATCGGCATCCTGTTCCTTTGAACGCAGGTAAAGCTTACCGCTATTCCTTCAATAGATCACAGAAGCTAGAGTGTTAACTACTGCCATCCATTTCATCATATGAAGGAAGTCAGATCGTATCCATGTATAGCACCAAGTAATAAAGAACATCTTCCCTAACAACACTGAGTGGCATGACCCGGTATCAGAAGTGACAGTGCCCTGCAATCTCTCAGTTTAATTAGGAGCTGCGCGGTCTAGGGCGACTTGGCATGGTTCGTGTGACTCCCCCTTCGGAGTTGCTAGTCCTCCCTCTGGCATGGGTGTGTGTGTGTTGTCCTTAGCGTAAGTTAGTTTACGTTAGATTAAGTACTGTGTAAGCTTAGTGACCGATGACGTCAGCAATTTGGTCCCATAGGAACTTACCTTAAATTTCCAAATTTTTTAATTAGATCTATCCTATCTTCAGTAATCTCTTCCTGATTTGTAGATAGGCATACACTCTTCATCAGTGCTACAACATATTGTGCGTGCACTATCGTGTTATTTAATTTTTTTGTTTTTAGTGTAGTGAGATAGTTGCTTAATGCAAGAAGGAAACTTCTTGGTACTCACTCATTTGCAATTCAAAATTAATATCTACGAAATGTCAAATGCACAATCGTTACATAATATCGAGGTCAGTCCTGCATCTTAAAATTAACTGACAATCATGTAGAAAACACTGAGTCCTTAAAGATGTCATCGAGTGGTGATACGCTGAAAATTCCAGGTATAAGAAATGTTAAAATAGATCCGAACTGATGGGTACAAACGCAAATAAAGCTAAAAAAGATGGTAAAATTGCTTGCATAGCCGTTCAACAAACCATTATGTCTGCACAGATCGGTAAAATAGATGCTATAGCTATCCAGCAACCTGGAATATTAGGACAAATGAAAGTCTTAGGAATGGAACGAGACTGAAATAAGTTGAAACGTGAGGCGAAAGAGATTCAGCAGACCTAAGAGGAACTTTTTTCTCAATTTTCAAAACCTCCCTGCGATGTAGCAAATACAGAAATGCAGCAGGGAGAGAGTGATCAAACTGAAAATGAATTAGCTCATAAGGTGGCCCACGTAAACTCTAGCTATGAAGTATGGGTAGAGACCAATGACAAAAAAGTTTCTGCTTATATTTCGCAGAGTATAAAATCTACTGTAGAAAAACTTGCAAGAATTATCTCGCCCCTGATAATGGTTTGAAACAAGAAACAGAACAGATCAAATAGAAAATTGGTCCGTTGTCAATGGAAGGAGAGTCTGGAAAAGCCAGTTGAAAATGTATCCTGAGAGGTCGTAAGAAATGTGGGGCAGGAGCAGACGTGATTTCTGCGACTGTACCAGTGCCTAGACAACAAACCTCGAGCAACAGATCAGGTTGTGACAATGGAAATAGCCGACTGATGTCACCAACTATGACTTATCATGAGCGCAGCTTATTACCTCCACAAAATCTTTACACCTCAATTCTAATTTCGGTCCTTTATTTCGGAAAGACGAAGTATGTACTTATAAGAGGATATCGAAATGTACTGTCTCGTTCGCAGTCCAAACATCAAAACATAAGTTACGTGTCCAGATACGTCAGGTCAAAGGCTCGTTATGGGTAGTTGATGCCATGGGATGTTGTGCACGTTATGAGTAATTTGAAAAATCTTTCTTAGCTAAATATTGGTCTAATGGGATTCAGGAGCGTCTTTGCAGAGAAGTTGCTAGCCCATGGCCCTTTTCATTCCACAGTGGGACGCTAAGAAGATTCATTTTGAAATATCCCAACCAGGCAAAATATTTGGATACTTCGATGCTACATGCGGATATTTTTAAATTCGTAAAGGCAAAATTACCGCTTGTCATATAAGAAAAACTGTTGCATGTGCCTGAAGAAAATTTTTGTCTACTCTTGATTCTACTGATCTTCTCCAAGAAGAGGCTAGTTTAAGAATTTACGGTGTTTATTCACAAAATACAGCTGCTAGAGGAACCCACATTAATAATGTTTAATGAGTCGGTCCACTTGAATAAACTGAATATGCTGCCACAGAACCTAAACGATGATGCACTAGGTTCTGTGGACAGTAGTAAGTTAAGTGGTGGTCCGCATTAAGCCCGTGACAAGCGTGGTGTGCCAAAAAGGAGATATCAACCAGGTTATCGTGATCAGAACCACGATAACGATCCAAATTATGTACGAAACATGCTTCGTCAGCAGATGAACAGTCCGTAGAGAGAAGAGACGGCATTTATGACTGACGTGACAGGGGAGACAGTGCCAGAAACTAAACTCCCTACTTTTAACGGAAAGCAATGGGATTTAGGCCCGAAATTGCAGCTAACCAAAGAGAGAGAGAGAGAGGGTCATTATAAATTCAAGCTACTTCTCTACCATTCCGTTCTCGAACAGCTCACGGGAAAAACGAACACTTAAATCTTTCCATGCAAGCTCTGCTTCCTCTGATTTTATTACGATTTTCATTTCTTCCTATAAAGGTGGTTGCCAACAAAATATTTCCACTTTTGGAGGACAAAGTTGGTGACTGAATTTTCTTGAAAAGATCCAACCAAAAACCCCTTACTTTTAACGATTGCCACACGAACTCGTGTATCATATCCCTGACACTCTCTGCTCTATTTTGCGGTGGTACAAACAAGTTGCTCTTCTTTGAACTTTTTCTTTGTCCTCCGTCAATCCTACCTTATGTGATTCTCACACCGTGCAGCAACTCTCCGTAAGAGGACGTACGAGCATAGTGTAGTAGTTTAATAGATCTGTTGCATTTTTCTCAGTGCTCTTGGTGTGCCGTGCGTTAATACAAGAAGAGTCGTCTGGTGGGCCTCCTGGAGTATGGAGCAGGTCTGCACTCAGTCGCGACGCTGTCACTGTGATAGTGTTTACGGGAGGTGAACTTTGGCTACGGACCTGGACACGGGTGATTAGGCTGAATTATGTTTCACCCTGTTTTCAGAATAAATCTTCTAACTTGTAATTAATTCCAACTTCCTATTTGGTAGTTTGTACACGGAACACAAAAGTTCTACCAATAAATGGTGGTCTTTGATTTACTTTACCCACAACATAATCTATATGATCGTTTCATCTTAAGTTATGAGTAATTGTAATCCCTACGTACTTAGTTGAATTTATAGCCCTTAGGTTAGTGTGATTCATTGTATAACCGAAATTTAGCGGATTCCCTTTGGTCCTCATGTGGATGAGTCTACACTTCCAATGATTTACAGTCAACTGTCACTTTTCACACCAAACAGATACCTTGTATAAATCGTTTCGCAATTTGTTTCCATCATCTGATGACTTTATATGATAGTGAACGAGAGCATCGTCTGCATACAATCTAAGAGGGCTGCTCAGATTCAGTCCTAAATCGTTTATGTAGATCCGGAACAGCAAAAAAAAGTTCAAATCTGTGTGAAATCATATGGGACTTAACTGATAAGGTCATCAGTCCCTAAGCTTACACACTACTTAATCCAACTTATCCAATGGACAAACACAGTCACCCATGCCCGAGGGAAGACTCGAACCTCCGCCGGGACTAGCAGGAACTTCTTTGTGAAATACCATCTTTGTCTTTTGTTTTACTCTGTCACATTCCGTCTATTACTGACAGGAAATCCCGAATTCAGTTGCATAACTGAGACAATACTCCGTAGCAATGCAATTTGATTAGAAGTCGCTTGTGTGGAACGGTGTCAAAAACCTTCTGTAAATCTAGAAATATTGTATTAATTTGAGATCTCTTATTGACAGCATTTATTCCATCATGTCAATAAAAAGCTAGTTGTGCTTCACAAGGACGATTTTTCCTGGATCCATGCTGTTTGTCAATAGATAGTTTTCTCTTTTTTTCTTTCTTTGAGGTAACTCTCAATATTCGGACTCGACATTTGCTTCGGAATCCTACTGCAAATCGTCATTAGTGATATCGTTCTGTAATTCAGAGGATTACTCCTATTTCCTTTTTTGGTTACTGCTGTGATCTGCACAACTTTCCTGTCTTTTGTATGCATCATTCGTCCATCGCCCGGCTGTATGTTTTTGCAAAGAATGAAGCTAATTACATCAGCATACTCTGAAGGGAACCTAACTGGTATATTCTGGACGGAAGGACGTGCCTTTGTTAAATTATTTTGGTTGCTTCACTACAACGAGGACATCTACTTCTAAGTTCACATGTTGGCATCTGTTTTTGATTCGAATTCTGGATCATTTCTCCTTCTTTGGTGAAGGAATTTCGGAAAACAGTGTTTCGTAGCTCCGCTTTACCTGCACTGTCGTCGGTAACATTAGCACGGCCAACGTGCAATGAAGACACTGATTAAATGCTTTACACGCCACAAGGATCTCTCTGGATGTTCTGCCAGATACTGTGTCGTGGCTCAAATGACATCTCGAATTCCGCATCTTACCACGCCGAATAACTTCTTATGAGGAGTAATTCAGCTCCTTGATGCTCAGAGTTGATACGAAATTAATGAAGAATTGCGCAAAAGTGTTGAGGAAGTCGTTCTAAGTATATATTTTGAGATGCTACGCAAGATGTCCAGGACGATATGGGGACGCACAGACCTCCGTCTAGTTCACGACAGCGCACATACAGATGCTCTGGATGCCTAGTTTTCATTAGTGGGGGAAAGTGTTGTACTTAGAGGTTAGTGTACAGCAGTCCAGTTACGGATTCCAGAACCTCATGAAGAAATGCACGTTAGAGACCGCCACAATCTGTGTCCGCGAATTTTGTACAGTTTTTGTTGTTGTTAGGCGTAAGGTTGTGTTTTGCGCAGCATTTGTAAATATTTCGCGTTCTGCACATTTAAAAGCAGTATAATGTTTTAAAGTTGTTTCGAATAATTAATAATTTTCAGGTACAAATTTTTTAGTGAGTACAGTGCAATATACTTTTAGATTTAAATAACTTTCAGACAGTTAATCCATAGTTTATATATCATATACCAGCGTCTGCCTTCAAACAGAAGGAGGTGTGTGACCACGGAACAAATGAGCTGAGTTTCTTTAACATCTTAACAATTATAAGGAAATTTGTATTAGTGTCCAATAGCTTCTATTTCAGAATGTATTTAACTTGATAGTACTTCTGCTTAATTTTAGTTTGGTTACTGATTACTGATGTGCAGTAGAGTAATAACGTAGCAGATAGACGATTACATGCAGTATTGACCAAATTGTCTCGACTGCAACGCTTTTAAATTTCGATCGAATATTTGTTCGTAGGCAATGATCGATGATGTATCTTGGAACATGTGTTCACATTTGGTAGACCTTAATTTTACGGAATTTCCCAAGTTCCAAGTATGTAAGGGACGTCGCCACCTCATTGAGCCGTGTGCGGCTCGCGTTCTTGCCGTTCATAACTTGCTGTCTTGTAATAGCGGTAATCGCATCTCGTTTCCTTCTTGTGCTAATGGCACCACTGAGTTTGCTAGTATTTTTTGTCTGCGAGTGGCAGCAGCAGCGGTTATCAATAGCCAGTACTGTGGTACTGTGGCCGGCCGCGGTGGCCAAGCGGTTCTAGGCGCGTCAGTCCGGAACCGGGCGGCTGCTACGGTCGCAGGTTCGAATCCTGCCTCGGGCATGGATGTGTGTGATGTCCCTAGGTTAGTTAGGTTTAAGTAGTTCTAAGTTCTAGGGGACTGACGACCTCAGATGTTAAGTCCCATAGTGCTCAGACCTATTTGAACCAGTTAGTGGTACTGTGTTTGGTGCAACCGCTTGATTTCCGGGTCAACGTGTGTGTGAGGCAGTTTGGCTTCGGACGGAGCAGCGAGGAAGTCCGCTGGGCGAGAGCAGGTTGGGACCGCTGGCGGCGTGCAGGCACTGTCGGACCGAGGGGCTGTAGCCCACGACCGAACCCAGGACGTTTGAAGTTGAGTGGACCTTACCCAGTTGTGAAACCTCCACTGTTTGAGATCTCGCTGTTGTTTGCGTGTTGCTGCTCCCAGGGTCGGTGAGACAAACCGCAAGTGACGTCTGTCAGGTTAGCGGAAGCCATTAGCCGCCTTCTGCTGCTTGATATTAGTTTGAATTTTGTGTTGTTATTGGTGAAGTGCAACCAGAGGCACCTTACTGCCTAGTGGCCGCTAACGCCTCAGTTACCTGCCCTGGATGTTAGCGTAATTTGCGGCAGTGTATTTATCCTCGTCTTGCCGATGCTGTCCAGCATGGCGTGTAAGTTGACAGCTTCCTTGTTTGGGGTATGGATAGTTGTTTTCCTTGTCTACCTTGGTTATCATGGTTCCTTCTGCCTTTTGGTGTTTTAAACACCAGATTCTGGAGATGTAGCGCTGTCTATCACTTCGCCCTCACCTGACATATTCCACCGTTGTACTGGTTATCTGGCGTTAGGTAGATTTGGTAATAGGGTTCATTGGCGTTTAAACTGTCTCTAGTTTCAGTTGCCTTCCTTGGGTGAATATTACTCTTGGCTGCCAGTCTCACTGCTTACACAGTTGTAGTGACCTTCTACAGCTCGATCCGTGGAACACTGTCTGTGTATCACTCTGCCTTACTTGGTCAAGTTGTCATGATTGTTTAAAATTTAACTTAATATTTTAACATGTAATTGCCTTCCTCACTTGTAATTCAGGTCTCTAATCTTTAATTCTTTGTAACATTGTTTGTGGCCTTCAGCTGACAATTAATTTTCAGTTCTGTCTTAATAAGGCCTTCAGCCATCATTATAGCTTGTTACAGTTTGTTAAGATTGTTAAAAAAAGTTTTTGGTATTTTTAACGTGTAATTGCCTACCTTATTTGTAATTCAGGCCTTCAGCCAGTGAGTATTCCGAAATTCCTTGTGGCCTTCAGCCGACAAAGAATTTTGAATTCTTTCTTAATCAGGCCTTCAGCCATTGATTGTGTGTAACATTGTTTGTGGCTTTCAGCTGACAAATAAGTTTCTATTTGTCTTGATAAGGCCTTGTGCCATCAGTACAGCTTATTACAGTTTGTTGAGATTGCTTAAAAAGGGTTTTAGTATTTTTTAACATTTAATTGCCATCCTCACTTGCAATTCAGGCTTTCAGCCACTGAGTATCCTGAACTGCTTGTGGCCTTCAGCCAACAAACAATTTTCAATTCTGTCTTAATAAGGCCTTCAGCCAGCACTAAAACTTGTTACAGTTTATTAAGATTGTTTAAAAAAGGTTTTAGTATTTTTAACGTGTAGTTGCCTACCTTATTTGTAATTCAGGCTTTCAGCCATTGAGTATTCCGAAATTCTTTGCGGCCTTCAGCTGACAAATAATTCTGAATTCTTTCTTAATTCTGGCTTCAATCATTAATTGTTTATAACATTGCTTGTGGCTTTCAGTCAACAAATAATTTTCAATTCTGTCTTGATAAGACCTTCAGCCATCAGTGTAGTAAATTTGTTTATAACGATTGTTAAAAATTATTTCCTCAAATAAAGTGTATGTGTTTACTGTAGCCAACGGTAGCTGATTACAGCCCCACCCACAATTGTTGCCTTATCCTGCCTCTCCATGACTACCAGATCTCACTCATGCTTGCGGGACCCAAAGGGGCGCCTGCACATGGTCTGACAGTTGACGGCCACGTCGCTTTGGCAGGGTTGCCAGTAGCCCCTTGTGAAGTCCTGTGGGCAGGGGGTGGCAGGCGGTGCTTGTGCGCCTTGATTGTGTGTCTGTGGCATTGTTTTGCGAGCAGGTCTGTAGGCTATGCTATGCGCCACTTGGACAGTTTGTGAGTTGATTTTGTATCTGCACAACTGTGTACTGCATTATTTAGGAGGAGTTTGCCTATCTGCACTGAAATTATTTCGGTAATTTAGGAGTTGTTTGCAGTCTGCAGAGCGTTATTTAGGAGTGTTTACAAGTCTGTGGGCTATGTGGTGTCACCCAAAGCATGTCAGAGGGTTTGTTCTGTATCAGTGTGATAAATATAATCCATCAATAAATAAATTGTTCCAAAATAAATAAAGTACACTCCTTCCTTACTCTCTGCAGCAGCTCAGCGCAGGCTGAGTCATTTTCGCGCCATTTTCCACCTCCAGACCACCATCTTGGATTACATCAGAGGAGGGATGACAGCTTCCTCTGGTGGCAGTAGTGCGATCTAGGCCAGTTGGACTCAAGATCTCGTAGTGCAGACACTGTCTGCAAAATAAAGACTTATGTCCAGCACTGGCAGAGCCCTTTTCCCGTCATTTCCTCCATCCGGACCATCATCTTGGATTATGTCATGGAACGGACAACAGCACTCTCTGGTGGTGGTACTGTCTACGAGACCCAGGCCTCGTGGCCATGTTGTGAACCCCATATACGAACATAATGACGATTCAGTTTGCTGGTTACATGAAATGTTCCATCATCGGAGAACCAAATCTTTTTCAGAATGTAACTTTTTACCTCAGTGTTGCCTAGCATGTCCATTGCAAGCTGTTTGCACTAAAATTTGTCTGTAGGCTTTAATGCCTGAAGCAGTTTGCACATTGTAGGGATGTAGCTGTAACCTCTTATGCAAGACATTCTACACTACTGATCATCTCATTGCCTACTCTCTGACCACTGCACACATTGATTTTGTCATAGCCACTGCAAACGCCTGCCATACCTTGCCCACATTGTCATCTTAAAGAGATGGGCAGTTCGTCTCCGTTTTATGGCGAACGCTACCTGGTTCCATAAAAGATGTACTCATACGCCAAGCCAGAATATTTGGTCGGGATGGTGGTTGCCTTTCATACTATCTTCGAAACTTTTATTGTACTTGGGTATCGAACGTTGTCTTTATAAACCAAGATACATATTGAACTTTCTGCTATGGCGTACACATTTTATCACCTTTTATTACGTCTTCTGATTCAGTTTTGCGTCAGAATTGCATCAGCTGGAAGATAAAAACTTTATGTTTTATCTTTCCACATACTGAAAGCCATTTATTAATATCGACTATAGTTCTCAAGTTATTATAGTTTAATTCTTATAGATAATTTATGGACACCCTGAATATTAAAGTAATTTTCCACAACCTCTGTGTATGCCTCTTCATCTCGGAATAACTATTGCAACCTACATCCATTTCAACCTGCTTACCAAAACCGTGTGCTAGCATCCTTACCTATTTATAGTTATTTCGTTTCGAGCGCTACTGTATGTCTTGTATACAGGGTGAACATTAATAAAACCGGGAAACTGCAGGGTCAGTTTAAAGATCTTGGGAAAGGCACTGGCATTGACCTTCCAGCATGACAAAGCGTTCTTGACGTCGTCAACTCAGGAGTCCTTGTTCAAATGTTTCTCAAGTTCGTAATTGCGTTAGAAGTTGATGAACGCCAGCTCCGGAACTTTCTTATGGGAGTAAAAATGGGTTCTTCTTTCTCTTTTTCCACAACTACACTATTTGGCTTCTGACGATGAGGCTGACAAATATTTTCTTTCTTCTCTTCAGGCAGTACTTAGAGTTCCTTGAAATATGGATGAAAAACGGTAACCATGTAAAGAGAATCCTGTAGTTCGTTAACGACTTTTGGTTTTAGATACATTTCTGTACATCCTTTCAGGAATTTACTTCCTCAATACCATCTTCGCTTTGGCATGTACCTAGTAAACTAAATGACCACGTCACCACAGAAGACAGGATCGGTTCTGTTCCTCCCTCCAGGTCATCTGTGGCCACATTAAAAGGTTCAAAGAATTTAATTACACCCTCCATTATATTGGGCTGATACGAAGATATCATTTTCTACTTTTTTTCAAAACATCAATTAGTCAATCTCATTTTTCTGTGAATGAAACGAATGCAATATATCAAGTAGACATTATTTCATCTCGTTTCATCATTTTAATGTAAAGCCTTTTTCTCATCTCGCCCCCAAACAGGAGCGCTTCTACGCACTGCCTGTATGAATTCATAAATGTCAGGCAATTCTTTACTCAGGAACTTGTTGTCCAATGTGTGCCTTAGCGTTGTGTTTACACAATGCACTGCTCGTGGTAGACGTGGTGTTGAAGAGCTTTCACAATACAACACAAAAGCACCAACCAACAAAAATATAAGATTAGCCTATATCGAAAACACACATATGCAGACATAACACTGGACAACTCATCATGCCGTCCTACCACACAGAAACATGCTGCTTTTAAGTCGATGCTAAACAGAGTAAACTTAGATGAAAACACCCTCATCAATGAGATAGATACAACAAAGAGCGTTGAAATAACCCATAAACAATGGGCACACAGCCAAAACAGTGACGATTTAGACGGACAAATACACAAAAGTAAGACAACGAATGCCCACACTGTGGACGAAAAGAAAATATTTGGCAGTATCCCATACCTGGACCCCATATCACAAAAAATTGCTAACCTTTTCCATAAAACAAATGTAACAGTTGCATTCTTTACTAATAATAAGGTAGTAAACTTCTTGTTCCGTGATATAAAATAAAATACACAAACATACACCAACAGCGACTAGTACCTTCTAACAAATGGTTTACGTGAGCGCTGCTATTTAGAATTACGCGAACTGTAATTATTAATATGGGTCTCAGGGGCTGCTGGTTATTTATGTACCAAATTACAAAAAGATTAACTGAGATATTGCGAAATGTAATGATTTTTAATATTTTTTATTCATTATTTGCAAGGCAAAACTAGAGAGAATATCACCTGCCGTTAGGCTAACAAAATGAAACATACTGAACTCTTTGAGTGCTGTGAATTTTGGTAACTGAAATTATTTTTAACTTCGAAATTAATTAAAGATCAAAATTGAGAAGTCTCTCGCATTTGCATTTAGTATTATGACATGAAATTTTAATTAAATAATACAGTCAGCGTAATAGCCGACTAAATCCTGCTAGGGCAGATGAGCTCCCTGAACTGCGAAGTTCTGTAAAAGCTTTGTTAATTATAATTAATGGTTGCAATCATGAAAGGTGACAACTAAGTCAATAATACACACTTTCTAATAACAATTTATATTATAATTTTCAAATTTACAGATAAAACTTAGGTTAATTATCAGACAGTACTACAGTGGCGGTCTACCGCTAGACGAAACAAAACAGGAGAGTCAGTTCAATCAAAGCATTGTCTCTGATCTTCATGGCCTATGTTAAACAGAGATTATACGAAAAAAACTTTGTTTTGGTAATTACATCGATATTTGTGTTTTGATAATAATATCTTATGTTCTTTACTATTTGTTATACATCGCGCACACGTACACAGTCTTGAAATAATTTATAATTCACAAATCGCATGACAAAAACTTCCTTTCCCTTTCTCTAAATGTGCATTTATGTGACGTACCGTCGCACAAATTAAATCTGATGATGGACCCACAGGGTCTGAAATGCATCTACTTAATAAAACACGAACTGAAGGCTTTTTTTAATTCATACATCCAGTGTACTGAAGACAGTCACGACTGAAGCTGCAAAATTTGCATAAATTAAATTAATGTTTCATATAGCTCTGTAAGAACATGTTCACTCGTTTTCGAAACGTCGCTGCCAGGATGAGAGTCGGTCTCGCGCCACGTTTACTCGCCCGAGCTCTGCAGCGGCCGACCTCTGCGTGCTGCTGCCGGCACCGCAACGGAGTGCGCGGCTGCAGCCGAGAGGCAGGCGGCGCCGGGGAGGCGAGAATGACTGGCCACACATGTGCGGAATTGCTTCCTGAAGCGTCTGCACTCCTATGAGAATGGTGAAGGTTTGATATGGTAGGAACGGCGCGTTGTTGATTCCTTGCAGAAAAAAATAACCCCCATATCAAGTAACGAAGCGCTGTTTAAAATTATTTCCCATTTCATTTTTATTTCTTAGGACGTCTGTCTCAAACATTTGTGGTTTCTTTGCCGAATTTTCAACATCCACTTAATTTTTAGAGTAATGTATCCTTTTCATCGCTGGTTTATTTCGCCACCTCTGGACCTCAGATCCGGCTATGTGTAATTTCCCGACCTCATATTCTGGCGTTGCAATTGCTGAGGGTGTATGGTGAGGCTGTACTGGGACTCTCACTACTTCTGGCGATTCTGGTAATCTTTGTACTTGAACTTGCTCACACCGGTCACCTGGGCAGAAGTTGGATCTGCTGTGGCATGCAATGATACCTGGACCCACTATCGTTCAGCCATACAACAAATTCGTCTCACATCGTACCAGTGGTGGATGGCTCATTAGCTCGCCTAAATACGCATAACTTTATACTGTGTACAAATTCTTACATTAAATTGGAAATAATTTTGCCAGAGTGTTACTTTGAGAACTGTCCTTCAGTTGGTAGTTTCTTATGAGCCATGAAATTGTGTTTTATACTACCTATTGTTTTTGTGTAGGTATGTTAGTATAGTTTTGATATGTTGAGGCTTTTGCATTTGGCATGGCATTGTGTGGGATTTGTATGTCCTTTATGGTATTTGCAAGTATTCTATAATTTTTGATGGATTGTTTTCCCCATATGTGAAATATAGAATTTTATTTACTCGGTGAGTCAGATTGTTAACACTATTAACAATTGGACATCTACGAGCCAAAGACTTATGTGTCTTTAATTGCCCATAAAGTGTTGGACTTTTTGGTTTCATTACAATATTTGTTTTCTTTTTGTATTCTGATAATATTGGGTTGGAATTTTTTATCTATCAATCTGTTGCATGGTACATGTGTTACCAAACAGCACTGACCCACTCAAAGCACTAATCCACATGTGGACAGCCCGTTCCTCGCAATGTGAGTGGGCGCATGGCGTACTCTGTACACATGTCTCAAATAGCTGTCTTTATGTTAGCAAGTTAAACATACATGTGCAAGATCACAGTTTAATCTTAATTTAATGCAATAACGAAATGTACATTATATAAGTTGATGCAATGTTTATTTCACAATAACAAATTGAAGTTTCATTATATATATTTTTCCCCACCTGCAAGTCTCACAGCAATGCTCCACTCAATGCATTAAAAGGGTAAAGTTGCATCAGATCCCAATCGCTTATTTGATTACAAATTATCTCGTTGGTAACTGCCTCGCTATGGGATTGTGCCGCTAGTTCGTAATCTGGGTCATTTTCTTGTTTGCATCACAAATTTTGTAGTGTAGTTCACTGTTTATTATATGCTATTACTGCTCACAGAGACGTATGAGAACACAATTTATCACTGTATTAGCTGAGCAATAATGAAGAAATTGGTATCGGCTGACAACTGTAAAACAACAATGGAGTGATATAAGACAATGATATTTGTGGTTGGCACACTTAAACAGGGTTAAACAGTGCAGTTTCTTCACATCCCATCCAGTCGCTTATTTGATCAATAATTACCTAGAAAACGAAGCCCAGATTGTGGGATTGCTATGTTACCTCGCATTCTCGACCATTTTCTTGAACAGATAGTATTTTTTTCTCACACCTAGTTCACTGTTTATATTATCACTGCTCACTTGGATGTATGGCAGCAAAAATTACCACTGTGCTAGCTGAAACAATAGTGGAGGAATATATATAGGCTCACGAGTATATCACAAGAATGAAATGGTGGAATATAGTGTTACTTGCGCTTGGTGTACTTATACACAAGCAGGCCTCCTTGAGGTTAATAGTGTAAAAAAATAATTACCTCATAATGTACCCTTAAGTCAATAACAACATTTACTGTAACCTCTGATCAAGTATCAAGCAGTGGATAATTTGTCTGTTCCCTTACAGTAGGGTCTGTTTTTGATGTCAACAAAACTCAGACATGTCAGTAAGAAATGAAAATCGTTTATACCCACTGAAATTGTTGCATACGACTTCGTACGCAACAGAGTGATAAGGACAGATGGGCTATAGAGTGGTGGGGCAACTGTCATCATAGGAAAGCTGGACAGAAGCAGAAATTATTAGAAAACAAGATAACAGAGTAAATGGAAGATTTACTCAAGCTGTATTTCTCCAAATGAACGAATGCTCGTTACACAAAATGCCGCAAGGAATGAAGTCCAGCTCTCAATGTTAACAAGGATGAGGCTCTCTGTACTTAACATGAACCATGGTGGCACCTGCATAGTGTCATGTACTGACATGAGAGTGGGCACTGTGGCTGCTGCCAGCTATCCTATATTGAATTGGCAGAGGGCGCTTGTAGCGCAGAGCCAGATCATGCACAACTACTGTTGGTGTCTGATGGAAACTTGCAATTCCGTTGCAAAGTTTGGCACCTCTTGGCAGGATAAATATATGATGCCACAGAAAGTCTGAAGTACTGCACCCCAATACCATCTCCATCCCCGAGATCTAGTAAATTTTTGTGTGATGTTCATAGAACACATGACAAAAACGGTAGCCCTGACCATACTGGAATATTTAGAACTAATGGTAGGTATGTAAATGTTAACATAGCAAACAATTTCTTCCAAACTGTCGTCTGTGAAGAAAAGCTGTAAATACTTGAGTGGATACTTGGTATGTCTTACTTCATCTGTGACTGCTGGTAAACGGTTGACAATATACTGCTGAGCTCTTCCTGTTTTCCTGCCTTCTGAATCAGAGGTCAATAACTCCACTGCGTACCATCTTCCCCAACATAAAAGTCAAATTTATCGATAATATCAGTTTTGTCCAAAGACTGATCACTTTCAGAATTACAATCACTTTCGAAGATTGACTCTAGATTACTAAAATCCTCATTAACAAGTTCTTTGTCCAACCATTTCAATATTTCAATAGTCGCTCATGATAAATTAATCTCCTAAAAATAATAAGAAATTAAACTTCATTCAGTAATCAGTGTTGATAAATAAAAAGATTCATAATTGTGTGATCACTAGAATGAATAAATTTTCTAAATATAGAAATAAATAAACAACTTTAGTAAACTTTATTGTTTGTATTTTGTAATATGACCAGGAAAAAAACTGCCTTCCAATACACTGTAAAGAACTGATACTGAAGAAACTTTACAAGAATGCTCACAGAAAGCGACACTCATCAGTTCATGGGTTTTGCTGCTTGAGACAATAATGACTATCTTCAATAATTGCCAGCGATTTGTTAAAGATGGAGGTGAACATATAAAAAGTTTCTTCCAGAAATCTTGACTTTCTAATTCACTGACGATTGAAAGTTAAAACCAGGGACTTACATTCCACAGTGCATTTAATGGAGAGCTAAACTGAAAGTTACTCCTACAACAGTACTTTTGTGTTTGCTTTGAAATCAGTTTTAATCTATCTAGATGAATTTAATATGATATACAAAAATCGAACTACACTCTCTACTAACCTATAATTTATGTAAGTAATATCAGTAAGGGAGCTGCATGCACCTTGATAAATTATATGGGGAACTTACACATGAAAATATTTAATGTGAAGGTTCATAGGAACTCAAAAGCAAGATACAGTAATCCTTCCTTCCTTACCACTTAACGTATTCTTTTTTGTCAGTATTGCCAATATGTAAGGTCTGTATATTTTTGCAAGCAATACAGATAGTATAGATGTGGAAATATTTTACTTGAAGGTCCATTGTCCTTCCAAAGCGTGCGAAATAGTACATATTTTGAGAAACAAAAAAGTGTTATTTTTACACACAGTTCGAATTTTGGTGGAGATCTATAATTAAACTCACGTATTATAATGAGAAACTTTCAGTGTGTGTGTGTGTGTGTGTGTGTGTGTGTGTGTGTGTGTGCATGTGCTCACAGGGTTTCACATCACGTGTTTTTATTACTTTTTGATTTTATTTAATGGTCGATTATAGAAAATAAAGTCTTGACAGCATAGTTCCATTTGGTTAAAATTGCAGCGGTTCATTTCTTACTTAACCATGACTATCCTAACCATTTCTAATAAACGCCCGTAATTTCCAGTTTTCTAAGGATTCATTATCTTCTCCTACTCCTAAATTAGTGATGAAAAAGAACCATAAAAACGTTAGGTTATGTAAGTACACAGCATCAGCATCAACACCCCTCAGTATTTAGATATCATTAGAACACCTAATTGTTTAATATGAGTGTTATACATGAAGAACGGGTCTGAATAATTATAGAGCGCCTCCTTGTTCACATGTTCGCTAGTACTTTGGTTGGATTTGGATGGGTCATTGAGGCCCAATTTTAAATGTCATCTGCAAGTGATTTCCTTTTAAACAAACGTGTTTATGTTGTGAAAATAACATACTTTGATTCATAATCATGTTTTAGGACCAGTTTGACGAATTTGTATGTGCATAAGTGAAAGATAACATCATGATATTTCACATAAATGCTGTTGTGCTTGATGTAAACATTGTAAGGTCCAACACAAACGTCGCAGTTTTTGCATCACTGATCCACTTTTGCTGATATGTAACAATGCAATATTTGACAAGAAGCATATTCGCCATAGCTAATTTAAAGGTACATTCTGCTATCTGTGGAACAGCGGTCGAACATTAGGTGTTTGCAAGTGCAGACAACTGTTGTTGATGACAAGCAACTTAAGTCGATTTTATTTCACGTTTTTGAAGTTTTTAAAAACATTATTTAGAGTAAAACTCATATCCAGCAAGTGCATGTTACTAATTCATTAATTACGCTGCATAAGCGTAATTTTTAATTGTTTATTGAAAATACCTTGCATATATAGCGAATGATGTATGCCATATTTCTCATGAAACTTCCAAATGGAACCAGTAAACCAGCTGAAAACGACTATTAGAAGTCAGTAACAACAACACAGTTGAGGTTAGTTTTTTAACGTGGGATCATTTCACACAAGGTACGTTTCATTTAAGTGTGTGTGTTTTGACGACGTATTTCAGATTTAGAAATACTGCTAATGTAATTTCAGGACAAACGATTTTTGAGGACAGCCTAGATTAAGCTACATTGTGATTGGCTTTCATTTTCATGCATGCTAAAATGCTAGACTCCGATTCGAGGGGAGGGCAGGGAGGTAGTACATTATGCAGTGTGTGTGTGTTTGTAAGAAATTAGATGTAAATTTGTGACACTGTGTTATGCAGATAGATTGACTGTATCGTTACTGACTGCTGCTTGAGCTTCACTGATATCTAGAACAATTTGCAATTGATGTGGCTATATTTACATCTTAACTATCATAATCTAAATACGAGAACAACGTAATCGCCCCGAAAAGCAAATTGACAAGACAGACAAGTGGTGCAGGGTGAATAAAACCACGCTAAACACAGAAAAAGCAAAGACAATGTAACCATCGACACTGCAGGAATCTCCTGGAAACCAGGTACAAAATATTTCGTAATAACATTAGACTGTAATGTGGTTTTCCACAACCATGCTGAATATGTCAAACAAAAAGGGCAAATGTTGATTGACTGAACAGAGAGTAAATATACAAGATACTCACACACGGTAGTCATTCACTACTAGACAATGACTGAGAAGCCGTTACCTAAAGCTCATGGCTGTCTAACCACTATTAGCAGCCTGAAGCCCAACAAAATTTATTAACAAACATATGTTGGTTAGTGGGTCTAAGCACTATGGGACTCAACTGCTGCGGTCATCAGTCCCCTAGAACTTAGAACTACTTAAACCTAACTAACCTAAGGACATCACACACATCGATGCCCTAGGCAGGATTCGAACCTGCGACCGTAGCAGTCACGCGGTTCCAGACTGAAGCGTCTAGAACCGCACGGCCACTCTGGCCGGCTGGGTGTTGGTGGAAACCTAGCAGACAGTAAAATCAGTGGGGTACCATCAAACAGAGAATCATGTACAAGTAAAGTAAGATCCTTTATGGCAACAGAATGCTATCAGGAATCTATTTGTTTTATCAACGGTCGGAATAGTTCACAACATCGAAAAAATTTCGTAGCTGCAGGGTTCCATGTATGATTTATGAGTCATGCCTCCATTGTTTAACAGTCTATCAATACACATGATATCTTGCATTGCACTTTTAAGTCATGTCTCATGTTTCCTGTCTTATGACCCACCGAGGAGTAGCGGTCATACCATACCTCGTCCTGCAGTTCACGTTTTGGTGTCCTGTGGGCCCCCTAAACAGTTTGAGCCAAATACAGTGATGACTCCTTTGAAAAAGGAGACGGGCCATATCGTTCGCAATTTCCTCGTAACAGAATATGTTCCCCATCTCTAATTACCCAGCAGTCAATGGGACATTAAATCCAGATTTTTCTGTCTTTTGATTCGACTCTGTCGCACATTATATGAACATGTTATTCTGCAAAATTGTACTAATTCACATTTATTACAAATGAAAGTCGGTGCTACAAAAAAAAATGTTCAAATTGTGCGAAATCTTATGGAACTTAGATGCTAAGGTCATCAGTTCCTAAGCCTACGCACTACTTAACCTAAATTACAATAAGGACAAACACACACACTCATGCCCAAGGGAGGACTCGAACCTCCGCCGGGTCCAGCTGCACAGTCTATGACTTCGGTGCTACAGTAACACATCACATCACAATAAATATTTATACAGTAAGTGACGGAAATGAAACCAGACCGGAGCAGGAAAGGCATGGATCATCCATAAACAGCTGCTGCCCTGTTTTCAGAGCTCGAACATGAAGGTTAACATCTTGTCATGGACGAGACGGTGTACGTTCTTGTCGAACAGGACGTGGAAATGGCCGTAGCACTCTAGCGGTACCACCATCTTCTTGATGTTGCTTGGAATCATTCGAATCTGCCGCATACCTTCCTGTGGATGAGAAGAAAAATTACAAATGTGTTTGACGGAATTTGCGTACTGCATATGACATAACGAAGAACGAAAAGCCAGCATGGTACTTGGGTCCTATCAACTGCGACATTAATGCAAACACAGGCGAATGTACACATACTTTATGGCTACTTTTTGTTAGGTAACAGCCAGATCTTGTGACGTTTTTGAGTAGTGAATCCAAATCTGGCTCCAGTTTCTTTTTACACTCATGAATAGTTTTGTCAGCATGTAACGACATGATAACCAAGGTAAACATAGATGTGCAGTGAACGATAACGCTAAGTTTTAAATGTGAACAAATAAATAATTGAGGTGCGAAAATGAAAAGAAATTATTTATTACCAGAAATTGTGTGCACTCGCACTTAAAATTCCCTTTTCCTTCAAGCCTTAGATCACCTAATAGATTTTAAAAATGAAAATGAGGCTTTGTTATACAGGGAGACTGGTATGGTTTAGCTCCCCATGCTACTCACTCAAGTGCAAGCTTCATCTCCAAATAACTCCTAGAGTCTGTGCCCATTTGAGCTGATGTACTGCAGTCATCCCTTGGTCTCACTCTGCAGTTTATGCTTCCCGTCTCCTGACTTCCCACATTTTCCATCCAGCAGCGTATTCCTTAACGCCTCAATATTGTCCTATCAATCAATCCATTCTTTTGGTCATTTTGTGCCATACATTCAGTTTTATACAATATCATCCTATCTTCTCATAAAATTGCCTAGGTGAATGAATCTTTTAACTTCTAGAAAACAACAATAAAACTGTGTGCCTTTAATGAAAATGTACCAAATGATACAACTGCAAATATAATTATGTATGATAAAAACAATTAACTTCTGAAATGTAGCAAAGTATTTTAACAAAAATTTTAAGTTGGAAAATTTAGTGTACTTTCAGTTTCAAAAACTTTGAAAATCTAATTTTTCTGTATAAAAAAAAGCAAATAAACTGAACATGAATGATAGCTTTAAAATCAAGTAAGTAAACTGACCAGCCATAGTAACAATTATTCACTAAATTAACAGAGCTGAAGAAATAAATCTTATAATATTTCTAAAGCTGAAATTTTGGTAACTAAATATGGTTAAAAGGTTATATTGCTTTCAGATGATAAATTTAAAATTACTCTGCCAAATGGCTACAGTAAAATCTTTTTGTTAAGACAAAGATGAATTAGAGAAAATTATTCAATTGAATTTCATATATTGAGATAAAAAAGCAAAATAAAGATAAATCAATTCATGTTATTGAATTTGAATGAATTTCAGTTTTTTAAAAATTTTAATTCAGTACATTTAGTTGTTGAATATTAAATTTTTAACTGTATATTTTCTATTTTTTGAATTAAATGAGAATTTATCTTGGGTATGTAGATAAATTTTTAATGTGGTATAAAGTAAAAGTAAAATCTTGATTCTATATTGAGAAATTTCAAAATAGATAATTATTATTAATTGAGTTGTTAATAGATCAAAATGAAGTAATCATTGAAAGTTACTGATTAATTAAACAGGGAATTTTTGAATAATATTGGTTTTTGGTCCAGGAAGCCCACACAATTTCTACTAGAAACAATGTCCAGAAATGTAGTGTTTTCATGTGACAGCCATTTAAAGACAAATTTGCTAGGTAGGTATGCAGCAGGGCAATCATGGTGGTCAGTGCTTACTTCAAATTGGCTGATGTCATTTGACGTCTGCCCTACCTGTCTGACCTGGTTTGAGGCTCCTCCATGTTTGTGTGAGAGTTAAAACAACATTGTTAATTATGCATTTGCAGGCTACACCAATATGATGGTTCTGAATGGTAAAGCTCGTGGTAATGGTAGAGCTCCTCGCCGTCTTTATCAAGATCATTCTCCACACCGTCCAGGTTCATAGTACATCCTTTTCACCACAATTACACAATGGCTTCGTGAAAGTGTACCTTCACTATCAGCAGGCGTGACTGTGGTGCTACAAGGACACACCACACACATATGTTGGAAGAGGAAGTACTGCCTCATGTTGAAGGGACCCTTTCAACAAGTGTGTGAGAAATTACACTTGCAATGGATGTGGCTCCCAGCACCGTCTGCTGTGTTGTGGATGGCCGACAAGGGCATTCATACCACTTCCAACACTCCATATCACCTTTAACATCCACAGAGACGTGACGGAGCCTCAAACCAGGTTAGAAAGGCAGGACAGACATCAAATGACGTCTGCCATTCCGATGAAAGCATTATACACAATGACTACCAAGTTGTAAACCTACCTAGTAGACTTGTTTCCAAACGGCTCTTGCATGGAAAGGGGGCATTTACAGACACAGTTTCCTATTCAAAATATTTTGTAGTCAGTCCCCTCTACAAGCCCCAGAAATTGGTAATGGGAATTTCTGAACATGCTGTATACCTTTGGGAAAGACTTCTTAACTATTAGGTTTATAGTCAGTGTTAACAAAATCCTCTTTTTCAGAAAACCTTTCCTTGCTATTGTGAGTATTCATCTAGTATCCTTCCTACTACGGCCATCATCAGTTCTTCTGTTGCAAAAATAGCAAAAGTTATCTACTTCTCATTACCTAATCTTATACTGGCAGCATTGCCCAATTTAATTGTACTACTTACATTAGTTTTCTTGATTCTTATCTTCTGACCACTTTTCAAGATATCCTCTCTCAAGTCCTGTCCTGTCTATGACAGAATGGTAGTGTCACTGGCAAACACCAAAGTTTTCATTTCTTCTCCCCTAACTTCAGTTCCTCATACAAATTCCCATTGGCTTCCTTTAGTGCTTGCTCAATGTACAGATTGAATAACATCGAGGAATGATCACACCTCTGTCTCACACTCTTCCCAACTAGTGTTCCTCTTTCCCACACTTCAACTTACAACAATTTAGATTTTGTCATGTAATTAAGTAGCATGCTGAGGAATAAGTATGTCTTTGGACTCAATTTGTTAGAGTCGATGGAATCATGATGTTGTTCTTTTGTATAAAACAAGGGAGACTCCCTAGAGCGGCCCCTAGATGGTCAATAACGCTACACAATAATATTATGCAGTATTACTGACCATCTGACTAGAAGGCGCAAAATATTGCGGAACATTATTGACTATCTTCCTAGACTGTGTAGTGTCCCTTTTGCAATATTCACCATTATCGAGGTGAAACATAAATAAAAATGACTGTATGTGACTCAAAATGAGCTGCAAACATCGATTTATCTGCGAAAGGTAATAACACTAACAGGACAAATATACAATATAGATCGATAGATGCAGAAAATACATTATTTTTAGTGTATGAGATTATAATGTGTAAGTAATTAAAAGAAGTATTATTATCTTTGTAAGAGTATAAAACAGAATGCAATGCTCATTCTTCTGCTAGTCTGTTTTGTTCTGTTCGTTCTGGTGTTAGCTGGAATAGGGTACGCAAGCTATTGTGCTGCGCTAGCATTTGTTTATGTCGTAACGTAATTGCAAATATTTAATGGTGTAAACTGTGTCCTAGTAAGAATATATTACTATAAAGTGATCTCCGTGTGTTATTTCAAGAACCTACGCCACATTTATCTTTAGAAAAGAATATTTAATGAAAATTATTTAGCATGTTTCCAGCTGCTGCGGAGCGAGTAACAGTGATCTCTGACTGTTAACAATTAGCCGCCATTACGCGGCACATTTAAAAGTATTTTTTCACAGCACAATGTCTGATAGCCGGAGCTGAAGAAATTAAGTTAAAATAATCAGTGAGATTAATTGAAGGAATCTAGTGAAATAATTTTATTAAAACTTGTCTATTTTGTGTGATAGTAATAATTTCAGAGCTGAGTAATACGACGCTATTGCATTTACAGTAATTTGTAGGGAGCCTGGCGCTCGGTAAAAACAGATACAATACGTAATTGGCAAACCTACGAGATTCATTATTTTGCTAATGAAACCTCTTTTGTAGATTTTTTTTTTTTAATCTAAACGTAGAAACTAACTTCACTAAAAATCAACAACAGATCACGATAAATCAAAGGACAGACAAATTTACTAGAGAGTATTTCCTCTAAATAAATAGTAACATTATTTTTTTAAGAGCTATAATAAATAGCGCCCTGTTACGTGGGGCTCGAAGAGATAAAATACTATTTTTTTTAGTGTTTGTATGTATGTAATTGTTAATATGTACTGAATGTATTTTAATGTCTATCAAATTCCATTTCATGTATAAACTTGAACGAGGAAAGCGGAGAAGAACTGTATAGAACCTGAGAGGACGAGATAGCAAAAAGAAAAGGAAAGAAAAAAGAAATAAAGGTAAGGGCACAACGCATAAAAGCTTGCTATATAGGCCCGTATCATCAAAGTATAGTATCATAGATGGTACATGGTGTACAGTGGTGTAGATATTAATATTTTGTGATTTTGGAAACAATAAGCAGTTTGACTTGTGAACTTAGTCCGTATTTGTAGTTTGGAACAATTTGTGTAGTTAGCCCAGTGAAAGTTATCGTCATTATGGTAAAAGTAGGACGTGTGTTAGATTTGCAACCAGATAATGTGCCCAATGTTACAAATAATGTGCAATTATTGAGCGATATGGATAGTGACACTGACTTACTAAATATTAATAGTGATCGGGGGGGGGGGGGGGGAGAAAATGTAAACAATGTAGTTTCCGGTGATATGCCAGGAAGTAGCCAGCAGACGAAAACAGTAAAACCGATAGGTGCTACTAGTAGGGCCAGTGATAATTTTCCAATGATTAGAACAACTACCACACCGGTATGCTCACCAATACCGGGTCCATTTGCTGAATTTTTACGGAAATTGGAGAAAAAGAACGAACAGCTAGTCAATCAGATAGGGAACAAAACGAAGAATGAGAAAAGGTCTTAACAGAAAGAATGGGTACAATGTTCGAAAAGATACATTCAGAAATAACAGAAATAAAGAAAGCCCATTCCGAACTGCCTAACATTGTAAGCAACATAGCACAAGATGTGCAAACGCTTCAGACGGCACACACACTCATCCGGGACGAAGTAGAACAGCTTGCGAATCGAATGGACATTTTAGAAATGACACAAAAAGAAACCATAGAAACGCATTTAAAAGATCAAGCCCAAAATGTAGAAAACGAGTTCCATGACTGTCTCACTGAAAAAGAAAGCCAGAGCACAGAACGTGTAGAAAGCAAAATACAGTCTGCTCTGCAAAAAGTAACTAACGGAGCAGCTGTATGTAAACAACCCACAATAGACACGCTACCACTCGCAGGTGAAAAAAGCGAAGCGAGATACAAATTGCCAGTACCGCTGTGGCAGCAAGTAATGGCATACGGAATTGCTAAATTCGAGTGTACACATTTGCAAATTCTTAACAACACTGTGGCACGACTGTTAGGAACGTCTACGGTAATGAGAAATTTATATACAATTCATACCAACAAGAAAGCGATTCGGAAAGAGAAAACATACAATTTACAGGAAGCATTCCTATTCATAACCCCGTGAGGGCAGCTTCTACTTCCACACATTGATGAAAGCTTAATAAAACACAGACAATTCCAAGTATTTAACGCGGAAAAGGAGACAGTGCATCCGGTAATCTTCATAAAAGGATTCCGAAATGTATTACCGAGAGCCTGGAATGAACGCCAAAAGTTCAGTTCATAATCGCACACTTACAAGGCGACGCTGCCTTATGGGCAAATGAAGTTGTAGAAAATTGCCATAGCCTGGCATAATTTGAAAACTCTTTTCTAGACAGATACTGGTCTAAGGCTATTCAAGAACGTCTGAGGACTGAAGTATACAGCCCGAAAATGTGCAATCACAAACAGGGTACACTCCGTAAATATTTTGAAAAATATATCAACAAAACTAGATATACAGATGACCCTATATCAGACCGTCATGTGATCAGAATCTTAAAATTACGATTGTCCGATTATATACGAGACAAATTAATAAATGTACCCGAAAATGACCTGGAACGGTACTTGTCTGTGCTGGACGAAATCGATCTCTCCCAGGAAGAAAATAGGATAAATAAAGAGCGGGAGAACAGTAATGGTTCACCACGCAAGCTTAAAAATGGCAACAACAATTCCAATTTTGGAAGCCACTGAAACGCAAAGGAAGATCAATCCGTAGACCAAAACAGGAAGAACGGAAACGGTCAACCATCTTACAATCAAAAACATAGGTGGGAAGATAGATAGAGGACATCCCGGCTACAGCAACAGTAATAATAATTACAATAACAAACGTGGAAATAAAGGTCAATGGCCGCAACCAAGCAGTAGTGCCAACAACCGGTGCAGTGGATGCAAACTTCTATGCCACCACCACCGCCTCCTACAGGTAACTATTACCAGTGTGACAATAGGAATTCTATGCAGAATACTAATGCAATACTACAAACATGGACAGACTCGAATAGCAGCATAAGGATAGTAGAAATGCCCACTGACGGAAACCACCATAGTACAAGACCGTCAAACGAACAACGGCCACAATAAGCTCCCAATTGATGGTCGGCGAAAAAACAGGGGGCACACCTATAAACAATACGCAAGATAATATATTATTACTGAGGTACCAAGATGGAAACAGTACACAACATGCTTTACTTATGGAATCAAACCAGTGTAACAAAAAAGAAATAACTGAAGTACAAACCATCATAAAAGCTAGAATTAATGAATTGCCAGTAGAAATACAGGTGCCACTACTAATGTTATGAGCTATGATCTACATCTACATCTACATGACTACTCTGCAATTCACATTTAAGTGCTTGGCAGAGGGTTCATCGAACCACAATCATACTATCTCTCTACTATTCCACTCCCGAACAGCGAGCGGGAAAAACGAACACCTAAACCTTTCTGTTCGAGCTCTGATTTCTCTTATTTTATTTTGATGATCATTCCTACCTATGTAGGTTGGGCTCAACAAAATATTTTCGCATTCGGGAGAGAAAGTTGGTGACTGAAATTTCGTAAAAAGGTCTCGCCGCGACGAAAAACGTCTATGCTGTAATGACTTCCATCCCAACTCGTGTATCATATCTGCCACACTCTCTCCCCTATAACGCGATAATACAAAACGAGCTGCCCTTCTTTGCACCCTCTCGATGTCCTCCGTCAATCCCACCTGGTAAGGATCCCACACCGCGCAGCAATATTCTAACAGAGGACGAACGAGTGTAGTGTAAGCTGTCTCTTTAGTGGACTTGTTGCATCTTGTAAGTGTCCTGCCAATGAAACGCAACCTTTGGCTCGCCTTCCCGACAATATTATCTATGTGGTCCTTCCAACTAAAGTTGTTCGTAATTTTAACACCCAGGTACTTAGTTGAATTGACAGCCTTGAGAATTGTACTATTTATCGAGTAATCGAATTCTAACGGATTTCTTTTGGAACTCATGTGGATCATCTCACACTTACCGTTATTTAGCGTCAACTGCCACCTGACACACCATACAGCAATCTTTTCTAAATCGCTTTGCAGCTCATACTGGTCTTCGGATGACCTTACTAGACGGTAAATTACAGCATCATCTGCGAACAGTCTAAGAGAACTGCTCAGATTGTCACCCAGGTCATTTATATAGATCAGGAACAGTAGAGGTCCCAGGACGCTTCCCTGGGGAACACCTGATATCACTTCAGTTTTACTCGATGATTTGCCGTCTATTACTACGAACTGCGACCTTCCTGACAGGAAATCACGAATCCAGTCGCACAACTGAGACGATACCCCATAGCTCCGCAGCTTGATTAGAAGTCGCTTGTGAGGAACGGTGTCAAAAGCTTTCCGGAAATCTAGAAATACGAAATCAACTTGATATCCCCTGTCGATAGCGGCCATTACTTCGTGCGAATATAGAGCTAGCTGCGTTGCACAAGGGCGATGTTTTCTGAAGCCATGCTGATTACGTGTCAATAGATCGTTCCCTTCGAGGTGATTCATAATGTCTGAATACAGTATATGCTCCAAAACCCTACTGCAAACCGACGTCAATGATATAGGTCTGTAGTTAAATGGATTACTCCTACTACCCTTCTTGAACACTGGTGCGACCTGCGCAATTTTCCAATCTGTAGGTACAGATCTATCGGTGAGCGATCTATTCAAAACCTTGAGCCCAAACAGCAACTTACCGACATTTCCTGTACAAAACCGGTGTGTCATTGGAGCCATGGGAGCACAAGCACAAACGTTCAGTATCAGGTGCTGGTAGATTTATGCCTAGGGGAAGATATCGTAAAACGTATCTTTCTCGTAGTCAAAGGATTGAGAGTAACCTGCATCCTGGGTGGAGGTTTCCTGAGCGAGAAGAAAGCCAAAATTGATTTCTCCAGCGGGAAGATCTTCCTACTGAATGAAAATAAGCAGATTGTACTGGATTTAACACGAACAGTAAGTACACCCGGTAAAGTTTACCCGAGCTTACGAGTAAAAAGCGAAGAGATGCCCATATGTCAATTAAGCACAATTTAAGGGGCCAGGGAGAATATTATTCGGACGTAGCTCACAACGAAACGCTTCGCTGGACCGAAACCCTTAACTACAAAGCACAGGAATCATAACTGAATCCCAAAGAAAGCAGCTCGCACAGTTATTGAATAACTACAGTGATGTTTTCCCTGGAAAACCATGACAATAGGACATGAATGGTTTACCCGTAATATGTAGGTTTTGCACAGACTTCAATTTGATGTTTTGTTTGTGCTTAGTATGTAAGATGTTTTGTCTTTATGTCAAGGAATGATTTACCCATCAGCCTTCAAAAATGAGTTAAATGAAGCTAAAGGACCATTAGTCCAATGATAGAATCTGTTTAGAAACATGATACAGAATCTGTTTAGAAACATGATCAGTAAGTGTAAGATGTTTTTCAGTGGTTATTAGAGTTAGTAACTATAAATTTTATTATGCTGTGTGATAAATGTTTATTTAAAAAATGCACTAAATATTCTAATCTGTCACATGAAAAATGATCAGAAATGGTGTATGCAAAAGACTGTGCACATACCATGTGACATCTGTGATGCTGTGCTTTGACCTTAAAAGAGAAAGTATAAGCATCTAGCCACAATATTTGAGATTAAATGAGAGCTCCACTTTAGAGCCTGTTTTTGACAGTTGCAAACCTTTTATAGGAAACGCGATTACGCCAACAGGTTATGGAGCAAGAACATGCGCAGCGGTCCTAATCCCCTAATGAATATACACTATGACAAATTTATTAATGCTCAAATATAAAAGTATTGCAAGTCAGGCCAGAATCCGTTGCATGGACGATGTAACACTTAATTGTTTGCAATAACAGAACAATAGTGCTTTTGATCTGTGAAATTTCATAGTAACATATTGTGTAAATGAACAGATATCTATGTCACTATGCGATACGAAAAAAAAAGAAAAGAAAAGACAAGAAAGAAAAAGAAAACAGTAATCATGTAATACAATTGTATCAAAGTCATGCTGTAAGCAATACTGAAAGGGACTATAATAGTGTTGGTATTCGCGGAGGAAGTGTAAACTTTGAGAACTGTATTAGTCATCAACTTGGACAGTGAACACTTATGTGTTGTACAACTGAAAAAACGCGAGGTACAAACATTAACAAAATATATCTGTGTGCAGTGACCGAAAACACAAAACTGTGATCAGTGTGTGATCGAAACTGTACAGGCAACATTTTTAGTTTGGACGCTACCTCCTGTGCGCCAACAATTAATATGACGTCACGGACCACGTAGTAGGACGTTACTGCAGTGGCAACTACGGTGGAACGCTGTCAAACAAAAACTGTGAAACATAAATATTCCATACGAAGTGATGGCAACAGGAATGTGCAGTGCTTACTACAGCATCATATCCCCTGCATCATTCAGCACCAGTACGTGCAAACGAACACGAGAATACCAAGTAACTGACTCTGTGCCTCAGTGATGCAATAATGTTCACTAATCAATTCTTACCCACAGCCATAACATCTTACAATATCCGTTCTATAACATATGTGCATTTGTTTCATGATTTGCACGAGTCAACATCCTCTCCCGTGCTGAAAACTTTAACGAGCGGTGCGCAACAATGCAAACGCACCACGCAGACAAAATAATGTCGATCCGTACTCCACATCCTGACCGCCGGCTACGGACAAGAAAGAAGACAACAGTTTCCAGCCGACACTCCATGGCAACGGGCACGAGGCATCACGGTAGCGACATACAGCGTCATTTACACCACACGACGAGAAATACGTCGACAAAAATAAAAAAAAACTCAAAATATTACTAAGACAGTATAAAAACTATATATTTGTTTCTTTTTAAGAAATTTTTATATTTGATGTAAATACTTTAATACCAAAACAAGTAGAACCAACATATGTAAGTAACACAAAGGGTTAAATCCATCAGCTCTGCCAATGTTTTTCTGGGGTTTCCCTGCCGCCCTCGTCCAAATGGAAGAGCTTGTTATATTGTAACTGTCCCCAGCCATGTTATGTAAAATGACTCAAAATGAATGTGTACCCATGACCTAATACAAGGTAAAGTGAACTGAAAGTGACCATCGAACGAAAGAAAAGTGACACTCGTGGTCTACAAAGACCAAACATTACGTAGTGTGTTCCTTGTAGCCCAGGGGGGCGTGTAGTGTCCCTTTTGCAATATTCACCATTATTGAAATGAAACATAAATAAAAATGACTGTATGTGACTCAAAATGAGCTGCAAACATCGATTTATCTGCGAAAGGTAATAACACCAACTGTACAAATATACAGTATAGATCGATAGATGCAGAAAATACATTATTTTTAGTGTATGAGTTTATAATGTGTAAGTAATTAAAAGAAGTATTATTATCTTTGTAAGAGTATAAAACACAATGAAATGCTTATTATTCTGTCTAGTCTGTTTTGTTCTGTTCGTTCTGGTGTTAGCTGGAATAAGGTACGCAAGCTATTGTGCTGCGCTAGCATTTGTTTCTGTCGTAACGTAATTGCAAATATTTAATGGGGTAAACTGTGTCCTAGTAAGAATATATTACTATAAAGTGATCTCCGTGTGTTATTTCAAGAACCTACGCCACATTTATCTTTAGAAAAGAATATTTAATGAAAACTATTTAGCATGTTTCCAGCTGCTGCGGAGCGAGTAACAGTGATCTCTGACTGTTAGCAATTAGCCGCCATTACGAGGTACATTTAAAAGTATTTTTTCACAGCACAATGTCTGATAGCCGGAGCTGAAGAAATTAAGTTAAAATAATCAGTGAGATAAATTGAAGGAATCTAGTGAAATAATTTTATTAAAACTTGTCTATTTTGTGTGATAGTAATAATTTCAGAGCTGAGTAATACGACGCTATTGCATTTACAGTAATTTGTAGGGAGCCTGGCGCTCGGTAAAAACAGATACAATACGTAATTGGCAACCTACGAGATTCATTATTTTGCTTATTAAACCGCTTTTGTAGTTTTTTTTTATTTGAAAGCTAAACGTAAAAACTAACTTCACTAAAAATCAGTAACAGGTCACGATAAATCAAACGACAAACAAATTTACTAGGAGAGTATTTCCTCTAAATAAATAGTTACATTATTTTTTTAAGAGATATAATAACTGTCAATAATACTGTGATTTGGAATGTTGATATAAAGACGCTGCTAGTGTGACAATCGCTCAACTTTGTTGCAACAGAAGAAAAAGGTGGATGATAAATTAGGTAAAGGAGCGTCGAGGATCACCCATTAAAATTTGGTGAAAGAACTGAGTCTGACCGAAGAAAAAGAGATTATCATAACTTTATAAATATTTATGGTCCATTATCTGATACATTACTCGTAATGACTATCAACATATGTAGTCGTCCCTTTACACTGGCACTTGCTCTTCTTCCGCCTTAGTACCTGGACTACGATGTTTTTATTCATTAGAAAATTCTTATACCCTTCTAGAACTGATTCCCCATTAGTCCGCAAAACCTTTCGTTTAGCCAAATGTAGCACTGCCTGGCTGACCACAATGAGTCAATACCATGCTTATAGCAGTTGGTGTATAATAGTTTCTTGTTTCAAGAATTAAAGTGATGTGGTTATAACACTTATTAAGTGGATATAATGTTTCTTGTGCCATCTATAAAATTTAGTTGTTGTGGTTTGATACATCTCAGAAGTGACCAACTCATTTACATGGAAAATGACAGTGTTAGAGTCTAGCACCCGTTCCCATCCCCCATAAATTTCTGCATGATCAAACAACAAACACAACAATGAGTGACGTTTGCAAGTGTAGTTTCATTTAAAGTAGTTAAAAAGAAGTAATAGTAATATGTCATGCCATGCAATAACACGAGCACTGAATGGTTATATTAGGGTAGGTAACGTATGCATGCACATAAATAACTATATATACTTTTATTCATAATTTTGCGGGGGGGGGGGGGGGGGGGAGAAAGGAAAGGTAAGGAAAGGAAAGGGAAGGGGCTACTGATTTCAGCTGTATTGGGACATTTTCGTGGAATCAACGGTAACGAGTGAAAATACGTGCCAGATTGGGATTCCAACCCAGGATCTCCTGCTTAATGGGCATGTGTGTTAACCACTAGTGTAACCGCGTGAACTATCTTGGCACACCTTACGACCAACCCCATGTTCCCACCGAGTGCCACCTATCCAGCATGCATGTCCATTTCCCCCATGCTCGCTACTCTTACATCCCCACAGCAGGTCGGAGGTACTTCGGACATGCCGGTAAGAACCGACAGCACACATTCATGTAAGTTGTTTATACATTCGATGCAGTCCAGTCATGATGCTCTTTCGTCTTGTTTTGAACTAAATTTCAACAACACACAGTGAACCCATAGATACTCAGTCTGCATACTGCTCACAGACGGTACAATATTTCCGAGCAATTCAAAATATTTTTATAAACTTTTTATGTTTTCAATATCATTGCACAGCCTCTCAGTCTTTGCCCTAGACGTTCAATATTATTGCGCTTCAGAAAAACTTGTGCCACATTTTTGAGGATCCAGAAGGCACTTCAGAGTCCTCCTTGCGATCCACTTACTCTTCTGTTTCTATAAACGCAATTTTTGTACCTTTAAGTTAAATGTGAAAATAATGTCGATACTGGGTAAAGATGTGTTACTATCTTATTGAACACGTACCACAACCATCGATAGTTATCAGTACAGATTTATTTTATGCTTCAGCAGCCTAATTCCACTGGGAAGCAAACGTTTGATGACGCGAAAATTACGTGCCATCAGCGTGGTATCACATGCATAATTTGCATCCTGTCTGTTAGAACCTGCAGTCTAAATTATTTTATATAAGGAGTCCCGTTATTGTTGCTGCGCCCCGCGACACGTCTTTATCGCATTGTACCGCACATTAATGTCGTCAGTCATCACCAAACTTACTGTACTCCTACAGTGACGTCTGCACCTGGTCTCATCGTAACATGGAATTCAACAGGAAACAAACCGC
Source organism: Schistocerca gregaria (assembly GCF_023897955.1). Classification (NCBI taxonomy): domain Eukaryota; kingdom Metazoa; phylum Arthropoda; class Insecta; order Orthoptera; family Acrididae; genus Schistocerca; species Schistocerca gregaria. Next base: position 52,140,103 of record NC_064925.1, on the reverse strand, counting down.
ACGTTCAGGCGCACTGTGGTTTTTTTTGCTTGAATTCAGACCTAACTGGAAACTAAACATGGTCATTTTCACCCCCGCTGTAGCCTCTGTGATTTATGCCACCTCCGAATAGTTATCATTCTGGCGTAAAATACAGTCTAGCATTTCACTCTTATTCCGAACTTCTCCTGGGATGAATTACACACTGTTATAACTGCAATATAAATACGTAAAACTGCAACCAGTCAATTTTTTTGAAATAGTCATTTGTTTAATCCATGAACTAGGTTCCTGGAATGAATAAACAGATATTTCAAAAAGTGGGCTGTTCCCTGGAATGAATAAATAACTATTTCAAAAAATTGACAGGTTGCAGCTTTATGTATTTACAATGAATAAACTGCCATGCGTTCTTAAAAATCCGTAATGGATAAGCTTACTCTGGTGTAACCTTTTTCTCCCAGGATTTTATCTCTGCTACCTTCAGAATTTAATATGGTGTATGCATTGTCAAACCTTTTTTCTAAGTCTTTAAATACAATAAACTTAGGATTTCCTTTCTTTAACGTATCTTCCACACTGATCAGCCAGAACATGATGACCACATGCCTGACAGCCGGTACGAGGATACGTCCAACTTTGGCACGGATAACAGCGGCGGCGGGTCGTGGCATGGAAGCACTGAGGCCCTGGATGGTCGTTGGAGGGAGTTGGCACCACATCTTCGCACACAAGTCACCTAATTCTCGTAAATTCCGGGGATAGGGGCGATGAGCTTTGACACCACTTTCAGTCACATTCCAGAAATGTTCAACCGGGTGCAGATCCGCCGAGTTGGAGAGCCAGCACATCGACTGGAACACGCTACTGGGTTCCACTCCTGACCTTGTGACAAGGTGTATTATCTTGTTGAAAAATATCACTGCTGCCGGAAAACATGATAGTGATTGTGCATGAAGTAGCAACGTAAGTGAGCTGAAACCATTGTCCGATACTCCTTCACTATCATGCTGCTCCACTGGACCCACGGATGCCCGTGTCCCGCAGTAAAGGTGTCAAGGAGCCATTCCCTTGGACGGCGACGGATTCGCGTCCTCCCATCGGCGTGATGAAGAAGGTATCGGGAGTCATGAGACTGTGAACTGCTCTGCCCCTGTGCCAACGTCCACTACCGATGGCCACTTGCCCATTTCAGTCGTAGTTGCTAGTTGCCGATTTCATGCGTCAACAGTGGCACATACACGAGTCGTCGGCTGCTGAGGCCCATCGTTAGGAGTGTTCGATGCACTGTGTGTTCAGACACACTTGTACTCTGCCCAACACCAAAGTCTGATGTTACTTCCGCCTCAGTTCGCCGTCTGTCGCATTTTACCAGTGCGCCCAGCCGGCGAAGTCCGATATATGCAATAAGGGGTCCGTATCCAACACCACGACAGCGCCGGCTGTTGTGACCGAGCGGTTCTAGGCGCTTCAGTCTGGAACCGTCCGACCGCTACGGTCGTATGTTCGAATCCTGCCTCGGTCATGGATGTGTGTGATGTCCTTACGTTAGTTAGGTTTAAGTAGTTCTAAGTTCTAGGGGACTGATGACCTCAGATGTAAAGTCCCATAGTTGTCAGAGCCATTTGAACCATCTGAACCTCAACATGTTGAAGACACTCACTACAGCGTTCGTCGAACACCTGACAAGTCGTGCACTTTCCGAAATGCACGTGCCGAACCTCCGACCCATCACAATCTGCCCTCGGTCAAACTCAGATAGACGGCGTGCCTTCCCCATCCTACAAACGGACAGCACGCTCACTGATACTACAAGCACCTTGAGTGTCTCTGGCTAGCGGCCATTGCTCGACAAGCGACGCTGTTATCACGTCAAAGGGTTTGTATCGGTAGTAGGTTAGTGTTCATAATGTTCTGGTTGATCAGTGTAACGTAGGTCGTGGGATCAATAATGCCTCGCGTGCAGCTACACTTCTGTGAATCCCAAGCCGACCTTCCCCGAGGTTGGCTTCTACTATGTTTGCCACTTTTCAGTAAATAACTTGCGTCAGTGTTTTGCAACCATGACTTATTAAACCGATAGTTGGGTAATATTCATACTTGTCAGCTCTTGTTTTCTTTCGAAACAGAGATATTACATTCGGGAATCTGACCATCTAATATATGTTACACATCATATAGAATAGTTTTGCCATGACAGACTGTCCCAAGAATCTAATTCTGACGGAATGTCACCTACTCCAAGGTCCCATAACGGAAATATAATGTGGGTCGTTATGCTGCCCCAGCTCATAATAACAAACTTGTATGATACCCAATCCCGCGTTTTTGAATTTTTATTTTACACCCCTAGTTCCGTAGGACCAAATTGAGGAGGAAATCTCCTAGGTCGTGGAACGTGTCAGTACATGAAATTATTACATAAAAGTAATAACAGATAAAATAAAACATTTTTGAACCCAAAAGAAGACAAGCTATAAGTTTATCTAAATGCAGTCAACAATGTATTATAGGAATCTGCTTAATTTTTCAAGAAACTACTCAACAGAAGAAACTGGGTGTGCTACTGGAAAACTCTTCGGTTTATATTTGAAATCGCGTGGATCACTGCTAAGACTTTTGATTTCTTGTGATAGCTAATTGAAAATGGATTTAGCAATATATTGCACACCTTTCTGCACAAGAGTAAAAGAAGTGGCACACAAATGCAGATTGGACTTCTGACTAGTATTAACTGATCAAAAACTACTAATTCTGGAGAATAAGGTGATATTGTTAACAAGAAACGACAGTAAACAATATAAATATTGAGAAACCCGTATCACAATACCCAGAATAATGTACAGGGATCGACAAGAGGTTCTTGAACTTAGATCACTTATTGTCTGAACCGCCCCTTTTTGAGCCAAAAATCTCCTTTGAGAATGGGGACACTTACCCCAAAATATAATACCCTAAGTCATAAGCGAATGAAAATAAGCAAAGTAGATTGCTTTTCGTGTCGAATTATCACTTCTTTGGGATACCGTTCGAACAGTAAAAATGGCATCATTAAGTCTTTGAACAAGATCCTGAATGTGGGTTTTCCAAGACACTTTACTATCTATCTGAATACCTAGAAATTTGAACCGTTCAGTTTCACTAATCATATGCGCATTCTGTGAAAGTAAAACGTTCGGTTTTGTTGAATTGTGTGTTAGAAACTGATTCTTACTGTGATTTAGCTTGAGATTATTTTCTACAAGCTTTGAATTTACGTTGTGAACAGTGCCAAAATGGCACACAACAATCTTTACTACCCATGCCAGTGTCAGCAGCAAACAGAAATATTTTAGTCACCTATAATACTAGAAGGTATACCATTTACACAAATAAGGAACAGTAGTGGCCCAACACTGATCCCTGGGGCACCCCCATTTTACCGCACCCCGCTCAGACCCCGCATCACGGCCATTTTCAACACTGTGAATAACGATCCTTTGGTGTCTGTTGTTAAGGCAAGAGCTGAACCAATTGTAAGCCACTCCCCATATTCCGTAATGGTCCGACTTCTGAAGCAATATTTTGTGATAAACACAATCAAACACCTTAGTCAAATCAAAAAAGATGCCTAACCTTTGAAAACATTTGCTAATGAATCCAGTTCCTCACACAGAAGAGAGAACATAGCATTTTCAATTCTTAAATCACTTCTAAAACCAAACTGTACATTTGATAGCAAATTATTTGAAATAAAATGATCAATTATCCATAGATACAGAGCCTTTTCAATAACTTTAGCAAACACTGATGGCATAGAAATAGGTCTAATAGTGTGTACGTTATCCTTTACTACGTTTCATAAAGCGGCTTTACTACTGAGTATTTAATCGTTCAGAAAACTGACTATTCTTAAAGGAAAAATAACAAATGTGGCTAAGTACAGGGCTAACATGTGCAGCACAGTATTTTAATATTCTGCTATCCATGGAAGATTTTAGTCTTGAGTGATTTAATTATTGACCCAGTCTCCCGCCTTGTCAATATCACAGAGAAGTTTTTCAGACATCAACCTCGGAAAGGCTTTTTCCAAGACACTTAATAATTCCTTGTAGAAACTAAGTTTTTATTTAATTCACCATCAACGCTGAGAAAATGATTGATCAATAACAGAAATATTTTTACTACGGACTGACTTTATATAGTCGACCTTGCACATCTGACCAGACACTTCCTTCACATTTGACCATGTCGTTTTAATTTTAGCCTGTGTATTAGCTATGCTCTTTGCGTACCACATACTCTTTGCCTTCGTAATAACAATTTTAAGCACCTTACAATACTGTTTATAATGGGCCGTTGTAAATCGATTATAACTTCTTCTTCTTCTTGGTGCCATACACTTGTAGAGCGTCGGCTGCTCACAGGCGGCATCCCTTTCTTCTTGAACCAGCTCTTCAAAGTTGTTCATGCCAGTCCAAGTCTTGACATTCTGTGAGCACAATTGCTTCCTTCTACCTGGTGGGCGCTCTCCCTCTATAGTTCCTTCTTGAATTAATTGCAGAAGTTCATATTTCTTTCCTCTCATAATCTGCCTCAGGTACGATGTCTTTCTTCTTTTAATTGCCCCCAGTAGTTCTCTATCCTCACCAGATGTACACAGCGCTTCAGCATTGCTCACTTTCTCAATCCATGGTATTTTTAGTAGTCGGAGCAAGAACCACATTTCTGTTGCTTCTAATCTCTTTACAGAGGCTGCTGTAATTGACCAAGTTTCCGCTACATAGAGTCGGACGGGGATAACACATGATTGTACCACGCTTATTCTCAGATGGAAGGACCACATAGATAATATTGTCGCGAAGGCGAGCCGAAGGTTGCGTTTCATTGGCAGGACACTTACAAGATGCAACAAGTCCACTAAAGAGACAGCTTACACTACACTCGTTCGTCCTCTGTTAGAATATTGCTGCGCGGTGTGGGATCCTTACCAGGTGGGATTGACGGAGGACATCGAGAGGGTGCAAAGAAGGGCAGCTCGTTTTGTATTATCGCGTTATAGGGGAGAGAGTGTGACAGATATGATACACGAGTTGGGATGGAAGTCATTACAGCATAGACGTTTTTCGTCGCGGCGAGACCTTTTTACGAAATTTCAGTCACCAACTTTCTCTTCCGAATGCGAAAATATTTTGTTGAGCCCAACCTACATAGGTAGGAATGATCATCAAAATAAAATAAGAGAAATCAGAGCTCGAACAGAAAGGTTTAGGTGTTCGTTTTTCCCGCTCGCTGTTCGGGAGTGGAATAGTAGAGAGATAGTATGATTGTGGTTCGATGAACCCTCTGCCAAGCACTTAAATGTGAATTGCAGAGTAGTCATGTAGATGTAGATGTAGATGAGTGGCATGTCTGTGTATATCAGCAAATTTCGTAGCTTTCGGAACGTTTCGTAGACAATCCCACAGCGAGTCTTCATTTCCTCGTCACAATCAAGTTTCGAATTTATCGCAGATCGCAGATATTTAAATTTCCTTACGTTCTTGATTTTACTACCATTAATGACTAGGGACCCAGATCTTCACTCCATTTACTTTTATACCAAACAAACCTGAGTCTTGCCTGGATCGAAAAATCCTGTCCAGACACAAACTGAACAGTAATGGGGGTAGTATACAACCCTGGCGGACTCCTTTCGGTACTTGCACGGATTCTGTTTTTAAGTTTTTGTCAATTCTGACCTCTGCTCTCTGATTCCAGTATAATTGCAGAATGACTCTTATATCCTTATCATCCAATCCTATTTGTCGTAAGATTGTGATAGGGGTGTCATGCTTAACGGTGCCAAATGCTTTCTCATGATAAAGCATATGTGGATATCCTGCTGATAGTCATAGCATCTTTGGACGAATACCTTCATGCCAAATAACGCTTCTCGGGTTCCCATCCCCTTCATAAAACCAAACTGGGTTTCTCCACAATGCTCCTCACGTTTATTATAAATTAGGTTATATATAATTCTTAGAGATCAATCCAAATTCTGAGCACTTTTTTACATTTGCTTTCTTCGGTAATGCGACAAAGGTTTATTTCAACCATTCATCCGGGATCTGGCCTGAGCTGCAAATTTCATTAAATAGGACTTTCTACCTTTTTCTGTCTATGCATTTTAAAATTTCAGAGGGTAAGTTGTTTCCACAGGGCGCTTTTCTTTCCTTTGTTACTTTCAGCGGATATTCTACCTCTGATTGTAAGATTCGTGGACCAGATTCTTCTTCACTTTGATTTACTGTCTTGTCTCTTTCGTCGCGAAACAGAGACGATATGTAATTCTCCCAGTGTTTGGCACTTTTTACGATTCGAATATAATCCGATTATCCTCATCTCTTAAAGCAGTAAGGTACTGCTTCTTGAAGTTTCCAGTTAAAACTTTGATATTGTTAAGGAAACTATACGAGTCATGTAGCTTCAGCATTTCTTGTGCTTCGGTGCACACACATAATAGTGTCAAACATGCGAAAGAACTCTTGTTTGTTACGTTTTCATGACTAAACAAATGAACAGATTTCATTAAAATTTGGTATGGAAATTGCTTGAACCCTAAGGAAGCACAAAGCCTTCTCTAGAAAGTAAAAAGCAAAAAAAAAAATTTAAAAAAATTAGAAATTAATGAAATTCGACCCCTAGGAGGTTGAAGAGAGTGGAACACATTTTAGTACATCAATGAACAGAAACCTTGTTAAAAATTATTAAATTTGTTGCATAATGTATACGTTGTATAATGTATATTTACTTAAACATCACAACACGCTCCTGTCTCCTGTCCACGCCCTTTTGTGAGCATTTCTCGGCAGCACGTGCTGCTGCATCGCGCAGTGGCACAGCTGGGACAGTCTGGGAGGGGGGAGCGCGCGGCGTACAGCGTGAGCTCTGCCTAGTCAAACAGGCGGGCACGCGAGGGCAGCTGACGGAGTTGTACCTATAATTCCTTACTTAATCGCCATCACTCGTCACGGGTTCACCTGCAGGTAACAGCTAGTCTTTAAACATTTCGCCATTCACTCTCCTGATTTCATGTACTCAACGTCACTTACGACGTGATTGCTCCAGGCAGGTAGCCAACCTGCTACCACTCCATGTCGGCATCTGAATGGGCAAAGGCCAGTATGGAGCAAAATAAGGAAAGGAGTAAATGTAAATGCAGTGCGTCTAGGACCTCCCGTGGGGTAGACCGTTCGCCTGGTGCAAGTCTTTCGAGTTGACGCCACTTCAGCGACTTGCGTGTCGATGGGGATGAAATGATGATGATAAGGACAACCCAACACCCAGTCCGTGAGCGAAGAAAATCTCCGAGCCAGCCGGGAATCGAACCCGAGCCGTTAGGTATGACATTTCGTCGGTCTGACCACTCAGCTACCAGGGGCGGACAAGGAAAGGAGGAACGTTAGGGCTTCACATCCGACAGACAATGACGTCATTAGAGGTGGAGTCCAAGGTCTGAATGTTTCAATGATGGGGAAGTTTCGGACACCCTTTTCAAAGGAACCATTTTGCATTAGCATAGAGGGATTTAGGGAAATCACGGAAATCCTAAGTCAGGATTATACTGCACGAATCTGAACTGTCGTCCTCCCCAGCGTGGATCCAATATGTTGAGAACTACGCCACATAATACCGATACACAGCTGCTGCCAATTTGTTTCCAGTTCAGTAACCGTTATAGACGTTGCTATACCCGCTGTTCGTCCATTCATTTAAGCCAATTTGAAGGTATTATTTCAGTGAAGTTGCACACCACACGCTATCTCTTGTGGGAATCCGGAATGGCGAGTTAGCGTTTCACAGGTAGTCAGAGCTATGCTAGTGATGTGTAACAGGCTGGGAATCTGGTCGGATGGGATGCGTTCTTGGGTGGTCGGAGCGGTTAAGGCAAGCACTTGCGTTAAGCGGGCACAAATTTCCTCTATTACCATCGATTCGTTTCGATGTCCAAATGCGTCATTGATAACCTTTGGATAGTGTTCTTTGAAAGTGTAATGGATGGAAGTACTAATTCGGATAATTTCCTTTGTCATGGGCCCGCAGCGCATATTAGGTCAAAGATCGAGGTATTCAAAGCTTTCCAAGTTTTGCTGCTTTTTCTATTGACGCTTCATTACGAGGGTGTACTGAAAAGCAATGCCTCTGATTTTTTTGTTCTGTTCTCTATATCGACTGAGCTGTTACATATCATGCATATTACTCGGCAGACTTTGCTACGTCGCTGGCGCAGGTTGGAACACTCTGCCGATAGAGGGCTTAGAACTGTGGCGTGTAACATGGCGGTGTGTGAGTACCTAATTAGGTGCGCGGGAAACTGGAAGCACGAATTCGAAGAATTCGTCACACACGCAGCACACTCTCTTTCGTCGTCACAATGACAGAATTCACACGAGCGTTGCGGTATCTGGAGCAATCCGACGCCTTCACTTCACTGCCATCAGTAATACTTCATACAATCCCAACATTGCCCCATCCGGTTTTCGTCTGCTTCCAGAACTGAAACAACACCTTCGAGGTCTTCAGTTTGACAGTGATGAAACGGTGAATCCGTTGTAGCTCCATCAGCAAAGTCAAACATTCAGCAGTGACGGTATCAAGAAACTGGTGTCTCGTCGGGAGAAATGTGTTGGACACTATTATTATTACATCGAGCCGGCCGTTGTATCCAAGCGGTTCTAGGCGCTTCAGTCCGGAACCGCGCTGCTGCTACGGTCGCAGGTTCGAATCCTGCCTCGGGCATGGATGTGTGTGAAGTCGTTAGGTTAGTTAGGCTTAAGTAGTTCTAAGTCTAGGGGACTGATGACCTCAGATGTGAAGTCCCACAGTGCATAGAGCCATTTGACTACATCGGGAAATAAATATGTAGACATGAAGAATAAACCTGTCGAATGTGAATAAAGTTTGTTTTGTTTAAAAACTGAGCCGTGGCGACTGGCGCCAGTTATGTTCCACTACTCTTCTGGTCTTGTATCTCTGACTGTTCCGGCTTGGCACGTGGCCGAGGTCACTCTCCGATCGGCGTTCTACGAGGCAATGTTGTTTTGAAAGGAAGCCTTCGTCTCCATCCGTGATGCCTGGGCCACGCCGTCCTTGTTTTGCCGCGCGCCGGCTGTGAGGTGCTTATTGGTCGGGGCCTTTGCGTGCGAAACGGTGGCGAGTTGGTCGTCTCAAGCTGGACATCTGCTCATCGCACAACTGGAAGCATTAAGTTACGTACGATTCATACTCTGATGTTAACCGATGAACATGTGTGAGACTTATGGGGGCTCGTGATATCTGATTGTTCAAATGGCTCTGAGCACTACGGGACTTAACATCTTAGGTCATAAGTCACCTAGAACTTAGAACTACTTAAACCTAACTAACCTAAGGACATCACACAACACCCAGACATCACGAGGCAGAGAAAATCCCTGACCCCGCCGGGAATCGGACTCGGGAACCCGGGCGTGGGAAGCGAGAACGCTACCTCACGACCACGAGATGCGGGCTGTGTGGTATCTGACGGAGATTAGTTACGGATAGTTCTGAAGTTGGTTCCACAGTGTCTTATTCATCGAGGCTGATGTACTGCTTATTCTGCTTCAGGGCATGTACAGTGTGTGTTATTTTGAGTGGTTTATATGGAAATTTTAGTCTGCTTTAGGACGCACTGTCGAGTCTGAGCTGGGCCGGGACTGTGTACGTGTGCAGCAGGCGTAGAATTCAACACAGTTGTTTCGGGTTTGGTTTAATCACTTGTTCCAAAAGGATTTGGTATAATTATTTGATGCGGGAATTTCCATAAGCCTACTGTAAGTGGTCTCCTAAATTTTTGCTAACTTCTCAGAAGACAGTTAATTTTCCAGGATCGCTCCGTAAGAATTTGCATTAACTCTTGGGAGCGTAATTATTATTAATTATAATCTTGGCTGTGACTGGAGCTTGCACTTATTGGAATTTATATGCCCTGCAGGGAATTTTTTAAGCCTACTTCTGCTCTCGCGTCGGTGTTGTTTACAAATCCTTGTCAGGGCTACTTATGTTGGGCCCAGTCGGATTACACATCCGCCAGTTTATGCGATCTTGTACACAAGTATTGGGCAGCGAAAGCTCGCGCTGTCCGTCTTCCGCAGTATTATTCTTTTCCAAGCGCCGCTATGGCCTTTAATGTTGTTGTTTAAAGTTAAGTTGCAATGTTCAAACCATTTTGTGCAATTCCATTTGTTAATTAAGAGAGGCTACCCTTTTATAACCTTATTGCTTCTGAAAGTTATTTAAACATTATACCAGTGGTTGAGATAACAACCGTCATTCTTATTTAATGTAAATTTTACTTATTTGCACATTCTTGGGGAACGCTGTAACCCTTGCTATCATTCCTGTTTGGTGATGTTTTCAACTCGGTGTTCTCCTTCTTTGGCCACCTTGTGTTTAAATATAAGAATTTTTGGACTGTGGACTATTATGTGGCCGGTTAAGTTTTATTAAATTTTTATTTTTCTCTTGTGACCATGAAGTTTAGGTAATTTTATGGCTGTTTAAATTTGGCGTGAATGTTGTATCATAAGTATCCTATTTGTGGTTAGGAAAACAACGATTGTGTGCCAGCTATAATTCACGTTTCTGTCATCGCTGATTATGGTTCAGTATTCAAATTAATTGTTTAATTAAAATCTTAATTGTGTATAATCCAATTCAGTCTTCGATAAACAAAAAAAGGGGAGACAAAGGCCCGAATGAAATTTTTACACTGCCATTTTTTTGATTCTGTAATTTTGTAATAATGAAAGTTGTTCTCTACTCAAAATTAAAATGATGTGCCCCCCACAAGTTTGTCCATCAGCAGAGATCCCTAGGTTCCTATTTGCTTCAGTAGTTGTGCAATTTGAGCAGCAAACAGGTCAAAAAGCTGTAAGAGTTTTCACATAAAAATTCGGAGACATTACTTTTCAAAAAGCCCTTGAAATTAGTTGTATATAATCGTACTATGTGATCAACAGTATCCGGACACCCCCAAAAACATACCTTTTTCTTATTAGGTGCATTTTGCTGCCACCTACTAACGGGTACTCCTTATCAGCGACCTCAGTAGTCAGTAGACATCGTGAGACAGCAGAAAGGCGCACTCCGCTGAACTCACGGACTTCGAACGTGGTCAGGTGACTGGGTGTCACTTATGTCATACGTCTGTACACGAGATTTTCACACTCATAAACATCCGTAGGTCCACTGTTTCCGATGTGATAGTGACGTCGAAACGTGAAGGGACACGTACAGCATAAAAGCTTACAAGCCGACCTCGTCCGTTGACTGACAAAGACCGCCGACTGTTGAAGAGGGTCCTAATATGTAATAGGCAGACATGTGTCCAGACCATCAGACAGGAATTCCATATTGGATGAGGATCCACTGCAAGTACTATGAGAGTTTGGCTGGAGGTTAGAAAACTTGGATTTCGTAGTCGAGCGGTTGCTCATAAGCCACACACGTAGGTGAATGCCAAACCACGCCTCGCTTGGAGTGAGGAGCGTAAACATTGGACGATTGAACAGTGGAAAAACGTTATGTGGAGTGACGAATCGCGCACGCAATGTGGCGATCCGATGGCAGCGTGTGGGTATGGTGAATTCTCGGTGAACGTGATCTGCCAGCATGTGTAGTGCCAATAGTATAATTCGGAGGCGGTGGTGTTGTGTGGTCGTATTTTCATGGAGGGGCTTGCACCCCTTGTTGTTTCGCGTGGCACTATCACATCACAGGCCTACATTGATGTTTTAAGCACCTTCTTGTTTCCCACTGTTGTGGAGAAATTGGGAGATGGCGATTGCATCTTTCAACACGATCGAGCTCCTGTTCATAATGCAAGGTCTGTGGCGAAGTGGTTGCACGACAATAACATCCCTGAAATGGACTGGCCTGCACAGAGTTCTGACCTGAATCGTACAGAACACCTCTGAGATGTTTTGGAACGCCGACTTCGTGCCAGCCGGCCGCTGTGACCTAGCGGTTCTAGACGCTTCAGTCCGGAACCGCACTGCTGCTACGGTCGCAGGTTCGAATCCTGCCTCGGGCATGGATGTGTGTGATGTCCTTAGGTTAGTTAGGTTTAAGTAGGTCTAAATCTAGGGGACTTTTTTTGCTTGGGGGGGGGGGGGCTGCTTGAGGGCTTGCATTACCCTTTTCAGCCTTTTGCTGTATGAGTACATACACTTATTTATTATTTCAGTATTTTTTGGAAAAGTGCATTTGATCATATTTACAGTATGGAGTATGAGACAGTATACAAAAATATAAAATAAAAGAAAGTATATTAAAAATTAAATAAATTAGAAATTGAAGTTTAAAGATTAAAGATTTTAAGTCATATTGAAATACAGTGTAAGTTTTATAGATTATACAATATTTTCCATCATGATTACTCCATAAATTCTGTTCGAATACTTTAAAATACACAGAGGTTGTAGCATACGATATAAATACAGTACAGTAATATACAGCGCGGATGCGCTTTGAGGTGACTGATGTTTGTGCTATAGTGTGGTGTTGCTTCATTTGATGTATGTGAGTTGTGGTGGTGTTATTTCATGTTACTACTTAAGTGATTTATTTATTTATTAACTACATGTGTGTGTATCTGTATAGATAGATATGGACAGATATGCTTAAACATTAGCATTAACATTAAGATTGACATTAACATTGACAGTGCCACTTTTCTTTACATTGCCTACTACAGGTGGGAGGTTTGGATTGTTTGATGATATACAATTGATTTGAGTTAATTGGGCGCTCTCATGTTTACATCAAGTCCTCCAATCACCTTAAGGGGATGACTTTCGTGGCAGTGGTGAACAATTGAACAAATTTTATGTCTATGCTACTTTTTATGTCTAACTTAATTCAATGGTTCATGTGTGTTTGTGTGTTTGTGTGTGTGTGTGTGTGTGTGTGTGTGTGTGTATTTTCGGGGGTTAGTTTCTGTGTCTTTGGGTCAGGTGTGGGGGAAGTGGGAGGTCTTGGGTTAGTGGTTCCATGATGGGGACGAGGTCGGGGTATTCTTGGCTGGTGTCGTCTGCTACTGTACGCGATGAGTCTAGGGGACTGATGACCTCAGATGTTAATTCCCATTTTGAACTTTCGTGCCAGGCCTCGCCGACCGACATCGATACCTCTCCTCAGCGCAGCACTCCGTGAAGAACGGGCTCCATTCGCCAAGAAAGCTTTCAGGACCTGATTGTACGTATGTCTGTGAGTGTGGAAGCTGTCATCAAGGCTAAGGGTGGGCCAACACTATATTGAATTCCAGCATTATCGAAGGAGGGCGCCATGGACTTGGAAGCCATTTTCAGTCAGGAGTCCGGATACTTTTGATCGCATAGTGTATCTATCTCGAAGAGTTCCTTTGGCAGAGTCATGAGTGTGATTAAATAGTAAGAGGACAGACTAAAGGGGGCTCACGAGTGTCTGCTCTTACTTAGATAACAAATATCCGAAATGCTGGAAGAAGGTCACATTTGACAGCTTGGTCTTGCCATTGAGAAGACAGTAAGGTGCTGCGTTGGTATCAGTTTCTATTCGTTCCAGTAAGTCCAGTGGTATGTCTTTGTTGAGAAGGCGAAGTATCTGAAAGGTCTTCTCCACAACAAGTAACTGAAGCAAGTAACTAATCGTAGCTATGAGTGAGTAGAACTCACTTGACAGTAATAATAGATGTGATAGTAGTAGTAATAGGGAACGCCAGCACTGCGTACCTCAAAGGAGACCAGCCGGTCGCGCGTCCCGAGGAAGAAGGCGGTGGGCAGTGTCGAGTTGATGACGTGGTAGGCCGGCGGCTGCTCGCTGCCGTACTTCCTGAGGTTCTCCTCCGGGCCAAAGTCGAACGCCTGCAGGCGCTCTGGGGGCGACAAGAAGAACACTGTGTCATCCTACCTGCGCTACGAGTACTGTGCGTATGTGACGTGACGGGAAGAAGAAGAAAATTGCGAACAACAGACGAGGGCAACGTCACGAGGAAAAGTACACGGCAAGGGGACACGCAGCGGCACCTGCCATTGCGAGGACGCGAACGTCAGCAGCCGCACAAATAGACACGTAAGCAAAGGCGGTTCAACTTCACTGCGCCTACACTGGGCCTCCTTTGTCAGCCTTTACCACCTGATTCACTACATTAATTGTATGTACCACAAAGTGCGAATGTATTTTTTGTTTTGGTTAAATTGAACTAGAAGGGGGGAGAAAGAAAGGGAAAGGCAAGGGATTGATGAAGCCGGCGTCTCCTGCTCAACAGGCAGCTGCGGTAACCACTGCGCAACCCCGGGCACGGTGCTGCACAGATCGTCTCGGTACGCGTCTCGGCGACCACGCGATCCCAACTGGCGTGACTAAAGGCGGCTTCACACACGCAACGAAAGTATCGCCACAAGTCAAGTCATTCTGAAGTGGCGCTGTGAGCTACTGTTCACACAGGACGCCACAAATTCTTCGTAATTGCACAGTTTGCAAAATGGCGTCACCTGTATCAGATGATTAAACGGCTGTGCATATTACTAAATAAGATGTTTTGGAAACATAATAAATGTAAAACATTACTTAACAAAGTGTTTCTCGTCTCTTTTCTCTCGACTACATGTTTTAAGAAGCGGTCTGCCGCTTCAAACCAAGCAAGGCTGGGTTTATAAATACTGTCTGTAGACGCACCACTCTTAAGTGATTTCAGTACTTTTTTGTGTTCATTCATGTAAGCATTTCGAATTTTTAACTTTGTTGTAGCTACATCAATTCCAGGTACATATTCACGCACACTGTTTACTGTTTCAATTACTGCAGCGTCCCTAACATTTCTGTCTTTGTATGATTCGCTTTTGTGGTTCAAAAGGCATTCTCGTACTTCATACACCTCCAAGAATCTCATAATTGTCGCTGTTGACCCTCTTTCGACATATTAATAGCAAACGCACAAACAAAAGCACTATTTGCGAACGAATACGCACTAGAAAGGCTTGAGTCCAGCCGCGACGTAGCAATCGAATGACGTTATTCGATTGTGGAGAAGCCGAAATGGCGCAACAAAGCAGAACCAAGTTCAACGATTTGTGGCGTGACAAAAGTTGCGCTTCTGAAATGGCGCCACCGAAAATTATGAGTTCACACATGCAACTACAAAGCAACTGCAGTTCGCCATTCGCAGTGGCCATACTTTTGCTGCCTGTGTGAACGCGGGTTTATTCGCAATCCCGGTCAATGTCCTCTATGCTTGCTACTCAGGGATTGCCGCTGGAGGTCGGACGCGATTGTGCAACTGCAATGAATGTGATTCACTTCCATGAGCAATGAATCCACAGTATTCAGGGCGGATTCACTGTTAGGACCGACCTCCTGCCGTAATCAAAATTGGTTCAAATGCCTCTGAGCACTATGGGACCTAACGTCTGAGGTCATCAGTCCCCTAGAACTTAGAACTACTTAAACCTAACTAACCTAAGGACATCACACACATCCATGCCCGAGGCAGGATTCGAAACTGCGACAGTAGCGGTGGCGCGGTTCCAGACTGTAGCGCCTAGAACCGCTCGGCCACTTCGGCCGGCCTCCGTAATCTCCCAGTAGTGGGCATGGGGGCGTGCCCAGGGAGTGCAGGTAGGTGAGAATGTGGATCAGCCGAGAAGCACGCCGAGATAGGCGATAAATGCTATGTCCGGGCAGTGGAGTGCTTAATGAACCGACGATGAACTTGAACAGGCGCCATGGGACATCCACCGCGAACAAATACAACCACTCCAACAAATAAAATGAGATCAACAAACAAAAAAATAAGCAGGAGAGCCAGGGTTCGAATCCTGGGCTGGCACACAAATGTCGCCGCTGATGCCACATAGTCCTGATACAGTTGTATCGAGAATCACTTCCCTTTCCTTTCTACCCCTCCTCCTTCACTTTATGTTATACGTTTTACAGCTACGGATTCTGCGTGGTGTTCCTTCTTTCACACACATCACGAAGGACAGACATAACACATTCATTTGAATTATTTATTCATTTATTTTTTGCCTAACTGTGTTACATACAAATTAACTGACGTCTTGCACTGATTGTAAAACACTAGCGTTCAACACAGGACAGATTGCTGAATATACACTAACGGGCATTAAAACACCACGAAGATGACGTTCTACACACGCGAAATTTAACCGACAGGAAGAACATGCTGTGATATACAAATGATTAGCTTTTCAGAACATTCACACAAGGTTGGCGCCGGTGGCGACACCTACTACGTGCTGACATGAGGAAAGTTTCCAACCGATTTCTCAACCACAAACAGCAGTTGACCGGCATTTCTTGGAGAAAAGTTGTTGTAATGCTCGTGTAAGAAGGAGAAATGCGTACCATCACGTTTTCGACTTTGATAAAGGTCGGATTGTAGCCTATCGCGATTGTGGTTCATCGTATGGCGACATTGCTGCTCGCGTTGGTCGAGATCCAATGACTGTTATCAGACTATGGAATAGGTGGGTTCAGGAGGGTAATACGGAACGCCGTGCTGGATCCCAAGGGCCTCGTATCACTAGCAGTCGAGATGGCAGGCATTCTATCCGCATGGCTATTACAGATCGTGCAGCCACGTCTCGATCCCTGAGTCAACAGATGGGGACGTTTGCAAGACAACAACCATCTGCACGAACAGTTCGACGACGTTTGCATCAGCACGGACTGTCAGCTCCGAGACCATGACTGCGGTTACCATTGACGCTGCATCACAGACAGGAGCGCCTGCGATGCTGTACCCAACGACAAACCTGTGTGCACGAATGTCAAAACGTCATTTTTTCGGATGAATCCAGGCTCTGTGTACAGCATCATGATGGCCGCATCCGTGTTTGGCGACATCGCGGTGAACGCACGTTGGAAGCGTGTATTCGTCATCGCCGTACTGGCGTATCATCCGGCGTGATGGTGTGGGGTGTCATTGGTTACATGTCTCGGTCACCTCTTGTTCGCATTGACGGCACTTTGAACAGTGGACGTTATATTTCAGATGTGTTACGACCCATGGCTCTACCCTTCATTCGATCCCTGCGAAACCCTACATTTCAGCAGTATAATCCACGATCGCATATTGCAGGTCCTGTACGGGCCTTTCTGGATACAGAAAATGTTCGACTGCTGACCTGGCCAGAACATTCTCCAGATCTCTCACCATTTGAAATCGTCTGGTCAATGGTGGCGGAGCAACTCGCTCGTCACAATACGCCAGTCACTATTCTTGATGAACTGTGGTATCGTGTTGGAGCTGCATGGGCAGCTTTACCTGTACACGCCATCCAAGCTCTGTTTGTGTCAATGCCCAGGCTTATCAAGGCCGTTATTATGGCCATAGATGGTTGTTCTGGGTTCTGATTTCTCAGGATCTATGCACCCAAATTGCGTGAAAATGTAATGACATGTCATTTCTTGTATAATATATTTGTCCAATGAATACCCGTTTATCATCTGCATTTCTTCTTCGTTTAGCAGTTTTAATGGCCAGTAGTTTATTCGTTACTCAGTGTCCGACATCAACCTTTGCTGTTTTCCCATGTGGTGAAATCTGTACAGTTTTTCGTTACAAGTATGTCACTCTACCTTTGTTATGTATGTACTGTGTTTCATATCGTCCATCATTTTATTTCATATAATTTGCTTTCGAATGTACAGTCCGGTTTTGAACTGGTTTAACAACTGAAAATGCTATATTCTTGAAATGCCACGCATAACCCGCAGGACACGATGGATAGAATAAATTGTGTAAATGAGCCAAAATAAGGGGCTGTCAGTTACACTCGAACTCGTTACAAGAGCCCAAAATTTTTTTGAATACACAGCTTTAATTTTTTGGACTTAATTACCGGCTGAAATCCATCTTAATTTAAAAACTACTGAAGGCCAATAACTTAAAACACAAGCATAATCAGAAACTCTAAAAGGGAAGCCTTATCTTAAAACAGTTCTTTATTTAGGTAGAAGTAAACAAGTTAAATACAAATCGGCTGGAGGCCGAACACAAAAAACTCCAAAACATTATTTTTTTAAAACCAAAGTCCTTACGTGAAACAGTTCTTTAATTTAGGCTGAAGGCCTTAAGAACAAACAACTGAAGCTCAAACGGGTTGAAGGCCGAAGACTTAAAAATTCCATAGGTTGAGGTAAGGAAGTTAAATTCAAATCGGCTGAAGGCTGAAAATTTAAAAATTCAAATTTTTTTAAAAATGCGAAAGGGCTTACGTGAGACAGTATTTTAAAGTAGGCTGAAGGCCTTAAGAGTGAAACAACTCTAATTTAAAACACAAAACCGGCTAGAAGCCATACAAGTACCAACAACAAGATAAGGCAGTACACACAAGGGTTCCCTGATGTTCAAACACTAACGCTCGCTTAGGTGAGACAGGGGCAGTCGGGCCAACCATTCACGATCCGACGACAAACCAACCGACCGACAGTCAGCGGACAGCGACAAGATAACTTCCACTTCAGCCGACCAGGGCTCAACAGGGAGTTCAACGGAACAATGTAAAAGATACTGGCGCCCACAACCAATCATAAACGGAGCTGTCAAACTACACTCCATTCTGGACAGCAACAACACGATGAGGAAACTACACTGCCTCAAATTTACGTCAACGCCCAGGTCAGGTAACCGGAACGTTAACGGCCACACGGCAGAAGATTCCGCTGGTGCACTTCAATTCAAGTAACCAAATACAGTGAAACTCCTCCTGAGGGTAGCTACATTTTTCCAACTTGAAAACCACGTTGTTGCTCGCGGGAATAGCCCAATACCCGATAACGAACTGCAAACGACACAATGTGAACCTCTTTACTTGCTGGTAGGTTAAATCAAAACTCAACTTTCGTGTCCAGGATCGGTGAGCCACGGACCTCTTAGCAATGGGAACAGCGCCACACTCTCCGACACCGCGTACAGACCGCCGCCAAAACTACAACCCGCTGAGTATTCCTCGCTGCTCCACGCCAACCGACCGACTGCTCAGAGCCAGTGCGCCGACAACACTTAAAATAACTTCTCAGTCAAAATCACACAAACCACGCACAATTTGCCGAACTCTTGCACAAAGGACCAGTCAATGCTAATGGCAGTGACTGTACAATAACAGGGAGGAACCACGAGTCGGCACAGAGAGCCAACCCATAAGCGATGGCCGGCCAAATACGCGTCATCCGGCAAGGCGACCGACCGACGACCAACAGAAGTGGTCGCCACTGCAGTCGTGTGTGTCGGCAGCCGTCGGGCGAGTCATGGCGGTCCGGACCTCTCTGCTGCTGTGCCTCGTCTGAACTTGCGCCGCGTGCCAACTCAAACACTGGCAGGTCTGAACTAATGCTGGCAAGTTTCAACTCACTGGTCGACACAAGACGACTGGGAAGTAATAGCAGTCCAGCAAGGATAGCACGAAAGGGCTTATATCGATAAGAGCAGGTGGTGCTGCTCCTGGGCAGGCAAAGCAGCAACTCAGCGACACAAGTAACTGAAACTAACATAACGAGGTGGCAGTACGGAAAAAACAGGGTGTTAAATAAGAGATGGCACGAACACCAGCCACACACGGCTCAATTCTCGTTTCTCTTTGAGGTACTGGATGAAGTAAACAAATGGTTCCGAATGCTAGGCACCTTTTCAATTTAACTTAGGCGTTTGGTTGTGTTTATCACAAAACATTGCTCCAGAAGTGGGATCATTATGGAATTCGAGGAGTAGCTCACTGTTGTTTCACCTCTTGCTTTAACAAGAGAGACAATAAAACGTCATTATTCACGGTATTGAGAATGGCTATGATGTGAGGTCTGAGTGGGGCATGGTCAAATGGGGAGTGCCCCAAAGGTCAGTGCTGTGGCCACTCCTGTTCCTTATGTATACATTCATCAAAAACAGTTTGACTGTTCGGAGATGTCACTAAACCCGCCCAAAGATGTGAACAACCATGCATGAGCAGCGCATATTAGACGGAGGAGATCCGACAGCCGATGAGTCCCAGTCATTCCACGAGGAAGGAGGTACATGGCTCGTGTTGTCTGTACTTCAAACACGCCTAGGCAGTCAACACCGCTGTTCGATCGCGTCCGCATTGTTACTTTGTGCCAGGAAGGGCTCTCAACAAGGCAAGTGTCCAGGCGTCTTGGAATGAACCAAAGCGATGTTGTTCGGGCATGGAGGAGATACAGAGAGACAGGAACTGTCGATGACGTGCCACGCTCAGGCCGCCCAGGGACTACTACTGTAGTGGATGACCGCTACCTACGGATTATGGCTCGGAGGAACCCTGACAGCAACGCCACCATGTTGAATAACGCTTTTCGTGCAGAAACAGAAGGTCGTGTTACGACTCAAACTGTGCGCAAAAAGCTGCATGTTGCACAACTTCACTCCTGCCATCCATGGCGAGGTCAATGTTTGCAACCACGACACCATGCAGCGCGATACAGATGGGCCAAACAACATGCCGAATGGACCTCTCAGGATTGACATCAAGTTGTCTTCACCGACGAGTGTCGCATATGCCTTCAACCAGACAATCGTCGGAGACGGGTTTGGAGGCAACCCGGTCAGGCTGAACGCCTTAGACACACTGTCCAGGGAGTGCAGCAATGTGGTGGTTCCCCGATGTTTTGAGGTGGCATTATGTGGGGCCGCTGGTGGTCATGGAAGGCGCCGTAACGGCTACACGATACGTGAATGCCATCCTCCGACAGATAGTGCAACCATATCAGCAACATATTGGCGAGGTATTTTTTTCATGGACAATTCCCCCCCTCCCGCTCCCCCCCAAATCGTGCACAACTTGTTAATGAGTTCCTTCATTATAACGACATCGCTCGACTAGATTGGCCAACACGTTCCACGTTCTCCAGATATGGGCCCATCGAACATGCCTGTGATAGACTGAAAGGGGATGTTTATGGACGACGTGGCCCACCAACTACTCTGTGGTATCTACGCCGAATCGCCTTTCAGGAGTGGGACAATCGGCACCAACAGTGCCTTGATGAACTTGTTTACAGTATGCCTCGACGAATACAGGCGTGCTTCAATGCAAGAAGGCGTGCTACTGGGTATTAGAGGTACCGGCGTGTACAGAAATCTGGACCACAGCTCTGAAGGTGGTACAATATGCAATGTGTGGTTTTCATGAGCAATAAAAAGAGCGGAAAAGATGTTTATGATGATCTCTATGCCTATTTTCTGCCCAGGTTCTGGAACTCTCGGCACCGAGGTGATGCACAACTTTTTTTGAAGTGTGTATCAATGATATACCCTCTAGTATTACAGGCAATTCTAAAATATTTCTGCTTGCTGATGACGCTACCTAGGTAGGAAAGTTCCTTGTTTGCAACATTCGCTCTGTTTCAAATAGTGCAATTCATGACATAAGTTCATGGTTTGTAGAAAAGAAACTAACGCTAAATCACAATGGGCCTCCGTTTTTACTATTTCTAACACACAATTCAAGAAAACCCGACGTTTGAAATTCACATAATAGACATGAAACTGAACAGTTCAAATTTCTGGGTGTTGAGATGGATAACTGTCATGGAAAGACCACGTTAAGTGTCTTGTTCAAAGACTTAATGCTACCATTTTTACTATTCGAACGGTATCTGAAGTGATATTTCGACACGAAAAGTAGTCTACTTTGCTTATTTTCATTCTCCAACATTTTATGGTATTATGTTTAGGGATAACCCTTCCCACTCTCGAAGCATATTTTTGGCTCAGGAATGGGCGGTTCAAGCAGTAAGTACTGTAAGTTCGAAAACCTCTTGTCGACCCCTGCTCATTAGTGTGGGTGTTCTGACATTGGCTCGTAATTTATGTATTCTTTACTGTCGTTTCTTGTTTATAATATCAGCTTATTCCAAAAAATTAGCAGCTTTCTGTCAGTTAATACTAGGCAGGAATCCAATCTGCATTTGGATTCCAGTTCCTTAAGTCTTGTGCAGAAAGGTGTGCAATGTACTGATTCGTCCATTTTCAACAAACTACACAAGAATTTAAAAATCTTAGTAGTTATCCACGCCCTTTCAAACTGAAACTGAAGAGTTTCCTCATCGGTGACTTCTTCCATTACATGAAATGTCTATCGGTCAAATGAAAAATATATTTTGAATACTAACCACAGGGGGGCAATATTTTCTTTTTATTTCTAGGTAACGGACGAATACCATATACCCGAGTTTAGTGACAGCATACTTAATTTCTTTTCCTTCGGTTAGTTCTTCCCGTTATTGCATTCAGAAATGTATCTATCTTCATTAACATTCTTCACTGTCAAGCTTAAGATGAGCAAATTCCCTTACACTGAATATGATAACAAAGAAGCAGGCTATGACATAAACAAAGTAACCCAGCAGAATACACATCTGTGTAGCACGGGTGAAAAATATACTTGACAGCATATATGTGGAGAGGCACAATATAGAAAGTATAGGATTACAGATACACCAACAACAGAACACAGTATATGGTTACAAGACAACAGAAACATATTATAATGTATACAGTGGAACTGTTTTTAAATATTTACAACAACGATCGTAAATCTTTATGTCTGAAAATATTGTAAGAATAG
This sequence comes from Schistocerca gregaria, assembly GCF_023897955.1. NCBI lineage: Eukaryota > Metazoa > Arthropoda > Insecta > Orthoptera > Acrididae > Schistocerca > Schistocerca gregaria. The sequence continues at coordinate 52,117,499 of NC_064925.1, read as the reverse complement.
GAAAGTAAGCCAAGGGTTGTTACATCTAACACAGATGAAATAACGCATGCAAATAAGCTTAAGGCTGCAGAAGAAGTGGACGAGGCTAAACCAGGTAAGTGACTGTGGCAGTATACAATGGAAGCATTTCAGGAGACAAAAATAATGGAAATATATAAATGTTGTCTTGAGATGATGTACAGGTTGTGTCAAAATAGATGTATGATTACTTCTTTAGTATGAATTGAAACGGCAAAGTAACTTTCGCCGTAATGAATCAGGATGCATTGGTAGGCTAGGTATATTCCTGCCAAAGAAGTTTATAGTGAATGGAGAGATATGGTTATTAGGTGACAGAAGAGCCGTCCAATTATTTACGACGAGAGAAGTGAGGTAAATAGGGAATTATAGTTAAGGCGACAGAACAGTCGGCCAATTATAGACATAGAGACAGAGAAAGGTGAAGTATTATTATTAGTCGACAGTTAAGTCGGCCAGTCATTAATGAAGAGTGAGGGAAGAAAGGCAAAAGGCGACGTATAAGTCGGTCATTAAATAGTATTTATGGGCTTAGTGGTTTCCCCCAAATATTTTATGAAGTACAAGAGAGGACACATGTTGTTGACATAATACACAACACTGACATGGGAATCTCATAAAATACAGAAATGTAGTAAATCAGGATTAAATAGAAGGCCACATAATATGGAAGACAGAGAGGAAGACACACGTTGGTTTTAAATATGAAAGGACGGTAGAATAAATATCTAGGTAAGAATAATTAGCTCCTACACATTATAAAGTCACGCAATCTTCATATATGAAAGTCAGTAGAAAGTATACTGTCATTAAATGAATAGAGTTCCATTTGTACTTTTGTGGCAACGGTGACACTTACGTACAGAAGTAATGATACCTCATACTGTGGAATGAAGCAACGATTTGATAAATGAGTGTTTGTGCGTATTCATGAGGCAAATTCTGAAATGTTCTATCCAGGTAGCTCTGATACGCAACTGTGAGCATCCGTATGGGCAATGACCCAGCTTTTTGTAGCTGCAGTTGTAACCAAAACGAGAATGTTGATGAACCACTGTCGTAATACGTCGTAAGCATTGGTTTTGTTTACAAACAAAATATATCAAAAGAAAACATTATGTATTGTATATTTATACTTTAAGAATGTATGAAAACATGTTTATTTAAAATTTATTTAAAATTCTTAATAAATTAAATTAAGCCATTTTGTATTGTTTCGCGGAATTGTAACTGGAGCTATACGCTGAGGTTGGAGATGGGCGAGTGGACTGACAGTGGTTGAACTCACACCACATTGGAATGTCTGGAGTTCCACAACGCAGGGCCACGTCACGAACAACAGAATCATCAGAATGGGTTGCTGTTGTGGGCTGCTTGCGCATTTTCCGGTAAGAGGTTCTTCCGTCTCCACGTATTTGTGAAATGTGTAGGTGTTCTGTTTATTTTATTTGTAACCCTATGAAGTGGACGTCTGTATGACGCATTCATAGAAATAAGTGCAGAACGGCATGGTGTGCAGACATAATATTGAAGAAGTGTAAAGTGTAAAGAATGTTTCATCGAATTAAAAGAACGGCAATGCGCCTTTAGTAGTTGTATAGCGGTTGGTCTATTTAATGGACGGCAAGTCGCCGATAGTAGTGAATAACGATTTAATTTCTTATGATATATATTCGGTTCAATTTAATGGACGGCAGTGCGCCGATAGTAACTTAACAGCGGTACAAAATTTCTAATCGATTGATGTCTGACTAGGAAATAACGGACCAGCAGGAATGATACATTGTAAGTTAACGAAAGACTACCAACAATATATAGATGCACAACAATGATTCTTTGAAAATATTTACTATTAAAAGAATAATGTAATTAGGATCGAAAGTGTTACTAAAGATTAATGACTTTGCAATATAAGGTTATACACGAAGTGACTGAGGGTAACAATCAGTTTTTGAAATAGGAAAATAATTGAGTTCATTATTGTATAAGTTGATTATTAGTCTGAGAATGGAAAATTATAAAGTATATTTCGTAAAAACAGTAACAAATTACAAGTGCAGTGGAATGGTATGGCTTTTGAGGGATGATAACTGAAAAATCTATAAAAATTTGTATCGAAGTTGGTTTATCTCCAAACTCGGTTGATGCCTGTGAGAACATCCCAATTTTTGGAAATCTCCGAAGGAGGGTGATATGTAATATTTTTGGCTTTGCAGCCGCCATATTCAGCTACAAGAAGCTCTGTTTAAAGCAGCTGAGAAGGCAGAAGTGGCAGGATGATGTAATGTGGTGTGAGGTAGCGGTGACAGATGGTTTATTCGGTATGGGTATCGAGAGGAAGACCGCTTAAATTGTTGTCCCTCTCCGCGATTGGCTGTTGCGTTCGGAAGACGCTCGCCAAAATGGTAATCTGTTATTAATACTAGAAGAATTAAACAGCGTATTTACTTGAATTTCAAATTAAAGCATCTCTCAATAGCGTGCTATCATTCCATTATTTCAAGAGTATTAATAGCCAGCAGAATAATAAACGACTGCAAAACGAAAAGGCAGACGAAGCACTTCGGTGATCTTAGAATCGCGCCTAACCTGGATGGCGGGCGAAGTGGCTCGGCTGTAAGATCAGAGCTAGTTTGGCGGTCCAGGAGGACAGACATGTTGACTGCCGAAGTCGGTGTCAGTTAAGACTTAGCTAGCAATGCCTAGTGTGTAAATCAGAGCTGGTTCGGCAGTGTCGGAGGACAGGCTGTTGTCTGCCGCGGTCAATGTCGGTTAAGATTTCCTTAGTAATCCATGGTTTGTAAAAATAGAGCTGGTGTTAGTCAAGACTCTATTAGCAAGTATGGTTACTTGGACATGTAGCTGAGAACAGTGTGACTGTTAGTAAAAAGCGAGTGGCATCCCGTATAAACAAACTGCCCAGAAATTTAATTATTTCTAAAATCATAGGTCCTCGCTAAGAGATTCTTACACTGTCTAGATAACATATTCTGGATCTACGTGCTGTTTTCGGCGCAGGGAACAACAACTATATAAGACTACAGGTTGCTGAACTTTTATTAGAACTTATGCATTCCACTCAGAGCGTAGGAAGCTGTACGACAATCTTAGTGTAAATGAGATCAGTGACACGTCATCTGTGGTAACACACAGGAGGCATACGAGAGAGAAACATTTTTGAGGGAAGGGTTTTATCATACGCATGTATATATTACCCTTCTCCCTCTCTCTTTTTCAACTGGCCGTAAGTACTGAGAAAATTTAGAGAACCGGCATCTGAAGCTGACTGCCTAACTACTCCACTGCGGAAACATACAATGCGCTTAAGTACCACGAATATAATATACGAGCAATTACGGTTCACACGGAGGCGTACAGACAGTCGTTTTTCCCTCGCTCTATTGACAAGTGGAACCGGAGGGGAAATGGTAAGTGGTGGTGCAGAATATCCTCCGCCACGCCCTGTAGTGTGGCTTGATGAGTGTCAGTGTAGATGTCGATGCAAATATTTTATAGGTACATAATGTTATTGAAAATTATTTTCTGCGCATTTTAAAATATTTCTCTTTGTGATATCCGTTTTCTTTGGTTACAACTACTAAGGCATCCCTTTGCTTTCTTAATTTATTTTCATTTTCCGGCGAATTCTCGATCTAAATCGGAAGCCAACTGAGTCTCTGGAATCCTAATCTCACCTTCCTCATTCGCTCTGCTTGCTGTATATGGCAACGCTGCGACTCAGCAGGATTTTCCACTGTGTGGATAGCATAGCCAGAGAATGAACCGCTGAACATGTCGATGTGTTCTGCCTGATATTTTTCTCGCAGCAGCTCTAGAAACGTGTTGATATTGAGTGTGGAGGTAAATTGTAGACTATGTGGTACGAAAAGGGCTGATCGAAGATGTAGAGGTGAGAAGGTATTGTCCAAGAAGATTTTATAACGTATTAGCTTTGCATTTCTTTCAATTATTAGGGTATACTTTAATGCATTTAAGTTAATTCCAGTTAGAATGCACAGACTTTTTTATTGACTTGAAAAATCCTGGACAGGAAAACTATTTGAGTAAAACTTCTGTATGTGCGACCGTGTCATTTCCCATGGCGTTGGGCCTTATTCTTCTATCACTCTTCCACAAATTGGACTTCCTGCTGATTGTCGCCAAATGTTTTCTTCAGTTTGGCACCGATTTAGTTTCCAGATATTGAGCTTCTGTTCATTGTTCTCGGATCATTGCCTAACTGCGACGTCCAAATAAAAGTAAACATTGGACAGGAACATAACTTCATCCCACCTGTTGTATTTGGCGATTCCGTCGAATCCATTCAGCTTTAGTCGTCGGATTCTGACCGGCGGCTCTGGAAAACACTGATGGGTACCAGATGTGCAGCTGACTTATTGCTGTTTAAGTGTCCACTGAAATCCTGAATGTAGGGACGATAACTATTTTGTTCTGGCTGCTGTCCGTGTAGGTGACAGCTTTTACATTGGCTAATTGGAGCGACGGGGATATAGATCTTCTGAAGTACTCGGAGTCTGTACCAAATAATGTGACGTCGTATTCACACTGAAGGCCCAATCCGAAGGCAGGGCCGTTAATGAAGTACACAACTTAGTACACACAGCATAGCCATTGTGACCACCAGCATACAGCCAGAACAGAGCTGACTCCTGTATGGTGAGTGCCGCATCAGATATTCCAGAATACACAAAAAAATTCAAAGATAAGAAATTCCGACACCTTTCCACAAATTATAAATACTAAATAACAGTTGCTTGCCCACATCACAAGACGCAGCGACCGGTAACCACTGCAACACTGCGCGACAGAATGAAAAGACCGCCTTTCTGAAAGCACGTAATTGTCTCGTGCTGTGACACAGAAGTTTGAACTTAGGCTCATATTTACGTGCAGCATTCATCTGTAATGGTGTGTTCTTCTGTAAAAGCGTGGCTCTCTGTGACGTCACCCTCCGGCTTTGCGACACTTCAGACAGCGAGGTGCCGACACACGCGGGAAAAGAGGCCACAGCTCGGAAGTTCATGTGACGTATAAGGCGTGTTAATGATGTCACGTTGGCACCAAATTTCACATAAATCCTGCGCTCCGCCACTGTGGACGTGTCCCACGTTGGAAAAGCCGTCACACCCACAGTTAGCCACATTTCAGCCATCCTTTCGACGTTTCTGCGATGGAGGTCGGAACCGTGACGGCCAGCGTTGAAAGGAAGCTGTTTCCTTACGAGTGGCCCAGGAAAACGTTTCAGACACAACACCGTTCAGAATCGACATGAAGGGCATAAATGAAACCGCCCATTTCCTTGGGGCCTCGATTCCCTCACATGTCGCTATAGAAAGTGACAGATCATGGTCCTATGAGCAACATGAAGACATTGTTGACAACCTCTGAAGTTCCTGACACCTCGGAAGTTTCAACATATTTCTAAGGATATTGTGTGGCTGCGTTCCCTTTGAAAGTGAAGTTATCCGTTTTGAGTCTAGTGTGACCACAGGAAAAAGTCCGCCTTAGACCCTCCAGTTACGCGAAACCTTCGGTACGTCCCGCCACTTCCATTAAGAATTTTAAACATGAAACTTTACCGACAGAAAACGCGATGAGAGTAGCAGGCGCCTGCAGGTAGGCAATTGGCATAAGAGCGGCGACAGGGGGTTGCCTGGCTGTAGACACCTGGCACTACTTCATACGTCATCTCTGTACAGATTCATTTCTGAAATTCTCAATAAACGTGGGAAGGCGCCAGCGAACGTTTTCCCGAACTGGGGGATGTTAGCGACCCTGTGACGTTTTATTAACATACGTATCAACGCTGCACTCCCCTCATCCTCAAGATCATGCCTGACGAGGATGAGAAACAAGAGGTTTCCAAAAACAGACATAATGTCTGATAGGAAAGACGCAATCAGTGATTTTAAAATGTTACTTATAATCCGTCTTGATTGTAAAATGTTTATTCATATGACCGGTTTCGCACCATGTGAAAGTTGCTGTATTTTGACGTGTAACCGAAATATCAGAACTGAAGATGGTTCTAAATGAACCGAAACCAGTCATATGAATAACAATTTTGCAATCAAAACGGATTATAAGTAGCATTGTAGAAACAAGAGTGCTAATAAGGTAAGCACCCTTTGCTGCTTCGGATCGCGTCCATAATTCGTACAGTGGTTTAGAGCAAACCTGCGGGCACCAAAGGAGTGCGACAACGTTCAATGGGGACGCAGCGACACAATGTTCTTAGAAAAGTGTGGAAGCTTCCGGGATGTCAGCAACATCAGAGGTTGTCAAGAATGTCTTCGTGTTGCTCAATGCACTGTGGTAAGTCATTGTCTATAGCGAGACGTGTGGGAATCGACGCCCCAAGGGAACAGGCGGTTTCATTGACGTCCCTCGTGTCTACTCTGAACGGCGGTCTGTTTGAAAGGTTTTGCTCGGCCACTCACAAGGAAACCGCGTGATTTCAACACTGGCCGTCGCGGTTCTGACCTCCATCGCACAGACGTTCGAAAGAATGGCTGAAATGTGGCTAATTGAGGGTGTGACGGCTCTCCCGCCGTGTGACACGTCCGCAGTGGCGGCGAGCAGAATTCCGGTGAAATCTGGTGCCGATGTGACGTCATTGACACGCCTTACACGTCACATGAACTTCTGAGCTGTGGCACCTCGCTGTCTGAAGCGGCGCCGTGTTCGAGGCTGACGTCACAGAGAGCCACGCTTTCGTGCCACCAGACAGGCATGCTGTAGCCACCCGTGAGCCAAATTTACAATTACGGGACTTCGAAACATTGAAGCTTTAATTTTGTTTTGTACTGTATGTGTAGATGAGAGTATTTAACTTGGGATGCTGATCAGACTCCTCCAACCAGCCACATAGTATATGCTTAATATGCAGGTTGTAGCGAAAAGGTACGACCAGACATTAACGAAACACTCTTCACGTGTAGAGGGGGAAAATATGTCGTATGGACATGACTCGGAAAACGCTTTATTTTCATGTTAGATCTCACCTTCTACATGGTTTCAACACATTAATCACGGAAAACACAAAAACCACGTGTCAGCACAGTACGAAATGCTTACCTACATGAAATATTCAAAATGCCTTCCGTTAGCAAGGATACATGCATCAACCCGTCATTTCACTGAATTCATGATGCACTGACGTATTGCTGGAGAACTCTGTACTGTTTCACAGCATTGCGAAACACGGGCACGAAGACTCTGCACATCTTATACCAGGACTATATACACGAGAACATTCAAGTGCCCACACACCAATATCTGATGGATTTACGTCCACAGTGCATGGAGGCCAAGGAATGTATTCACGATTTTCTGCTCTAAAATTATGAGAAGGTAAATAAACTCTGTGCATCGCCGTCTTCTTCCAGCTGTCTGTCACTTACCGGTCATACGATGTAGATGAAGTTTATTTTGTAAAATGTTCACTACAAGTGACGCTGTTCCTCGATGGTGTTTGATACTCTCTGCATGGAACGTGGAACCATTTCTTTAAAATCTTTTTGGTGCTGTGATGAAACTTAAAATGTCCCAGTAGCATTATTTGTGAGTTTCGATCATCAGATACTTTCTGCTCTACAGATTGTTTCAAAACACTTTTACAAACTTTGGGTACAAGTTCCTTACACCAAAACAAGGAAAAATATCCAGATAAAAATATATCCGAAAATCCTTCATTTAAAAAAAAAATTAAAAGATAGACGCTTGGAGGTCATCAACACATAATCCAATAATAAATGCTCGAATGTCCTCCTCTTCCTTCCAAACACGAATGGACTGTCCGTGACTTTCGAATATTGCCTGATTGTTTCGAGCCGTTTCAAAGGCGTCCATAAAACGTCACTGAATAGTCTCTGCAACTCGGTGGTCTGCTACACGAACCAGTTGTTTAAGGTACCCACAGAGATAGTAATACAAAGGACTGAGGTACGGGGAAGATATAGGCCATGGAACTCGTACTCGTGTACCTGTCGATCTGTTATCGGAGATACCAACCAGTGTATCTCGAGCATTGAGACTGAAATGTCCTGCAGCTCCCATGTGCTTAAATTATACTTTCTTCTTATTTGCAGGGACACATATCGCAGTAATTCTTGGAGGGTGTGCTGAAAAAAGTGCTTGTAGGTAGCACCTGTAAGACGTGCTGGAAGAATGTATGGCTCTTCAAGACAGTAACCTAGGATTCCAGCCCACAGATCTTACACTGAGGCTGATGTCTAGCCTATACTACATCAGGAGGATTAAGTTCGGGCTGTATGTCTTGGCTGTGGAAATTTATCGTTCCATCTCTTACAAACGTTACGTCGTCTCTAACCAAAGCTCAGGAGACAAACAACGGATTGTCAGTTTGTGCAACAAACCGTCAGCAGAAGTTCTCTCATTGTGGGTGATCAGCAGGTGTAAGGCCTTGCACATGTTGAAGATTACATGTATACGTGAGTTTCTCGTAAACTACCCTCAACATCTACATCTACATCCATACTCCGCAAGCCACCTGACGGTGTGTGGCGGAGGGTACCTTGAGTACCTCTATCGGTTCTCCCTTCTATTCCAGTCTCGTGTTGTTCAAGGAAAGAAGGATTGTCGGTATGCATCTGTGTGGGCTCCAATCTCTCTGATTTTATCCTCCTGGTCTCTTCGCGAGATATACGTAGAAGGGAGCGATATACTGCTTGACTCTTCAGTGAAGGTATGATCTCGAAACTTTAACAAAAGCCCGTACCGAGCTCCTGAGCGTCTCTCCTGCAGAGTCTTCCACTGGAGTTTATCTATCATCTCCGTAACGCTTTCGCGATTACTAAATGATCCTGTAACGAAGCGCGCTGCTCTCCACTGGATCTTCTCTCTCTCTTCGACCAACCCTATCTCGTACTGATCCCACACTGCTGAGCAGTATTCAAGCAGCGGGCGAACAAGCGTACTGTAACCTACTTCCTTTGTTTTCGGATTGCATTTCCTTAGGATTCTTCCACTGGATCTCAGTCTGGGATCTGCTTTACCGACGATCAACTTTATATGATCATTCCATTTTAAATCACTCCTAATGCGTACTCCCAGATAATTTATGCAATTAACTGCTTCCAGTTGCTCATCTGCTATATTGTAGCTAAATGGTAGTGGATCTTTCTTTCTATGTATTCGCACCACATTACACTTGTCTACATTGAGATCCAATTGCCATTCCCTACACCATGCGTCAATCCGCAGTAGATCCTCCTGCATTTCAGTACAATTTTCCATTGTTACAACATCTCGATATACCACAGCATCATCCGCAAAAAGCCTCAGTGAACTTCCGATGTCATCCACAAGGTCATTTATGTATATTGTGAGTAGCAACGGTCCTACGACACTCCCCTGCGGCACACCTGAAATCACTCTTACTTAGGAAGACTTCTCTCCATTGAGAATGACATGCTGCGTTCTGTTATGTAAGAACTCTTCAATCCAATCACACAATTGGTCTGATAGTCCATATGCTCTTACTTTCTTCATTAAACGACTGTGGGCAACTGTATCGAACGACTTGCGAATTCAAGAAACACGGCATCTACCTGTGAACCCGTGTCTATGGCCCTCTGAGTCTTGTGGACGAATAGCGCGAGCTGGGTTTCACACGACCGTCTTTTTCGAAACCCATGCTGATTCCTACAGAGTAGATTTCTAGTCTCCAGAAAAGACATTATACTCGAACATAATTCTACAACTGATCGACGTTAGAGATATAGGTCTATACTTCTGCACATCTGTTCGACGTCCCTTCTTGAAAACAGGGATGACATGTGCCCTTTTCCAATCCTTTGGAACGCTACGCTCTTCTAGAGACATAAGGTACACCGCTGCAAGAAGGGGACAAGTTCCTTCGCGTGCTCTCTGTAAAATCGAACTGGTATCCCATCAGGTCCAGTGCCCTTTCCTCTTTTGAGCGATTTTAATTGTTTCTCTGTCCCTCTGTCGTCTATTTCGATATCTACCATTTTGTCAACTGTGCGACAATCTAGAGAAGGAAGCACAGTGCAGTCTTCTTCTGTGAAACAGCTTTGGAAGAAGACAGTTAGTATTTCGGCCTTTAGTCTGTCATCCTCTGTTTCAGTACCATTTTGGTCACAGAGTGCCTGGACATTTTGTTTTGATCCATCAACCGCTTTGACCTATGACCAAAATTTCTTAGGATTTTCTGCCAAGTCAGTAGATAGAACTTTACTTTCGACTCCATTGAACGCCTCTCGCATAGCCCTCCTCACACTACATTTCGCTTCGCTTTACGACACTCTAACAAATACACTCCAACATTATAGCTTATATGTAAAATCGGTGGGAAATCAAAACATTCACTTCCCCTAAGTTTATAAACGACGGGGAGCCCTTTGTTGCGAGCAGCAAGGTCTGCTTATGTATGACATACACATACAAGAAGTACATTAGGTTACACACAAAAGACACTGCTAAATTACACTGTGGAGATGTATAAACATTTTATACTGGGAGTACATGGTTCCACATTTTAATAATTACCGTGGCGTTTTTTTATGGTCACTATGTACCACGTTGTATATCAGGATTTCGATGGTTACAATCACACCTTTGTTTTAAACAAATACTACACCACCTCCAATGCCCCCGCCTCCCACCCCCTCCCCGGTGCCCCCCTCCCCCCAGTCCTGTTGTAGCTGACCCCACGAGCCACCACCTGATTTGTGATCTGTGGGAATCATGTTCACGCCCAGATGCGGTGCAGGCACCGCAAGGAACATTGTAAGGTGTCAGGCAAATCCAACACCTTCCATGAAAACCATGACATGATAAGACAATCCAGTAGTATGTCACATAGCTCCGAAGAGATCGTGACATTAAATTAACCAAAGTATTACGAGTAACGAGTGAGCAAATGGAATACCACAGACTAACACAAGAATGCCTAAATGCATGTCGTACCTTCCCACCGTGAAACCGATGCAGTTCCGAGGGGAGAAACGAGAACAGAAGCCGAGAGCAGAACTGTGTTAAGCTACAAGGCCCTACGACAAGGGACGGACTGGACACCCACGTCGCCAGCCTACCTCTAAGACTACCACCCGCACGTTTTAGCGTGAGACTTTTCGCGTCTCTGTTACGTCAAGGACCACCCCCCAGTCCATGTTAAAAGCTAGAGCCCTCCAGAAGAACTGTATAGATCTTACGATAACGCTAAAAGGATCGCACCAGCTGCAGATTTTAGCGTGAGAGTTTTTCGCGTCTCTGTTACGTTGCAAACTTTAAAAACATTGCCCCACCACGAAAAGTATAACGTTTCTCATTGGATAGACAGAATTTTTGTAGGCGGTGCTTAAGGTTAACATTGAGACCCTGATTGGTCAGATGGAAACACAGCCAGATAGTTTTTTTTTAAACCAACTTCGGTAAATTGTAGTAAGGAGAGAGTAGCTTTCGAGATGGCGAGGTGAGCGGAGCTGTGCTGCATGCTGCCGCCCTGACGCTGCCCAAACACCGACAACGTAATGAACGCACGCGATGCCGCATTTTTGAGCGCATAAGGCTTCACTCAGAACTGCAGAAGTCTCATCTGTTACACCTCCTTTTTTGCGTAATACTAGTGTCGATCGTAAATTAAAACTCATGGTGTTCATATTTGCCACTTGGAGAACAGATCTGAAACGCGATGATTTTTCTTTTATATAGTTATTGAGAAGCCACATCAGCCACTGTAATTTACGACAAGTTAGATAAGTAATTAAAGATAATTGAGGGTCACTGTAGACCATTTTGATAGTTTTCTCTTTTGTGAAACTTAATTTAAACCTAGATTATAGATGTGATATGGCATAGGTCATCCTTCGATCCATTGTAGAACTTGGAAACCCACTCAGGGAATATTCGTTCACATATTTGTTGAACGCAGTTGGTTTTTACCATCCTGTACTGAAACTTTTCCTTTTATCAATAGTGCAATTTATAAACAATGTTTTGTGAGTAGAATAAAATTTCCAGTGGTAAATGTAACTGATTTTTCGACGTTATTTTACCAGCTAACTAAAAATAGGAAAGCCTTGAACCCCTTCCACTAAATTTAGTTAGTATTAAGATTCTTTTACACGGAGTGCAGTGGAGCTGACGCTAAAATCATTAAGTATTTGGTTATATCATCGCTAGTCTCACTGAACTCTTCTGAATTCTACATGTAATGTGTGGTCTGGCGTCTCCTTACCAGCAACAGGTTCCAGGTTCAAACTAGTTAATTCCCTAAAAAACACTCTCAGAGTGTCGTTGTGCAAAAGTGGTAGGGAGACACGATATAGAACAAACAGACACCACCATGAATGTTTAGAACATGTTCCACCTTTATTTGTATTCTGGGAAGTGCACACAGCTTCACTAGACAATAGACTGAAAGAGACCCCACCACTCGGTGCCCATGGTGCATAATGGAAGCAGGGTGGAGGTATGAGGGCAATGTCCAGAAATGTGTTGATATTCATCAACCACAAGTGTGACCTGGCAGCCCGACATTAGTCTTCACCCCCTTTCGCATGCTTGATAACCAGCCGCTACCTAGAGGTGGCAGGCACCGATACTTCATAACTATGTATGACATAGCAATTATTCCTTTTCATGTAAACAACGATACTAATAGAGTTATTTAAACAACTAGTGAGATAAACTAAGTCTGTGATATTATGGATTCGGTAGCATGAGCGATAGGGAAGGATATGACTGGTTTACCTCTCTTCCCTATTTAATCCACATCTGCACTCCGTATACTGTTTACAATACATATGAGTTTTTCCCAGACGATGATATTGTCTTTACTGTACAGAATATCAGATTTGTAATACCCACATACAACCTTTAATGTGTGGTCTATAGTATTAAAGTCGTTTAACCACTATCTCTGTTACATTTGCACAGAAAGTAATTTGTAAGCATTGATTGTGCATCTGTAATGGACTGCCCTTTTTACATTAGCATTTTACGTTTTTTCTTCATGGTAGTAGTTTCCGCCATACTCTTCAGCGCACAAACAGAAACTTGATTCCCTATTAGCTGCTCGTAGCGCCCTGTGTGTATAACACTACGTGCACAGTATATGATCAAATTATTCAGACATCTTCTAGTGGACGTTAACATGGAGTGTGGTTACCAGTCGAAAGGCAGACCGTAATTTGCTCCAAGAGTACTGCGCCATCTGCAAACAGCATATACCTACATCTAATCATGTACTGTGCAAGCCACTGTCTTCTGTATAGTGCATTGTGGAGAGAATATCACAACAATATAATGAATTTTATTTACTGATCTCCTCTTATGTACAGATCAAGGAAGCTGAACCATGATTTATTTTCAAAAAAATTTCTTAGGAATTTATTTTATTTATTAGCGATTCATCATAAACATCAACACATTTAATCACACTATGTAAGCATGGAAGTAGTTGCCAGGGAGTAACTGATGAAATCATAACCAAATTCCTTTTTAATAAATGGAAATTTTATTCACTTTAATAGCGCCTAAAAACTTTTTTTAAAAAAGAAACAGATTTAAAATTATAATCAGAAAGCATCCTCTAAATGTCAAGTCACAATTTATTCAGAGGAAGAAAGAAACAAATTTTTGATTGTATGAGCTTTCGGGCCGATAACCTTGCCGCTCCCTTTTGACACAGCCTTAGTTACGAGCGCTCACAACAACCTCTGAAAGACTACACTGGTGCAAATCTGCAACACACCAGATTACTTTAAACTAAAAGTTTAAACAATTCACACATGCACACAAACTATGCATTCTGTAGTAGGGATGGAAATGGTACAAAACACTAAAATTGAAGTATTAACGTTGCCACCGAAGGTGCAACTTGATTTTAACTTCTAAGAAAAATCTTATGGTGAAAAGGTTGCAACTTTATACACTAAAATTATCATTTAAATAAAGGCCCATAAAATGCAACCTTATATAAAATTCTACAAGGTTGGCCAAACCAGTTAAGATGCTCTACAGTACACAGATACCGCCTCTCAAGATGATAGGCAAGATCAAAACATATTTCAGGAATTAGGCCGTTACACTCCAAGCAATAAATTTGTTAACACACCAGATCCGACAAACATGACAGAGGCAGCTCCAAACGACAGACAGACAAATGCGGACAAGAGACAGACGAGCAAGCTGGGGACGAGAGACTGACCAATAAAACAAGTAGAATTTAACAACAGTAAATCACGCAATATATCGCCAATCACTTAACTTCTAATAAACTGTGATTTCTGGCAAGACCTGGCGCAGCACCCCCAAAACGCTCTCCCGAACCGTCCGCTGCCAGCCGCTTCAACGGACGCAGGAAGGCGCGCCGATCTCTCGTCACAAGGCGTCGCAGCTCGCACAGGCCAGACCAATGTCGTGGGTTGACCCCTGTTGCTCTCGTGTCGGCCACGAAGCCACTACCCATCGCTATACGGCGCGGCCCACTGGACACGCGTGGCGACCTCTCATGCGCCGACGCTCAAGACGGACAAGTCGTCTTGTGTCTCAGTGCGCGACAGACCAACCGATCGATCCAACCGCCAATGACCAATGCCTGAGCAAAACTCCAGCAGACACAGATGCACGAACTAAGCCCTGACCAGGCGACCACTCGCCGAGTTCTCCTTCTGGCGGAGTGGAAAGACTCTCATTTTGCCGGCTTTAAACGTTTATCCGAACGACAGACATACTAGCACTCCGAATGACAGGCTGACACTAACTGCCTCCCAAATTCGGACGAGAGACAGACTAGCAAGCTAGGGATGAGAGACTGACCCAGACTGACTCACTAGCGAGTTTCTTTTTCTTTACTGTAATTTAAAAACCTGTACAACAGGCAGGCTGTCAGCAGCGTTCTATGCTACTCTTCAGCCATAGGATACACAATGAGAAAGAAACAGAAAGATTACACATAGGTTACAGAACGGTGGGCAAGAAAACAGTCGACACAGAAAGACAAACATGGAACCGTTCACACTCGACGATAATCCACACTTGAAACTGTTGACACGATACACAAACACTGAAGACGGCGATGGCACAGGTGAACGATGGAGTGTGACGGTGAACACTGAACACTAAACACGACGGCGCACCCGAGCCACTGATGGCGATGATCTCCGGCGCGCGAAAGTCCACGTAGCGTGTGCGAGTCCGGGGACCTGCCAAGAGAGGAAGAATGGCAGGGGGGGGGGGAGGGGAGAACAAAGACGCCAATGGCTGAGGAGATGGGAGAAGGAGGAGAGGGACAGGGGAGGGGAAGCCTGGGGGAGGAGTGAGGAGGAGGGAGGTAGGGTGCCCAAAGGGCAGGAAGAGGGAAGGGGGATCAAAGTTGGTAGGAGGGGTATATGGAGGGGAGGAGAACATCATCAGGGAGGGGGAGCTGGCGGAAGCCACCTTGGGAGAGGGTTAGGAGGGTGGAGAGATGGAGACCAGGTGGGACGTGGGAATACAGGCGCGGCAGCGGGCGGGGGTGGGAGAGGATGGGCGAGACAAGCGGGTGGGGAGGGTCGAGTTTGCGGGAGGCGTACAGGATGACTAGCGAGCTCATAGCGCCCCTTAAATGCACGTGAACAGGTAACCTTTCTCCTTTCCCACCAGAGGGAGACACGGAAGCTGCGATTGCCACAGCGGCGCCACCGCCAGAAACGGAGGGCGACTGCCTCACTCTACGCGCTGCGGCGCGCTCTTCAAAACAGCAATTTTTACCACGGCTCAGAAGCATTAATTTTCTGTATGTCTCTGTACATTGCCATAATCGCTCTTACCTTATGATCGTTATGCCAAGAGACACCGCCTTAGAGTAGCACTGCCCGTGCGCGAGATGGTTTTGCCTGCTTCAGGGAAGCAGAGGACCGTTCCGGCGGTAGCTACAGGCAGGGCCTCCCACGCCGGACGGGCCTCTGTAGAGGAGCCAAACAAAGTGAGTCTCGCAACGCCCTTTCTTTCCTCTTATCCTATCCTGTTTCCCATCTCTTGTCTTCGGAGATACGGACTTTGTTAGCACTGGGATGCCACCCGTATAGGAAAGTGACAACTGTAAACTGAAACCCGGAATCGGTACTTCCGTTATGCACAGGTACGGTCCATCCGGATCTGAGCGGCAATTGCATTGCAGCCAACCTGACTCCGCACTTCACGTCCTTTCTCTCCTGTGGAACCAGTCAGCTAGGTGGAAAGGGTGGCATGAGTGGGGAGATCGCCTTCACCTAAAATCTGCGTCCCAGGCGCAGCTGCATCCACGGAGAGGACACTCCGTCCATGGGAAAACAACACGGATAGCGGCAGTTACCGGTCATAAGCTCGCTTAAATGGGCTTAGGAGCGGGCGCCAGGGGTCGCTATTGACAGTGGGAGGGTCCTTCTGCCGGCCGAAGTGGCCGAGCGGTTCTAGGCGCTACAGTCTGGAACCGCGCGACCGCTATGGTCGCAGGTTCGAATCCTGCCTCGGGCATGGATGTTTGTGATGTCCTTAGGTTAGTTAGGTTTAAGTAGTTCTAAGGTCTAGGGGGCTGATGACCTCAGAAGTTAAGTCCCATAGTGCTCAGAGCCATCGTAGGTCCACTGGCCAGTCACCGCTCGCTTTAAGCTGGGCAGCCCCCAGTCAGTTAGGCACAGGCCCGTCCTAGTGCCGAATGTTCCAGTGGGTGTATGGAACACCAGCACTGCTACAAGTCGTCACCATAATGTCGACACCCGCTGCTACAAAAATAAAATAAAAACTAAAGATATTTCATGACGCATCGGTACACGAAACACTCGCACTATGCTGCAAGGCCTCCCGGACACCTATGGAAGCGCACAAGAACCACGCATAACGGCTGCTATCGACTTAAAGCTGGTCAGACTCAATAATGCTATAACAGCACTGCAGGAAACCAGGCTACCAGAAGAAGGCTCACGACGGAAAAAAACTACACTGTTTCCTGGAAGGGCAAAGAGGTTTCTAGCCTCAGACAGCGCGGAATCGGTGTTGCTATTCGCAATGACTTGCTGTGTTGTACCGAAAACCCGATTGGGATCTCAGAACGCATTATGACTCTACGTTTCACAACAAATAGTGGACCACTGTCGCTGATACCTGTATCTGCACCAACACTTACCTCAGCTGCAGATGCCAAGGATCAGTTATATGAACAACTCAGTGATGTGGTATAAGCGGTGCACTCTGGGGACCGTGCGTTCATTCTTGATGATTTCAGCGCTTGTACTGGTAGTAATTTGGCCACCTGGCCTGGCTGCCTAGGCAAACACGGAGTAGGCAAGATGAATTAAAATGGTGTACGGTTGCTTGAATTCTCTTCAAAGTATCAGTTGTGTGTCACCAATACATACTTTAAAGGCAAGCTGAACCAAAAGGTATCCTGGATGCACCACCGCTCACAACATTGGCAATATTAGATCTTATTCTAAGTAAAAGGAGAGAGCTGCGTTACTTTCTTCATACACGTTCCTTCCTTAGTGCAGACTGTGGCACCGATCACGCACTAGTAGCGACAAAAGTGCACTTTGTGACTAAAAAGTTCCACTCTCCCAGAACACCATGCGAAACAAAAATTAACCTTTGCCAAACAAGAAACAATGCTGCAATAGAAGTATTTAGTGACGAGATACGAAAAGAGATTGATCCCTGGGGCCCAGCCGCTCCTATTTCTGAAGACTAGCAGAAGATAAAATCGCTTCTTACCGTTACGGCTGTAAATTAATTCGGTAATCTGGAAGGAAAATCCCAGGATCGGTTCATCGAGAACTTAGATGTCCTGAAACATCTCCTTGGCTCTACGCGTCAGGCCACTGTCATCTGGCATAGAAACCCATGCAATTCTACACGCAGGGAGCCAAGCAAAGCTAAGGGAGTCAACGCACTGTCCGCAACTGCATCAATTTCTATTGGGAGCAACTTTGCACTGGCATACAGGAGTGTTTCAATGCTGGAGACATTCGTGCTGCGTACTCGTACATCAAACGGGCCATTGACCCATTCCAAAGAAGAGCGTACCCCATAAGGAAATAGATGGAAAAGTCATCACAGACCGAAATCGTCAATTGCACCGTTGGGCAGAACATTACTCGAGCCTCTACTGACATCCCATTAATATTAGTCGAAACGCAATGGATGAAATTCCGCAGATGACACCTTACCATGACTTGAATACCACACCTACTGTGCAGAAACTTCAAAGATCAATTGCACAGCTCAAATGTTAGAAGTGCCCTGGCAAATACAACATCTCCACAGAAATTGTAAAACTTATGCCACATTTTACGCTGCTTTTCAACCTCTAATTGAAATACTGGGCTGAGGCTACTGTGCCGCAAGACATGTGCGATGGAAATATTGTTACTTTATACAAAGGTAAAGGTGATCGCTGCGATTGCAACTGTCACCGTGGAATCTCACTTCTGAGAATACCTGGAAAAACATTTGCCCGTGTGGGTTTCGAACCAGACGAACTACAGTTGATGTGATCTTCACACTCAGGCAAATTCAGGAAACGTGCCGCGAGCAGAAAACCCCTCTGTTCATTGCTTTTATCGACCTAAACAATGTTTTCGACACAGTTAGCAGAGAAGGACAGTAAGCAGTACTTTTGAAGGTAGGGTGTTCTCCAAAAATCTTAATGAAGATCAAGGCTTTTCACGAAGATATGGAAGGATGGAATCACATCAGACCCGCTTTCAGTGAAAAGAGGAGTTCGTCACGGCTGCGTTTACCTCCCACTCTGTTCGATATTTTCTTCTCAGCAGTCCTCAAAGTCGCTTTTGGTGAAACTAACCTGGACATTCATATGTTTACCAAAGCTGATGGGAATCTCTACAACCATTTCTCTACTCAGATCCAAGCGCTTCCGAGAAGACTTGCTTGTAAAGAGGCTTTTATTTGCTGATGATGCTGCATTTGAAGCGCATACTCAAGACGATCTGCAAGAGCTTGTGGATAAATTCTATACTGAATGCAACCTATTCTCCATGTCTATAAACGCAAAGAAGACGGTTTTCGTGGCCCAAGGATACACAGATCCCCCTAAATTCTGCTATCTTGGTTCAATAACGACAGAAGTTCTCTCCCTGGATGACGAGATAAATGCAAGAATAGGAAAGGCCGCCAGCACTTTCGGAAAGTTCCACCCACGTGTATGGGTCAACAAACATCTTACATTGTAGACAAAAATACTTGTGTATCAAACATGTGTGCTGAGTTTTCTCCTGCACTGAGTTGAGACTTGGACGTCGTATGACAAACAGGAACGAAAGCTCAACGCCGTGCTTACGGAGCATCTTGGGAATATTACGGAAGGATCACGTGACAAATGACATGGTTCTGGAAAATGAAAAACAAGAGAGTATCACTGCCACGTTCAAGCAACGTTGCTGCTGTTGTTAGGACATCTGCATCTGACTGAAACAGCAGGAGCAAAGAGACCTCATGGAAGACCTTCACTGCGCTTTAGGGATTGCGTCAAGTGTGATATGTGCGCGTTTAATATTGACAGTAACAAATGCGAGCATCTTGCTGACGAATGCAGCAAATGGAATAAATTGACTGCAAATGGAAGCAACATGCATGACCAAGTATGCCTAAATAACTTAGCTGCAAAACGATCGCTCAGTCATGAGCTGATGACAAACCCCTCTGCTGGAGTGACTCATATTTGCCTCGCTTGTGGGCGTCAAGTCGGCTCCCGCATCGCACTTCTGAGCCACCAGCGGAATTGTCTCCAGTAAGCCACTTGGATCTTCCGACAGGAAGCATGTCAGATACACTACTGGCCATTAAAATTGCTACACGAAGAAGAAATGCAGATGATAAACAGGTATTCATTGGACAAATATATTATAGTAGAACTGACATGTGATTGCATTTTCACGCAATTTGGGTGCATAGGTCCTGAGGAATCAGTACCCAGAACAACGACCTCCGGCTGTAATAACGGCCTTGATACGCCTGGGCATTGAGTCAAACAGAGCTTGGATGGTGTGTACAGGTACAGCTGCCCATGCAGCTTCAACACGATACCACATTTCATCAAGAGTAGTGACTGGCGTATTGTGACGAGCCAGTTGCTCGGCAATCATTGACCAGACGTTTTCAATTGGTGAGAGATCTGGAGAATGTGCTGGCCAGGGCAGCAGCCGAACATTTTCTGTATCTAGAAAGGCTCGTACAGGATGTGCAACGTGCGGTCGTGCATTACCTGCTGAAGTGTAGGGTTTCGCGGGGTTCGAATGAAGGGTAGAGGCACGGGTCGTAACACATCTGAAATGTAACGTCCACGGTGCGAAGTTGTGTCAATGCGAATGTAACCAATGGCACCCCATACCATCACGCCGGGTGATACGCCAGTATGCCGATGACGAATACACGCTTCCAATGTGCGTTCACCGCCATGTCGCCAAACACGGACGCGACCATCATTACGCTGTAAACAGAACCTGGATGAATACGAAAAAATGACGTTTTGCCATTCGTGCGCCCAGGCTCTTTATCGAGTGCACCGTTGCAGGCGCTCCTCTCTGTGATGCAGCGTCAAGGGTAACCGCAGCCATGGTCTCCGAGCTGATAGTCCGTGCTGCTTCAAACGTCGTCGAACTGTTTGTGAAGATAATTGTTGTCTTGCAAACGTCCCCATCTGTTGACTCAGGGATCGAGACGTTGCTGCACGATCCGTTACAGCTATGCGGATAAGATGCTTGTCATCTCGACTGCTAGTGATACGACGCCGTTGGAATCCAGCACGGCGTTCCATATTACCCTCCTGAGCCCACCGATTCTGCTAACAGTCATTGGATCTCGACCAACGCGAGCAGCAATGTCGCGATACGACAAACCGCAATCGCGATAGGCTACAATCCGACCTTTATCAAAGACGGAAAGGTGATGCTACTCAATTCTCCTCCTTACACGAGGCATCACAACAACCTTTCACCAGGCAACGCCGGTCAACTGCTGTTTGTGTATGAGAAATCGGTTGGAAACTTTCCTCGTGTCAGCAAGTTGTAGGCGTCGCCACCGGCGCCAACCTTGTGTGAATGCTCTGAAAAGCTAATCATTTGCATATCACAGCATCTTCTTTCTGTCGGTTAAATTTCGCGTCTGTAGCTCGTCATCTTCGCGTTGTAGCAATTTTAATGGCCAGCAGTGTATATTATGATGGTTATGTTCTATGTGACTTTGTATGTAGTGGTAAGGAGAGGTGGGCCACAGTGCGGTGCAGCAACTGTCATCGTAGGAAAGCTGGACATGAGGAGATGTGATGAGCGAAGAGCTTAACACGCTAAACAGAAGATTTACGTAACTTGTATTTCTCCAAGTGAACAAAGATTTATTACAAATAATTCAGCAAGAAATTAAGTCCAGCTCTCAACGTCCGCTAGGATGAGACTCTGAACTAAAGCACGAACGTTGGAACGAGTGCCGTGACTAGATGGCATCCTCGTAGCGCGTCGTAGCGAGCAGCCTACTGGTGCGAGGTGTCCTGTGGCTGCACCGTGGCGGCGGCAGAGGTCGCTCGCATCCCAGAACCGCTGAAGGCGTGGCTCAGTTGGCCCACACCATTGGGTTCGTCACGTCTTGCAAGAACGCTCTCAGCTTGCACTTCTACTCCCAACTTCGTGACACCCATGGGGTAGTATCGATACGTGATACCACAGGTGACATGCCAGTCCACTTACACAAGCTTCTATTGCCTTATTTACGTCTTCCTGGAAAATAACTTCCTTTGCTTCGTTACTCTCCATCAACTCGTATGCGTCTGCACTAATTTTCCTTGTACTATCGACAGAACTGTTGCTCACACTTTCTGCTTCTGTGATACCCTCACCTTCTTGCTCCTGACTGAATATTGAACTATTCTGCTTCTTAGAGCGCTGTACATTCTCCCCCTTATTCTCTGAGATGTAAGCGTTTTTTTAACCCTGTAAAACGCAACTTGGTCATTCCCCGTAATTGGTCATCCAGTAACAGAGATTCCACTAACCCATGACAAAATATTCTCAGCTGACTTGACTCAAGAGGAATAACGAAACAGGTGGCAGATGGATCTAACAAAGGAACAGCGAAACTTTCAAAGCAAACAACAGGCTATGCAGCTCTGTGTTATCAATTTTATAGCTGTTATGTAATGGTAACAGATATCTACCACGCAACACATACCGTTCCAGCCTCGAGGCTTGGGAAGAACGTTATTTGTAGGAAACCACACTAGCAGTTTATAGTCATCTTTCACAGCAATCGTTCCACCAAATGCCTTAGTTCTGGTTTACTTTACATCAGTCTATTGCATTTCATATTTCTCACATTAACTGCACTTAAAAGGATAATTCCTGTAAAGGGACTGGCTTTAGTATATTATATTTTTATTTGGGGGAACAGAAGGAGTTTGTATCTGCTTTTCTTGAGACCTATGGGATAACATTATTTGATGGAACAGTTGTTGTTGTTGTTGTCTTCAGTCCTGAGACTGGTTTGATGCGGCTCTCCATGCTACTCTATCCTGTGCAAGCTGCTTCATCTCCCAGTACCTACTGCAACCTACATCCTTCTGAATCTGCTTAGTGTACTCATCTCTCGGTCTCCCTCTACGATTTTTACCCTCCACGCTGCCCTCCAATGCTAAATTTGTGATCCCTTGATGCCTCAAAACATATCCTATCAACCGATCCCTTCTTCTAGTCAAGTTGTGCCACAAACTTCTCTTCTCCCCAATCCTATTCAATACCTCCTCATTAGTTACGTGCTCTATCCACCTTATCTTCAGTATTCTTCTGTAGCACCACATTTCGAAAGCTTCTATTCTCTTCTTGTCCAAACTAGTTATCGTCCATGTTTCACTTCCATACATGGCTACACTCCAAACAAATACTTTCAGAAACGACTTCCTGATACATAAATCTATATTCGATGTTAACAAATTTCTCTTCTTCAGAAACGCTTTCCTTGCCATTGCCAGTCTACATTTTATATCCTCTCTACTTCGACCATCATCAGTTATTTTACTTCCTAAATAGCAAAACTCCTTTACTACTTTAAGTGTCTCATTTCCTAGTCTAATTCCCTCAGCATCACCCGATTTAATTTGACTACATTCCATTATCCTCGTTTTGCTTTTGTTAATGTTCATCTTA
The DNA here is from genome assembly GCF_023897955.1 of Schistocerca gregaria. Classification (NCBI taxonomy): domain Eukaryota; kingdom Metazoa; phylum Arthropoda; class Insecta; order Orthoptera; family Acrididae; genus Schistocerca; species Schistocerca gregaria. The sequence goes on along the minus strand of NC_064925.1, from coordinate 52,094,304 downwards.
TATCCTCCTTTCAAGACACTGTCCATTCCGTTCAACTGCTCTTCCAAGTCCTTTGCCGTCTCTGACAGAATTACAATGTCATCGGCGAACCTCAAAGTTTTTACTTCTTCTCCATGAATTTTAATACCTACTCCAAATTTTTCTTTTGTTTCCTTTACTGCTTGTTGAATATACAGATTGAATAACATCGGGGAGAGGCTACAACCCTGTCTCACTCCTTTCCCAACCACTGCTTCCCTTTCATGCCCCTCGACTCTTATGACTGCCATCTGGTTTCTGTACAAATTATAAATAGCCTTTCGCTCCCTGTATTTTACCCCTGCCACCTTTAGAATTTGAAAAAGAGTATTCCAGTCAACATTGTCAAAAGCTTTCTCTAAGTCTACAAATGCTAGAAACGTAGGTTTGCCTTTTCTTAATCTTTCTTCTAAGATAAGTCGTAAGGTCAGTATTGCCTCACGTGTTCCAACATTTCGACGGAATCCAAACTGATCCTCCCCAAGGTCCATCTACCAGTTTTTCCATTCGTCTGTAAAGAATTCGCGTTAGTATTTTGCAGCCGTGGCTTATTAAACTGATAGTTCGGTAATTTTCACATCTGTCAGCACCTGCTTTCTTTGGGATTGGAATTATTATATTCTTCTTGAAGTCTGAGGGTATTTCGCCTGTCTCATACATCTTGCTCACCAGCTGGTAGAGTTTTGTCAGGACTGGTTGTCCCAAGGCCGTCGGTAGTTCTACTGAATGTTGTCTACTCCGGGGGCCTTGTTTCGACTCAGGTCTTTCAGTGCTCTGTCAAACTCTTCACGCAGTATCGTATCTCCCATTTCGTCTTCATTTACATCCTCTTCCATTTCCATAATATTGTCCTCAAGTACATCGCCCTTGTATAAACCTTCTATATACTCCTTCCACCTTTCTGTCTTCCCTTCTTTGCTTAGAACTGGGCTGCCATCTGAGCTCTTGATATTCATACACGTGGTTCTCTTCTCTCCAAAGGTCTCTTTAATTTTCCTGTAGGCAGTATCTATCTTACCCCTAGTGAGATAAGCTTCTACATCCTTACATTTGTCCTCTAGCCATCCCTGTTTAGCCATTTTGCACTTCCTGTCGATCTCATTTTTGAGACGTTTGTATTCCTTTTTGCCTGCTTCATTTACTGCATTTTTATATTTTCTCCTTGCATCAATTATATTCAATATTTCTTCTGTTACCCAAGGATTTCTAGCAGCCCTCTTCTTTGTACCTACTTTATCCTCTGCTGCCTTCACTACTTCATCCCTCAAAGCTACCTATTCTTCTACTGTATTTCTCTCCCCCATTTCTGTCAATTGTTCCCTTATGCTCTCCCTGAAACTCTGTACAACCTCTGGTTCTTTCAGTTTATCAAGGTCCCATCTCCTTAATTTCCCACATTTTTGCAGTTTCTTCAGTTTTAATCTACAGGTCATAACCAATAGATTGTGGTCAGAGTCCACATCTGCCCCTGGAAATGTCTTACAACTTAAAACCTGGTTCCTAAATCTCTGTCTTACCATTATATAACCTATCTGATACCTTTTAGTATCTCCAGGGTTCTTCCACGTATACAACCTTCTTTTATGATTCTTGAACCAAGTGTTACCTATGATTAAGTTGTGCTCTGTGCAAAATTCTACTAGGCGGCTTCCTCTTTCATTTCTTAGCCCCAATCCATATTCACCTACTATGTTTCCTTCTCTCCCTTTTCCTACACTCGAATTCCAGTCACCCATTACTATTAAATTTTGGTCTCCCTTCACTATCTGAATAATTTCTTTTATTTCATCGTACATTTCTTCAATTTCTTCATCATCTGCAGAGCTAGTTGGCATATAAACTTGTACTACTGTAGTAGGTGTGGGCTTCGTATCTATCTTGGCCACAATAATGCGTTCGCTATGCTGCTTGTAGTAGCTTACCCGCATTCCTATTTTCCTATTCATTATTAAACCTACTCCTGCATTACCCCTATTTGATTTTGTGTTTACAACCCTGTAGTCACCTGACCAGAAGTCTTGTTCCTCCTGCCACCGAACTTCACTAATTCCCACTATATCTAACTTTAACCTATCCATTTCCCTTTTTAAATTTTCTAACCTACCTGCCCGATTAAGGGATCTGACATTCCACGCTCCGATCCGTAGAACGCCACTTTTCTTTCTCCTGACAACGACATCCTCCTGAGTAGTCCCCACCCGGAGATCCGAATGGGGGACTATTTTACCTCCGGAATATTTTACCCAAGAGGATGCCATCATCATTTAATCATACAGTAAAGCTGCATGTCCTCGGGAAAAATTACGGCTGTAGTTTCCCCTTGCTTTCAGCCGTTCGCAGTACCAGCACAGCAACGCCGTTTTGGTTAATGTTGTAAGGCCAGATCAGTCAATCATCCAGACGGTTGCCCCTGCAACTACTGAAAAGGCTGCTGCCCCTCTTCAGGAACCACACGTTTGTATGGCCTCTCAACAGATACCCCTCCGTTGTGGTTGCACCTACGGTACGGCCATCTGTATCGCTGAGGCACGCAAGCCTCCCCACCAACGGCAAGGTCCATGGTTCATGGGGGGGGGGGGGGGGGGGGGGGGGAACAGTAGCAGTAATAATTCTCTTTCTGGAAAACTTTGGAATAACATTTTTTATAGGTAGCCACTTTTAGCAAATGAGTTCTTTATACAGTTGTTCTTGCCAACTGTGCTGTAAAATATGTGACTGTGTGCCACTGATACATTGTAAACTATGCAGAAACTCCATAACATATACTTATCTTCCATCTCCCACGTGTCCGAAATATCGTGTAAACCAATGTGGATTGTGTGGTGTCACTGCCAGACACCACACTTGCTGGGTGGTAGCCTTTAAATCGGCCGCGGTCCGGTAGTATACGTCGGACCCGCGTGTCGCCACTATCAGTGATTGCAGACCGGGCGCCGCCACACGGCAGGTCTAGTCTAGAGGCTCCCTAGCACTCGCCCCAGTTGTACAGCCGACTTTGCTAGCGATGGTTCACTGTCTACATACGCTCTCATTTCCAGAGACGACGGTTTAGCATAGCCTTCAGCTACGTCATTTGCTACGACCTAGCAAGGCGCCATATTCAAGAATGTATTCTGAACCGATAATATCGTGAATCATGTACCGTCAAGAGCGACGTTCATCATTAATGGATTAAAGTTAAGTATCAAACTAATTACGTCCGCTTTCTGAATTCTAATTCCTTGTCATGTTCCAGACCTCACGTCAGTATAGTTCTTCCCTCCTCACGCCAGCTTGCGTGAGCTAAAACGCGTGCATTTCCGCCTCCACTCGTGACACCGTGTTGGCTCTTCCGCTAACACAAAAGATTGCTATATGTCACAGTACTACCATGATTTATAACTGGGACACTTACAAAGGAGCGCATACACTACATTCGCCGTTTTATGCATACTGTCATCAAGTATCCTAGTAGTGGCCGGATACTGTATAAGTGTACTTTTTATTGTTGTAGTACAAAAAAGCTACAACAGCAGCGCTACCTCTGTGCATTATAACTGGAACCTTACGTATTTTTCGACATGAGAAGATATCTATACCCATACCTGTCTTTTACAAGACGCAACATAAATGTGTATAGTGTTATTCTACACATCAAAACGCCTACACACAGCGGAATTTTAGGGGTGTGCGTTTATCAATGTATTGGTCTTGGTATCTTTATAATGCGAGAAGTCAGCTGAAAATGAACAGTACATCCAACTCAGCCAGTTATACAGAACAACTAGAGTAAAATTGATAATACACTGGCAACCAGCTGTTCACCTCAGAAGTTACCCTGGCATCGAGGACATATTTAATATATAAATAACTGTGATATCGTTTTTAACAGAACTTAGACGAGCTTTTGTACAAAATGATGTGGACATCTTACACTTTGGACTTTGGTACAAATATAAAATTCCTTTTTCATTTGTAATAAGACATCTGTAATCCTCTATGTGTACTGAAAAAAGAACTTATTTCTTTCCTTAAATTCTGTCTATACATACTCTATGCAGCGACGTTTTAACTGCATGGAACTATGAGACAGCATATGAGAGCTTTCGAAACTTAGGAGATACAGCCATAAATGCCGACATGATCACGTGACCAATATGTCTAACATCTTGGTCCTTTAGTGCATATAAGAGGACTTTATAATCACAACTGACCAGTATTCTGCTTTAGTGGAAAGTGTTAACATGCGTCACTCCAAGCTACGAAACATCCCTCAGCTATTAGGGAACAAAATGAGACGTAGAGACAAATGCTCTGATGTATGGCTATTATTGGCGAACCTTGATAGTTTCATTACTAACATTGGTAGCATAAATTACACTGATGATGGCATGATCCTAAGCAAGAAGAATTTAAATGTCCTTACATTTATTACAGAATTTTGTTGAGACAACATTACAGTGATTAAAATCTGTAATAAAGTGGACTGTCAAGAACAGTTCGATAATGGGCAGCATTTAATGTTAATAAGGAAGTCATCGGTACATTTAATGATCATCTACGTGACAAAATCTCCAAGTTCGTCTCTAAGAGACATGTTGTAACGGCGAACTACCACTTCTCCTTCACGGGAATAGCAATGTGGCAGCAACAGGAATACTGGAAAAAATTCACCATCAAGAACTAAAAACCATCCCAAGGAAATACAAAACCCTATGGCTATACCATATAAAGCGGAATTGGCCGACGATAAAACAAATATTCTAATAGACCAACTGGCTGGAATATTACAAAAGCAATCTGTGATGCATAAAAAGTTCTCAGTTTACTTGCCGCGTCAAATTTGGATAAAATTTCGAGCTTTCGATGACTACCTCTGTCATCTTCGTCAGGGGTAAAATTGACTGTCGTGGACCGGTGAAGCTTCCGCTTTTATAAGCAGTGGGAGGCTTCTCATTGGCTGGATGACGTCACAGTGAAACCGGCGCTTACGGAGGTGGCGGCCTCTATGTCCATAGATTTTGTTTTCCCGCTTTATCCAACGTTGCTTGCAGCTCCATCCATTGCAATAGGCGGAGAACTGCGAGGAATGTTAAGAAGTCTCCCCCTGCGCTCTTTCTTTATCAGCTGTGCTCTTCCATGCATTTCTAAGTGCATATCAAGTGTCCCTGTTGAAATTATTTTCACATAGTCCTATTGCAACTGCTTCCCAGATGACAGTCCCAATAGTTTGAAGCGTGAACCAGTAGTCTTGTTTCATCGAATAAAATCTTAGGTTTATTTAAAAAACTGTGCTCAGCCATCGCTGATTTTTCTAGATACCTGTATTTCAGGTGACTCTGATGTTCCACACAGCGATCGGCGTAAGTTCTTATAGACTGGCCCACATAATTTTTGGCACACTCGCAAGGAATGCTCTAAATTCCGGGTACTCTCAAATGGTTCAAATGGCTTTGAGCACTATGGGGCTTAACATCTGAGGTCATCAGTCCCCCAGAACTACTTAAACCTATCTAACCTAAGGACATCACACACATTCATACCTGAGGCAGGATTCGAACCTGCGACCGTAGCGGTCGCACGGTTCCAGACTGAAGCGCCTAGAACCGCTCGGCCACACTGGCCGGCCCGGTACTCTCAGGCCTAGATTACCTTTCACGGGTCGCAACATTTCCTTAATCTTCCTCGGTGGACGGAAGACTGGTCTGATTCCCTGCCGGCCCAGGACTCTACCGAACTTGCTAGTCGTTGCACAACAGAATGGTAGTCGCGCAATGTGTTGGTCCTCTTGATCTGCATTAACAGCGTCCTTCCTAGCTTTCTTCACCAGAGTAAATCTGGTATCATGATCAGAATATCCATTAGTGTAGTAGAACAAGCGGTTCGGCACCTTCCTGATGAGACAGCAGTTGTGTTAAGGCTTGCCACTAGTCGGATTTTAGCAACAGCCAAGCCACATGCCACATGCCACAAGCCTCCTAAGTCCAGTGTAAGAAGAGTGGAGAAACTGGCATCGCTGAAGAAGAATGAAGAGTTAGTTGTGGTACCAGCCGACAAAGGGAATGCCACAGTTATCCTCAATGCTACCGATTATCATAAGAAAGTGGCCCTACTATTAGAAGATACCACATACTGGGTTCTGAAACGGGATCCCACAGCAGTACTTAACAGGAAGACAGGGGAGCTACTGAATAACTCTGGCCTAGAAGAACTAGTGAGGAAACTATGACCAAGACCACGAAGGCCAACCAGGTTATATGGTCTACCCAGGGTCCATAAGGATGGGGTCCCGTTGACACCTATTGTTAGTGCTATTGGGTCTCCTACCTATCGGCTGGCAAAATACTTAACCAAATTATTAGCACCTATAGTCGGCCACTGTAGCCATCATACTAATAACTTAAAAATATTATATGACAAGCCCACTGCCGTGGGAAAAGGAATGACAGTCGCTGGCATAGAATGTCGCAGGGCGCGAATGACAGCCCAGTAGGACTTATTGTGTAGGAGGAAAGTGGACATGCGGTCCTCCCACTGTTCTGACCTCCAGTCGGCCAGCCAGCGGCAGATTTTGCGCTGGAGGCGTCTCATTTGTCAATTGTCCCGAGGATCACGGAACTGCTTCCAACGTGGGGCAGTAGTGGTTCTTTTGCACTCTCAGTTCCCGTAGCAGGGGAGGCAAATCGTCCAGGGGGGCTAAAGCCCGAGGGACAGTGGAGGTGGAGAGCTTCACTGCTTTCTGGATTTTAGCGGTACGGTAATCCACAGCACAGACGATATTGGCTGGTGTTGTCTAGCTGAGGTCGTGCATAGCGGTGTTACTAAGTGCCCTGGTGAACTTGTCCCTATCGGTGTAGGTCACGGTGGAATGAACATCCACTGAAAGAGCACCATAGGTCAGGTGTAGGAGGACTAGGTCATGGTCAGAGGCCAGTTCATAGAGAACTACCAGGGAAAAATGAGCGGTGACGATTTTGAATATGGCCACATCCAGAACGTCTGGCTAGCATTTGAAACGGACTGGGATATGGGTAGGTTCATGAGGGCCATAGACTGGCAGTGCTAAAGTGTCCTCCACGTCAAGGCAAGGAGGAGGTGGCCTTTGGGGTTAGAGAACGGAGAATGTCAAGCCAGGCAGTTGGCATTGAGATCCGCCCCAATAATGAGCCTGTCGAAGGACGTTAACATGCGAAGGTCCACTTTGAGCAGTGGCTTGTTTGGGCTCAAGTATGCTGCTGTAAAGGTAAAAGCACCAAGGCATGTGGAAATGGTAGCGCCTTTGGCCTGTATGTGTTCAATTGGCTGGAGAGTCTCCTGGGTATGGGCAAGTGTTTTGTTGAGGAACACAACTGAACCGCCACCATGGTGATCGAGGTGGTCAGTGCGTGTTCTCGTGCATGTTCTCCCAAAAGGACGTCTCATCCGCTGCCACCAGTGGAGAGTCCCTGGTGGGCTGCTTGCCAGGGCGGGTGTAGTAGTAGGCAGAGTGGGAGTAGGGGCAGAAGGCTGGGATACAGTCACAGGTGGATTGGAGGGGCTGCAGCTGACTCCTTAGTGGGTGTGCAGGGGAAGCTGTCATGGAAGACAGACTATGAGGGGGACACTGGGCTGCAGCAGCAAAGGAGGACTTTTGGCAGAGGGGGGAAAGGTGGCTGATCCCACAGCAGCTGCCGAGGGAAGCGCACCAGGCTGACCCCACAAAACAGGAAATTTCGTGGTGTCTCGTTGCAGTGAGGGAGGGCGAGTCATTCTTGGTTTCCATTGGGAGGACGTGAAGACTTCAATGCCTTCTTGTAAACAGGGCAACCCGTCCAGGATGCCATGTGCTGCGGATCGTGGCTCGAGCACAAACAACTGGTGCATGTAGGCTTCTCTGAGGTGGGGAGTGTGCAGTTCTCCACTAAATGTGGGCTGGCACACTTGACACACCGCAATGGTAGGGAGCAGTAATTCCCAGTATGTCATAGACGATGGCATTTGCGACAGATGATGGGCCCATTTTTGCCCTCGTACGATTCATTCAAGACCTTCATGTACAGAAGGTGCAGGATTTGGTAAATCCAGTCCACATCTTCCCTGTGGGAAAGGGAGACGACATGGGTAGGACAGGGTATCAACACCCAGGTCTTAGGATCTCTTTTGCTATACTGGTGGACCAAAGGATCCTCATATCAGAGCTGAAGGAGTTCCTCCTCGACGTCCCCTGCTGTAATTTCTGAGGGCAAGTACGCGATGATGATTTTAGTCCAGCGATTGCGCGACATGTGGTGGGTAAAGTTAGGCATCGCCCTTGTTTTGACAAATTCGAGAATGCTACTGTCGAGCAGGTATTTCACATGATACTTTTGGTATACAGCCCACAACTGGCCGAAGATGAACCGCTTCAGTTTTGTATAATTAGTGACATTATAAACCACAACAGGGAGTATCTTCTCTTTCTTCAGAGGGCTGGACGGAGTCTCCTACGAAGGAGGGTCAGGAACAGGAGCCATGTCCGTATCGACCAGACCACCCCGTGCAGTGTCCCCTGGGAGGGAGGTACCGGAGCTCGATCCGCGATCACCACGGCCCGCGTGGGCGGACGAGCTCCCGGAGCGTCTCGAGCGACGGCAAGAGGATTTTCCAACTGGGTCAGGGCGCCCAGAAGACTCGCCACGGTGGCGGAACAACGGAGGAAGAGGTGCACTCATAGGTAGATCCAAGTGGTGGTCAGACACAGCCGAGGTGGCCACCGCGTCATCATGGAAAAGATCAATTACTGAGCGATCAGAGCAGTCGTCGGACGACTACGACACTGAAGAACGGTCCCTGACATGGGATGGTTGACAGTCGTCACGGGGTTCGGTTTCAGTGCCAGTGGTATCCACTGGCGATTTGTAGCGACTGGCGCAATTTAAATGGTCCTTCGCCCTCTGCGAGGTGGGTGGAACACCAGGAGTGATCGGAAGCCGGGGTGAGCGACGTCTCCGACGCGATTCACCACAAGTGGCGGCGGTGGACGTATCGGAGGTTGCTCCGCGGACTCCTCAACGGTGGACATGAGTCCATCTGATGTAGCCAGGGACCCAGCACGAAAGGACTACGCACACCAGAAACTTCCCAGCTAATCTTGGGCGAAAACTACGAAATATCAACGCCGAAAAGGCAAATAAGCAGCGCTGTTATACGGTGAGACGTACAACGATACGAAACGGAAACGCACTCGTATAACGAAACACTTACAGGAATCCAACACGTAACCCATCAGCAGTGGTTCAGCACAGTTTGTTGAATAAAGATAAGATTTTATTCGATGAAAGAAGAATACTTGCTCACCCTTCAAACTATTGGGACTCTCAGTAATTAAAACTTCCGGGCTAAGAGGCCGTGGTCCAATAGTAGAAATACTTCTCACTAACGTTTCGTTGCCAGCTGCGGGCAACATCATCTGAGGTGTGTCTACGACTGGCCTCTTAGCGCGGAAGTGTTAATTACTGAAGACGCCGGCCGTGAAAGCCTACACGCTATGATATTGGGACTCTGTCATCAGGGAAGCAGGTGATATTAAACTATGTGAAAATAATTTCAACAGAGACTCCGGATATGCTCTCAGCAATGCATGGATGGGTGCAGTTGATAAAGAAAGAGCACAGAGGGCGACTTCTTACATTCCTCGCCGTTCTCCGCCTACTGCAATGGATGGCGCTACAAGCAACGTCGGATAAAGCGGGAAAACAAAATCTATGGACATAGAGGCCGCCACTTCCGTAAGCGCCGTTTTCACTGTGACGTCATCCAGCCAATGAGAAGCCATCCACTGCTTATAAAAGCGAAAGCCTCACCGGTCCACGACAGTCAGTTTTACTTATGGGATGTAACCAGATTTGACGCGGTAAGACTTTGTCGCGAAAGACTTTGTAGTCGAGACCTTGGTGTAGTCGACAACTCCCTTTCAGATGTGGATATAACGCAAGATTTTGCTGAGATTTTTTACGAAATTGAGATTTGTGACTACCTAATGGCAAACTACAGTTTCTGTCTACAAGAAGACTTCTGGGGAAATGGTAACGTTATTGTATACGATATTAAGAATGCTTGAGTAGGCTATTTAACGTGGACGAGCTGAAATTGTAGAGTAAAGGTAAATAAAGAATTTATGTGTCAAATTGCAAGTGAACTGAAACGTCGATAACCGCCTTGTCCACTTTATAAAGCGCCCCCATACGCATCTATGAGAAACTTTGTATCTTCCTTGGTTCAAGATTCTGTTATTAGCAGGCTGGAAGTTATGATTTACAAATGTGGAATGCATGGTGTGTTTGAGAGTCTGCAACAGTATTTAAGTGTATCAGATGCCAAAAACAGTATTTATATTGTGCTCCAATAGTTTCTATATTGTTAAAATTGCCAGACAGCTCACAGAACAGCTGCTTTTAGTGCGAGGGCTGTTCGGAAACTAAGGTCCAATCGGGCATCAAACGGAAAGCACAGTGAAAATCCAGTGAAGCTTTTCACATATGTGCTGGGCAGTGTCTTTAGTATATCTGTCGAACCCGCCATGTCGCTCTTTTCAGTTCTGTGTGCACAGTGAGCATATAAAGAAACCTAGGCAAACAGTGTCTACACAAGGTATGAAGGTCTGGAGAGAGATCTTCCGCCTGATGTTATCCAGCCCACACAACATTACTTTCATGCACTTCCTTCTTTATGACTATTCTCGGTCGCCCTCTGCTGGAACAATGAAGAAGCTAACGCAGTGTTTTCGATGGGAAGTGTTCGGTCGCTGACAATACAGCCCATTATTAGCTCCCACTAAGTTTTACTTCTACTCACATGAACCGTTGACTATGAAGACAACATTGTGGCACAGCGTAGAGAAATTGCGGAGAGCACAAGCAGCCAGGTTCTGTGACGAAGGTTCTGGAAAGTTGGTAGAACGCCACGAAAAATATTAGTGTCAGAAAGGAGACTATGTAGAGAAATGACTGAAAGGTGTAGCTAACTGTTGCAAATAAACATTATTGATTTTGTATTCTGCTATTTGTCTACTGAGCAATAAGAACACCTGAAACTTACTGGTGTGCACGTAAACGTCACAAACAACCACGTCTGAGAAAACATTATCTATGTTCTCTCTACCTACAATTTTAATTATTTTCCTGTAAACTATGTGGATATCGTTATTACAGACTCTAATAAAGATGGCATAAGTATTATACGAAAGTGCTATATTAAAGCTGGAGGAACAATTTTTTCTCATCTAGGTCACTGTTCTTCACAATAACGCCAAATATAGATGTTACTGAATAAGGATTGGTCCCCACAAGCAATATCATTAGTCAGGTCTTAATAATAAGAACCATTGTATTAAAGAGAGAGGAAGCTACTCCTTTAAGAACAGTTAATGTGTTATGTGTAGAAGAAAGAAAACTGGAAATGGAGGAGGTCGAAGTCAAAAAATGAACCTTTTTGTATATGGCTAAATCAGTTTCTATGAAGAAGGAATATATGCTGTTACAGGAAAAAAAGACTACTGAAGATTTGCAAACAAGGGTTACATATTACTTTGAACACAGCATGTGGAAAAATCTAGATCCGAGTAGGGAATACAAGACATCAGAATTTACTTTAAATGCCAGAAACAGGTTATACTTTGGAATATTTACATGAAGCAATAAATCCATGGATATATATGTTCTCGAATGGATCTAGTATGGATCTACTTAAAAAGTTGGCTACTTTGTACATAAATGTGATGGACTAGATGGTGCCCACCTAGCAACAAAACAGCCACGAGTGAGGATTAAAACTGATCGAATTACCTCATTCATTTAATTGTAACTCATTTAAACAGTTCTAGTCTTAAAGGTTCTTACTGGACTTCCACAAGAATATGGAGTGAAAAGTCGCCATTGTACGTCCAAAAGTATGTGGAAGGTTTTAACAGTAACAAAATACAGGAAACATTAAACTTACTGAATTCTCCCAGCTAAGAAAGTTGCAAGAAGCTACCAAGGTGATAGTGAAGCCGCAAAAGAGATATTTCCGAGGAAAAAATTAGATATGTATTAGAATTCGAGAACTTAACTTTGTTGTGGTTGTCAAATTATTGTCTGGAGGAAGAAAGAAATGATTTTCATGAAGATTTAAATTATCAATTAAAAGGTAAGCTGGATACTATCAAAATCACACCAAACACACATAAATAATGAATTGTTACCTGTGTAAATGCAAATACAAAAATTAATAAGGATTTTGTACAGGAATATTTGTTTTCTTAATCCAATTTATGACTGCCAAATATACACTATATCACATGGATTGAGATAGATTACAATAATAGTTAAGACGTCATAGATGACTTAAGCTATCTTTGTTACAGTGTTATATTTACAAATGACCATCTAGCACGACCAACACCAATTCTTACTTTCTCGTGTGTTAATAACACAGAACGGTAGTCAACTGCAATTTTCATAGCTTCATTTGCGCTCTAAAATTGCAAGATGTATATAACAGATGGAAATAATATTTCAGGAAGTACCTTTGTCCAATTGTAAACACCTTGCCCAATATTTTGTGTGTGTTTGTTTGTCACTGTAACATACCCAGCATATAGAGTATGTCTGGAATATTCTTCAAAGGTGTATCCAGGTCCAGGCAAATGTCCAGAGATGTATCCACATCCATTTAATCCAGAATTGTGTTTCTAGTAGAACGCATCAATATTAGATCTAGGATAGCATCTGACCCCTTCGCACCCTCTCCTCCCATGAGAAAGCAACACATACAAAAAATATGAAACTTAACTTCCCGCTATTTTTACATGTCCACTGTAATGCCATAGTACTGTACTTAACTTGTGCAACAGTCTTTGATAGTGAGTCATAAATTATAAAAGTCTTGTATTTTATAGTTAGTAACATACCATAGGTCTTGGCAGGTACTTTTTATACTAAGGTCCCTGTTTCATATCTGGCGACAGTAATTCTGGAGATTACTCATGAAATCTCACAAAACATTCCCTAGACGAAAATGGTCTACCCTCTGTGCTGAATCTTCCAGTGGCTGTTGCAGAGTGTCTGCTTTCTGCTTCATGGAACATAAAGTCTTTAATCCCAAAAAGTCATCTGTAGTTTCTCAGTGGACGTGATTTGCGTTATTGGCTTGCAGGTTCCAGCCTTTGTCACTGATGGACAGCAGCAAGCATGAGGGCATCCACCAGTCGCCTGGTGTGGAGGCCCATACGCAGCAACATCAGCTGAATTTTCGTTGAGGAGACGCTGTTGGTAGACCCTCGGTTCATTTGGTGTGTGGTTCTCAACAGTTTCACGTCTATTCGCCTCTACACCGCCAGTCCACCACTGTTGCATCAGCGCTAGTTTTGGATCGCTACTTTGACATGCATGGTATATTTTAACCACGGTGGCTTGTCAACAGTTTACAAACTTGGACATTTCGCAAATGCTTCGATCTTTGGCCCTAAAGCCAACGATCGTGCCCGTCTGGACGTCAGATAAATCATTCCATTTTCCACAATACGACAACAGTTGCAGCTGAGCAGCGGAGGCGCGCGTATCTCTGGTGAAGCGCGCTACCTGCTCTAGGTGTGAATAAGAGCTGAGAAGCCGTGCTTTGACTGTGACGCAACGCTAGCGCAAATTGTCGTGTGTCGTTATTACGATTCTGCAAATTGTCGTGTTATCTAGCGTCACAGCATGGGCAGAAACGCACGGAATAAGAAGACAGTCGTTGAGAAGAAGCCGCTGACGCCGCAACCCAGTAGGAATATCGGATCGGAAGCGTGAAGAACTTCTTGCACCTTTCCCCCCTCTGTACATCCAGTGCAGTAGAGGGTCGTGGACAGAGATATATGATGCTATAGGCAGCTGCTGTAGGCAAGAGGTCGGCGTCGAGTCACTAGACTCCGGCATCATTCAACTACAGGCAGCGAGTGCGCACTTAAGAGCGCTGTGGCCGCCCACATTGTGGATCCACCCAGCGTGGAGAAGACAACGGCGCCAAGACAGCGCGAGAAGCAATCCGAGGCCCTGATCAGGGGACTGCCTCGGATTATCGACGAGGAGACCGTCCAGGAACGGCTGACACGAGCAGGATTCCGGAGTGCATCTATCGAGCTGCACAACCGGACGAACAGGAAGAGGCCGCCGTTCTTCATCGTCGTAGTGGGTACTGCGACGGACGGCGGCTCTCACAATTCAAATTGCAGCACTTAGTGCTGCAGCACCGTCTAGGACTGATCTCTTATGACGAAATTTGGCATGACACGATCTCCTATTGCATGATACCCGCTTTTAACATAATCTACCCTTGCATGACCTATCGCAGTCAGCAAGACATCCGCTACTGCTCTTACCCGACCTAACTATCGCAGAGGTTTTTTTTTTTCCCTTGGAGCTTGTCTTGGAGCTTTTTTCCCTCTGCCCTTAAAAACCGCTACCCTTCTTTCGATCTTTGACCCAATCTATCTCCCGATGAGCGCGTATAAATGGCTAATCTTAGCCAGACGTACGCAAACATCGCAGTACCCACATCCTACGACACCTCACATTAGTGAATACTAACCCTTATGTACCCTTCATTACTGTTGCAGCCATCTGCCGTCTATTACTGGTTGTTCCACGTTGACGTTGAACATGCGCGATGGCCACATTAATTTGGTTGATCATGTATGTAGGAGGGTAGCACATTGGAACCTCTGTCGCCTTTTGCGACAACCTAGTAACTCCAGCTGGGACAGTTGGCCAAGTTACGAAACAGGTTGTAGCGCCGGAAATGCATATCCTCCTTTTTCCACCTATTGTACTATAAATTTTTTCCTTCCAAAGCGTTTAGGATCTTTGGTAGAGTTAACTCTGCCGCGTTGAGCGCGGGCAGAGAGAGTGTGGCTGAAATAGGGCGGTGCTGCAGGTGTGTTGCGTGACGCTCCCGCGAGTTACCGCGCTTCCGGGGTTTGGCAGCATGTAATTGCGCTCGACTTGCTATGATAGTTTCTGGCACGGTGTCGCGGACGGGAAACATTAGCTGGCACACATCAAGAGACCTGGTGACCGTGTAGAGAAGAAGGCGCGCCAACATCCAGCTTCTGCAACAGCTACGGCCGACATAAGTGATTGTCGCCACCTCCTCTACCGACGACTTCAAACCTTAAATCAACCAACAAGGAAGACTGAAAGGACGTAAAGTTTTAGAACTGCATGGCAGACCTCAGCTCTTCAAACTATTCCATTAGCATCACTAAAATACAGCAACTTGTCCCAATTGCGTTACCAAGCAGGGTCCCTTCCTTTTCCGAAATGAACTCGAGTGTCGTTGAAATTAAAACGCCAGCATTAAAGTAATATCATAAGATTTCACTGCTTTAATTTCAAAGTTCAGTTAAAGTATTCATATCTGGCTACAATATTTAGATTACACAAGCACAAATGAAGAGAGCGAGTTTTGTTACCATATTTTAGTTTACCTGTGACTGCAACTCAGCTTGGTACCTACTAGATTTTACAATTTTTAATTGTTGAGAATCATCTAATTCAAGTTCAAAGTAAAATCTCTTAATTCTAAATTGGGTAGATTCAAGTAGCTTTTGAAATGATTATTGAGGTAGCCCAAGACTAACCTTATTTTATTCAGTTTCGTAGTGCTTCAGAAACAAAGTTCACTATTAATTTCAGTCACTAAACTAACTTTCATTTTTCCGATTTTATTAAATCTTTTGCTAAAATAAGTCAGAGTCTAGCGAAATTTATTACTTCCGACAAACATTCAGTTTTCACACAACACGTGTCAACCTTCAGTTGGCACGCTTTTAGTGCTAATTATATGTGCAATATCCTTTCTTTTTCAGTTATTATAGTAGTTGTCCATAGGACTGGCGACTGTAATTTTCCCCAAATCTCAAATATCTAATTAACGCCAGTTAATTGTTAACGTAACGACCGCACATTTACTTTCTTTATTAACTTTACCCTTTGTCAAGATTAATTTCCACCAGTTTCATTTGCATTTTTCCTTTCATTTAGATGTAGCCCTTTCCTCCCTCTTTACCGACAGATTAACTTCGGTGACGATTGGTTTTCCCAAATTTCCATTAGGTACACGCGGTTTAATTTTTACTGTCATTAAGGTCGATAAGTGAGGGGGAGGTTACAAGGTCACCAGAATTTGGCAGGGACCCAAGGAGAAACACGTGTCTTACTCATTAAAACTGCAGGTTTGCACGTGAAGCATCCTTGGCTGCTTGCTATAAAATGTTCTGAGCTGTTGGCCAGGCGTACTCACCATGTCAGTTGAATCCAGATTTATGTTAGCACCGAGCTGATACAGTGCCTCGCAGAAATTCCTCAGGGGTGATCCAGATCTGCACATTCGCCATGCAACGTCAGCAGTGGCGCGAGATCGGGGCAGAATGTCCCCTGGTACCTGCCACAGCGCCCTCTGTGGACAGCACAGACCTCAGTAGAGTGACCACAGCAAAACAAAATGCAGTAGAGGACAGGAGGGGGCACCATGGTTGTTGGACACTACTGCACTACTCTGACAGCAGGCCAAACTGAGAGTACAAAATTATTGTGAAGATTTGAAGTGGTTGTCTCGAAATGTGATGTGCACGCAACCCAGCATAGAGTATTCTGCACAGTAAGGGACACCTAGGGAAAAAAGTGCAGTTCCATCACAACTTACCTTGGGAATGGGCCTTATATTGTCGTATGCAGGACAAAGATTCGTGGAAACCTTTAAAAACTGAACTTCTGGACAATAAAATTATTTTCAACTAAGTTACAACACTTCATTTTCAAAATGGGTACAAAAGACTGCAAAGATACATAATGACGTTGTACAAATTAGTAACGCATATATTTGCTCTCGTGAAAAAATAATTAAAAATGTGTTGCTCATGGAGCACCAACCTTTAATCCGCCAATTAAACGTAATAATAGAAAAAATACAACAAATTGCCTTAGTAGTGGGAAAAAGCAGGTTGTGGCCAAATAGGGGGCATTATTCTCTTATGTAAACAAGCTAGCCAGTTGCGCTAGCCTATGTTTTGTTTGTCTAGCACGTAATTAATGGACAATAACTGTCATGATAGTTACAATTAATAGCAAATAATACTCCCATGATGATGGCCGAGTAGGACACTTGCATTCATATCACATTATTAGTGATACCTGTCAGGATAAAGATGGTAATTTATGACTCACAAACGGAGGTTTCCTACCACCATAGTGCAATGCGTGCCTTGCTCCACCACTACCCACACCCGCTTAGAGTCTCCAGCATCCTCTGCCTGTTAATGCTCTTCTGTACATAACTCGAGCAGCAGCAGCAGCAATTAATTGAGGTGATGCTACAAATACCTGGTATAATATGCACCCACCTGTATTGGCCTAGTTTTCACAAATCTTCTGCAAAGTATTGCACCCAATGCTACTTTCTACAACCTACATCACAGTGGCTAATTTTACTGATTTTTTAAAGAAAACACAGATTTCATTGCAATTCTGGCAACTTCTACCCAACTGCTTTTACAGTACACGCATTGAAAACAGTTTAGTTGCTATTTTCCCGACTCCGTAAAAAGACAGTTGAAAATATGGGTTTTGAGATTTAGTTTTCCAACTTTTTTAAGACAACATGTGCAAATATCGGTTTCGCTGCTATTTTATCGATTTTCAGGAAACATATAATACGCGGCGTTAATTTATTAGTAAGCTTAGTATGCTTATTAGTAAGCTGTAAAGTTCTTTACAGTTTTTACGCAATTCGTTAAGATTTTGTAGATTTTGCCCCAGTATTCCGCAAGTAATACTTTTTTCAAGAAGAAACACTTAAATATGGCGCTTTAAACGTGCAGCACACCAAGATATGACGCTTTTTTCATTTTTAAAGTAATTCGTTAAAGGTGAAATGCATGTACTTGGCTAATAAGTTCCACATCTGTGTCATTACGCAAGGAATGCAAACAGTTGGGAAAGAGCTACACAAATTATTGAAGTACAAACAAAACCGTTTAGTTTCCAAACTCCGAACAATGCACACTCTGGAATGCTTGTGTTAATACCATGATGGCGGGGGAAGAAAGGCCACAATTACTTCTATATTTAAAATTGAAAAAAAAAAGAAAAATGCAACACAGCTTCCAGCAAAGTATTCAAAGTGCTTCGGTCCATACTGCTGCCGCTACAACCGCTGACTGGAGACCCCCTCCACTCCAGCACGTCTTGGAGCTGACCTGCCTTACTGGTGAGGATGGGGAGCTCACAAGGTCAAACAGAAAATTAAGAGCACAGCACATATTTTGTCTTGACTGGCGGTGGCGCTTTCCAGTCTTCCCGTCCCCAGTCCCATTACAAGCATACACCCAGCGCAGTGGTACACCTTTTACGCTTCATATATCAGTTCTTTGTCACACAAAGCATTTTTATGTTTCCAGAGGCATATGACACAATGTTTTACGAAATTTATGTTGATTATGGTCCGACAGTTCCAGTTTTTGTTTTCCCTTATTCCAACAGAATCTCTTCCAACTACGTTTCAATTACATCAGATGGTTCTCCCCTTGTTCACGTTTCACTATTATAGCGATCACAGTATGTCACTCCTAGAAGTCCTCAGACCTATTCATTTTTCCTCTGCAGCTAATACGATTTGTGAATGGCGGGTGCAAAGAATATCTGTCTGTTGGCTAAAATTCTGAGCTACAAGGCAGTCCCATAACTTTATTCATAGAATTTTATCCACAAGTCGACAACGCAAATTGTGTCTGTCCATTAAGATTTTATTCCATACGTTTATGGATGCATAGAGCTCCCGAAAGACTGTGCACTGTACGCTTAATCTTCTTTGTCACTCAACTGAAAGGTGTTTTGCACGATACTTTCCATGAACAATAATGTGTTTCCCCGTATTGTTGCCTTTCATAAATGTCCCATAAAAAAAAGAAAAGAAACCTACAGTCTCCAATTCACCTAGAATTTGCATCTCCAACACTATATCGCTGAATTTGAAATGCCATTTACGTTTGGTTCAACAAAACCAGCGATCAACAACACGCTACAAACTCTCTCGCAAGTTGTTACGATGGTGCGCTAGCATTCCCCTCGTTTAAATTCCAAAATGCTAACACTGCTGCATGTTACGAGAAGCAGTCTACTTACGTTTTGTAGGAACATAAATGAGATTCCATGGAAGAAATACTGGAACTCTCTGAGTCAACTTTGGTGGGAAGTGATGTGTACACCCCCACTGATTTTAACTGTAAAGCCCCACCACGATCCGTAATACCTGTCTTGCATTATATAACACAGAAGTCACACCAAATAAATGACTGCATCGGTGCCACTCTACATATTATTTTACGATTTATACTACAATTAGTGATTTTTAGTCATTGCATACTACGAGAGTACCAGGATCTTTTCACTTATTCATATTCAATTGTTATATTTTATTATATTCAGCTCCAACTCCCATTCCTCGTGAATTGCTCAGCCTATTGGTACTGCCTTCCTTCCTATAGGTAACAGCCTATATCTGAACACATACCTCTCAAGCCACTATATAGTGCCTAATGAGGTCTCACTCAGACCATTATCACCGATTTTCGTCCTTATTCCACTCACACCCGTATTGATCAAGTAAAAATGATTATATGCCTTTGTACATACCCAATCCCCTGATGACCGCTACTCAGTATATGCTATGCCAGAAATACGATTATGGTGGCGTAATGGGGTCAGAGATTACGTTGAATCCAAAGCAATTCATAAGAAATACATTGTCTTTTTATTCAAATGGGATATACATCTACATCTACATCTACATGAATACTCTGCAATTCACATTTAAGTGCTTGGCAGAGGGTTCATCGAACCACAATCATACTATCTCTCTACTATTCCACTCCCGAACAGCGAGCGGGAAAAACGAACACCTAAACCTTTCTGTTCGAGCTCTGATTTCTCTTATTTTACTTTGATGATCATTCCTACCTATGTAGGTTGGGCTCAACAAAATATTTTCGCATTCGGAAGAGAAAGTTGGTGACTGAAATTTCGTAAAAAGGTCTCGCCGCGACGAAAAACGTCTGTGCTGTAATGACTTCCATCCCAACTCGTGTATCATATCTGCCACACTCTCTCCCCTATAACGTGATAATACAAAACGAGCTGCCCTTTTTTGCACCCTTTCGATGTCCTCCGTCAATCCCACCTGGTAAGGATCCCACACCGCGCAGCAATATTCTAACAGAGGACGAACGAGTGTAGTGTAAGCTGTCTCTTTAGTGGACTTGTTGCATCTTCTAACTGTCCTGCCAATGAAACGCAACCTTTGGCTCGCCTTCCCGACAATATTATCTATGTGGTCCTTCCAACTGAAGTTGTTCGTAATTTTAACACCCAGGTACTTAGTTGAATTGACAGCCTTGAGAATTGTACTATTTATCGAGTAATCGAATTCCAACGGATTTCTTTTGGAACTCATGTGGATCATCTCACACTTTTCGTTATTTAGCGTCAACTGCCACCCGACACACCATACAGCAATCTTTTCTAAATCGCTTTGCAACTGATACTGGTCTTTGGATGACCTTACTAGACGGTAAATTACAGCATCATCTGCGAACAATCTAAGAGAACTGCTCAGATGTCACCCAGGTCATTTATATAGATCAGGAACAGCAGAGGTCCCAGGACGCTTCCCTGGGGAACACCTGATATCACTTCAGTTTTACTCGATGATTTGCCGTCTATTACTACGAACTGCGACCTTCCTGACAGGAAATCACGAATCCAGTCGCACAACTGAGACGATACCCCATAGCTCCGCAGCTTGATTAGAAGTCGCTTGTGAGGAACGGTGTCAAAAGCTTTCCGGAAATCTAGAAATACGAAATCAACTTGAGATCCCCTGTCGATAGCGGCCATTACTTCGTGCGAATAAAGAGCTAGCTGTGTTGAACAAGAGCGATGTTTTCTGAAGCAACTTTACTGAACGGTTAAATGATGATGGGGTCCTCTTGCATAAAATATTCTGGAGGTAAAATAGTCCCCCATTCGGATCTCTGGGTGGGGACTACTCAAGAGAACGTCGTTTATCAAGAGAAAGAAAACTGGCGTTCTACGGATCGGAGGGTGGAATGTCAGATCCCTTAATCGAGCAGGTAGGTTAGAAAAATTAAAAAGGGAAATGGATAGGTTAAAGTTAGATATAGTGGGAATTAGTGAACTTCGGTGGCAGGAGGAACAAGACTTATAGTCAGGTGAATACAGGGTTATATACAAAATCAAACAGGGGTAATGCAGGAAGAGGTTTAATAATGAATAAAAAATAGGAGTACGGGTAAGCTACTACAAACAGCATAGTAAACTCATTATTGTGGCCAAGATAGACACAAAGCCCATGCCTACTACACTAGTACAAATTTATATGCCAACTAGCTCTGCAGATGATGAAGAAATTGAAGAAATGTATGGCGAGATAAAAGAAATTATTCAGGTAGTGAAGGAAGACTAAAATTAATAGTCATGGGTGACTGGAATTCAACAGTAGGAAAAGGAAGAGAAGGAAAATAGTAGGTGAATATGGATTGGTGATAAGAAATGAAAGAGGAAGCCGTCTGGTAGAATTTTGCACAAAGCACAACTTAATCATAGCTAACACTTGGTTCAAGAATCATGAAAGAAGGCTGTTCACCTGGAAGAACCCTGGAGATACTAAAAGGTATCAGATAGATTATATAATGGTAAGACAGAGATTTAGGAACAAGGTTTTAAATTGTAAGACATTTCCAGTGGCAGATGTGGACTCTGACCACAATCTATTGGTTATGAACTGTAGATTAAAACTGAAGAAATTGCAAAAAGGTGGGAATTTAAGAACATAGGACCTGGATAAACTGACTAATCCAGAGGTTGTACAGAGTTTCAGGGAGAACATTTGCCAGGAATGAGGGAAAGAAATACAATATAAGAAGAATGGGTAGCTTTGAGGGATGAAGTAGTGAAGGCAGCAACGGATCAAGTAGGTAAAAAGGCGAGGGCTAGTAGAAATCCTTGGGTAACAGAAGAAATTTTGAAATTAATTGATGAAAGGAGAAAATATAAAATTGCAGTAAATGAAGCACGCAAAAAGGAATACATACGTCTCAAAAATGAGATCGACAGGAAGTGTAAAATGGCTAAGCAGGGACGTAGAGGATGTAGAGGCTTATCTCACTAGCGGTAAGATAGGTACTGCCTACAGGAAAATTAAAGAGACCTTTGGAGAAAAGAGAGCCACTTGTATGAATATCAAGAGCTGAGATGGAAACGCAGTTCTAAGCAAAGAAGGGAAAGCAGAAACGTGGAAGGAGTATATAGAGTGTCTATACAAGGGCAATGTACTTGAGGAGAATATTATGGAAATGGAAGAGGATGTAGATTAAGATGAAATGGGAGATACGATACTGCATGAATAGTTTGACAGAGCACTGAAAGACCTAAGTCAAAACAAGGCCCCGGGAGTAGACACCATTCCAATAGAACTACTGACGACCTTGAGAGAGCCAGTTCTGACAAAACTCTACCATCTGGTGAGCAAGATGTGTGAGACAGGCGAAATACCCTCAGACTTCAAGAAGAATATAATAATTCCAATCCCAAAGAAAGCAGGTGTTGACAGATGTGAAAATTACCGAACTATCAGTTCAATAAGTCATGGCTGCAAAATACTAAAGCGACTCCTTTACAGACGAATGGAAAAACTGGTAGAAGCCCACCACGGGGAAGATCGGTTTGGATTCCGTAGAAATGTTGAAACACGTGGGGCAATACTGACCTTACGACTTATCTTAGAAGAAAGATTAAGAAAAGGCAAGCCTACGGTTCTAGCATTTGTAGACCTGGATAAAGCCTTTGACAATGTTGACTGGAATACTCTCTTTCAAATTCTGAAGGTGGCAGGGGTAAAATACAGGGAGAGAAAGGCTATTTGCAATTTGTACAGAAACCAGATGGCAGTTATAAGAGTCAAGAGGCATGAAAGGGAAGCAGTGGTTGGGAAGATAGTAACACAGGGTTGTAGCCTCTCCCCGATGTTATTCAATTTGTATATTGAGCAAGCAAAAAGGAAACAAAAGAAAAACTCTGAGTAGGTATTAAAATCCATGTAGAAGAAATAAAAACTTTGAGGTTCGCCGATGACATTGTAATTCTGTCAGAGGCAGCAAAGGGCTTGGAAGAGCAGTTGAACGGAATTGACAGTGTCTTGAAAGGAGGATATAAGATGAACATGAACAAAAGCAAAACGAGCATAATGGAATGTAGTCGAATTAAGTTGGGTGATGCTGAGGGAATTAGATTAGGAAATGATACACTTATTGTAGTTAAGGAGTTTTGCTATTTGGGGAACAAAATAACTGATGATGGTCGAGGTAGGCAGGATATAAAGTGTAGACTGGCAATGGCAAGGTAAGCGTTTTTGAAGAAGAGAAATTTGTTAACATCCAGTATAGATTTAAGTATCAGGAAGTTGTTTCTGAAAGTATTTGTATGGAATGTAACCATGTATGGAAGTGAAACATGGACGATAAATAGCTTGGACAAGAAGAGAATAGAAGCTTTCGAAATGTGGTGCTACAGAGGAATGCTGAAGATTAGATGGGTAGATGACGTAACTAATGAGGAGGTATTGAATAGAAATGGGGAGAAGTGGAGTTTGTGTCACAACTTGACTAGAAGAAGGGACTGGTTGGTAGGACATGTTCTGAGGCATCAAGGTATTACAAGTTTAGCATTGGAGGACAGCGTGGAGGGTAAAAATCGTAGAGGGAGACCGAGACATGAATACAGTAAGCAGATTCAGAAGGATGTAAGTTGCAGTAAGTACTGGGAGATGAAGAAGCTTGCACAGAATAGAGTAGCATGGAGAGCTGCATCAAACCAGTCTCAGGACTGAAGACCACAACAACAACAACTACAATGTTTGCTGTGTAGCTCTTATCATTTTGAGGGCCCGCACAACAGACAAGCAAGTTAGGCAGCCGACTTCCCTTCAAGAGCTCGCTAGTGGATGTAAACATTAACAGACTTTCCGCATAAACACGGCACTACTTTGTGAAAAGCTATGTGACAGACATCCACCATTTGGCACTAAGCGACTACGAGTAGCACTCCACCGATTTTGTGTTATAAGCTCTCCAGCAGGGTCTGAGCTGCAGCAGCTCCGGCGAATACCTACGCTGACTCTAACCTAGTAAACACTCTACGTAGCCTTAAGTAGAAAGTTGTATTTTGTTGGGCCTAACGTTACTTTGTAATTGTGTAGTGTAGTATTTTATTATTTATTTCTTTTCATTGTCTTGTACTCTTATCTGGTATTTGCCACCACAAGAGTTGTTGGGTTTCTTGTTGTTCTTTCGTTTGGAAATCAATATAAGCCAATAAGGCGTTTTAGTTACATAAAATGTGTTCAGACTTTTCGTTAGTTCTTCCCCGCAGACCACAGGACACTACATTTCCAATCACAGTGTAAGGGATTTCTTGTCCTATTCGTGTTCAGTACGTGTATTTACCTTCATATCTGTTACACCTCCAATCACCGATTCCCTGAGGTCTCCTCACAATTCGCTCCTGCCTTCTTGTAGAAAACGCTATTGTCTGAAAACATCCTAACATCCAAACACACCACTAGTCTCTGTACATGATTCTATTATTATTGTTTACCCTTCAATCTCACTCTGGTGCATTGGTCAAGTGTAAATTGATTATCTATATACCATCATACATACCCTAATCTCCTCTGTGATTACCAAACCCGATATACACTCCTGGAAATGGAAAAAAGAACATATTGACACCGGTGTGTCAGACCCACCATACTTGCTCCAGACACTGCGAGAGGGCTGTACAAGCAATGATCACACGCACGGCACAGTGGACACACCAGGAACCGCGGTGTTGGCCGTCGAACGGCGCTAGCTGCGCAGCATTTGTGCACCGCCGCCGTCAGTGTCAGCCAGTTTGCCGTGGCATACGGAGCTCCATCGCAGTCTTTAACACTGGTAGCATGCCGCGACAGCGTGGACGTGAACCGTATGTGCAGTTGACGGACTTTGAGCGAGGGCGTATAGTGGGCATGCGGGAGGCCGGGTGGACGTACCACCGAATTGCTCAACACGTGGGGCGTGAGGTCTCCACAGTACATCGATGTTGTCGCCAGTGGTCGGCGGAAGGTGCACGTGCCCGTCGACCTGGGACCGGACCGCAGCGACGCATGGATGCACGCCAAGACCGTAGGATCCTACGCAGTGCCGTAGGGGACCGCACCGCCACTTCCCAGCAAATTAGGGACACTGTTGCTCCTGGGGTATCGGCGAGGACCATTCGCAACCGTCTCCATGAAGCTGGGCTACGGTCCCGCACACCGTTAGGCCGTCTTCCGCTCACGCCCCAACATCGTGCAGCCCGCCTCCAGTGGTGTCGCGACAGGCGTGAATGGAGGGACGAATGGAGACGTGTCGTCTTCAGCGATGAGAGTCGCTTCTGCCTCGGTGCCAATGATGGTCGTATACGTGTTTGGCGCCGTGCAGGTGAGCGCCACAATCAGGACTGCATACGACTGAGGCACACAGGGCCAACACCCGGCATCACGGTGTGGGGAGCGATCTCCTACACTGGCCATACACCTCTGGTGATCGTCGAGGGGATACTGAATAGTGCACGGTACATCCAAACCGTCATCGAACCCATCGTTCTACCATTCCTACACCGGCAAGGGAACTTGCTGTTCCAACAGGACAATGCACGTCCGCATGTATCCCGTGCCACCCAACGTGCTCTAGAAGGTATAAGTCAACCACCCTGGCCAGCAAGATCTCCGGATCTGTTCCCCATTCAGAATGTTTGGGACTGGATGAAGCGTCGTCTCACGCGGTCTGCACGTCCAGCAGGAACGCTGGTCCAACTGAGGCGCCAGGTGGAAATGGCATGGCAAGCCGTTCCACAGGACTACATCCAGCATCTCTACGATCGTCTCCATGGGAGAATAGCAGCCTGCATTGCTGCGAAAGGTGGATATACACTGTAGTAGTGCCGACATTGTGCATGCTCTGTTGCCTGTGTCTATGTGCCTGTGGTTCTGTCAGTGTGATCATGTGATGTATCTGACCCCAGGAATGTGCCAATAAAGTTTCCCCTTCCTGGGACAATGAATTCACGGTGTTCTTATTTCAATTTCCAGGAGTGTAGTTTGTCAATGGCGAGAATGTATGGGGTTAGTTCTCTCAGAGCAACGACCAAAGAACCCTGGCCGCACCTTTAATATACAAGAATACACCAGTAACATTAGATCTATGACACCTGTAGTTTACTAAATTCAAATGAGTATCTCTACATGTCTCTGTATGAGTCCCAATCTCTGTTGTACTCCTGTTATCATTATGTTGGTTATACTATGCGATATACGAAGGTGGTGGCATGGTAATATCTGAGTATCAGTTTTTGTTCAAATTTCCCCAAGAATGTTTCACAAGAAATACATTATTTTCTCTATTTTTCTCCAAATTCCATACACTGACAAAATACACTCCTGGAAATGGAAAAAAGAACACATTGACACCGGTGTGCCAGACCCACCATACTTGCTCCGGACACTGCGAGAGGGCTGTACAAGCAATGATCACACGCACGGCACAGCGGACACAACAGGAACCGCGGTGTTGGCCGTCGAATGGCGCTTGCTGCGCAGCATTTGTGCACCGCCGCCGTCAGTGTCAGCCAGTTTGCCGTGGCATACGGAGCTCCATCGCAGTCTTTAACACTGGTAGCATGCCGCGACAGCGTGGACGTGAACCGTATGTGCAGTTGACGGACTTTGAGCGAGGGCGTATAGTGGGCATGCGGGAGGCCGGGTGGACGTACCGCCGAATTGCTCAACACGTGGGGCGTGAGGTCCACAGTACATCGATGTTGTCGCCAGTGGTCGGCGGAAGGTGCATGTGCCCGTCGACCTGGGACCGGACCGCAGCGACGCACGGATGCACGCCAAGACCGTAGGATCCTACGCAGGGCCGTAGGGGACCGCACCGCCATTTCCCAGCAAATTAGGGACACTGTTGCTCCTGGGGTATCGGCGAGGACCATTCGCAACCGTCTCCATGAAGCTGGGCTACGGTCCCGCACACCGTTAGGCCGTCTTCCGCTCACGCCACAACATCGTGCAGCCCGCCTCCAGTGGTGTCGCGACAGGCGTGAATGGAGGGACGAATGGAGACGTGTCGTCTTCAGCGATGAGAGTCACTTCTGCCTTGGTGCCAATGATGGTCGTATGCGTGTTTGGCGCCGTGCACGTGAGCGCCACAATCAGGACTGCATACGACCGAGGCACACAGGGCCAAGACCCGGCATCATGGTGTGGGGAGCGATCTCCTACACTGGCCGTACACCTCTGGTGATCGTCGAGGGGACACTGAATAGTGCACGGTACATCCAAACCGTCATCGAACCCATCGTTCTACCATTCCTAGACCGGCAAGGGAACTTGCTGTTCCAACAGGACAATGCACGTCCACATGTATTCCGTGCCACCCAACGTGCTCTAGAAGGTGTAAGTCAACTACCCTGGCCAGCAAGATCTCCGGCTCTGTCCCCCATTGAGCATGTTTGGGACTGGATTAAGCGTCGTCTCACGCGGTCTGCACGTCCAGTACGAACGCTGGTCCAACTGAGGCGCCAGGTGGAAATGGCATGGCAAGCTGTTCCACAGGACTACATCCAGCATCTCTACGATCGTCTCCATGGGAGAATAGCAGCCTGCATTGCTGCGAAAGGTGGATATACACTGTACTAGTGCCGACATTGTGCATGCTCTGTTGCCTGTGTCTATGTGCCTGTGGTTCTGTCAGTGTGATCATGTGGTGTATCTGACCCCAGGAATGTGTCAATAAAGTTTCCCCTTCCTGGGACAATGAATTCACGGTGTTCTTATTTCAATTTCCAGGAGTGTATGATCCTGACAGTGTCGAAGAGCTTCTGGCACTATTCATCATATCATACTTACATTGCTGCAGCTGCTTCTCAGATCAGTCACAACCATGCACAATTCTGAGGTACTGCAAGAGTAAAGGAAGCTTCAGTGTGTAATCACATCATTCTTCATTACCCCCACATGCTGTTGGAGGGTGTACTGACAATGATATCTTTTTCCACCACGAGTAGCCTATATCTTCTCTTACCACATAGTCAGCAGTCATATGTGTCGTGGTAGTCGATCCGAATTGTAATGTTAAAGTATTCATGAAACGTTCAGGTGGAATTTCTAGCTGTTTCATTGCTGGACAGAAGTCGAACTGTCAGTTCTTTGTTCATCCACAGGTGACATTAGTGTATGTATCGAGCTGCATAACACTGGCTTTCTACCTTACAGTTTCTGGTGGAGAGGACATGTGACATCTAACCCACATCCATACTCTATTCACATAGAAAAATGGTTGTCGGTAAATACCTGTAATTTTGAGAGATGTGTATCGACCAACAATGTAATTGAACAGTAATGGACATTTTCATCAGTTTATGCGAAGTAGTTACATTTACATGCACCTATGCTTGTGCACCAAATGCTAGGTTCGTCATATCCTGTAAAGTACACATATAGTGCTGGATGCAGTAACCAAATAATACCTATGGGGTAGTCGTTCACACCAAGCTAATGTAGTATGACTACACGTGGAAGTGTGATTCATGCACAGAAGATGAAGTGACTTATTAAAATACCTATTCCAACGATTTTTTTACGTATTGCTTCTTTTTCTGGGACTCTTGGCAGACTGTATTAACAGGAAATCCAGTGGGGAGTGGCATGTATGGAGATGTATAATTGTAGTTGGTTGCCAAACACTCTCCTTTGTGTTAGGCCAGTGCAAGAGAGTTTTACTGTTGGAAATCTGAGAAATATGTTGTGGACGATACATTACTTTTCACATGCACATCTCACAAAATTGTGGGTTTTTACTGACAATCATCCTTTCCATGGGAATGGAGTATGGATATGGCTTAGATGTAAGGTGACATGCTAAGTGTTAGGCATCATGATATGCACACTAGTGCCATCTGTGGATGTTCTGAGAACCGACAGGTCAATTTATGTGTAGCGGCTGAATGGGTAAAAATCCCACCTGTATGTTACATACAAGCTTTAACACTATAATTCAGATCAACGAGTAAGTATTGTGTATCTTTCTAAATTTATCAGACTAGCGACTAGCTGGGATTTGCATATACGGTCTGCTCGAATATATAGAGCTGATGGAAAGGAATCATTGCTCATTTTTAATCGAGATACGTGTGGAGAGATCTCAGAGGCTGGTAGGAGCAGTGCCAGACAGCCGATGATAGAGTGGCACCTCACCTACCTCCCAATGGCTGCTGAGGGGTGGGAGGGATGAGGGCTATGCGGAAGGGGAAGGTGAATGATGGAAAGCCCCATTGCTGCACTGCCAGTCAGAACAACGAAACGAGTGGTCTGGGCTCTTAATGCTCAACAGTCCAGGTCTTGTGCGTCGCTGTCATTACCTGTGGACTAGCTAAAACACGTGGTTCCTTGCAAGTTATAACTTGTGTGCACAAGTATGTAGTTGTAATTTCAAGACATTCTAGGTTTATTGGACTTTCCCCTTTAATGTACATGTTTTGCCATATCTAATGTTAAATCTGAATCCATGGATGAAATTTCAGTTTAATAGTGATTATCACGGAAACAAACTGAAAAGGAGATTTGGTATTCAAACACATACTCCGTTATGCAAGCAAGTGATCCTTCTGTTTAAATTTTTTCTACTGCCCATTTCAACCTAAATGATCACAAGAACAAAGCAAAATTACCGTTCATAGTGGAATAGAGTGTTACACAAACTGAAACCTGGAGAGATACGTAGTCCTACATTACACTAAATAGAATCATGCCCTCGAATTGATTTCCTGGTTTGCCTGTAGGAATACCCTTTATAAAAACACAATTTACGAAAATAACACAATAAACGTGTAATCTGAATCGTCACCGAATATCTTGTTCTCATCATCTGCAACCTCGTGTTTCTCCTCTTCACTGCACAATTTGAACATAAAATTAACACAAAAGTAAACGCACTAAGCAGAGAGAACTTGAACATTAGATAACGCCTACGAAACAAGAGACGATAACAAAGGTTTTAAAACGACGAGTTTTTCCAATGATACGGGTACTACGATCTAGCAAACATTTTGAAGCCTGAGATCTGACAGAATTTTGCGGCAGCCGCAAATATACGTCTGACACCGCGAAAATCGTCGTAACTGGCATGACGTAATATCACGTCAGCCACACGCAAAGTGTTAATGTTCGCTGATACTAGTGAGTTTTCCACCTACAGCGCGCTGCAGCGGTGGTAGTTGGGGGGGGGGGGGGGGGGGCGGGAGCAGAGCTGAAGGGGGAGCGCTGCGGACGCATCGCGGAGGGGTCCCGTAGCATTTTTTTCTTCTTTTTCGGTTTCAAATAAAGAAGCAATTTTAGCCTTCCTTCCATACCCTTCGTTATATCAAGTCAAACCTCTGGAGCGTGCAGTGCCGTTCAATAAGTATTAACTGTGCATAGCTCCCTCTCTCCTGTTCTCATTCCGCTTGTAGCGTGGGACGTATTAGCGCAGTGCATACCTTACTCTGTAGGGAGGTTCCCACCGTTAGTTTTTAAATGTTCAGTATAGTCATGTAGTGTTATGGGGGCTGTTAGTTACGTCACACACTAGAAGTGCGGGAGATAAATTTGTGTCAAGAGAAATGTAGCCCGCTGTGTAATTGTTGCTGTGGTGTGTACTCCTGAAAAAAGTACCTATTAGCATAGCACTGGGAGAAAATCGAAAAAATTTTGACGAACTGCCTGAGAACCGTAAATAGGGTCATATGTTAGTGTGCTCGCAGGTTATGCACTGTTGTCATAACTGTTAGACATTTAAATCTCTCTATTTAAGTGAGTCCGTTTGAAAACGTAGGTATTTGCGGAATACAAAATTGTTAAGGGTCTCGTTTCCACTTGTTGACAAACTGCCTATTGGCTTCTGTCTCGGGTTCTTCGGCCGACGTTCATCTAATGATTTTACTGACGTTTCGCCAGCACGAGTTTCTGGCATTGTCAAAGCTTCAGCCTCCATTGCCGGTGGTGAACTGGAGCCGAGCTCGCGGCCGCAGACTATATGTAGCCTATTTGGCGCGCCAACGTCCGAGGGCTTCTCCGCGGTCATTTCCGGTGCGGTTCTCCTCTTGCTACCTGCGACGGTCGTTCGCTGCAGTACGGGAAGCCAGGATCCATTTATCTTAAGGCTTTCCTCTTCCTTGTTGAAACTGTTCGCGTGTTTTTGTAAATTTTGCGGAATACTGGAGCAGATTCGAAAACATTTTTAAGAATTGCCTAAAAACTGTAAATAGCTTCGTATATTGGTGATGATGGTTGTTAAATACTGCAAGCCACTTATTTATACGTTTTCATTGAGAGTCGAACACACAGCAGCGAAACACGAATTTACATGTATCGCCATGAAGAATCGCTAAAAGTAGTCACAAAATCGATACTTACGTGCATCTTCTTAAAAGGTGGGAAACATAGCAAATAAACCCAAAGTTATGTGCACCTACTTAAAAAGTGGGGAGAAAGTCATTAAAATAGCAGTTACATGTGTCTTCTAAAAAAAAGTAAATACATTTAGCCCCTAAACCGTAAAGTTGCAGAAACCGTAAGTTGCAGAAAACGGCCTTGGATGCGATAGTCTGCCGGACATTTGTGACAGCCAGTCCAGGACTGCTGGGTGCCGCGTTGCAGCAGACTGTTTGCGCTGCCTCCTGAGTTTAGCGCTGCTGCTGCTGCTGCTCGAGAGAGAGAGAGAGGATCAGACTGCGAATGACAGCCGCGAGAGGCCGCAGGAGGGACTAAGGGGATCCAGTCAGCTAGCCGGTTTGTCAACAGGAGGGCACAGTACCATCTACTTGGCCACAATATGTCTGCTAGCCTTTAGTCACAAGTCGTGATATTTATATCTCCGTACAGCATTTTATACTTTGACAACGTGATGTCACATCTGATATCAGCAGAAATAACTTGTTTTGCAAATGATATCTGTGTATCATAATAATGTAGCATTTCTGTATTACACTATCTCCGATTTATTAATATCTGTGTTTATGTGGAAATGTAACATCTTTACATTTGGATATTCATTTACCTATTTCAATGTTGTTACCAGTCTGCTGTGAGACGAAAATTGTTTGTATGGATGTAAGTACAGGGTGTTTCAAAAATGACCGGTATATTTGAAACGGTAATAATAACTAAACGAGCAGCGATAGAAATACACCGTTTGTTGCAATATGCTTGGGACAACAGTACATTTTCAGGCGGACAATCTTTCGAAATTACAGTAGTTACAATTTTCAACAACAGATGGCGCTGCAAGTGATGTGAAAGATATAGAAAACAACGCAGTCTGTGGGTGCGCCATTCTGTACGTCGTCTTTCTGCTGTAAGCCTGTGCTGTTCACAACGTGCAAGTGTGCTGTGGACAACATGGTTTATTCCTTAGAACAGAGGATTTTTCTGGTGTTGGAATTCCACCGCCTAGAACACAGTGTTGTTGCAACAAGACGAAGTTTTCAGCGGAGGTTTAATGTAACCAAAGGACCGAAAAGCGATACAATAAAGGATCTGTTTGAAAAATTTCAACGGACTGGGAACGTGACGCATGAACTTGCTGGAAAGGTAGGGCGACCGCGTACGGC
Source organism: Schistocerca gregaria (assembly GCF_023897955.1). Taxonomy (NCBI): domain Eukaryota; kingdom Metazoa; phylum Arthropoda; class Insecta; order Orthoptera; family Acrididae; genus Schistocerca; species Schistocerca gregaria. The sequence continues at coordinate 52,061,530 of NC_064925.1, read as the reverse complement.
AACCACAGAGTGCAACGCGCAGCTAGTGCAGCAGGTGCTCCAACAGCGGCCTCGGGTTTCCGTTCGCCGTGTTGCAGCTGCGGTCCAAATGACGCCAATGTCCACGTATCGTCTCATGCGCCAGAGTTTACACCTCTATCCATACAAAATTCAAACGCGGCAACCCCTCAGCGCCGCTACCATTGCTGCACAAGAGACATTCGCTAACGATATAGTGCACAGGACTGATGACGGCGATATGCATGTGGACAGCATTTGGTTTACTGACGAAGCTTATTTTTACCTGGACGGCTTCGTCAATAAACAGAACTGGCGCATATGGGGAACCGAAAAGCCCCATGTTGCAGTCCCATCGTCCCTGCATCCTCAAAAAGTATTGGTCTGGGCCGCCATTTCTTCCAAAGGAATCATTGGCCCATTTTTCAGATCCGAAACGATTACTGCATCACGCTATCTGGACATTCTTCGTGAATTTGTGGCGGTACAAACTGCCTTAGACGACACTGCGAACACCTCGTGGTTTATGCAAGATGGTGCCCGGCCACATCGCACGGCCGACGTCTTTAATTTCCTGAATGAATATTTCGATGATCGTGTGATTGCTTTGGGCTATCCGAAACATACAGGAGGCGGTGTGGATTGGCCTCCCTATTCGCCGGACATGAACCCCTGTGACTTCTTTCTGTGGCGACACTTGAAAGACCAGGTGTACCGCCAGAATCCAGAAACAATTGAACAGCTGAAGCAGTACATCTAATCTGCACGTGAAGCCATTCCGCCAGACACGTTGTCAAAGGTTTCGGGTAATTTCATTCAGAGACTACGCCATATTATTGCTACGCATGGTGGATATGTGGAAAATATCGTACTATAGGGTTTCCCAGACCGCAGCGGCATCTGTTGTTGACAATTGTAACTACTGTAATTTCGAAAGTTTGTCTGCCTTCTATCGCTGCTCGTTTAGTTTGTATATATACGTACCTAAGAATTATGTAACCACCGTTGGAAACAGTACGTCTCGTATTCGTCTTAGTTTTGTAAAAAATTGGTGCCATCTCGTAATATACCTACATACATATGTATGCATATCGTTACTAGGAGAAACAAAACTGACATCCTACAGGTAGGAACATTGAATGTTAGATACCTTATTAGGACAAGTGCGTTAAAAATTTTGAAAAGGGAATGGATAGGATGAAGTTGATTATAGTGAGAGTAAAGTTCGGTTGCAAGAGGAACAGGATTTCTGATCAGGTGAAACTTTCTTACAAATACAGAATCAAGTAGGGATAATGCAGTAGTGGGTTAAATAATGGAAAATAAAATAGTGATGTTGGTAAGCTGCTCTTGGTAACATTGCGAACACGTTATCGTAGAGCAGATAGATACTAATCCGTCCACCACAGTAGTAAATGATTTTCTAACTAGCTCCTCAGATTATGAAGAGATTGCGGAAGTGTATTATTATTGAGATAGTTAATGGAGACGAAAATTTAGCTACGATAAAGGACTAAAATCCGATTGTAGGAAAAGAAAGAGATGGAAAAATAGTAAATTGAAATGGACTGTGGAAAAAGAGTTAAAGAATTGTAGAATTTTGCACACAGCATTATTTAATCGTCGCTAAGATTTGGTTTAAGAATCGTGAAACAAGACTGTACACCTGGAGGAGACTTGGAGAGACCGGAACTTTTGAGATTGATTATGTAGACAGAGATTTCGGAACAAGATTTTAAATTGTAGGACACTTGTACATCCATAGATTAGTCGTTATGAACTGTATATCAAAACTGAAGAAAGTGCGAGAAGGTAGGAAACTAAGGAGATGGGACCTCGATCAGAGAAAAAAGCGAGAAGTTTTTGAGAGTTTCAGAGGGAGCATTAGGCGAAGATTGACTAGGATAGGGGAAAGAAATACCATAGAAGACGAATGGATAGCTTTGAGAGATGAAATAGTGAAGACAGCGGAGGATCAAATTAGTAAGACAACGAGGTCTAATAGAAACCCTTCGATATCACAGCAGATATTGAATTTGATTGATGAAAGGAGAAAATATGAAAATGCAGCAAATGAAGCAGGCGAAATGGAACACTAACTTCTAAAAAATGATATTGACAGGAGGTACAAAATGGCTAAGCAGGAGGGGACAGAGATCAAATATAAGGATCTAGAAGCATTTTTCACTATGGGAAAGACAGATACCGCTTAAAGGAAAATGAAAGAGGCTTTTGGAGAAAAGAGAAGCACTTGTATGAATATCAACAGCTCAAGTGGTAAACCAGTTCTAAATAAAGAAGGTAAAATTGAATTGTGGAAGGAGTGTATAGCGGGTCTATAGAAGACAGATGAACTTGAAAACAATATTACGGAAAGGGAGAGGACGTAGACGAAGATGAGGTTCGAGATATGACACTGCGAGACGAATTTGACATAGTACGGAAAGGCCTAAGTCGATACAAGGCCACTGGAGTACACGATATTCCATAAGCAACTACTTGTGTACTGAAAGCGAGCATGGAAAAAACTATTGCATTTGGTGTGTAAGGTGTACGAGACAGGAGAAATAGCCTCAGGTTTCAAGTAGAGTATAATAAATTCAATTCCATATAAATCAGGCACTGACAGGTGTGAATATTACCGGAATATGTCTTTAACAAGTCATGACTGCAAAATACTAACACGAATTCTTCAGAGAAGAATGGAAAAACTGATAGAATGCGGGAAGATAGAATCAGGGAAGAAAATTTGGATTCTGGAGAAAAGTAAGAACACGCTTCGCAATACTGACTCTAGAACTTATCTTAAAAGATGGGTTAACGAAAGGCAAACCTACGTTTATAACATTTGCAGACTTAGGAAAAGAATTTGACAATAATGACTGCAGTATTCTGTTTGAAATTCTGAAGGTAGCAGGTATAGGGAACGAAACGCTGTTTACGACTTGTAAAGGAACCAAACGGCAGTTATGAGAGTCGAGTATCATGAAGGGGAAGCAGTGGTTGAGAAGGGAGTGAGACAGGACTGTAGTAGATTTCCACACTAAGCATGTAGCAGAGGAAACCAAAGAAAAATTGCGTTTTGAAATGAGGATATTATATGAACATAAGAAAGCAAAAGAAGGATAATGGAATGTAGTCGAATTAAATCGAGAAATGCCGAGGGAATTAGATTAGGAAACGAGACACTAAAACTAGCAGCTGAGTTTTGCTCTTTGGGCACCAAAATAATTGATGATGGCCGAAGTAGAGAGGATATAAAATGTAGACTAGTAATGGCAAGAAAAATGTATCTGAAGGAAGAACTTTGTTATCATCGGATGTAGATTTAAGTGTTAGGAAGAATTTTCTGAAGCTATTTGTATGGAGCTTGGCCATGTATGGACGTGAACACGGACGATAAATAGTGGAGCGAAGAAGCGAATAGAGGCTTTTGAAGACGGGCATTACAGAAGAATACTGAAGATCAGATGGGTAGATCACGTAACCCATGAGGAAGTACAGGGTAGAAATGGTAAGACAAGAAATTTGTGGCACAGCCCGATTAGAAGAAGTGATCAGTTTGTATTAGACATTCTGAGATATCAAGGGATCGCGAATTCAGTATTGGAGGGAGGAGTTGGGGTTAAGAATCGTAGAGGAAGACCAAGAGACGAATACAGTAAGCAGATTCAGGATGATGTTGGTTGCAATAGTCATTCGGAGATGGAGAGGTTTACGCAGGATAGAATAGCATGGAGAGCTGCATCAAACCAACCTTCGGACTGAAGACTACAACACCACTGTTAACGTTATCAGTAATAACCTGTTTTCAAGGACTGGTTTACACGGATCAAGCACTTGAAGACGAGGGCCTATTTCCCTAAATGCGCCGTGTACTGAAATGTACGTAAGGGTTTGTAACTGAAGGCGGTTTGTTTACATTTTTACTATAGTAATACAGTCTCTTCAATAACAGTGGCAGCGACAGACATAATTAAGCAACAGCTGCCAATTGCCAGAAAAGCTCGTCACCTCACTAAACTATCTCCCCGTTTTTACTCGTACTTTCATGACATTAAGCGCGACACGGGTGGGGACATTTATTTAAATTAACAACAATGTCGAAAATGAGTGTAGGAGAGCTGCTCCTGAGAGCCTCGGTGCGTTAGGAGGCCGGCAAATCTTGGTCGTTAGGCGTTGGGGTGGCAGGTTTCGCGACAGCGCGGACCCTGGGCGCAGGGACCTTCCTTCTTTCTTTCTTTTTTTGTGTATTTAATCGTAGCGGACGTCACATCAAATCCTGACATCCGTTGAAGTTCTTTGGTGATCATTTCACCTAGTTTTTTTATTGCAGAGGCCAGCCAGGTCTCTGACCGAACACGCTGAGCTACCGTGCCGGCACTGTTCGTCGCTGTCGACGTCGCCGCGTCAGAACGTGTGAGCGCTGAGCGCGCCTTGCCATTGCTTCCCTTTCGGCCCATTACTACATTACTTTCTCTCACTTCTGATTAGGCCTGTTCTAAATTACTCCTTGGGCTGACTAACTGTGAGAGGGCAATGTGTCCTTTCTACATTCTCTGTGAAATCTGTGTGTGTGTGTGTGTGTGTGTGTGTGTGTGTGTGTGTGTGTGTGTGTGTGTGTGTTCAATGTATTGTCCCATTTGTCCCATTTTCGAGAGTCACTCCAACAGAAATGCACACTTTTTTTAAAAAAATCCATGTTTTATTCTATATGTTTGAAAGTTTTACAGTGTGCAGATACATCTTTTAGGAACAATATTCTCATTTCTCCACATAATTTCCATCCGTCTAAGCGGCCTTACGCCAACTTGGAACCAGCGCCTGTATACCCGCACGGTAAAATACTGGACCAACCTGTTGGAGCCACTGTTTGGCAGCGTGCACAAAGGAGTCATCGTCTTCAAACCGTGTTCCACGAAGAGAGTCTTTCAGTTTCCCAAAGAGATGATAGTCACATGGAGCCAGGTCAGGACTGTAAGGCGTGTGTTTCAGTGTTGTCCATCCGAGTTTTGTGATCGCTTCCATGGTTTTTTGACTGACATGTTGCGGTGCATTGTCGTGCAACAGCAAAACATCCTGCTTTTGCCGATGTAGTGGTAGATCAGGTGGCTGAAGGTTAAGAGCCTTTGTGAAAGGATTTCACAAAGGGTGACCAGGGGCTACAGTGAGCATGGTCTCCACCTCAGCAGGGCTGGGAATAGGATGTTTATGAAGTTAATACACGGTTACACACCTGTTGTCACAGGTATGAGGACTAGTTTTTTCTTAGAATAAACGAAGACAAGAGACTGGTGTCTCTTATTAAGCACCTCAACTGTTTAAGACATTTCTTCATTGTGTGCACGGAAGATAGAATAATCCACATCAAAGTGCACTAACACCACGGAAATTTTCTCGGAATTATGTCTTACTATCAAAATGTGCAGTTGATTAAAAATAAAGTACACCAGCTTAATGCTGAATTGGAGGCCGTGAATAATGAGGTGCTATGCATTACAGAGTACTGCCGTAGACATAAACATCTGCAGCATATTGTGTTATTATAATATAACTGTTCAAGTTTCTACTGTAGAACTACCTTAAATGGAGTGGGATAATGAATTTATATCAGAGGTGGCAGATATTTTAAACTAACAAACACATAAACCATCAAACACATATGAAGTCTATTATTCTGTTTGTACCGTTAACCTAAGGTAATGCGGACACTTTTTTTTTGAAAAATGCCTCAAACGCAATAATACGTGGAGACGTGAATGTTAACACAGGTGCTGCAGGTGTGAAGTTATAAATAAATTCCTAAACATTTTAAGCACTTTTGGCATGGTACAAATAGGAAACACCGCTGCTGGTGTATCGAAGAGTTCAGTATCATTTCTAGACCATGCACTTACAAATATTGTCAGGAAAAATTGTAAGGTCTTTCTGGCCATTACTGTCAGATAACAAAACTGAAGACGGGCTTAGCAAAACACGCAAAGCTGTGGGGTGCAAAAGGATCTACTCTGAGTGTAAAATGCGTACTTTTTATAGGGCATTGTTGAATCAAACCCGAAATGAAGCGTAAATGGAAAAAATGTAGAGGTTACGTTCTCTAGATACATCGCATGGTTAAATTAATTTTCGAACAGACTTTTCTGAAACTAGCCGCTTCTACAGCAGTAGCTAATGTAAATGAATGGATGTTTGTGCGTATTAGAAAGTTCTTGAAGACACTTAAATTTGTCAGTTCTTTACAAAAGCGTTAATTAGTCCACAGTTCATAGAATACGATCACAGACATACAAAATGTATGGGAGAGTACTGATGGCCACAAAAAAATTTTACAATAACAAAATAATGCTTAATTCATAAAATAAAAGCAAAGTATTGTTGTATTTCAAAACAAGAAACCGAAAAGATAGACACCAATACAATAATATACAAATTAAAGATGGGGTGAATAATGAAAAAACCCTCAGCGATTGGCAAATCCTGTCAATGAATATTTCTTTAGTACTGCAGAGAAGTTGCAGCAAAATCTTCCGGTAACACACGTAGCATGCACAACGACTTATATAGAAAGTGCAATGATATTATTTCGAAAACAGAGCTTGACATCAGGAAGACAAGGCAGAAAGTAAAAAAATGGTAAGTCAGGATGTGTATCTGAGGTTCCAGTTTCCGTTCTGAAGGAGTGTATAGACAATATAAAAGCCCCATTAACAAATATTATAACTGAATCCTTTATTTCACGTACTTTTCTAGAGTACGTAAAGCATTCACGAGTTGTTCCCCAACTAAAGAAAGGTAATGCAGAAAAAACTGTTGAAAACTGCAGGCCAGTTTCCCTACTGTCTTCATTCTTAAAAATAATTCAGTCTGTCATGAAGGGTAGACAACTACGTTACATGAATAAAATACATTTTCAGCGAAGCACAGTTTAGTTTCCGAAGTGGGAGAAGTACATCAGGGTCCATTACTGGTATTACAAAAGTGGTAGTTGAAGTTCTTCACAATGATGAATGTTGTAGAAGCATATTCTTTGACTTGTCCAAGGCTTTTGACATCGTTGACCGTGAAATACTGCTAAACAAGCTAGAGTCGCCGGATATCAGAGAAAACATGAACAATTGATTCCAGTCTTACCTAGGGTGCAAAAGATAGATGTCGTTCAATAACCTGCTGATGATAAATTTTCAATAAAAAATTTCCAGACAAGAAACTTATAAATGTATGTGTTCTAAGGGAATATATTGGGTCCAGTTCTGTTCTTAATCTATATAACGACTTTCAAGATAATGCAAAACGTGGAGAAAAAGTTCAGTTTCCTAATGACAGCATTATCACAATTACTGATATAACACCACAACTCCTATTAGAGAAAGCAAATGAAATCAACAAAGATGTTTACGACTGAGCAGTAAGCAATAAATTAACGTTGAATATAAAGAAAACAAATAACAGACGATTCACGATAAAGAGATAAAACAACTCTGTCACTATAAGCATAGATGATAAGTCTACTGATCATGTTACATGCACCAAGGTCTTACGGATGACCACTGATTGTCAGGTAACAAGGAAAGAACACAGAAACATACTGGCAAATAGAACGACATCAGCGTGTTATGCTCTTAGGGCTTTATCATCACTTTCTAACAACCGGTGCCTTGTGGTGACCTATTGTTCCTAAGTGCTCTCAATTATTAGTGATGAGATTCTTTTTTGGAAATGGAATGCACAGAACATGGACAAAATTTTCAAACTACAGAAAAGGCTATAAGTATAATAACTACAAGTAGTGGTTTGGTCCGTTGTAAAGAGCTATTTAAACAACTGGGCAGCATTACTGCGCCAGATGAGCACATCTATCAATCTCTGGTGGACATTGTGGGAAAGTAGTACTAAGTATTTCATGAATAGTTCTATACATAATCATGGACCCGGAAACAGTTTAGATTTACAATTACCACAAAAAAACAAGAAACTCAGAACAGCATTTGCTATGTGTTTGCGTGTGCGCTAGTGTGTGCGTGTGTTTAGAGCTTATGGCACTCAACGGCTAAGTTACCAGCGCCCTTAGACTTACTAAACTACAGGAATGTGGACAAAATAATTAAAATTATTGCACAGAGTCAGCAGCAAATCTATAACATGTTACTCATTCACCCACTCCCACCTTACTCGCGTTGAGCTATACAATCACTCTACCTCACAAGCCTGAAGACAACTGAGAACAGGTGGAAGGTGCTAGACCTGGGGTTAAGAAAGATTTAAAACTATAGAAGAGCCAAAAGAAAGACACAGGGAAAAATAACTGGCTGGCCACTTACAAAAGAACATGGGTTAGCTAGTCAACCTATTAATACATTAAAAACATGTTCTAAAATTTTCGGAAACAAGTTGGATACATCACAAAACCTTAAAAATCGATCCACATTCGTTTGAACGTCCACTTACAGTAGAGGTCAGATCTGCCGGCAAATCTGCCGCTGCTCTTTTGTCCGAAAACAAAACACAGTCTACTAAAATGTGGCGTACTGTAATGATATGTACGCCGCAAACACCGCGCATTGGAGGGTCCTCTCGCCATAACAAGAAACCATATATCAGAGGATTGTGGCCTATGAGGAGAGCCTCATCTCGTCTTCATGGCTGAAACGAGGTACGCCACGGCCGCGTAGTGGACTTTACGCGACCCAGTTTATTATCTGGCACTGTCTTCCCATCAGCACATGACTCTGTACATCAAAAGCGACGTGATAGCATGCAGGGGGATGGCACACTGAAATAATTCAGGATCACGACATGCCTCCTTGGTCGCTACATCCGCTCTTTCATTACCTGCAGTATCCATGTGCCCTGGCACACAGCAGAAAGACACCTCCTTCACCAGCTGTTGTAGTTGGAGGAAGGCGTTCTGGATATTTTGGACTACTTTATCTGCTGGTTACAAGCGATGAAGAGAGTGAAGGCCTCTTTGAGAATCGAAACAGACAAGGATATTAGCACTTGAAGGACATCTCGTCTGCTCCAGTGCCTTTAAGAGTGCAATAATTCTGCATTAAAGACAGTAAAGACTGTCGGACCTTGAAGACATGATCAGGGAAAGCAGCAGAGCAACTAAAAGAGTCCACTTGTTTCAACCTATCCGTAAATACATCTGTGGAGTTGTGGTATTCACCTAAAATGTCATAAGATAATGTAATGGAAACATCTTTCCTATACCACACAAAATCTAAAATTACTTTCGGCCTCTGCAGTAACCAGGGTGGCAGGCGGTTAGAACTCAGGATCTGGGGCTGTACTTACTCCACACAAGTGACTCCAACACATGTTGCATGTGTATCCCAATCGGCGTTTTAGCCAGTGGACAGTTGGAGAAAAGGCATTCCGGAGGTGGACGAGCAACAGTATGGTACGCAGGTGAAGTCGGATCTGTCAGGACTTTACATGCCTGATGCACTATGAGGAGTTGCCGTCGGAATGAAAATGGTGGTTCACCAGCCTCAGAACTAATTCTGGGTTGGGACTGGCAGTGTAAGCTCCGTTAGCCAGCCGAGTCCCCTCATTGTGGTCAGCGTCAATGACCTTCAAACAAGAAGGCCTAGCCGATCGATACACTATGCACACACAACCTAGCGATGAAGTTACTAAAGCCCTATAAAACTGTAACAGACGTGCCCCATCTGCTCCCCAAGACCTATGCTTAAGGTACTTTAACATATTCAGGCCTTCTGGATTCTGGCTTTCAGATGTCTCAGGGTGGGAACCACGACAATTTGGAATAAAAAATGAAGCCCAGAAATCTTAGTTAGTCTATAAAGTATAGAACGTTATGCCTCACATGCAAGTCACGTACATTAAAAATACGAAAAGAAAGATGAAGATGAACACAAACACACTCATCTGGAGAAAACTGAAAAACCATATTTGCGGCCCACTCTTCCAACTGCCACAGTCGTAATTGACAAGTCACTGTGGCAACACTAAGATAGGAAAGACCGCAGGAAGATGGGGACATGGACACGAAAGGCCCACTGATGTAGTTGGGCTGAATACTGTGTCTCCATGTAGTGTCATACGCGATAATGATTTCAAAGAATATGCCAATATAGTGATGTTTACGTAGGAAAGACTGCTGAATGACTGACTAGCAGAATCAGGAATGTCCAGAGTCCACACTGAGAGCGCCTAAGGACTTGCCTGGTCTGTCGCTCACCAGTCCACAGAGGCACAGGTTGCTGGGATATGTGCGGTCCTTTCCTAGTTTGAAGAGAACTATCAAAATTACCTCTTTCCACGAGTTAGAGATGTGATCTGTCTGCCATATAAAAATAAAACATTGGAGGGGGGCTTCCTTTGGCACTACTGACAAACGTCGAAGCATGCAGTACGCTGTTTCGTCCTTAATAGGTGCAGAATCACGAGTGTCAGACAGCGCCAGTTCCAGCCCCTTCATGGAGAAAGAATAGTTGTAAGACCCTGAATCGTTGCAATCTGAAGTCCAACTTTTCCCTCTCCATGGTTGTACGGTAGCAACTAAACACTGGATCCTGGCTGGCATTGGCATTAAGTTTTTGCAAAATGCTCTGATAGCATCTGAGTGATGTCTCTGGGCTATGTTTGGAGTCACCTCCGTTTGAGCAATGCTCCTGTTGGTAAACGACTTTATTAACGGAAAATTTTGATAGCTTTCCATAGTTTTATAGAATATGTGGAACTGGTGGAAGAGTCGTGGAACGCTTACCATGACCTTTCCAAGCTCTCCTTAATTATGTATTGATCCCCGGCTATTGCGAACAGAAATTCTGTATAGTTGTGTCTGCTGTTGAGCAGTACTTGAGCTGTCGAAGAGCTGCATGCCTGACCCATAGTGCTGCATGACGCTCACCAGTCCATCGAGGCACAGGTTGCCTCCTAAGACGACCAGGGGGCGTTGGGATGGGTTGCGGCGTCATTGATCATTCGTGTGATGTGGTTCACCCATTCCTGGACGCTATCTCAGTGTTGAAACACAGCCAGCTGACTGAACAGCTTCCAATTAGCCCTGCGGATCATCCACTTTGGTGGCTTCTTTTCAGGTAATGCTCATCCAGAGAGGGAAGTGGCCAGTGGACAGAGTGTACGAGCAGAAAGAGAGTTCGATGGCTGAGAAGAACCCAATAGCAGCACGGAAATCGGTGGGAAAATCTGTGTTGATGATTCACATATAGTGAGATGTCGTGAAGCCATAAGAAAACCGACCTGTATGGCAAGTAGAGGTAGAATCCCACAAAACATGATGGGCATTACAGTCTCCCAGTATGAGAAATGGTCGGGGAAGTTGTTCCATTGGATCCGTGAGAGCCTCAGAGTCGATTGCATCTTGTGGAGGTAGATACAGGGAGCAAACAGTGATCCTCCAGTAAACATGAATTTCAATGGCAACTGCTTGCAATCAGCAGCCAGGGGCATGAAGAGGAGTGGTATGCGCTGTTGAGAAACACAGCGACCCTTCCCTTGGCCATTTCCCCTCTCAGATCATCCATGTGACAGAGCATATAGCTAGGTAGTACAGGGGCACCAGAAGATTTAAAATGTTATAATTAAATTCTCCCCGTCACATTTAAGTCTCATCTTTGTTCAGGATGAAAGCTTAAGAAATGAATTAAATTTGTCCAACAGCTGGGACTCAAACTCAGGATTCCTTGCTTTCCAGGCCGAAATACCGAGCATTACACGACCATAGGACTGTGGTCAACATTTCTGTACGAACTATCCAAGTCCACTGCCCTGACCAATACAAAATTCATATATATTTAGCTTATGTCCCCCTAAATTCTCACTATTGCCGGGACTCTCTGGCACTGGAATAGCACCGCAGCGTCGGACGTGATGGGGAAGCCCAGTGCCTCAAGTGAATTGAAGTTTGTTATGGGGAGAGCACTGGACTCGGGTAGTGCATGCAGCAACGTTGGCTAGAGTGCTGCAGTGGTGTAATGATCAGCGTTTATGCCTAGTAAGCGAGGAGACCCGGCCATGGCACAAATTTTAATTCATTTCTTCAGGTTTCATCCGTCTTGTTTTAATATGTGTAGAATTTCATCCTTATTTTCTGCCATGGAGCCTGCAGTGGGCGGAAGCTCAGTCATAGGGCGAGATGATTGACGCAGTCCGACATCAGGGTACATCGGGTCTGAAGAAGACAGACGTCAGAGAGGATGATGTCGACATCATAGGATTATGTACTTGCCATATCCGCTAGTGGAGGATTTTTTGCCTTCGACTACAGGTTTTTTTTTTGTGTCTGAGGCGGCCGAGAGGTTCTAAACGCTTCAGTCTGGAACCGCGCGACCGCTACGGTCGCAGGTTCAATTCCTGCCTCGGGCATGGATGTGTGTGCTGTACTTAGGTTGGTTAGGTTTAAGTAGTTCTAAGTTGTAGTGGACTGATGACCTCAGATGCTAACTCCCATAGTGCTCAGGGCCATTTGAACACCATTTTGTTTGAGGCGACTTTAAGGCTGCAAATGTGGGCGTGCCAGTGGCAGTGCTGGACGGTGGAAAAGACTTGATCTTTGAGGGGCAGGGAGTTCTGTAATGTCAGCAAACACAGCCATTTCTGAAGTTCATGGGGGAGGGACAAGTCTCTAAATGACTGCAGCAGAACAAGTTCATTGACAAACGCAGGTACCAGTCGTGACAGAGAGAACTTCCCTTTGTGCAGCAATATTAGTTTTCTGACTGCTGTTTAAGTACTGAACCAAAGGACATGCGAAAGTTGGCGACAGCATGGCTTTATGCTTTTTTGGTCTCATCACATGGAATGTCCTTTGTAATCTTAAGCCCCTGTACCTTTCGTTCTTCAAGATATAAGCTGCAGTCCCGACTCCAGACAGGTTCAGCCCCAGAGCAATTCACATACTTTAAGGGACATGAAAAAGAGACACCTTCATGGGCGGCCTTATCAGGTTTGCCACAAATGACTTCTCCCTTTCACTCAACAGTAGTATGACCAAAGTGCTGGCATTTGAAACAGCACAATGTGTTTGGAAAATAAGGGCGCACGCTGAGGTGAAGAAGATGGGCCATAACGTGCTTTGGAAGTTTCATGTTGCTGAAAGACAGGCTAGAGAAGTCAGAGTTGACACGATCGTCATCCACTCTTTTGATGATATTCTTCACATCAATTATTCGTTTCTGGGCTCAATCAACTTTCAGTTCTTCTTTGGAAATGTCGGCCTGATACCGACATGTCACAACACCTTTTGCGGTAGTTCAATGTGGCGTGTAGTTCAGTTTCAATGACATACTCCCCAAAGTATTCGCTTGCTGTCGGGTTGTTGCTTGCTGGGCACTAGAGGTTTCAACCAATAGTGCCCAGGAAAAGAAGATTTCGAGGGTCCATTTCGGTCCCATAAGCAGCTGAGGGAATATAAGTCCACCTAGACAGAGCCCCGTGTGCCTAGTCAAGCCCTATTCAACTGAGTTGCAGCAGGCTCCCCAGAGGTTGCCGGTTAACAACTGTTCCACATCAACAACCATCTACCTCATCAGCAGGCAGCACACCTTCAGACTGAGACAGTGGTCGCCGAAGTATGCCCAGAGCTTGCAGTGACAGGAGACTTGCGGCGCCTACCAGTAGCCAGCTCAGTAGCCCCAAAGTCGCCAAACCTGCACTAATCGAATGAATGCTGAGCGCCTGAGTGCCGTCTTTGATATTAAGGAATAAAATTGTATAATGAACTCCTTAGAGGTATGAATGAGATTATTAAGATATACCAGTTCAAAAACGGCGCTAAACATTTTTCATAAAAAATGCATTCAACGGTATTGAAGATTGTTTGGAAGAAGCAGAGTAGTGGGTAATGATCAACGGGGTTAACTGCAACAGTTATTATTGTAAGAAATTTTTTACGTACTGTGGAGGACTTAGAATAGCAAATTACTTTTGTTCAAATTATGGTCTAACTTTCCTGCCGTTTATAACAGCTAAACTTAATAATGGTCATCGATCGAAACTAGTAGCGAAATGTGCAACATAAATGACAGCCAAAAGTTTCACAATGAATTTTAACAATTGACTGCAACACTCTGTCACATCTTTTACAGGAAGACATATATCACGATGTAATATTTTGTTATTCTCTTGAGTACATCCCACTTATCATGTTTGGAGCAAGGGGGAGGGTGGGAGCATGATGATTCAGTTTTTCTAAAGGACTGAGCGGAGGACAGGAGACAACTATGATGCATAACTAAATATTGGTGAGTCGGTTTTCCAAGCAGACCGGAGTTAGTACAAGACCATGTGGAAGTTTCACATCCGAGACATTGTCAGCAGGTGTTCATAGTGTGTGCAGAGATGAAGAGCGAAACGATGTTTGATGATATAAGTTATCAGAAGGTATTGACCACATTATTGTCCTATCCTTACAGAGCATAGTTATATGTTCTGTGTATATTTATTTTTGAACTATTTATTTTTATTGTATCTCCATGACGTAGCGAATAAGACGGCACCAGCTGAAAACGGCTTTGGTTTGTCGTTATATTTTGGGGAACCGCAACGATCTTTTTACTGACTTTGGTAACGTGAATTGCATGGATAATAGCATGCACATTGCCATTGTTTAAACCAGCCTACACTTATTATACAGCTGTTACAGCAGTTAAAATCTGAAATCAAGTGGACTGACAGGAATAATTAAAGAAGGGCGGCCTGTGATGTTAAAGAAGAAAATGAGTGATGCATTTAAGAATTATCTACATTGTAATATCTAAATTCCCCGAGTGCACCTCCATGAGACACAGCGTCAGTGTGAAACTTCATCTGCACAAGAAGAAAAATGTGTCAAGAACAGGAATATTGTATAAAATCGGCAAGGAAGCTCTGGAAACAATTTAGAGGAAATATAAAAATCCCGTGGCTACCGTATGTAAAGTAAATGTGGCTGAAATGAAAATGGCTGTATTAAGGTATGAATTGTTTGGGATGTTGCAACAGTTTTGTTTAGCCGGCTATTATTTCATGGACTTGGATACAACATAACATTTTACTCAGACATTTTTAGATGGATATTTACAATTGCTAACATCATGCCAAGAACTCTCTGAACAAGAAACAGCGTTGTGATTGTAAACAACGATAAAATATTCGATATAGACAGATCATGGGCATGAACACCAATCGTAGACAAAGGCTTTATAAGAAACTCATATGTTAATCACAACCCCCAACAGTGAAGAAAGATGTCAGTAACCAGCTGATTGATTTTATAAAGTAATCTGATGGTGTTACCAAACTGAAAGCTGCTGGATCATGTATTCGACCCTGAGGAAGACTAATTACATTGAATGCCAACAAACAGCATTTGCTATGTGCTCCTCTGTACTCTATGCCAAATCCTTCTGATTGGTATAAACAATCAGCTAGCATATACCACAGTTGCTGTGCTGTGTTCAACAATGTCCTGCAATTGTATGCATAAAAGTTGACTGGTGTACCAATAAACTCCCAGACAATAAAGACAGCCTGCTTATAGTTTTAATTACTTACCTGCAAACTGTTTGTAATTCATTTACATAGACGCCAAGAAGGACAACAGAGGTATGATGTAGAATACACTCCTGGAAATTGAAATAAGAACACCGTGAATTCATTGTCCCAGGAAGGGGAAACTTTATTCACACATTCCTGGGGTCAGATACATCACATGATCACACTGACAGAACCACAGGCACAAAGACACAGGCAACAGAGCATGCACAATGTCGGCACCAGCACAGTCTATATCCACCTTTCGCAGCAATGCAGGCTGCTATTCTCCCATGGAGACGATCGTAGAGATGCTGGATGTAGTCCTGTGGAACGGCTTGCCATGCCATTTCCACCTGGCGCCTCAGTTGGACCAGCGTTCGTGCTGGACGTGCAGACCGCGTGAGACGACGCTTCATCCAGTCCCAAACATGCTCAATGGGGGACAGATCCGGAGATCTTGCTGGCCAGGGTAGTTGACTTACACCTTCTAGAGCACGTTGGGTGGCACGGGATACATGCGGATGTGCATTGTCCTGTTGGAACAGCAAGTTCCCTTGTCGGTCTAGTAATGGTAGAACGATGGGTTCGATGACGGTTTGGATGTACCGTGCACTATTCAGTATCCCCTCGACGATCACCAGAGGTGTACGGCCAGTGTAGGAGATCGCTCCCCACACCATGATACCGGGTGTTGGCCCTGTGTGCCTCGGTCGTATGCAGTCCTGATTGTGGTGCTCACCTGCACGGCGCCAAACACGCATACGACCATCATTGGCACCAAGGCAGAAGCGACTCTCATCGCTGAAGACGACACGTCTCCATTCGTCCCTCCATTCACGCCTGTCGCGACACCACTGGAGGCGGGCTGCACGATGTTGGGGCGTGAGCGGAAGACGGCCTAACGGTGTGCTGGACCGTAGCCCAGCTTCATGGAGACGGTTGCGAATGGTCCTCGCCGATACCCCAGGAGCAACAGTGTCCCTAATTTGCTGGGAAGTGGCGGTGCGGTCCCCTACGGCACTGCGTAGGATCCTACGGTCTTGGCGTGCATCCGTGCGTCGTTGCGGTCCGGTCCCAGGTCGACGGGCACGTGCACCTTCCGCCGACCACTGGCGACAACATCGATGTACTGTGGAGACCTCACGCCCCACGTGTTGAGCAGTTCGGCGGTACGTCCACCCGGCCTCCCGCATGCCCACTATACGCCCTCGCTCAAAGTCCGTTAACTGCACATACGGTTCACGTCCACGCTGTCGCGGCATGCTACCAGTGTTAAAGACTGCGATGGATTTCCGTATGCCACGGCAAACTGGCTGACACTGACGGCGGCGGTGCACAAATGCTGCGCAGCTAGCGCCATTCGACGGCCAACACCACGGTTCCTGGTGTGTCCGCTGTGCCGTGCGTGTGATCATTGCTTGTACAGCCCTCTCACAGTGTCCGCAGCAAGTATGGTGGGTCTGACACACCGGTGTCAATGTGTTCTTTTTTCCATTTCCAGGAGTGTAAATATTACACTAAAGCTGGAAACACATTTTTCTCAGTCCTAAACATTGTTCTCCGCAGTTTCATCAAATACAGATTTTGAATTAGGATTTCTTGCAACAAGTAATATTATTCCACACACATTGAGAGAAAAGCAATATATTGAACAGCGATAAACCGTTCCCTATTAAAGAAACTACTTTTTTAAGAGCTGTTAACGTGTTATGTGTATGCAAAAGCAAACCTGAAGTATAAGATACCGAAGTTAAAGCATGCACATTTCAGTATTTGGAGAAAACAGTTGCCGTGGGGGAAGTATACAAACCGCTATTCGAAGCAGAACAAGCCACTGTGGAAGCGTAAGCAATCCTTGTATACTATTTTAAACATATTGTATGGAGAAATCTGGATATGACTGCCGAATACAAAGTATAAGTATTTAGTATAAATGTCAATGGTAAATGAATATGCTATGGAGCACTATTACGGAACAGTGGATCCTAGGAGTTCACTATTTTAGAGGATTATAGAAAATCCGTTTATAAATCTCTGTCCCCATTTGGAAATCTATCAACATGGGCATCTGCCAACAGAGAACAAATCTGGAGACTTTAAAACTGATGGAATAAGTATATATATAAGTTCAACAATATACAAGTATATTTACCTACCCTCATTAACCATGGACCTTCCCCTTGGTGGGGAGGCCTGCATGCCTCAGTGATACAGATGGCCGTACCGTAGGTGCAACCACAACGGAGGGGTATCTGTTGAGAGGCCAGACAAACGTTTGGTTCACGAAGAGGGGCAGCAGCCTTTTCAGTAGTTTCAGGGGCAACAGTCTGGATGATTGACTGATCTAGCCTTGTAACACTAACCAGAACGGCCGTGCTGTGCTGGTACTGCGAACGGCTGAAAGCAAGGTGAAACTACAGCCGTAATTTTTCCCGACGGCATGGAGATTTACAGTATGACTAAATGATGATGATGACCTCTTGGGTAAAATATTCTGGAGGTAAAATAGTCCCCCATTCGGATTTCCGTGCGGAGACCACTCAGGAGGACGTCGTTATCCATTCTACGGATCGGAGCGTGGAATGTCAGACCCCTTAATCGGGCAGGTAGATTAGAAAATTTTAAAAGGGAAATGGATAGGTTGAAGTCAGATATAGTGGGAATTAGTGACATTCGGTGGCAGGAGGAACAAGACTTTTGGTCAGGTGAATACAGGGTTATAAATAGAAAATCAAATAGGGTTAATGCAGGAGTAGGTTTAATAATGAATAAAAAATAGGAGTGCGGGTAAGCTACTACCAACAGCATAGTGAACGCATTATTGTGGCCAAGATAGACACGAGGTCCATGCCTACTACAGTAGTGCAAGTTCACATGCCAACTAGCTCTGCAGATGACGAAAAAATTGAAGAAATGTTGTTGTTGTTGTTGCTGTCCTGAGACTGGTTTGATGCAGCTCTCCATGCTAATCTATCCTGTGCAAGCTCCTTCATCTCCCAGTACCTACTGCAACCTACATCCTTCTGAATCTGCTTACTGTATTCATCTCTTGGTCTCCCTGTACGATTTTTACCCTCCACGCTGCCCTCCAATGCTAAATTTGTGATCCCTTCATGCATCAGGACATCTCCTACCAGCCGATCCCTTCTTCTAGTCAAGTTGTACCACAAACTTCTCTTCTCCCAAATCCTATTCAATACCTCCTCATTAGTTACGTGATCTACCCACCTAATCTTCAACTTTCTTCTGTAGCAAAGTTTCTATTCTCTTCTTGTCCAAACTATTTATTGTCCATGTTTCATTTCCATACATGGCTACACTAAATACAAATTCTTTCAGAAACGACTTCCTGACACTTAAATATATACTGGATGTTAACAAATTTCTCTTCTTCAGAAACGCTTTCCTTGCCATTGCCAGTCTACATTTCATATTCTCTCTACTTCGACCATCATCAGTTATATTGCTCCCCAAATAGCAAAACTCCTCACTTCCTAATCTAATACCCTCAGCATCACCCGAGTTAATTCGACTACATTCCATTATCCTTGTTTTGCTTTTGTTGATGTTCATCTTATATCCTCCTTTCAAGACACTGTCAATTCCATTCAACAGCTCTTCCAAGCCCTTGGCTGTCTCTGACAGAATTACTATGTCATCGGCGAACCTCAAAGTTTTTATATCTTCTCCATGGATTTCAATACCTACTCCGAAGTTTTCTTTTGATTCCTTCAATGCTTGTTAAATATACAGATTGAATAACATCGGGGAGAGGCTACAACCCTGTCTCACTACCTTCCCAACCACTGCTTCCCTTTCATTCCCCTCGACTCTTATAACTGCCATCTGTTTTCTGTACAGATTGCAAATAGCCTTTAGCTCCCTGTATTTTACACCTGCCACCTTTAGAATATGGAAGAGAGTATTCCAGTCAACATTGTCAAAAGCTTTCTCTAAGTCTACAAATGCTAGAAATGTAGGTTTGCCTTTCCTTAATCTTTCTTCTAAGATAAGTCGTAAGGTCAGTATTGCCTCATGTGTTCCAACATTTCGACGGAATCTAAACTTATCTTCCCCGAGGTCGGCTTCTACCAGTTTGTCCGTTCGTCTGTAAAGGACTCGCGTTAGTATTTTGCAGCCGTGACTTATTAAATTGATAGTTCGGTAATTTTCACATCTGTCAACACCTGCTTTCTTTGGGATTGGACTTATTATATTCTTCTTGAAGTCTGAGGGTATTTCGCCTGTCTCGTACATCTTGCTCACCAGATGGAAGAGTTTTGTCAGGACTGGCTCTCCCAAGGCCGTCAGTAGTTCTAATGGAATGTTGTCTACTACCGGAGGCATGTTTCGACTCAGGCCTTTCAGTGCTCTATCAAGGTCTTCACGCAGTATCGTATCTCCCATTTCATCCTCATCTACATCCTGTTCCATTTACATAATATTGTCCTCAAGTACATCGCTCTTGTATAGACCCTCTATATACTCCATCTACCTTTCTGCGTTTCCCTCTTTGCTAAGAACCGGGATTCTATTTGAGCTCTTGATATTCATACAAGTGGCTCTCTTTTCTCCAAAAGTTTCTTTAATTTTCGTGTAGGCTGTATCTATCTTACCCCTAGCGTGATAAGCCTCCACATCCTTACATTTGTCCTCTATCCATGCCTGCTTAGCCATTTTGCATTTCCTGCGATCTCATTTTTGAGATTTTTGTATTCCTTTTTGCCTGCTTCATTTACTGCATTTTTATATTTTCTTCTTTCATCAACGAAATTCAATATTTCTTCTGTTACCCATGGATTTCTACTAGCCCTCGTCTTTTTACCTACTTTATCCTCTGCTGCCTTCACTACTTCATCGCTCAAAGCTACCCACTCTTCTTCTACTGTATTTCTTTCCCTCATTCCTGTCAATTGTTCTCTTCTGCTCTCTCTGGAACTCTGTACAACCTCTGGTTTAGTCAGTTTATGCAGGTCTCATCTCCTTAAATTCCCACCTTTTTGCAATTTCTTCAGTTTTAATCTACAGTTCCTAACCAATAGATTGTGGTCAGAGTCCACATCTGCCCCTGGAAATGTCCTACAATTTAAAACCTGAAGAAATGTATGATGATAAAAAAGAAATTATTCAGGTAGTGAGGGGAGATGAAAATTTAATAGTCATGGGTGACTGGAATTCGAGAGTAGGAGAAGGGAGAGAAGGAAACATAATGGGTGAATATGGATTGGGGGAGAGAAATGAAAGAGGAAGCCATCTGGTAGAATTTAGCACAGAGCACAACTCAATCATAGCTAACACTTGGTTCAAGAATCATAAATGAAGGTTGTATACATGAAAGAATCCTGGCGATACTAGAAAGTATAAGATAGATTATATAATGGTAAAACAGAGATTTAGGAACCAGGTTTTAAATTGTAAGACATTTCCAGGGGCAGATGTGGACTCTGACCACAATCTATTGGTTATGAACTGTAGATTAAAACTGAAGAAACTGCAAAAAGGTGGCAATTTAAGGAAATAGGACCTGGATAAACTAAAAGAACTAGAGGTTGTACAGAGTTTTAGGGAGAGCGTAAGCGAACAATTGACAGGTATGGGGGAAAGAAATACAGTAGGAGAAGGATGGGTAGCTCTGAGGGATGAAGTAGTGAAGGCAGCAGAGGATCAATTACTTAAAAAAACGAGGGCTAGTAGAAATCCTTCGGTAACAGAAGAAATATTGAAATTAATTGATTAAAGAAGAAAATATAAAAATGCAGAAAATGTAGCAGCAAAAAGGAATACAAACGTCTCAGAAATGAGATCGACAGGAAGTGCTAAACGGCTAAGCAGGGATGGCTAGAGGACAAATGTAAGGATGTAGAGGCTTATCTCACTAGGGGTAAGATAGATACTGCCTACAGGAAAATTAAAGGGACGTTTGGAGAAAAAAGAACCATTTGTATGAATATCAAGAGCTCAGATGGAAATCCAGTTCTAAGCAAAGAAGGGAAAGCAGAAAGGTTGAAGGACTATATAGAGGGTCTATACAAGGCCGATGTACTTGACGACAATATTATGGAAATGAAAGAGGGTGTAGATGAAGATGAAATGAGAGATGTGATAGTGCATGAAGAGTTTGTCGGAGCACTGGAAGACCTGAGTGGAATCAAAGTTGCGGGAGTAGCCAACATTCCATTGGAACTACTGACGGCCTTGGGAGAGTCAGTCCTGACAAATCACTACCATCTGGTGAACAAGATGTGTGAGATAGGCGATATACCCTCAGACTTCAAGAAGAATATAATAATTCCAATCCCAAAGAAAGCAGGTGTTGACAGATGTGAAAATTACCGAACTATCAGTTTATTAAGTCACAGCTACAAAATACTAACGTGAATTCTTTACAGACGAATGGAAAAACTGGTAGAAGCCAACCTAAGCGAAGATCAGTTTGGATTCCGCAGAAATGTTGGAGCACGTGAGGCAATGCTGACCCTACGACTTACCTTAGAAAATAGATTAAGATAAGGCAAACCTACGTTTATAGCATTTGTGGACTTAGAGAAAGCTTTTGATAATGTTGACTGGAATACTCTCTTTCAAATTCTAAAGGTGGCAGGGGTAAAATACAGGGAGCGAAAGGCTATTTACAATTTGTTCAGAAAACAGATGGCAGTTATAAGAGTCGAGGGGCATGAAAGGGAAGCAGCGGTTGGGAAGGGAGTGAGACAGGGTTGTAGCCTATCCCCGACGTTATTCAATCTGCATATTGAGCAAGCAGTAAAGGAAACAAAGGAAAAATTCGGAGTAGGTATTAAAGTCCATGGGGAAGAACTAAAAACGTTGAGGTTCGCCGATGACATTGTAATTCTGTCAGAGGCAGCAAAGGACTTGGAAGAGCAGTTGAACGGAATGGACAGTGTCTTGAAAGGAGGATATAAGATGAATGTTAACAAAAGCAAAACGAGGATAATGGAATGTAGTCGAATTAAGTCGGGTGATGCTGAGTGAATTAGATTATGAAATGAGACACTTAAAGTAGTAAAGGAGTTTTGCTATTTGGGGAGCAAAATAACTGATGATGGTCGAAGTAGAGAGGATATGAAATGTAGACTGGCAATGGCAAGGAAAGCATTTCTGAAGAAGAGAAATTTGCTAACATCGAGTATAGATTTAAGTGTCAGGAAGTCGTTTCTGAAAGTATTTGTGTGGAGTGTAGCCATGTATGGAAGTGAAACATGGACGATAAATAGTTTGGACAAGAAGAGAATAGAAGCTTTCGAAATTTGGTGCTACAGAAGACTGCTGAAGATTAGATGGGTAGATCACGTAAGTAATGAGGATGTATTGAATAGAATTGGGGAGAAGAGGAGTTTATGGCACAACTTGACTAGAAGAAGGAACCGGTTGGTTGGACATGTTCTGAGGCATCAAGGGATCACAAATTTAGCATTGGGGATAGCGTGGAGGGTAAAAATCGTAGAGGGAGACCAAGAGATGAATACACTAATCAGATTCAGAAGGATGTAAGTTGCAGTAAGTACTGGGAGATGAAGAAGCTTGCACAGAATAGAGTAGCTTGGAGAGCTGCATCAAACCAGTCTCAGGACTGAAGACAACAACAACAACAACAAGTATATATAACAACAATTTGTTTTATAAAGTGGCTGGCTTAGAGTTCTGTATGCACATTCAGCTATAATATGGGGAAGAGATGCTATCATACACCTGTAGCGACGCTGCCGTGCGCTAATTCAAGCTCGCCGGTGTGTGTGTGTGTGTGTGTTGTGTGTGTGCGTGTGTGTGTGTGTGCTGTGCGCGTGTGTCAGTGCAGTGCTGTGCGGTCGTAATTATTGTTCACGACGTCAGTGTAGTTCCGCGCCCAGCCTCTAGAGGCGCTGTGTATTCCAACTTTTATATACGTTCTGTTTATTATTATTATTCCTTGTTTTTTGAGTTAGTGAGTAGTTCCGTGCCTCCTGGCTTGTGTGGACGAGTACTGTTTTCTCTCCTAACTACGGAAGTTTTCCGAGGATTAAGGATTCTTCTGTAGAGGCCGGAAGCAAAATTTTGTAACTCCGATCGCTCTAAGCATGCCGGGCGTCGTCAGATACGCGCTCGCAATAAAGTTATTGTTGCTCAACTGAAGGTCTTCATTCTTCTGAATCACGTTAATCAAAGGTCGGACAGCCACCAGTTTATCTGAACCCGACACACCCAAGAGGATGTGGAATGTCTTAAAAATATCTGAATGCAGTCAATAAAAGGCAAATTAAAAACTCCCTAATCCCCTCAGCTGAGGAACTACTAAAAGGAACAGATCTAATTGTTAAGAGCTTGCAAGAGATGATTTATAGATAAAAATTTATATATATATATATATCTTAGAATTGGAGATCCTGCTCTCTGTATATGTATTTTGTTACTGTTTGGTAAAAGAACTAGATGCCGACAGCCTTGCCGTAGTGGTAACACCGGTTCATGTCAGATCACCCAAGTTAAGCGCTGTCGGGCTTGGCTAGCACTTGGACGGGTGACCATCCGGTCTGCCGACCGCTGTTGGTAAGCATGGTTCACTCAGCCATTGTAGGGCAAATTGAGAAGTTACTTGACTGAGAATTAGCGGCTCCAGTCACGAAAAGTGACAACAGCCAGGAGATCGGTGTGCTGACCCCACACACCTCCATTTGGCACGGTGGTGGGCAGTACCGTTAGGGTCTTTCGAAGCCTGTTCGGACGGGTTAAGTTAAAAGAATTAGACGATTCACATATAGATTTAAATTATGAGTTTAAAATTAAGCTGGACGTTAGTAAAACTCTGCCCAACAAACATATGTTACAAACATAAAGAAACAGCTTTCTTATGTGTTTAAATGCATGTACTTAGATCACATAACCATTTTTACAACAAGGCTTGTTTTCTTATTCACCTCCTCGTTAGGTAACGAACAAACAGTTGCAGAGGTGCAAGCAAGTTTTACAGGTTCCTTTTATATGGATAAATCTGAATACAATTGGGGAATGGAAGATAAGATCGTTCCCTGTAAATGTCAGTGTAAAGTGGTTGTACGCCGGTGTACTCACAGAAAATTACAGTTTTTGTGTATCCTCTGATGTAGTAAACATGTCAAAATCAGTTTATGTACCTATTTCTCATTTGGATCTGCTTAAATGGGATTGCTGTATCAACACTTAGTGGTCTCAGCATTGTGAATCTAATAAGAGAAAAACCATCTGCAAATTTTAAAACTGATGTAATAGGACCTTGTAGCACAGCTATGCACGTTAGCACTCTGTTTTTGGGATTTTTGGAGGCACGCCATTCTGGATAGAATCCGCCCAGTGGATTAAGGAAAAGGTCTAGTGGGCTGACCAGCCAGGATGTGGTTTTTAGGCGGTTTCTCACATCTGACTATTTGAACGAGGGGTTGGTAGCCACATCCCATCTCAGCTATGTGACTCGCAAATATTTTGGAAGTGTTCTCACACTTTCACATCGGATAACAGCAGACACAGACAGTTGGGGTAGACAAATGACATTCCATTCGAAACAGCTGGTGGCAGGGAGAGCATCCTGACACCCTTGTGCAACTAACAATGCCAGATCCAGAACAACATCTAGATTTAATGATACTTTAGCAGTATTACAATGCAGGAAGTAAAAGCTTAAAATTCTTTAGTACTCTCAGCCACAAATACTGCAAGAAGGAATGCAAGTAAGTGTAAAAACCATACAAGTGATAGTTTATAGGAAGAGATTAGATATCTCCTTTGTTTTTTATGAAATTTCTGGCTGTCGAAAGAATTATAAGATTCAGGCGTAGATTTAAATTGTAAGTTCAACTTTAAGCTATATGCAAGTGAAATGAGACCATTTCAGAGACCTTACTGGTCTCATACAGATACGATTTTATGTATATAGACTGTAGCAGTTGTTGAAAATTTGTACCAAGACTGGGTATCGAACCCAGGTCACCTGCTTACTAGGCAGGTCCGTTGATCAGTGTGCCACCTTGGCAGTTCGCACTACTGCACAGATTAGCCTGGAACGCCTCCCTCCTCGTTTCGAAGTCTCACTGCCAACCCATTTTACTTTGAATTCCCCATGCATAAAACAATATGCAAGAAGCTCTGCTTCAAAATTTACCGTAGGTTTCACTTATAACACAAGCACAGAGTCCTGCTCAATGTCAGTTCTGGTAATGGGAAGGTAGGGTGTGACTGTTGCTTACTCTGTGCCCTGATTGTTGGATTGTAACAGATGACATATCAGTCTTATCTGAACGAAGACGAATTTAGAGCTACCTCGAAATGAAGTGCGGGAAAATAGATGTTTCAGTTGGCACCTTATGCTAGGTATTGAATGAAGCTGCTAAATCAACTGTTCAGTATGTAATTCGATCCAAGCTGCATATACCAGGTGATCAAAAAGTCAGTATTGTGGTGTCACCGCCAGACACCACACTTGCTAGGTGGTAGGCTTTAAATCGGCCGCGGTCCGGTAGTATACGACGGACCCGCGTGTCGCCACTATCAGTGATAGCAGACCGAGCGCCGCCACACGGCAGGTCTAGAGAGACTTCCTAGCACTCGCCTAGTTGTACAGCCGACTTTGCTAGCGATGGTTCATTGACAAAATACGCTCTCATTTCCCGAGACGATAGTTTAGCATAGCCTTCAGCTACGTTATTTGCTACGACCTAGCAAGGCGCCATTATCAGTTACTATTGATATTGTAAATCATGTACCGTCAAGAGCGACATTCGTCATTAATGGATTAAAGTTAAGCATTCCACCAGCTACATCCGTTTTTCTAAATTCTAATTTCCTTGTCCAGTTCCAGACCTCACGCCAGCCTGCGTGAGCTAAATCACGTGCCTTTCGGCCTCCTCTAGTAACACGCTGTTGGCTCTCCCGCCAACCACAACAAGTATAAATTTTAAAACTGAATAAATCACGGAATAATGTAGATAGAGAGATACAAATTGACACACATGCTTGGAATGACACGGGGTTTGATTAGAACAAAAAAGAAAAAAAAAATACAAAAGTTCAAAAAATGCCCGACAGATGGCGCTTCATCTGATCAGAATAGCAATAATTAGCATAACAAAGTAAGACAAAGCAAACATGATGTTCTTTACACCCCACCACCATCATTCCTTAACAATAGCTGTAGTCGAGGAATAACGTTGTGAACAGCACTGTAAAGCATGTCCGGAGTTCTGGTGAGGCATTGTCGTTGGATGTTGTCTTTCAGCATCTCTAGAGATGTCGGTCGATCACGATACACTTGCGAATTCAGGTAACCCCAAAGCCAATAATCGCACGGACTGAGGTCTGGGGACCTGGGAGGCCCTGCATGACGAAAGTGGTGGCTGAGCACACGATAATCACCAAACGACGCGCTCAAGACATCTTCCACGCGTCTAGCAATCTGGGGTGGCGCGCCATCCTGCATAAACATCGTACGTTCCAGCAAGTGTTTATCAGCCAGGCTGCGAATTATGCGATTCTGTAACATATCGGCCTACCTCTCACCGTCACGGTAGGAGTTACAAAATCAGAATCACGCATTTCGTCGAACAAAAAAGGCCCGATAACTTCATTTTTTTTGGCTCTGATAAAAACCGATGTCATTCCAAGCATGTGTATCAATTTTGGCCTCTCTATCTACATTATTACGTCGTTTCTTAAGTTTTCAAATTTATACTGACTTTTTGATCACCCGGTATTTACAACGATAAAGCAAAGTCAGTCCACATCATCAGCAAAAGATGATAAATGCTTTATACTCGATGATTATATCAACACTGCGGCGTCGGGATGATAGGCTGTATAAAGCCTCAATCGCAGGCACTCACCAGTTCATACCTTGTAAGTTCATTGGGTACATAGAACAAACCACAAGAGAAAGATGGTGTAGCGCGTTTCAGAGACCTAACTACTGTTGTAAAATATTTATGGTGCAGAGATCAAACTGGGGGAAGAAGATGGTGGAGCAGGGGTCAGAGATTGAACTACGATTATAATAGTTTTGGGTTCCAGAGAGCAAGGAACAAGAAGTAGGAAGTGTGTGTGTTTGTGTGAGTGTGTGTGTGTGTGTGTGTGTGTGTGTGTGTATGTGTGTGTGTGTGTGTGTGTGTGTGGTGCTGAAACTGGGTGTATTCCGTGAATGTCGACAAGGAAACTTCCTGGCAGATTAAAACTGTGTGCTCGACCGAGATTCGAACTCGAGACCTTTGCCTTTCGCGAGCAAGTGCTCTACCATCAGAGCTACCGAAGCACGACTCACGCCCGGTCTCACAGCTTTACTTCTGCCAGTATCTCGCCTCCTACCTTCCAAACCTTACAGAAGCTCTCCTGCGAACATTGCAGAACTAGCACTCCTGGTAGAGCACTTGCCCGCGAAAGGCAAAGGTCCCGAGTTCGAGTCTCAGTCGGGTAGACAGTTTTAATCTGCCAGGAAGTTTCATATCAGCGCACACTCCTCTGCAGAGTGAAAATCTCATTCTGACAATGTCGACAAAGTTTCCCACAGCCCTCATCCCCTTAGAATTCATACCCCACATGCACACATCACAAAGGTCAAAAGTCAATTTCGATTCAAAGTCGCTATTGTATTCCTACTGAGTAAGATCCAAAATTTTTTAACTTAAAAAAGGAGTAATTCACTTTTAAGTAGCCCTAACACAAAACACTTAAGTAGGAAGTGTGAACCTTACCACGATGGCCTCAGGAAGGAGATTGTAAATCTTGAGGATGGTGCTGTGCGGCTCGGTGTAGAAGAGGGAGGGCGTCCAGAGCAGTGCGCCTCTGAGCACGTGGTGTGCACGTGGCCGGCGCTGCAGCCACGTGTAGAGCGCGCCCCCGCCCGAGCTGTAGCCCAGGTAGAAGGGCCGCGCGTCGTCCGTGACGCGCTGCGTCAGCGCCAGCAGCGCCTCCACGTCGTACTCGCCCATGTCGTCCAGGCTGCGCGGCAGAGGCAGCCAGGGGGCGACAGCAGGTGGTCAATAGTCGGCACCGTACACGTCTGCTGCGCAAGCTGCCGCATTGTCTCTAACTAGCATTTTGCCCACTGCTTCAGCTGCGTATGCATGCACCATACGTTTTGTATACACCACCTCGTGTCCCTCTCGCTCTCCATATCCTCCTCCCTCCCTCTCTGCCGATCTTCCCCCATTGCTCTCTTACTCCCATCTCCCTCTGTTCATCTCCTCCTCTCCTCTCGCACACTCTCCATGTCTCTCCGCTTTCTCCGTCATATTCTGCCCCCACCCCCCACCGCTATGGATCTTCCCCCAAAGTACTCCTTTACAGACAGTAAGTGTCATGCGCCTCGTATGCTCCAGGTTTACTTGAAACCTATCCAGAGGCTAAGGAGCACACAGGGGATGTACATACATAATGGGTATATGAAAATTCCAGTTTCAAACCACTGTAGAAGAGAGCGACTGCTCAGGACGGCATCAAATTTGAACAACATACTACTGGCACATGTGGAAGTGCCGTGGAACAAAAAGAATTTATTGAAAATTTCACCAATATATGGCGCTGTAAGTGCCTTAGAGTACATAATGCCTGCTGAAAATGACAGATGAATCGCAGTAAGTCAGCTACAGTTTGAGTTGCATTTTACACCATCCATGACTGCACAGGTTTACCAGTTGACAGTTGTTTTTCTGTTAGCTAGGCAAGCCCTGCAACACACCAGATGGGAAAAATTGGTGTTTAATTGACCCAAAGACACTGTTTTCTGCCACAATTTGAAATCGAGAAACAGCATGTTCTACAACAGATCGGAGTCTCTTTGGTGTCACGTTGAGAATGGTTTGCCGAATGTGCATCTTCAGTTACTTTTGTAATTGGAGCACTAACCACATATTTTAGGTAACCCCACAGCCAGAAGTCACGTGAATTAAGGTCAGGTAATTGAGACGGCCACGCTGTAGGGGCGTGACGGTTGATAGTTGTAGCATTTTCGAACGCATCTACAGCAGCCGCTTCACTGGCTGTGCAATGTGCAGACGAGGGCTTTCTTGCATAAAAATGTTGCTATCCACACGTCCACGCTGTTGAAGGGTTGGTGTGGTGTGTTTACTGTAAGACCTTCAGTACACACACCATCAGATTATTGGACCTGTCACTCTAACGAAGTAGGCGAGTGGCAGCAATATGTCTCGTGGTCTTATCATGGCGTGTGTATCTTCTGACGTTAGGTCAGATGATAGAAATGTCACTTGCACGCTTAGAGTAACAGATTGACGGTGACCAACTTTAAACAGAAACTTATTAATTTTCACACATTTATTAAAATAATAAATAACATAGGCATTACATAACTTGCTTCTGGATGCTGTTTACAATTGACAATCTGAAGTTCCTTCGGTCTTGGTACGTTAATCTTATTCTCACATATCTCTGATACTTAACAAAGACCATACATTTCTGTTCATGTCTATGTACAGGAATATGGTAATCTTATTAGGCGCAGACTGAAACTTGACTACAGACTAATGCAGACTGACTAATTGGAAGTCTGTACACTCGTTATAATACCTCGCGTGTTCAGGTATCACTGCGTGAGTGTGATCTATGAGGAGAAAAGGTTCTACGTTAGCAGCAATCTCATTGGCTGCATTACATATTAATACGCGGATCGGCGGCAGCAAAATTTGGTGCGCCTCTAAGGCAGCGCCATCTTGTAGTGCACAGACCGACAAGCGCTGCGCCTGCGCTGTTGTGCTTAGCGGGGCGCGCTCTAGTGGGAAAGTTGTGTACACGCTGACTACACGGAACTATGTACACAACAGCTGGCATGACACTGGAGCAAAAAAGACACTTCTGCCCCTTGTCGGTGACGATATGTGTAACAGGACCTATAGGTCTCATCTATTCGATAGAACACGGCCCTACGGTAAATGATGCCCTCAACCGCCTCCATTCAGCCACATTTGCAGAATGAAGTGGTGGTATAGGTTTATGTGAGGCAGATTTTCCGCTGCTGATTTTCTGCCATTTTGCATACTGCCATGTCCTTGGAAACGGTAATAGCCTTCGTGTGTCCACAAAATGTGCTGTGGCCATTCATTGTCTACTTCCACGCGAAACGGAAATTGGAGAGCGAACGTTTGTTTGGAAATTTTGTAAATTTATGGTAAGGTCTTATGGGACCAATCTCTTGAGATCATCGGTCCCTAAGCTTGCACACTACTTAATCTAAGTTAAATTAACTTACTCTAAGGACGACACACACACCCATACCCGAGGGAGGACTCGAAACCCTGACAGGGCTAACAGCGCAGTTCGTGACAAGGCACCTGAGACCACACAGCTACCCCACGTGGCCCGTATGTTTGTCTTGCTGGCCGGTGAGCAGGAAGCAATTCCTGAACGTGTCTGATTTTGCACGGTACATTTACAGGATCATCTTTCACCTTATTTTTATTACTAGCAGCTTTCACTTTCTTTCTTTCTTTGACTGGTGTCATGTCCCGCACTGATGCAGGGTCGGCATTGTTAGGAACGGATTTGGCAAGGTTATTATGAAGGGGTGTCCGGATGCCCTTCCTGCCGCCACCGTGTACCCTAGGGATGGAATTAGTGTACCCCTGCTGTCTGCGTCTAGTGTAAGTCATGGAATAGTGCAAATGTGTTCAGATGTTGGCGAGTCGTGTGACTGACGCGGAATGTGGGGGCAAGCCCGGTATTCAACTAGTGGGATGTGGAAAACCGCCTAAAAACCACATCCAGGCTGGCTGGCACACCTGCTCTCGCCGTTAATCCCCCGGACGGATTCGATCTGGGACCGGCGCGCCTATGTGAGTCCAGGAAGCAGCACGTTAGCGCTCTCGGCTATCCTGGCAAGTTACTAGCAGCTTTCACTAAACTACTCAAAATGGAAAAGCATCACCATCTTCTTCCTTCTCCTCGTCTGAAATATACAATGTTTCTGCAACCCTTCCTATGATGTTGTCAGAACTATTTACATTACCCTCTTCTTCTTCCTCTCCATATTCTTTGTATTCACTTTCTGAAATTACTCCACTCACTTTATTCAAAAATTCCTCAACGCATCCATCTTCTCCCTCCGGTATTTCTATAGTATTAATTCCACAGTCTATAAGTAGCCTCTCATCTGTTCCGCAGTGCTGATTCACCTCCACTTCCTGATCTGAGTATTTACTTTCTGTACCTCGGTCCCCATTAAAATGGTTCCTGTGATCTCTATATGAACTTCCTCTCTCACAAAAATCTACTGAATTTATTCGATAGTCAAATTGTTTTTCAGTGTCACTCTCCTCTTCCCTATCGTTTTCACTAACATTACTTTCAAAACGTTGTGTAGTACCATTGTTACCGAGGGCAGATGTGGACTGTGATCACAATCTATTGGTTATGAACTGTAGATTAAAACTGAAGAAACTGCAAAAATGTGGGAATTTAAGGAGATGGGACCTGGATAAACTGACTTAACCAGAGGTTGTACAGAGTCTCGGGGAGAGCATAAGGAAACACTTGACAGGAATGAGGCAAGAAATATAGTAGAAGAAGAATGGATAGCTTTGAGGGATGAAGTAGTGAAGGCAGCAAAAGGATCAAATAGGTAAAAAACGAGGGCTAGTAGAATGACCAGCCAATCAGAACTATCCTTCCCGATTATTCTCGCGCCAAAACTAACCTATGCCAATCACTATTCACAGATGCATTTACGTCATTTCAATATGCAGGTTTTAATATAATGTTTAACAAAACAAAACGAAAAGAAAACCAAACTTGAAATAAATTTAGTAACTTATTACTCTGAAAAATGGCTATCGCACATTAACACTCGACGTTACAAGTCAAGTAAAATTTGGCTCACAATGATATCTACGCCACGAGTACCACACATAGGAGGGTCCTCTCGCCAGACCGAGAAGCCATGTGTCAGAGGAGTGTGTCCTATGTGAAGACGCGTAAACAGGACCTCATCCTGTCTTCGTAGCCAAAAGGAGGTACGTCACGGCAGTGTAGTGGACGCAACTAGACGCAGCTTATTATCAGTCATCTGTAGCCACTAGTTTCCCATCGACGCATAAAATTGTTCTTCCACATCGAGGTGAGAGTATGCAAGGCGATGTCACACTAAAGTAACTGAGGATCACTACGTGCCTCCTTGGCTGCTACATCTTCCCTTACATTTCCTAAGGTACACACCTGCCCTGGTACTCAGCAGAAAGACACCTCCTTCCCCAGCTGTTGTAGTTGCAGGAGTATGTCCTGGTATTCTGGACTCCTTTGTCTGTTGGGTACAACAGTTATAGAGAGTGGAGAGTTAGGCCACGTGAAATTCTGCAATGAAAACAGCAAAGTCTGAGGCAGTCACAACGTTGAGGACATGATCAGTTAAAACAGCAGAGCAACCAACAGAGTCCCCCTGTTTAGACCCATCCATAAAGACAGCTGTAGAGCTGGGGTGCACATTAAATTGGCAGAAAATAATGTATTAAAAACATATGGAGGATTGCAATCCCTCGTGTATCGCACTAAATCTAAATTACCCAGTGCCTCTGCAGTAACCAGGCTGGCAGGTTTCGTCTGCCCTCAGCATCGTCTCTGCTTCCGCGCCTTGGAACGCCTGTCCTCCTTTCTCACAGCTTCAAGATAACACTGCAGTAGCAAGGAATAATCAATATGTTACAATAAGACAGGAACCGAGTGCATTACAATTTATGCGGAAATAGCTTAAAAGCATTAAAAATGCAATGCTGGGCAGAATATTAGAGCACTTTCTGGTCACAGCACGCCTGTGATTCAGACCACATTGCTTATAAGCAGGACAGTTAGAGTTTAACAGACTGTTGACATGAAGGTTATTATATACATAGTACAGGCTCATACAGATGGGGTAAAAATTGGTAGTGACCTTGTTGAAGGAACCACACTGACATTCGTCAGAAATGAATTAGAAGTCCTGTGCAAACGTGTCGTGTCTTAACCGCAGCGCCTGAACCCTGCGGCTCTTACACTCTTAGATGCGTCTGCAGCAGAATGGAAGACCACCACAGCACTTCCAGGCCGGTTTTACCGTCAGGTATAAGCCTGAGGACCGCAGGAAGACGTTCAGTCATTGCCACGTCTGTGCTATAGATTCTGGCGTAATCGGGGAAGCTAGAAAATGACTCACAAAATATTCGAATTGATTGTTTCGTCAAACATTGAACAATAAAACATAATCTGAATTGCTGGTTGCTGAATATATATAGTTTTTGTCTCTAGTAATTCATTGCTTTCATATTGTAGAGGGAAACATTTCCCACCCACTGCTTACCGCTGGTTTGTCAGGATTTTGTAAGGAAAGGCGCAGTGTATTTCCCTCAAATTTCAGCACGTGTGACATCGTAGTGAATCCAAGGTAAAACACTTCTCTACATTTTGAACAATTCTATTTTAAAAAAGTAGTTTTGAATTGTTATAAATAGCAAGCAGTTGTATTAGGCGAATTGTTTGAAACACCTGAACATTAGCGTAATATACTATATCACTGCAATCCTTTTTAAGAGCCTAATATGAACGCAGATGTAGTGTCGTTCATACTAAAGCCTACATGAAAGTAAGTACAGTGTCTGCTAATCGATTATATTGTCATATGTCATGGATAATATATATTTTTTGAT
The DNA here is from genome assembly GCF_023897955.1 of Schistocerca gregaria. Lineage (NCBI taxonomy): Eukaryota > Metazoa > Arthropoda > Insecta > Orthoptera > Acrididae > Schistocerca > Schistocerca gregaria. Next base: position 52,027,385 of record NC_064925.1, on the reverse strand, counting down.
GTAAACTGCTATAAATTGTTTGGCCTTTTCGTAAACGAGTGGTGTGCTGCAGGTAGCGGCTGAAACATGTCATCGGTTTACACCTGAGTTATTTAATCAACATATTCTTTCGTTATCACATGGGTGGGTTTTGTCACTAAATCCATATCAGTAATTTTGCGATCTTCCAAGTTGATTTTTTTCTAGATTTATTGATTTTGAGAGGTATGTACGTAGTCTTCGGCTGACTGCACTGGAAGCTACGAAATGTCTCTGTTATGTGTTGTAATGAGTAGGTGACTTCAAACTCTAACGCATGTTAATATACAAAAATACTTAGCCGTCGGCACAAATCTAGTGCTTCAATAGAAACAGTTCACTAGAAAGTTGTCTGTACCTCGCCAGAAACAGCGTTAGTTGAGAGCATTCAAATGTATCACCATAAAGTTAAATATAACTAGTCTCCTACCGGGCGCCTCCCCAGGTGGCGGATAGGGGGATGCTTACTAGATATGGTGGGTACCGGGGAAATAAAATACCCGGGGTGGACCAAAACTAGTACCAAAGGGCACGACTGCTCCACATGTTAGTGGCGGTGACCGACAGCGTCTGTTCCACATGTTAGTGGCGGCTGACTCATGTTTCAAGGCTCCACAACCTTGATCCTATCAACTGGCACATGCCAGACCAACTGTGAATTACAAGTAAAATCATGGTTCGTGTATGTAATAACAAAATTACCCCAGGTGGTAAAATCCACCCACCTAGTAAAAAGGTGGCAACCGGTCATTCGGATTCTGGGGAGACCGTGCCTACACGATTTATGAGTGAGTCGGAGCACTCTGGAAAACTTCCCAAAAACAAAAACAAGAAGAAAAATTACATTGGAACAATAAACATACAGACACTGATACAACCAGGAAAATTACATATTGTAATAGAAGAATTAAAGAAACTGAAAATCCAAATCCTAGCAGTACAAGAGACAAGGTTCCCCGATGATCAAACCACTGATTACAATGGCTTCAGAATCTTCAAAAGTGGAACTAATAGGAAAATTGGTAGAGGGGCTAACCTGCTTGGTATGGCCTTTATTGTTGAAAAATCCGCCGTTAAATCTATAAAGTCTGTAAGAACCATTAACAACAGACTAATGCTTCTTAGGCTTAAAAATAAGAATAAAAACTACACCCTAATTAATGTCCATGCACCGTGCAACATTGAAAATAAGAAGAACCGAGAAGCTGTAGACAAATTCTGGGAACGATTAGAACTTGAAATCTCTAAAATACCAAGAAACGACGTCAAAGTACTACTTGGAGATTTCAGTGCACAGATTGGCAAGGAAAAAAAAATTAGGAAGACAGTTGGCTTATATCCAGCACACATATTGACCAACAAAAACGGTATGAGACTAATCCAACTCTGCCAGCAGTTCAACATGAAAATCAGCTCAACCTCCTTCAACAAGAAACCTAGCAAACAAAAAACCTGGAGATCCCCTATAAACCAACTTGGAGAATTTCAGATCGACCATGTAGCCATCTCTTATGACTTCCAAAAAGAGATCAGAGATATCCAAGTTAAGTAAGGCACAAATATCGACTCTGATCACTACCTCACCAGGGTTCGAGTACAATTCACTCCAAGACGAAAAACATCGCAAACACCACCGGCAGTACCAAAATTTAATCTACAGAAACTAACAGAATCAGAAACAATAGAAACATGGGAAAATTCTCCTGCAAACAACTGGGAAAAATTCAAGACAAAAATTACGGAAATAGCCAAAGAAAAAATACCGTTACAGAAGAAACCCAAACATCCGTGGTGGAATATAAAATGTGAAAATGCCGTTGAATTACGCAAAATAGCCTTCGAGAAATATAGCTCAAATAAGAATGAGGGGAATCACCAGAACTTTCTAGAAACACGAAAGCTTTCGAATAAAATTATCAGACAAGAGAAGAGAAAATATGTAATCCAACAATTAGAATCAATAGACACAGATTTTAAAAACTATAATACACATGGATTCTACAAAACTTTCGCAAACCAAATTACAGGTTATAACCCTCAAAATGTTTGCTTCCGAAAACCAGATGGGAATTTAGCACTAAGCGATGAAGAAAACTGTGAAGTATTATCCGAATATTTTGAAAAACTGCTAAACTGTCCAGAACCAACAAAAACCCTCCTAATATCCAACACCAAAGCCCCGCAGCAAAAAGATTCCTCAGCGCCAACAGAAGAAGAAATTATCAAACACATAAAGAAATTAAAAAATAACAAAGCCTCCGGGGAGGATGGAATTGTAGCTGAATTTCTCAAAAATCTAGGGCCTAATTCAAGAAAGGAGCTAGTAGGAATTATTCAAAATATATGGGTCACCGATGAAATCCCAGAAGATTGGAAGTGTGCCTTAATACATCCATTACACAAAAAAGGGGATAAACATGATGTAAATAATTACAGAGGAATTTCTCTACTTCCTGTCACATATAAGATTTTATCGGCTTGTATTCTTGAAAGAGCACAAGAAATGCTAGAACCCAAAATCTCAGATTTCCAAGCTGGGTTCAGGCCAAACAGATCATGCCCAGAGCAAATTTTAAACCTAAAATTAATCACAAGGATAAGGAAGATGCGAGGCAAGCCTACAGTTTATGTCTTTGTCGACTTCAAGAAGGCATATGACTCAATCCACAGACCCACACTATTTAGGATTCTTGAGGAAAAAGGATTGTATCGGAAAATACAGAAAATCATTCAACAGACGTTTACAAATACCAAATCCAAAGTGAATTTTATGGGAAAACTTTCAAGACCATTTGAAATAAAAACTGGGGTTAGACAGGGTGATGGGTTGTCGCCTTTGTTGTTCAATGTAGTTCTGGATAGAGTCATGGAAGAATGGGAGAAGAAACTTGAAGAATAAAAGTGCTGGAAACCAATTTCATTAGGAACCAAGAAACATAACCTAAGAATCCCCTACTTAGCCTTTGCAGACGATCTCGCAATAATGGCAGATTCTAGTGAGATGGCTATAAAACAGGTAGAAATTCTAAAAGAATGTGCAGAAAAAGTCGGCCTCTAGATATCATTTGAAAAGACAGTGTTTACAACAACAAATTTAGAAATTTCCAAATTACAAACAAAATACGGAGAAATCAACAGAGTACCATACTTCAAATATCTTGGAGAAATTATCTCGGAAAAATTTGCACAACAAGAAAGAATACAAAAAGCTCGTAAAGGTTTAGGATTAGTGCAAAACCTCTATAATAAAAAATGTTTATCTTTAAATGCAAAAATTAGGCATTACAATACAGTCATTAAACCATCAATGTTATATGCCAGCGAAACCTTGGCACTAAACAGGAAAACTGATCTAGAAAATCTAAAGAAAGAAGAAAGAAAAATAATTAGAAACATTTTGGGACCAAGATGGATCGAGAATGGATATAGATTACAGAAAACATCAAAAATTGAAGAATATTCTAACATAGAGATAGACATGAGGAAAAGACGCCTTAAATTCTATGGCCACATAATGAGACTTCCTGAACACAGATTAACAAAAAGAATTGTAAAATACGTAGATTCTCTTGTTAATGGAGGAGAATGGATCCAAAAAGTTAAAAAAGATTTGGAATTAGCAAAAATTACTAAAGAAGAAATAGCTGCAAGGAACAATTTTAGAATAAAAGTTGAAAAGTGGGAGGTTAAACCAGAGACAAAAGCACCGAGAACCGGAACAAAATGGAGCGAAGAAAGAAGAACTAAATTTTCGCAAACAATGAAAAACTGGTGGGCAAATAAAAAGAACCAGAAGACCAAGAAGAACGGAAAGTGAACCAGCTTTACTTAGCGTCTTCCACATGGGAGCTTTACGACTAATAATAATAATAATAATATAACTAAGCTTTCCCATCTGGATGGCCTTATCAGACAAGGGAGTGGTCCATTCGGACATGCCTAAGACTATCCTGAAATTTTTCACCCTGGTGGAATACATCGACATAAACGCAGTATCAAAATTTTACCTCCTAAGGCGTGCTCTAAGTATTTTTTATGTTAAAAGTTACTCATTTTTGCCACACGAATAACCGTTGTAGAGCAGTTGTTACAGGCCTTCCTGCTTGCTGCGCCAGTCGGTGAACAAGCAGATGTAACCACAACGGGGAGGCTGAGCGCCGCCTAGTACAAACTCCAAACTGCACACACGTGAATTTCAAGCGCTTATGCAATACCAAAAAATGACTCAAATCATCAGTTCATATCGACAGCTAAACTGTTGCAGGTGTAATTATTACACAAGTGACTAGCAGAGGTAAGAGAATCGAGGCAGTTTGTGTTTTTACGTTACAGACATCGTCCGTCAGTCGGAACTTTCACTTTCTTTATCCCTGTTTATTTCGTTTAGGCGTCACAGAAATGCGAAGTGTCTATTGGATGATGGAAACAAACATTTTCCGCATGTCAGGCATCCCTTATAGAAGAAAAGTTTATATACTCAGGCACTTCACAACGTTTATTAGTTTTATTTAGACAGAACTGGACTTGAGTAAGAAATAATCGTGACCATTGTTCTGCATATTCTACTGTGAATCAGACATTTTTGATAAGATTCGAAAACTGTGGTGATGCAAATTGACGATGCACAGATGACTGAAGTTTAGAAGTACTGTTCCTCTGATAAACTTGAAATGACAAAGAGATATCATAAAATGTATTGTTTGACAATTTTCTGAAAACTGCTTTAAACTGTTGAAATTTTTTATCGAGAGGCTGAATCACACTATTAGTTCTGAGTGGAATGCGAATTTCTTTTCATCGTCCTACAAAAGACAGAGGTGTCATTATGTCCAAGCCAAGAGTATAGTTATTGCTAGGTCACAGACACTTAGCACATTTCACAAGGGATGAAAGTTAACAGATCAGCTTTTGTAATGTTGGTTAAGAGTTAAAAAAGCAATGAATTATTTTCTGCCTCGTCTGCATCTACATTTACACTCCGCAAGCCACGCAACGGTGTGTGGCGGAGGGCACTTTAAGTGCCACTGTCATTACCCCCGTTTCCTGTTCCAGTCATGTATGGTTCGCGGGGATAACGACTGCCGGAAAGCCTCCGTGCGCGCTCGAATCTCTCTAATTTTACATTCGTGATCTCCTCGGGAGGTATAAGTAGGGGGAAGCAATATATTCGATACCTCATCCAGAAACGCACCCTCTCGAAACCTGGACAGCAAGCTACACCGCGATGCAGAGCGCCTCTCTTGCAGAGTCTGCCACTTGAGTTTCCAAAACATCTCTGTAACGCTATCATGCTTACCAAATAACCCTGTGACGAAACGCGCCGCTCTTGTTTGGATCTTCTCTGTCTCCTCCGTCAACCCGACCTGGTACGGATCCCACACTGATGAGCAATACTCAAGTATAGGTCGAACGAGAGTTTTGTAAGCCACCTCCTTTGTTGATGGACTACATTTTCTAAGGACGCTCCCAATGAATCTCAACCTGGCACCCGCCTTACCAACAGTTACTTTTATATGATCATTCCACTTCAAATCGTTCCGTACGCATACTCCCATATATTTACAGCAGTAACTGCTTCCAGTGTTTGTTCCGCTATCATATAATCATACAATAAAAGATCCTTCTTTTTATGTATTCGCAATACATTACATTTGTCTATGTTAAGGGTCAGTTGCCACTCCCTGCACCAAGTGCTTATCCGCTGCAGATCTTCTTGCATTTCGCTGCAATTTTCTAATGTCCCAACTTCTCTGTATAATACAGCATCATCCGCGAAAAGCCGCATGGAACTTCCGACACTATGTACTATGTCATTTATCTGTAGACGTCTCTCCATTGAGAACAACATCCTGTGTTCTGTTTTCTAAAAACTCTTCAATCCAGCCACACAGCTGGTCTGCTGTTCCGTAGGCTCTTACTTTGTTTATCAGGCGACAGTACGGATCTTGACGCCTTCCGGAAGCCAAGGAAAATGGCATCTACCTGGGAGCCTGTATCTAATATTTTCTGGGTCTCATGAACAAATAAAGCGATTTGGGTCTCACACGATCGCTGTTTCCGGAATCCATGTTGATTCCTACAGAGTAGATTCTGGGTTTCCAGAAATGGCATGATACACGAACAAGAACATGTTCTAAAATTCTACAACAGATCGATGCCAGAGACACAGGCCTATAGTTTTGCGCATCTGCTTGACGACCCTTCTTGAAAAATGGGACTACCTGTGCTCTTTTCCAATCAATTGGAACCTTCCGTTCCTCTAGAGACTTGCGATACACAGCTGTTATAGAAGGGGGGGGGGGGGGGCAAGTTCTTTTGCGTACTCTGTGTAGAATCGAATTAGTTTCCCGTCAGGTCCAGTGGACTTTCTTCTGTTGAGTGATTTTAGTTGGTTTTCTATTCCTTGGACACTTATTTCGATGTCAGCCATTTCTTCGTTCGTGCGTTGATTTAGAGAAGGATGTGCAGTGCGGTCTTCCTCTGTGAAACAGATTTGGAAAAAGGTGTTTAGTATTTGAGCTTTACTCGTGTCATCCTCTGTTTCAATGCCACCTTCATCCCAGAATGTCTGGATATGCTGTTTCGATCCACTTACTGATTTAACGTAAGACCAGAACTTCCTAGGATTTTCTGTCAAGTCGGTACATAGAATTTTACTTTCGAATTCACTGAACGCTTCACGCGAAGCCCTCCATACGCTAACTTTGACATCGTTTAGCTTATGTTTGTCTGAGAGGTTTTGGCTGCGTTCAGATGTTAAGAAGACGTTTCGGATTTACAACTGAAAATTATTCTTCCTAATTTTTCCCAATTTTGGTACTTCATTTACAAAATTTTTACAGATAAAGAGTGATTTTTTAAAGTTTTGGTCCTAGCTTTGTTTGATTTTCCTGAAGACAGACATAAAGCTGTGGAAACCTTTTTAGGGGTAACAAGAAGTTTCGTTTTCGCGTCAGCTGCGAATTTCTCTATAGTATTACCTACTAATGGCATCTTCACTACATGTTTAATTGAGGTAAACTTCATAATTTTACTGCTTTCTTTTCCGAGTAATTTCCGGAACCTGTTTAACCAGTTCGAAGAAGCCTGAGTATCAATAATGTTCGTATGACTTGGAATTCAGAGTTCCCAGTTTCGCAGATCTCCCTTGGTAACAGTGCATTGACTCTCACGAGCACGAGACTTTGGAAGTATTTTTAATAGTTCGTCGTTATACTTTCACGAGTTTCATTTTGGTGCATGGTTCATACTTCATGTAAATATTTCTTCCATTTATAGAATTTTATGTTGACATTTTACTCTCGAAATAGGCTTGAGACAGTGCTTAATGTTTAGCGTTTTCACCCTCTTTGCTGAACCAAAAAATTTATAGCTTTCCCTTCTTACAGAAAAGTGTTTCTGCACATGCGGTGCACACACAGACCGGTCTCACCACATGTGCCAGGTGGTGGGGGGTGCTGGCTAAGGGAGCCAAGCATAGGCATTCACTGCCGAAACGCAGGAGTGAAAACATCGCGAGTGCCGGGAGTTCTGCTTCGAAATGTCGTCGAGAAATCGGAGCGTCCAAAATGCAGCGCCCCTTGAAGCAGCGGTGTTAGATCAAATTTTGTGTAAAACTGAACAATATCAGTACGGAAACGTTCGAAATGATTCAAGAGGCCTATAAAGAATTCGCCACGACAGTGCGACCGTCACAACTGCTTCGCCGTTATTAAAGTTGTGTCCCGATTCAGCGTGGCACCGCTGCTACAACTACCCTATACCCCGACCTCGCCCCCAGTGACTTCATTTTGTCTCCGCCGAACGAAGAGAGGTCTGAAAGGGAAGCTGTTTGACAGCATCGCAGCGATCCAAAAGGGTTTTGAACAGCAGTCCAGCTAAGGAGCTGCAGGGAACTTACAGGCAGTGGAAATCTCGTTGGCAGCAGTGTGTGGTTTCTCAAGGCGCCAATTTTGAAGAATTTTATTCCGATATATGAAAGTATTCAACAAATTTTGTGTTCTGAGACGAGTCTTGAAACTTTATTTACACACCGTATATTTACCCAATAAAATTTCTACATCATGGAATAAGTATATACTATTATTACATATTGGCAAATATTTACAGAATGAAAATAAGAAATGGAAATTAAAGCTAATATGCCACAGACAATGATGTGGCTACAGACAGGGCATGACTTGCGATTGGGGAAACACAGGAAAGTAATCCACCAAATTCTTTTGAGGGAACCAGCCTGACATTTTCCGGCAGCAGTTTAGGAAAACTGTGTAATCCTACACATGAGTGGCCAGACTAGGTCTGAACCATTGTTAACCCAAATTTTAAGTTATTACCTACAGTTTGCGATACGAATTCTACAACTCCGCTACTTGAAGTTAGATGTGTAGAGAACAAATGTCAGGGTCGTTATTCGTTGCATGTGTTGACCTGTAACTGGTCAACAGAGATGCAGTAACATTGCAACCTTAGATACTGACTGCTCGCTGTAAATATTCACTGTTAAAAATTATCTAAAATAGTTCACATAAGTAAGAACAGAACAGTGAATGTGCTCTGTGACAGTGGAACAAGAGTATTTTGAGTCAGGATCATTTCATTTAACGTTACTGACTTGTAAAGAATGTGACAATCGGGTTGCCATAGCACGAAATGATGTCCGTGAAGTAACGCTCACAGCTGCTCAACTCCAGTGTTACATTTATGTCACGCAAAATCGCACTTTTGTGGCAGGGGCGGTACTTGTATTCGGTCTCCGTACTTTTCGTGAGGAGATGCCTCAACCACTGCACTATCTGAAAACTGCTCAGATAATAAGAAAAACGTCCATTGCCATCACTGGAACATCACTGATTTCATCCTGCTGCACCCGCATTAGTTTCTGTTCAATGGATTTCATTCAATTCCTATGTATGTATCTCCGCCCCCCCCCCCCCCCCCCAGTGATGCTACTCCCACAGAGTACTCCCACAAACCTTATTGGAGAACCCATGGGAGTATTGTTCAGAAACTGCCAAATTCTTCACGTGCTCACTCGCGAGCAGGAAACCCGTGTTCGCTACCAGTGTGTATCAATATTTCACTAGTCACGACATTGAGGATGGAAAGCTCTGCAGAGTAACTGACTCCTCCTGTTGTCTCTAGTGTCTGAGAGCAAGTCCCAGAAGGGGGATGGAGGGGTGGCAGCTACTCACTTGAAGCGCCATTTCTGCTGCTGGCTGCGCGACGATAGCCCGTGGCCCGACGCGTGGGCGGACCCTCGCAGGTTTCCCAGCATGACGTCATACCCCGCGTCGGACAAAGGTTTCACTGTCGGCAATGGAAAAAGTACTGTCATTCATACACCTCATCAGTCATAAAGGAAGGTCGAGACTGTGTCAGACATCAGGAATTTTATTAAGAAATGTGCAACCACTGGATGGTGTCTTCCAACAAATGGTTCATCAACATGCTTAACCATCCACCCCCCTTTCTACTTGCAGTGAAAACTGTACCAAGCACTTTTGTCTTCTTTAAGGCTAAGGGTTTCAAATCCCATTGGTCATGATATTTCTGGAGATGGAATGAATGTCAGTCTAGTGATGATGGGCACTTCAGACATTCATCTGAAGTTGTGTAGACAAATTATGGAAAATTGAAGTCCTGACTGTGGTTGGACATTGAAACTTGGTTCTCCCAAACCTTAGCTGTCGCCTTAAACACTGCTCGCTTTTTTTAGTAGTTCTGCAACAAGTCCTTAATAAATATAGACCATTCAGTCTAAGGGTCACTCTGTACAGATTGTCCATCAGGACACTTTGAATACACTCGTACCACAACATGGAATTGTACTATCCCAGGAAACTTTTCATGCTGTTGTGCAACATTACTTCATCATAATATTGAAATCCCTGGGCTAGCAGGACATAGCGGATGCGGTTTTATTTGTGGAAAGGGGCCAAAATAAGTTGCTGTCAGTTGCACTCAACATATTAACTTTATTTGTTAAAACACACAATTACACATGCAAGAATCAAAAACTCTCACGGTTTTAACGAAAGACCTTCTTTGATTTAATTTAGATCAGGTGAAGGCCACATCGAAAATCCAAAGCACAAGGCCTAAGCAAGGAATTGAGGTACTGGAGTTCTTCTGGAGGCTTCACATCCCTAGGGGAAAAAAAATCTTCGATATAAATAGGCTGAAAGCCTTAGCTTAATTTTTTTTCAATAGAATTCGTCAGAAGGCTACACATTAAGCAAGGAACAGTGTTATAGCTTAAGGCCGCGACAAAGATTTTCAGTGTTCAATCTAAATAGGCTCAAAACTCGGTTGAAGGCCGCATATCAACAAACAATTTAATGGCCTAAGGCCTAGGAAGAAGAGCTTTCAATTTGATAAGGCTGGAGGCCTTATCTTAAAATATTTCGTGTAAAACTCGGCTGAAGACCTCATATTAAAATATAACGATCTTATGACGTAAGGGCAAGACGAGGATTTTCAAATTTTAATTTAAGAGTGATTAAAACACGGCTGAGGGCAACACACCATGCATAAACTATTTTACGGCTTAAGGCCTAAAGCGAAGAGATTCTTAATTTAACTAATATAGGCTAAAGCCTTTATCCTAAAATGATTCACATAGAACTCGGCTGAAGGGCACATACGAAAGCCAAACAATCTCACGGCTTAAAGCTCAGATCGGCTGAAGGCGACATACCAACTTGAAATCAATTTATAGCTCAAGGCTTAGACACAAGAAATTTTCAATTTTGATTTTGAGAGGCTGAAACTTGGATGAAGGCCACATACCAAACAAGAGGCATTTTTTTTACTGCTTAAGGTCTAAAAAGAAAAGCCCTCCAATGTTAATTAGCTAAAACGGCTGAAGGCCACACTTAGTCTTAAGTACCCTGTGTAGCGGTGCTCAGAAGGTTCCAAGGATCGGCCAGGGAAGGTAACACCAACGCACGTTTAGGTGACACAGGCAGCCAGACCGACCACCTCTTAATCGGAAGACAACTCAACCAAAAGTCAGCTGACGAACCAACCAACAAGATCAGTTCAGCTGTCGAACTACATGCCGTTCTAGCCAGCGTCAACACGACGAGGAAAATACACTGCCAAAAACTACGTCAGTGGCCAGAGCATGTCACCGGAACACCAACAGCCACAAGGCAGAAGATACCGCTGGTACACTTCTTAATGAGGGAATGAATTAAATTAAGTTAAACACCACACAGGCAGACAGCTGCAATTCTAGCCAACTTAAATCACACACGTTGTTGCTCACAGGAATCTCCCAGAAAGCGACAACCAGGATCAAACGAAGAGATGTGATAGCAGTTGACACTTGACAGTAGGTTAAGCGAACACTCAGTTTTAGTGTCCAGGGTCGGTGGGTGACGAACTTCGTAACCCTCACAAGAAGTGCTTCACAACTCCAACTGCGTGTGCACGCCGTCAGCAGCCCTGGCCTGCCTACACACCACGGAGACTTCCTCACTGCTCTGCTCCAGCCAACCGACTGGTAGGCCCGGGAACGGTCAGAGCACCAAATACACGTCGGCCGATGCGACTACTGGCTGAACGACCAACCAATGGCCGTTCCCGCTCCAGTCTCCTTCCGTTGGGCAGTGCAAGTGTGTCGCCAGCGGCTGGCGAGCACTGGCTGTCCTCGCCTCACAGGCACTCCGTCCCCGACTTCCCGACTCAACTCCAGACACACGACGACCCGGAAATACTACCCGTCGCTCCAGAGTTGGTACGAAAGTGCACTTATCGATAAGCCCTTCTGCTGCCACTCACGGGCAAGTAAGGCAGGAAGTTACTGACACCAGTAAATGAAATAAGAAAACGAAGCTGCAGTACCGTTAGAGAAGATGGCAGACAATCAAGGGCATGAACACGAGCCATGCATGGCTCAAGTATTAAAACTTTCTATTTGGTTTATAATATTATCACGGTAAATGACAAACAGTTTTTTCAGATATGTGATCTGATTGGTTTCCTGACGATGAACAGAGTGTTTGCAATCTTTAATGATGAATAAATTAATAAGGAATATAACTTAATGTTCACAATGACAACTACAACTGAGTAATTAGAAATGAATGAAAAATCGAGAAAAAACCGGGACATCTTGTTGGTAACTGCAAAGTTGGACAAGCTTAAAAAATAAAACTGGAAAGAGGTGGTTGTAATCTTGGGAACTATGAGACGAATGACTAAAAATAATAGAATGTAAAAGAATAGTGACCATACGGTAGTTGAATGCTGTGACATTTTCTGAGACAATGTTTATATTTTGTTGCATGATGCAGAAATTGGATAATATCTAAAGTAAAAGTGCGTCTAGAATATACATATATAATTACAGTAGGACTCATAATAATGGTGTACATCACTAATTAGACTGTTACCTTTTAAGTAAAAATGACAGAACGCATAACCCATGGCCATTGTAAGAGGTTTTATACTCCAAATCAAGGTAATCAGAGAATGAAAGCTGTCTTTTCTATTTACATCACATTTACCACTATATTTCTATTGAAACCTTTCCCCAACCCCTTACGACATTGATAACTACAGCCTCAGTAGTGAGGCTATGGGCGCACTATTGCAAGATTTCCCATTCCCTATCAATGATGACATGCAATGTTGCCATATTTCCCCAACCCACATCTCTAATGTCACAGGAAAAAACTTTATTTATAAAGTAGCAGGAAATTCAAAACTTATGAGAAATTTAAAATAGCCCAACACTGCTAGAGGGTTGTTCCCACCTCTCTGACGTCTCAAGCCACTTATCCTACGTGAAAAATGTCGAGAAACTAAAAAATTCTAGACAGACAATTGTCCAGTTGGTGTGTAATTAAAAAAATCCAAGATGGTGGACTATGGGATATTGGTCAGTCCTGTATAGCTGCCAGGTCACTTAACTCCAAAATGCTAATCCAAGATGGTTCATCTGGGGAATCTGGTGCAGCTTCCATTTTTTACAGATTTTTCCGAACCATATGACATCAGAATTAAACATTGCTGAACTCTGGATACTAGTGCAATCTGCACGGTTACCAGGACACTTGCACTACGCATGGTATGCAAGGGGGTTGACCCTACATAGTTGCAAGATTTCATATATTCTAGGTTTAAAACCATGTCATAATTTTAAAATGGTATATAGTTAAAAGAATCACCTGCCTTTGTGTTTAAATCTCACACATATTTTATGTTTCAACAGTTTCTCCCATTGCAGTTCTCTTAAGTTTAAATCCACTTGTCACGTTTCTAAACAACTTCCCCCAATCAGTTGGAAGCCTATTTGTGCTGTTGCCACTACCACTGCAGTAGGATAGCAATTGTTATATCTTTGTTTAAACAAAATGCGGTGGAAAGAGTCCCCTACCACAGTCAGAGTGACTGTGCAGGACACCCACTAGTCGAGACTGCCACCACACTTCCTGGATTGTGACTTAATAGACATCACAGTGCTGACTACCATGCAGTTGCAGTTGTGTGATGTCTGGCGTGCACTGGAATACCATCTGATGCATCCACTGTCGTGCTGCCAGAGAATTTGTGGGACATGCAGATCATAGCTTGTGCCTCCGGACTGAAGCGCCTAGAACCACTCGGTCACAACGGCCGGCTCAGCTACTGGTACTGCAACACATTTTTGAGATGCTGTAGCTAGAATGCACTGTCAAGTTAAGGCAAATACAGTGTCAGGCTGTGGCATAACTTCCGATTATAGAATGTTATTTCACTTCTGATGATTATTAGCTTGTTTTAACTATCACTGGCTTGCCTGCTTAGTATTACGATCAGAAAATGACAAACGTGCAGCACTGCAAGATAAAATATATGCCCTACATGTAGTCGCTGTAATGTATGGGTGGTTTGGAAAATGGCTAGTTTAAAGCATAACAACCCTCGTTTATTATGTGTAAAAATGTGTACTATTATTGTTCAGTTTGCTGTTTCTTTGAAGTGTCATGTAGTCTCCACTGTGTCGCAGCACACGTTAGCGTTATCAGCAGAAGACGGTAAACATTGTGTTCTGTAGGATAATTCTCTAGCATGGAGTTACTGTAGTATTTGGATAACTTTGCAAGTATAGCGACCTTCGTATCTTACATAAACGAATGATTACTACTGTTCTGCATGCTATTACCTCAAGGTATCGTGTAGTTTCCACTATGTGAGAGGAGAACAGTGTGAGCTAACATCCCAGAAATGTTCGGGGTCACATGTGGTTCACTTTCATCGAAATGTTTTGGCTCAAACTCGTCTAGGGGTTGAACTGCACGTGTCGCATCACACACCCTAAACTAGACAGTTGTGACCCTTTGACTAAATTATCTGGCTGATGTCGAGTTTGCGAAATAAAAAGTTTATATAACATTTAATAACAGTAATAATAATATCGGGAACTAAATTAACGACCCATAAATGATGTAGGCCACACAGTTGCGATTTGGTTAGAGTAATGTTTATTCAGACAGCAAACTAATAGCGAAAGTGGTCCTATTTAGAGCTACTGTTACACTTGAGCGCATATCCATTTGTACGGTTCGATCATTCACAATCTCATCTCGAAATACAAGTCATCTATGCGAAAAGTTAAGAGTTCACACTAGGCGCGGCTGCTTAGCGCTCAGAGACTAAGTCCCGCGATACCGCACAATGCGAATTTTTTTTTACGTCGTTTCGCTCCCTAGCTGTCCGCTTTCACGTCTTTATCTGAACTGTGTACCCTTTGGGGCTCCAGCCGAACTGACCGCTTTCGCGTCTGCACCAGCACTGCCTTCTGCCCGTCCACGGCCGCGGTTCCCGCGCGCCGATCATCGTCGCTCAACTGACTAGTGCTGTTCCCTTCCCTAAAGCCGTCCATCTGATTGGCTACAGCTTATTCTACATTATTTTACATTAAATAACCAAAGCCTGACCCCTTCACGTTCTAAAAAAAGCAACAATAATATTCATTACACAACAAACGTTAACTTCTTTTACATAAAACCGACACAATTAACTTCTTAGGTTTGAATGTCACGCCCAGTAGCCTTGCGCCCATGTGCTTTCTGATAAATAAATAAGGAACAAAAGTAACTATTATGCACTAAACTTTACAAGAAATATTCTCTTACCTAATGATGCAATAAGGTGCCATCGTTCGATGTGTTTTGTGTGGACGAAATGATGATCTGATATTTAACTGAAAATAGTGATAATTTAAATTTACTATAGCTTTTAAAGAAATAAAGTCACAGAGTTGCTATGTACAACATTTGTCGTTTTAATGATGCGCTTCTATACAAAATGTCGACCGTTAAGGTCCACCAAAGCGTTCAGTTTTTAGCATTCAGGTCTTTGTTATAAAACTTGTTAATTTCACTTTGACAGTAAATCCTAAACTATGATAGATATGACCAGTATTCAAGTTCTTTTTGGGATCACCATGAAAATTTATGGAGGATGGCTGATTAAAATTACTGTGGCTTGATTCCCTGCATTTGTACAGAATTAAATAGTTTTCATAAATGTTTTCCTTTATGGCCGATCTTATATCAGCCATATTTAACACTACTACATCTCCTGGGCCACAAGCGGCTTCTACTAGGTTTCCCTGTGATGTAGGTTCTCGGCTGTCTCAGTTGCACACTACAGCGCTTAGGCCTCAATAGGCAATAGCCGCCTGTGAGTTTCCCCATCTCGTGGAGAATCTGCGCCCTATGTGGCACGCGGTCCTGAACGGCAGGGTTCGTTTCACAAGTCCCGTAGGCTGACTCTTTCGGCTATATACAGAGCGGTCCAAATAAAATCTATTCACTGTTTAAAAGACCATAACTGGCAAACTAACTGACGGAGTTGTCTCATCTTTGGTAGTGTAACAGTTTGTAGTTCCGGCAATCGCCACACAAGCGTTATATTGCGTTGTTTTGTTTTGTCAGATGACATTCGTCAGATAGTCTGTGTTTTGTTCTTAGTTGCACATAGTTACTCGAGTAAACATGGCTGGCGCAAGGCTTACATTCGACGGGAGGAGTTTGTACAGATGATTGTGTGGTCTGATGAGGCACAGTTCAAACTCCATGGTGCAGTAAATTGCCACAATTGCATCTACTGGGCTGCCGAAAATCCGAACGTCCATGTAGACAAAGCCGTGAATTTGGCATGAGTAAATGTGTGGTGTGGGTTGTCTTACCGGAGCTTGATTGGGTCATTCTTCTTTGACGGCACAATTACCGGCGAGGTATACCTTCAGAAGCTTCAGACATCTATTTTACCTGCCATCCGAGACTTGTATGGAGACGGAAGATTTTACTTTCACTACCAAAATCGTGTTAGGGTGTATCTCGACGAAAATGTACCAGGAAGATTGATAGGCCGTAGTGGTGCTGTGGAGTATCTACCACGTTCCCCAGACCTCTCCTCTGGACTTTTACCTGTGGGGAACACTAAAGGACGTCGTTTATCGACAAAAGCCAAGCACATTGGATGAACGTCGAGAATCTATCGTACATTCCTGTGTAAATATCCAACTGAACACGTTGCAGTCAGTAGTTCGTGCTACAGTTCGGCGGCATCGTTTGTGTGTGGATGTTAATGGTGACTATTTCGAACACTTATAGTGATATCTTTACGTTGCACTTTAAGCTACACTTTCACCAAAAATGAGACAACTCTATCAATTATTTTGAAAGTTATGGACTTCTAAACAGTGGATACATTTTTGTGGACCCCTCTGTATTTAAATGAGAGCGAAATGGTCGTTAACTGACAAGAGGACAGCGATTTGAACTGCAAAATGAAGTAAATAGCCTATCATAGGGCCATTACGATATGTAACTAAGTTCTAACTGTAAGCCGTGCAGAGAACCCTCTTATACGCATGTATAGAGATAAAAAGGGGATGCCAGTTGGGAATTTTTTTTCAGGTTACATCCTAACAGAAGGTGGAGGACACATTGGATGTGTTAGCTACAACGTCTGATGTGAGATTTCCGCTGTACTCGCCTACCAGATAACTGTCAGGTTGGCTACAACTCAGACATACACATGGTAACACTGCTTTCCCACGGAGCTTTCAAAACAAACTCATCCACACATTCAGTCACACAGAGAGGTGTGCAGGAAACGATATGAATCAAAGAGGAACAAATATATAATAAACAAGCAAGTTTTACAACTCATCCTTCCTTCTGAGGCACATTGTCAAGGCAAAAGAATAATGTTCAGTGTGGCTGGCGTACTGTGAGGACGCTCAGATATTCTGAATCGATTACGCTTATGAAATGGGACTCACAGTATCGTTTCACAGCCTATAAAATTACAGTTTTAATCGACCAGCTGTGAAGAACTTAAGGTTATTCACTTTGTGTAGATTCAGTCCTTAATATCTAATGTGACAGTGTTTTGAGAGCAATTCAGATCAAGTACAAATGAGACCTTTGTGTACCACACGTGGCGTTATTTCAGTGATGTCATGGACACTACTACTGATTTGACTGAGGTTACTACAAAGAGCTTAGAGGTCATCTTCTCTACTTATATTCATTCTTGAGTATAAGTGCTTCACTGAGGGGAATAGTTTTACCCGTTCCCCAAATACAACAGAAAACAATCCTCAAATGACCAACATGGCCATGCTTATAATTCACAAATAACTTATATTATCTTTTCAGCCTGCTTCTAAAAGAAATGATGAGCTGGCATACCGCACATTCTGAAGCAAACGTTAAGGAACTTCTGTGGGAAGTTATCTGTTATTTGCACAAATCCATTACATATATTTTACTGAGAAATTATTAAAATAAATCGCCAGTTACTGTTTCCGTAAGGCGGACTCAGGTTTGTTACCTGGACTAGCCATATTGATTTGGATTTTCGAAAGTTATGCCACATAATTCTAGGCAACTGCTGGCATATCTTAACAGTAGAATATAACTGTAGCATTCTTCTTCTTCTAACCATTATTAATAACTTGGGAGTTACGTCTGATACAGTAAATATTTATCGTCATTCATTATTATTGCTCTACAGCATATTTAAATATTATTTACCTAGTGGACTGACATGATTATGTGACAACATTGCAGTGGTCATGTGGAGAAGAAAATAAATAATTAATACCTGTCTGAAATATTATAAATGGAACATAACTGATGTCAAGAAAGCTGAAAGGGAAGGATGTATACTATCAGAGTTTTCAGCTGGTATCTACAAGACGCAATGAAGAGAGTGAAGGAAAATAATTAGACAGGAAAATGTAGAGGGCAGAGGTGAGAAGTATGAGCCTCATAGATGGCACAGCCCTACTGTTAGATATTGTTGAATTGGTCACATCCTCACAAACCAGAATCTGGTTAAGGATGAACTAAACAACAGAGTAAGTATTCGGATATAAAAAACTGACTTTAAATCAAAGTAGAAATTGTAGGAGTCATGGTCAGAAACGCATCATAGTATGGGTGAGACATCCATTTTTTTAAAATGTAGGATACAATCATATGAGAGGCGAATGTTAACAACTATATGAATGGATAAATTACGAAATGAAAAGGCACTGGAAAGACCGGACAAGTTTAACGCTGTCACAAATTTTGGGCGTCACTATGAGAGTGGTAGCTCCATTGGAGCGTTATGTGAGGCGAGCTGGCAGGTGCGGAAGCTCTGGTATGCAAATTCATAAACAAGCCAGTTTCCTCACCGGAAAGCGGGTCATGTTCAGCTGCTACACATCAGAAAAGTAGTGCGGTTATGAACCAGCCTAAGGAAAGTATCCACACCATGGGATCGCGAAGATTTTGATCCGATTGTCCCTGGAAAGAATGTATCGGCACAACCTAGTTGGCAGTATAGACAGTACTGATCGTAGCACAGCTATGCACAGATCTGTCAGCACCCTTCACGAAACCGCGGCCACGCACGTCTCCGACACGTGATCGGTCAGTGAGCACTCGAAGTCAGTCTGGGCAGCCACTACCAAGAGTCCAGGTCACGAAGCTAAGTCTGCATCTGTTAATTTGGAGCAGTACGACAGGTGAGCCCCCTCTAGCCTCGACAACAGCATCCAGACTTGTGCCTCCGAGGGCAGCAATTCGGGCTGACGGCAGCACGACTGTAATCCATCTACACTGGGTTGAGCTTCTTTTGCAGGAGCAGCAGACTTCTAGGAGACCTAGCGCAGACATTCACGTAGCTGACACTTTTTGCTTGCGGCTGCACAGCGCCAACTGGGGCATGTGCTGCTGAGTGAAGCAAACAGTGCCAACAGAGTAGGACACAGGTGGCTCATACCCAGCGCACCACCACCACAGCCTTCTGCAGCTGGCGGCGGAGACAGCGGACCATTGCCAGCACTAGTGCCTCAACACCCTGCCAATGTACCACCGCAACAGCGGACTACCTCGCCCCGAAATGGTTCAAATAGCTCTGAGCACTATGGGACTTAACATCTGAGCTCATCAGACCCCTAGAACTTAGAACTCCTTAAACGTAACTAACCTAAGCACATCACCCACATCCATGCCCGAGGCAGGATTCGAACCTGCGACCGTAGCGGTCGCGTGGTTCCGGACTGAAGCACCTAGAACCACTCGGCCACTCGCTTGCCCCGTATCATTACACAAGGAAGAAGGTCTGTGGAAAACTGTCAACAGCAAAAGGGTCTGCACTGGAAATGGCGTGTCCTACATGGGACAGTCGTCAAGATGGTAACAGTGAGGTTGCCTCGATTTCCTTATTGCTTTGTTTGAAAAGCATACATACATTAATCTCTTACTCCAAGAGACCATAACTTGGAATATAGACATGAGAGTAATGTGTACAATTATATCGTTAGTTTTCAAGAGGTAGCATGATACATACGCATGGACCTCTGAGGGTGGAGCAGGAGGAAGCTGTCAGAGCAACCTATGAGCCCTGAACGGCAAGCAGAGCCCCACGGCGGAGAACGCCCGGCGGGACTGGTACGCGGTGCGCTGTCAGCAGGTAGCCGTCATCAGTCTCCACGGCGTGCGTCTCGCACGTCAAGCCGTAATCTCTGCATCCATCTACCTGCAAACAGTCCACAGGGACTGCAAGATCCCCCGCTGCCTCCCCCTGACTGAACAGTAGGACCATTAATATCCTGCGGCTGGTCTAGACTGGCAGCACTGGCGAAGGCAGGCCACTCACACCCCCACCAAGGAACGAATGTCGTTCAGTAATTAATGCCAAAAAATGTTTACGCTCATTGACGCATAGGTATTATAAAAATGTATGTATATACGCTACTGGCCATTAAAAGTGCTACACCACGAAAATGACGTGCTACAGTCCTGAAGTTTAACTGACAGTAAGAAGATGATGTGATATGCAAATGATAGCTTTTCAGAGCATTCGCACAAGGTTGGCGACTCCTACAACGTGCTGACATGAGCAAAGTTTCCAACAGATTTCTCATACACAAACAGCAGTTGACCAGCGTTGCCTGTTCAAACGTTGTTGTGATGCATCGTGTAAGGAGGATAAATGCGTACCATCACGTTTCCGACTTTCATAAAGGTCGGATTGTAGCCTATCGCGATTGCGGTTTATCGTATCTCGACATTGCTGCTCGCGTTGATCGAGATCCAATGACTGTTAGCAGACTATGGAATAGGTGGGTTCAGGAGGGTAATACGGAACGCCGTGCTGGATCCCAACGGCCTCGTATCACTAGCTGTCGAGATGGCAGGCATT
This sequence comes from Schistocerca gregaria, assembly GCF_023897955.1. Classification (NCBI taxonomy): domain Eukaryota; kingdom Metazoa; phylum Arthropoda; class Insecta; order Orthoptera; family Acrididae; genus Schistocerca; species Schistocerca gregaria. The sequence goes on along the minus strand of NC_064925.1, from coordinate 52,006,661 downwards.
CTATCCGCATGGCTATAACAGATCGTGCAGCCACGTCTCGATCCCTGAGTCAACAGATGGGGACGTTTGCAAGACAACAACCATCTCCACTTTCGGAAAAGCATCATCCACACAATTCCGAAGACGGCAAGAGCTGACAAGTGCGAGAATTATCGCACAATCAGCTTAACAGCTCATGCATCGAAGCTGCTTACAAGAATATTATACAGAAGAATGGAAAAGAAAATTGAGAATGCGCTAGGTGATGATCAGTTTGGCTTTAGGAAAAGTAAAGGCACGAGAGAGGCAATTCTGACGTTCCGGCTAATAATGGAAGCAAGGCTAAAGAAAAATCAAGACACGTTCATAGGATTTGTCGACCTGGAAAAAGCGTTCGACAATATAAAATGGTGCAAGCTGTTCAAGATTCTGAAAAAAGTAGGGCTAAGCTATAGGGAGAGACGGGACATATACAATATGTACAACATCCAAGAGGGAATAATAAGAGTGGACGATCAAGAACGAAGTGCTCGTATTAAGAAGGGAGTAAGACAAGGCTGTAGCCTTTCGCCCCTACTCTTCAATCTGTAAATCGAGGAACCAATGATGGAAATAAAAGAAAGGTTCAGGAGTGGAATTAAAATACAAGGTGAAAGGATATCAATGATACGATTCGCTGATGACATTGCTATCCTAAGTGAAAGTGAAGACGAATTAAATGATCTGCTGAACGGAATGAACAGTCTAATGAGTACACAGTATGGTGTGAAAGTAAATTGGAGAAAGACGATGGTAATGAGAAGTAGTAGAAATGAGAACAGCGAGAAACTTAACATCAGGATTGATGGTCACGAAGTCAATGAAGTTAAGGAATTCTGCTACCTAGGCAGTAAAATAACCAATGACGGACGGAGCAAGGAGGACATCAAAAGCAGACTCGCTATGACAAAAAAGGCATTTCTGGCCAAGAGAAGCCTACTAATATCAAATACCGGCCTTAATTTGAGGAAGAAATTTCTGAGGACGTACGTCTGGAGTACAGCATTGTATGGTAGTGAAACATGGACTGTGGGAAAACCGGAACAGAAGAGAATCGAAGCATTTCAGATGTGCTGCTATAGACGAATGTTGAAAATTAGGTGGACTGATAAGGTAAGGAATGAGGAGGTTCTACGCAGAATCGGAGAGGAAAGGAATATGTGGAAAACACTGATAAGGAGAAGGGACAGGATGATAGGACATCTGCTAAGACATGAGGGCATGACTTCCATGGTACTAGAGGGAGCTGTAGAGTGCAAAAACTGTAGAGGAAGACAGAGATTGGAATATGTCAAGCAAATAATTGAGGACGTAGGTTGCAAGTGCTACTCTGAGATGAAGAGGTTAGCACAGGAAAGGAATTCGTGGCGGGCCGCATCAAACCAGTCAGTAGACTGATGACCAAAAAAAAAAATTATAATTGTTTCACATCTCCTCCTAAACCACAGGACCGATTTCAACTTAACTTGCAACATATATCCCTGACTGTGTGTAACGAATGCTGTTGGGGTAGAAACAACTCACCTTCCATGGCTCAGGGGATACGAAACCATAAAAAAATGAGATGCGTGAAAAACTGCCGCATCATGTATGACGTTTAAGCTTATTATTTCTGTGCCGCTAACTCTATTCCCAATAAATGTCGCAGTATCCATATACACCGCTAAGTGTATATACAAAATTATATCATGGTACCACAAATAGTTCAGGAGATGGGACATCATGAAGACTCCAATGCGTGAAAAACTGGCGCACCATGCATGACATTTAAGCTTGTTACTTCTGTGCTACTAACTGAATTCGCTACATATATCACAGACAGTATCCACAGACCTTGCCGTTGTTGTCGTTTAGGGTGTACAGGATCACATCAGTGAGATTATCAGCGGCCTTAGAAATATTAAAAGGAAACGAATATGGTGAAAAGAGCTAAAATACTTGACACTCACTCTCTCTCTCTCTCTCTCACTCACTCACTCTGTCACTCACTGACTCGCATTCATCCGCACACACACATATATTCCACATCACACGCCGTAAGGCGAAGGAGAAATAGTAGAAGACACTACACGTGGGAAGAAAGCGGAAGCAAACGACATAGGAGCTAAGGCAATGGAGCCACACGTCTGTCGCGGTTGCTGAGCGGCAGTGACTGGTCCACCAACGAACAGGTTGCCTTCTAAGATGACCTGAGGACTTTGGTGGCCACAAGTCAGCGGCATAATGGGTCACTCGTGTGGTGTGCTCGACCCATTACTGCCCGCTGTCTCGGTGACAGAACACAGCTAGATGGCTGAACAACTTCCCTCTGCTGACCATCTATTTTCTGTCTTCTGTTCAGGTGCGCCTCCATCTAGTAGGTGAAAGGGAAGTGGTGTCGGATGTGGTCACTGGTTGAAGGTCGTCAGTAACTCCCGACTGAACAGAGTTTGCGAGGGCTGTAGAGGAGAAAGAGACGTCAATGGCTGAGACTGGCACAGTAGCCGCACAGAAATGAATGGGAGTGCCTGTGTTGAGGACGCACTACTCGTGAGACGCGACCCTGAGGGCAAGTAGAAGTCGAGCCCCACAAGACATGATTGGTACTCACGTCTCGCAATAGGCGGAAAGATCAGAGGAGTTGTTCCGTAACATCTGTGAGAGCGTCACCTTGCGAACGAAAATAAAGTCAGCAAACAGTGATCTTCCAACGGACAAGAATTTCGACTGCACCTGTTTGCAAGTCAGTAGCCAGGGCGAGAGCAGAGGTGTGGTGTTCGTTTTTGACAAACACAGCAAGCCGTCCCGTGGCCCTTTCCCCAATCAGGTCAGTCTTGCAACAGATCACATGGCCCCAGCCCAGAGGACAGAGCATCAAAAGCTTTAGAATGCGTTTCCTGCAAACACAAACACAGGGGGCGTTCCTGTGCTAAGAGTTTCAGTTCCTCCACATCTATCCTGAACCCATTGATGTTCCTCTGTACGATGGGAGCCATCTGTCACGGGAGTAGCACTTTCAACCTGACTTTCTACCAGGATAGGGATCCTGCAATGGTTGGAGGCTCAGTCTTGGGCCCCAGTCTGACATCAAGGTCGACAAGCTCTGAAGAGTCGAGAGAGATGTCAGAGAGAATGACGTCAACATCGTTGGACTGTGTACTTCCCGTCTCTGGAAGTGGCGATTCTTTGCCTTCGACTTCGTGGTTTTTTTTGTGTGTGTGTGAGACAGCTCCAGAGTAATGGTGGACAAGACTGACTTTTTGGAGCGGCAGGGTATGTCGCAGAGTTTGCAATGGTGGCCCTTCTGAGGTTATGGAGGGAGGCACAGGTGCATTGACAAACACAGGTAATGGTACTGACAATAGCAACCTCCGTTCACGTAGCAGTATCGCCCTTCTGCAGTGGCTGTTTGAGAACCGAAGCAAGGGAAGAACGTCAGGTGTAGCGTGGCCTAATACATCTTTTTGGCCTCAACGAGAGAGATGCACTTCATAGTCTGAAGCTCTTGTGTCTTCCCCAACTGCGACATAATCGCGTATACAAACAGTGATCTAATACTGTAAAATGCTTTTTTATTCCAGTCTCTGATCACATTATGAATTCTTTAGACGATGACCGGTTTCAGTCTGTAACGACCATCCTCAGATCTTTTTCACACCATGTCCTAAAGTGATACTGCCATAATGCCATCGTCAAAACATATAAATATAATCAGCATAGCATCGTCACATATCTAAAATAAGGTGTAGTATAGGCCACATCGTCCACACAGTGATGTGGCCTATACTACACGTTATTTTAGATCTGTGACGATGCTATGCTGATTATATTTATATGTTTTGACGATGCCATTATGGCCGTACCACATTAGGACATGGTGTGAAAAAGATCTAAGGATTTTCATTACAGACTGAAACCGGTCATCGTCTAAACAATTCATATTTTGATGAGAGACTGGAATAAAAAAGCATTCTTGTGTCTGCCGTTCTTCAAGATCTACGCTGCAGTCCCATCTCCGGATAGGGTGAGCTCCAGAGCAATTCACGTACAGTGGATCCTCCCATAACGCACAATTCGCATAACGAGGAAAACAAATTGTAAAGGAATGACTCGTTTAACAGTCAGGAGACAACACGTTCGCGATACATTGTGGGCTAGAAGAATTGCTTTCTGCCGTATAGAATGGATTCGGACCTCAGCCTTGACCATATTCGGATGCGTGTATTAGGAGCTCTGAATAGAGGTAATAATTTGGCAGAATTATGAGGTAAACTCGACCATGGAGTGAGAGAAAGTTAACGCGAACGGGTGAGAAAGACGAGCGAGCGAAATTTCTATGTTTATGAGTTCAAAAATGGTTCAAATGGCTCTGAGCACCATGGGACTTAACATCTGAGGTCATCAGTCCCCTAGAACTTAGAACTACTTAAACCTAACTAACCTAAGGACATCACACACATCCATGTCCGAGACTGGATTCGAACCTGCGACCGTAGCAGTCGCGCGGTTCCGGACTGTAGCGCCTAGAACTACTCAGCCACCGCGGCCGGCTGTTTATGAGTAAACCGTGACTTTTTAAGTAAGTAAAAGGCGGGTGGCATATTATACGAATCGTGACCGAGATCTCAAAGTTAGAAGAAAGTGATTTCGAAAATATAGAACAAGAATTCTGTCACAGACAATCCGTTTGCGAATTTTTTGTGAATACGATCTGTTGGACTTCCAAACCTGGCTATTACGAGTGGCTGTGACCCCGTGTGTGTCGTTATTGTAACTTGAGACAAGCATTCACTTGGCGGTTATTTTGTAACAAAGAAGTCATAATGTAGTAGAATTTTTATTCCAAGCCATATTTTTCACCCAATAGCTTGCAAAAATCGGAAACAATAAAAATTTTAGTTTGACATGCAGATGGGTGGTACTGGTTCCACTACAGCTTCTCCAATAGAGAGACGTTACTCGTTCTCTGACAGATGAAGCGGAGCCTGAACTACAGAAGGAGAAATCACCGGAAGGTGAGTGGACACGTTTTCTGTGGGCAGAAACGAAAGTGCTCACTCCCTGTTACCTTGACGTGGCGGGAAGAAGGCAGTCAGTCAAGAGGCACCACAGGCTGCCACGGAAGAAGAAGAAATTCGAGGCAGCTCCCGCTGCTGAGAGTAGCGATGGCCTCTTATCGTGGTTGTGTCGCCAAAAGTGGCAGCCTTTAATTGAGAGGCACATGTGGAGACTCAGAACAAACTCAACAACCATTTCCGACGAATTTCATCTGACAGTAACCCGAAAAAAATGTTGCTCCAGCACGAGAGTTAACTCACATACGCGAGTCTCAAAACAGGGGAACACATCGCCAAATTGAATAGAACGTTACTGCCTTCTCTCACCACCCTGCAGCAGGTAACTGCCGTGTGTTTGGCCCACTTGATAATTCTGTACCACAGACACATTTTGAATTTGATAAGAGCGTCAGTTATGCAGTGGAGTCATGGATACGACCTCAGGACAACAGCTCTTACGAACAAGGATTTTCTGCTCTCAGACAACACCGTTATGAGACTATAAAACGTGATGCAAACTACGTACAAAAATAGACAACTCGAAGAAATGCTGACTAGTACTCTCATCAAATTCAAAGTTTTAAGAATAAACATGTTCTAAGATGAACACTGTTGGTCGTTATTTAATGCATAACCATGTATCAGCGGGAGCTTGTAGCATGACAGGCTTCGTGCTCTCTACATCCACAGCTAGCCACGCTCCGTTGCTTGCCTCCCGCTGTATGCCATGGGCCTCCACAGTTGGTTGTGACCAGTAGCCATGTGTATTTTCCAGTGGGCCCTTACTCTGTCGTGGGAAGTCTCTGCTTGACGCCCTTCTGGAGAACAATGACGCAGACGAAGCAACATGGCAGAGCAGATGGTCTGTGCCTGACAGTATAGCAATGCCCGTGAACGAGCACTGGTCAGTGAACGTGCTGTGGAGTCACTGAGGGCGTGAATACTGTGCGTTAGCGCCAGTGGCCAGCAACTTCCTCGCCTCATGACGGCGTCTGAGGGAGAGTGTGCGCTGTTAGTAAGTTTCTCTCTGTGAGCGTATTCTGACTCAGTCCCTGTGAGTAAGTGTGTGTGTGTGTTTGTAGATTACGGACGCTCAACGGCGAGGCTATCAGCGCCGTCATGCACGTTACAAGAAATGAATGTGGTTAAAATTACGAAAATGTTAACACAAAGTGAGGATGAAACCTATAAATTGACACTCGTGCACTGGCAGCCAATTCACTCGCGCTGCTCACTCAGTCATCCTATCTCACGCACCTGAAGACAATGGACAAAGAATAGAAGCTGCCATACCCAGGATTAAAAGAGAAATAAAACAACACAGGAGCTAAATGGGAGGCACAGGAAACAGTGGCTGGCTTACCACTAACAAAATACGCCTGTGAGCCAGTAACCCTGTTAACAGGTGAAAAACATCTTCCTAAAATTTTCGAAAACATGTTGGAAAAATCACAAAACTCTCACCGCATTTGTTTGAACATTACTCAAAATAGAGGGCCCATCTGTCAACAAATCTGCCACTGCCCGCTGGTCGGAAAATAAAACACAGTCTGACAAAATGTGGCGCACAGTGACTTGTACACCACAAGCACGACACAGTGGAGGGTTCTATCGCCGAAGCAAGAAGCTAAGCGTCGTAGGGCTGTGTCCTATGGGAAGTTGAGTAAGGAGAACCACGTTCCACCGCCGTGGTCAGAGGAGGTACGCCACGGTCGCGTCAACAGCGAGGCGACAACACGCAGTGCGATGGCACGCTGAACTAACTGAGCATCGTGACACGCCTCCTTGGCCGCTACTTCTGCCCTTTCGTTCCCCGCAGTACCCGTGTGTCCTGGTACCCAGCAAAATGGAAACTCCTTCCCCAGCCGTTGGAGGAGGCTGTCCTGCAACGTTTGGGCTACTTTACCTGCTGGGTACGGGTGTTGTAGAGAGTGAAAGGCAATCAGACAATTGGAACAGACGAGGAATTTAATACTGGAATCTCGTTTCATCTGCTTCAGGGCCTGCGAAGTCGGACATAGTTCTTGAGGCAGTCGGACCTTGAAGACACGATCAGGTAAAACAGAAGAGTGACCAACAGCGTCCCTCTGTTTGGCCCCCCCACCCCCTCGGTAAAGACAGCTCTAATGGTGTGGAGCTCAGTTAAAATGTCCTTCAGTAATGAGTGCAACCTCTCCTGTACCGCATTAAATCTAAAATTACTCTGAACGTCTGCAGAAAACAAGACGGCAGATGATTAAAACACTGTATTTCCATTGTATTTGGTCCACACCACGTGACTCCAACACATGCAGCAAGCAGACAGGAAATGGCAGTGTTGCTGCTGAGACGTTGCAACAGTATGGTATACACACGAAGTCGGAGATACTAGTAACTTACATGCCTGACGCACCATGAGGAGCTGCCGCCGGATGGTGAACGGTGGCTCCCTAGTGAAAAGCATAGAGACTGGGTATGGGGCTGGTCCTGTAAACACCTATACACCTATAGCCAACTTAACCCCTCACGGTGGATGGAACCGATTATCTTCAGGTAAGAAAGACGCGCTGACTCATACGCTGTGCACCCACAGTGTAGCCATGAATGCACAAAAGCCCTATAAGCCTGGAGCAGACACATCCTGTCTGCTCCCAAAGACCTGTGGCTAAGGTACTTTACGATATTCAGTGCCTTCTCTGTTCTGGCTTTCAGGTCTCACACCTGTGGTAACCATAACAGACTGAAGACAAAAATGAGGTCCAGAAACCTCACTCAGTCTTTAGAATTAGAACGGTATCCCTCCAATGCAAGTTAGATGAATTAAAAATATGACGATAACGATTACTGAAAATTTGTCTTTGGAGCCAAATTCTCTTTCCTCTGCACTGTTGCGTCACTGGAAGAGGAACAAAATGCAGCAAAATCGTCCACAAATAAGGAGCACGCCACAGAATCCCTTACTGTAGACGTGATTCTTTTTATAGTTTAGGAAATAGGGCAACACTTAAAACACTGCCCTAAGGAACAGTCTGACACACCTCACCAACTCAATACCTTTAAAACCTCTTAGTCAGTTAGGGCTGCCGAATAACTGCCTGTAGCAGGGTCAGATTCCAACAGTGCACAAAACCCTCCAGAGACCACACTGAGAGCCGTTAAGGAGTTGACTGGTCTCTAAGAACCATATCAGGCAATGGCTAACCATTCGCTCCAGTGTCTTTCCTACACAGCTCGTAAAGGCGACACTCTAGTAACTACTGGCACATATGTGGTCCTTTCCTGGTTTCAGGACAAGTAATAGAATTGCCTCTCTCCATGAAGTGGAAAAGCGACCTATCTTCCATTTAAGAGTAAAGCATGCTAGGAGGATTTGCTTTGACGCTCCTGGCAAATGTAGATGCATGCAGTACTGGATTTGTCCGTGGCCAGGTGAAATACCACAAGTCTCAGATTGTGCCGATTCCAGCTCCCACATGGTGAAAGAGCAGTTTTAAGAATCATAATTGTTAGATCTGAATTCCAACTTGCACCTCTCTACTGTCGCACGGCAGTGGCGAAATGCCAGATCCTGGCTGGCATCATCAGTATTCGCTGCTAAATGCTCTGTCATCATCTGAGTGATGTCTCCAGGTGTTGTCTGAAGACAGCACTGTTTAAGCACTGCTGCTATTGGTAAAGGCCTGTGTATAGTGGAAATCCTCCTTATGGTTTCACATAGTTTTTTTGGAACAAGTTAAACGGTTGTTGGAGTCCAGGGACGCTTGCCATGACCTTTTCTTGCTCTCTTTAAATACGAGGCGAGCCTTCACTTTCGTGACGCGAAAGGCTGTGAGATGGTCTGCTGTTGGGTGGCATTTAAACCAGCAAACAGCCACACGCCTGTCTCTGATTGCTGGGCTCCATTCTCCTGGTCCATCAAGGAACAAGTTGTCACCTAAGAGGGTCTGAAGACGCTAGGGATGGATACGTCAGCGGCACGATGGATCACTCATGTGATGTGATCCACTCCCTCTTGGGCACTGTCACGATATTCACACATAGTCAGCTGGCCGAACAACACCCTCATGACGATCCATTTGTTGTGCTCAGACCCATACTCATCCAGTAAGTGGATACACAGTGATAAGCAGTCACTGGAGTGAAGGTCATCAGTTGCTTCCCGCTGAGCTGAGACTGCAAGTGCGGGAGAGCAGGAAGAGAGGTCGACAGCTGAGGAAGATCGAGCAGCAGCTCAGAAATGAATGTGGGCTCCAAAGACATCATGAGGTTCTCCAAGACTCGATCCCTCGAACAAGTATAGCTCGAACCCATAATACATTATGGGCATTGAAATCACCCAGTAAGAGACACAGGGGCGGGAGTTGTTCAAAAAGGTCTGTGAGAGCCTCAGAGTCCATCACATCATGTGGAGATGACTACAGTGAACAGACACTGAACTTCTGACCCACATGAACTACAATGGCCACTGCTTGTAGGTCGGTAACGAAGGAGAAAGCAGAGTAGTGTGTCTCCAGTTGGATCTTTTTGTGTGTGTGTGAAGGTTATAGCCCTATAGTACAGAGGCCTCAACGGCTTTAAAACGCGTTTCTTCTAAACGTAGGCATAGGGGGCGTTCCTGTCCTAGCACTTCCAGTTTGTCAACAAGTATCTTGATCCCATTAATGTTTCACTGTGCTACGGAAGGCATCTATCATCGCTGTTGCACTTTCATCCTGTCTTCCCAGGGAGAGGAGCCCGTAATGGATGGAGGCTCAATCTTAGGTCGAAATGATTTCCCCTGTCCTGCTTCAAGGTCCATTAGCTCTACAAAAGAATCATAAGAGACGTTATAGAAGAAGATCTCGATATCGTTGGGCTGTTTACTTGATAAGTCTCTCGGTAGTGGGCCCTTGACCTTTGACTTTTTGCCCTGGGTGAACTTTGGAGGGACAACTGCAGCAGTGGTACTGGAAGCGCTGAACACTGGACCAGATTGTACCTCTTGAGGAGCCACGGCCTTGTGTTTTAGAAGGAAGTGTAGGCCTTGACGTAACAGCAGCAGCAAAATTACGCTACCAAAGGCAGGTACTGGTGCTGACACTAGCTACCTCCATTTGTGTATCAGGATCGGCTTTCTGAACTGACTGTTTAACAGACTAAGTAGAGGAGACAGCGAACGTGGGGCAATGCATGGCTATGTTAATCTTTTTGGTCTCACCATAGGAAACCCGCTTTATGGTGTCGATCTCTTGTATCTTCCATCCTTTAAGGAAGAGACAGGATGAGCCGCAGAGCAATTCACTCTCTTTGGAGGCGATAACATCCGACTTCTTCGTGGCAGCCTCACCATATTTTACAGAAGTGCCTTCTCACATCCAAGAGTCGTGTGTGCCCAAAGCACTGCCATTTCAAACAGCGCATTGAGATAGGGACGTAGTGACGCATGGCTAAGTGGAGAAAATCAACCTTAATATGTTCCGGGAGTTCTGTACTGCTAAATGTGAGGATGAATGAGTCGGATTCAGTTAAATCGAGTTCCATCCTTTTCATAATATTCTGCATGTCTAGAATTCTTTTTTGGACTCACTACACTTTCAGGTCTTCTTTGGGAATGTCCAACAGGTCCCAACGTGTCACAACACTTTCACTTTACTTTAATGTCGATTGGAGTTCAGTCTCAGTGGTATATTTGCCAAGGTTCTTAGCTTTCTGCGGATTTGTCACTTGTTAGCAACTTGAGGTTCCACTAACAGTGTCCCATTTCACAACTGCTTAACCAATTTTAAAGTACGTGCAATCCCCTTACCGCCGTTTCAAACGTCAAAGGGCGAGACTTTGTCAAAACTTTCCTGTTTCCTTTTAACTAACAAAACTTGCTGTGACAAGCAGCATGTAATACTATACAAACTGCAATACTGAAAGAGTTCTGAGTTGGGAAGACTGGTACTATTTGACTGGGTGTTGGTACCTTCCAGCGACCCACCCTTTCCGCCAGGAGGAGGAACCGAAAATTCGTAAGTATCCATCTTGGTCACACGAGCAGCTGTGGAAATACAGGTCCAGCTAGACAGAGCTGTGCGTACCAGAGTAAGCCTTATGGAACTGAGTTGTGACAGGTACGTTCCACCGCCGCTCTGCACCGTTGTTGCTGAATCGTGCGCAGAGCTTACAGTGTTCAGAGGACTGGTGGTGCTTACCAGTCCCCGGCTCGGGAACCTGGGGTCGCCAAGTTCCGACTCAAGAAACGAACGATGAGCCCCTGACGGGCGTAGTAAATTAGTAGTAACTCAGGTTATGCGACTCTTTTACTGCATGAACAGAAAAATGTGAACGATGAAGTTTTTTCACGTCATCGTTTTCTGGGGGTTATCAGGGGAAAAGGTTTCGTAAAAGTTTGAAATGATGTGCAAAGCTTGTTGCAAGTTTGCTACCCCCACCCTCAACCTTTTGATAGACATGTGGTTCTTACCCCTACGGCGATTCTTTTTAGTGCCTGATGCATATACCACGTTTGATTGAAACTGGTGCTGTGGCTTCGGAGGAAATGTGCAATGTATATCCATGCATACATACACACATACATAGAGTATATATGTACATCCATTTTCATAAGTCAGGATTCTTTATTGCTGCTCAAGTGAGATACTAGTGTCATTGAATATCTGTAGCTGTCAGATCACTGACAACACTAATATAACCTGTTAATACGATCTATTACGCTAGATAGGTGTTCCACCTCTCTCTCTCTCTCTCTCTCTCCCCCCCCCCCCCCCCCTGCCCGGCCCTTCCAGCACCACTGGCCCAGGAACGGACAGCTTCTTTTGTGCACACTCTACTGTGCGTTGTGGACAAGTATCAAGAAATTTTAGGTCTGCAGCTACCTCTAAATCTTATCTTGGATTATGGTTTTGGTGTTATTTACTAGTCGAGTTTGAAAATGTAAGGAGAAGTTGTCTGTAAACTTTTCTGAGAGCCCTGGAACCATAGTTGCAATCGGTAGACGTCGCAGCCTTCCCCTGATTCTGTGCTACTGGATGGAACACATCAGGCGTGACGTGGAGCCTCACCATGGTGGCGCAGACCTCCGGGTGGGCCGGAGGTTGGCTGCCGGCAGGAGGAGGGGGTGAGGTTCAGCGCGGCCAGGAGCAGCGAGGCGGCGGTGGACAGCAGGCTGGAGGGCTCCATCCCCCTGATCTGCGGCGGGCCCTGCCGGACAGAGAGAATGTTTTATTCAAGGAAAATATTTGATGTGTCCGTGTAGCGAATAACAGAAAAATAATTTCACGTCTTATACAAATGAATGTCAGAGACTTCAGTGCTCTCATACAGATGCGATTTTATGTACCCGGGGTCATCGGTTTCAATTTTTTTTATTTTTTTATTTTATTTTTTTTTTTTTGTGTAGTGCAGAGGGGAGAAATAAACACCAAGCAGCACTGCTAGAACTCGTGACGTGCCGCGCCGATACCCCATGAGCGGCGCAGCACACCAATTTGAAGGACCACAGTCAGCGGCAGGGTGGAGGAGGCACGGTGGACAGGGGTCGAATGCCGAGGCCTGGCCACGATCTCTCCCACCTCTCACCACCGAGGTGCACTGTCAAAATGTTTACTGTCTCTTACACTAAAAATCAACCATAAATTGGAGTTATGCATCAAAAATTATGACATCATGAAAACTAAAAAGAGCCATCTTTAAACACTGGGGCCGGCCGGTGTGGCCGAGCGGTTCTAGGCGCGACAGTCTCGAACCGACTGACCGCTACGGTCGCAGGTTCGAATCCTGCCTTGGGCATGGATGTGTGTGATGTCCTTAGGTTAGTTAGGTTTAAGTAGTTCTAAGTTCTAGGGGACTGATGACCTCATAAGTTAAGTCCCATGGTGCTCAGAGCCATTTGAACCATTTATTTTACACACTGGGATCGCCTTATACACACATCACCACGGTTCACAGAACTCCTGAAGATAGACGTTGACTGTGGATATTGTATCACAGACACAGTCCCTTTCACTGTTCAGAGATTTTACTAAACCTACTCAAAGATGTAAAAAATCATGCATGAACAGCTGCTATTTGACAGAGGGGGTCCGACAGCTGATCAGTTCCAGTAATTCCACCAGGAAGGAGGTACATGGCTCGTATTGTCTGTAGCTCAACCATGCCTACACTGTCAATACCGCGGTTCGATCGCGTTTACATTGCTTCTTCTTGCCAGGATGAGCTCTCGACAAGGAAATTGTCCAGACGTCTCGGAGTGAACCGAAGCGATGTTGTTTGGACACGGAGGAAATACAGAGAGACAGGAACTGTCGATGACATGCCTCACTCGGGCCACCCAAGGGCTACTACTGCAGTGGATGAGCGCTACCTACGGATTATGGCTCGGAGGAACCCTGACAGCACCGCCAACATGTTGAATAACGCTTTTCGTGCAGCCACAGAAGGTCGTGTTACGACTCAAACTGTGCGCAGAAAGCTACATGTTGCACAACTTCACTCCTGCCGTCCATGGCGAGGTCAATCTTTGCAACCACGACACCATGCAGCGCGGTACAGATGGGCCAAACAACATGCCGAATGGACATCTCAGGATTGACATCACGTTGTCTTCACCGACGAGTGTCGCAAATGCCTTCAACCAGACAATCGTCGGAGACAGGTTTGGAGGCAACCCGGTCAGGCTGAACGCCTTAAACACATTGTCCAGCGAGTGCAGCGAGGGGGAGGTTAACTGCTGTTTTGGGGTGGCATTATGTGGGGCCGACATACACCGCTGGTGGTCATGGAAGGCGCCGTAGCGGCTGTAAGATACATGAATGCCATCCTAGACCGATTGTGCAACCATATCGGCAGCATATTGGCGAGGCACTCGTCTTCATGGACGAAAATTCGCGCCCTATCGTGCACGTCTTGCGAATGACTTCCTTCAGGATAGGACATCACTCGAATAGAGTGGCCAGCGTGTGCTCCAGACATAAACCCTACCGACCATGCCTGGGATACATTGAAAAGGACTGTATATGGATGACGTGACCCACCAACCACTCCGAGGGATCTACGCCGAAACGCCGCTGAGGAGTGGGGCAGTCTGGACCAACAGTGCTTTGAGGAACTTGTGGATAGTACGCCACGACGAATACAGGCATGCATCAATGCAAGAGGACGTGCTACTGGGTGTTAGAGGTACCGGTGTGTACCGAAATCTGGCCACCACCTCTGAAGGTCTCGCTGTATGGTGGTACAACATGCAATGTGTGGTTTCACGAGCAGTAAAAAGGGCGGAAATGATGTTTATGTTTATCTCTATTTAAATTTCTGTACAGGTTCCGGAACTCTCGGAACCGAGGTGATGCAAAACTTTTAAAAGTGTGTATAAGCGGGTAGCCAGTAAGAGGCGGCTGTCATTTCAGCAGTCATCAGCAGTCGTCAACCGCCGGAGTTACCGTACGGGTATCATGGAAACATCACGTCTACAATTCAACTTCTTCTCACAGCCGGTACACTCCAGCTGGGCTGTGAGTTCCATGACAGACAATCCCAAATCGTTACCAAAAAAATCCTAGTATTTTGTTTTGTTCATTAAGACAATGAACTCATTTATCATGTATTGCTACAGATCAAGGACTTCCTTTTCGCTGTCATGGTACATGTAATATATGGCCATTCCATTTACGCCATTGGCTGCTTTCATCTGGGTCATCGGGAAGAAGATGACATTGGCGTGAAAGAGATCATGGGCACAGTCGAAACAAAGGGGTGACGTAGAAGGAAAGCCAGTATCAGGTGTTGCAGTTTCCAGCACTCGCGTGCTGGGCCAGATCAATCTGCGTTCGTCCGTGTCTACCACCTTGCGAGGTGCCATATGGGATCGTCAGTTAGGTGAATGGGACGGAGCATGCGTCAGGTAGGAAATTTCTCGTTAGTGACCACATACTATTTTGACCACACAAAACCGAGCTACAAAGGCGCGTGGATGGCTCACCAAACCCGCGTTCAGTCGGCCATGGGGTACCGTGATTCACCACTGTCAGCCAGATTCCTGCGTTATAGGACACTATAATAAATCTTTGCTGTCGGTTTCCACGTCTCTGGTATAGCTCCCACCATATAGCTGTGTTCCACGAGAAACGTCTTATATGAAATACCCAGGGCGACAAACGTCCAAAAGGCACCGGTGGTCCCAATCTGTATAGGACCACATCTGATATCAGAGTGCCAGTAAGATGGTCTGTTCGTGGAAACCAAAGTCGCCGCAATGAGTGCTTGATGTGAGTGAGACCAACACCTCCGTTGGGAAGGGTAAAGTAAGAGTAGCAAAATGGGTATTAAAAATTGCACCAGCATTCACCACATGTCTGAACGTTGCCTGTATTCCGGACCATTATGTCTCTCATCGATAATACATGGGCGTAATGGATAAATGAGAAGTCACGTACACACTGACGTACATAGTTCTTTGCATAAGGTGCAGCGATCTAAATTTGTTGAGGCGAGTGTGTGTTTGGAGTCGTTGTAAGACCTCATGATACGTAAAGGACTCCGCACCTTGCATTTGTCGATGGAGCTATATCCCTAAACATTTGAAGAAATGGCTCTGAGCACTATGGGACTTAACTTCTGAGGTTATCAGTCCCCAAAAACTTAGAACTACTTAAACCTAACTAACCTAAGGACATCGCACACACCCATGCCCGAGTCAGGATTCGAACTTGCGGCGGTAGCGGTCGCGCGGTTTCAGACTGTAGCGCCTAGAACCGCTCGGCCAGCCAGGCCGGCCCTAAACGTTTGAGCATTGGGGCCTTTGTCAGGGGTACATCAACTTTTATATCTTTATCTACATACATACTACGCAATCCACCATACGGTGCGTGGAGGAGGGTACCTCGTACCACAACTAGCATCTTCTCTCCCTGTTCCATTCCCAAATAGAACGAGGGAAAAATGACTACCTATATGCCTCTGTACGAGCCCTAATCTCTCTTATCTTTGTGGTCTTTCCTCGAAATGTAAGTTGGCCGCAGTAAAATTGTACTGCAGTCAGCCTCAAATGCTGGTTCTCTAAATTTCCTCAGTAGCGATTCACGAAAAGAACGCCTCCTTTCCTCCAAAGACTCCCCCCCGAGTTCATGAAGCATTTCCGTAACACTCGCGTGATGAACAAACCTACCAGTAACAAATCTAGCAGCCCGCCTTTGAATTGCTTCTATGTCCTCCCTCAATCCGACCTGATAGGGATCCCAAACGCTCGAGCAGTACTCAAGACTAGGTCGTATTAGAGTTTTATATGCGGTCTCCTTTACAGATGAACCACATCTTCCCAAAATTCTACCAATGAACCGAAGACGACTATCCGCCTACCCCACAACTACCATTACATGCTTATCTCACTTCACATCGCTCTGCAATGTTACACCCAAATATTTAATCGACGTGACTGTGTCAAGCGTTACACTACTAATGGGATATTCAAACATTACGGGATTCTTTTTTGTATTCATCTGCAGGCATGACTCGTTTCACCTCCATATAGCGTGATTTCCGTAAGTTGATCACACTGGCTGCCACCGCTCAATAATGTTGGAGACAGGAAAACGGCATACGTACACTCCTGGAAATGGAAAAAAGAACACATTGACACCGGTGTGTCAGACCCGCCATACTTGCTCCGAACACTGCGAGAGGGCTGTACAAGCAATGATCACACGCACGGCACAGCGGACACACCAAGAACCGCAGTGTTGGCCGTCGAATGGCGCTACCTGCGCAGCATTTGTGCACCGCTGCCGTCAGTGTCAGCCAGTTTGCCGTGGCATACGGAGCTCCATCGCAGTCTTTAACACTGGTAGCATGCCGCGACAGCGTGGACGTGAACCGTATGTGCAGTTGACGGGCTTTGAGTGAGGGCGTATAGTGGGCATGCGGGAGGCCGGGTGGACGTACCGCCGAATTGCTCAACACGTGGGGCGTGAGGTCTCCACAGTACATCGATGTTGTCGCCAGTGGTCGGCGGAAGGTGCACGTGCCCGTCGACCTGGGACCGGACCGCAGCGACGCACGGATGCACGCCAAGACCGTAGGATCCTACGAAGTGCCGTAGGGGACCGCACCGCCACTTCCCAGCAAATTAGGGACACTGTTGCTCCTGGGGTATCGGCGAGGACCATTCGCAACCGTCTCCATGAAGCTGGGCTACGGTCCCGCACACGGTTAGGCCGTCTTCCGCTCACGCCCTAACATGGTGCAGCCCGCCTCCAGTGGTGTCGCGACAGGCGTGAATGGAGGGACGAATGGAGACGTGTCGTCTTCAGCGATGAGAGTCGCTTCTGCCTTGGCGCCAATGATGGTCGTATGCGTGTTTGGCGCCGTGCAGGTGAGCGCCACAATCAGGACTGCATACGACCGAGGCACACAGGGCCAACACCCGGCATCATGGTGTGGGGAGCGATCTCCTACACTGGCCGTACACCTCTGGTGATCGTCCAGGGGACACTGAATAGTGCACGGTACATCCAAACCGTCATCGAACCCATCGTTCTACCATTCCTAGACCGGCAAGGGAACTTGCTGTTCCAACAGGACAATGCACGTCCGCATGTATCCGGTGCCACCCAACGTGCTCTAGAAGGTGTAAATCAACTACCCTGGCCAGCAAGATCTCCGGACCTGTCCCCCATTGAGCATGTTTGGGACTGGATGAAGCGTCGTCTCGCGCGGTCTGCACGTCCAGCACGAACGCTGGTCCAACTGAGGCGCCAGATGGAAATGGCATGGCAAGCCGTTCCACAGGACTACATCCAGCATCTCTACGATCGTCTCCCTGGGAGAATAGCAGCCTGCATTGCTGCGAAAGGTGGATATACACTGTACTAGTGCCGACATTGTGCATGCTCTGTTGCCTGTGTCTATGTGCCTGTGGTTCTGTCAGTGTGATCATGTGATGTATCTGACCCCAGGAATGTGTCAATAAAGTTTCCCCTTCCTGGGACAATGAATTCACGGTGTTCTTATTTCAATTTCCAGGAGTGTATTTCGTGACCAGTCTCTGCTAAGAACATCACATCATCGGTGTACGCACTACATCGAAAGGTCACAGAGCAAGGGTTAATTCCCTCAAATGGTTGCTGTAGTCCATGAAGAGCTGGTTCGAGGGGCAATGGAGAATAAATAACATGGCAGTAAGAGGACAGCCCTATCTGACGGACCTGTTGACATGGACGGGAGTGGACCGATAGCTGGATGAAACGAAGCAAGACACATGTCGTCACGCGTAGGATGTCTATGTGTTCCATAACTTCATGCAGGAATCAGTGATCGGCGGGATCGAAAGTATGGCCAAAATCCAGCGCAGCATGAGCACCAAGGAGACAGCATGGTTATGTCAGCGATTCTACGTTTCTATAAGTGCTCAAAGCCGTAAACACATTAGTGTTGTCTCCGTGGCAGTGATAAGAGCGAATGGCTGCCATTAGCGTAGAATTGTATCTCTCACGTTGGATGCCAGTCAACAGTTTGTAGTCTGTGTTTAGCATGGGCGAAAATCAAATGGGTGGCAGCTCCCACCAGATTAGGGCACCAGTATCAAGAGGCCCTGTGTGAATTCAGAACCATCTGAATTCACTGAGGGTCTCTTAAAAAGCTGAGGTCAGCAGTCCTGATCAACGTTGGGACCATAACGTCAAAAAAACCTTTTTAAACTTCAAGAGGAAGTCGGTCAGTGCTGGGCGTTTTTCTTGTTGGAAGCACTGTCCAACATGGCCTGTCGTAGTTCTTCGAAAGTCACCTCTGGCAAGAGCGTTGCATCATCTTGTGGGTAGGTCGGATTGGACTTCCCTGACTCCTATATCCATGTTGAAATCTCGCTCGTAGATTAATGTATATGACTGTGTGAACGCTCGGGCGAAAGTCATTTGTGTTTTCGACTCATCGTCCAACCTCTGTCTCCACCTCTGGCGTCGTCTCCTGTCTTGAATGATTCCAACGTAATTCATCACTGATACCATTAGTTGCATGCATGCGTGCGTGCACGCATCCGCACACACGTGAATCGTAAAGCGTTGATGCGTAGCAAGTGTGCCTTGACGTGGTGTTCTGCTGATTGTCGTTCTGGCGACGGCGGTTGCGCAGCCAGTTCACGGAGCACAATACAATAGAAACCAGCGGTCGAGGAATACCAGCACGCTCTATCAAGTCCACAGTTGGAAAATGGCGTGTTTAACACACCATAACCACCAGTGAATTGTGGAACTGCGGGCGGGTAAATACCGTTGGCGTCTGCTCAAAGTGGGCTCTCCTTCGCGTCTGCAATTTAAGTCATCAAGGAGTACCACACTGGGGCACCACGGACCCCTGCTGCGTCGGACGCGTTTGTGGGGGAACGTGAGAGTACACTCGCACACTAGGTGGTCTGCGAGCGCTGCAACATCTCAACGTCAACAACTGCCGATTGCAGGCCGCGTGTGATGTAAACTCTATCGAAACGGCTCGCGGAATTGCTAGTAAAGTATGTGTTTTCCTGCTGACGGCCGTGTTCTGTTACCCGTGTGTCCAACGAAGCCACGCCCGCTACAAGCGCCTTAAGTGCCGGACAGGTGGTATAGTGCGGCATCTGGTCGAATGGTCTAAGCACGCGGCTAGAACCGCCACCTACTACCAAGTGGTCGGCATTGCCCTGTTTGAGCATTGCTGTATCTTCGGCATGAAAGCTCCGGTGTTTTCCGCATTTCTCGGTCGTCAAAGTGACCTACAGGCCCACCAGAGGAAGTGTATGAACCGCGAGTAGACACCAGAGGCCGATGGGAAATTCATCAGTTGCCGTAATTCCTTCCCTGAGCTGAATAGCCGTCCCTCATCCGCCAACATCTAAAGACAGAGCGTAGGCGTCATAACCGTAGGTAGCGACACAGAGTCCTGGTAGGACTTCTTGAAGAAGAACAACATCCAGATCCGCAGCTCATGATGTATCCTGCAGGAAACAGGTTTGGGAAGAAGAAGTAATGTCACAGACATTCAGCGTGGCGAAGCGGAATGACTATCCCATCAAGTTGTGACTGCTGTCCTTGGTATTAAAGATGGGCGGCATTCGCGGTGTGGAGTGTCTTCAGGATGAAATGACAGGAAGAGGCGAGTGCAGGTCATGCCGACCTAGGCGTCTGTCGTGATCAAAGTGGACTTGGCCAATGGCACCGGTGTATAGTCAAGGACCAGGAACGCATCCTGCATCTACATCTCCTGCGCCCAGTCTCCCAGTCAGGCCGGTAACACTGGATCTCGAGAGGCATACGTAGTCGTGAGCACATCCCCGGGGACGGGAGCTCCGGTGATCTCCCGCACCCCCACAGTGCGTGGACCCACCGCTACCGGGGGAAGACGTCGAGCCGTGTGGAACGTTAGGATCGGCCGTGTCGGACCGGTGTAACGGTTGTCACACCTCATCAGCTGTCGTTGCTACTGTTTCGGAGGCTATGCGCCTTTCATTATGTCGCTTGAGCGATTTCTGTTTACGCTGTCTTGCCTTCGCGTCGGGCACAAGGCAACGGGTGGAGACGGCATCTTCTTCTTTAATTTCCAACGCAATGTCGGCTTGTTGAAGCAGTGCATGCGTGCCGCCAGGGCTGGACGAGAGGGCAACAGAGGCATCGGCGCTGGAAGATGGTGGGGGCTCCTCAGGAACTGTTGCAGGGGCCTCCAAGACTAACACCAATATAGAAGGGTCGTCATAGACAGCTGGCGTCTCCCGTCTCACAGTCGCGACTTTAGAGATCGCTACCGACGGTCGAAACCGATCGTCAGAGGGCGTCCGCACGAAACGCAAGCATTCCACAAGCATTCAGTATTTAAGCGGCCTGCCTCTCCACATCCGCAGCTGGTCCTCGGTTGACCATCGTAAGTAATTACTGACCAGCTACCAGCGATCGTGAGAGATAGGAAGGAACGTATTTGGCGGCGCAGCTCAATGCGGACACGTCGCACCCCATTACAGATGGGGTAAGTTTCGAAGGTCTTCCATTTTTCTGCCGTATGGCTGAGGACTGTGCCATAGGATCGACGAACAAGGGTGTCTATGTTCGATGGAACTTGAAAATGGTATCTAAAACACGCACACATTTTGTATTCCCAGTTGAGCGCTTTCAATTGTTAACCACACCCACTTTTCCGTCAGAGTGGCAGAATCGGTAACCTTTCATCGAGCGGCTGAGTAGTTCTTCACAGGCCTCATCGTCAGTGAATTTGAGATATACAGTTCTAGAGACGATAGAAAAAAGTGAACGCCCAGCAGCTCTTTCGAATCAGTGTGCATCAAGTCTCGTAAAAATCTCTCCACTTCTTGGGCGTTGCCTCTGGAGAAGGCTGCGTCAACCCGAGGAACGCGAAGGAGAGCAGCCAAGGACGAGGCCAAGTGCAGGGACGACTGCAGGCTGGGGCGTTGGCTGATAAGCCAGCCTGGCGCAGCGCTTCACACGACTGCAGGAGACCCGAGTTCGGTTTCCGGCCTTGGTACAAGTTTTCACTCGCCGCTTCATTCTATATGTGTAAAATTTCACTACTCTTTGCGACACACATACCACGGAAAGGATCGTAACTATCTCAGTGAGAATACAGAAACAGAAATATTGCTGTAACACGCCACTGCAAAAAAACGTTTCCAGATTTCTTGTCCTCTGCGTATATGTAAAGATTTTTGGCTCTCGATATACGCAAACAACCAACTTAGAGCAGCCCGTGAGAAAAACATGGTGGGCCAGATGAATACCTGCCACTCGTATTTATAATGATCGAGAAGGCTACTTTCAAAGAAAACTGCGAGCGCTTGCAGTGGAAAGGTAAGTTTGTTGGGATGACACCAATTCGTGGTGTCAACATCGTCTCGCCTTTGGCTCTGCGATGTGTAGCCCGGTGGCACTGCACACTCTTAGTGCATCCATATAAGGCATCACAATGTCGGGCACACCCACCTTCAGCTCCAACTTGTGAGGCGGCACTACAGACAGCTGTAATGAGCCCAGGAAATCTATAGGGTACGCGGTAACGTCGTCTTCTGTCATAACTGTATGGACTGGCGTGTAGGTGATCGCCTCGCCAGCTGCCTGCAGTGGAATACTCTACTTTCGTCTTTTTACTCATACTGAAAAACTTCAGGTCTGTTAAAAGAGACATGATATGCAATATCCCTCATCGTCCGTGTAGTCATGCCTTTGCAAAGTACAGATTCATGGCTAATTATGATGATAAAACTGATGAATTTATACGCTATATCTTGATGTGAATAGTCTCAACATCCGGACAGTCCAGCTATATATAACTGCCTGTGGCCATATTTGCATGTTAATCTCAAAAGAGTACTGACTGCAGAACGCTTCTACTGCAGATCTCGAATAATCTATGAGTGTACATGATTGTCATTCACATCTGCCCTTATCTTCTAAAAAAAATGCCACCTCAATCTGATAATAACAAGTCAACGAAATGAAACTGTATGATAAATAAAACTATAATATTCACCTTATAAATCTAAAACAATACTTGCATAAAAATATAGCTATTAAAAAGAATCATACCAATTTGTCATTTAGACAAGCCCCTTGGATGAAGTCATATATTGAGATTAATGCACACAAATATATGAGTGCAAGCAATTATTTTGGGAAGATTCTTCACACTTATGAATAATCGTCTGTTTACTACACTACGCAAAATACACGAAAGAGAGAAAAAAGCTAGCCTTATCCTAGAATATTGATACCAGTAGCGGCGTTGATTCTATAACTTAATTTTGAAAGCAGCATAATTTTTAACGAAAACTTAATGGATATTGAACTAAACAGAATTAATGTCGTGTTGTATAAAGAAATTACAGCGAAAATCACTGCTTTAGATATTTGAAAGTCCCATCTTATAGACTTTCGTTACGGATGGATACTAAATAAGTTTCCAGAAAAGCATGTACAGCTGTTTCAGGCGGATACTGGCAGCTTAATTTCTCATATTATCTCTAGGGCAGCTAACATTTATTTGGGTGCCGAAGAGGGTTTTGGCGAACCCATTGGTGTCAATCTACTGTTAAAAATTATAACTTTGAACAAGTCTTAATTATTTAACTGCAGCAGTAGTTCACAAATGTTGTTAATAGTTATTGATATTAGGTTGAATCGATTAAAAGTGACATAGTTGTGATGACATATTACAGACGCTACTCTGAGTCCTCAAATTAAAAGCAGGTTTGCGCGTGTGTGTGTTTTGACTTTACTGGCGGTCAACAGTGAGTTTATCAGCGCCCTGACACATTTAAAAGGAACGAATGTGGATAAAATCACAGAGAGGACAAAACCTACACAATGACACTCATGCAGTCACTACCACATAGTTCGCAATCACTCTATCTCACAAGCTTTAAGGCAATGGAGAAAGAGCGAAATCTGCTCTACACAATAACAACAATAACAGAGGATGTAATTTACAAAAAACATGGGTGAACCAATCACACTGGCAACACACTGCTATCATCCCCCTAAAATCTTGACAGGGATGCCTTGCAACGTACTGTTCAGAAGACATCTCGACCCTTATACTCATACGAATTTATGGACAGCCCTGCAGGATTCATTGTATCAGTTCCCTTCATCACTACTTCAGACATTAGCCGAGTCCATGCCACGTCGTATTGCGGCCCGATATTAGGCAGTTTCTGTTGCTCTTCAGTGTAAAATGACACAATGTTGTCATGGTGATTACGTGCCCACAAATAACTATGATAATTAATGGGAAAGTTAAGGACTGATTAACAATATTTATGTAGGCAAAACTGAATGGCGTTATGCACCTGCATTTCCGCCTGTATTTCCTTGTACATTAACTGTTTCCTTCCACGAAAAAACTCATGGTATGTGGGTCACATGTAACACCGAAAATGCAGATAAAATACCTTCTGCACCAGCCCAAATTTTTTGCTGTTAAATATCTGTTGATAATTTGCAATATAATGCTATTTCTGAATCTGTCAGCTTTATTACAGTAACTATATTTAATACGTGATGGATATGATCGTGTATTTATTCATGGACGTACATAACTGACTGCAACTATTAATGTGAATATTCTATATTGGTGGGTAATTGCCAAGGGAGATTTGTTTAAATGTATCGATAGCAAAGACGTGCCGACAGCTTTGGATGAGCGGTTCTAGGCGCTTCAATCTGGAACCGCGCGACCGCTACGGTCGCAGGTTTGAATCCTGCCTCGGACATGGATGTATGTGATGTAATTAGGTTAGTTAGGTTTAAGTAGTTCTAAGTTCTAGGGGACTGACGACCTCAGATGGTAAGTACCATAATGCTCAGAGCCATTTGAACCATTTTTTAGCAGAGACGTACTGACAGTAGCTGTGCCATTGTTTATCTTTGCGTATGAAGAGTCTCCGTCTCGATGCGAGCAGAGGGAAGACACAGCAGCTTGAGCCTTGAAAGAGTGCGGAAGTGTTTGTTGGGAGCTCTCGTAGACACGGTTTACAGTTGTGATCTCCACAATGCAGGCGCAGCTACTTCATTAGTCAGCGAGTATTGAGAGCACGGTCGGAGTGGACAGCCAGAGGAAGCTGCGGTTCCTGCTATTACCTGTCCCACAGTTATCCGTGGCTCTGGAGACGACTCGTGGTTCTCAAACAGCAGCAACAGCAGTAGCTCAGCATTGTCATCTGCTATGTTCTTCGTCGTCCGCGTTTTGGCTACAACATCGTAAGGCATTATTCAGTGGCATTTTTTTGACAAACTTTAATGTGTAACTTTCTTGAATAAGAAGCTGCAATAATTAAAACTTGTAGGACACCAGTGTTGTCTTTGTCCTAACCAAGTAGGATCCCTTTCCTTTCCATGCAATGATCGGGTGTCGTAAAATATGAAGAACGGTTAAGTATTTACTGCCGGTTTTGTATGTTTACTAATAACCAGTTTCAGTCTAAATTTTGCTGCTTCAGTAAGTGTTCATTCTGGTATTTCGTAACATACCCTTAATTAATTTGCAATGTTGAGTATTTAATCACTTAATGTAACGTAAAATGTCACTGGCAAAGCTAGTAACTGAAGATATAGCGCAAATTATTCTGTATTCAGCTTAGCGAGTGACATCTGCTGGATTCCTATGCATTTTACCATTACTTTGTTAAAAGAAGTAAATCTGTTGCTCATTTGCTTAATGTAAATTCAGTTCAATCTTTCAGGAACTAATACCAAATTTCTTGCCTTTCTTTTCAAATTTCGCCTTACGTCATGCTGAAGTTAGTAGAATTCGTGTTTTACATAATGAAGTTACAGTCAGTCATTTATTTAGCCAGAAACTTCATTTAACTTTGCTCTCAAAATGCAATATTTTAGAACAAATAACTTCAAACTCAGTGCTTCCTGATTCATTTATTTTCCCACAAAGCATTGGGTTGTGGAAAAGCGTGACAACCTACTGTTGCCATGCCAGTGACTGTTTGCTTAGTTTCCTTTGCCTTTGCCTTTCTCAGCCTTCCCAGGGGACGCTGCCTTGTCGGTGGCACCATCGGTGCCCGGGGGGGGGGGGGGGGGGGGGGTGAGGGGGGGTGAGGGGGGGGCGTCTTGCGTGCACCGACCAAGTCAAGAGCGGTGCCGGCGGTAGGCAGCTACTGGCAGAGACACCAGAGGGGGGCGGGGGGAGGGGGGTCTTTATAGAGGATCCACACGAAATGTGTCGCTCAGTATAGGGCAGGGAGGGCTCCAGAGATGTGGCGAAACCAGTCTCCCTGAGGGAGCGAACCTGACACAAACCCTCGTACTCCTGGTTGGGCGTTGATCATGGGTCTAACATCCCCATATCGCAGAAAGACAGTCGCAGCCGGGATGATGATACTGATGAAAGGCCTATGCAAGGAAAAGGACACGGTAAATAGAAAAATGATATCTAATTTACTACTTGGAATGTAAGAAGTTTGAACAAACCAGAAGCTCTACATGTACTCAAACAAGAGATAAAAAATACCGCACAAGAGTGGCAGTAGGTAAGATGGAAAGTAGATGTTACTATATATTCTGTTCTTAATAAGAATAAACGTTTTCTTGAATATCATTGGATTTTGTTTCACGTGGGACGGAAGCCAAGCCGTGTCCAGCAAGTACGATCATAAGAATACGTTTCGTGCTGTGTTACACGCACATAGATTGAGCGATAATGCAGGACTACAGCTTTTTACTTCCGCATTAAACTTGGACATCACTGGCCAGCCAGCTGGTCCAACTAACCTGCCATGATGTGAGCAGCTACAGTTCAGACGTAAAAAGAAACGAGCAAAGAACAATAGAGTTTGGAATGTCATTTAATTTTTAAAGAGGATTAAATAATATTCGGCAGTACAGCACTACCGCATGCTTCCTAGGTGACCGGATGGAAAGCATAAAATGATCTCCTTCTCACCTAACCTAATTACAAAAAGGAGTGACGAAAATTCCTAACTTAAACAGAGGATAATTTTTTTGGACGCGGTATGTGTGGTGCAAAAGTATACTCCAGGTATTTCACAGTACTGTTGAATACTCAAGTCACCGAAGGTATTAATTACAGTCAGTTGTCTGGTAATCTCTCATATGCTTCCTTATCGGAATACGATAAATAAATTTCAGTTCTGAAACTCTCATCTGCTACGTTAATGAGTCAAATAACTACAGAATCGACGAAGCCACCCAGAAGACGCATTTTCTCTTCTTCTTTTATGACATGCCGTTCTATATCCAGCCAGCGTTCAGCAGTGACATGCCATCTGGTACCTTACCAGTCTTGTTATTTCTCGGGCCAAACCACTTAAGTTGGCTCCCTATCAGTTCTGTTGGGTTTATATTGTAACTGACAGCGGCACATGTAAAAATGCAACATTTCTATAGTGTGCTCGATGCTGTGAAAGTGATTGTTTTCAATGTTTCTACGGCACTTATCACTCTGGTTTGTGTGAGACGAGATATGACGTATAAAGCAATGGCCATACTCCAAATAAAATTATTTGGTTTGTCGCTTTTGCCCGAAAAATCAAATCTTTCGTAAAATATCTATAATTAATCATTTATGTTTGAAATGAAAAGAGGAGTTCCGAATACGACATGTAATTAGAACAAGAAGATGTACGTTACTCATAAAAATGATTTAAAATTACGCGAAGTAGGTATTTCGAATTGAACGAAAAAAATAATGACTAAGGCGCAACTTGGACCAGCTATCCACGAACTGCACTGTATTATCAATCTACCACGCTTCGTATTCCGCTATACATCCAAGGTGTGTTTGTATCTCAACTGTGTTAAATACAGCCTCTTGGAAAACTTCAAAGCCGATTTTTTTCTGTAAATTTATGAAAAACATTAAGAACAACATATTTCTCAGTACTGCCTACTCGTGTTCCACAGGCATGTTTTTCTACGGAGCAGGAAGCACCCTCAGCCATTTTCATGCTGCGTATTAACAGCGCGACAATCAGAGCACACAAGAGTACAGGGACTGACTGTACACGACTTTTGTAATAAGAACTTTATAGCTAAAGCGTGATTAAGAAAAACGTTGATGGCTATTAATACATTAGAATACCTTAAAGTTTCATTTAACGTAACTTAGTAATAAGATATCTGATACATAAGCAGGGCCTACTTCCAAGAGTGTAACAACACCAGTGTACGTGTGCTACGGCTTCTGACCAATCACTGCGTTTGTGTTGTTTGCATCAGGTTTATTCTTATAAAGAACACAGTATAGAATTGGTAATTAAAAAATTTTGTATGGTGGAGGTATAGTATAGGAAGTATAGTATGTGCCACAAGCTTTCTTGTAAATAATAACCATAACGTAGTCATAAATTTTAACATTGTAAATGAAAGGATGAGTACTTTGAGAAAGAAGGCCCTCTCCTTCAACATTAGTCTAGTACGTGTCTATACACATACAGAAGATGATGAAGACGAAGTGAAAGACGACTTTTATGGTCGAGTGGAACAGGAATTAGAGGCAAGATGTGAAGATAGTGAGAGACGATATCTGTACAAAAGTGGGAAAAGAAGCCTTTACAGAAATAGTAGGAAATAAAAGTCTGCATGAGATGTAATATATAAACGGACTAAAACTTACGGACTTTACTGTAGGCAATGCAGTGGTAGTGGAGAGTACGGAGCTACATAGAAAGGACATAAGGAAAGCAAAATGGCATTACTTTTTATCAAATTCACCATGTTGTAATTGATAGGAGACATGAATCTGACATTCTTGACGTTGATAATTGCAGGGAGCCCGACTTCAATACGGATCGTTACACCGTAAGAGTTAAATTCAGACAAGGCGTAGCTGTCTTTATATCAGAGGGAAGACAAAAACTCCCAGACGTTTCCAAATTAAAAGAGAAGGGAGTATCAAAAAAATATGAAACAGAACTGCAGAAGTCTGAGGCTAAACAAAGATGGGCTGTGGAAAGCATCGAAGGAAGTGGAGTATTATGAGAGATGTTCTATAAGAAACTGCAGAAGCAGTCTTAGGTACAGAAGAAAGGGTGGAAAGGGCAGGATGGTTTGATGTAGATTGTAAAAAGGCGGCTCCAGAGGGAAACGAGGCAAGAAGGAAAATGATAAACACGGCAACAAGAGCCAATACACAAGAATTCAGCTGGCCCCTGTGGCCGAGCGGTTCTAGGCGCTTTAAGGCCGGTTCCCACTGGGCGTAAGCGGCGTGGTTGCCATGGAAACGGCGTCAACGGCTCGGCGCGGCATGTCGAACAGCTTCCGCTGCCGCGTGCCGCGCTCAAGGTCCGCGCCGCCAATCACAGAACGCGCTGAGCGTGACGTCAGGTACGGAACCCCGGGCCACGCGAACTTCCGCCAAACCGCTGGCGCGGAAGCGGCGGCAGCTATGAAATACTTATCATCCGATTCCAAGAAAACTATTCGGTAGAGAAATTTGATTCTTGGGCAAGTTACAGCCAGATATCTTTTCTCGATAAAGGACCGAATTTCTTTTCGTTGTTGCTGTATCGCATTTCCGTAAACCTTTACACGAAATTTTAATGAGTGTGCAGCGGTATAAACGCATTGCGTGGACTTTGCGTACAGTTCATTTTAGGTAATACATTATTGCGTATGAAATTTAGTCAACATATCGAAATTGTTTTTAAAGCTGAGAGCAGAACGATAGCTATCACCGTTCTCGAGATGTTGAATGACATGTCGGCGAATGGGCTGCGCGGTGACCGCGCGCGGGTCGCTCGCGACGCGGCCGATACTCCGTCCTGCTCGTCGTAAACCATGTGGTTGTAACAACCTCAAATTACGTAAACGGTTCAGGAAATCGAAACGTGTTTTTTTGCAAACGATAACTTGTATAAAGTCGTGTATGTCGTCGCATGATGAATTTCCAAAATCTGTTTTTGTCTACCGAGATATGAAAGTAACTACAGTTTTTCGGAAGGGATAGATGAATTTTTTAAACGGCATTTAATAGCATGTGGAATTAGAAGTTAAACCGAAACTAATTTGGTGGTATTTCATAAGATGTAGTTTGCTATGTATCTACAGCTATTGATTATTTCCTTTGGTAAGTAACAAATGTTTTTTTATTGATCCAGTGTACTTTATTGGTTCAAGACGCGTTTCGCCTTTTACTTTAAGGCATCTTCGGTGGAATCTAGAATGATTCAGTTTTGTTTTGATATGTGATACTTGCAGATTATAAAACAGTTCACATCTTTTTTTTACGTGAATAGCTGTTTACTTACAGTGAATCGAGTTTTTGGCGGACATATACGTTTCCCCTCACCTGGTCACATGCTGGAGGTTGAACTAAAACTTAGATTATGGAACATAAACACATTTTCATGTTCGCTTTTTTTCTTCTGTCACAAGCTGTAGACATTTTCCCGAAAACTTTGATTTTAAGTCGTAACTACTGTGTGTTCACCTCATGTTCCTTCCTGTTTTGTTTGTTTATGTACATGTAGCCAACCTAAAGAATTATATACTGAAAACTAATGTTTGTTTATTTCTGTTCTCCTTATATCTGTATGTATGTGTGGCTAGCCAGTGATAGTTGTAGAAAGTTGAAAGTGAATGCAGTAGTTGTCAGACAGTGGTTGAAAGATTTGGTGTTCAGCTGCTTTCAGTTTTGGTTTAAATGCTTTGTGGAGGAGTGGATGGAAGAGTAAATTCACTGCTTACATTAATAGATAAAAGAGTAGAATAGCATTTCAACAGATGATTATTATCAGAATACTATCACCCAACCCCTTTGTCCTCACTCTTTGACCCCTCATGATACGTCCTGTCAACTAACCCTTCTTGTAGTCAAAAGTTGTGCCGTAATTTCCTCTTCCTCCTCTATTTAATTCCGCACCTCTTCTTTAGTTAAACGATCCTCGTATCCAATGTTCAGCATTTTTATTGATCAACACGTTTTGAAAGCGTCCATTGTCTTCTTGAGAGAACTGTTCATCGTCCACGTTTCACTTACAGGCAAGGCTGGACTCCACACAAATAAGTTTTGTAAAATAGTATCCAACCATTAGAATTTATATTCGATGTGAACAAATTTTCTTTTTCAGAACGCTTTTCTTGTTATTGACAGTCTTCATTTTATATCCTCTCTACTTCTGCCTTCTCAATTACTGTTTCCCTTTCAAGTCATTGAAGTCTTAGCAATGCAGTTTGGTTTCTGTACAAGTTGTAGATAATCTTGTTTTTTGTGTTTTATCGATGACATCTCCAGAGCTTCAAAGAATGTTTTAATTGAAATTGTCAAAACCTTTCTCTAAACACGCAAATACTACAAACAGTTTCACAGATCTTCAGTCGGTCTACTTAGCTAAGTGGTAGCATCAGTATTTCCTTGCGTGTTCAGTCATTTCACAGCAATCTAACACTGTGCTTATGTTACTTTGTACAACCCGTCCCCTCTCTCCTCTATACATATTCCTTCCACTTTCTAGATTTCTCTTATTTGCTGAGTTCTGGCTTGCCAAGTGAGTTCTTGAGGGTTGCTTCTCCTTTGAGCAAAGTTTTCTTTCTTCTTTCTCGTTTTCATTCTCATTTTCATTGCAATTTTGGACTTTCTGTCAACGTCATGTTTACATATTTCTATTTCCCATGGCCTACTTTATTTGCTGAATTTTTATATTTTTCCCTCTTGTCATATTTAATATATCACGTTTTATCTATCGATTTCTACTGTACCTTTTTCCCGTTCACATACTCTGCTGCATTCACCACTTTTTCTCTCAAAGATATCCATTCGTATTCTAGCGGATTCCTTCCTCTGTTTCAGTCAGTCGTTGCATTACGGTAACTTTAAGATTATCGAAAAACTGTGGGTCTTGACTTATTCAAGTTCCATCTCCTTAATTTGCTACCGTTTATTGTCTCTTTACTTGTAAACTGCAGCTCATAACCAATAAATTATTGTATATTTGCGTCTGCACCGGGAAAAGTCTTACAATTTAAAATCTGGTTTCTAAAACTCTGTTCCAAATGTACACTCCTGGAAATGGAAAAAAGAACACATTGACACCGGTGTGTCAGACCCACCATACTTGCTCCGGACACTGCGAGAGGGTTGTACAAGCAATGATCACACGCACGGCACAGCGGACACACCAGGAACCGCGGTGTTGGCCGTCGAATGGCGCTAGCTGCGCAGCATTTGTGCACCGCCGCCGTCAGTGTCAGCCAGTTTGCCGTGACGTACGGAGCTCCATCGCAGTCTTTAACACTGGTAGCATGCCGCGACAGCATGGACGTGAACCGTATGTGCAGTTGACGGACTTTGAGCGAGGGCGTATAGTGGGCATGCGGGAGGCCGGGTGGACGTACCGCCGAATTGCTCAACACGTGGGGCGTGAGGTCTCCACAGTACATCGATGTTGTCGCCAGTGGTCGGCGGAAGGTGCACGTGCCCGTCGGCCTGGGACCGGACCGCAGCGACGCACGGATGCACGCCAAGACCGTAGGATCCTACGCAGTGCCGTAGGGGACCGCACCGCCACTTCCCAGCAAATTAGGGACACTGTTGCTCCTGGGGTATCGGCGAGGACCATTCGCAACCGTCTCCATGAAGCTGGGCTACGGTCCCGCACACTGTTAGGCCGTCTTCCGGTCACGCCCCAACATCGTGCACCCCGCCTCCAGTGGTGTCGCGACAGGCGTGAATGGAGGGACGAATGGAGACGTGTCGTCTTCAGCGATGAGAGTCACTTCTGCCTTGGTGCCAATGATGGTCGTATGCGTGTTTGACGCCGTGCAGGTGAGCGCCACAATCAGGACTGCATACGACCGAGGCACACAGGGCCAACACCCGGCATCATGGTGTTGGGACCGATCTCCTACACTGGCCGTACACCTCTGGTGATCGTCAAGGGGACACTGAATAGTGCACGGTACATCCAAACCGTCATCGAACCCGTCGTTCTACCATTCCTAGACC
The DNA here is from genome assembly GCF_023897955.1 of Schistocerca gregaria. Lineage (NCBI taxonomy): Eukaryota > Metazoa > Arthropoda > Insecta > Orthoptera > Acrididae > Schistocerca > Schistocerca gregaria. The sequence goes on along the minus strand of NC_064925.1, from coordinate 51,974,205 downwards.
GGCAAGGGAACTTGCTGTTCCAACAGGACAATGCACGTCCGCATGTATCCCGTGCCACCCAACTTGCTCTAGAAGGTGTAAGTCAACTACCCTGGCCAGCAAGATCTCCGGATCTGTCCCCCATTGAGCATGTTTGGGACTGGATGAAGCGTCGTCTCACGCGGTCTGCACGTCCAGCACGAACGCTGGTCCAACTGAGGCGCCAGGTGGAAATGGCATGGCAAGCCGTTCCACAGGACTACATCCAGCATCTCTACTATCGTCTCCATGGGAGAAAGCAGCCTGCAATGCTGCGAAAGGTGGATATACACTGTACTAGTGGCGACATTGTGCATGCTCTGTTGCCTGTGTCTATGTGCCTGTGGTTCTGTTAGTGTGATCATGTGATGTATCTGACCCCTTCCTGGGACAATGAATTCACGGTGTTCTTATTTCAATTTCCAGGAGTGTATATTATTCTTTCGTGATTCTTAAGCAAGGCGCTGGCGAAGATTACATTATGCTCTGTGGGAAATTCTATCAAGTGGCTTCCACTTTCATCCCTTCCTCCTAGCCTTTGTGTTCTTACTGTTTTTCGTGTACCTGCTACCGTGTCTCCCTTAACTATCGGAATAATCTCTTTTATCGTACATTGTTTCAATGTGTTAAGAGATAGTGAACAATCATGAACGGTAGTCATGAAATCTGCTTGTGATGATATGAGAAAACATGAATAATGAAATATGTGAAAGAGTACATTGGTACAGAAAATGAAAAATTGGTATGTCTTCACGCAACTTCGTCTTTCCTTCATGTAGGTGTAAGATATAGTCAATCAAACGCACCGGGCGTTTTAGTGGGTCCCGGCCCGGGCCGTACCTCAGTGGCTACCGCTAGCGTCTGCCGCCGCGTCAAAGCGGGAAACGCTGGCCGCTGCCGTTGCCGCACGACGCGCTGCCGCGCTCTGGTGGGAACCGGCATTTTGTCCGGAACGGCGCTGCTGCTACGGTCGCAGGTTCGAATCCTGCCTCGGGCATGGATGTGTGTGTTGTCCATAGGTTAGTTAGGTTTAAGTAATTCTAAGTCCAGGAGACTGATGACCGCAGATGTTAAGTCCCATAGTGCTCAGAGCCATTTCTGAACAGGAATACATGAAGAAAACGAAAGACATATACGGAATTTGTAGAAGAAAGAAACGAGGATTACAGAAATGAGAAATGAATTAAGTAGCTAGAGAAAGAATATAGCGACAAAGAGGTAACGAAATTCTACAAAGGAGTTCAGGAACTGAAGAAAGTCTTTCAACCACGTACTGTATTCTGTAGAGATGAAGTAGGAATTTTTATAGGAGGAGAAGAACAGATTTTAGACCGTTGGGCTAAATATTTCAGTGAATTGTTGAACGTCGCTACAGAGAGGGAGAAATACTGGAAGAAGATGAAACATATGGTTCAAATGGTCTCGCTTCCGGCGCCCAGATTCCCGGGTTCGATTCCCGGCGAGGTCAGGGATTTTCTCTGCCTCGTGATGGCTGGGTGTTGTGTGTTGTCCTTAGGTTAGTTAGGTTTAAGTAGTTCTAAGTTCTAGGGGACTGATGACCATAGATGTTTAGTCCCATAGTGCTCAGAGCCATTTGAACCAGGATTCGAACCTGCGACCGTAGCGGTCGCGCGGTTCCAGACTGTAGCGCCTAGAACCGTTCGGCCACCCCGGCCGGCAAGATGAAACAGAGAGCAACCAATTATTCAAAGATGCTGGCCTGGAAGAAATAGCTGTATCCACACCAACATCACAGGAAGTTAGACGGGCAACAAAAAGCCTAAAGAATAATAAGGCTCCAGATAATGATTACATTTCAGCAGAGATGATCAGTGATGGGAGTCAACATCTGACAAGATACGTCCAACAAGTGATCGTAGAAATGTGGGAAAAGGAAATGATGCCAGACCATTAGAACTTGGCCATCATTTGCCCGATTCTTAAGAAAAAGTGTAAAACAAACTGTGAAAATTACCGCGGTATCGCTTTAGTTAGAGTTGCGTATCAAGTATTAACCAAAGTAATCGCTATGAGACTCGCTCCACTTACAGAAGTACTTGGAGACTACCAGTGTGGGTTTCGACGGGGCAGATCAACAACTGACCAGCGGAACTGCAAACACCAGATAGACGTACTACTGCTTGCCCCATTCCTGTATTTTGTAAGAGACCTCGCAGGTATTCTGAGCTGTGAGATAAAAATCTTCTTCTAGATTTGGCCGCAGTCACATACTGATGGTCACTACCTGAAACCACAGAACCTTCATCCTCTCTACCGTCCACATCACTTTTACGCTCTGAATCACACTCGATAACACCATCATCTTCATCTTCACTCCCCGAGTTAGAAGTGCTATTTAAAATTTCATTCAGAACTCTTCCTAAAGTTGAATTCTTTTGGACATTTATGATTCTCGATGTGAACTGAAGGCACTGGATGTATACGAGATAAATAATAACTGAATCTCATCAGCAATCACTTCGTCTGAAAATAAACTTATTATTGAGAATATTAAGAACGCCACCCAAGAAGAAACGTGGATTATATGAATGCATAGTGTCTCTTCCTTCAGACGCGCCTGAAAGAACAGACACCACGTGTCCATATAACTGATTCGCCTAACTGGGCAACGAGTCCACCTTCTTCAGTGCGGATGCACAAGTACGGCCGAGCCCTGCGGGAATCTCAGAGTAGCGAGCGCGGAGGACACGGACCGGTACCGTGGATAGGTGGCTGTGTTCCGGGGGGCCAAGTGGTTCACGCTACTGCCTACACTGCCTAGTGAGCACGAGATCCAAGGTTCGAATCTCAGTCCGGTACGCATTTCCACTCGTCGCCGCTGGTTACGCATAATGTCCAGCTGCAGCTGGCATCAATAATCGCTTCCTTTTATTCAGCCTCCTCCTTTAATTTACATATAAAGAAACGTAGACTTGCATTTTTGTACAGGTCGAAAATAAAAGATTTTACACAGAAAAATTTCGTGTAATATAGAAATCCATATTAAAAGTCTACTTTTCTCTTCGGTCAAAGGAGGAGTTCTGTATAAAATTCATACAATATTCAACAAACGTCAGCTCAAAGGGAAACTGTTGTATGACATTTACTTTATAGTTGTGAGTTCAACGAACCCTCCCATCTCCCATTAATCCTCCTAGGGATAGTATCTGACAGCAAGAAAACGACGTGCCAGAGTCGACTAGCTGCCGGACAAGTGGGCCGTGACATCTTGTTTTTTTTTTTTTTTCTGCAGCAGTCCACCGCCTTTAGTCACCTGCAGTTTGGCTGAAGTGCATGGAAGTGCCCTCTTCTTTGTCATCTTGTGGCGTAATAGTCTTCGAATAGTCTTCGCGGTTTTTTTTTCAGTCGCGTACTATACGCCCAGGGCGTCTACAACGGAGACATATCGGTGTGGTGTCGTCTGTTCTACAAATGTGTAAGGAGCAGTCAACTGGAAACTAGACAGACGGAAAAAATTTAAGTAATCGACGTATCTATTAACACATTTATCCAACTGAGAGACAAGACGGTCAATGCCTTCATTGAAAAAGTTTGCAGTTGCCTATGAAGCCATGATTGTATCCAGGCGTGCACCTCTTCGTCGACAATTCAAAACTGGTTCAAATGGCTCTGAGCACTATGGGACTTAACATCTATGGTCATCAGTTCCCTAGAACTTAGAACTACTTAAACCTAACTAACCTAAGGACATCACACAACACCCAGCCATCACGAGGCAGAGAAAATCCCTGACCCCGCCGGGAATCGAACCCGAGAACCCGGGTGTGGGAAGCGAGAACGCTACCGGTCCACCACGAGACGCGGGCTCGTCCACAGTAAATCGACGGACACGTACGTCTTTCTTTAGGTTTCTAAACACATGGAAATCACGTAGGGAGAGGTGGCGACTGTACTAACTATGTGCAACAGCTTCCCAGCGGCACTTATGCATCATACTCGAAATAGCCTTGGCAACAACAGCCCCCCCCCCCCCCCCTAAAGAAGGATAATCGTGGCTGTCGATTTGCTTCGGACGAAGAGATACGCGCCTGGGTACGGTCACGGTTCCCTAGATGACAGCAGATATTTATCCGCAAAGGCACTGACCGTCTTGTCTCTCAGTGGAATAAGTGGATGAATAGTTGCAGAGATTACTTTCGAAGTGATCAACAATTTAATTACTGTTTTTCCATCTCTCCCTTTTCTATTTCACTGCCCCTTACAACTTTTCCTACGCAGCGAGAGAGAAATGGTGAGGGCAGAGTAGCTCCGTAGTTTCAGACGCACTTGCTCAGTGTTGGTCTGCCTTGTATACAAAAAGGTACGGCCAAACTTCCAGGAAACATTCCTCACGCACAAAGAAAGAAAATATGTTATGTTTACATGTGTCCGGAAATGCTTACTTTCCATGTTAGAGCTCATTTTATTACTTCTCTTCAACTCACATTAATCATGGAATGGAAACACAGAGCAACAGAACGTACCAGTGTGATTTCAAACACTTTGTTATAGGAAATATTCAAAATGTCCTCCGTTAGCAAGGATACATGCATCCACCCTCCGTCGCATGGAATCCCTGATGCTCTGATGCAGCCCTGGAGAATGGCGTATTGTATCACTGCCGTCCACAATACGAGCACGGAGAGTCCCTACAATTGGTATCGGGGTTGCGTAGACAAGAGCTTTCAATTGCCCCCATAAGTGAAAGTCAAGAGGGTTGAGGCCAGGAGCGCGTGGAGGCCATGGAATTGGTCCACCTCTACCAATCCATCGGTCACCGAATCGGTTGTTGAGAAGCGTACGAACACTTTGACTGAAATGTGCAGGAGCTCCATGGTGCATGAACCACATGTTGTGTCGTACTTGTAAAGGCACATGTTCTAGCAGCACAGGTAGAGTATCCCGTATGAAATCATGATAACGTACTCCATTCAGCGTATGGTGAAGATCATGGGGCCCAATCAAGACATCACCAACAATGCCTGCCCAAACGTTCACAGAAAATCTGTGTTTATGACGTGATTGCACAATTGCGTGCGTATGCTCCTCAGCCCACACATGTTGATAATGAAAATTTACAATTTGATCACGTTGGAATGAAGCCTCATCCGTAAAGAGAACATTTGCACTGAAATGAGGATTGACACATTGTTGGATGAACCATTTGCAGAAGTGTACCCGTAGAGGTCAATCAGCTGCTGATAGTGCCTGCACACGCTGTACATGGTACTGAAACAACTGGTTCTCCAGTAGCACTCTCCATACAGTGACGTGGTCAACGTTACCTTGTACAGCAGCAACTTCTCTGACGCTGACATAAGGGTTATCGTCTACTGCAGGAAGAATTACCTCGTCCATTGCGGGTTCTAGGTCTTCCCCAGTCGCGAGTCATAGGCTGGAATGTTCCGTGCTCCCTAAGACGCCGATCAATTGCTTCGAACGTCTTCCTGTCGGGACACCCTCGTTCTGGAAATCTGTCTCGATACAAACGTACCGCGCCACGGCTATTGCCCCGTGCTAATCCATACACCGAATGGACATACAATGAGCACAATTACTTCTTTTTTGCGGCTGTAGTGTGATCACACTAGTAGTGTGATAAATCCAACCGATTCTGCATACAGCAATAGAATAAACGGTAAATAATTTTCTTAAAAGTATTGTTGAGTGCAAAATTGTTAATGCTTTCCTGACCACTTGTCGGCTGAAGAACCCGAGGCAAAAGCAACAGGAGATTTATTATTGAGTGGTTTTCTGCTAACTGCGTCGCTCTCAATCTCGAAAAGCTACGGCATATTCAGCTCTGCACATCTAGTAGCACCAAAAAGTAATAATTATGAGCAAATAATAAGTAGGTGGAAATGTAAAAATTTTGAGGTACTCGCGAAAATTGCAATTTAAAATGGAAAAAACAATTTTTCGAACTCCTAAGACAAGATGATTCAACACACGTGCACTTCGCATCATTGAAAACCTCGGAGAGAGACAAATCAATGAGCTGATATATTTTGCGTGCTTTCGTTCAAAAACGTCACATGGAATAATATTCTTGGGTAACGCAGCTTCAAGAAAGTGGATGTTGATTGCTCGAAATATGCTGCTAAAGTAACATGTGGCGCACAGCTACCATTATTTTCTAGCCATCTGCCTCAGCTTTTGGACATTTTGACTATTGTTTCATCGTCCATTTATTATCTGTGTAGTTTGTTGTAAATAATCCACTCCAGTTCAATAGGAAAAAAAATGTTGTACATAATTAGAAGACGAGAAGCAAAAATGACATTCATCACTTCACGTTAAGATGGTCTTTAGCACAAAAGGGGGGCAAAGTACTGCGACCGAAATTTTTGATTACTTACCAAATGATATAAAATTACTGACATACTACAAAGTAAAATTCGAAAACAAACTGAAAAAGTTTATCCTTGGACAACTTTTATCCATTCTATAGGAGAATTTCGAATTTTATATTGTATAAAAGGTGATGGATGCAAATTATTACCTGACAAAAGCAATAGTAAAATAAAATAGAATAAAGACGATTATTTACGAATGTGTAAACTGAATGATGTGAATTTGTAATGTGAATGTGAAATGAGTAGTACCACATCATTACAATTAGTGGCGCAAATTATTCACGGAACACGAAACTGGCTTCTCAGACTAAGCTAAACTAATCAGTGGACAACAGAATTACGTTCTTGTCCGAGTATTGTCATCTGCCGAGATCTGCAATCGTTCAGAAAATGGAATCTTAGGTTTTATGCCATTCACCCAAAATGCTGATGCCAAATGAATAAAAGAACTTTTAGAAAAACGCGTTTGATTACTGACCCGCCACTGTGAGCATCGCTAGGTCCGTACGCCAACGTTGGTCCTCCTAGCGAAACTGCAGCCGTCTTTCACCTGTAGTATGGATCACAATTGCGCGAGAAGTTGCCTCTGCCGATCGCACAGCACAGAAAACAAAAAACGGGTAGAAATGATAATTAAATCACGACCCTAAGTTGTCGGCAGGCGTTGATATACATCAACGGGGACGGTTGAAAATGTGTGCCCCGACCGGGACTCGAACCCATGATCTCCTGCTTACATGACATACGATCTACCCATTTTTTTTAATCGTTGTGTTTGGTCGTTGGGGACGTCACATGACATCCGGTTAAGTTCGTTTGTTGATCCTTCCACTCAGTTTTTATTACAGAGGCCACCCAGCTCTCTGTCCGAACACGCTGAGCTACCGTGCCGGCTCCATGTGAGTCACCCTTGCCTTATTAACTGACATAATTGGAAGTATAAACCCCACAATAAAAGTGAATGTTTACACCAATTTGTAATTTCAATCAGTTGCCCACAAAATCATTCATGAATTGAAAGTCATCTTGACTATCGTCATTTTCAGCTCAAGATAGAATAAAAGCATAAATTGATAGAGTAAAATTTTAATAAGTGTCTCTCTCTGAAAGACAGGTCTTTGGTATAAAAAAGCACTCCGCCTTCAGGCAGCGACTGGCCTACCGGGACCATCCGACCGCCGTGTCATCCTCGGATAGGAGGGGCGTGGGGCCAGCACACCGCTCTCCCGGTCGTTATGATGGTATTCTTGACCACTATTACTATTCGGTCGAATAGCTCCTCAACAGGCATCACGAGGCTGAGTGCACCTCGAAAAATGGCAACAGCGCACGGCGGCCTGGATGGTCACCCATCCAAGTGCCGACCACTCCCGACAGCGCTTCACTTCGGTGATCTCACAGGAACCGGTGTGGAAACTGCGGCAAGTCCGTTGCCAGATCTTTTGTATGGAAAACCATTTATAATTAACTGATTGCACTTGGTTTGCAAGAACTAATAACAACTATTTTTCCCCTCAAATATGTAATTTTTGAAAGTTATTTTCAGATCCATGTCATTCTTGTTCCTTTTTGTGTACAGAAGTTGTTTCTGGAGTTAAAGTCTTCTTGTGTTGTTTGTGTAAAGGGCCGTCATTAAAACGAGACAGATGGAAAAAGTAAGTTAACCGTTTATTATTTCTCGCTCACTGTTAATACATCATCCCATATGAGACAAGAAGTTAGTGCCTTTATGGAAACACGTTCGAGCCTATCTACGGAACCGACATTGCACCTGGGCGGGTACGTCTTCGTCTGAAGCAAGTCGATGGTCACGAATGTCTTTCTTCAGCGCTACAAACAGACTGGCATCCACAATTAAAACAACAAACGGAAATTTTGAGAGGTAGCGTTTATTTTGCCGCAAAACAGTATAAACTGGTAATAGCAAAACAGAAACAGTATTATAAATAATATAGAACGTAAATAGATCCAACACGGATAACGGTAGACAAAAATGTTCTTGGTTTTTTTTTCCCCTCTCAAAATAAACGAATTGGCAGACGCATTCTGACAACTGGTCAATGTGCTCAGTACGGTGTATGACTACCTGTGGCAGCAGTACAGGCCTGGAAGGTGTCATCAGGTTCATGTTGAGGTAATAATGCCCATTCTCCCTGGAGAGCTGCTCGCAAGTCTCGGAGAGTAGTTGGTGGACGCAGACGTAATCCATCCCATCTCTCTAGTGCATCCCAGGCATTACGTATAGGATTCAAAACGGGAGAGCGAGCAGTCCATGCCATGCGTGCAGTATCTTCCATTTCGAAGAAGACATCAACCACCCTTGTTCTATGAGGTCGATCATTATCGTCCATTAACACGTAGTCAGGGCCCACAGCACCTCGCAACTACAGCAGATGACGTCCCAAAATCTCGTCACGGTATCTGACAGCAATTAAACCTTACCGTTCACCCACACAATTTCCTGAAGAACTGTTCGAGTGGTCAAAATAATCCCTGCCCACACCATTAGGGATCCTTCTCGATATCGGTCTATTTCCACAGTGGTTGGGTCCCGAAATCGTGTTCCACGTTCCTTACAGATGTGACTCTATTGATAATCACTCTCCAGACCGAATCGGGACTGATCTGTGAAAAGAACATTGCCCGACTGATCGACCGTCCAGGTGGCATCTCGATAACTCCTCTCTAGACCTCCCCCTGTGTGTAGACGCGTCAGAGGTACACATGCAGCAGGTGGCCGGCGATAATGGCCACTCTGCGGAAACCTTACTTCTGTACATCGTTTGCGTAGATACAACACTCCACTGGATGCTCCTACGTCAGATATCAGCTGCCTTGCAGTTCTAAAGCGGTACCGTCTTGCCCTTACATCTACATCTACATGACTACTCTGCAATTCACATTTAAGTGCTTGGCAGAGGGTTCATCGAACCACAATCATACTATCTCTCTACCATTCCACTCCCGAACAGCGCGCGGGAAAAACGAACACCTAAACCTTTCTGTTCGAGCTCTCATTTCTCTTATTTTATTTTGATGATCATTCCTACCTATGTAGGTTGGGCTCAACAAAATATTTTCGCATGCGGAAGAGAAAGTTGGTGACTGAAATTTCGTTAATAGATCTCGCCGCGACGAAAAACGTCTTTGCTGTAATGACTTCCATCCCAACTCGCGTATCATATCTGCCACACTCTCTCCCATATTACGTGATAATACAATACGAGCTGCCCTTTTTTGCACCCTTTTGATGTCCTCCGTCAATCCCACCTGGTAAGGACCCCACACCGCGCAGCAATATTCTAACAGAGGACGAACGAGTGTAGTGTAAGCTGTCTCTTTAGTGGACTTCTTACATCTTCTAAGTGTCCTGCCAATGAAACGCAACCTTTGGCTCGCCTTCCCTACAATATTACCTATGTGGTCTTTCCAACTGAAGTTGTTCGTAATTTTAACACCCAGGTACTTAGTTGAATTGACAGCCTTGAGAATTGTACTATTTATCAAGTAATCGAATTCCAATGGATTTCTTTTGGAACTCATGTGGATCACCTCACAATTTTCGTTATTTAGAGTCAACTGCCACCTGCCACACCATACAGCAATCTTTTCTAAATCGCTTTGCAACTGATACTGGTGTTCTGTTGGCCTTACTAGACGGTAAATTACAGCATCATCTGCGAACAACCTAAGATAACTGCTCAGATTGTCACCCAGGTCATTTATATAGATCAGGAACAGCAGAGGTCCCAGGACGCTTCCCTGGGGAACACCTGATATCACTTCAATTTTACTCGATGATTTGCCGTCTATTACTACGAACTGCGACCTTCGTGACAGGAAATCAGGAATCCAGCCGCACAACTGAGACGATACCCCATAGGCCCGCAGCTTGATTAGAAGTCGCTTGTGAGGAACGGTGTCAAAAGCTTTCCCTTACACCCAAATAACTGTCCTCTGTTTCTGATTTCAGACGTGGTAAGATCTGTCCTGGTCTCTGGGATAGAGTTTCGATCTCTATAAACTGCCGCCACATTCTAGAAACAACAGATCGATTCACATTAAGCCATCGGGCACATTAGGCTGCGACTGTGCTGCTTCCATTCTTCCTGTGGCCCTTTACTGCGGAGAGTCTGGTAGGGCTCTTCTCTGTGCCATATCCCTGTGTGCACAGCTATTGTGTATGTGGAGCTATCCGGCAAACACTACTGCGTTTGATAGCTACCCTGACGTCATTGTTGACATGGTTTTCCGTTCACCAGAATGCCATATTCCGTTCAGAACACTATCATTTGGACATCTGTTGACAGTTTGCATGATTATATCGTGAATTAGACACAGGGTCCGGAAATAACGGTTTGCTGCTTTAATTTTGGACACTAGTGTATATTGAAATCGTATGAGGAGTGATCGGCACTGTATGAAGGATATCGGCTGTCGGGAGAAACCGCTGCGGCGCAGTCGGAACAACTATGGCAACACGGAGGCAAATTACCCAGGCTATATACATCCTGTGTATCATAAAGTGATCGCTAAGCATCTGTCAACAGTATTCAAACTCTATTCTAAAGGTTTTCTAAACATTTTTTTCGCTTACATGTATAAAGTCAAATATTTCACACCTTAACTCATTTGTAAAAAATCAGACGTTGGAAGTTGTTCCATTCAAGGGAGTTCTGTTCTTCAAAGAATGATTGGAATTATATTTGGAGTTGTGTTTTGGAGGCTGCTACAGGCTAAGCCACGCTTCCCTATGATATTAATCGAGAAGCACAAAAAACTTGAAGCGGAGATAAAAAAAATCTGAGACTGTGGTATTCTTCTTACTGTCTACTTACTTGAAATGAATGTAACAGCTGGTGCGTGAGGCATCAAAGGCAATAGGAACTGTGATCATGGTCTGAATGTAGCCCTCACTGACAACGACGGCGCAGCTCCGAAACACACGAGTGGTTCACCTGCCAGTTACTTATGGCCGAGGAAGTGCGTCGCACTTAGTACCGTAGGTGTTTACAAATATACATCAATGCTAGAAAAACTAAACCATTTTAATGTTACAAACACGCCGGCAACACTTCAGTCTCTCATCGCATTTGGGAAGACATGGTTTAATATTTCGAAACACTTACTGCAGTTACGTTTCACTACATTCAGCCAAATACATTCCTCTTTTTTTGTTTCTTTTGTTTCTTATACAGTCGAAGGTAATCCTGACAACGTGATGTCGTCATTTTGATGGATCCTCGGACTGTGATGCATATACTCGCCGAAGATCACCGACCGCGAAAAGATTCCAGGGGCCTCGCTGCGCTTTTTCGTTAATCACTAATCCGCGTGGAATGATGATCAAGCAGACGGAACGCTATCCAAAAGCAGCTTTTAAACTGCACACGCCAGCTACAGGCACTGACAAAATTAGCATTCTGTATCTGCAATGAGCTAGCTTTTACGCTTTGTGCAGATCAACGCAAGGACATTTCCCATGACAGGGACAATTGTCACAGATAAAGGCCACTTTACGCCGGTGGAAATGGAAGCGACGACAAACGAATACGCATTGCAAGACAATTCGCCAGGGTTCATTTCTATTCGCTTGTAGTTGTTGTCGTTGTTTTGGGGCGTACGGGCGCTCTACGGCGAGTTTATCAGCTCCCTAATAAATGTTAAAAGAAAAAAAAATGGCTAAAAGAGAAAAATGTTGGCAGTCTACTCACTCATTCAATCACTGCTACCTCATTCCCTTTAACCTAGTCAACCATTCCATGTCACATGCCATGAAACAAAGGAGAAACAGTAAAAATGCCACGCCTAGAATAACAACAGAAGAAAAGTGACAGAGGAGCTAAAATACCGCCACAGGAATATATGGCACGTTGACCACTTACAAATAAACCATGGGTGAGCCAGTCGCCCTGTTACGACACCATCCTACTGCTCAAAATTAATCCGAAGAGACAAGAAAGACCGTATAGAGATGGGGAAGTGGCCACGAAAGCCCCATTGACGGAATTACACCAGACTACTTTGTCTCCAAGTAGTGTCGTATGTCTTAGTTGATATCAAAGAATATACCGAGACAGTGTGTTTGCGTACGAAAGCCTGCTGACTAGCACACTCTAGTGGGTCAGGTTGTCAACAGTGAACCGAAATTTCCGGGATCGACGCTCAGAGCGACTAAGGAGTTGCCCAGTCTCCAACAATCAGACCAGATGGCGGTTGACCGTTCGCTCCGCGGTATTTCTTCCACAGCACGTTAAGGTGACATTCGAGTAAGTACTGACACATGTGCGGTCCTTTCCTGATGTGAAGAGAGGGCTCAGAATAGCCTCTTTCCATGAGTGGCGAAAATGGCCTGCCTGCCATATCAAACCAAAACATTTTCTTTGATGCTGCTGGCAAACGTCGATGCATGCAGTACCGGATTTGGCGTGACGGGGTGCAGTATCACGACTCTCCGACAGTACCCTTCGGAGAAAGGGTTGTTTTAAGACTCACAGTTAATGGATCTCAAGCCAAATTGACCCTCCCTGCAGTCGCACAGTAGTGGCAAAACGACGGATCGTAGCTGCACTGGCAGTAGTCGCTGCAAAATGCTCTGCCATCGTCTGTGCCATGTCTCTGGACGTTGTTTGGGGATACCCTTGTTTCGTCACTGCTGCAATTGGTAAATGACTGTGTTTACCAGAAATCCTCCTGATTGTTTCCCATACTTTTGTACAACAAGTGGAACGGTTAATAGAGTCCAGGAATGTCTGCATGACCTTTCCTTGCTCTCCTTCATTACTTGTCGAGCCTTGGTTCTTGTGACTCGAAAGGCTTTGTTATCGTGGATTGCTGAACGTCACTCGTCAGCCAATCAATGTTCAGGATGCCTCTTAAGATGTCCTGAAGCCTTTGGGATGGGTAAGTGAGCAGCACTGTAGATCACTCACGTTATGTGATGAACCCATTTCTGGACACTGTCGCAGTGTTCGAACACAGCCAGTTCGCTGAACAGCGTCCAGTTAGTCCTGCTGACGATCCATTTCGTTGGCTTCTGCTCTAGCATTCCTCCATCGAGTAACTGGATCCACAGTGGGAAGTGGTCACTGGAATGAAGGTCAACAGTTGCTTACTACTATGTTGAGCAGCCGAGAAATGAGTGACACTGTCTGTCTTGAGGATCAGCAGCTGCTGAGACATCGCGAGTTTCTCCAGGACTCGATCCCTTGGGCAACCGTAGTTCGAGCACCATAATACATTAGAAGCATTGAAATCACTCAGGAGGAGGAACAGGCGGGGAAGTTGTGTAACAAGGCCGCTGAGGGCCTCAGAGTCGTGTCCATCGTTTTCTGTGGCGGTAGATACAGGGGGTAGATAGTGATCTTCTGACCTACCTGAACAGCACTAGCAACTGCTTGAGAGACAGTAACCAAGGAGAGATCAGAGGAGTCCTGTGCTAGCAAAACCTCCCTCAGCTCTTTCTCCAGTCTGGTGTTCCTTTCGGAGGAGGGTACAGCCGCTTGCACAGGCGCGTCAGTGTCTTTAATCGTGTTTACCGTAAACACAAGCACAAGGGTTATTCCTGTGCCAGGAACTGCAGATCCTTGACATCGGTCCTGAATTCATTCATGTTCCGCTGTGGTATGGGAGCCATTTATCATGGGGTTCCACTTTCAACCAGTATTTCCGCAAGGATGGTTAGCCAACAACAGTGGAGTTTTAGCCTCGGGGCAAGATGGTTGTCCCAGGCAGACTTCATAGTCCATTGACTCTGAAGCAAAAGAAGAAGAGCCAACAAGTCTAATGAAATCGACAGGACCTGACGGTCTACCACCTGTTTCGCGTACAGCGGAACCTTCCGATTTACTTTATTGTTCTGGGAGTGCTTTGCAGAAGCTACTGCAGTAGCAGTAGAGGCGATGTCGGATTTTTTGCCATGCTATGCCTTTGGAGATGGTGAGAGCTCCGCAGCAGTGGCTTTATCTGATCTTCTCGGGAGGGCTGTGTGCTCTGAAATAACTATATCTTGAGAAGTGCACTGACAGATCCAGGTACTAGTGCTCAGACTGGCAACCTACTTTTGTAGAGAAGTGTTGGCGATCGAAATAAAATTTTTGATGGCCGAATCAAAAGATGTAGTCAATGTAGGAGGCTGCACGGTCTTACAGATTTTCTTGGCATCACCATGCAGGATGTGTTTCGATTATTTAATCTCCTGTATCTTGCTTTCTTGAAGGAAGACACTGCACTCCCTACTCTGACAGGGTGAACCTCGGAGCGATTTACACACTTCAGAGGAGAGGAGCAATCAGTTCCGTAATTGGTGGCCTTACAAAATTCGCCACAAGTGGCTTCACCCTTACATCCCAAGTTGGTCTGCCAAAAGCACTGTCTGGCATTTATAACAGCATGTTTGGTTGTGGACATATGCCCATACGCATAGGCGACATATTACCCAAGGCATTAGCCTTCCTGAAGCTGCCTGCTTGTTGGGAACTAACAATTTCAACCAACAGAGTTCCATAATGCAAACACTTGACTGATTTCAGTATACCTGTAATGTCCTCTAAATCTTTTTGAATATGAAAAGGCAAAACCTCAAAGCTTTCCTCTTTCCTCTTCCCGGTTCACAATAAAAAACACATTCTGACTAGTATCATGGATTCCAATGCTACGTACTGAGGAAGTCTGTATAATCCCTATGTCAGGAGGACTGTCTACAAGAGCCTTCTTGTTAGAGTGAATTTTGCTACTCAACAATCGTCCACCCATTCCGTTGGGAGGAAGAACTAAAAATTTCAGAAAATTCCGAGAGTTCTGTCTCTGTCCCACGAGCACCTAGGAAAATAAAAGTCCACCTAGAGAGAGCCTCATGTGCCAAGGTAAGCCTCAGGTGCGGCAGGTCTCCCAACATTGCCTACTAACGACTGTTCCACCTCAGCAGCCATGCACTTCATCAGCGCACAGCACACCTTGAGACTCGCGATCCAACTAGTCAAGCCATGATCTCTGTTCCCCATGACACACAACGTTCCACCACCGCTCCACAGATTGGTTGCTGAAGCACGCGCAGTTCTTACTGTGACAGAAGACTGGCGGCTCTTACCAGTCTCCAGCTCAGGAACCCTGGGGTTGCCAGGTCCATACTCAGCAAACGAATGCTGGGACCCTTATGGTGTATACTCTGAAGAGCCGAATATCGCAGCACGACGTAGCATGGACTCCATTAATGTCTGACGCAGTGCTGGAGGGAACTGACACCATGAATTCTGCAGGGCTACCCAAAAATCATAAGATACGAGGGGAAAGAGATTTCTTCTGAAACCCACATTGCAAGGCATCCAAGATGTATTCTACAATGTTAATGTCTCGGGGGTTTGGTGGACACCGGAACTGTTTATGCTCAGGAACGTGTTCCTGGACCCACTCTGTAGCAATTATGGACTCGTGGCATGTCGCACTGTCCTGCTGGAATTGCCCAAGTCCGACGGAATGCACAATGGACATGAATGGATGAAAGTGATCAGATCGGATGCTTATGCACGTGTCAAATGTCAGAATCGTATCTAGACGTATCAGGGGTCCCATATAACTCCAACTGCAAACATCCCTGCCGGCCGCTGTGACCGAGCGGTTCTAGGCGCTTCAGTCCGGAACCACGCTGCTGCTACGGTCACATGGATGTGTGTGATGTCCTTCCTTTAATTAGGTTTAAGTAGTTCTAAGTCTAGGAGACTGATGAACTCAGATGTTAAGTCCCATAGTGCCTAGAGCCATTTGAACCATTTTACAAAAGTCCCACAGCATTACAGAGCCTCCACCAGCTTGAACAGTCCCCTGCTGATATGCAGAGTCCAAGGATTCATGAGGTTGTCTTCATACCCCTACACGTCCATGCGCTAAATACAATTTGAAACAAGTTTAGCCCGACCAGGCGAGATGCTTCCAGTCATCGGTAGTACAAGTCGGAGTTGACGGGTCCAGGTGAGGCTTCAAGCTATGTGTCGTGCAGTCATCAAGGGTACATGAGCAGGCCTTCAGCTCGGAAAGACAATACGATGATATTTCATTGAATGGTTCGCACGCTAACACTTGTTAATGGTCCAATATTGAAATGTGCAGCAATTTTCGGAAGGGCTGCACTTCTGTCACACTGAACGATTCTCTTTAGTCGTCATTGGTCCCGTTCTTGCAGGATCTTTTACCGGTAGCAGCGATGTCGAAGATTTGATGTTTTACCGGATTCCTGATATTCATGGTACAGTCGTGAAATGGTCGTACAGGAAAATCCCCACTTCATCGCTACCTCGGATATGCTGTGTTCCACAGCTCGTGCGAGACTATAACACCGCGTTCAAACTCACTTAAATCTCGACAACCTCCCACTGCAGCACCAGTAACCGATCTAACAACTGCGCCAGACACTTGTTGTCTTATGTAGGGGTTGCCGACCGCAGCGCCGTATTCTGCCAGTTTATACATCTCTATATTTGAATACGGACCCCTATGCCAGTTTCTTTGGCGCCTCTGTGTTTTCTGAGGTCACGAGCATCAACAGAGCATTGGTCACCTCTGCACGCCCCCTGGAATCTCGACATAGAAGTCAGCACTTAAACCTTATCGGCTGTTACCGGCATTTTTCTTTTTTTATGTTTACCTGCAATAAATGTGCTGGAAGGGTATTTGCTAGTCTGTCTTACTATCACTTAATAGGCTTCACACGGTTACAGACTATTAATTGGATATGGATTGCAAGAATGTTTGTAAGTGCCTCTGTGGTTTCAGAAGATACTGAACTTGCAGAAAATTACACATCTCCCAAGTTTTTTACTCATGTTTCAGGTAGTGAATAAGACCAATGTTTATTAGGCGGCAGATGTAAACATGTGCTCACAAGTAATTATTGGAGTCGCTTATACGAACTGCGGGGGTAACTGCGCGATTGCAGCCCGCTTAGGACATTGGTCTGTTGGGTAGTCTTCGTCTAAGCGTGGACTCATTTGATGTGACAATAAATACCGGACGATAAGAGTTTGGCAGAGGGTTCATCGAACCACCTCCGCAATCCTATCTAGTAAGGATCCGAGGCGGCGCAGCAGTACTCCAAAAGAGTACGGACAAACGTAGTGTAGGCAGACTCTTTAGCTGATCTGTTACTTTTGTAACTGTTCTGCCAATAAAAGGCAGTCTTTACTTTGTCCTTCTGCAACATTTTCTATGTGTTCTTTCCAATTTAAATTGTTCGTAATTGTAATTCCTGAGTATTTAGTTGAATTTAAGGCCTTTAGATTTGACTGATTTATCATGTAACCGAATTTTAACGAATTCCTTTTAGCACTCATGTGAATGATCTCACACTTTTCGTTATTAAGGCTCAATTGCCAGTTTTTGCACCATTTAGATATCTTTTCTAAATCGTTTTGCAATTTATTTTGTTCTTCTGATGAGTTTACTAGACGATAAACGACAGCATCATCTGGAGACAACCTAAGACGTCTGCTCAGATTGTCTCCCAAATTGTTTATATAGATAAGGAACAGCAGACGGCGTATAACACTATGAGAAATCATTTCTATTTTACACGATAACTGCGGCCTCTCTGATAGGAAATAACGAATCCAGTCACATAATTGAGACGATGTTCCATAAGTGCGCCATTTCACTACAAGCCGTGTGGTACAGTGTCAAAAGCCGGAATCAATTTGAAATCACTTATCAACAGTACTCAGCACTTCGTGGGTATAAATAGCTAGTTGTGTTTCACAAGAGCGATGTTTTTCTAAATCCATGTTGACTGTGTGCCAGTACACCGTTCCCTTCTTTGCAATGTCTCAAACTAGTGCAAGAGGAAGCAACAGCATACTTCTCAATACATTACAAAACATGTGGAAATTGAACTGTAGTACCATGTTCTGATGTAATGAACTATCCAAAGAGTTTAGCTATGTATTGTGTGATGACTGTAGTAACATAGCTAATAAACTGGTGTGATGCGTTTGTAGATCAAGACCAATTGCAGAATAAAGAGAATCAGTCGGCTGCTATCAGCGTGTTTCCGCAACAGGACTTTTCAGTGTACACTGATGGGAAAGAAATCGCAACATCCACAAATAATTAATGCAGAATTCGGGAATACATTGTCTAGACAACATATTCAAACGATTAACTTTGGAATATCGCAAATTAATGTAAGCGCGAGATAAGTTATAGCAAATGTGAAATGCGTGTAGATTAATAACTGGAGTTATCGCCAGAATTTTCAACGCTAGCACCTAAATGGGCATGCATTGCCTTGTATAAGTGCCGCATGTCTGCTTGTGGAATGGAGTTCCATGCTTGTTGCACTTGATCGGTCAATACATGGACAGTTAATACTGTTTGTGGATGACGCTGGAGTTTTCCGATGATGTTCCATATGCGATCAATTAGAGACAGATCTGGTGATCGAGCAGGTCAATGAAACATGTCGACAATCTTCAGAGCGTGTTGGGTACAACAGCGGTGTGTCCACGAGCGTTATCCTGTTGGAAAACACTCCCTGGAATGGTGCACATGAGTGGCGGCACAATGGGTCGAATCACCGGACTGACATACAAATCTGTAGTCGGGGAGAGTGGGATTACCACGAGAGTGCTCCAGCTGTCATACGAAATCGCATTCCAGACTATAACTCCAGGTGAAGGTCCAGTGCGCCGTGGCGGCACCAGTTTACATTGGAATACACAATAGACCTCCACCCTGCCCTCCAATGAGTCCTTACTTAGCACTACTGAAGTCGCAAATGGCGATGATGTAGGGTCAGTGGATTGCACGCTGCAGAGCTGTCTTGAAGTACCCGATTTGTAACAACTCGTTGTGTCACTGCTGCTCAGATTGCTGTTGCAGATGCAATCCGACGCGCAAGACCCATACGCCGAACACCATGATCTTCCCGCTCGGTAGTGCCTCTTGCCCGTTCGGTTCTTGCGACCGTATATTATCGTAATCACCTCTGCCAGCAATCATGTACGGTGGATATATTCCCGCCAAGTGTTTCTGCAATATCGTAGAGGGAACATACAGATCCTCATAACCTTATTAGACGACCTTGTTCAAATGGAGCGTTTTCGTCGCCTTAAAGACATTCTCAACTAGCATCGACTGACTACGTCAAATTTCGAAGGTAACTAATGGTCACGACCGTTAGAGCATGCATCTAAAGCGAACCTGATTTTTATCCTCATAACGGCGCTACAAGCGTCACTCTGCCGCGACTGGCATGAAATTTGAACAGACGCCATCTTTCACGTGTAGGAACACGCCTGACAGCTAACGTCTATGTCGTAGCTCCCCTTCTTGGTGCGGCGATTTTTTTCCGTCAGTGCATTTATGTCTCGCGCAGACGCGTTTCAAAGATACCGACGGCCCTGGGCTGAGAAATAAGAACTCCATCGATAGGTGAGGGCTTAAGTGACCCTTCATCGGCGAAATTTTCTGTTACTGGCTCCTATTTGAGTTTAGGTTCATGTGCCTCTCAACAGCGTCACCGCACAGCTCTCCTACGTGACTCCGTAGGTAGACTGCCTGGTGCGCAGTAGGACTCTCACGGCTCATGCCTTTAAGAAGAGGCCGCCACCTAGAAGGAATAATTAGATGGAGCCTGCACTCGGCCATCAGGTTATTTTCTCACGCTGTATTTACCTAAAAATCTTGCAAATTGACACAAAGATGACAATATGCTTCTTTTATATAGGGTAATTCAGCTGCCCCTACCACTGTTGTTCTATGCTACCCGCAATATGATTTGGCTTTCATAAAGCACACACAAGATTGTCATATCGCCTCGCTCGCTATGCGCAAACTATTGGTCCCACAGAAAAAAAAAATGAATGAACCTTTAGCAGCCGTAGTTTTCCAGTTATTCAAGAGAAATGTAAAAAAAAAGTGACCTTCAAACAAAACCTCACTCCCACACTCAGCCCCCACCAGTCATTATGTTTAGAATATTGTTCATGGCACTCCCTCCCACCATTGTACAAAAAGTTGCGGCTGCGGAATTATTCTCCATAATCGATATCATTCAGTTTTCGTTAGTCGAGCAGTTACAAATTTATTGTAAAATTGACGTTTGTGCAAATTTTACATAACAATTTTGTGAATTTTAACTACATAAAATATGCAATGACGTTGTTGTATTTGTCAGGTCTTCTGACCACAAATCAGCTGTGGTTGTATAGGTCGAGTTTGTATCGAATTGTCAACGTAATTAATTCTAGCGTAACGTTAACAAAAGTTACGTTTATTTACTTACATTTACGGGCATGTTTAATAATATTAACGAAATACCCGACTAAGTTGGTGGCGTAACAGCCAAATAACTTGAGACCAAAAAAGATCGAATATCGGAAATAGTTCGTGTAGTCGGAAATTTTCGTACAGTGGTACGAGGGAGTGCCTCGAAAAACATACTACAATTATTGAATGGTGAGGCGTGAGTGTTGGGGTGGAGGTGCGTTTGTAGGTCACTGTTGTACGTTTTCCTTATATAACTCGAAAACCGTGTCCTGAAAGATACATAGTCCAGCACAAAATCTAATTACATTAAATTTCCTAAAAAAACGTGCTGTTCATTTTTTCTGTAGGACTAATAGCTTGCGCTTAACGAGCTAGAGCATGTGAAAATCTTATGAAGACCAGACATTACATTGCGGGTTGCATAAAACGGCAACGGTAGAGTAGCTGAATCACCACGTACGTTCGTTAACTTTTTTGTCACTTGAAAGATGCCCCTTGCACAACTATATTCATACTCTGAAAACCACTGTGAAGTGCGAGACACGTAGTATGACTCATTTTACCAAATTTTACGTTAGATTTCCATTTCATCCAAGTATAGAAGGTGGGAGGAATAACTGCTTAACTGTCCACGCGCGCTGTAGTTAGTCTGCTCTTGACTTCCCTGTTTCTACAGAAGCGGTACACAACGGCTGTATTATATTCTTAGATTCCTCTGTTAATACCGATCCTAAAAACCTTGTAAATGGGTTTTCGTGGGATGGTTAGCGCCTACGTTCTAGTGCCTTGCAGTTCGTTCCTTTCAGCAGTTCTATGGCGCTCTCCCATGCATTGAGAAAACCTGTCACCTTTCGTGCTGCCAGTCTTTGTAGTCGTTCAGTATACCTGTTAAACCAATGTAGTCTAGCTCCTACATGCCTGAGTAATATTCTACGATGAGTCAACGGCGGTTTGTAAGTAAACTCCTTTATCGACTCGCTGCTTATTACCAGCATTCTAACAATGAACCAAAGTTTATATATAACTTGAGGTCCACCTGTACCACTTTGATACCACATTCGTAGGAAAGGACGTTTTCGGTCTTTGTGAAGTGCTCAGTATTACATTTGGAACTTTAAAGCAAGTTATAATAATAATGTCGTGTGACGAGGGCCTCCAGTAGGGTAGACCGGTCGCCTGGTGCAAGTCTTTCGATTTGACGCCACTTCGGCGACTTGCGCGTCGATGGGGATGAAATGATGATGATTAGGACAACACAACACCCAGTCCCTCGGGGAAAAAAATCTCCGATCCAGCCGGGAATCGAACCCGGGCTCTCAGGATCCACGTTCTGTCGCGCTGACCACTCAGCTACCGGGGGTGGACTAAAGCAAGCTAGCATTATTGGACGACTTTGGAATCGTATCAAAATCTCTCTGAAAATGTGTAGATATTTTATTTCTGGGTAGTACTTCATACTTGACAATGTGTCATCTGCAAAAAAGTCTCCTAGGTCATTAATGTACAGTATAAACAGCAATGGTTCCAACACACGTCCCCGAGACCATGCTGAAGCTACTTATACGTCTCTCCAACACTATCAATCCGAGATAACATTGTGGCTCCTACCTACCGTACCCTCTGCCCAGTCACCTCATATGATCGTACTTTCATTCGTAAGTGGCACTGCGGTTGACTCAAATGTTTTTCAAAAGTCAAGAAATACTGTATATACCAGGTTGTTTTGGTCCATTGCTTTTACGTAGTCACATGTGAAAAATAATATGTGGCTTGTTCGATATACATTATGCTCGAACTCAGAATATGTTCAAGTGCTGTAAAAGAAAATGATGTCAGTGATATTGGGACATAATTTAGCAGAACACCTTGGTTACCCTTCGTACAGGTTGGGGTGACCAGCGCTTTCTTCCAGTCACTGAGCACAACGTTTTGTTCGAGGGATCTACGACGTATTATGGTTAAGAGAGGGGCTACCTCAGTTGCAGATTCTGTACAAAATATGACAGAAATTAAACCTTGTCCTTGGACAAATCCAGTTTTAGTGATTTCATCTTCTCTCAGACTTGTTAACATCAGTATCTATGTCACTCAAATTTGCAGTGATGTAGGAATTAAACATGATCATTTCTCCTGAATTTTCGTTTGCAAAGGATCGTTTTAAAGCGGGTTTCAGAACTTCACATCTATTTCACAGCAGCCGCAGTTTCTTTAGTAGCATATTTACACAGACTTCATACCACAGAGAGTCCCTCTCATATGAACACTTATGTATATAGGCCCACCTATCCAGTGCTTGCTTCTTATTTTTTATGCTCGTGCTGCAGCTGCTCTGCATGGCCGTGCTCAGACGTAGAGATTGCCAGTTCTTCCTGGAGATACGACACTGTTCCCCCTTGAGATACTGTTTGTTCAGGGCTGCTTGTAGCTAGAAAAGACATTCCAGCCTCCTCTTTGGGATGAAAGGGGGTTGCTAGCCGACCACGGTAAAGTGAAAAACCCCTTTCCCCTGACAATAATAACTGCCACAAATCAGAGGATACACTCCTCGTGTGTTTCAGTGCAGCTCTGAATGTTCTGTTAGCCACGTTTCTTAGCAAAGCTGCAGCTTCCTACTTTTATCTGCTTCAGAGCAAGCACACCAAAGTATTTGATTTTCAGTTTCAGTGGTGGCCCTTCCTGCTTTTGTCTGCTTGCTGGGTCCTTTATTTCATGATAAGTGCCTAGCCAGCAGTAACACATTATAATTAATAATTACTCTTCACTATTACTAGTAACATAGTGGAAGTATTAGAGTGAGGGTGTATATACAGGGTGACAACAGAGCCTGTACTGTCCCAGAAGTAACAGTAGTAGCTAGAAGCTTTACACATCCGTTGATAACTCTTAGAAGCATGGAATGACAATTTAAGAACGACAAAAATAAGTTGTTTCACATATACAGACTTTTCCAGACATATAGGTCTAGTTTGTAAAGAATAGGACAGGTAATGGACCGTGGCCTTATAGTGGGAAAAACCTCACACTAAGTACTTTATAGAAATCACGGGAAAGCTAAATCACCATGGCCAGATGAACATTGCTGCCTCCATCCTCCCGAATACAAGACCACTCTGTTCAAAATAGTGCTGCCTCATTCCAGTTTATCCATAGTCAACATAACTGTTTTACAAAGCACTTCTTTAACATTGTAAAAGGCTAATGGTACACTCACTCCCAGTCACTGTTCTCCGTACATAATCTATGCGCAAAATGTTTCTTAAAGTACCAATAGATGTACTACTAGGTAACCCAAGGACATAGCGAAAATTTCTACCTTCCATTTTGTGTACAGCAACTTCCCGTTCGCTTGCCAGAAAAACTGAATCAACATTGCTCTATAGTGTGTGAGATGTTGAGCTGAGAAAGAGGTTACCGTGTCGGTGTTATACATATCATGCAGCCCCCCCCCCTCCCAGAACGCAAAAGTGCCGCACCACAACATTCCATGGATTCGACTAATGTCTGAAGTAGTGCTGGAGGGAACTGACACCATGAATCCTGCAGGGCTGTCCATAAATCCCTAAGAGTACGAGGGGGTGCAGATCTCTTCTAAACAGCACATTGCAAGGAATATGCTCAATAACGTTCATGCCTGGGGAGTTTCGTGGCCAGCGGTAGTATTTAAAAACAGAAGAGGGATCCTCGAGCCACTCTGTAGCAATTCTGGACGCGTGGGGTATCGCATTGTGCTGCTGGAATTGCCCAAGTCCTTCGGAATGAACATTGTACATAAATGGATGTAGGTGATCAGACAGGATGCTTACGTACGTGTCACCTACCTGAGTCGTATCTAAACGTATCCAGGGTACCATATCACTCGAACTGCACACGCCCCAAACCATTACAGACCCTCCACCAGCTTGGATAGTTCCCTGCTGACATGCAGGGTCCATGGATTCATGAGGTTTTCTCCATACCCACGCACGTCGATGCGGTCGATACAATTTGAAACAAGACTCGTCTAACCAGGCAACATGCTTCCCGTCATCAGCAGTACATCGTCGGTATTGACGGGCCCAGGCGAGGCGTAAAGCTTAGTGCGGTGCAGTCATCAAGGGTACAGGAGTGGACCTTCGGTTCCGGAAGTCCACATCGATAATGTTTCGTTGAATGGTTCGCACGCTGACACTTGTTGATTGTTCAAAATGGCTGTGAGCACTATGGGTCTTAACATCTGACGTCATCAATCCCCTAGAACTTAGAACTACTTAAACCTAACTAAGCTGAGGACATCACACACATCCATGCCTGAGGCAGGATTGGAACCTGTGACCGTAGCGGTAGCGCGGTTCCAGACTGTAGGAGCCGGCGACACTTGTTGATGGACCAGCACTGAAATCTGCAGCAATTTGCGGAAGGGCTGCACTTCTGTCACGTTGAACGATTCTCTTCAGTCGTCATTGGTCCCGTTTTTGCAGCGGTTTCGGAGATTTGATGTTTTACTGGATTCCTGATATTTACAGTACACTGGTGTAATGGTCGTACGGGAAAATCCGAACTTAATCGCTACCTCGGAAATGCTATGTCCCATCGCTCGTGCGCGGACTATAACACCACGTTCAAACGCACTTAAATCTTGATAACCTGCCATCGAGCAGCAGTAACCGATCTAACAACTGCGCCAGACACCTGTTGTCTTATATAGGCGTTGCCGACGACAGCGCACTATTCTGCCTGTTTACACCTCTCTGTATTTGAATATACATGCCTATACCAGTTTATTTGGTACTACAGCGTACCATGCCTTTGGGAAAGTTATTTTGCAAAAATTAAAAAGAATATTGGGCAAACGTAGTATGAAGCTCTTATGTGAAATGATAAATGTTTTATTATGGTTAATATTATTTATATTTGTTACATTTTTCACCACATGCCTACTCTGTGTTATCTAAGTAATCCATCAACATATGGAGTGTATTGCTCAATGGGCAGTGATTCAATACTCTCTTTAATTGCCTTGGACACTTTATTGTACGGTTGTATTCATTCGCTGAAAACGCTCTTTCGAATTTTATGTTTATTGTTTCTTGGTAAATGTGATTTCAATGTAATTCTTGTTGCACGGTCATGGACTGAGCAATCTGTGTGGCGAGAATCAGTGTCACTCGTATTTTTGCGGTACTGTATCTGTATCGGTACAAATGAAACCCTTATAAGATTACTTTTTTGCCGTCTGTCTGTCTCTCCGATTTTTACAAACTTTTTTTCTCAGAAAAGCTAGACGTGTCAGGTTCAGATTTATGGCACTTTCAAACTTCTACAATTCCTTGGAGGTACTAAAATATTCAGCTTCTAAATTGATGCAATCAAAGTTACGGCCATTTACCAGTGTTTTACAAATTTTAATATTCACAAATATTTCAAAATCTACTGGGTACTTCTTATCGACGTAGAATAATGAAATTTGACATGTAAACTAAACAAATCAGAAAATTATTAATTTGTAACTACAGCACACTAGAAAATATTTTTTGTCATTCGTTATCCGGCTGTCTACACTCCTGGAAATTGAAATAAGAACACCGTGAATTCATTGTCCCAGGAAGGGGAAACTTTATTGACACATTCCTGGGGTCAGATACATCACATGATCACACTGACAGAACCACAGGCACATAGACACAGGCAACAGAGCATGCACAATGTCGGCACTAGTACAGTGTATATCCACGTTTCGCAGCAATGCAGGGTGCTATTCTCCCATGGAGACGATCATAGAGATGCTGGATGTAGTCCTGTGGAACGGCTTGCCATGGCATTTCCACCTGGCGCCTCAGTTGGACCAGCGTTCGTGCTGGACGTGCAGACCGCGTGAGACGACGCTTCATGCAGTCCCAAACATGCTCAATGGGGGACAGATCCGGAGATCTTGCTGGCCAGGGTAGTTGACTTACACCTTCTAGAGCACATTGGGTAGCACGAGATACATGCGGACGTGCATTGTCCTGTTGGAACAGTAAGTTCCCTTGCCGGTCTAGGAATGGTAGAACGATGGGTTCGATGACGGTTTGGATGTACCTTGCACTATTCAGTGTCCCCTCGACGATCACCACAGGTGTACGGCCAGTGTAGGAGATCGCTCCCCACACCATGATGCCGGGTGTTGGCCCTGTGTGCCTCGGTCGTATGCAGTCCTGATTGTGGCGCTCACCGCACGGCGCCAAACACGCATACGACCATCATTGGCACCAAGGCAGAAGCGACTCTCATCGCTGAAGACGACACGTCTCCATTCGTCCGTCCATTCACGCCTGTCGCGACACCACTGGAGGCGGGCTGCACGATGTTGGGGCGTGAGCGGAAGACGGCCTAACGGTGTGCGGGACCGTAGCCCAGCTTCATGGAGACGGTTGCGAATGGTCCTCGCCGATACCCCAGGAGCAACAGTGTCCCTGGTTTGCTGGGAAGTGGCGGTGCGGTCCCCTACGGCACTGCGTAGGATCCTACGGTCTTGGCGTGCATCCGTGCGTCGCTGCGGTCCGGTCCCAGGTCGACGGGCACGTGCACCTTCCGCCTACCACTGGCGACAACATCGATGTACTGTGGAGACCTCACGCCCCACGTGTTGAGCAATTCGGTGGTACGTCCACCCGGCCTCCCGCATGCCCACTATACGCCCTCGCTCAAAGTCCGTCAACTGCACATACGGTTCACGTCCACGCTATCGCGGCATGCTACCAGTGTTAAAGACTGCGATGGAGCTCCGTATGCCACGGCAAACTGGCTGACACTGACGGCGGCGGTGCACAAATGCTGCGCAGCTAGCGCCATTCGACGGCCAACACCGCGGTTCCTGGTGTGTCCGCTGTGCCGTGCGTGTGATCATTGCTTGTACAGCCCTCTCGCAGTGTCCGGAGCAAGTATGGTGGGTCTGACACACCGGTGTCAATGTGTTCTTTTTTCCATTTCCAGGAGTGTATATACAATGATTAGGTCCATTTTTTCTCAGGATAGACGGGCAGACGTGTATCTTGACGGTATCGATATAAGTAACAGGTAAAAATCCTTGAAGATATTTAAAAATCGTTGAGGTTCTCTGTTGCCGGGACGTATGAACTCTCTCTGTGCATAATTAAGTTCGTACAGAATCCTCGGATCACTACCCCTACTCGCACCTATCCGCATTTCCTATACGTGCAGCTCGCTGATAAATACACCTACATGGTACAGTTACAAAAAATGGTTCAAATGGCTCTGACCACTGTGGGACTTAACTTCTGAGGTCATCAGTCCCCTAGAACTTAGAACTACGTAAAGCTAACTAACCTAAGGACATCACACACATCCATGCCCGAGGCAGGATTCGAACCTCCGACCGTAGCAGTCGCGCGGTTCCAGACTGTAGCGTCTTGAACCGCTCGGTCACTTCGGCCGGCTACTAACAAAACCTCTGACGAAGTTTCGCAGTAGTAGTACCCGATATCTGCCCCTCTCCACCCTGCCGCCAGGCCTTGAACGCAGTACGCCAAAACACCCAGCCATTTTTCAATAATAAATGTAAAGGAACAACAACAAACTACAAGTAGTTAGTATTCGTCGTCTTATCACACATGCAGAACGACACTATTCCTATGAAGCCCGACAACGAACACTTACATTCTTGTATTACGTCTTTCACATTCATTATCTTTAGCCGACAAACAATCATGTTTGAAATGAGCTGTCATTTCCTAACGGTTAAAAAATGAAAGAAGAGGTTTTCACCAAGAAATGACTAATTTCCGTTGTCGATAAACCGTCCAGAGCATTTATGATACCGAAGTATTCCAGTTCATTCACTGAACGAATTGTGCCTAACAGCACTACTTTAGTAATTTCTAAAAGATAACACTATTCTACAGTTATAGTTAATACTTGCCTTCCCTTAGTGCGCAATATCACCGTAAAAGAAATTAAATCGCATTGACATCAACGATACCGATAGCCTTGTCAAGCAATCTTCTTCTTTCCCAGCAAAAATCACCGACGACAAATCTCACTTATTAATCACACTATCCCTATATTAATGAGAAAACAAGCAGTCACGTTAAATCAATTTCTACACTGAGCAAGCTGTGTAGGAAACCAAGGAATAATTTGGAAACAGCTGAGATTTGCTGATGTCACTGTAATTCTGTCAAAGGCGGAAAAAGACTTGGAACAGAGTTAAATGGAATGGAAAACGTACTTAAAAAAAACGTGAGATGAAAATCAATGAAACATTAATGGAGTGTACTGAAATTACATCAGGCGTTGGTGAGGGAATTGCATTAGGAAATGTGACACTAAAACCAGTGGATGAGTTTTGCTATTTAAGCAGAAAAACTCAGGCGGCGATCGAAGTAGAGACGACAGGAAATGTATACTGGCCATAGCATGAAAAGCGATTCTGAAAAGGAGAAATTTGTTGACACCGAATATAATTTTAAATGTTAGGGAGAAATGAAGGTAGATGTTTGTGATGTAGTGTTATTCACATATTATGTCTTTCAGATGCATTATTTTTACTCGACAAACGATCATGAAACTGGACAATAAAAAGTTCAGACAGGAAGAGTATTTTCAAAAATCCAGCCTTTCTACTGAAGACCATTACAACAAGAAGTCACCCGACAATACTCGCACATAAGCCGTCTTTCATTCAACTCTATGTTTTTAGCAGATTCCTACATCCTTACAGTTCAGTAACTGTACAGATTTCAACATTTGCCGTATTTGATCTTAGCTGCATGGACAATTGTTAAAATCTGACAGAGGAAAATAATTGAAGACTTAAAGTTCGGTATCCGGTGTCGGAGAACTGAGCCGACGAGGCTCGCATGCGACTCGCCAGAGCTACGTACTCACGTGGTGACAGGCTGTGAGAGACGTCGGCGGCGCGTGGCACGAAACCAGAGTGGGCATCGAGCACCGTACCAGCCAGACGACCCATCGAGCAAGGGCAACCGGTTCCCACTGAGAGGGAGGTCAAGGCAGACCTGGACAACGAGTTGCGAAATTCTCTTTTAATCGAGCAGGAAAGGCTCGGCACACGTGCGCGGAGCGATGCTAGTTACCGCGCCCAGATTCTGACGTCGCGACCTGTCACCGACGCGCCCGCTACCATTCACAGGGCGGCTCCTGCGCCTCTTATTGTGCGTTACAGTAAAACCACCCATTCCTGCTGTAGTCCGGCTTCTGGTCCATATTCAGAAATTCATAGGATTCTGAAGTGACAGAACCTGATGGAGGTACTCGCCAGGGTAGCCGAGAGCGCTAACGTGCTGCTTCCTGGACTCGGGTAGGCGCGCCGGCTCCGGATCGAATCCGCCCGGCGGTTTAACGACGACGACCGGTGTGCCGGCCAGCCTGGTTGTGGTTTTCAGGCAGTTTTCCACATCCTAGTAGGTGAATACCGGGCTGGTCCCCACGTCCCGCCTCAGGTACACGACTCGCAGACATTTGAAACACATTCACACTATTTCACGGTTTACACTAGACGCCGGCAGCTGGGGTACACTACTTTAGTCCCGGGGGGTATAGGGTGGCAGCAGGAGGGGCATCCGGCCACCCCTTACAATTAACCATGCCAATTCCGTACTTAACACTGAAACGCCCCTTGGAAAAATTAATGAATGACTGTACTGATAAACCTCTACATTATTTGATTTACAAACAGCTGAGCAAAACTGAACGTACTCACGACATTCACTAAACTGACACACAATATTTTTAGCGCAACGCAATCTGACTTTCAGTAATCCCTACAAAATAATGGCCCTGACTAACAATAACCTATACCTTCCATGAATTCTTACCTCACAAAAATCTTCGTTACTCGAACTAGTGCAATACAGCGAGCGCCAATACTACCAGCTAAATAAAAGGTTCTCCCTACTGAAGGCACTAACTACTGATAGGTATAGTTAGCAAATGAAAGATTTTGATAGAGGACAAACAATGTATTTATCTTAATAGTGTTCAAAAGTCATTTCATGCAGTGCGCAATTGCGTGCTGAAGATACTAAATCCGGTCTAAGTATTCCAAGAGCAGTTCTCTCTCAATTAGAAAATTGCAAACTTTCCGTCACGGGTCTTAGAGTTGCAACATTCCTGACAGACCAGGGGCCCAATACAAGTAGGGCACTTTCACTTTGAAAGCGGCAACCGAGGAAACCTCAGCCCATTGCAACCGAGCTACGACACATGTTAAACGAAGATGGGTTTGTCAAGGAAGGTGCGCAACATTCACTTTAATAGCAACTCGAAAGAATATCGTTAAATCCTTTAAAGGAAATCTTCTCACCAGATCAGCAAAACTCACGTTTGATGTTCGCCGGAATACGATCGTCGAGATGCTAGAGTGTCGGTGACGAATGCTATTGACAAAATCATTGTGATATTAACACACTGGAGCATCAGTTAGAATACTGGAATGATGAGCTTGCTGCTGCCTTAATTAAAATCTACTCGAAGTTTCTAAATTGTAAGTATGATCTTCAAGTAAAAAAGCACCTCACCACTTCATTTTATCAAGATACTAGGATATGGTAAAAAGTTACTATATAGAACAGTCTTCATGGTATAAAAGTACTTTTATTTACAAGTTGTGATCGGTTTCGACCCGAGGAGAATCATCTTAGGAAGATACTCCTGTGATGACAGGTAGAGTTGACGGTACGTAGCAGTCCAATGGGGTATTGTTCGAAGGTGATCCACATCGGGTCGAAACTTGTCACCATTTATGATTAAAAGTGTTTTTAAGCGATCAATATATTTTATTACTAGCTCACTGCGATCGCTGCTGTTCCCAATACCTTTACCAAGACTATACTACAATATGCCTGGTCACTGCTCTGTTGCAGAAATCACGAAGTTCGTATCATCGGAACCAGAGTTCTCGGCAGCTGTTCCAACTGTTTCCCTGTTAACAAGCATTCATTACTTGCAAAGAACACTGTTGTTAAGGACATAAGACGTATTTTAGACAGGATCATTACTGATAGAGAAAAACGGAGATTCGTGATAAGCACTTGTTGCAACATTTTTGCCCCCAAACTTTGCAAATCTGAAGAATATGATGCCATAAGAAAGAGGGGAAATGCGCTGTACCGTGCGCAATTCGTCTGATGCGCCAGAGGAACGCACGTGTCTCTTCAGTAAATTGATTCCTTAGGATGGATAGGATGTGTGACTGCTGCGTACGGACGCAGGAGGAGCTGGCCACTCTTCGCGAACAGCTGAGCGTGTTGATGGCCGCGGTCAGCCGTCTTCAGGCTGCTGCCTCGGAGTGTAGCGGCAGTGGGGAGTCTGGTGCGACGCAAGGTACACCCCAGGTGTTACATGCTTCACCCACTGTCACTGCTATCGAGACATCTTCGCGGGTACCGGGCGCGGTTGGGCCACCCTCTCCCCAAGGGGAGTGGCGGGTTCAGCGGCGTTCGCGGCGCACGAGGTGGAGGGTCAATGTGGAGGCTGGCCGTGTGGCATCGCCCGCTCTGCCTATGAGTGGACATGTGGCTGCTCCTTCAGCAAGGTCCGAGCAGGCACACGGGGGGAGGGGTTTATTAGTTATTGGGAGCTCCAACGTTAGGCGGGTGATGGAGCCCCTT
Organism: Schistocerca gregaria; assembly: GCF_023897955.1. Taxonomy (NCBI): domain Eukaryota; kingdom Metazoa; phylum Arthropoda; class Insecta; order Orthoptera; family Acrididae; genus Schistocerca; species Schistocerca gregaria. The sequence goes on along the minus strand of NC_064925.1, from coordinate 51,941,966 downwards.
AGGGAAATAGCGGAAAGGTCGGGGAAGAAGGCCAGTGTTCACTATGTCTGCTTGCCGGGGGTCTCATCCGAGATGTGGAGGAGGCCCTACCGGCGGCGATAGAGAGCACTGGGTGCACCCACTGCCAATTGTTTCTCTTGTCGGCAACAATGACTCCTGCCGTCTGGTTTCAGAGGTCATCCTCAGTTCGTACAGGCGGTTGGCGGAGTTGGTGAAGGCGGAAAGCCTCGCTCGCGGGGTGGAATCAGAGCTAACTATTTGTAGTATCGTTCCCAGAACCGATCGCGGTACTTTGGTTTGGAGCCGAGTGGAAGGCTTACACCAGAGGCTCAGACGATTCTGCGGAGAGCTGGGGTGCAAATTTCTCGATCTCTGCTATCGGGTGGAGAAATGTAGGGTCCCCCTGAATAGGTCAGACGTGCACTACACGCCGGAAGCGGCTACGAGGGTAGCGGAGTACGTGTGGAGTGCACATGGGGTTTTTTTAGGTTAGAGAATTCCCTCCCTAGGCCCGACAAGACGCCTCCTGAGACGCGGCAAGGCAGGAGCAGGCAAAATGCAACGGGGAATAACAATATTAATGTGCTAATAGTAAACTGCAGGAGCGTCTATAGAAAGGTCCCAGAACTGCTCTCATTAATAAACGGTCACAACGCCCATATACACTCCTGGAAATGGAAAAAAGAACACATTGACATCGGTGTGTCAGACCCACCATACTTGCTCCGGACACTGCGAGAGGGCAGTACAAGCAATGACCACACGCACGGCACAGCGGACACACCAGGAACCGCGGTGTTGGCCGTCGAATGGCGCTAGCTGCGCAGCATTTGTGCACCGCCGCCGTCAGTGTCAGCCAGTTTGCCGTGGCATACGGAGCTCCATCGCAGTCTTTAACACTGGTAGCATGCCGCGACAGCGTGGACGTGAACCGTATGTGCAGTTGACGGACTTTGAGCGAGGGCGTATAGTGGGCATGCGGGAGGCCGGGTGGACGTACCGCCGAATTGCTCAACACGTGGGGTGTTAGGTCTCCACAGTACATCGATGTTGTCGCTAGTGGTCGGCGGAAGGTGCACGTGCCCGTCGACCTGGGACCGGACCGCAGCGACGCACGGATGCACGCCAAGACCGTAGGATCCTACGCAGTGCCGTAGGGGACCGCACCGCCACTTCCCAGCAAATTAGGGACACTGTTGCTCCTGGGGTATCGGCGAGGACCATTCGCAACCGTCTCCATGAAGCTGGGCTACGGTCCCGCACACCGTTAGGCCGTCTTCCGTTCACACCCCAACATCGTGCAGCCCGTCTCCAGTGGTGTCGCGACAGGCGTGAATGGAGGGACGAATGGAGGCATGTCGTCTTCAGCGATGAGAGTCGCTTCTTCCTTGGTGCCAATTATGGTCGTATGCGTGTTTGGCGCATGTGCAGGTGAGCGCCACATTCAGGACTGCATACGACCAAGGCACACAGGGCCAACACCCGGCAACATGGTGTGGGGAGCGATCTCCTACACTGGCCGTACACCTCTGGTGATCGTCGAGGGGACACTGAATAATGCACGGTACATCCAAACCGTCATCGAACCCATCGTTCTACCATTCCTAGGCCGGCAAGGGAACTTGCTGTTCCAACAGGACAATGCACATCCGCATGTATCCCGTGCCACCTAACGTGCTCTAGAAGGTGTAAGTCAACTACCCTGGCCAGCAAGATCTCCGGATTTGTCCCCCATTGAGCATGTTTTGGACTGGATGAAGCGTCGTCTCACGCGGTCTGCACGTCCAGCACGAACGCTGGTCCAACTGAGGCGCCAGGTGGCATGGCAAGCCGTTCCACAGGACTACATCCAGCATCTCTACGATCGTCTCCATGGGAAAATAGCAGCCTGCATTGCTGCGAAAGGTGGATATACACTGTACTAGTGCCGACATTGTGTATGCTCTGTTGCCTGTGTCTATGTGCCTGTGGTTCTGCCAGTGTGATCATGTGATGTATCTGACCCCAGGAATGTGTCAATAAAGTTTCCCTTTCCTGGGACAATGAATTCACAGTGTTCTTATTTCAATTTCCAGGAGTGTAGTACTAGGGACAGAAAGTTGGCTGAAACCACATGTAAACAGTAATGAAATCCTAAACTCAGATTGGAATGTATATCGCAGAGACAGGCTAGACAGTGAATTGGGTGGCGTGTTTATAGCGATAAGAAGTGCAATAGTACCGAAGGAAATTGGCGGAGATTCTAATTGTGAAATGATTTGGGTGAAGGTCACGGTTAAAGCTGTCTCAGACATGGTAATTGGATGTCTATATAGGCCCCCAGGCTCAGCAGCTGTTGTGGCTCAGCACCTGAAGAATAATTTGGAAAATATTTCGAGTAGATTTCCCCACCATGTTATAGTTCTGGGTGGAGATTTTAATTTACCGGATATAGACTGGGAGACTCAAACATTCATAACGGGTGGCAGGGACAAAGAATCCAGTGAAATATTTTTAAGTGCTTTATCTGAAATATACCTTGAGCAGTTAAACAGAGAACCGACTCGTGGCGATAACATATTAGACCTTCTGGTGACAAACAATTGAATCTCAATGTAGACAAGAGTAATGTGATGCGAATACATAGAAAGATAGGTCCCTTATCATTTAGCTACAAAATAGCAGGTCAGCAACTGGAAGCAGTTAATTCCATAAATTATCTGGGAGTACGCATTAGGAGTGATTTAAAATGGAATGATCATATAAAGTTGCTCGTCGGTAAAGCAGATGCCAGACTGAGATTCATTGGAAGAATCCTAAGGAAATGCAATCCGACAACAAAGGAAGGAGGTTACAGTACGCTTGTTCGCCCACTGCTTGAATACTGCTCAGCAGTGTGGGATCCGCACCAGATAGGGTTGATAGAAGAGATAGACAAGATCCAACGGAGAGCAGCGCGCTTTGTTACAGGATCATTTAGTAATCGCGAAAGCGATACGGAGATGATAGATAAACTCCAATGGAAGACTTTGCAGGAGAGACGCTCAGTAGCTCGGTACGGGCTTTTATTAAAGTTTCGAGAACATACCTTCACCGAAGATTCAAGCAGTATATTGCTCCCTCCTACGTATATCTCGCGAAGAGACCATGAGGATAAAATCAGAGAGATTAGAGCCCACACAGAAGCATACCGACAATCCTTCTTTCCACGTACAATACGAGACTGGAATAGAAGGGAGAACCGATAGAGGTACTCAGGGTACCCTCCGCCACACACCGTCAGATGGCTTGCGGAGTATGGATGTAGATGTAGATGTAGATACGTGCTCTGGCGCAGTGGATTTATGTTCTCCCATATTTCTTCCTGTTTAACACTCTCATTTTTCTTTGCAATTTTTGCTCCTTCCTCCATCTACGCCTTACACTTGGCTTCCTTCAAATATCGTTGAACCTAGATGTGTGTCCTAATCTTAAAAATAGGAAAATTAAATTACTTGAGAAGCACTGTTAAAGAATAACAGTCTGAAATTTTTCTCCGAATTGTTGGCTGTACTTTACAACTTTTAATACGTTAACACAATTTACTTTTCGCTCAGTGTACAACTCACAGGAGTGGTCATGTTCAGTAACTTCGAAGACAGAAAATGGCTATATCAGTCACTGAAATGAAAGAGAATGTATTTAAAGTAGTTGATTTAGAAGGAATATATGTGCAAAACGTCCCTCTTAAGTTATAATTTCACTTTTGCTATGTATGTATGGAGTTGACACGAAGAAGAAGTGTCAATCGTATGGTTCATGTGATATTCATATCAACGGAAAAAAGTCGGTTAGTTCCCTATTACAAATAAAAGCATTGATATTTGAAGTGGAATTTTAGGCGCCCATTTAATGAAATTATCTCAGATTAGTCTAGTGCGATGTTCGGTTTATCGATATTTATCAAGAGGAACTGCAAAACATGACGCATAAACGCAGCAGCAGCGGCAGCAGCGCTCGGCAAACTAGGCCTGTGTCGCGCGCTGCCCACGCTGCGCTGTCTGCTAGGGTTATGTCACAGCGCTGCTCAGTCGCTGCTGCAGTACTGGTTATTTTTCGTGTTTTACTGTCCCTGTTACTACATAGCGACAAAACGGATACCACAGCATACTTATTTCCGTATGATATCTCGAAAACTTTAACAATCATTTCGTTTGTACTAGCGGAAGAAAACCGACACTTTCTGTTGACACTAGATGTTACATGAAAGACATGATAAAAAGGTTTCGCTTGGGTAACTCAACCTACACAAGAAAAACGAAAGTGAAAATAAGTGCCGCCGAAACAACATAGGGAAAAAACTGAAAAACGAGGACCACTGTTTTTGTGGAATGTTTTGTCTAAAAGTAAGAAATACAGTTCATTACAGATGCATTTGACACACCTATCACCGGCCGTTGCGGCGGAGCGGTTCTAGGCGCTTCAGTCCGGAACCGCGCTGCTGCTACGGTCGTAGGTTCGAATCCTGCCTCGGGCATGTATGTGTGTGATGTCCTTAGATTAGTTAGCTTTAAGTAGTTCTAAATCTAGGGGACTGATGACCACAGATGTTAGTCCCATAGTGCTGAGAGCCATTTGAACCAACACACCTATCAATGATGGTCTAAATCAAGCACAGCAAATGACCTGCTTACTGAGAATGTGCCTTCCCTTTCCACATCTACATACATACTCCGCAATCCACCATACGGTGCGTGGTGGAGGGTACCTCGTACCACAACTAGCATCTTCTCTCCCTGTTCCACTCCCAAACAGGATGAGGGAAAAATGACTGCCTATATGCCTCTGTACGAGCCCTAATCTCTCTTATCTTATCTTTGTGGTCTTTCCCCGAAATGTAAGTTGACAGCAGTAAAATTGTACTGCAGTCAGCCTCAAATGCTGGTTCTCAAAATTTCCTCAGCAGCGATTCATGAAAAAAAAGGCTCCTTTCCTCCAGAGACTCTCACCCGAAACTCCTAATATTTGAAGCATTCTCTATTTAAAATGTTTAAGAGTGAAATATTGTTAGAACTTTCTACTCCTTCAGGCATAGACGACAGAAATACGTCAAGGACACACGTCAGGAGATGGCTCGGCCTGTATAATGCATCAGACAAATATTTGTTGTGTGGCGGTCTGAAGGGTACACAACAAACAGCGACGAGAGGCTGCCAACACGGCTGTACCCACTCGCCTGGCAGCTTTCAGTTGCTAGCAGCGGTCTCCAGGTGGCGCTCACAAATTCGGACCTCTTCATACTTCTGCTCCGATTCGTACTCGTCCGGCGACAGTGTTGCCAGCCAGCAACGGCAACACTGCCAACCGGGGACGACATGGTATCCGCTTAAAACTGGCTGACATGGAAATCCTTCCTCCGACAGGCAAAAAGCACAACGCGCCGCGGACACTTCTGGCGCGGTTGCAGACCCGCACTTGGACGAGACAGTTCCTGTACTGCAGTCAGACATTTCAGTACAATGCCTGGATTTAAATTGCAGAGCACAGTTCTACGAGCTCTGCTGAGAAAGTGACGTTCTGACTTAGCAGTCGCTGTTCACACAATAATGCGACAGTCGAGAGTGTCTCCGTAATTACTTTCAGTCATGATTAGAAAACCATAGACGGCCATGAGTCAACAAATTTATTAATGTTTCATCGCTTCAGTGCCATCACATCAAGTGCCATACATCAAAGTGTTACCAAACTTAAGTACCGTTTTGTAACACGCTCTTAATAAATTTTATTGGCTATATCTTTCTATGTTGCCACACTTATGTTCTAGTTGCACCCTGTCAAGCCGGTATTTAATTTAGAATGAAATTTTCAGTCTACAGCGGAGTGGGCGGTGATATGAAATTTCCTGGCATATTAAAACTGTGTGCCGGATCCAGACTCGAACTCGGGACCTTTGGTAGAGCACTTGCCCACGAAAGGCAAAGGTCCCGAATTCGAATCTCGGTCTGGCACGCAGTATTAATCTGCCAAGTTTCATATCAGCCCATACTCCATTGCAGAGTGAAAATGTCATTCTAGAAACATCTCCCAGGCTGTGGCTAAGCCACGTAACTGCAATATCCTATCTTCCAGTAGTGCTAGTTCTGCAAGGTTCGCAGGAGAGCTTCTGTGAAGTTTGGAAAGTAGGGGACGAGATACTGGCAGAAGTAAAGCTGTGAGGACGGGGCGTCAGTCGTGCTTGGGTAGCTTAGTTGGTAGAGCACTTGCTCGCGGAGGGCAAAGGTCCCGAGTTCGAGTCTTGTTTCGGCACACAGCTTTAATCTGCCAGGAATCTTCAGTATTTCATTAATAGTAGCCTGCTATCTGCCACCTTTCATTGAACAATCGTAGGAATTATGTTTCCTGCTACTTAGGATGTTTGGTCTGAATTAGTAGTAACATTCAGTTACAACACTCCGAAAATTTGGCGACGACGATAAAACTTACATATTCTTAATTATAATTTTCGGTAATCCCCTACATACACTCATGAGCCGAAACGTTATGACCACTGCCCACCGTGATGTTGAATGCCTCTGGTGATGTCGCGGGCACGTGACGCCGTAAGGAAAGAATAAAAGAGGAAGACAGACGAATGGACAGTCATTACAGCGAAGATATGGGCTGCAAATTGTCTTGTCCTGAGAGACAGTAACCAGGACACGATTTAATTACAAGAGCTTACTTCGATCGATGGCACTGAACGGCGACTTTCATGTGGGCACCTGGGAGAACGCCACCCGTTAAAGAAGATGGAGCCTAAGTGGGCGTTCCGAGAGACATAACTCGGTGCAATTCTCAAAGACAGATTGAATTAAATACCGAAAGGCAAAGTTCAGTGGCAGTTCACTTCTGCTACTAATGACTTTAACTCTCACCTGTTCAGTGCACGATACTGATGTATGCAGCACATTCCTCTCTGACAATCACCTGCTTCCTATCTCGCGGTCCTCAGACTGCCTTCTCGGCACTACCTCCTTTCAGTTCTGAGTCCTCATCCTGGTGAAGACTGGCACACGGGTAGCGTCCCAGACGACTACCTGCTGTCCTGTCCCTTTGGTTCAGGGCGAGACCCCCTTTGTAGCATTCAGAAAGGTGCTGGAACATTTCATCTGACGCATGTCGGCGGCAGGGGAGTGTACAGTATGTTATTTGGGACACCTCATGGCGCACTTGTTTCACTGCTGTTCAGACCCTGGGTCACGCACTGGCTGGTCGTAGACTGTCTCATTATGCGTACAGTCCATGTACCGTCGGTCGCCAGTCCGTCACTGTTTGAATAACTGAGTGCGCCAACGCTTCGTCCATCTTCCCTGGACATCTCCCAGCTACGACCTGACTGTAATGCCGTATTTCCTCCGTTAATATTGGAATTCGCTACAAAAAGCGGAAATCCACCGATATAAACGGTTTTGACAAAGCTCATAGTGTTATTCCACTGCAGCTGGAAAAGAGAATTTCTGAAAAGGCGAAACCGGATCCCTGTTGTCGTACTGGTGTCGTGGGCACCTATGGAAAGAGGGAGAAGGGTGTTGAAATAACGAGTGGGCGCTACAGTAGCGGGTGACCACATCTCACCACAAAACGTAGAGGTTCGGAGAATCCCTCACTGTGTAACCCAGGACAGGCGGAATCTGTGGCAGATCTGTCGACATTGTACAACGCTGGTGTAGGTGTAAGCGTTCCGGAGTACACATATCAAAGGCCATTGCTGAATATGGCTCTACACATCACCGACCCCTACATTTTCCTGTGCTGACTCAGATATCGCCAGTTATGACTGCAATGGGCACAGCATCACTGTGTTTTTACCGTGGATCCATAGCAACGTCTCGCCAGTCGAACGAATCTCATTCATTGTTACACCAGATAGATAGTTCGATCCTTACACACCATCGTCCAGGCGAATGGCTGCACCAAACATGCACTGTGCCACAGGAGCCGGCCGGTGAGGGCAGAATTAGGCTGCACGCTGTACTGAATTGTGCTTCCAAGGATCTACGGTGAGAATCGAAGGCCTGGTGACAGCAGTGAACCAAGTGAGAACATTATTGCGGACCTTATGCATTGGTTTATACTCTAAGTCTCCTCTACGGCGATGACATCTACCAGCAGGGTAACTGTGCACGGTGCCATGTCAGACTCATCCTACAGTGGTTTGATGCGCATTTTAGTGAAGTCAGATTGATGTCTTGGCCAGCAAATATGTCCGAACTGTAGGCTCTGGAACACACAACGGGCGCTAGCTGTTCGCCTGTAAACCGCTACCATGTATTTTGCAGAAACAAATTGACCTGTGCATTGACATTTGGTGCCACATACACTCCTGGAAATGGAAAAAAGAACACATTGACACCGGTGTGTCAGACCCACCATACTTGCTCCGGACACTGCGAGAGGGCTGTACAAGCAATGATCACACGCACGGCACAGCGGACACACCAGGAACCGCGGTGTTGGCCGTCGAATGGCGCTAGCTGCGCAGCATTTTTGCACCGCCGCCGTCAGTGTCAGCCAGTTTGCCGTGGCATACGGAGCTCCATCGCAGTCTTTAACACTGGTAGCATGCCGCGACAGCGTGGACGTGAACCGTATGTGCAGTTGACGGACTTTGAGCGAGGGCGTATAGTGGGCATGCGGGAGGCCGGGTGGACGTACCACCGAATTGCTCAACACGTGGGGCGTGAGGTCTCCACAGTACATCGATGTTGTCGCCAGTGGTCGGCGGAAGGTGCACGTGCCCGTCGACCTGGGACCGGACCGCAGCGACGCACGGATGCACGCCAAGACCGTAGGATCCTACGCAGTGCCGTAGGGGACCGCACCGCCACTTCCCAGCAAATTAGGGACACTGTTGCTCCTGGGGTATCGGCGAGGACCATTCGCAACCGTCTCCATGAAGCTGGGCTACGGTCCCGCACACCATTAGGCCGTCTTCCGCTCACGCCCCAACATCGTGCAGCCCGCCTCCAGTGGTGTCGCGACAGGCTTGAATGGAGGCGTGTCGTCTTCAGCGATGAGAGTGGCTTCTGCCTTGGTGCCAATGATGGTCGTATGCGTGTTTGGCGCATGTGCAGGTGAGCGCCACAATCAGGACTGCATACGACCGAGGCACACAGGGCCAACACCCGGCATCATGGTGTGGGGAGCGATCTCCTACACTGGCCGTACACCTCTGGTGATCGTCGAGGGGACACTGAATAGTGCACGGTACATCCAAACCGTCATCGAACCCATCGTTCTACCATTCCTAGACCGGCAAGGGAACTTGCTGTTCCAACAGGACAATGCACGTCCGCATGTATCCCGTGCCACCCAACGTGCTCTAGAAGGTGTAAGTCAACTACCCTGGCCAGCAAGATCTCCGGATCTGTCCCTCATTGAGCATGTTTGGGACTGGATGAAGCGTCGTCTCACGCGGTCTGCACGTCCAGCACGAACGCTGGTCCAACTGAGGCGCCAGGTGGAAATGGCATGGCAAGCCATTCCACAGGACTACATCCAGCATCTCTACGATCGTCTCCATGGGAGAATAGCAGCCTGCATTGCTGCGAAAAGTGGATATACACTGTACTAGTGGCGACATTGTGCATGCTCTGTTGCCTGTGTCTATGTGGCTGTGGTTCTGTCAGTGTGATCATGTGATGTATCAGACCCCAGGAATGTGTCAATAAAGTTTCCCCTTCCTGGGACAATGAATTCACGGTGTTCTTATTTCAATTTCTAGGAGTGTACTTACGGAGTCCTGTCAATGTATGGCAGAATCCATGCTAAGCAGAATTTATGCTTTACTTTCTCTGAAAAGTGGGACAACACGCTAATAAACAGACGATGATAGTGTTTTGGCTCATCGGTGTACGGCGACCAAAAATAAAAAAAACTTTTATGATTCTTGACTATTTTTCCCAATTACTGTATTCAGAACTTGGCGACGACAAAAAATTTTACAGATTGTTCACAGTTTTGCGTCAATGTTCAACATTTGGTGATAAGGCATAACTACAGATTGCTGAAGAACTGTTCTCATTTCTCAGCACTGACAACAAAAATTCAAATGGCCCTGAAAACTATGGGACAACATCTGAGTCCATCAGTCCCCTATAACTTAGAACTACTTAAACATAAATTAACGTAAGGACATCACACACATCCATGCCCGAGGCACGATCCGAACTTGCGACCGTAGTGGTCGCGCGGTTCCAGCCTGAAGCGCCTAGAACGGCTCGGCCAAGCCGGCTAGCCACTGACAACAGATTCACAGTATTCCCATCAACAGTGGCGACGGGCAATGAGGAAAGTTACTGGACAAATAGGTAACCAAACTCATTCTCTGATTATTAGATTCTATGACTAGTAATCTGCTTCCTTTCCAGGAGGCTTTTTCTGAATTTTGTATACTGTACTGAGCACATTTTTCACTCATGGCCTAACCAGAACCCATATTCCAGAATGAGATTTTCACTCTGCAGCGCAGTGTGCGCGATATGAAACTTCTTGGCAGATTAAAACTGTGTGCCCGATCGAGACCCGAACTCGGGACCTTCGCCTTTCGCGGGCAAGTGCTCAACCATCTGAGCTACCGAAGCGCGACTCACGCCCGGTCCTCACAGCTTTACTTCTGCCAGTATTTCGTCTCCTACCTACCAAACTTTACAGAAGAGATACTGACAGAAGTAAAGCTGTGAGGACCGTGTGTCGTGCTTCGGTAGCTGAGATGGTAGAGCACTTGCCCGCGAAAGGCAAAGGTCCCGAGTTCGAGTCTCGGTAATGCACACAGTTTTAATCTGCCACGAAGTTCCAAAACCCATATTACTGTCCATGCTCAAATTATTACAACAGGCAGAATCCGAGAATCTCATGGTGGCGCACTTACCCTAATGAAGGCAAAAAAAAAGAAAAAGTACTGCAATTTAGGATGCCACCACCACCTGTACCTTCATTTGATCGAAAGTTGATTACTGTAACAACTATATCCACCGAATAGACCAACACTACGCTACGCATCATCTATCAGCTGATGTGGAACGAAAATAATTTTTATTAGCATCTGGAGGCCTACCGTATTTTAGCTTCTTCAGAAATTTTCACCTACTTGTGAACCTCTGTCGCTCACTTATTCTGACACTAACCCTTATGACAGGGCCGGCAGTATTTCGGCTCGTGTGTCAATCGAAATATTGCAGCACGTTTGCAACCTCATTATGGAAAATTGGAAGCTCCACATGAGGAAAGCAATGTAGCCGTCATCGACAGTTTGACGTGAAAAGATTTGTCACTAAAACTGGAATTACCTTGCGGGTCAGCCGGCCGCTGTGGATGAGCGGTTCTAGGCGCTTAAGTCCGGAACAGCGCGATCGGTACGGTCGCAGGTTCGAATCCTGCCTCGGGCATGGATGTATTGAAAGAAGCGGTGTGCTCGCCAGCCACTCGCTATATGTAGCGCAATGCTAGTTTTTTAAGAATTTTTGTAAAGAACTATACCCCTTGTAATTGTTTGTCAAGATCGTTCTCAGAATATAGTTAACTTCTACCAGATTAAATGCATTAAGAATTTTCTATCCCAAAATCATTCACGTAAATGCTTTACGGAATTTATTGTTATCTTAGAAGAAAAGTCTAAACTGAGCTTCAGCTTTTATCAAATCTAAATTAACTTCAACTTAAAGAATTCCAGTCACAAAGTATTATGAAACTCCACCAGCAGCTTATAATTATGTTAAAGAGAAGTAAGTATATTCATTCCACAGTTTGCTGTAGCAGTCAGATGGCGATCCAGTATAAATAATTAAAGGTAAGAATCAGTCTTAATAATTTCAGGTAACGACTGAGGGCCACGGCGACAACACATTTTATGTTTCGTCGTAATAATCAGCAGGTAGTCTTGACAGAGCAGCAGTTAAAAGATTTTAAGAGACGCAGCGTTCAGTCAGCAAGCAAACGTTCATCCAATATTAGACGGGAAAGTCGCTTCTTTCAAAGTGTTAATTCATACCTCGCTTACAGCGACCTCCTCTCATGTCTCGCTAGCTACGACTGCCTCGTCTCACATCTTACTCGCAACTGCTCGCTTCCAACGCTCAATGCTACAAAAGTGCGGTCTCGCCGCCAACAATGGTTTTTGGTGCAGACAATCCCTGCTACCATTACAGATGTATTACTGCGCGCTGTTTCCCGCTCTTTCTCAAAATGTATCTATGCGCGGTTTCCCGCTCTTTCTCAATAATACACAATGCAATTTAATTAACAAAACAATTTAAATAAGAAACAGTTCAGATAATTACATGCTAAAAGACCAATTTCGAACAGATGAGACACATAAATTATTTACGAAAGATGCTACACCCATATTCGTGTATTCAAATAAAGGAACGAATTTACTAGGACTGAATGCCTTCAATCCTTTTGGCTTCGCCGTTCACCAAGGAATGAATCAAATTCAAATTGACATTCCGACCGGAAACTTAAATCACCAGCAATATAGAACAATATTTCTTTACCGAAGCATCAAGCGGTACCAAAAGTTACAAGACACACATTATGGAAAAAAGAAATGTGGTGATAAATTCAGCACGTTATGCAACATACATTGGGTGTTAAAAGATAAAATGAATCAGGAACTCGACCACCTTGAGCAGAACGAGGTTATGGAAACCGTAACCGGTTTCGAGTGGGTAACATCAGTCGTACCTGCACAGAAACGGAATGACACACTTCACATCTGCGGAGATTTCAAAGCGGCGCTTAATTCTCAATCTATTATTGATTCACAACCTACTCCCAGGCCAGAAGAGCTGATGTAAAAATTCTCTGGCGGGTGTAATTTGCAAAGCTGGTTCTTGATGAAGCATATTTGAAAATCTCTTTGGACGAAAATACACCGAGATTTATGGCCATAAGTATACCACTTAAATTCTATCGTTACCGAATAGTAATAGTGAGTGCACCGAGTCCGTTACAATGGTACTTAAGACAATTTAGTCTGAAAGGTCCGAATGCTGTGAACTACTTCGACGACACGATTGTCTCAGGCACAACTCTACAGGAATCCTTGAAGAATATGAAATCAGTTTTCAAGATTCTACAGGAGGAAAATTTCAAATACGACAAATACAAGTGCATCTTCTCTCAATACTGAGGTCACGTGCTATCTGCAGACGTCATGAAGCCGATGCTATAACACCCTGACACAAACTCAAAACCTTCCGGCTCCCAAAGAGGTCAAGTAGTTTTGTACCGTATTAAGAGAAATTAATTACTATCGGAAGTTTCTCCCTCATGCAGCTTGAATCAATGGACCACTGCACCACAGCAACACGCGTTTAACTAATTAAAACAATGTTTACTTCACGCGAAATAGCTTACGATGTATGATAACGAGAATGGCATAGGAGCCGTTCTGTCGCATCGACATCACGGTTCTGAGTGACCAACTGCGTTTGCTTACAAAACTCTGACAGTAACACAAAAATCGAGAAAGAGACTTTCGTAATTTGTTTACAGTGAAGAAATTTCATGAACACATGTGCAGACGTAGATTTACCCTCCTCATAGATCACAAACCTTTAGCACCTGTCTTTTGACCGAACAGTGAGTACTTATGCAAGACGTGCACCTCGAAGTTTGCAGCACTGGTCGCTTCTTCTGTCGAATTATGGTAATGACATTATATTCAGCTCCACACAACCGCATGCGAACGCAGATTTGATTTCACGTTTGCCCAAGCGCGAAGACAAAGAGTTTGTCTCATCAGCTGCTATTTGTTTTTCAAGAGATGTCGGTAGTCAAGAAACGGGAAAATTTCCCAGGAAACACCAATGTAATTGCGGAACTTAGGGCTAAATATCCTTTTTTGTCGATTTCAAACTGTATATACAAATAGAAAGCCTAATGGCAGCCGGCCGCTGTGACCGAGCGCATAATCGTGCTGCTGCTACGGTCGCAGGTTCGAATCCTGCCTCGGGCATGGATGTGTGTGATGTCCTTAGGTTAGTTAGGTTTAAGTAGTTCTAAGTTCTAGGGGACTTATGACCTCAGATACTATGTCCCATAGTGCTCAGAGCCATTTTTTTTGAGCAGCCAGCAGCCGCCCTGTGTCAGCAACCCAGCAGTGGGTCCTTTGCTGCATCCAGCAGCCAGCCGGCTTCATCAGCTTCCGCCGACCCCCCCCCCCCCCCCCCCCCCCACAGAGAATGAATGTTGTGCGCCAGTGTTAACGACAGACAATCAAACACCACGAGAGGCCGCCACCATGCAGGTGCCCCGAGTTCCACGGAGCAGCCTCCAAATGGCGCTCAGAAACCCGGTCGTCTTGCTGGTTCCGCGCCACATCCGCCTGTACGCCGTAGTCGTCCACCGACAGTGTTCCCAGCTGCTAAAGGAGCTACATTGCTTTAGCCTTGTACTGGCACAGGTGGAAGTCTGTCCCCCCGCCAGGCACAAAACGCAACGCACTGCAGACACTCAGAGCAGTTCCGATCCTGTAGTTAGATGGCGTTTGCAGTCCTGCAGTCACACAATTCAGTGCTGCTTCCTATGAATTTGCATACAATGGTAAGGAGAGGTTGGATACAGAGAGGTGCAGTGACTGCTATCGTAGGAAAGCTGCACAAGAGTAGAAATGAAACTTCCTGGCAGATTAAAACTGTGTGCCGGACCGAGACTCGAACTCGCGACCTTTGCCTTGCCTTTGCCTTGTGAGCACTTGCCCGCGAAAGGCAAAGGTCGCGAGTTCGAGCCTCGGTCCGGCACACAGTTTTAATCTGCCAGGAAGTTTCATATCAGCGCATACTCCGCTGTAGAGCGAAAATTTCGTTCTAGAAGTAGAAATGATTAGCAAGCAAGTTAACACTGTAAATAGGAGATTTATTTAACTTGCATTCCCCCAGACCAATGAAGACTTATTACAACTAATGGAGCAAAAAATGGAGTCCAACTTATGCAATAGATGCAAGTATGAGACTCTCTTAACAAAATGTCCATTATAATTATCCGGGCTGTTATGCCGTGGTCGGTTGATGAATCCTGTGTCGATTCCCAACGTTTCGTCTCCGATTGCGGGAGACATGTTCAAGGGGGTCCGTAGCTCGATGGAAGGTCCAACACACCCACTGGCTCGATACTGACTGCCGCTGCATTCTGTGTCCGCGCGCTCCCGCGCCGCGGTGTGACGTCACGTGTTTTGAAAACGTCAGTGCAATTGGCCGCTGTCCGTCGCCGTCGATCGCCGTTGCCATCACCCAGTAGTGGACGGGTGGTACACATCTTCTTTAACACCGGCATCCATATGTCGTTTAATTTCACGCCCTCCTCCTTTCGGTTGAAATTATTTGGGTGTTTAGCGATTTAGATTGCTTCCCTGTGGAGCCTTTCGTAATATCCGCTTGTGACCGCTAGTATTTGCGTCTCCTTGAAACGAATATTGTGGTTCTCTGGCTGGAAAGCATGCTCCGCAACAGCTGATCGTTCCGTTTCTCCTCTTCTACAATTTCCCTTGTGCTCTTCCAAACGTTTAGAGACAGTTGTTGAAAATGTCTCCCGCAGTCGGAGACGAAACGTTGGGAATCGACACAGAATTCATCAACCGACCACGGCATAACAGCCCAGATAGTTACAATGGACATGATATTTCCGGCCGTCTACATTTTAGTACCTCTTAACAAAAGCACATCACTGTCCCATGTAAAGTGCTCATTGTAAAGCCACTTCTTCGTGCGCCTCATCATCTCGCTGTCCCTCCTCACCTCACAACTCCCTATCCTGCCAATATAGGCACCCCACACGATCCCTGGGTTCAAAATGGTTCAAATGGCTCTGAGTAGTATGGGACTTAACATCTGAGTTCATCAGTCCCCTAGAACTTAGAACTACTTAAACCTAACCTAAGTCCCGAGCGACGGGAAGAAAGCGCAGGTGATGCCTGTATATAGCACGGGTAGAAGGACGGATCCTCAAAATTAAAGACCAATATCCTTAACATCGGTTTGTTGCAGGATTCTCGAACATATTCTCGGTTCGAATATAATGAATTTCCAAGATACAGAGAAGTTGCTGTCCAAGCATCAGCATGGCTTTAGAAAGCATCGCTCCTGCGAAACGCAACTCGCCCTTTTTTCACATGATATCTTGCCAACCATGAATGAAGGGTATCAGACTGGTGTCATTGACTCCCGGAAAGCGTTTGACTCGGTGCCCCACTGCAGACACCTAACTTAGGTACGAGAATATGGGATTCGTTCCCAAATATGCGAGTGTCTCGAAGACTTCTTAAGTAATAGAACCCAGTGCGTTGTCCTCGATGGTGAGTGTTCATCGGAGGTGAGGGTATCATCTGGAGTGCCCCAGGGAAGTGTGGTAGGTCCGCGCTTGTTTTCTACCTACATAAATGATCTTTTGGATAGGGTGGATAGCAATGTGCGGCTGTTTGCTGATGATGCTGTGGTGTACGGGAACGTGTCGTCGTTGAGTGACTGTAGGAGGATACAAATGACTTGGACAGGGTTTGTGATTGATGTACAGAATGGCAGCTAACTCTAAATATAGATAAATGTAAATTAATGCAGATGAATAGGAAAAAGAATCCTGTAATGTTTGAATACTCCATTAGTAGTGTAGCGCTTGACACAGTCACGCCGATTAAATATTTGGGCGTAACGTTGCACAGCGATATGAAGTGGGATAAGCATGTAATGGCAGTTGTGGGGAAGGCGGATAGTCGTCTTCGGTTCATTGGTAGAATTTTGGGAAGATGTGGTTCATCTGTAAAGGAGACCGCTTATAAAACACTAATACGACCTATTCTTGAGTACTGCTCGAGCGTTTGGGATCCCTATCAGGCCGGATTGAGGGAGGACATAGAAGCAATTCAGAGGCGGGCTGCTAGATTTGTTACAGTTAGGTTTGATCATCACGCGAGTGTTACGGAAATGCTTCATGAATTCGGGTGGGAGTCTTTGGAGGAAAGGAGGTGTTCTTTTCGTGAATCGCTACTGAGGAAATTTAGAGAACCAGCATCTGAGGCTGACTGCAGTACAATTTTACTGCTGCCAACTTACATTTCGCGGAAAGACCACCAAGATATGATAAGAGAGATTAGGGCTCGTACGGAGGCATATAGGCGGTCATTTTTCCCTCGTTCTGTTTGGGAGCGGAACAGGGAGAGAAGATGCTAGTTGTGGTACGTGGACCCTCCTCCAAGCACCGTATGGTGGATTGCGGAGTATGTATGTAGATGTAGATGTAGATCACACACTTCCACGCCCGAGGCAGGATTCGAAGCTTCGACCGTAGCGGTCGTGCGGTTTCAGACTGAAGCGCCTAGAACCGCCCGGCCACACCGCCCGTTCATCCCTGGTTTTGGCTATATTATGTATATGTTCCCTATTCTATTGGTTATTTAAATACCGTGAAAACTTACAGACAACATACAAGGTTCTTTTAATATTTCAAGCCAAAACGATTACTATGGGCCACATTCTAGAGGAATTTTTTTTTAGAACACTGTGGTAACACAAAAATCAAATATTAATATATCCAATTGTAGCATCGCATGGTCTCCATATTATATCCTCTCGACTTCACCACCAACAGATCTTTCACAGAGCAAATAGCAGCAATCAGGTTCTACTTTTAGTGTTTCATTTCCTAATTTATTTCCGTTGGTATCGCACGATTTAGTTCCACAACATTCCATTACCATTGTTTCGTGTTCATTCACATCTACATTATTAACACTTTTCGAGATAATATCCGTTCCGATCAACTGCTCTTCAACTCCTCCATCCTCTTTGACAGCATTGTAATTGTAAGGTCCAAAAACCTCTTGGCTCTATAATGAATTCTCTGTCTGTTATGGAGTGTGCGCACTTTCTTTCTGCAAACAATCCTTCAGCCTGTGGCGAAGGCAAGTCTCCGTAATATTGTTTCTTCCAGGAGTGCTTGTTCCGTGACGTAAGTGGGAGACCTTCCGTCTCGTAACGGACCGCTTGAGTACAAGATCGCAAAATGCCAGTGATCTTTACGGCATTCGACACCCTACATATCGTCTACCATGCACCCACAATATTGGCTGCTGATGGCACCAAGGGGCGGCACCGCAAATATCCAATGGCGAACGCAACATGAGGCTAACGGAGCGTAGCTGAACTGCTTAATCGACGAGTAACTCACAATAGTGCTACAGTGTTAGTGGTGTTGATACAAAGTAGAGCAACGGAACCATAAGCAAAGGAAACCTTGCCTTCAGTCTGCAGCAGTTGCCAAAGTTGACATTTTGTCAAAAAGTAACTCGAGGAACTTCGCAGGGTGAGAAAGAAGTGGCAGAGGAAATATTAGCATTTTTGAGAGATGAGTCAGTGGAATGTGTCGTGTCGTGTACCCTCGATAATGCGGACAGCGCGTATGAGGTGTGCAATGATGACGAAATACACTCCTGGAAATTCATTGTCCCAGGAAGGGGAAACTTTATTGACACATTCCTGGGGTCAGATACATCACATGATCACACAGACAGAACCACCGGCACATAGACACAGGCAACAGAGCATGCACAATGTCGCCACTAGTACAGTGTATATCCACCTTTCGCAGCAATGCAGGCTGCTATTCTCCCATGGAGACGATCGTAGAGATGCTGGATGTAGTCCTGTGGAACGGCTTGCCATGCCATTTCCACCTAGCGCCTCAATTGGACCAGCGTTCGCGCTGGACGTGCACACCGCGTGAGACGACGCTTCATCCAGTCCCAAACATGCTCAATGGGGGACAGATCCGGAGATCTTGCTGGCCAGGGTAGTTGACTTACACCTTCTAGAGCACGTTGGGTGGCACGGGATACATGCGGACGTGCATTGTCCTGTTGGAACAGCAAGTTCCCTTGCCGGTCTAGGAATGGTAGAACGATGGGTTCGATGACGGTTTGGATGTACCGTGCACTATTCAGTGTCCCCTCGACGATCACCAGAGGTGTACGGCCAGTGTAGGAGATCGCTCCCCACACCATGATGCCGGGTGTTGGCCCTGTGTGCCTTGGTCGTATGCAGTCCTGATTGTGGCGCTCACCTGCACGGCGCCAAACACGCATACGACCATCATTGGCACCAAGGCAGAAGCGACTCTCATCGCTGAAGACGACACGTCTCCATTCGTCCCTCCATTCACGCCTGTCGCGACACCACTGGAGGCGGGCTGCACGATGTTGGGGCGTGAGCGGAAGACGGCCTAACGGTGTGCGGGACCGTAGCCCAGCTTCATGGAGACGGTTGCGAATGGTCCTCGCCGATACCCCAGGAGCAACAGTGTCCCTAATTTGCTGGGAAGTGGCGGTGCGGTCCCCTACGGCACTGCGTAGGATCCTACGGTCTTGGCGTGCATCCGTGCGTCGCTGCGGTCCGGTCCCAGGTCGACGGGCACGTGCACCTTCCGCCGACCACTGGCGACAACATCGATGTACTGTGGAGACCTCATGCCCCACGTGTTGAGCAATTTGGTGGTACGTCCACCTGGCCTCCCGCATGCCCACTATACGCCCTCGCTCAAAGTCCGTCAACTGCACATACGGTTCACGTCCACGCTGTCGCGGCATGCTACCAGTGTTAAAGACTGCGATGGAGCTCCGTATGCCACGGCAAACTGGCTGACACTGACGGCGGCGGTGCACAAATGCTGCGCAGCTAGCGCCATTCGACGGCCAACACCGCGGTTCCTGGTGTGTCCGCTGTGCCGTGCGTGTGATCATTGCTTGTACAGCCCTCTCGCAGTGTCCGGAGCAAGTATGGTGGGTCTGACACACCGGTGTCAATGTGTTCTTTTTTCCATTTCCAGGAGTGTATGTGCTTAGCGAGTCATATAGTTCATCATCCTTGTGGGAGAGCGAGCCACAAAAACCGCCTCCAGTCAAACTTGGGTAAGGAAAATTGATATTAAAACAGCGGCCACTAAACATAATTGCTTACATGGAAGATTATCCGCAGCATAGTAAAAAAAGAAAAAAAATAGGAACAGATTTCGAAAAAGAAGACTACGGAAGAGAGGGTTGGCTGATTTAGGAGAGGGAAACCAAACAGCGACGTCATCGCTCCCATAGGATTAAGGAAGGATGGGGAAGGAAGTCGGCCGTGCCCCTTCAAAGGATCATCGCGCCATTTGCCTGACGCGGTTTAAGGAAATCACGGACAACTTAAATCAGGATGACCGGGCGCGGACTTGAACCGTGGTCCTCCCGAATGCTGATCCAGTGTGCTAATCAATGCGCCACCTCGCTCGGTGAAAGACAAGGCGCTCTCGTTTCCGCGTTTCAGGGATACTCAACACCATTTACAGTATGTGCGTGATAGTGACCTAATACGTTATGCACGTCAAGTTTCGCGCGACACAGGCTACAGTCATTTCAAAGGAAATAATGGATGGTTGCATAACTTCAGACAGTGCTACAGAATTGCAAGACGTAGCATAAAGAAATTTCAAAGGAAACGTCATGTTGATGATTCACACAAAACTGCGGAATCGGCCCGAAAACTTGCAGATGAGATAAACTTATCTCGTCGTTCAGTGAGAAATTTGTTTTAAAATTCGACCAATCGGGATCTGAAGAGTAACGCATATGAAAAAGAACCCTGTAAATTAGAGTTACCACGGGAGTTGTATCAAGATCAACTAACATCAACATTTTAACGCATTCGTAGCCCTATACAATTATACTGACTTTTGATCAGTATATTAAATTGGATGAAAAGTTATTTATTGTGCTGCTAGAAGTTGGTGGTGCTCTGCCCCCTACGATTCTTTCTCGTGTGCGTCATCTTGCAAGAGCAGTAGCGAATACTTACGTCATAGCAAGGAAGGGTTCGAAAATGGACCTAAGAGAACTACAGCTATGGTATGAGCATTGCTTTTGGCCAGTAGATGGTCAAAATAACTTACTTTTGCTTGATTCCTGTTCTGCTTAAAAAATCATGCTTGTCTGAAAAGTTTGCGACATTGGAGATCATACCATGTGGACAAATTCAGCCTCTGGACGTTTGTTTTCGCCGTGCCTAAAAACATATTATCGCACCATCTGCATCTTTGCCTTAAAGAATAACTACTTCCACGATAAGACCCACGACAGACCCGCATTTGGTTGCATGCCATCACATTCTATTAGTTCTCATCACATCGTTACACCAATCCGATTTTATACGCATTCTTTAAGAGTGCATACCTACAGGAACATCCTGCATGGTTCCTCGCCTTCGATCTTGATGGTGCGAACATTTCTCATCACTGTTAAGCACCATTTTCCATTTAGTGTTCAAGGTGCAAGTTAATCGTTTGTTTGGAACATTCTTGCATGTCGACAGTGTCCATTTTGTGGTCTGTAATGTCTAAATCCCATAAATGGTGTATCTCTGCGCCTCCCGGACACTCATTTTGTGTCGCCCTGGGGATGCACATGGTGGCCGGGGTGGCCCAGCGGATCTAGGCTCCACAGTCTGGAACCGCGCGATCGCTACGGTCGCAGGTTCGAATGCTGCCTCGGGCATGGATGTGTGTCATGTCCTTAGGTTACTTAGGTTTAAGTAGTTCCAAGTTCTAGGGGACTGATGACCTCTGAAGTTAAGGCCCATCGTGGTTTAAATGGTTCAAATGCCTCTAAGGCACTATGGGACTTAACATCTTAGGTCATCAGTCCCTTAGAACTTAGAACTACTTAAACCTAACTAACCTAAGGACATTACACAACACCCAGCCATCACGAGGCAGAGAAAATCCCTAACCCCGCCGGGAATCGAACCCGGGAACCCGGGCGTGGGAAGCGAGAACGCTACCGCATGACCACGAGCCCATAGTGCTCAAAGCCATTTGAATCATATATAAAAACTGGACTGTGAAAACATTGGGGGATTTTCTACGGACGCTGATGCCCACACAGTTGACCGCCCCACAAAGCAAACATCATCGTCATCACCTATCCTTAACATTATGTAGAAAGTCATACGCAACAAATAACACCGTCAAAAGATCATCTCAACGACCTATGTCAGATTACTGTGAGCCCTAAATAACAGAATACACTTCAAACCGGACAACACAAACAGGCAACTGGCAGAAGAAATGGAACCAACGGCTTGAATAACAACATGGCTGAGATCGTGAAAACTGTTGAAAACTCATGTTGCGTCCCAGATAGAGAAGAATATAACCAACATAGGGCAATACTCAGAAATAATTAGTTGGGAGCGTGGGCTTGCGTTCGGCTACCTTGCAAGTCAGGACCATTGAATCCCAACAAGTACATTACAATATGAACCAGCCTCAAAGTTATGCGAGTCCTACTTTGTATACGAATAAGATGCAACTACACAATCTATAAGGTCTCTCATATGTTGCAGTTACAAACATTATGTTGCTTTAAGAAGTAACTGATACTGACTGGATACAATGCCGTCATTAATCCGATCGGAAAAACAGATTTGGGAAAAGCCTTTTTAATTAAGCAAGGGATTATTACAAAATATGTACAATAATTTACAAACAACTTAGGTGTATCTGTGATCGTTAACCAAACGCAGATAATCTGTATGTAGGCTCCGTCAGGAGCGGTAAACAGTTCCGTCTTTTTAGAAAGAGCCAAGACTACATAATATTAAAAGATGATTTCAGTTGTGTGCTAAGCCGAAAACATCGAACGCGTAACTTGAAAAAAAAACCGTAGAACATCAACGTATCATTCAGGGAATGCCTTTAGGTGATCCGTGCGAAAGTATGCACGAAACAGCATGTGGTTTCACACACGTCACCAGCCACTCCACTAATCGGCTCAACGTAATTTATATTTTGTGATATTTAACAATCAAATTTCTGCAATACGAAACTCAGCCGACGCTTTTTTCTGTTGATATCACATTTATATCTACTATAAACAATAGCAAGTAAACAACATTTTGCGCTAAGTGCACGTGGTACCTTAGAAGAACTCACTTACAAGTGCAGGATATCATGATGCACCTAACGAAATATGGAAGGAATGCGGAATGAAATAGCGTTCAGTAACAGAAATGTGATTAAAACAGGCCAAACCAAAAATAAGGAAAATGTTTAAAATTTACTTGTCTCGAAGACTTGTGAAATCAGACTTGTCGGTAAAAGACAGTAAAAAAATCAAAGCAAAGCTTTTAAAACTTAAGCAACGGTTGCCAGAAGGGTATAAATTAAGGCCAATGTCGCATTAGGTGATAGGGGAAGGAGAACTCTCCTGTGTTCCATATCATCGTAGAAAATGAGAGATGAAAATGGAAAATAATAATACATCTAAGTCTAAATGACAACAAACTCGTACATCTACATCTACATCTACATCTACATGGTTACTCTGCAATTCACACAAGAGCCTGGCAGAGGGTTCATCTAACCAATTTCATACTACTTCTCTACCATTCCACTCTCGAATGGCACGTGGGAAAAAGGAACACCTAATTCTTTCCGTTCGAGCTCTGATTTCTCTTATTTTATTATGATGATCATTTATCCCTGAGTAGGTGGGTGTCAACAAAATATTTATGCATTCGGAAGAGAAAGTTGGTGATTGAAATTTCGCCGCAAAGAAAACCATCCTTGTTTCAGTGACTGCCACCCCAACTCGCATATGATATCAGCGACACTCTCACCCCTATTGCGCGGTAACACGAAACGAGCTGCCCTTGTTTGCACTTTCTCGATGTCCTCCGTCAGTCCTACCTGGTAAAGGATCCCATACCGCGCAGCAATATTCCAGCAGAGGACGGAAAAGTGTACTGTAGGCTGCCTCTTAGTGGGTTTGTCGCATCTTCTTGCCAACAAAGCACAGTCTTTGTTTAGCCTTCCCCACAATATTGTCGGCCGCAGTGTCCGGGCGGTTCTAGGTGCTTCAGTTTGGAACCGCGCGACCGCTACGGTCGCAGGCTCGAATCCTGCCTCGGGCATGGATGTGTGTGATGTCCTTAGGTTAGTTAGGTTTAAGTAGTTCTAAGTTCTAGGGGACTGATGACCTAAGACGCTAAGTCCCATAGTGCTCAGAGCCATTTGAACAGACAATGTTATCTACGTGATCTTTCCAATTTAAGTTGCTCGTAATTGTAATTTCTAGGTATTTAGTTGAATTGACAGCCCTTAGATTCGTGCGATTTGTCGTATACAGAAAATTTATCGGATTTCTTTTAGTACCCATGTGTATGATCTCGCACTTTTCTTTGTTTAGTGCTAATTGGCACGTTTCGTACCATACAGAAATTCTCTCTAGATCATTTTGTAATTGGAATTGATTGTCTGATGATTTTACTAGAATTTAAATTACAGCGTCATCTGCAAACTATCTAAGGGGGCTGCTCAGATTATCACCTAGATCATTTATATATATCAGGAACAGCAGAGGGCCTATGACACTACCTTGCTGAATGCCAGATATCACTTCTGTTCTACTCGGTGATTTACCGTCTATAACAACGAACTGTGACCTCTCTGAGAGGAAATCTCGAATCCAGTCACACAACTGAGACGATACTCCATATGCACGCAATTTGATTCCTAAAAGGAAGATGAAATAAAATTCGCAGTCCACAAACATCTGTAGGAGCTGCTAGCAAACAAACACACCGACGAAGGAAAACAGCACGAAGAACTACATAACCTGCAAGGAAATTACGCACAATTGAAGTGGAAACCCTCAGGAAGGAAATCGATGAACAAAAACTGGAATATGCTTCATAACCAAGTCCAAAAAATTAACCACCAAGACGTGAAGACCTCAGTGTGGAATTTCATCATGTATTACAACAGCAAATGAAGTCTAAGTTTTTATGCATGTACAACGAATCGTTGCAAACGAATTTTAATTCTCCTAAAGAGCTTGTGGAAGGAATCGTTGTATTAATCCATAAACATCAAGGACGCAGATGAGCTGAGGATTTTAGACCAATTTCGTTACAAAACAGTGACTATAAAATCATAGCACGCATTGTTTTCCACAGAATTAAAATGTTAATGCATGCGATAGCTGGATGGTACGAGACGAATGCGTCCACGGACAGAGAGATCCTCCCAACGGACGTGAGTACAGAGATGTTATCACTACTGTGGAGGCCTGCAAAGTCAAGTGTCTTTTAGATTTTGCGAAAGCTTTCGACACAGTAAACCACGGATATTTCACAAACACCAAGCCTTGCAGACGAACAAAAATTACGCGAAGCGAAATTAAGAGTGAGGAGGGCTATGGGAGAGGCGTTCAATGAATTCGAAAGTAAAGTTCTATCTACTGACTTGGCAGAAAATACTAAGAAATTTTTGTCTTATGCCAAAGCGGTAGGTGGATCAAAACAAAATGTCCAGACACTCTGTGATCAAAATGGCACTGAAACAGAGGATGACAGACTAAAGGCCGAAATACTAAATGTCTTCTTCCAAAGCTGTTTCACAGAAGAAGACTGCACTGTAGTTCCTTCTCTAGAATGTTTCACAGATGACAAAACCGTAGATATCGAAATAGACGACAGAGGGATAGAGAAACAATTAAAATCACTCAAAAAAGGAAAGGCTGCTGGACCTGGTGGTATACCAGTTCGATTTTACGCAGAGTACGCGAAAGAACTTGCCCCCCTTCTTGCAGCGGTGTACCGTCGGTCGCTAGAAGAGCGTAGCGTTCCAAAGGATTGGAAAAGGGCACAGGACATCCCCGTTTTCAAGAAGGGATGTCGAACAGATGTGCAGAACTATAGACCTATATCTCTAACGTCGATCAGTTATAGAATTTTGGAACACGTATTATGTTGGAGTATAATGACGTTTCTGGAGAGTAGATATCTACTGTGTAGGAATCAGCATGGGTTTCGAAAAAGACGGTCGTGTGAAACCCTGCTCGCGCTATTCGTCCACGAGACTCTGAGGGCCATAGACACGGGTTCCCAGGTAGATTCCGTGTTTCTTGACTTCCGCAAGGCGTTCGATACAGTTCCCCACATTCGTTTAATGAACAAAGTAAGAGCATATGGACTATCAGACCAATTGTGTGATTGGTGGAAGTGTTCCTAGATAACAGAACGCAGCATTTCATTCTCAATGGAGAGAAGTCTTCCGAAGTAAGAGTGATTTCAGGTGTGCAGCAGGGGAGTGTCGTAGGACCGTTGCTGTTCACGATATACATAAATGACTTTGTGGATAACATCGGAAGTTCACTGAGGCTTTTTTCGGATGATGCTGTATTGAAATGCAAGAGGATCTGCAGAGAATTGACGCATGGTGCAGGGAATGGTAATTGAATTTCAATGTAGACAAGTGTAATGTGCTGCGAATACATAGATGGAAAGATCCCTTATTATTTAGTTACAATATAGCAGGTCAGCAACTGGAAGCAGTTAATTACATAAATTATCTGTGAGTAGGCACTAGGAGTGATTTAAAATAGAATGATCATATAAAGTTGATCGTCGGTAAAGCAGATGCCAGACTGAGATTCATTGGAAGAATCCTAAGGAAATGCAATACGAAAACAAAGGAAGAAGGTTACAATACACTTGTCCGTCCACTGCTTGAATACTACTCACCAGTGTGGGATCCGTACCAGATAGGATTGATAGAGGAGATAGATAAGATCCAACAGAGAGCAGCGCGCTTCGTTACAGGATCATTTAGTAATAGCGAAAGCGTTACGGAGATGATAAACTACAGTGGAAGACTCTGCAGGAGAGATGCTCAGTAGCTCGGTACGGGCTTTTGTTGAAGTTTCGACAACATACCTTTACCGAGGAGTCAAGCAGTATATTGCTCCCTCCTAGGTATATTTCGCGAAGAGACCATGAGAATAAAATCAGAGAGATTAGAGCCCACACAGAGGCATACCGACAATCCTTCTTTCCGCGAACAATACGAGACTGGAATAGAAGGGAAGACCGATAGAGGTACTCAAGGTACCCTGCGCCACACACCGTCAGGTGGCTTGCGGAGTCTGGATGTAGATGTAGATGTATTCAACTGGATTTTCAGTACCTTTTACTAACCTTACACGTGAACTCTTGCGTAAGGGCAATGATCAATGGTCATATGAATAGAGAAATTAGAAAAAACAGCCTTGTGAGACAGGTTTCTCAGATATCGACGGCTTTATTTGTCATCGCCACTAAACACTTGCTTGTCTCACTGGTCCAATATTTACGGGGATTCACAACATATGGAAACGAAACAGTCAGTAATGCGTATGCAGATGTCGTAGCCTTTCTAGCCGCGACCGCTCAAGACGAAGGGAAAGACTTCCGGATCATTAATAAATACGAATTTGGCTCACGAGCGAAATTGAACAGCAGAAATTCTGGAACTATGGCTGTAGGAGGCGCATGTCTTGCGAATAAGCTGAATACATACGAAAAGCCTACATTGGGACTGTTGTCGAAACACCAACAGTGACCTCTGCCAGTATCTATATAACGTCAAAGGCTTATTGTGCTGCCCCAGTACCGCTGAAGCCACAAGAGACGATAAAATGAATGAAGTCAGCTTTAGGCAGTTTTGTACTCGAGGATATATTTCTAAAGTTAAGTTCGGTACTTTAACACTCGCCACAGTAGATGGAGGATTAAATGTAACACATGTTTAAAACAAGTCACGGATGTTATATGTGTGTATGTGACACAGACAAAATGTGGAGGAGGTCACTCAACGCTTCAAGAGCCCACTTGTTAAACGAAATACCGCCCGACAGTCTGTAGCCTTTTACTAAACGTAAATTCCGAATGCATTGTTTCAACAGAAGGCTTCTTCGATTAAGTTTACTCATATCCAGGGTCACATTCCAGCGAAGGAACTCATAATAGTGAAGACAACCTACAAGAAGTTGATGGAAAACAAGAACAGGATCATCATAGGGCAAAAATATCACTATTATAGTGGCCAGTAATGTGGAAGAACATTCACTGCCGAGATACGTCACCGAAGGTGATAGCGACGTGGTACCTGGAACTCAATTGGAAAGTACGCATCGACTCTAAATTTCAAACCATACTCTTGGCGGACTCTCCCTGGCGCGAGCCGTGAAACTTGACAGGCGTTGAATGACGTCGGTTTGTGAGCAACAATGTCAGCAATGCACGCACAAACCTCGTGCAAAGAGCTGGCTTGCTATTATCAGAAGGGCTTCCGCGAATGCCATTTCACCTGTCTTCTACATTCATACACCTGTCTCCTACATTCATTGCATTGCAAAGTCTGAAACCAATCCGGTAACATTAACTAATACTAATATGCAGCATATGTAGAACAAAATGAATTATTAATATGACATATTTAGAAAGCCATTACATTTCATGACTTCCTGCACGCGGATTCAATTCAGTATCCTAACACCAAAACACACTGGTCAATGAGGCATTCGGTACATCATCCAATTGCAGAAGGAACCAAAACAAAGAAGAGTTTTGGATGTATATTACAAAACAACTCATTGTATATCAATGATTAAAAATTATAAGAAAAACTGTGCCAGATTTCTAGAAGTATGTTTAAGATAGAATATTATATATGATCACGAACTAAGTGCATTTTAAAACGATAAACGGTTCTTCCGTTGATTCTTTTGCGGGGGTGTAGTGGCATCTGGCATCGCGAGGTGAGCCACTTGATGACCTGCCTCCACAAAGCCCTCGTACCGCTATTGTAACTTAACACGCTCTACAGAGGGTCGACATGTCGCCTTGGTCTGCTCGATACCCAGATCTGTCCGAGTCGAACACCTATGGGACGTCACTGGTCGACAATTGCAGCGTTATCCACAAACAGCATTAACCGTCCCTGTGTTGATCGACTTAGTGCAACAGGCATGGAACTCTACAGACTGACATCCGACGCAATGCATACAAGTTTGCATGCTTGCATTCAACATTCTGACCGTTACACCCGTTGTTTCACTACCAGCATTAAACATTCGCAACGGCTTATCTTGCCCTTACATTGACCTGTGATCTTGTAACGTTAATCATTTAAATGTGTTAGATGGACAAATGTATTATCGAAATTTCATTACTCTACATTAATTATTTTTGGTGTTGCCATTGTTTTTTTTTCCATCGGTGTATAAAAGGAAGACACTTAATGTAAAAGGCACCAGAGATACATTAAAGGTAGAAAACCATATGGAGAATTCTGAGACAAGAGGTAAAAGAAGTGCACAATTTTAGTCTTTCAGTTACTTGTAATGAGAAAAAATTACTTGCTTGCATATTGTCAAGAATGATAACAAATTATGATACGAGCACCAAGGAAATTTACTGTAAATCGTAAAGCTAAAGATGATAGCAGAGGAAGGCACAGGTGCAAGAAGGGGCTGTTGAAGATGTTGGATGAAAAACGCTGAAGGAGTTGCCCGAGAAAGGCAAAGGTCCTACGCTGGAAGTGCCGGTCACGTGCAAAGCTTTAATCTGCCAGAATGTCTTACAGTTTTTCTTTACCCCCCTGAACTTCAATATCGTTTCCATTTTTCACGTTGGGTTCCTTGACAGTCTGCTCAATGTACAAAATGAGTACCACGGGGCTTGGTAGCAGCGCTGTCTCACTTCCTTCTCAACTGTGTGTTCCCCGTCCTTCGACTCTTGTCGCGAAAGAAAAAGTTTGAACAGTTCACACAGTTTATAGACAATAAGTTGGTCCCCGTGTTTTATCTCTGCTATCTTTAGAATTTCAAAGTGTGTATTCCAATCAACTTATTCAAAGATTTGTTTAAATATCCAAATACTATAAATGTAGATTAGGGTTTCTTCGTATCATGTTTCCAAGGTAAATCGTAATGCGGGTATGTTGCCAGATTTCATCTCAAGCGAACCTGATCTTCCAGGAGACCGGCTTCTACGAAATTTCCCATTCTTTTTTAAATATTCATGTCATTATTTCGCAACCTTGACTTATTCATCTGATGGTTCAGTGCTGTTCATACCTGTCTGCATCTACCTTCTTTGCATTTGGCATCATTACATTCTTCCTGCACTCTGAGGACACTTCGCCATTACACCTCCCTCGCGTACCTTGCACACCCGGAGGATAAGTTTTTTCATGGCTGGTTCTCCCACGGATCTCAATAATTCTTCCTTAACACAATTTACTCCAAGTGCCCTGTTTTGACTTGCGTCCTTCAGTGGTCTGTTGACTGTTTTGCGTGGCGGTCGACTGCGCGGTCATCAGCACCCGTACAAAGTCCCTAACTTTACAGAGTCCAGTCTAGCCGCTGTCACGAATGATGATGAAATGATGAGGACAACACAGTCACCCAGCTCCCAGGCAGAGAAAATTCCCAACCCGGCCAGGAATCGAACCCAGGACCCCGTGACTCAGAGGCAGCAACGCTATCCACTGGATCACGAGTTGCGGACATGAGTGGTCTGTGAACCCGTAGTTGCTGTATCATGTCTCCCATCTCATGTTCAGTTACTCCCTCTTCCTTTCCTACTGGGTGTTCGGAACATTCCGCTACAAACTTCTGGTACTTTTAAAGAGAGCGAGTAGATATTGTTTTCAATATGAACCCAAGTGCGAAAAAGTAGCGTTTCCGTGCTAACGTTTGAAAACATGTTTGCCAGGTAGGTTTGCAGCTGTGGTAGTCAAGGTTGGTGGTGCTTACGTCGGATTGACTGATATCATTTGATACGTATCCTACCTCTTTCACCTGGTTCGAGTCTCATTTAAGTGTCTGGTACAAACCAACATGGCTGAGTACACGTTTGCATGATAAACCGACTTCATCCTTCTTTATTGGGAAGCTTACAGTAATGGAAGAGCTGCTCATCGCGTTGTCAAGATCGTTATGCGCCAAGCGGTTCTAGGCACTTCGTCCGGAACCGCTCTGATGCTGTGGTCGCAGGTTCGAATCCTGCCTTGGGCATGGATGTGTGTGATGTCCTCAGGTTAGTTAGGTTTAACTAGTTCTCAGTCTAGGGGACCGATGACCTCAGATGTCAAGTCCCATAGTGCTCAGAGCCATTTGGACCATTTGATCGCCTGACACCACTTACAACCTTCCCGCCACTCTTACGCAGCGGCTTCGAGAAAGGGATGCCTTCAACGTCAGCAGGCGTGGCTGTGCTACTCCGATGAGAGGCCGAACACCTGACTTGGAAGAGGCCGTACTGCATCATGTTGAAGAGAACTTGTCAACGAGTACACGAGAAAATGTGCTTGCAATGGATGTTGCTCCTAGTATCGTCCTCTGTGTTGTAGGTGGCCAACAACTACATCCATACCACCTCTAACACTTGCAGACACATTAATGTGTCTCGAACCAGGTGAAGGAGGTAGGATAGACGCCAAATGGCATCAGCCAGTTCGACGTAAGCATCCCACTCCGTGACAACCTTGTTGGAAACCCACCTAGCAAACACGTATTCAGATGAAACTTCCTGGCAGATTAAAACTGTGTGCCGGACCGAGACTCGAACACGGGACCTTTGCCTTTCACGGGAAAGTGCTCTAACAACTGAGCTACCCAAGCACGACTCACGCCCCGTCCTCACAGCTTTACTTCTCCCAGTCTCTCATTCTGGAGACGTATTCAGATGTCTGTAGCACGGAAGCGGTACATTTCTGTACGTGGGTTCCTAATATTACGTTCTCACTCCCCTCTACAAGTCCTAGAAGTCAGTAACGAGAATTACCCAACTTGATGTACTATATTATCTTGAAGCTAAACTATAGGTCCGCCAGTAACTGGCAATGAAAGTCACTTCAGACGTCGATGGAAGGCGAGGACACGGCGGCTACGACGGCGGCTCACGTGTCGCCGCGGCGGTCTTTCTCACAGAGTCCTCTGTTTGCACAGCTGGAGCACCGCTGTGGCGCGCTGCGGTCGCAAGAACGTGTGTGTGTATATGCATGCGTGATGCTGTGATTCTCCCAAGTCAGAGGTAAAAAGAAAAGCACGGTTCTGAGTCACCAAAAGCCATGTTGTCAGGCGGCAGTCCGGAAGCGGAGGTGACGTCACGATTATGTATACAATAGCGCTAGCTACTCTTCAACCTTTGTCGTAGGCCCAGGACAAGTTTTTCCGCACTTGGGGTTCTGCTACGTTCGTTGTTTAACACCAAAGCAATGAGAACAGTGTCAGCGTGTGAAATCCTTACAATCTAATTCAGACTGATAACAAACGCTTCAACGTTCTCAACAAATTGGTCTGCCCAAAATGGTGCAAAGACAGGTAAATTGAAGTCTTTGTCATTTTATAACATGCTGAGATAACTTTTCCCACCTCTGTGTATTAGAACCTAACAAAGACTTCAGTTATCCTAAGACACTGAGGCCACACAAATCGTGGGAAGCACATGTAAACATGGCGTTAGTATCGCGTACACAAGCTATAAACGGGCAGCGCATTGGCGGAGCTGTCATTTGTACTCAAGTGATTCTCCATCTACATCTACATTTAGACTCCGCAAGCCACCCAACTGTGTGGCGGAGGGCACTTTACGTGCCACTGCCATTACCTCCCTCTCCTGTTCATCGCGTATGGTTTGCGGGAAGAACGACTGCCGGAAAGCCTCCGTGCGCTCTCGAATCTCTCTAATTTTACATTCGTGATCTCTTCAGGAGGTATAAGTTGTTGTTGTTGTGGTCTTCAGTCCTGAGACTGGTTTGATGCAGCTCTCCATGCTACTCTATCCTGTGCAAGCTTCTTCATCTCCCAGTACTTACTGCAACCTACATACTTCTGAATCTGCTTTGTGTATTCATCTCTGGGTCTCCCTCTACGATTTTTACCCTCCACGCTGCCCTCCAATACCAAATTTGTGATCCCTTGATGCCTCAAAACATGTCCTACCAACCGGTCCCTTCTTTTTGTCAAGTTGTGCCACAAACTCCTCTTCTCCCCAATTCTACTCAATACCTCCTCATTAGTTATGTGATCTACCCATCTAACCTTCAGCATTCTTCTGTAGCACCACATTTCGAAAGCTTCTATTCTCTTCTTGTCCAAACTATTTGTCATACATTTTTCACTTCCATACATGGCTACACTCCATACAAATACTTTCAGAAACGACTTCCTAACACTTAAATCTATACTCGATGTTAACAAATTTCTCTTCTTCAGAAACGCTTTCCTTGCCATTGCCAGTCTACATTTTATATCCTCTCTACTTCGACCATCATCAGTTATTTTACTCCCTAAATAGCAAAACTCCTTTACTACTTTAAAAGTCTCATTTCCTAATCTAATTCTCTCAGCATCACCCGATTTAATTCGACTACATTCCATTATCCTCGTTTTGCTTTTGTTGAAGTTCATATTACATCCTCCTTTCAAGACACTGTCCATTCCGCTCAACTGCTCTTCCAAGTCCTTTGCTGTCTCTGACAGACTTACAATGTCATCGACGAACCTCAAAGTTTTTATTTCTTCTCCATGAATTTTAATACCTACTCCGAATTTTTCTTTTGTTTCCTTTACTGCTTGCTCAATATACAGATTGAATAGCATCGGGGAGAGGCTACAACACTGTCTCACTCCCTTCCCAACCACTGCTTCCCTTTCATGCCCCTCGACTCTTATAACTGCCATCTGGTTTCTGTACAAGTTGTAAATAGCCTTACGCTCCCTGTATTTTACCCCTGCCACCTTTAGAATTTGAAAGAGAGTATTCCAGTCAACATTGTCAAAAGCATTCTCTAAGTCTTCAAATGCTAGGTTTGCCTTTCCTTAATCTAGCTTTTAAGATAAGTCGTAGGGTCGGTATTGCCTCACGTGTTCCAACATTTCTGCGGAATCCAAACTCATCTTCCCCAACGACCGCTTCTACCAGTTTTTCCATTCCTCTGTAAAGAATTCGCGTTAGTATTTTGCAGCTGTGACTTATTAAACTGATAGTTCGGTAATTTTCACATCTGTCAACACCTGCTTTCTTTGGGATTGGAATTATTATATTCATATTGAAGTCTGAGGGTATTTCGCCTGTCTCATACATCTTGCTCACCAGATGGTAGAGTTTTGTCATGACTGGCTCTTCCAAGGCCGTCAGTAGTTCTAATGGAATGTTGTCTACTCCGGGGCCCCTGTTTCGACTCAGGTCTTTCAGTGCTCTGACAAACTCTTCCCGCAGTATCGTATCTCCCATTTCATCTTCACCTGCATCCTCTTCCATTTCCAGAACATTGTCCTCAAGTTCATCACCCTTGTATAAACCCTCTATATACTCCTTCCACCTTTCCGCCTTCCCTTCTTTGCTTAGAACTGGGTTTCCATCTGAGCTCTTGATATTCATACAAGTGGCTCTCTTTTCTCCAAAGGCCCCTTTAATTTTCCTGTAGGCAGTATCTATCTTACCCCTAATGAGATAAGCCTCTACATTCTTACATTTGTCCTCTAGCCATCCCTGCTTATCCATTTTGCACTTCCTGTCGATCTCATTTTTGAGATTTTTCTTGAACCAAGTTTTAGCTATGATTAGGTTATCCTCTGTGCAAAATTTTACCAGGCGGCTTCCTCTTTCATTTCTTCCCCCCCAGTCCATATTCGCCTACTACGTTTCCTTCTCTCCCTTTTCCTAGTGACGAATTCCAGTCACCCATGACTATTAAATTATCGTCTCCCTTCACTACCTGAATAATTTCTTTTATCTCATCATACATTTCCTCAATTTCTTCATCATCGGCAGAGCTAGTTGGCATATAAACTTGTACTACTGTAGTAGGCTTGGGCTTTGTGTCTATCTTGGCCACAATAATGCTTTCACTATGCTGTTTGTAGTAGCTTATCCGCATTCCTATTTTTTTTATTCATTATTAAACCTACTCCTGCATTACCCTTATTTGATTTTGTATTTATAATCCTGTATTCTCCTGACCAAAAGTCTTGTTCCTCCTGCCACCGAACTTCACTAATTCCCACTATATCTAACTTTAACCTATCCATTTCCCTTTTTAATTTTTCTAACCTACCTGCCCGATTAAGGGATCTGACATTCCACGCTCCGATCCGTAGAAAGCCAGTTTTCTTTCTCCTGATAACGACGTCCTCTTGAGTAGTCCCCGCCCGAAGATCCGAATGGGGGACTAATTTACCTCCGGAATATTTTACCCAAGAGGACGACATCATCATTTAATCATACAGTAAAGCTGCATGTCCTCGGAAAAAATTAAGGCTATAGTTTCCCCTTGCTTTCAGGCGTTCGCAGTACCAGCACAGCAAGGCCGTTTTGGTTAATGTTACAAGGCCAGATCAGTCAATCATTCAGACTGTTGCCCCTGCAACTACTGAAAAGGCTGCTGCCCCTCTTCAGGAACCACACGTTTGTCTGGCCTCTCAACAGATACCCCTCCGTTGTGGTTGCACCTACGGTACGGCCATCTGTATCGCTGAGGCACGTAAGCCTCCCCACCATCGGCAAGGTCCATGGTTCATGGGGAGGTATAAGTAAGGGGAAGCAATATATTCGATACCTCATCCAGAAACGCACCCTCTCGAAAACTGGACAACAAGCTACACCACGATGCAGAGCGCCTCTCTTGCAGAGTCTGCCACTTGAGTTAGCTAAACATGTCCGTAACGCTATCACGCTTACCAAATAACCCTGTGACGAAACGCGCCGCTCTTCTTTGGATCTTCTCTGTCTCCTCTGTCAACCCGACCTGGTACGGATCCCACACTGATGAGCAATACTCAGGTATAGGTCGAACGTGTGTTTTGTAGGCCACCTCCATTGTTGATGGACTACAGTTTCTAAGGACTCTCCTAATGTATCTCAACCTGGCACCCTCCTTACGAATAATTAATTTTATATGATCATTTCACTTGAAATCGTTCTGTACGCACACTCCTAGGTATTTTACAGAAGTAACTGCTATCAGTTTTTGTTCCAATATCATGCAATCATACAATAAGAGATCCCTCTTTCTATGTATTCGCAATACATTACATTTGTCTATGTTAATGGTCAGTTGCCACTCCCTGCACCAAGTGCCTATCCGCTGCAGATCTTCCTGCATTTTACTGCAATTTTCTAATGCTGCAACTTCTCTGTATACTACAGCATCATCCGCGAAAAGGCGCATGGAACTTCCGACACTATCTAATAGGTCATTTATATATATTGTGAAAAGCAAGGAGTGGTAGTTGGAGCTAGACGCACGCGATATTCAGTTTCGGAAATCGTTAGTCAATTCTATTTTTCGGTATCCACACTGTCGAAAATGTGCGAGAACACCAAATTTAGGGCACTGCCTCTCACCACAGACAACACAGTGGCCGACGGCCATCACTTAACGAGCGAGAGTTTGCGTCGAACTCCCAGTATTAACAGAGAAGCAACACTGCGCGAAATAACAGCAAAAGTCAATGTGGGATGTACGACGAACGTGTCTATCAGTTAGCACATTGTGGTGAAATTTCGTGTTAATAGGCTATGGCAGTGCCGCTCGGGATTAGCCGAGTGGTCTAAGGCTCTGCAGTCATGGACTGTGCGGCTGGTCCCGGCGGAGGTTCGAGTCCTCCCTTGGGTATGGGTGTGTGTGTTTGTCCTTAGGGTAATTTAGGTTAAGTAGTGTGTGAGCTTAGGGACTGATGACCTTAGCAGTTAAGTCCCATAAGATTTCACAGGCTTTTTTTTTGGCTATACTAGAGGACGAACGACCTTTACTAACAACACGATGTCGCCTGCAGCGACTCTTGTGGCCACGTGACCACATCGGTTGGATCGTAGATGACTGTAAAACCGTGGTCTGGTCAGATAAGTCACGATTTCAGTTTGTAAGAGCTCATGATAGGGTTCGAATGCCGCGCAGATGCCACGAAATCATGAGCCAAATTGTCAACAAGGGACTATGCAGTCTGCTGGCTCCATAATGGTGTGGGCTCCGTTTACATCGAATGGGCAGGTCGTCTGGTCCAACTGAACCATTTGCAGTTGTTCGCGGACTGTACTTTCCACACAACGACGGAATGTTTATGGATGACAATGCTTGTTCGCCATTGGTTTGAAGAACATTCTGAACAGTTCAAGCGAATGAGTTGCCCACTCACATCGTCCGACATGAATCCCATTGGACGTTTATGGGACATAATTAGGAAGTCCATTCCTCCACAAAATCTTACACCTGCAACACTCTCGCAGTTATGGATGGCTATAAAGGCAAAGACTGAAGAAAAATCAAGAGACTTTCACTGTATTTGCCAACCTGGAAAAAGCATTCGACAGGTAAAACGTTACAAGACGTCTGAGAAAAATTGGAGTAAGCTATAGAGAGAGACGGGTAATATGTAATATGTAAAAGACCCAAGAGGGAATATTCAGAGTGGACGGCCAAGAACGAAGTGCTCGGATTAAGAACGGTGTAAGACAGGTCTTTAGTCTCTCCCCCCCCCCCCCTCCCGCCCCCACCCCCTTCCCACCCCCCTTACTGCACAGTTTATACACCGAAGAAGAAATGAGGGAAATAAAAGACAGGTTCTAGAGTGAGATTTAAATTGTGTGTCATGGATTATCAACGATGAAATTAACTGATGACCCTGCTATCCTCAGTGAATGTGAAGAAGAACTGGAGAATGTGTTGAACAGAATGGAGAGTCTTATGGGTACAGAACATGGATTGAGAGTGAATCGAAGAAAGACCAGGACAATGAGAAGTAGTAGAAATGAACACAGCGAGTATCTTAAACATCGCAACTGGATAGCACGAAATAAACTAAATTAAGGAATTCTGCTACCGAGGCAACAAATAAGCTATGACGGACGGAACAAGAAGGATATAAAAACCAGACTAGCGCTGAAAAAAACTGCTTCCTGGCCAAGAGAAGCCTGCTAGTATCAGACATGTCTTAATGCGAGGAAGAATTTCCAGAGAATATACATTTGGAGTGCAGCTTTGTGTGCCAGTGAGACATGGACTGTGGGAAAACCAGAACAGACGAGAATCGAAGACTTTGAGATGTGGCGCTACTGACGAATGTTAAAAATTATTTGCATTGATAAAGTAAGGATTGAGGAAGCTCTCCACAAAATTGGCGAGGAAAGGAACATATGGAAAACATTGATAGTAGGAAGGGACAGGATGATACGGCATTTTAAGGCATCAGGGGGTAATTTACATAGTACTAGAGGGAGCCGTAGACGGTGAAAAATGTAAAGGAAGACAGAGATTGGAATACATCCAGCAGAATATAGGTTGCATGTGCTACTCTCAGGTGAATAGGTGGGCACAGGAGACGAACTCATGGCGGGCAACACGAAACCAGTCTGAAGACAAATGACCCAAAAAATAACACATCATTACATAAAAATAAAAAAAAACGAGAGAGTGGACTTCCAGTGACTTATAGAGTCAATGCTATGTCAAGTTTGCTTCACTATGCCGCGGGAAAGCAGGTCCGACACGATACTAGGAGGTATCCCCTGACTTTCGTCCCTTCATTGTACTCGGTGAGAGTACAAAAGAAACCATGGAAATTCTACTTTGTCTTTGGATTCACTGTCAGCGGATCGGATGTGTGAACAGACAGTCAACATCGTAAAGTTACCTAAAGCTGTGATTGTAGAATGGCCAAACACCTGGTAACAAATAAGGCTACAGTTATGGTACAAATAAGACTTTAATTTACACTAGTCAACAAATTTAAACTTTTTTCTGCATCTGAATGGATTTCCTAATTTTAGGATGCTGAATTCACAAGTAAAATACGTTTTTTTTTTTTTTTTTTTTTTTTTCTCGAACGTTACATTTCCTAGGTACACTGCAGAATCAAAAGCAGTGCTGGCAAACACTGACAGAATTAAAACAAACAAGAAATACATTTCCTGAACTTTAGAATTCAATACCACTAAACACGTACATATGGACATAGCGCCAATAGAAGGTTTAAATTAACTTACCACAGATTTCCATCTTTAATCTTCTTTGGTAACAGAAAAATGTGACAGTGATCCTCTCCTTGTTTTTGCCATTACATCACGCCCTCTAATCTACATCCATAATCAAAAGATTCCAGTTACCTTGATAATGGTGTTGCACGGGGCAGATATTGTGGTGAAAGCCTTCACCCTGTGCATCGGTTACGGCTCCTGATTGATCCCTAAAGTAATCAAAGTAGGAACGGAAAAATTGAATTTTACGTGACATTCTTTACACCTTATTCTTGTAGCTATGCTTAGGTGACGTGGTTATCATCTCTTCTGTTGCCCTGAGATCTCTTCATAACTGCTTTGAAAGAGGACCATTCAGCCTGTTCTCGGTTCGAGACCTTGCCTAGCAAGCTACAAAGAGGAAGAAGCAGTCCTTCGTCAAGGGGTACAGGATATGCACTGACGATGCATTTGGATGCTTCATGTTTCGTTTTGTTTGAATTCCATACATTATTTGTGAGGCAGAAGTAACAATCTCTGATGGTCTTTAGGCTGACACCACTGCAGTGTGAGAGAGAGTGGCATGGCTCCGTGTATTCCTTTCAACCATTAGATTAAAGTAGTAGTACTGGTTACGCAAGCAAAATGAGATGCCAAATTTTTGTTAATCTCACATACATAACAAAAGTTTTTGGAGTCTTTTAAACGACAAAGATGTTTGTCAATCACAATTTTTACCAAGTGGTAGTTGCACTGAAGAGCCAAAGAAACTGGTACACTTGCCTAATATCGTGTAGGTCCCCCTCAAGCACGCAGAAGTGCTGCAACACGACGTGG
Organism: Schistocerca gregaria; assembly: GCF_023897955.1. Lineage (NCBI taxonomy): Eukaryota > Metazoa > Arthropoda > Insecta > Orthoptera > Acrididae > Schistocerca > Schistocerca gregaria. The sequence goes on along the minus strand of NC_064925.1, from coordinate 51,902,328 downwards.
CATTTACTCGACGAATGTCTGAAGTAGTGCCATGAATCCTGCAAGGTTGGGTTGATTTGGGGAAGAGACCAAACTGCGAGGTCATCGGTCTCATCGGATTCGGGAAGGGAGTCGGCCGTACCCTTTCGAAGGAACCATTGCGGCATTTGCCTGAAGCGATTTAGGGAAATCACGGAAAACCTAAATCAGGATGGCCGGACACGGGATTGAACCGTCGTCCATCCGAATGCGACTCCAGTGTGCTAGCCACTGCGCCACCTCGCTAGGTAGTCCTGCAGGGCTGTCCATAAATCCGTAAGAATACGAGGGGGTGGAGATCTCTTCTGAACAGCACGTTGCAAGCAATCCCGGATATGATCAATAATGTTCATTTCACGGGGAGTTTGGCGGCAATCGGAAGTGAGACATGGTACTCAGAGCAAGGCAGGATTCGGTGTGGACGGGACCGTAATCAGTTACCGTTGGTTGCTCAGTTTTTATTATATCACGTACACTTTATTTGGAAACAATTGCAAATAAATTTGACAATACGGAACAATTACCAAATTTGACTTTTAAGACACAATGTCTAACTAAAAAAAATTCTTAAGCAAGTTGCACTCAGGGTTGAAGGCCTTATTGACCAGAAATTCAAATTATTTGTCAGCTGAAGACTCCAATAGTAATAACTCAAAAAACAGTTACACGGCTGAAAGCCTGGATAGCAAATTTTTGAGAAGCAATTAAACTACTTCGAGAGACATTCAAAGAACAATCATCAACATTTCAGTGTTAAGATATTTTTTCTAATTAAAATTTCTTAAGACAAGTTACACTCACGGCTGAAGGCCTTATTAACAAGAAATTCAAAGTCTCTGTCGGTTGAAGGTCCAAACAGTAATAATTCAAAATTAAAATATTTTTTAACAAAAAACAATCAGCACAATCTGACCAAATCAAGAGAGAAGTGCGCCTCAGACAGTGCTCCAAGGATCAACCTGCGAAAGGCGCTCAACTTCGTAAACAATGCGACAGGCAGCCAAGATTTGTATTCAATTAACCGGATGGCAACTCAAACTAGTGACACTTTAAAAGCAGACCAACCCTCTTGCAAAATCTGCCTAACGCCTGATAACTAACACAACGACGGAATAACCCAAGCAAGGCGGCACCGGCGGACAGCACTGCGTCTTCTGAATCCAGTGTTTAGAACATCCAGATGCAGAAGGAACCACTACAAGCAAAGTAGTCCAAAAGAAACAAAATATCCGAAGCACAATCACGGAGGCTGTCGAACTACACGCCTTACCGGACAGCAGCGGCAAGGCGAGGAAAGGTACAGTGCCGTGATAATACGCTTACCTCCAGGGCAGGTAATTTGGGCGTTAGCGGCCACTAGGCAGAAAAATACTGCTGGTTGAACTTCACCAATAATAACACTAGGAATTCAATGATTAATAATAAGAAGTGGAGGATGGCTAATTAATTTCGCCAAGTCCGAACACCCTACTCGTTGCTCTTCGTCTCAGCGACCCTACGAGCAGCAACGCGCGAGCAAACGCCGTGATCTCCAAATAGTGGAGGTTCCACTACTGGATTAATGTTCACTCAAATCAAACGTCCTGGACCCGGTGGACAACGAGGTTGTGGTTGTGGCCCTCGCAGCTACAGCCCCTCGATCCGGCAGTGCCTGCGTGCCACCAGCGGGGCCGGCATATCCTCGCTCTGATACATGCCAACGGGGACAGGTGAAAAAGTGTGCCCTGACCGGGGCTCGAACCTGGGATCTCCTACTTACAGGGCAGACGCCCTACCCATCTGAGCCACCGAGGACACAGAGGACAGTGCGACTTGAGGAACTATCTCAAGCACGCCTCCAGCGAGACCCACTTTCTCACCATATACGTCCACACAAAACATTCATACTGTCCCTGGCCAACGCATTCATTACTCGTGGAAGACATTCTTACCAACTCCCGTAAGAGTTCGGGTAATACATTTGCATCCGCATGGCAGAGGTAGGTCATGACCGGTATTGCCAGAAATATATACTTATATGGATTTGGTGTCTGTTCTATTGGACATGTCCGAAAGAACGGACACCATTGATGACCTGCAGTTTGGAAAGAATGTCTGTCACGAGTAATGAGTGGGTTTGGTGTTTGACGGTTTTGGCAAAAAATCTTTAAGCGATTTGACAATGTCACAATTGCCGTGCCGGAATTATTGAGCTACTTAACAGTCGTCCAAAACACTGGGGTGGTGCCTGGCATGTAAACGGTCGCTGCTGTCCACAGCAGAATGCCCACGAGAAAACGGGGTGAGTCACATCTGGTGAATTTCTCACGATAGCAAATTTAAAGTTTCAAGATTACTATATAATACACAGTTGTACTGCCAAATTTAACGATTGCAGAGGATGTACGTACAGATTGCAAATGGACCGTCTCTCCCTATAGCTTACCCCTACTTTTTTCAGAATTTCAAACATCTTTAACCATTTTATACTGTCGAACGCTTTTTCCAGGCCGACAAATGCTATGAACGTGTCTTGATTTTTCATTAGTCTTACAGTAACATCAGAAATGGAGTCCGCCTTGATGCAAAACACCTTGTTATTCGTTTATTTCTTTATTATCTCAAACTAGTTTCGGCGACAAATATCACCATCATCACAAACACAGTAAAACATTATTACATTTTTACATTTCGTCTTTTGCAATATAGTTTTATATTGATACTATGATACTACCTTATTTATTGTATGTTGCAGCATGTTTTAAGTATTTATTGGCGCTGTTTGCGACATATTTTCTGTGGTCCTTTTACTGTTGGCGTCTTCTTTAGTCTTGCTTCCATTGTTAACTGCAACGTCAGAATCGCCTCTCTGCTGCCTTTACCTCTCCTAAAGCCAAACTGATCTTAATCCAGCGCATCCTCAACTTTCTTTTCCGCTCTTCTGTATGTTATTTTGTAAGCAACTTGGATGCATGAGCTGTTAAGCTGGTTGTGCGATAATTCTCGCGCTTGTCAGCTCTTGCCGTCTTCGTAATTGTGTGGATGATGCCATCTGACTTTCCGAAAGTCAGATGGTATGTCGCCAGACTCAAACAATCTGCACACCAACATGAATAGTCGTTTCGTTGCCACTTTCCCCAACTATTTTAGAAATTCTGAATGTTATATATCCGTCCTGCCTTATTTTATCTTAAGTCCTTCAAATCTCTTTAAAATTCTGATTCTAATGCTGTATCCCCTATCTCTTCTAAATCGAATCCTGTTTCTTCTTCTATCACATCAGACAAATCTTCCCCCTCATAGAGGCTTTCAATGTAATCTTTCCACCTATCCGCTCTCTCCTCGGCATTTAACAGTGAATTCCCGTTGCGCTCTTAATGGCATCGCCCTTGCTTTCAATGTTGATTTGACTTTCCCTTATGCTGAGCCTATTCTTCCGACAATCTTGAGCCGTAGTAAAGTTAGCTTTTAAAAGCGCGCCGCAGCGCGTAGCGTGAAGAAGTCGCCCTCCATTTTCTGGCGGTGGCGCCGTTGTCGCAATTGAAGGCTTCGGTGTCTCCCTCTGGCGGGAAAGGGGAAAAGTGGGATGTTCGCGTGGGCTTAAGAAGTAGCTGTATGGGCTCTCGGGGAGAGTTGGCAGTCGGGGCATCAAGAAGCGACTTCTCTGCCGGTGCTAGAGGGACAGCACGCAGGCCGCGGCATCAGCGCAAGTGACGCGAGCAGCGGCTCCGTGGTATGGGGCGTTAACTGCTCGTCGTGAAAGGACTCTTCCTGAGCGTGGGTCCACATGGGGCCTAATTTGCAGTTCGGCCGTATGCTGTCGACTGGCGAGGAGGGTTTGAAAATCGGCGCGCCTTCCAGCGTCCGTTGAAACGGCTGGCAGCGGGCGGCTCGGCAGAGCATTTGGAGCTGCTGCGTTGTTTCAGTCCTGGTAGTCGTAACGCACCAGAAGTTGAGTATTCATTGTTAACAGATTTTATGAAATTGAATTGAATTTAATTTACTTATTCTTGTTAATTATACCAGCCGTATTTTGGGGGGGTTTCCCGCCATTCATTCTCGTCTGCCCACCCGCGGGAAGGTGGTAATATTAGAAAGGGTGGTCCTTTTGTCCCATGTTGAGGGCGAAAGGGGGAGAGTCAGAGTAAATCTGTGCTTCGGATTGCTTCTTTCCACTCCCAGCTTACCTACGGGTTTATTCGACTGTTAGCCTCTGCCATGTCTGTGAAAGTCTAAGGCACCAATGACTGTACTGTTTAACATGCAAGCCACTAAGACCTGATCCATTCTCTCGCCTGCCATAACTAGTATTACTAGACTCAGGTGTAAAAGGTACTCTGAGAAAGGAGAAAAATTACTTTTGCCTCGTGGTAAGAACTAGTCAATTGCATAACGAATTCCTGCTCAGCTGGAAGCTGTAACTTACGTAAATTTGTGTTTATGTATATTTGACTATAATCAAGTGAGGTTGTTAATGTACGCCGTACTGGATTTTTTACATTGTTTCTAAAAACTGTTGTGGTTCTTCTAATTCAATAGCTTTTAAGACTTTTACTCAACGTGCTTATGTGTTTTATACAGGTAGTTGGTTACTAGTGTGTTTTCTTGCCATGCAAAAGTTCGCTATTTCATTACGGGTAGAAATTGTTGCCTTGATAGGAGAATATTGTAAAAGTTGCCAAGTCCTACCTGACGAGCGTGTGTGTTTGCCGTAAGTTAACTGGCAGAAATTCGTAAAATTTGTTTTTTTATATATTTTGGAAATGTTAATGTTATTAACTGTGAGTGTCCCCCCCCCCCCCTTTCCCCCGTGTACATGACTCATGCGTTTTGGTTTTTCTATTTCGAGAACTTTTGTAAACAGGTTTGTCTTTATATGTTGCAGACAAGTTAGATTCTGCGCCATTTAATGAATGGAGTGAAATTCACCTGTAATTTATCTGAGCTTGAAATACTATACAGCGTCGCGTTGTATACGTTGAATTGCTTGCCTGTATTTGCCTTTTATTGGCGCGAAAGTTTTTATAATAATTTAATAATTTAAAAGTCCTTTCCTATCGTAAATTGTGACTTATTTGTTAAATGATTGTTGTTTTCTTTTTAAATATCGTAAAGTCTTGCACCAAATTTGAATAAAGAGTGTTACTGAAAATTGTGTGTAATTTAACCAGTTATTCCTTGGCATCTACTTCCACTTTACATTTTGTGTACTGATTGAGATTAATAACCTTTGGTGAAACAGTAATAATTTTACGGTTCAAATCTTTTTTTTTCGATGTCTTCACATTTTTCCTGCGGCCTTTTCGTTTTAGCTTCCCCTCAGTTCCTATTTATTTGATTCCTCAATGACTTGTATTTCTCTATTCCTGAGTTTCCCGGAACATTTTTTGCACTTCCTCCTTTCATCGATCCGTTGAAGTATTTCTTCTGTTACCCATGGTTACTTCGCAGTTACCTTCTTTGTACCTATGTTTTCCTTTCCAACTTCTGTGATGGCCTTTTCAGAGATGTCCATTCCTCTTCAACCGTACTGCCTACTGATCTATTCCTTATTACTGTATCTGAAGCCTTAGAGCACTTTAATCGTATCTCGTCATTTCTTAGTACTTCCATATCCCACTTCTTTGTATATTGATTCTTCCTAATGTCTTAAACTTCATCCTACTCATCACCACTACTACATTGTGATCTGAGTCTCTATCTGCTCCTGGGTACTCCCTACAATCCAGTATGTTATTTCGGAATCTCTGTCTGACCATGATGTAATATAACTGAAATCTTCCCGTATCATTCGGCATTTTCCAAGTATACCTCCTCCTTTTGTGATTCTTGAACAGAAACTTCGCTATTACTAGCTGAACCTTGTTACATATCTCAGTTAGTCTTTCTCCTCTCACATTTATTGTCCCAAGCCCGTATTCTCCTGTAACCTTTTCTTCTACTCGTTCCCCTACAACTGCATTTCAGTCCCCCATTACTATTAGATATTCATTACCCTTTACATACTCTATCACCCTTTCAATATCATCATTCAATTTCTCTGTCTCTTCATCTACAGCTTGTGTAGTCGGCATGTATACCTGAACTATCATTGTCGGTGTTGGTTTGCTATCGATACTGATCAGAACAACCCTGTCACTGAACTGTTCACAGGAGCACAGTGTCTGCCATACCTTCCTATTCATAACGAATCCTATTCCCGTTACACCATTTTCTGCTGCTGTTGATATTACCCTATACTCATGTGACCAGAAATCCTTCTCTTGTTTCCACTTCACTTCGCTGAAGCTTACTATGTATAGATTGAGTCTTTGCAGATTTTCTTTTCAGGTTTTCTAGTTTCCCTACCACGTTCAAGCTTCTGACATTTCACTCTCCGACTCGTAGAACGTTATCCTTTCGTTGATTATTCAATCATTTTATCATGGTAACCTTCCCCTTGGTATTCCCCTCCCAGATATCTGAATGGGAGACTATTCCGGAATATTTTGCCGATTTATTTATATAGATATGGTGTCTCTTCTTTAGGACATGTCCGAAAGAACAGACACCATTGATGACCTGCAGCCGTCTAGAACGAAATTAGAATTATATATTAATACTTTCAGCTGCTGACGGGCGTTGATATATATCAACGGGGACAGGTGAAAATGTGTGCCTCGACCGGGACTCGAAGCCAGTATCTCCTGATTACAAGGCATACGCTCTATCCATCTGAGCCACAGAGGGCACAGAGGATGGTGTGACTGCAGGGACTATCTCGCGCACGTCTCCCGCGAGAACGACAGGAGACAACGCCCGACCACAGAGGGGAAACAAGGAAAGCCGGCACGTGTGTCGACATGGGTCACGTTTCTGCTCAACGTGAGAGGCATAGCTCAACGACCGAAGAGTCAGTAGCCGCCCCACAACTTTGCGACATGGTGCAAACTTCGAATTAATACCTGTGCCAAACGGGAATTAGGGGGTTCTTTGAGGGTAGAAAGATGAGACAAAGATACGTCGCCTGGTCGGACAGACCGATGGACAGTAAGCGGACGTGATGCTTTACTGCAACGACATAGCCGCTACGCTGCTGGACGGAAGAAGATATCGGTACCGCGCCAACAGGTCAACACCGAAGATTCCATCTCACATGTTAGCAGAAAGAAGTTCGTGTGGTACATACCCGGGTGGCTGGTGAGAACTAAGGGACTGTGGCCTCACCGAATGGGTCACCTGTGAACCTAGAGGTTGATGAACTCCGCCAGAAGACGCCGAAACTGAGGGACACTTGTTCAATTCCGGGATAGACCCGCTTGTTAATAACGCAACGAGCGAATTCGCAAGGACAAGACGGCGGCGCAGCCACAGGGCGATACTGAACGGAAGAACACGCGGCCTGGCGCTTCCCTGCAACACGAGCCGCAGCCGCATCAGCGGTCACTGGAATCTGCATGTTACGACTCCACGCCGCAGTGCTGCTGCGACTAACTGATCGCGTTAAAACACAATGCATTACTCTGTTTGCTTACAATGTCTTATGGGTCAATAAACGACTGATAGTGGAGCCGTCAATGTGTCACTCACACATCACCCACTGAGCCAAGGAAAGGACCCATTCTACTGCCCACAATGTGTCACCTTCCCTCCCGGCTTCCCTGACAAAATAATGACCTTTGCTCCTCTCAGTCACTGACGCTCAACATCTAGTTTCACAAAACCGCGACTCGCTACATTTGGCATCTGATAACGATGGCTCTATTTTGATGTGTACATGGTAGGGAATTTATGGTACAAGAAATTCATGGAGCCTTTGCTAGCGGTGGGCCGCGAATAGCCACACACAGCATACGGCAACCTGCAGCCATCGGACAGTATTTCAGTGCACTGGTGAGTGCAAATTCGTCCCAAATGCTTCTCCTCTTCACGGCTCGTGTTCACGCCATTTATTGTTTGTTACCTTCTATTACGGTACTGCCGCCTCGTTTTCTTATTCCATTTACTGGCGTCACTATCTTCCTGCCTTCCTTGCCCGTCAGAGGCAGTAGCAGCGCGTATCGATAACTGCACTGTCGTACCATCTCTGGAGCGACCGATACTATTTCCGGGTCGTCGTCTGTCTGGCAGTCAGGTCGGGACGGACCAACGGTGAAGTCGGGACGCAGCAGCAGTGAAGTGGGGGGATGGAACGCCGGTGACGTGCTGGCAGCCAGTGCTCGCCGACCACTGGCGACTCCCATTGAACCGTCCGACGGAGGGAGAATTGAGTGGGACGACCGTTGGTTGGTTGTTCGGTTGGTCGTCTCATTGGCTGACGTATACTTGGTCCTTTCACCATTTCCAGGCCTCGGCCGTTAGCCAATTGGGGTGGAGCAGTGAGGAAATCCCCGTGCCTCGTGATTTGCCCGGGCCCACTAGCGGCCTCTATACAGTGTCAGAGTGTGTGGTGCTGTTCCCATTGCTACGAGGTTAGTGGCTCACCGATACTAGACATGAAAGTTGGGTTTTGACTTAAGCTACCAGCAAGTCACGACTGTTCACATTGTGTCGTTTGGAGTTCGTTGTCGGCTGTTGGGATATTCCCGCGACCAACAACGTGTGTTTTCAAGTTGCCAGATTTTAGCCACCCTGGCCGTTGACGTAAATTCAGGCAGTGTATTTTCCTCATCGTGTATCGCTGTCCACCATAGTGTGCAGTTTGACAGCTCAATGTACAATTGGTTGTGGGCGCCAATACCTTCTACGTTGTTACATTGAACTCCCTGTTGTGTGCTGGTCGGGTGAAGCGGAGGTTATCTTGTCGGTGGGTCCGTTGACTGTCTGTCGGTTGGGTTGTCGTCGGTTCAACAAAGGTTGGGCCGACTGCCTGTCTCACCTAAGTGAGCGTCAGTGTTTGAATGCCAGGTCGACCCTCAGAACTTCTGAGCGCCTTTGGTTGTACTGCCTTTTCTTGTTTGTTCTTGTTGTTTGCACTTGTATGGCTTCTAGCCGATTTTTAGATTAAGGCTGTTTTGCCCTTAAGGCATCAGATGGTTTGGGCCTTCAGCCTAATTTAAGAAATCTTTTACGTAAAGCCTTTGGTATTTTTTAAATTATGTTATTGAGTCTTAAGTGTTGGGCCTTCAGCCGATTTTGAATTTAAGTTGTTTACTCTTAAAGTGTTCGATTCTTTGGGCCTTCAGCCTAATTAATGAACTGTTTTAAGATAAGGCTTTGCCTTTTAATTTTCTGATTTAGGTTGTGCTTTAAATTATTGAGTTTCAGCCGTTTTAAAATTAAAGTGGTCTTGCCCTTAAGGAATGAGATTGTACGGCGCATTCAGCCGCTAATTAAGTTCCAAAACTAAAGCTGAGTTTTTTTTAATTTTTCTTGGCTCTTGCAATGTTTGATCAAATAAAAGGTTGTATGTTCGAGTGTAACTGAGAGCCGTTCATTTTTGCCCATTTCCACAACTTAAACTACCTGTCCTGTCCTGCGGGTTTAGCAGGAATTTCATGGTATCACTTTCGTGGTATAAAAATCAAATGATGAAAAGCTCTCATTCTTTCAAGGAAACTTGACAATAGGAAATTTCTTTCCGGATGGTGTTAGAGGTTCTTGTTATTTGAACGAAATTGTAATCGAATTTCTAACGTTTCTTGTTATATAGCTGAGTCTACGTTCTTCTGGGAAAATGAAGTGTATTTGTGGGAATAACCATCTGTCGAACAGGAAAGCATTACAATGATAGACACTGAGACACAAAGATTTTCTACCCACGAGAGTACTTAATCAGGTAGCCCATTTATCCGAGTGTGGGTCGACATCTATCGCAAACCCCTCCCATACTAATTTCATCATCAGCCACCAATGCGACTCCATTCTCTTGCGAGCCAAGCGAGGATATAGAACCATTTTTAGCTGATTTGTTAGCAGCCGCTAAACTTGGTTCCTGGTCAAATGAACAGATTTTGCAAATGACAAAGTTACGGTAAATTGGGGAAACTACGGCGCACGCATTATATAATTAGGAGTTATGGAATGCATTAACTTTTGAACAACTGAACCAAGGGTTGCTCAAAAGCTTTTAAAAAGTAGAACAGTTGCCGTTTTTATAGGCAGCAGTTGAACACAACGTTCCAAAGGCACAACGAAACAATAGCAAGCTTTGTGGATAGAGTACAAAACGTTAATAGTAACACTTACCCATTGACAGCCAGAGATGAAGCCAATTAGTATATTATACAAAAAGCAGAGAATATGGTCATAGGAGGACTGCTAACTGAAACATCGCCCCGTGTTAGGGCAGCATGTCTGAAGAATTTCAATGACGGAGTCAACATTACTAAGGCATTACAGGAAATAGACGTCGCAACGAGGTACAAGGGAAAATATGTATTTTCCACACAGGTTTGTTGTTTCAGATGTGATTGGCAGGGACACATCGCAAAAACTGTTGCCAACCACAATATACAAATTGTCAAAGTGTGGGCTATACATATCGTGAGTGTAGCAGTACAGGGAAACTTGAGAACAGGGATCCGTTAAAGAGAAACGGGAACCCCTGAACTGTTGCCATTCGTCTCCATTAAAATCCTATGCTGTTAGAGTGCATCCATGCACAGGCGGAGAGCTGCTTACCAGGCACTGTTGAGGGTAAAACGCGTGGATTATCAGCCGACGCCGGGGCTCACGTGTGTCACTCATAAGTAAACAGTGCACTGAGGTCAGGAGATACGACCCTCCCACATATACGTTAAGTGGTATAAGCGGAGGTAGCATACATTCGGTAGGCTGGACGTGACTGAACTTCCACATTGAGGGTGTAAGATTCCACGAGATTCTGGAAGTCGTATCAAGAGTAAGCGACGAATATGATTTTATCCTCGGGTTAGATTTACTGAATAAACATCACGCCCTAATCAACCACGGGCAGCACACAGTAAAGCTTAGCGGCACGTTGTTTCGATTTGGTGACACAGCTTCCAAGGGCGCTCTGCCGCAATGTCCCTCTCCCCGCAAAGAGGTATTTACGAAACTGCGAGCAATGTCCTCGAAGGTAGATTCACGAGGTAAAATACCATTCGGTACAGGAAAGCTACCTTGGGTGGACATTAATGCTGTTTTACCCGCGAACACACTATATGTAGTGGAGCCGTTAGAGGAAAATTATGAATTGGACAACAGCGCACTGTTTTATGAGCAGGAATATAGTTCGTGCCGCAAAAATTGATGGAGTGCAGAAGGTATTGATGCATATAGAATACTTTGGAACAGAAAACAAGGAGATACGAACGGTATGTTAATACGTAACGTATGTTCCTTCGAGGAAGGCGACTGTGATTGGACAGACGTAGACAACAGCGACAAACTTGTCGTTTACAGAAGTGCATTGCGTCAGAAGGTACCACACTTAAAGGGAAACGTACGGGATACACAGAAGCAGTGTTCGACATGTTTCAGGATCTCTTGAGTTAACAGGGACCGATACCAGCGACGAACATCACACAACACGGGATTCTAACTAGAGATAACACCTCAGGTTATGAGAGACCATACAGAGTTCTTCACCAATTACAACCGTTACTTGATGAATTCACAGATCAGGAATTAAATAATGGTATAATAGAGCATTAGGATTCGCCAAACAGTGCAAATGTAACTGTGGCAAAGAAATCTTCTAACGGTGCAAAACAATATAGATTTTGGTATGATTACAGCATTTAAATAGCAACACGATTTCGGACGTGCATCTACTAACGAATATCGCAGATACTGTTGACCATCTCGGAAACAGTAAATATTTCTTCACAACTGACTTGAGGAGCGGGTACAGTGAAATAGAAGTTTTTATTTATCGTGGTTTCTCCTGTCTGGTTTGAGAATATCGGAGAATAGAGAAATAATAATAGGTAATGATAATAGTATGTGATCAGAGTATGTTAATACAAACTTCGAGCGCTTGGCAATGGCTTTTTGCGTAAGGTCCGTAAATGATTTTTCTGAAATATTTCTTTATCGGACTTCGTAGACCAAAGTTTTGGTTCATGCTGGACCATTTGTAACACGGAACCTTTAGCGTTGCCAAGACACCGTTTAATTCGAACAATAGCTTGAAACATAAATGAAACATCAGATTAAATAATATCGCTGTATACAAAAAATATTATACTGAAGTAAATTAACTCTGTTGCTGTGTTCAGCTATGAGTACGCCTAGTGAAGTAGCGTCTCAATAAAATAGAATAATGGTGGTGTGCCAAATAATTATCTGCAGCGTTGACAGATATACGTCCTATCTGGACGGCTTCCAGAACAAAGTAAGTGCCGTCTTCTTGGCAAGACTACTGAACTGCATAATTATTCTAATGATTCAGCGGTTGCACGCCAGACTCGATACAACCGCTTATACTAATTAACATCTTAAGTAATTCATTCATATTCTGAACTTATATCTACCTTTTTGCCCATCCTGCAAATGTGCCTTTTAAAGTTGCACGATAGGACAGACATAAAACTGCTTTCTCTACCCCTTCAGGTTATTGCCAGTTCTTAAGGATGCCTTCCAGATTAGTAAATCCCTCCGCAACGCTCCAAAGATTGCTAGATGATATGTTACGTGGGTTAAAACCTCGCAAGTGCACGATATACCGTGATGACATAAACGTATTTTCAAAAGACATTAAGGATCACGCGAATCGCTTACGAGGAGTTTTACAACATCTCAGGGACGCTAAACTAACCCTTCGAGCGGTGCAGACGTGAAGTCCCTCCAAGCTCCACCCTTCATCAGGGGCTGCGGATGTCGTTAGCCGCTGCATTGGTATTTCCCATCGGCGATGGAGACGGCATTCACCGTCCCGGCCTGGCCAGTACCTGAGTCTTAATGACGGCATTTACCGTCAGCCTGCACCCCCACCCGCTCAGCGGTATTTCCGCTGGATTTCACAATTGCTGTCCGACATTCGTGCCAACTGGTTCGTGCGATCACCTGCATTCTGCTTCTGTGGTGTCGTTTAGCTTTCTACCTATTCATCGGGATTTTAGAGTGCTCTCACTTTTGAGCTCCACAAACAAACGGCACGTCGGCGTGGTTGCACTGACGAAGAAATGCTGGAGATACAGGGGGTGTCAGTGACAGTGAGTGTGGCGTTTTCTGTGACTGTAGTGATGATGATGATTCTTTAGAAAAATCTCATAGTAATACGCGTCCATGTACTTCACTCACCAAGACAGTTCTTCAGATTCTGAGAGTGAAGATGGAAACATCCGTAAATGGCCACTCCTTACTGACAAATTTGAGTGGCAAAAGCGTGACTTCAGTCCAGCTCTCCATGCATTTGATGATTCATCTTCAGGACATAATTCCCAACTCGCTCCTGATTCAAGCCTTTTATCCTTCTTCACGTTAATTCGATCACGAAACCTGAAGAATTTTATAGCACTTGAAAGGAACCGATTTTACACTTTCTCCATGGCAAGTACGTCGGAATCAGTTCATACTCGACTGTCCACCTCGAAACATACTGGTTCCGAGGAACTGTATTGCTCCATCGGCATTTTCCTTTCCATGGCACTTGTTAAAAAGTTAAGAATAAGGGAGTATTGGACCAGAGATATACTCCTGAGCACTCCAATTTCCGGCAGAGTTATGTCTCGTGGCCGTTTTAATTTACTTCTGAGAATGTTGCCTTTTTGTGACAACTCTGCAAATCATGGAGATGACAGTTTGTTTAAAACTGGGAAAGTAATTGATACAGTTCTTACAGCAGTCTGCAGTCCACTTAACGCATACAAAAAGGTATGTGTCGATGAAAGCCTATTATTGATCAAAGATCACTTACCTTTTAAACGAATTAGATTTGGAATCAAGACATTTGTGTTGTGCAACTGTAAAACTGGATATATCTTGGATTTCATTTTATATACAGGCACAACAACAGAAATTGAAGTCCGTAATAGGGGGAAATCCGGCGATATAGTGGTAATATTAATAAAGCCATAGTGTGAATGTGGACATACCCTGCATGTCGACAATTGAAATACAAGTCCACACTTGTTCCTCTGTCTTAACAACCATACAACAGCAACATGCGGTAGTGTACGTAGCAACAGGCGCAGTTTTCCGAATCTACGGAAGAAATCGAAACGAGGAGAAGTTCAATTTATGTCAACTGACACAGTGCTTGCATAAAGTGGTGCGGAAAGAGAGAAGTGCTGATATAGACTGTCTGTAACATTACTACTATGCGAGACACAGGAAAGACAATCAGAAAGACTGGCGAGAAAGTAATGAAGCCGCAATGTGTTGTCGACTACAGTGCAAGTATGTGCGCAGCAGACTGCTCTGACATACTATTAATTCAGTTGGATCTGTGCGTAAATCTGTTAAATGGTACAAGAAGTCTTTCTTTCGTGTTGTGGACCTCTATGTTCTGATTGCTAACACTCTTCACAGATCGGTGACACGGAGAAAAATACCATTAACACATCTTCATTAATGTCTCGTACGAGTACTTGTGGATAAATTTGCTACAGAACAGAGAAGAGGCAGAAAAGGAAGACGCTCTTATGACGAGACTCCTCTGCGATTTACTGGAAGGCACTTCCCAAATCTCATTCCAAGTGGCTACTCCACGAAACGAGGACTATGGCGTAGATGTGCTGTCTGCTCCAAACAGAATGTGTGCCGAGAAACGAAATATGTATGCGAAACGTGCAGCGTACTCTTGGACATTATACTGGGTATTGAAACATACACACAAAGAAGAACTTTATGCAAGGTTCAACATCTGAAAGATGAAAGTAAGCAGTTACTTCTCAAAAAATTATTAAAAAATAAATACATAAGAACAAAACAATGAAAAATAGGAACAAAATATCAAAAAAAAATTAATTTCGCCATGCCGGTCCAGTGTTCGGATGAGAAAGAAGAATTGGAAATATAACACTACAAAAGAAACAAATAAATCAATAAAAAATAAAATAAATACATAAAAACACAGTATCATCTTAGCTTGAAGAGCCTCTCCAGATGAATTACTGTGCTGACAAACACAGACTGGATGCTTCAAGTCCAAGACCATAATGAAAAGAGCAACAAAAAAAAAGAATTATTCATATCGATCGCTTCAGTCGTGAATAACGAAAATCATGCAGATCTCACTGAAAAACTCTTTCAGTATTTCCAGAATTTCCCAACTTTCTGGGCAACTTTTCCAAACTTTTCTTTCATAGAAACTTTGACTTAGGGACGCAAACAAAACAAAATCGTCCAAATCAGTTAACCCAGTTTTGAGTTTTAATGAGACTAATGCGCAGCAGTTCATTTTTAATTTAGAGGCGTTATGTATATAATGAAGGTTATCATCATTAGATGATGGTCAGTTGCACACACTTGCCCGTTTCTCAGACACAAATGGTCATTAAGAATTAAAGGTGATGTTTAATTACGTAGCATAAAAACTTTAGTATTTTCTTATCGAATTCTTAGACGAAAGTGATACATCACCGTTTATTTTCACTGTGTAATAATAGTTCCGTTTATTGGGTTGATGATCTCAAAATATAGTGACTAGTTTCGAATGTGTGCCTGGACATCCAGACGCTTCCATCGAAAACTTTGCCGGCAAATGATTTCGCTAGTACAGACGAACATCAACGTTTAATCGTCACAATTCTCCAGCGTTTACATCATAAGTTGCATGTAAAAAGCTGATAATTAGGTATCATTATGTCAAATAAAACTCATGTGTATTCATAGACATGATGATTTGCAAGAGATTATTGCAAATGAAACAAAGTCTTTGTTGAGGAATTACATCTTTGCAGTATAAGCAGTTTCAGTGTACATTACGAGGTGCGACAATAAAGTAATGAGACTGATGTAAATAAAATGTTCCTTACCGTTTTAATCACGTTTAGTGTTGTCTCCATCAAAGTAGTTCCCTTCTGATTGCACACACTTTTTCCAATGCTTCTGCCATTGATGATAACATTTCTGGAACTCATCTTCTGTAATATCCTCTAAGACCCTCGTCACAGCTTTTTGGACACCTTGTGTTGTTTGAAAATGGTATCCCTTGACTGACGTTTTAACTCTTGGAAATAGAAAAAAGTCTCGCAGAGCGATATCTGGTGAATAAGGTGCCTATGACAATGGAAATTTTTTCTGACAGAGCAGTATGGGATGACGCATTATCCTGATGCAGAATCCAATTGTCAGTTCAGTAATTACTAGACGAACCGTTTCACTATTGACGTTCAGCTCTTCTGCAATCATTTTCACAAATAATCTTCGATCAGATCATATGAGTTCACGCACCCTGGCCAAGGTGAGATCCGTCCGTGAGGTTGATGGTCTTCCACTATGGTCTTCATCTTCAACATTCGTTCTCCCTTCACTAAACATTTTATGCCAGTCACAAACTCGAGCTCTTGACATAACCTCCTTTCCAAAAGACTTCAGAAGCTTGCCGTAAGTTATCGAAGCGGTTTCACCCAATTTAACGCAAAAAGAAATGACATACTGTTGCGCAATATTATGCGGTTCCATTTCCGTGACGAGAGACACAAACACGTGTTAACGTATTACAGCACAACTCATGACTGAGCAGTTGCATTGATGTGCCACTCGCACTGGAAGCAACTTATAGACCAAGGTCAAGGCCTACGCAAGCCTGCAGCGTTGCCACATCTTGCAAATAAAATCAGTCTCATTACTTTATTGTCGCACCTCGTATGTCTGTCGAGAAAATCATCTCCAGATTCAAAGCTATAGAATAAGTACCCAAATACACTGTGTTTATTTGTCGGTTATACACTCAGACTGCCAGACAACCATGACTGCCCTGGCCCCAGAAATACTCAGCACAGGGTGAGGTCGGCCGAGTGAAGAGCTCGTGCACAGGCAGCATTCCACAGAGATGGCTGTCAGCGCAGGTAAACGGATTGGGCAACCTCAAGGGCGCGCTTGAGACAGCCAGCCGGATGTGCAATAACAGCAGCCAAAGGGTCGACATTAAATATGGGAAAGTGTCACCTCACATTAAAGGAAGTAACATATTTAAGCCATGTTATCACTGAGCACGGAACCAAAACCGATCCACACCCAATAACCACAGTTAAAGATTTTCCAACACCGCAATGGCCTCGTCTGTTGACTGACAGAGACCGCCGACAGTTGAAGAGGGTCGAAATGTGTAACATCTATCCAGACCATCACTCAGGAATTCCAATATGCATCAGGATACACTGCAAGTACTATGACAGTTACACGGGAGGTGAGAAAACTTAGATTCCATGGTCGAGTGGTTGCTCAAAAGCCACACATCACGCTGGTAAATGCCAAACGACGCCTCGCTTGGTGTAAGGAGCGTAAACATTGGACGACTGAACAGTGGAAAAACGTTGTGTGGAGTGACGAATCACGATACACAGTGCGGCGATCCGATGGCAGGGTGTGGGTATGGCGAATGCCCGGTGAACGTCATCTGCCAGCGTGTGTGGTGCCAACAGAAAAATTCGGAGGCGGTGATGTTATGGTGTGGTCGTGTTTTTCATGAAGGGGGCTTGCGCTCCTTGTTGCTTTGCGTGGCACTATCACAGCACAGGCCTACATTAATGTTTCAAGCACCTTCTTGCTTCTCTTTGTTGAAGAGCAATTTGGGGATGGCGACTGCATCTTTCAGCATGATCAAGCACCAGTTCATAATGCACAGCCTGTGGCGGAGTGGTTACACGACAATAACATCCCTGTAACGGACTGGCCTGCGCAGTGTCCTCACCTGAATCCTAAAGAACTCCTTTGGGATATTTTGGAACGCTGACTTTGTGCCAGGCCTCACTGACCAACATCGATACCTCTACTCAGCGCATCACTACACGAACAATGGGCTGCCATTCCCCAAGAAATCTACCAGCACCTGATTGAATGCATGCCTGAGAGAATAAAAGCTGTCATGAAGCTAAGGGTGGGCCAACAGCATATTGAATTCCAGCATTACCAATGGAGGGCCCCACGAACTTGTCAGTCTTTTTCAGCCATGTGTCCAGATACTTTTGATCACATAGCATATCAGAGCAGAATACCCAGTAGCCTATGTATCCATACAATTACGTATGGCAGAAAAGAATTACTCAGCAATGGAAAAGGAGCTACTGAGTATCATCTATGGTATAAGATATTTCAGGTGGTGTCTGTATGGGAATAAATTCAAAATAATCACGGACCATACTGCTTTCAAGTGGTTACTTGGGTTAAAAGACCCATCAAGTCATTTGACGTGTTGGCCCCCTTAGTAGAAAGGTAGCAGTATTTGAAGCAGTAGGTCGTGATGCAGAAGAATGACCAAAAGCACAAACTTCAGATGCAGATTGCAATAGATATGTGACAAAGCAGCAGATTTGCCTACAGGATGAGGTCGTGCATGGAACAAGTAGACTCGGATAATGCGTCGAACAAGTAGACTCGGACTGAGAGTCGTGGTTCCCAAACACCTACGAGAGGAAGTCGTGCAAGAGCCCCATAATCACATTCTTGTAGGGCACGCTGATCAAAGAACTACTGGAAGACGCATGGCTGAACGTTTCTGGTGGGAGACAAGAAAGCATGATGTAGCACAATACGTGCACTATTGCATACCATGTGCCCAGCGATCAGACTGTTGCCATCAATGTTTTCTGTTACAAAGACTCCCAAAAGCCTCACATCCATTTCAAATGGTATGAATGGATATGTATGGTACATTTAATAAACACAGCTAGGAATAGGTAAGTACTAACGACTTTAGGTCATTTCTCAAGAAAGCAAACCATGGCAAGTGTCCCTAGTCAACAGGCAAACACCACTGCACAGGCTATGGTCAATAATTGGAGTTT
Source organism: Schistocerca gregaria (assembly GCF_023897955.1). NCBI lineage: Eukaryota > Metazoa > Arthropoda > Insecta > Orthoptera > Acrididae > Schistocerca > Schistocerca gregaria. The sequence goes on along the minus strand of NC_064925.1, from coordinate 51,883,492 downwards.
AATATTTGGCATACCAGGAGTACTTATAACCAACCAAGGCAATAACTTCATATCTGACCTCATGAAACAACTTCGCCAATTGCTGAATGTATGTAAATTATGCACCACCCCATTACATCCACAGGCAAACGGACAGACAGAAAGCGTCCACTGCCCTTATCAGGAAGATGCTTAGTTATTTTATCAATGACCAACACACTAATTGCGATATCGTCATTCAGTACTGTGTAAGCACTTACAACGCCAGAACACACGAAGGAATGGGCGTGTCACAAAGAAGGAAAGAATGGAGAAGCAGTTACGAAATTTGCTCGAAACATTAAGGACGTGTGGAAAAAAGTGCAGAAAGAAAATGCCATAGCATTAGAATGGCAAGAGAAATTAGGCATTCTACACACACTAAGTATCTGGGTTTCAGAATTAGATAATAAGTTTTTTCTCTACTCCTTATCTTGCTAAACGAAAAATAGAAAAAAACAGTGAAAATATTATCTGGGTCCTTACCAAGTTGTGGAAATCACATCACCAGTTAACATCAAGTTACAGTTACCCACAAAAACAACTATTGTTCATGCAAGCCGGTTGATATCTTTTAAGGGAGTAACAGATGTAATGCCACCAATAGTAGAAAATACTGTTCCGAAGCGTGCTGGACTACAGAAATGGAGGACACTAATCCACCAACATGAAACACACACTGGGCTACATATAACCTATGGCCACATGCAGTCAATTACGCATTCACAATACAAAATCTACCATTCTAATGCAAATGTAAATAAGCTTTGTATACTACCGATTCTAGCAATAATATACAGGTACAGAAAAGGGAATTAGCAAAATATGCGAAGGGGAATTTTTGGTTTTAAATAATATAAAGTTCTGACATGATTAGACACTGTGTGCTTCAGTAAATTTAACTCATTCACTAGAATGTATTGCTAAAGGTATCTTGGTCATACAAAGTGAACAATAATTTTTATTTTCCCATAAAATCGCAGTTGTGTAAGATGCGCTTAGCAATAATGCTTTCCACATTATAGATATCGCCTTCTATCACAATGGGGTACTACATCGTTGCGGCACTACCTTTCTTGTTTGCAAGTATGAATAACATGAGCTATGGATTACAGGTGCAGCAGTTGAGGAGTGGCGTCATATTTGTTAATCAGGACATAGTGGCATTAACTACGCATCAGTGTACGATAGTACTGGAAATTAATCTATGGCAGATTCATAATGTACTAAGGAGGTTAGAGATAGAATTTAGTACCTTAAACTCAGCAGCAAGAAAAGTGGAGGCGTTTGATGAGGTACCAAGCGAATATAAAACATTTCAGTACTCATATGACCAGTTACGAGGTCAATTGCGCCAAACAGAAGGATTAGTGCCACAAACAGTCAAACGATTTAAGTGAGGAATGCAGGTGGTAAATTATTAGAAATCATTTTTGGCACGGCAGACGACGACAGTATCACTTAGTTAAATAATACATTGTTGGACATTACAGTTACAGCAAGTCTCAACAAAACCACCATTGCTTGGCACACCAAGACGCTAAATGAGTTGGAACAAGCAGTACTCAATAACACCAAGGCCGTTAGGAATGTTATGCAAGGAATGAACAAGTATCTCCAAGCTACCACCACGGCATTGAATGCAGAATTAAAAATAATACAAAACAGACTAGATGTAGAGGATAAGAAGATCTTAACAGTGAGGTTGCTTCGATTACTCGCAGTTCAGTTGATGGATGCACGGCTAACAGCAGAGGATCTCAAGGAAGCTATCCACCAAGCAGTACAGGGATATTTATCGCCAATTTTACTATGGCCAGGAAACTTTACATTCGTATTGATTCAGATCTGTAAACAGTTACTGGAGTCACTATTACTAATCTTGCCTCCAGATAAGGAACTGCAGCCCCACTACTACCACTTTGTTAAGGTACTAGTGGACACAGATGACGTAAAATTACGAATTCATATTTCTTTCCCAGCGCCTCGCAAACCAGTTGTCTGTGACTGTTACACAGTGCACTTCTTCCCAGTGAAATGGGGCCAACTTAACAAATCCATACAATTTTGAACAAGTCTGGTATTCCTAATATCGAAAACATCGAATGCTACTGCACTAACAACACTGGAGAATTAAGTAATTGCATACATGATCGGTTTTCCATATGCCCATCTCTAGTCACTGAACACCGATAATTGTGAATCCTGGCCATTTTTTGAGCAAAACGAATACTCAGACTGCCCGCGTGGCATACTGACTGCTACACCGTATTTTTTCGAGCAAGTAGGAGAAAAATGGCTTTATGCAGTTAACCACCCATGGTGCCGATACTACAATCGAGCGTGTTAAACTCGGCGGTAAGGGACTGATAGTTAATGGTGCGATGTGTTCTCTCTCAGGTGTGAAATTTCACTTACCCTCAACCATAACCAGTTCGACCATCGTCACGTTATCGTAGCCACTAATTTACTAGCCAGAAACACCTATGCAACTATTCGCTCCTCAAAATTTATCTTACTTAAATAACTCCCTGGATTCCTCCATCCTGCAGGCATTAGATTTCCTTATCACTCCATAACAAGCAAGACTGATGCTAATGCTATGATTCAGCATATTGTACAGTTGAAAGTGAAACATAAAATGCGAATTATGCTATTGGGCACAGGTATTTCTTGGATCCTCTTGTTCACAGTTATGCTTTGTACTGCTTTCCTGTGTATCAGGCGAAAGCCCAAGACACACAATAGCGTATCACTATATCAAATTGAAGTTGAATGGCTTCAAAACTCTTGTACTGCTTAAATATACATAGAGATGATTGTTGCTTGCTACTTCATTGTATTGATACTGATCGTCATTCTACCATATTTCTGACATTACTTTCAGAAGTTTTCCTAATGCTGATGTATTACAAGGAATTATGGAATGAATGTATTGTTTAATTTTCCTGGAAGAGTAAGGTTTCCACTTTGTTTTTGTGTCCTGTTTGTCAGTCGTATGGAGATTAACATATGAGAAACTTCGAGGAAGAATTGTTCTGGACAGGGGAGGAATGTAGGATGAATAATAATTATGTACAAGAACTACGTGTAATTTATGGTTGTTCAGAGCACAGATCAGGCAAAAAAATTCGTAAAGACTTATTATGGGTTAAGTGAACATTTTATAGACATTGACACGATAAGCCACAATATTCGGAAGCGGCAGTAGTCGAACAAGGAGCCCGATGACCAGCTGAGTTTACACAGCAGCAGTCAGGACTCCGACAGATGGACGACCGAGCAGGTCGGCAATGCTTCTAAAGGGAACAACGGCCAGCGCAGGTCGCACATCAGCAGGAACTGTCAGCATACTGAACTCACGTGCGTGAAGCATGTGGCGACGTCGGAGAGGACGACAGGGTAATGCTCCACCATGCCAGCATGGAGGTGAAACGAGCCACATTTACCACTCATTGCCAGGTAAGCCTCTGAAAGATAGACTAATGATCTGTGGACAATCCCCATCGGCTCGGTAGGTGGTGCGTCAGCGTCCATGGAGTGCAAACCTGTGTTGCGGGATAGCGGACCACCAGCTCATAGGCCTGTGTTTCATAGACAGTACACTGAATGCACACAAGTAATGCGGCTTCCTAAGAGACTATCTTCCACGGATGCTAGAAGACGTTCCTCAGTAAACTATGAGGAACCTCTTGTACCAGCATGATGGCTGTCCACCCTTTAGTGCACGAAGTACTACGGCATGTCATCACAAATTGCTTCCAAATCATTGGATTGGACGCAGACGACATGTACCACGGCCGGCCCGTTCTCCAAATGTGAGGCCTGTAGACTTTTTCCGTGGGGAAAGCTGAAACTATCTACAAGGACATATCAACTACATCCGATGAAATGTAGTGACGTATCTCTACAGCTTGCTCGGAGATCTCCTTTGAAATGCTAGCACGTGCTCAGCAGTCATTTCGTACCAGAATGGAAGCTTTATTGCCGGAGTGGCTGGTCGTTTTGAACAGAGCCTCTAATGGTCACATGGTTTGTTACTTCTCACAATACACATAACTATTGTATGCATTTGTGTTGTTTTTCATTCTGTGAAAACTGATCACCAATAGCCCTATAATCTCTGCAGTATTAGTGGTGGAAGTTTTAGGCGATTCACACCTACTGACCAGACTCCGACATCAATATAGTTTTCAGTATTACCTTCAGTGTTGAAAAATGTGAGTTTCCAGATTGACTGCTGCTAACCGACTGAACGTTTGAAGTTCTGTACCTGACTCGTGATGAACTAACAAGGTAGTGGCTACGCCAATCTGGTGCAAGCTACTCTCGGTGAGCGTTAAGAAGTAGACAAACTGTACTCTGCCTGATGGAGTAGCGAAAGGGTAAACATCGCTTAAGAACACATGACAGACCCTCCGTAACCACATCTGATATTCAGAAAGAAATAGCACTTTAAATCCCTCGAAAGTTAGGGAAATATTTATTTAAAAACGCTCCTCGTATATCACATGCGTTTGCAGATGCCAAAGCTGAGACGCATTCAGATCACCAAGCGTTCTGAGGCAAACGGGGCGTGAAGAAAGACGCTAGAGATTTCGCATGTCAGATTTCCATATAAAAGCTCACGAGAACAGTACCAGATAGTTCTCAATTAACTGACTTTCGAAGTTCTATTCCATAACTTGCCATATCGTCGAAGTAGCCCGGTAACGACTAAGGGAACCTGCTGAGGGGACTGATGACCTTAGATGTTAAGTCTCATAGTGCTCAGAGCCATTTGAACCATTTTGAACCTGCTGAATGTTATTCTCGGTGAGGTAGAGTATCTCAGACGTTACCACACTCCTTTGTGTTTCCCTTCCTCTCATAATATCACTCTTTTTCAAAATTAATTGTACTATCGGTCATTCCATAGATGGAATAGCACTACGTTGTACCTTGCGAAACAAGTGGCATCAATTTCTCTAGAGAGGGATTTCACCGCCTTGCAGTCACATCTTACTTTTGTCTCTCTGTCACTCATCTGTCTTGTTGTAGATGTGATAAGCAGGGGCGGCATTTTATCATGCTTATTCATTTTATGACAATACATTTGTTAAAATGGCATACTAATGTTCGCCAAAAATTTTATTTTTCTTGTGCTAGCCCATATTCAATTATTGTTTCAGAATATTAAGACTAGGCGGAGTGGAAGTCTTGATAGCGTGATGCAATTAATCGGCCGCCATTATAGCTACCTATATGCAAATTTGCGTGATCAAGCAAAGAACCTGCTATCACTATCTTTTCCTGATTCACGAATCCGATTACCATTTATTCAAAGCATTTTATGCACACCAGCATTTGTGATTCAATATATGAACTAGCATTATCCTATTAATGACTGACCGCGGAAACCAGCTACCCCGATCATTTTACAAATCAGAAGAGAACTCTTTTGTATTCAGCTTCCGCAGTGTTTACAACATGGTGCATGTTCAACAGAATGAATAGCCATCAATGGAAGGACATAAACCCTATCACATGAACTGTTTATGATCCGGACATTAACGTGAGATCTGACCACAGGAAGCATTGCTTGGGCATTCGAACATTTAATGTAGTGTGGGGAAGAGCACGGTATAGAGATGGCGAAGACCTCTTGTTAATCATCTGTGATACTCCGAACAATGAGACACTATTTTTTTAAGACACCAGTGTAACCAAGTAACGGATTTAATTCACATTTGTTTGAACTCCACAATGCTAACACTACATGGCAACCGGGATTTACAAGCACACTAGTATATTATAAGGGTCGATCAAAAAGTTTCCCTTCAAAGACCGTACAGTGCAGAATCGGTATGCGAATCAGACAAAAACGCGTTGAGCAATGCGGCAATTATCCTACCTACGCACCAGTTTGACGATACCCGTTTGGTAAAACGCCGTGTCCTGCTGCGTGAAGAATACCACAACTGTCCGACAGGAATCGTCGACGCTTCGAGGCCTCTTTTAAGAGACCGAGGACGTGATAATTGCATGGGAGGGATCAGGACTATAGAGCAGGAGCTCGAGTGTCTCCGGCTTGAGGGTGGCCTCCCACATCAACAGGCTTATTGCACCGAATCACAGCAGGCACGCATGGCCCATCATGGTGGTTTTCGATCGAGATGCTGCCCCATACACATTCTTCACTCTCCTGTGGATGTCCACCGGTGCTGACAAAGCACTCCGTCTGAAGGCCAGGAGTGGCTCATCGGGATTATCAGGCCGCCGTGTCATCCTCAGCCAAGGATGCGGATAGGAGGGGCGCGCTTGTGGTGAGCACACCCCTCTCCCGGTCGTTCAGGTGGTTTTCTTTGACCGCTGGCGCTACTGTTCGGTCGAGTAGCTCCTCAATTGGCACCACGAGGCTGAGTGCACCCAGGAAACTGGCAACAGCGCACAGCGACCCAGATGGTCACCGATCCAAGTCCACATTGGCCCTGTTTGCACGCATTTGGTAATAACGTCACCATAGTTCACAGCTCCGCGTTTACCGGATGCACGTAGGAAAGGCACGAATTTTGCACTAATACCTTGCCTTCATGTGGTACTTGTATCCCCCCATCTCAGGCGCGCTACGACGCATATACGCTACAATACTGGCCACATACTGAAACCTTTTGTTCGCCCATTATGCAAAAACCAGTGTATTTGTGTGTAGAAAGTCTAAGCAATTCTGGCCATAATTGTACCCTCATCATGGTATATTGCCGGCCGCTGTGGTCAAGCGATTCTAGGCGCTTCAGTCCGGAACCGCAATGCTGCTGTGGTCGCAGGTTCAAATCCTGCCTCGGGCATTGATGTGTGTGATGTCCTTAGGTTAGTTCGGTTTTAGTAGTTCAAAGTCTAGGGGACTGATGACCTCAGATGTGAAGTCACATAGTGCTCAGAGCCATTTGAACCACTGTATATCTCACACAAACACTTATTCCGTGCCACAACCCATGTGCAATACACTGCACACAGTAAGGTTTATAGCATTTGAGGCATAATATTACGACGATTGATCTATGGAAGGAAGTCCTGCATCTAAATAAAAGTCTCATAAGCCACTGAACCACCGTCTTTTAGGCAACTGAGGATGTTTGAGGGTTGATACAGTGCATACTACAATCTCAAAACATAAAAAGCTGATTCGTCATGGAAAACGATCCCAGGCTTGTTTCACTCGGTATAGGACATTTTAGGTAAGTGTGGGGAAGTGACTGCCAGAGAGCAGCAGCTGACGTGGGATGGGGAGGGAACCACTACGTGCAGACATACAGGATGAAGAAAAAATACCACCCTTGGTGGTCAGCTTATCATCATGGATAGAGAAACGTATGTCACCCCACACTACTGTAAAAATGGTTCAAATGGCTCTGAGCACTATGCGGCTTAACATCTGAGGTCATCAGTCCCCTAGAACTTAGAACTACTTAAACCTAACTAACCTAAGGACATCACACACATCCATGCCCGAGGCAGGATTCGAACCTGCGACCGGAGTGGTCGTGCGGCTCCAGACTGTAGCGCCTAGAACCGCTCGGCCACTTCGGCCGGCCCACACTACTGTACCAGCGGTCGTTGTTCACTGAGTAGACTGCCGGGGCGCCAAAATCTCACAGATCTACGATTCGACTCCTAACCAGGTTTATTTTTTATTTTTAGACGTCTCTTCTCTAGTTTTTGTACACGAAAATATCGTATCACATTACACTGCATGTATGTTTCCACTAACGTACCGTACAACAGTAAATGGCCATCACGAAAGAGTACACAGACGATGAATACGCCGATATGGTTTTTGTGCTGGGTGCCTCCCACAACCAAATAGTTGCTGCTGTTGTTCGTGCATGTCCTGCACGGTGCTCTCAAAGGATTAAAGTCGCGGCCTAGTGCTCAGTCTGTGTGGCGGGCAGTGTGGCGTCCGAGGTTGTAGCTGACTGGTTACCAAACAAGTGTTACTATATGTATGTACTGCGTTCCTTGCGTAGCCACCAAACTAGTTAGCAGTGACACTTCTTGTTCATCGTCTCCATCCTCTTCGTGTATTGTTCGCGAATCGGAAGATCCGCTTCGTACCCGTAAATAATGTCCATGGATTCGACCAGGAAATTAGTGACTGGCTGCATGAGAATATCGGTATTTCTGGTGATAATGCTGAGTTCATGCAAATGAATCATGAGAAATACTGTATTTTTGCTATAGTGCATAGTGTTAGAATATTACTGAAAGCAGAGTGCAAATTTCAATTCCGTAATTATGACGATACTTTCGTTACCATTTACATAAGTAACTGTAACAGCGTACTGAAAACTGTCAGGTTTCTAAATCTTCCGCCAGAGTTAAACAACAAGGATTTGATACAAGTATTTTCTAACTGCTGACAGGTAACAAGCATCGAATTCGAAAAGTGGTCTACTGGATGCAAGATTCAGTGCTGTACGAATATTGGTTACGTCCGATATCTCGTTCCATATTCATCATCGTAACCCGCCGACATCGCGCTGCCCAACGCAACGCTTCGTATGCAACAAAAAGTTAAGAGATTTCGTCGAACGCAATCCCCTGACCTAGAAACTTTCTTTCTCTATTAAAAGTATAAGAATTACAGACTCTATTTAAATAAATTCTTTGTTTAGTTTATGTTTGCTTCCTGCTAATGAAAATACAATTACAATCAGTGAATTAAAAGTTTCCTCGTAGTCACATCTTCCTCTCATTAGAACTAATTCTCCTTGCATGTCAAAATTATTGTAGTTATTTTATGTAGTGTTATGAGACTACATATATGACAGTGACTAATAAGAGTATTTTGTCGGGAAATATGGCTTCGTGCGAAAATTACGCCGACAGCCATAATTCCTTGCCTTCTGACCAATAACGTAAAAGCTGAAATTTCCGTATTTTTGCATTTCCTGACGTGAGCGGGAATTATAAATGTCAGCTGTCAAATCACGTAGGGACTGTTTACCAAGTAATTAAAGTTTTTGATGTTGTATTGCTACGAGTCGTATTATTAAGAGACACTAGTTATACTCAAAAGTGGCCGGATGAAGTGGTCGTGCGGTTATAGGCTCTACAGTCTGGAACCGGGCTACCGTTACGGTCGCAGGGTCGAATCCTACCTCGGGCATGGATGTGTGTCATGTCCTTAGGTTCGTTAGGTTTAATTAGTTCTACGTTTTAGGCGACTGGTGACCCCAGAAGTTAAGTCGCATAGTGCTCAGAGCCATTTGAACCACATACTCAAAAGTGGCTAGATGTATGGTGAACCCCCCCACCCCCCAACCAGTGTTAATGCAGTTATTAATAGCATTGTGTGTGATTCACGAAATTTTGTCACTTTTTCTAATTCCTTTTAGATATTGTCTTAGATGTCTTTGAAGTTTCAGAGAATATATACACAATTTTGTATAATTTCGGAGCAGTTTCTCGTGAATATTATAGTTTTTAGTTCATAAACAAAGTGGGATCGTGACCAATTGAGAAGTATAACAAAGAGTGTCGTTTTCCAACTACAATTTTTGATGACTTCACAGTTCGGAGTTTGATAATTTTTTCCTATGGGTTGAGGTCATCACAATTTTAGAAACAATGTGTTACAACTTGCTAAGGCATATGAAGTGTCAGCCTCGGCACAAGTTCTGTTCGATGAAGCTTGTGCTTTGGACGTTGTCACTTGTCGTCGGACACTTAGATAATATGCTCGGTCTCGGTCCAGGTCACCGTCTGCTTTGGACGTTGTCACTTGTCGTCGGACTCTTAGATAATATGCTCGGTCTCGGTCCAGGTCACCATCTGCTTTGGACGTTGTCACTTGTCGTCGGACTCTCAGATCATATGCACGGTCTCGGTCCAGGTCACCGTCTGCTTTCGACGTTGTCACTTGTCGTCGGACTCTTAGATCATATGCTCGGTCTCGGTCCAGGTCACCGTCTGCTTTGGACGTTGTCACTTGTCGTCGGACTCTTAGATCATATGCTCGGTCCTGGTCCAGGTCACCATCTGCTTTGGACGTTGTCACTTGTCGTCGGACTCTTAGATCATATGCTCGGTCTCGGTCCAGGTCACCGTCTGCTTTAGACGTTGTCACTTGTCGTCGGACTCTTAGATCATATGCTCGGTCTCGGTCCAGGTCACCATCTGCTTTGGACGTTGTCACTTGTCGTCGGACTCTTAGATCATATGCTCGGTCTCAGTCCAGGTCACCGACTGCTTTGGACGTTGTCACTTGTCGTCGGACTCTTAGATCATATGCTCGGTCTCGGTCCAGGTCACCGTCTGCTTCAGACGTTGTCACTTGTCGTCGGACTCTTAGATCATATGCTCGGTCTCGGTCCACGTCACCATCTGCTTTGGACGTTGTCACTTGTCGTCGGACTCTTAGATAATATGCTCGGTCTCGGTCCAGGTCACCATCTGCTTTGGACGTTGTCACTTGTCGTCGGACTCTTAGATCATATGCTCGGTCTCGGTCCAGGTCACCGTCTGCTTTGGACGTTGTCACTTGTCGTCGGACTCTTAGATAATATGCTCGGTCTCGGTCCAGGTCACCGTCTGCTTTGGACGTTGTCACTAGTCATCGGACTCTTAGATCATATGCTCGGTCTCGGTCCAGGTCACCATCTGCTTCTGACGTTGTCACTTGCGTCGGACTCTTAGATCACATGCTCGGTCTCGGTCCAGGTCACCGTCTGCTTTGGACGTTGTCACTTGTCGTTGGACTCTTAGATAATATGTTCGGTCTCGGTCCAGGTCACCATCTGCTTTGGACGTTGTCACTAGTCATAGGACTCTTAGATAATATGCTCGGTCTCGGTCCAGGTAACCATCTGCTTTGGACGTTGTCACTTGTCTCTTAGATAATATGCTCGGTCTTGGAACACGTCACCGTCTGCTTTGGTCGTTGTCACTTGTCGTCGGACTCTTAGATAATATGGTCGGTCTCGGTCCAGGTCACCATCTGCTTTGGACGTTGTCACTTGTCGTTGGACTCTTAGATAATATGCTCGGTCTCGGTCCAGGTCACCGTCTGCTTTGGATGTTGTCAATTGTCGTCGGACTCTTAGATAATATGCTCGGTCTCGGTCCAGGTCACCGTCTGCTTTGGACGTTGTCACTAGTCATCGGACTCTTAGATCATATGCTCGGTCTCGGTCCAGGTCACCATCTGCTTTGGACGTTGTCACTTGTCGTCGGACTCTTAGATCATATGCTCGGTCTCGGTCCAGGTCACCGTCTGCTTTAGACGTTGTCACTAGTCATCGGAATCTTAGATCATATGCTTGCTCTCGGTCCAGGTCACCGTCTGCTTTGGACGTTGTCACTTGTTGTCGGACTCTTAGATAATATGCTCGGTCTAGGTCCAGATCACCGTCTGCTTTGGACGTTGTCACTAGTCATCGGACTCTTAGATCATATGCTCGATTTCAGTCCAGGTCACCATCTGCTTTGGACGTTGTCACTTGTCGTCGGACTCTTAGATCATATGCTCGGTCTCGGTCCAGGTCACCGTCTGCTTTGGACGTTGTCACTTGTCGTCGGACTCTTAGATCATATGCTCGGTCTCGGTCCAGGTCACCGTCTGCTTTGGACGTTGTCACTTGTCATCGGACTCTTAGATCATATGCTCGGTCTCGGTCCAGGTCACCGTCTGCTTTAGACATTGTCACTAGTCATCAGACTCTTAGATCATATGCTGGGTCTCGGTCCAGGTCACCGTCTGCGTTGGACGTTGTCACTTGTCATCGGACTCTTAGATCATATGCTCAGTCCCGGTCCAAGTCACCGTCGTCTTTGGACGTAGTCACTTGTCGACGGACTCTTAGATCATATGCTCGGTCTCGGTCCAGGTCACCGTCTGCTTTAGACATTGTCACTAGTCATCGGACTCTTAGATCATATGCTAGGTCTCGGTCCAGGTCACCATCTGCTTTGGACGTGTACACTTGTCGTCGGACTCTTAGATAATATGCTCGGTCTCGGTCCAGGTCACCGTCTGCTTTGGACATTGTCACTTGTCGTCGGACTCTTAGATCATATGCTCGGTCTCGGTCCAGGTCACCGTCTGCTTTGGACGTTATCACATGTCATCGGACTCTTAGATCATATGTTCGGTCTCAGTCCAGGTCACCATCTGCTTTGGACGTTGTCACTTGTCGTCGGACTCTTAGATCATATGCTCGGTCTCGGTCCAGATCACCGTCTGCTTTGGACGTTGTCACTTGTCGTCGGACTCTTAGATCATATGCTCGGACTCGGTTCAGGTCACCGTCTGCTTTGGACGTTGTCACTTGTCGTCGGACTCTTAGATCATATGCTCGGTCTCGGTCCAGGTCACCGTCTGCTTTAGACGTTGTCACTAGTCATCGGACTCTTAGATCATATGCTCGGTCTCGGTCCAGGTCACCGTCTGCTTCGGACGTTGTCACTAGTCATCGGACTCTTAGATCATATGCTCGGTCTCGGTCCAGATCACCATCTGCTTTGGACGTTGTCACTTGTCGTTGGACACTTAGCTCATATGCTCGGTCTCGGTCCAGGTCACCATCTGCTTTGGACGTTGTCACTTGTTGTCGGACTCTTAGATCATATGCTCGGTATCGGTCCAGGTCACCGTCTGCTTTGGACGTTGTCACTTGTCGTCGGACTCTTAGATTATATGCTCGGTCTCGGTCCAGGTCACCGTCTGCTTTGGACGTTGTCACTTGTCGTCGGACTCTTAGATCATATGCTCGGCCTCGGTTCAGGTCACTGTCTGCTTTGGACGTTGTCACTTGTCATCGGACTCTTAGATCATATGCTCGGTCTCGGTCCAGGTCTTCATCTGCTTTGGACGTTGTCACTTGTCGTCGGAATCTTAGATCATATGCTAGGTCTCGGTCCAAGTCACCGTCTGCTTTGGACGTTGTCACTTGTCGTCGGACTCTTAGATCATATGCTCGGTCTCAGTCCAGGTCACCGTCTGCTTTGGACATTGTCACTTGTCGTCGGACTCTTAGATCATATGCTCGGTCTCGGTCCAGGTCACCGTCTGCTTTAGACGTTGTCACTAGTCATCGGACTCTTAGATCATATGCTCGGTCTCGGTCCAGGTAACCGTCTGCTTTGGATGTTGTCACTTGTTGTCGGACTCTTAGATCATATGCTCGGTCTCGGTCCAGGTCACCGTCTGCTTTGGACGTTGTCACTTGTCGTCGGACTCTTAGATCATATGCTCGGTCTCGGTCCAGGTCACCGTCTGCTTCAGACGTTGTCACTTGTCGTCGGACTCTTAGATCATATGCTCGGTCTCGGTCCAGGTCACCGTCTGCTTTGGACGTTGTCACTTGTCGTCGGACTCTTAGATAATATGCTCGGTCTCCGTCCAGGTCACCGTCTGCTTTGGACGTTGTCACTAGACATCGGACTCTTAGATAATATGCTCGGTCTCGGTCCAGGTCACCATCTGCTTTGGACGTTGTCACTTATCGTCGGACTCTTAGATAATATGCTCGGTCTCGTTCCAGGTCACCGTCTGCTTTGGACGTTGTCACTTGTCGTCGGACTCTTAGATAATATGGTCGGTCTCGGTCCAGGTCACCATCTGCTTTGGACGTTGTCACTTGTCGTCGGACTCTTAGATCATATGCTCGGTCTCGGTCCAGGTCACCATCTGCTTTGGACGTTGTCACTTGTCGTCGGACTCTTAGATCATATACTCAGTCTCCGTCCAGGTCACCGTCTCCTTTGGACGTTGTCACTTGTCGTCGGACTCTTAGATAATATGGTCGGTCTCGGTCCAGGTCACCATCTGCTTTGGACGTTGTCACTTGTCGTCGGACTCTTAGATCATATGCTCAGTCTCGGTCCAGGTCACCATCTGCTTTGGACGTTGTCACTTGTCGTCGGACTCTTAGATCATATGCTCGGTCTCGGTCCAGGTCACCGTCTGCTTTGGACGTTGTCACTTGTCGTCGGACTCTTAGATAATATGCTCGGTCTCGGTCCAGGTCACCGTCTGCTTTGGACGTTGTCACTAGACATCGGACTCTTAGATAATATGCTCGGTCTCGGTCCAGGTCACCGTCTGCAATGGACGTTGTCACTAGTCATTGGACTCTTAGATCATATGCTCGGTCTCGGTCCAGGTCACCATCTGCTTTGAACGTTGTCACTTGCGTCGGACTCTTAGATCATATGCTCGGTCTCTGTCCAGGTCACCGTCTGCTTTGGACGTTGTCACTTGTCGTTGGACTCTTAGATAATATGATCGGTCTCGGTCCAGGTCACCGTCTGCTTTGGACGTTGTCACTAGTCATCGGACTTTTATATAATATGCTCGGTCTCGGTTTAGGTAACCATCTGCTTTGGACGTTGTCACTTGTCTCTTAGATAATATGCTCGGTCTCGATACACGTCACCGTCTGCTTTGAACGTTGTCACTTGTCGTCGGACTCTTAGATAATATGCTCGGTCTCGGTCCAGGTCACCATTTGCTTTGGACGTTGTCACTTGTCGTCGGACTCTTAGAGCATATGCTCGGTCTCGGTCCAGGTCACCGTCTGCTTTGGACGTTGTCACTTGTTGTCAGACTCTTAGATCATATGCTCGGTCTCGGTCCAGGTCACCATCTGCTTTGGACGTTGTCACTTGTCGTCGGACTCTTAGAACATATGCTCGGTCTCGGTCCAGGTCACCGTCTGCTTTGGACGTTGTCACTTGTCGTCGGACTCTTAGATCATATGCTCGGTCTCGGTCCAGGTCACCATCTGCTTTGGACGTTGTCACTTGTCGTAGGACTCTAAGATCATATGCTCGGTCTCGGTCCAGGTCACCATCTGCTTTGGACGTTGTCACTTGTCGTCGGACTCTTAGATCATATGCTCGGTCTCGGTCCAGGTCACCATCTGCTTTGGACGTTGTCACTTGTCGTCGGACTCTTAGATAATATGCTCGGTCTCGGTCCAGGTCACCGTCTGCTTTGGACGTTGTCACTTGTCGTCGGACTCTTAGATAATATGCTCGGTCTCGGTCCAGGTCACCGTTTGCTTTGGACGTTGTCACTTGTCGTCGGACTCTTAGATAATATGCTCGATCTGGGTCCAGGTCACCGTCTGCTTTGGACGTTGTCACTAGTCATCGGACTCTTAGATCATATGCTCGGTCTCGGTCCAGGTCACCATCTGCTTTGGACGTTGTCACTTGTCGTCGGACTCTTAGGTCATATGCTCGGTCTCGGTCCAGGTCACCGTCTGCTTTGGACGTTGTCACTTGTCGTTGGACTCTAAGATCATATGCTCGGTCTCGGTCCAGGTCTCGATCTGCTTTGGACGTTGTCACTTGTCTTCGGACTCTTAGATCATATGCTCGGTCTCGGTCCAGGTCACCATCTGCTTTGGACGTTGTCACTTGTCGTCGGACTCTTAGATAATATACTCGGTCTCGGTCCAGGTCACCGTCTGCTTTGGACGTTGTCACTTGTCGTCAGAATCTTAGATCATATGCTCGGTCTCGGTCCAGGTCACCGTTTGCTTTGGATGTTGTCACTTGTCGTCGGACTCTTAGATAATATGCTCGGTCTCGGTCCAGGTCACCGTCTACTTTGGACGTTGTCACTAGTCATCGGACTCTTAGATCATATGCTCGGGCTCGGTCCAAGTCACCGTCTGCTTTGGACGTTGTCACTTGTCTTCGGACTCTTAGATCATATGCTCGGTCTCGGTCCAGGTCACCGTCTGCTTTGGACGTTGTCACTAGTCATCGAACTCTTAGATCATATGCTCGGTTTCGGTCCAGGTCACCATCTGCTTTGGACGTTGTCACTTGGCGTCGGACTCTTAGATAATATAATCGGTCTCAGTCCAGGTCACCGTCTGTTTGGACGTTGTCACTTGTCGTCAGACTCTTAGATAATATGCTCGGTCTCGGTCCAGGTCACCGTCTGCTTTAGACGTTGTCACTAGTCATCGAACTCTTAGATCATATGCTCGGTCTCGGTCCAGGTCACCATCTGCTTTGGACGTTGTCACTTGTCGTCGGACTCTTAGATAATATGCTCAGTCTCGGTCCAGGTCACAATCTGCTTTGGACGTTGTCACTTCTCGTCGGACTCTTAGATCATATGCTCGGTCTCGGTCCAGGTGACCATCTGCTTTGGACTTTGTCACTTGTTGTCGGACTCTTAGATCATATGCTCAGTCTCGGTCCAGGTCACCGTCTGCTTTGGACGTTGTCACTTGTCGTCGGACTCTTAGATCATATGCTCGGTTTCGGTCCAGGTCACCATCTGCTTTGGACGTTGTCACTTGTCGTCGGACTCTTAGATAAAATGCTCGGTCTCGGTCCAGGTCACCGTCTGCTTTGGACGTTGTCACTTGTTTGTCAGACTCTTAGATCATATGCTCGGTCTCGGTCCAGGTCACCGTCTGCTTTGGACGTTGTCACTTGTCGTCGGACTATTAGATCATATGCTCGGTCTCGGTCCAGGTCACCGTCTGCTTTAGACGCTGTCACTAGTCATCGGACTCTTAGATTATATGCTCGGTCTCGGTCCAGATCACCGTCTGCTTTGGACGTGGTCACTTGTCGTCGGACTCTTAGATCATATGCTCGGTCTCGGTCCAGGTCACCGTCTGCTTTGGACGTTGTCACTTGTCGTCGCACTCTTAGATCATATGCTCGGTCTTGGTCCAGGTCACCGTCTGCTTTGGACGTTGTCACTAGTCATAGGACTCTTAGATCATATGCTCGGTTTCGGTCCAGGTCACCATCTGCTTTGGACGTTGTCACTTGTCGTCAGACTCTTAGATAATATGCTCGGTCTCGGTCCAGGTCACCGTCTGCTTTGGACGTTGTCACTTGTCGTCGGACTCTTAGATCATATGCTCCGTCTCGGTCCAGGTCACCGTCTGCTTTGGACGTTGTCACTTGTCGTCTGACTCTTAGATCATATGCTCGGTCTCGGTCCAGGTAACCGTCTGCTTTGGACGTTGTCACTTGTCATCGAACTCTTAGATCATATGTTCGGTCTCGGTCCAGGTCACCATCTGCTTTGGACGTTGTCACTTGTCGTCGGACTCTTAGATCATATGCTCGGTCTCGGTCCAGGTCACCGTCTGCTTTGGACGTTGTCACTTGTCGTCGGACTCTTAGATCATATGCTCGGTCTCGGTCCAGGTCACCATCTGCTTTGGACGTTGTCACTTGTCGTCGGACTCTTTGATCATATGCTCGGTCTCGGTCCAAGTCACCATCTGCTTTGGACGTTGTCACTTGTCGTCGGACTCTTAGATCATATGCTCGATCTCGGTCCAGGTTACCGTCTGCTTTGGACGTTGTGACTTGTCGTCGGACTCTTAGATCATATGCTCGGTCTCGGTCCAGGTCACCATCTGCTTTGGACGTAGTCACTTGTCGTCTTACTCTTAGATCATATGCTCGGTCTCGGTCCAGGTCACCATCTGCTTTGGACGTTGTCACTTGTCGTCGGACTCTTAGATCATATGCTCGGTCTCGGTCCAGGTCACCGTCTGCTATGGACGTTGTCACTTGTCGTCGGACTCTTAGATATTATGCTCGGTCTCGGTCCAGGTCATCGTCTGCTTTGGACGTTGTCACTTGTCGTCGGACTCTTAGATCATATGCTCGGTCTCGGTCCAGGTCACCATCTGCTTTGGACGTTGTCACTTGTCGTCGGACTCTTAGATCATATGCTCGGTCTCGGTCCAGGTCTCCGTCTGCTTTGGACGTTGTCACTTGTCGTCGGACTCTTAGATCATATGCTCGGTTTCGGTCCAGGTCACCATCTGCTTTGGACGTTGTCACTTGTCGTCGGACTCTTAGATAATATGCTCGGTCTCGGTCCAGGTCACCGTCTGCTTTGGACGTTGTCACTTGTTTGTCAGACTCTTAGATCATATGCTCGGTCTCGGTCTAGGTCACCGTCTGCTTTGGACGTTGTCACTTGCCGTCGGACTCTTAGATCATATGCTCGGTCTCGGTCAGGGTCACCGTCTGCTTTGGACGTTGTCACTTGTCGTCGGACTCTTAGATCATATGCTCGGTCTCGGTCCAGGTCACCGTCTGCTTTAGACGCTGTCACTAGTCATCGGACTCTTAGATCATATGCTCGGTCTCGGTCCAGGTCACCGTCTGCTTTGGACGTTGTCACTTGTCGTCGGACTCTTAGATCATATGCTCGGTCTCGGTCCAGGTCACCGTCTGCTTTGGACGTTGTCACTTGTCGTCGGACTCTTAGATCATATGCTCGGTCTCGGTCCAGGTCACCGTCTGCTTTGGACGTTGTCACTAGTCATAGGACTCTTAGATCATATGCTCGGTTTCGGTCCAGGTCACCATCTGCTTTGGACGTTGTCACTTGTCGTCAGACTCTTAGATAATATGCTCGGTCTCGGTTCAGGTCACCGTCTGCTTTGGACGTTGTCACTTGTCGTCGGACTCTTAGATCATATGCTCGGTCTCGGTCCAGGTCACCATCTGCTTTGGACGTTGTCACTTGTCGTCGGACTCTTAGATCATATACTCGGTCTCCGTCCAGGTCACCGTCTCCTTTGGACGTTGTCACTTGTCGTCGGACTCTTAGATAATATGGTCGGTCTCGGTCCAGGTCACCATCTGCTTTGGACGTTGTCACTTGTCGTCGGACTCTTAGATCATATGCTCAGTCTCGGTCCAGGTCACCATCTGCTTTGGACGTTGTCACTTGTCGTCGGACTCTTAGATCATATGCTCGGTCTCGGTCCAGGTCACCGTCTTCTTTGGACGTTGTCACTTGTCGTCGGACTCTTAGATAATATGCTCGGTCTCGGTCCAGGTCACCGTCTGCTTTGGACGTTGTCACTAGACATGGGACTCTTAGATAATATGCTCGGTCTCGGTCCAGGTCACCGTCTGCAATGGACGTTGTCACTAGTCATTGGACTCTTAGATCATATGCTCGGTCTCGGTCCTGGTCACCATCTGCTTTGAACGTTGTCACTTGCGTCGGACTCTTAGATCATATGCTCGGTCTCTGTCCAGGTCACCGTCTGCTTTGGACGTTGTCACTTGTCGTTGGACTCTTAGATAATATGATCGGTCTCGGTCCAGGTCACCGTCTGCTTTGGACGTTGTCACTAGTCATCGGACTTTTATATAATATGCTCGGTCTCGGTCCAGGTAACCATCTGCTTTGGACGTTGTCACTTGTCTCTTAGATAATATGCTCGGTCTCGATACACGTCACCGTCTGCTTTGGACGTTGTCACTTGTCGTCGGACTCTTAGATGATATGCTCGGTCTCGGTCCAGGTCACCATTTGCTTTGGACGTTGTCACTTGTCGTCGGACTCTTAGAGCATATGCTCGGTCTCGGTCCAGGTCACCGTCTGCTTTGGACGTTGTCACTTGTTGTCAGACTCTTAGATCATATGCTCGGTCTCGGTCCAGGTCACCATCTGCTTTGGACGTTGTCACTTGTCGTCGGACTCTTAGAACATATGCTCGGTCTCGGTCCAGGTCACCGTCTGCTTTGGACGTTGTCACTTGTCGTCGGATTCTTAGATCATATGCTCGGTCTCGGTCCAGGTCACCATCTGCTTTGGACGTTGTCACTTGTCGTAGGACTCTAAGATCATATGCTCGGTCTCGGTCCAGGTCACCATCTGCTTTGGACGTTGTCACTTGTCGTCGGACTCTTAGATCATATGCTCGGTCTTGGTCCAGGTCACCATCTGCTTTGGACGTTGTCACTTGTCGTCGGACTCTTAGATAATATGCTCGGTCTCGGTCCAGGTCACCGTCTGCTTTGGACGTTGTCACTTGTCGTCGGACTCTTAGATCATATGCTCGGTCTCGGTCCAGGTCACCGTTTGCTTTGGACGTTGTCACTTGTCGTCGGACTCTTAGATAATATGCTCGGTCTGGGTCCAGGTCACCGTCTGCTTTGGACGTTGTCACTAGTCATCGGACTCTTAGATCATATGCTCGGTCTCGGTCCAGGTCACCATCTGCTTTGGACGTTGTCACTTGTCGTCGGACTCTTAGGTCATATGCTCGGTCTCGGTCCAGGTCACCGTCTGCTTTGGACGTTGTCACTTGTCGTCGGACTCTAAGATCATATGCTCGGTCTCGGTCCAGGTCTCGATCTGCTTTGGACGTTGTCACTTGTCTTCGGACTCTTAGATCATATGCTCGGTCTCGGTCCAGGTCACCATCTGCTTTGGACGTTGTCACTTGTCGTCGGACTCTTAGATAATATACTCGGTCTCGGTCCAGGTCACCGTCTGCTTTGGACGTTGTCACTTGTCGTCAGACTCTTAGATCATATGCTCGGTCTCGGTCCAGGTCACCGTTTGCTTTGGATGTTGTCACTTGTCGTCGGACTCTTAGATAATATGCTCGGTCTCGGTCCAGGTCACCGTCTACTTTGGACGTTGTCACTAGTCATCGGACTCTTAGATCATATGCTCGGGCTCGGTCCAAGTCACCGTCTGCTTTGGACGTTGTCACTTGTCGTCGGACTCTTAGATCATATGCTCGGTCTCGGTCCAGGTCACCGTCTGCTTTGGACGTTGTCACTAGTCATCGAACTCTTAGATCATATGCTCGGTTTCGGTCCAGGTCACCATCTGCTTTGGACGTTGTCACTTGGCGTCGGACTCTTAGATAATATAATCGGTCTCAGTCCAGGTCACCGTCTGTTTGGACGTTGTCACTTGTCGTCAGACTCTTAGATAATATGCTCGGTCTCGGTCCAGGTCACCGTCTGCTTTAGACGTTGTCACTAGTCATCGAACTCTTAGATCATATGCTCGCTCTCGGTCCAGGTCACCATCTGCTTTGGACGTTGTCACTTGTCGTCGGACTCTTAGATAATATGCTCAGTCTCGGTCCAGGTCACAATCTGCTTTGGACGTTGTCACTTCTCGTCGGACTCTTAGATCATATGCTCGGTCTCGGTCCAGGTGACCATCTGCTTTGGACTTTGTCACTTGTCGTCGGACTCTTAGATCATATGCTCAGTCTCGGTCCAGGTCACCGTCTGCTTTGGACGTTGTCACTTGTCGTCGGACTCTTAGATCATATGCTCGGTTTCGGTCCAGGTCACCATCTGCTTTGGACGTTGTCACTTGTCGTCGGACTCTTAGATCATATGCTCGGTCTCGGTCCAGGTCACCGTCTGCTTTGGACGTTGTCACTTGTTTGTCAGACTCTTAGATCATATGCTCGGTCTCGGTCCAGGTCACCGTCTGCTTTGGACGTTGTCACTTGTCGTCGGACTATTAGATCATATGCTCGGTCTCGGTCCAGGTCACCGTCTGCTTTAGACGTTGTCACTAGTCATAGGACTCTTAGATCATATGCTCGGTTTCGGTCCAGGTCACCATCTGCTTTGGACGTTGTCACTTGTCGTCAGACTCTTAGATAATATGCTCGGTCTCGGTCCAGGTCACCGTCTGCTTTGGACGTTGTCACTTGTCGTCGGACTCTTAGATCATATGCTCCGTCTCGGTCCAGGTCACCGTCTGCTTTGGACGTTGTCACTTGTCGTCTGACTCTTAGATCATATGCTCGGTCTCGGTCCAGGTAACCGTCTGCTTTGGACGTTGTCACTTGTCATCGAACTCTTAGATCATATGTTCGGTCTCGGTCCAGGTCACCATCTGCTTTGGACGTTGTCACTTGTCGTCGGACTCTTACATCATATGCTCGGTCTCGGTCCAGGTCACCGTCTGCTTTGGACGTTGTCACTTGTCGTCGGACTCTTAGATCATATGCTCGGTCTCGGTCCAGGTCACCGTCTGCTTTGGACGTTGTCACTTGTCGTCGGACTCTTAGATCATATGCTCGGTCTCGGTCCAGGTCACCGTCTGCTTTGGACGTTGTCACTAGTCATAGGACTCTTAGATCATATGCTCGGTTTCGGTCCAGGTCACCATCTGCTTTGGACGTTGTCACTTGTCGTCAGACTCTTAGATAATATGCTCGGTCTCGGTCCAGGTCACCGTCTGCTTTGGACGTTGTCACTTGTCGTCGGACTCTTAGATCATATGCTCGGTCTCGGTCCAGGCCACCGTCTGCTTTGGACGTTGTCACTTGTCGTCGGACTCTTAGATCATATGCTCGGTCTCGGTCCAGTTCACCGTCTGCTTTGGACGTTGTCACTTGTCGTCGGACTCTTAGATAATATGCTCGGTCTCGGTCCAGGTCACCGTCTGCTTTGGACGTTGTCACTTGTCGTCGGACTCTTAGATCATATGCTCGGTCTCGGTCCAGGTAACCGTCTGCTTTGGACGTTGTCACTTGTCGTCGAACTCTTAGATGATATGCTCGGTCTCGGTTCAGGTCACCGTCTGCTTTAGACGTTGTCACTAGTCATCGGATTCTTAGATCATATGCTTGGTCTCGGTCCAGGTCACAATCTGCTTTGGACGTTGTCACTTGTCGTCGGACTCTTAGATCATATGCTCGGTCTCGGTCCAGGTCACCGTCTGCTTTGGACGTTGTCACTTGTCGTCGGACTCTTAGATCATATGCTCGGTCTCGGTCCAGGTAACCGTCTGCTTTGGACGTTGTCACTTGTCGTCGGACTCTTAGATCATATGCTCGGTCTCGGTTCAGGTCACCGTCTGCTTTAGACGTTGTCACTAGTCATCGGATTCTTAGATCATATGCTTGGTCTCGGTCCAGGTCACCATCTGCTTTGGACGTTGTCACTTGTCGTCGGACTCTTAGATCATATGCTCGGTCTCGGTCCAGGTCACCGTCTGCTTTGGACGTTGTCACTTGTCGTCGGACTCTTAGATCATATGCTCGGTCTCGGTCCAGGTCACCATCTGCTTTGGACGTTGTCACTTGTCGTCGGACTCTTAGATCATATGCTCGGTCACGGTCCAAGTCACCATCTGCTTTGGACGTTGTCACTTGTCGTCGGACTCTTAGATCATATGCTCGGTCTCGGTCCAGGTTACCGTCTGCTTTGGACGTTGTCACTTGTCGTCGGACTCTTAGATCATATGCTCGGTCTCGGTCCAGGTCACCATCTGCTTTTCACGTAGTCACTTGTCGTCTTACTCTTAGATCATATGCTCGGTCTAGGTCCAGGTCACCACCTGCTTTGGACGTTGTCACTTGTCGTCGGACTCTTAGATCATATGCTCGGTCTCGGTCCAGGTCACCGTCTGCTATGGACGTTGTTACTTGTCGTCGGACTCTTAGATCATATGCTCGGTCTCGGTCCAGGTCATCGTCTGCTTTGGACGTTGTCACTTGTCGTCGGACTCTTAGATCATATGCTCGGTCTCGGTCCAGGTCACCATCTGCTTTGGACGTTGTCACTTGTCGTCGGACTCTTAGATCATATGCTCGGTCTCGGTCCATGTCACCGTCTGCTTTGGACGTTGTCACTTGTCGTCGGACTCTTAGATCATATGCTCGGTCTCGGTCCAGGTCACCATCTGCTTTGGACGTTGTCACTTGTCGTCGGACTCTTAGATCATATGCTCGGTCTCGGTCCAGGTCACCATCTGCTTTGGACGTTGTCACTTGTCGTCGGACTCTTAGATAATATGCTCGGTCTCGGTCCAGGTCACCGTCTGCTTTGGACGTTGTCACTTGTCGTCGGACTCTTACATCATATGCTCGGTCGCGGTCCAGGTCACCATCTGCTTTGGACGTTGTCACTTGTCGTCAGACTCTCAGATCATATGCTCGGTCTCGGTCCAGGTCACCATCTGCTTTGGACGTTGTCACTTGTCGTCGGACTCTTAGATCATATGCTCGGTCTCGGTCCAGGTCACCATCTGCTTTGGACGTTGTCACTTGTCGTCGGACTCTTAGATCATATGCTCGGTCTCGGTCCAGGTCACCGTCTGCATTGGACGTTGTCACTTGTCGTCGGACTCTTAGATCATATGCTCGGTCTCGGTCCAGGTCACCATCTGCTTTGGACTTTGTCACTTGTCGTCGGACTCTTAGATAATATGCTCGGTCTCGGTCCAGGTCACCGTCTGCTTTGGACGTTGTCCCTTGTCGTCGGACTCTTAGATCATATGCTCGGTCTCGGACCAGGTCACCGTCTGCTTTAGACGTTGTCACTTGTCATCGGACTCTTAGATCTTATGCTCTGTCTCGGTCCAGGTCACCGTCTCCTTTAGATGTTGTCACTAGTCATCGGACTCTTAGATCATATGCTCGGTCTCGGTCCAGGTCACCGTCTTCTTTGGACGTTGTCACTTGTCGTCGGACTTTTAGATCATATGCTCGGTCTCGGTCCAGGTTACCGTCTGCTTTGGACGTTGTCACTTGTCGTCGGACTCTTAGATCATATGCTCGGTCTCGGTCCAGGTCATTATCTGCTTTGGACGTTGTCACTTGTCGTCGGACTCTTAGATCACATGCTCGGTCTCGGTCCAGGTCACCGTCTGCTTTGGACGTTGTCACTTGTCGTCGGACTCTTAGATCATATGCTCGGTCTCGGTCCAGGTCACCGTCTGCTTAAGACGTTGTCACTAGTCATCGGACTCTTAGATCATATGCTCGGTCTCGGTCCAGGTCACCGTCTGCTTTGGACGTTGTCACTTGTCGTCGGACTCTTAGATCATATGCTCGGTCTCGGTCCAGGTCACCATCTGCTTTGGACATTGTCACTTGTCGTCGGACTCTTAGATCATATGCTCGGTCTCGGTCCAGGTCACCATCTGCTTTGGACGTTGTCACTTGTCGTCGGACTCTTAGATCATATGCTCTGTCTCGGTCCAGGTAACCGTCTGCTTTAGACGTTGTCACTAGCTATCGGACTCTTAGATCATATGCTCGATCTCGGTCCAGGTCACCGTCTGCTTTGGACGTTGTCACTTCTCGTCGGACTCTTAGATCATATGCTCGGTCTCGTTCCATGTCACCGTCTGCTTTGGACGTTGTCACTTGTCGTCGGACTCTTAGATCATATGCTCGGTCTCGGTCCAGGTCACCGTCTGCTTTAGACGTTGTCACTAGTCATCGGACTCTTAGATCATATGCTCGGTCTCAGTCCAGGTCACCGTCTGCTTTGGACGTTGTCACTTGTCGTTGGACTCTTAGATCGTATGCTCGGTCTCGGTCCAGGTTACCGTCTGCTTTGGACGTTGTCACTTGTCGTCGGACTCTTAGATCATATGCTCGGTCTCGGTCCCGGTCACCATCTGCTTTGGATTTTGTCACTTGTCGTCCGACTCTTAGATCATATGCTCTGTCTCTGTCCAGGTCACCGTCTGCTTTAGACGTTGTCACTAGTCATCGGACTCTTAGATCATATGCTCGGTCTCGGTCCACGTCACCGTCTTCTTTGGACGTTGTCACTTGTCGTCGGACTCTTAGAACATATGCTCGGTCTCGGTCCAGGTTACCGTCTGCTTTGGACGTTGTCACTTGTCGTCGGACTCTTAGATCATATGCTCGGTCTCGGTCCAGGTCACCATCTGCTTTGGACGTTGTCACTCGTCGTCGGACTCTTAGATCACATGCTCGGTCTCGGTCCAGGTCACCGTCTGCTTTGGACGTTGTCACTTGTCGTCGGACTCTTAGATCATATGCTCGGTCTCGGTCCAGGTCACCGTCTTCTTTAGACGTTGTCACAAGTCATCGGACTCTTAGATCATATGCTCGGTCTCGGTCCAGGTCACCGTCTGCTTTGGACGTTGTCACTTGTCGTCGGACTCTTAGATCATATGCTCGGTCTCGGTCCAGGTTACCATCTGCTTTGGACGTTGTCACTTGTCGTTGGACTCTTAGATCATATGCTCGGTCTCGGTCCAGGTCACCGTCTGCTTTGGACGTTGTCACTTGTCGTCGGACTCTTAGATCATATGCTCGGTCTCGGTCCAGGTCACCGTCTGCTTTAGACGTTGTCACTAGTCATCGGACTCTTAGATCATATGCTCGGTCTCGGTCCAGGTCACCGTCTGCTTTGGACGTTGTCACTTGTCGTCGGACTCTTAGATAATATGCTCGGTCTCGGTCCAGGTCACCATCTGCTTTGGACGTTGTCACTTGTCGTCGTACTCTTAGATAATATGCTCGGTCTCGGTCCAGGTCACCGTCTGCTTTGGACGTTGTCACTTGTCGTCGGACTCTTAGATCATATGCTCGGTCTAGGTCCAGGTCACCGTCTGCTTTGGACGTTGTCTCTTGTCGTCGGACTCTTAGATCATATGCTCGGTCTCGGTCCAGGTCACCATCTGCTTTGGACGTTGTCACTTGTCGTCGGACTCTTAGATCATATGCTCGGTCTCGGTCCAGGTCACCGTCTGCTTTGGACGTTGTCACTTGTCGTCGGACTCTTAGATCATATGCTCGGTCTCGGTCCAGGTCACCGTCTGCTTTGGACGTTGTCACTTGTCGTCCGACTCTTAGATCATATGCTCGGTCTCGGTCCAGGTCACCATCTGCTTTGGACGTTGTCACTTGTCGTCGGACTCTTAGAACATATGCTCGGTCTCGGTCCAGGTCACCGTCTGCTTTGGACGTTGTCACTTGTCGTCGGACTCTTAGATCATATGCTCGGTATCGGTCCAGGTCACCGTCTGCTTTGGACGTTGTCACTTGTCGTCGGACTCTTAGATCATATGCTCGGTCTCGGTCCAGGTCACCGTCTGCTTTGGACGTTGTCACTTGTCGTCGGACTCTTAGATCATATGCTCGGTCTCGGTCCAGGTCACCGTCTGCTTTAGACGTTGTCACTAGTCATCGGACTCTTAGATCATATGCTCGGTCTCGGTCTAGGTCACCGTCTGCTTTAGACGTTGTCACTAGTCATCGGACTCTTAGATCATATGCTCGGTCTCGGTCCAGGTCACCATCTGCTTTGGACGTTGTCACTTGTCGTCCGACTCTTAGATCATATGCTCGGTCTCGGTCCAGGTCACCATCTGCTTTGGACGTTGTCACTTGTCGTCGGACTCTTAGAACATATGCTCGGTCTCGGTCCAGGTTACCGTCTGCTTTGGACGTTTTCACTTGTCGTCGGTCTCTTAGATCATATGCTCGGTCTCGGTCCAGGTCACCGTCTGCTTTGGACGTTGTCACTTGTCGTCGGACTCTTAGATCATATGCTCGGTTTCGGTCCAGGTCACCATCTGCTCCTCCGAGCTCTCGTACATCCAGCGGTCAGGATTCAATAGTGAGTACTTCTTCGCCTTTCCAGTTTGTAGACGCGGAAAGACGAAAGTGGTTAGGTCGCCGTCGATGTATGGCAAAGCCAGCCGTGGCTCTTAAAGTAGTTTGCTGTACGAGAACCATAGCACAAGGTGCGCTGTCTAATCGTGCCTGGAGTGCGGCCCGCTACATCATTTACATCACTGCCCGCAACGCGACGCCATCAATTATGCTTGCTGGAAGCCAGAACACCTTGTGAGCGTGTGCCTCGGCCGCTAGCGCGCTGCACGGCTCCCTGCCGTAGAGAGCCTGTATACAGAGAGAGTGGTCATAGGTGAAGTTGCCCGTGATTGGTTGATTAGCTTTGGCAGAATAATGAAATCAAACGTCTCTCGCACTTCCTATGTTCGCCGTACTTTTGAGGTGAATTGAAGTTCAGAAGACTTTTTGGAAACGATTAAAAGGTATTTGAATTATTGACAGACTTGTTATTTAGTTGTATATGGTTTTTAGTACGTAATTAGCGTTTGCGATCTTAAATACGAGTTGAAATAATGAAGCGTTTTGTGATCAAGTCGGTAGGCCTACATGTTTGAAGCAAACATGTTAGTAATTGTACAGTATTGTTTTTGACATCTGTAATTCGTTCTGCAGTCGTTCGTAAACGATGCCAGGTTGTCCTGCATTTGGTTGTTCGAATAGAGCCGAAGGTGGATTTCGCATGTTAGCATTGCCACGCAATGAAAGAAAGACAACAGGGCTGACATAAATCAAACAGGAGTCTTGTGGAAACCAGCCAAGTACTCTTATCTATGCGAAGGAAGTCGTTTTTGCTTTTTACTACATATAAAACAACTTGCAATGTACATAGTTAAATTTGTAAAGAGACCTGTGAATTGGTTCTGTGAAAATAATTATAACAAATTATTCTTATAAACAAAGGCATTTAACGAATGATTTCGCCATATTGTCTTGTGTTTTTGATTCGGTAAGTGTATACTCCACTACTGGCCATTCTAAACTCCCGCCCGCAGTTTGGCAGAAAAATGGCCGCCGTATCATCCGGTTGGCCACTCTCTCTCTCTCTACCCTGCCGCTGCAACGGGCAACCGCAGACGGGATGCAGGGCATCCTGTTGTCACTGGACGTCGATGGGATGACGGCGGTATCCCAGTTCGTCGCTAGTCGGGTCGTGATTCTTAATAATGAGCTGCCCACCGCTGCGTCCACCGCGTCACAAGGTGTTCATGCACAGTGGCCAGTCGATCCCGCTGCGGAGTACAAAAACGTAGCTCGCCAGCTGACTTTCCTTGTACTTACTTCTTGGGCGACTGCTAACATTTTTTGTCTCGACACTTTCGCACTTTCTGGGTTCCGAATTCAGGATCACGAGAACTTCATTTCTGATGCGCCTCCGATTGCGGAACTGGAAGTGTTGTGTCAAAATTTCAAATAGTTGCTTGGGATACCATAAACTGAACCATTTTTGGTCCATGATGGCTAGCATAAATGATGGTAAGCGCTCGGTCGATGAACTATTTTTAATACTTAAACACACTTATTTAACAAGAACAGCATACCTTGGTTCTTGATCAGTTTACAACTTCAAAAATTAGTAAACAACTATTGGCACTTAAACACTTTAAAATACTGGCAATTGATGCTCAGATCCGCTTGCAGTTCATTTACTTAGTTGACACGGGCGATATCAGTAAGCTTACCAAAGACAAGTTACGATCTTTCCTTACATTGAAACCCAAGACAAGAAAGATAATAAATAAAGTTCGGCACCCAGCGCCTTAAAGTGTCAAAAACTGTTTGAATATAGCAAACGGTAAACGGACACGGGTCCATGAAAGATGTTAGAGGAACTTTACATAAAGATGTCACGTATTCATAAATTAAACGAATTTCAATTAAAGGAGATAAAACTGGCGCTATCCCCTTTTAATGACTAAAAACAATTAATACACAAAAATAAACAAATAGATGCCGGGATCTAGCTCCTTCAAATATTAATGTTATTTCAAAATGGGAAGGTAAAGTGGCAACTACACTTTTCAGTGACAAAAAAACTCTAATCCAGTAAAATCGGCAAGTTTGTGCGGGGCGCTAGACGTGTCAAATATCAAACAGATTACACTGTAGGGGACATAAGTTGGCCGCTAGCCTTCATTTGATCTGAGGTGATTTTAAAACAATTAACTGGTCTATAAAGTATCACTCGTATAAAACAGCCAGGGAGCCATCAGAAACTTAAATCAACTCACCTTACCAACACAGTGCCACAAGTGCCGGAATTACTCAGCGAGTTAACAGTCGTCCAAAACACTCGGGTTGTGCTGGCATTGGAACGTTGCTACTGCCCACAGCAAAATGCCACAGAGATGAACAGCCCACAGGAAAACAGGATAGCAATGTTAAACTTTCAAGATTACTAACAAATACGCACTTAAAATATCAAATTTAATAATGGTAGAAGATGTACAGTTGTGCTCAAAAGTATCCGAACGACGAGAATTGCATTTCGCATGCAGCCCGCATAACGCAGCTGTCTAGCAGGTCCTCTAATCTCTCCTCGGTATAGTCGTTGGACCATTGAAAATGGTTCCAACAAGTCACCACTAGAAAACACTGCTCTGTATCGCAATAACTCAAGATGTAAAGTAATACCACGATACTACAAATATCAGGGAACAACTTATCACAGATAAGTCTGTCCTTAAGGCTTGTAAGCTGACATTACAATAAATGACGTACCTGAAATGTTACCACTCTCATTAATACGTGAGATACGTAATGAACGTAGTAAGTTTGCCGTATTCATGATCTCCTCTTCAGAGTAACATACCGTTTTTATTATTTAACAGAAAATGACATTAAGTTATTCACGAGCAGCTAATTGAGAATATGTATGAACTTCAAATGACACGACGAACCGTCTCGTTCTGCATATGGATTCAAACCTAGGTCACGCAGAATAAGCAAAGATTTCGTGACTGACAGAAAGTAATAGTCATTCCTCACTGGGCACACCGAAAGTGATATGTAGACAGTATCACTTAGGAAATATCAACTTTAAATTACAAACCGTAATCCGAGCAAGGTGGTTAGCACACTAAACTCGCATTCGGGAGAACGACGGTTCAATCCCGCGTCCAGCCACCCTGATTTAGGTTTTCCGTGATTTCCCTAAATCACTCCCGGCAAATGGCGGGATGGTTCCTCTGAAAGGGCACGGCCGACTTCCTTCCCCGTCCTTCCCTAATCCGATGATACCGATGACCTCGCTGTTTGGTCTCTTCCCCCAAAACAACCCAACCCAACAAAACGTAAACATTTTTAAGGTGCGCGAATTGCTACCCAGCATCTATTGTCCCTGTTAACGAATTACGAGAGATGTTAAATACTGCTTCTTCACAAGTGACTTACTTGAAATGCCGTGAGGTAAAGCTTTGTGTTGGACAGAGATTTGAACCCAAAACCTATTCGGATTGTTATCGAAGCACAATCAACTGTGACATATCCGATTTTCTCAGCAGTAACTAGATGTTTTAACTAAAATTACGATATCAAACATTAATTTTTTCCTCATCAGGACTCCAACCCGGCAACTATCGCTGTTATATTCTAGAGAAAACGGACGTTAAATGCGGG
Source organism: Schistocerca gregaria (assembly GCF_023897955.1). Lineage (NCBI taxonomy): Eukaryota > Metazoa > Arthropoda > Insecta > Orthoptera > Acrididae > Schistocerca > Schistocerca gregaria. Next base: position 51,852,689 of record NC_064925.1, on the reverse strand, counting down.
TCTGTTACTCCAGCAGCGACATGTGAGCATGTTTGAACTAGAAATAATATGACGAAGAGTTCAGTGCTGAATGGGAATCGAACGGCACACGTCTCGTTGTTGACTACACACAAAGAGATGTCAGCTACCGGATTTTTCTCCACCAGCAGCTCGGAATAACATCCTTGAACTTACAGTGATTTCGCAAATAGTTTTGTGTCTCACTGGGAGTCACAAACGTCAGATATCGTTAGTGTTGACAACGAATGAAAATACATTAAAAATGAAAATTATGATCCACCAGCAGATAGGTGTTCTTGTGCTAGAGCTAGATAATACATAATAAAAACTTTAGTGCCGGGCTATAATTCGAACCCATTCACGCGCATATGTGGAGATGGCAGGGAATCTGGTTTTGAACAAACAACAAATTGTAGTCGAGCTGTATTGTCACAAAGGGCTCAGATTCCGCGTTAAGGGCGGTCTGAGTTACATTCCCAGTTCAGAACCAATTCTATCGACGTACAGGAGCTCAAATAAAAGACGGAGTAAGTGTCCTGTGATCCTACATAGCATTTGTATCATCACTAGAAATAAATAACTAGTATAAGGAAGGTTGCTGGTGATAGTTTCTACATGTCGCCACTCCTGACTTTATTGTGGTTCAAGCTAACGTCTACTTGGTAGCGAAGGAATATCATGTTTAATGCGAATTTCAGACCACAATGCCAGTGTACGTTCTTCACTTGGCGTGGCCAAAAGAAAATAAAATCCGTCTCACCCTATCAAAAATGTCCTCAGAATATGGAATCAAACCCAGACCATAAGTAAACGAACCTATTATCAATCCAACAGACCACCAAATCCTCTTCTCGGTGACTCATTTTTCTATCGTAACGCCGTTGCGTCACACTTGATTAGAATTCTAACACACAGGCTCCCTGTAGTGGTTTGTAACATGTTCAGTACATTCATTTACTTGATTGACCAAATAGCCATAAACTAGCTGCCTCGGCTACCCAGTGCATACATTCGATTCTATCTTGTTATCGCCGAAATAAAATCATATAAAGGCCACCTACACAGAACTAAAAACGCTGTAGGATGCAGAAATTTAAATGGGAAGTGTTCCTTTCCACTTGAGGTACTTTATTACGCTATCTGTTTGTTGAGAACGTCATGCAGTGTCTGTCTCTCAGAAGTCTAGATCCGTTCATATGCATTATCTCACAGTACTCTGAAATGTAGAAGTTCTAGAGGAATTGTTGTTGACTACTGGAGCTGCTGTAGCTATGTGTCAGCTAGTAGCGTCATGGTAAGTGACGCGAGTTCGAATATATTCATTGTTTTCTTTTTATTGCAGTTCCGATGTCTGCTGAAGTTATCAATCTAATGGAACTTTGAACATAATTCCCTTCATTTCTAAACCCAAAATAGCAGCATGTAGATAAAGGGCCAACTTCTATGACATTTTGTTCTTTTTAGTTTTAATAGACGGTCAGGCAGCAGATGCATCAGAAAAGTCCTTCCTACTTTCGCTGTCGTGTGTTAGTGGCATTTTATTCTTCTTCAAACCTTGTTTGACAGCCTTAACTCAGAACAAGTTTTCTGCATGCACATAATCAATGAACTGCATGTGCATTGGCAGACCTTTATAGATAACCTCAGAGAATTCGCATGTATCGTTGATGATTAATTTCTCTCTCATGTTTACTATTGTTTTACCAACACTCGAAGAAACCTTACGGAAAGTGTGCACTGTATTATAAGAAGTGAAATAAAACTACCCACGATAACCTTCTGACGAAAGTCTGTTTTAATAAAATGGAGTATTTGTACACAAGCGTGCCTCTATCAGCACGAATTAGTAAAATACTACTCACTTAGGTTTCGACTGGATCTATGTTTATTTGGTATGCTCTGTCATACTCATGAGGTATGCAAATGTGGCATTTCATAAACAAAGTTATGTATTCCAGAATGAGATTTTCACTCTGCAGCGGAGTGTGCGCTGATATGAAACATCCTGGCAGATTAAAACTGTGTGCCCGACCGAGACTCAGTTTTAATCTGCCAGGAAGTTTCATATCAGTGCACACTACGCTGCAGAGTGAAAATCTCATTCTGGAAACATCCCCCAGGCTGTGGCTAAGCCATATCTCCACAGTATCCTTTCTTTCAGGAGTGCTAGTTCTGCAAGGTTCGCAGAAGAGCTTCTGTAAAGTTTGGAAGGTAGGAGACGAGGTACTAGCAGAAGTAAAGCTGTGAGTACCGGGCGTGAGCCGTGCTTCGGTAGTTCAGATGGTAGAGCACTTGCCCGCGAAAGGCAAAGGTCCCGAGTTCGAGTCTCGGTCGGGCACACAGTTTTAATCTGCCAGGAAGTTTCAAAGTTATGTATTCCCAGAAACCCAAAATTTGCTTGTCAGCAGCGGAAAGAGGCGTTACCTGTTGTGCAGCATTGTATATTTTTCACCATAGCACTATGAGGCGAAAGTATTTTCTTACGATTTCCTTATCACTGTTTGACCTGCATGCTTGTAGCTCTTTCACAGAATGGATAAAATTGTTACTGTCAGCGAGACTGGATCCGCGAACCATAACAAACGCTTCTTCACAGGTTAGCACGTAACCAAAGAGCTAGGGAAGAGATATGTATTTTGATTTCCGCTTACATGGCCAATAGCGACTAGAACTCCTAAACAGCTATTTAAATGACGAGATTAGTTGAGATTACCACGTGCAACGACTTCCTTATAGTCAGTGTGACTGGAAGCGTGAACCGTAACAGGTGGTTCCTCAGAGGTCAGCGTGTTGCCACAGAGCTAGCGAACAGGTACGTGTCTGATCTTCCTCTTACGATGCCAATAGTGCCGAGCACTCGTAAACCGCTATTTAAAGGACGAGATTAGTTGCGATTTCCACGTGCAACCACCTTCGTGGGCTGAAAACCGTAAATTTACAATCTTTTGGTACACCTCAAGCGATAATAACTCAGATTATTCAAAGGAAATGACAGGAAAAATCAACTTGACTTTGAGACTTAATGCCGTGCACACCAGAAAGTAAATCGTTGATCACAGAGTTGCCAAACATGGCTTGCCTTGTTGTCAAATCGCAGTTACAGTACCAGCAGGAAGAAGACGAACCGTTGTGATCCTACAGTGGGCTGGGAAGTGACCAAAGTTGGCGTCTCAAAGATACGGCTACAACGGGCTGGAATACGTAATGCGTCTGATTCACATTTCTGTAAGTAAGTTCATTGACTGGATCGTAGTTAACAATAATACTCAGAACTGACTGCAAACTAAGCATCATAAATCAGTAACTCTGACAGTTGTTTTTATATTCCTTTCCTTTGTACTCAAAACTAAGAAACTCATTCAAGGAGGTTTTCATGCCTGGTCGATAGTCGAGCACAACAAACAAATAATAATAATAAAAAAAGAATTTGTGTGTCTGAGAGAGACATAAATATAAAAAAGAATGAGAGAGAGAGAGAGAGTAAAAAATTGTTGTAAAGAAATTGAGTAATGGTATGTAAAAAAACCTTTTATTAAAATGACATGTTCCACATCATTATGTATTCATGACCTATGGCACAAGTATTGATCCAATTTAATTATATCATATTCCTGACTATCCATGAAGAATCAGGAATTACCGAAATTTTCGCCAATATCAGTAACCAAATCTAAGGTGGAAAATAAAAATTCAAATGGCTCTGGGCACTATGGGACTTAACATATGAGGTCATCAGAACTTAGAACTACTTAAACCTAACTAACCTAAGGACATCATACACATCCATTCCCGAGGCAGGATTTGAACCTGCGACCGCAGCAGTCACGCAGTTCCAGACTGTAGCGCCTAGAACCGCTCGGCCATCCCGGCCGACATGAAAATAAAGACGACAGATTTTGTAATAAACCGGGACACCTATCAAGACCCTATTGTCCCTGTTAACTAACCACGAAAGATGTCTGATATAGTTCCATTCAGAAGTAACAAAGTGTGAATGCTTTTTAAGATGAAGCACATGATGAGAAGTTCTGTGACGGCGATACGAACCCAAGTCATAATCGGATTCTTAATTAAGTAAAATGAAATGTTACATATCAGTTTTTCTTGCAAGCTGCTAGGTGTTTGAATCTTAAATAAGAGTACAAATTTTTGTGCTTGAACGACAATCGAACCGCACACCTACCGTCCTTCTTTATCATCCACGACTCTAGCTTAAGTATCAGTTGCTGAGTCACCAACAGTAAGATGTGTGCGTGGTTGACCAGAAATAACGACACCTATTGCGATTGTTGACAACACATGAACAGACATTAAAAATGCACGTTAATTTTCACTATCAGCCTGGTGTGCACGTGAAGATGAAATTATGAATATTTTTGTACTTGATCAGGATTCGGACCCACATACTTACCTTCGGAGGAGACCTAGAGAAGACTGCAGTCTTGGGGAAAGGAACGAAATTATTGATCTATACTGCTCCGAGAGATTCAGATCCTCAAAAGAGGAGATACGATTTCGAATCACAGTCCAGCACCAAATTTTTCAACGTCTCTAGTTCAATCAAGTACAAATAAAATAAGAGGCCTGTTCCTTTAAATGGCTATCGGTTCATCAAATAAAATAAAAATTTCCAATTATAAGCAAGTTTACTTTCGACAGTATTTCTGTTTACCATGACTTCCGTCTATGTCATTTCCCAACGTAAACCGACTCTGCCCAGTTGGTAATGAAGGAACATGATGTTTAATGCGGATTCTGGATTATAACGCCTTTGTCTTGAGGTTACCAGAGGTTAAGTAAATCTGTTTGTGTGTCTCAATTGTAAATGCCTGAACCCACGCGTTGCACCTGTGATAGCTCATTCCACCAGATCATTGTGGCAACACTTACCAGCCCCAGGAGTGTGCTGTAACAGATGATCTGCTTAGCTTACAAAATTAGTCACGGTGGAAAAAATGCTAGTCTACTAAATGTTTAAGTAGAAGCAAGCTTCTGACGTGGAGATTATGCTATTCTCATTTCAACGGGATGTAAAGACTATTCCAGGCATCATAGCCCCGATGTGAAGCCATTTTAAAATTTTCACCCGTTCAGCAAATTTCTTAGTACGAGAAAATCCATTGACCTTACACATAGTCGCTGACCATAAATTCTAGCTCAGAGTGACCCCAGTTTAAGATGCCTAATGTAGAGAAGACTGTTTGCCAGTGCTCTTTCTCACCGGAAAATAGGCAGTTCACTCATTGGGCTCCATAAGTACACTGTAACAGTAATTTCTGTGTGTATGCAATGCATACGGATTGTAGAATTTAGTGGTGCTCTCTCTTCCACTTCTGCATACAATATGCCTGACCTAAACGATTCCTTCATCATTAAGGCCCTGGGCAGTGCAACATCATACTGACAACAGTAATGTGCTTATACTCACAACCGCCTTGTTCGTTTTACCTGATTGTGCAATCATTTAAATAAAGCAACGTGATCTTCTAGTGGGAGACGTTTCGTCCCCCTTTTCTTTCTGTGAAATTTGTCAGTAAGCTTTTTGCCTTCCAACCAGCAAAATGCGTCAGAGTACGGCCGGTAAATGATTCACAAACCACGATTTAGTGCTGTCAAGACGATTTCTTTAAACACTGGCGTAGCTGAAAGAATTTAGTTTCTTCTTAAATCGACTTGTGCAGCAACGTTCACAGATATCTCAAATAGGAAAAGCTCTTTATCCAGGTACGAAGGCTGTAAAACAAACTTCTCACAGTTTGTGTCAGGTTTATCTTTTCGTCTGATAGCATTGCATTAGTATTTTGTCTAAGAGATATCACAAGTAGTGTTCCTGTAGCTGTGGGAATCATTGCTTAAAAACGAGGCTAACACCAATGGGTACGGTAGTGCTAAATATTAAAAATGATTATGATTTTTTCTGGAAATTCGCCGCTCCATTATATAATAAAAAAAAGCTTGCACATGCTGGCTCATACCACGTTTAGAACTGACGACTAAGTGAGCTGTTGCAACACGAGACATGGGCGGTAAAATGGGGCTATGGACACACAGCTGCCAGCACCCTTCTCTCATCATGGTATTGGTCGCTTAGCCTCATAGCGCATCGTGAAAGATAATAAAATTTGTCACTTATGTGAAGAATAGCATTTCTTTAGCAAAAAAATCGAATTTTCGTTCTCAGCATCTTAGTTTACGTGAGAATTATATAGCGCGAATAATTCAAATGGAAAGGGAATATCAAGTGAATTTAGAGAGTCAGTAGAGTACCATACGTGGAAGTGGTTGCTCTGTCGCAGTGCTGCCAAATGTTTGTGACTATGCTGCCAGTTCTCAGCTGCGCTAGGAACAGCACACAGAGGTATTCGACTGAAACATAGCCATGACCAAGATTGTAACTAGGGTTGACAGCATCGTCGTCTACCACCTTGAAAACTCGAACGGTGACAGTGCTCGGACAGTTACTTACGTTTACTGGTATCAAAGCTACAGCATGAAAACACAAGAACGTTAATAACCCAGAGATCATTAACTTTGGAACCCGGAGTAAAGTAAAGCAGTCATCAGTCGGAAGATTGGTTTGGACACCATAGTGCTTTAATAGGAACAACCTTGTTGGAGGTGGTATGCCGTTGCTTTCCTCCGACCTTTGAGTTGACTTACCTAGCCAGTTAACAGGGCAACCTACAGTTTAACGAGGCTTTCGGACCACAACTCGACAATTTTCACATCAACAAACACTGCCCGAGGGGAAATGTGTGTGAAATGGCACATAAAAACTGTGGTATTGACAAGAGATCAAACCTGAGAACTTCGTATTCCTCGTCTTGCACTTCACCACTTTGCTGCCACGTTGCCTCCAATGTGGCTTTTGCTTGGCCTTAACTTTAAGGATATCTCGTTTGTGCCTGCGCTGGCACTTGGGAAATATAAAAATACCTCTGAGAGTTACTGATTTATGATGCTTAGTTTGCAGTCAGTTCTGAGTGTTATTAGTAACTCTACTCCAGTCCCTAAAACTAGTTACAGAAATGCGAATCAGATGCATTACGTATTCCAGCCCATGGCAGCCCCATCTTTGAGACGCCGGCTATGGCCACTTCCCAGCCCGCTGTAGGAACACATCTGTTCGCCCTCTTCCTGCTGGTACTGTAACTGAGATTTGGCAACAAGGCAAGGTGTGTTTGGCAACTCTGTGATCAACCAGCTACTTCCTGGCATGCACGGAATAAAGCCTCAAAGTTCACTTGATTTTCCCTGTCATTTCCATTGAATAATCTGAGTTATATTGCTTGAGGTGTAACAAAAGATTGTAAATTTACGGTTTTCAGTCCAAGAAAGTCGCTGCACTCTGAAATCGAAACTAATCTCGTCTTTTAAATAGCGGTTTACGAGTTCTAGCCAGTTTTGGCCTCGCAAGAGGATGTTAAGACACATATTTCTTCGCTAGCTTTGTGGTAATGTACTGACCTGCGAAAAACCATCTGTTATGGTTCCCAGTTCCAGTCACACTGACTGTGGAGTTTTTATTCCTTCTGTGAAAGATCTACAAGCAGTCAGATCAAACGTCGATAAGGAAATCGCAAGAAAATGCTTTCGGCTCATAGTGCAATGGTGAAAAGCTTACAATATTGAACAACAGGTAACGGTTCTTTTTGCTGCTGACAAGGAAATTTTGGGTTTCCAGGATTATATAACTTGGTTTTTGAAATGCCACAGTGCGCAGTTTTTGTAATGTTTCTTTTAGTGTTGTTAAAACGATAGTAAACATGAGAGACAAATTAATCATCAACGATAAATGTGAATTCTCTGATGTTATCTATAACAGTCTGACAATGCACATGCATTTATTGATTACATGCATGTAGAAAACTTGTTTGGAGTTAAAGCTATCAAACACGGGTTGAAGATGAATAAAATGCCACTACCACATGACAGCTAATGCAGGAAATACTTTTCTGATGTAGTTTCGCAAGATGCGCTCTCTCGATACTTAATACTAAGGTTTGGAGATGCATCTGCTGCCTGGCCGTCTATTAAACCTGAAACGAACAAAATGTCGCAGGAGTTGGCCCTTTATCCACATGCAGCTATTTTGGGTTTAGAAGTGAGGGGAATTATGCTCAAAGTTCCATTAGACTCATTACTTCAGCAGACAGCAGAATTGCGTTTCACAAAGAAAAACAGCAGTGAATGTATTCGAACTCGCGACGCTACTTGCTGACACATAGCTACAGCGGCTCCAGAAGTCAACAACAATTTCTCCAGAACTTCTACATTCCACAGTACTCTGGAATAAGGCATATGAACGGATCTAGACTTTTGACAGACAGACAGTTAGACCTTTTCTTTTGCAGTGCACGATGTTCTCAACAAACAGATAGCGTAATAGAGTAGCTCACACTTCCCATTTAAATTTCTGCAACCTACAGTATTCCCAGTTTTGTGTAGGTGGCAGTTATATGATTTTATTTTGGCGATTACAAGATAGAGTCGAATGTATGCACTGGGTAGCCGAGACAGCTAGTTCATGGCGATTCGGTCAACCAAGTATATGAATGTACTGAACATGTTGCAAACCACTACAGGGAGCCTGTGTGCTAGAATTCTAATCAAGTGTTAAGGTAGAAAAATGAGTCACCGAGAAAAGGATTTGGTGGTCTGTTGGATTGATAATAGGTTCGTTTACTTATGGTCTGGGTTTGATTCCATATTCTGCCGATGATTTTTGATAGAGTGAGACCGATTCTATTCTCTTCTGGCTACGCCTAGGGAAGAAGGTATACCGGCATTGTGGTCTGAAATTCACATTAAACATGAGATTCCTTCTCTACCAAGTAGACGTTAGCTTGAACCACAATAAAGTCAGGAGTGGCGACATGTAGAAACTTTATCACCAGCAAACTTTCTTATACTAGTTATTTATTTCTAGTGACGATACAAACGCTATGTAGGATTACAGGACACTTATTCAATCTTTTATTTGATACGTCGATTAAATTGGTTCCGAACTGGGAATGCAACTCAGACCGCCCTTAACGCGGAATTTGAGCCCTTTGTGACAATACAGCTCAACTACAATTTGTTGTTTGTTCGAAACCAGATTCCTTGCCATCTCCACATATGCGCGTGAATGGGTTCGAATTATGGCCCGGCACTAAAGTTTTTATTATGTATTATCTAGCTCTAGCACAAGAACACCTATCTGCTGGTGGATCATAATTTTCATTTTTAATGTATTTTCATTCGTTGTCAACACTAACGTTAACTGACGTTTGTGACTCCCAGTGAGACACAGAACTATTTGCAAAATCATTGTAAGTTCAAGGATGTTATTCCGAGCTGCTCGTGGAGAAAAATCCGGTAGCTGACATCTCTTTGTGTGTAGTCAACAACGAGACGTGTGTACTTCGATTCCCAGTCAACACTGAACTCTTCGTCATATTATTTCTAGTTCAAATATGCTCGCATGTCGCTGCTGGTGTAACAAACCCATATTTAACGTTCGTTTTCTCTAGAATATAACAGCGATAGTTGCCGGTTTGGAGTCCTGGGATGGAAAAAATTAACGTTTGATCCCATCATTTCAGTTAAAACATCTAGCTACTGCCGAGAAAATCGGATATGTCACAGTTGATTGTGCTTCGATAACAATCCCAATAGGTTCTGGGTTCGAATCTGTGGTGTCACCGCCAGACACCACACTTGCTAGGTGGTAGTCGTTAAATCAGCCGCGGTCCGTTAGAATACGTCGGACCCGCGTGTCGCCACTATCAGTGATTGCAGACCTAGGACCGCCACACGGCAGGTCTAGTCTAGTCTCCCTAGCTCTCGCCCCAGTTGTACAGCCAACTTTGCTAGCGATGGTTCACTGTCTACATACGTTCTCATTTGCAGAGACCACAGTTTAGCATAGACTTCAGCTACGTCATTTGCTGCGACCAAGCAAGGCGCCATATTCATTTACTATGAATGTATTCTGAACAGATAATATTTGAATCATGTACCCTCAAAAGCTACGTTCATCATTAATGGATTAGAGTTAAGTATCAAACTAATTACGTCCGCTTTATGAATTCTAATTCCTTGTCATTTTAAAGACCTTACGTCAGTATAGTTCTTCCCTCCTCACGCCAGCCTGAGTGAGCTAAAACGAGTGCCTCCACTAGTAACACGGTATTGGCTCTTCTGCCAACACGACAGAATCCCTGTCCAACACAAAACTTTACCTCACGCCATTTCAAGTAAGATACTTGTGAAGAAGCAATATTTAACATTTCTCGTAATTCGTTAACAGGGACAATAGAAGTTGGGTGGCAATTCGCGTACGTTAAAAATGTTTATGTTATGTAATTTGAAATTGATATTTCCTAACTGACACTGTCTACAATCGAGGTATATCACTCTCTGGTTGCCCAGTCAGGCATGACTGTTAGTTTCCGTCAATCACGAAATTTTTTCTTAGTCTGCATGAACTTGGTTTGAATCCATATGCAGAACGAGACGGTTCGTCGTGTCATTTGAAGTTCATTCATATTCTCAATTATTTCTGTTAAATAATAAGAACGGTATGTTACTCTGAAGAGGAGATCATGAATACGGCAAACTTACTACGTGCATTACGTATCTGAGGTAATAATGAGAGTGGTAACATTTCAGGTACGTCATTTATTGTAATAAATGTCAGCTTACAAGCCTTAAGGAAAGACGTATCTGTGATAAGTTGTTCCCTGATATATGTAGTATCGTGGTATTACTTTACGTCTTGAGTTATTGCGATACAGAGCAGTGTTTTCTAGTGGTGACTTGTTGGAACCATTTTCAATAGTCAAACGACTATACCGACGAGCGATTAGAGGACCTGCTAGACAGCTGCGTTATGCGGGTTGCATGCAAATCAGGGGAAATCCAATTCCGCTCTTTCGGATACTTTTGAGCACGACTGTACATCTGGGCTACTTCCAAATTTCCCTTGTTGCTCTTCCTTCACCAATTTTTTTCTTTTACTTGATTCATGTTCCAGCATTTAAATTATTATTCTCCCGCTTATTATGGGAATCAAATTTGGTTCATTAAACAGCGTGTTCATTTGTTTTTTCCATTCTTCTTCTTCTTTCTAACATTTCCCTTTGCACCTCTGTAACAACCACAGTTTCATCCATCTACATTTACACCTCTAGCAATCTACGACGCTGTTCTTAGGAACTTTTGAATACTAAATGAAATACACATTTAAGAAAGCATTGAGCAATGAGAATTGTACAAGCATACTATGGTTCGACATTGGTACTATCTTCCCTCTGGCAAGAACAGGCATCCTTGGCGTACTGAACAAAGAAAGTAAAATAGAAAAGTAAGTCCGCAGTACAGACGCAAGTCCAATTTAGTTTTACGGACAGTACTCTGTGGTATTAGCCTCTTACTTTGCTCTTTTTTATAGCAACTCGCTAGCCCAGTGCAGGGCCCCGAACGCCTACAGGAAAAGACAGGTGACTCCTGTATGCAAGAGGGCTAGAAGGACCCACCCACAAAATTACACACCGGCATCTCCAACATCGGTTTTCTGCAGAATTCGTAAACAAATTACGAGTTGGAATGTAAATTCCCTTGAGACGGAAAAGCTTCTGTCCACAAATAAGCACATTTCGGAAGCTTCGCTAATGCGAAACCTGGCCTTATGTCGCATGAAGTCCTACGTTCCGTGGGTGAAGGGCAGCATGCGGTTTCCATATTCAGATTGTTTCGGAATATGCTTTAAATGGCGTCAACTGAAGACTGTTAATGAAGGTCTGAGCTTGCGCAATAGTGGCTCGAACACTTCTTAAGTTAAGAACCCAGCACGTTCTCGACAACGGCCACTGTTCAACAGCGACAAGGCTATCGCCACTAATGCTCCAGTCAAGTGTGATAGAAACGCTGGTATCCTCGACACATTTACTTATAAATGGTCTGGCACTCTTTGGCAGAAGCTGTGTACGGCTGTTTTCTGTTGATGTTGTGGTATACAGAAGGGTGTCGAAGTTGAGTGACTTTAGGAGGATACAAGGTGACGTAGACAATACTTCTAATTTTTTTTTTGATGAATGATATCTTGCTCTAAAAGTAGAAAAATATTAGTTAATGCCGAGTAAAAAGAACAGTTATTTAAATTCAAGTACAGTAGTGGTGGAGTGGCGCTTCATAGGGTCACATCAATTAAGTACCTAGGCATTAGACCGATGCAATTTCCCTGTTTGACTCCTCTCTCCACTGCGAGAAAAAATGGCTCTGAGCACTATGGTACTTAAATTTCTGAGGTAATCAGTCCCCTTGAACTTGAGCAACTTTAACCCAACTAACCTCCATACACGAGGCAGGATTCGAACCTGCGACCGTAGTGGTGCGCGGCTCCAGACTGTAGCGCCTAGAACCGCTCGGCGACAGCACTCTCCGCCACAGTCCCCAGAAGTAAACCTACTGACTGCTGGGCTGGCAGGGCACAGCGTGTGTGTAGGTGGGACAGCAGCGTCTGGAGCCCTACTGAGAAGGGGGCAACCAAGTCGGGTAGCTTCTGGCAGCTGTGGCGTGTGCATGACTTGCATCTGGCACTGCTGATATAAGTTACATGTTGACGAATGATCTTAGGTCGAACTTTGTACCATGTATTGAAGAAGTCAAGGAGTGATTGTACTATTGTCGAAGTATGTAGAAAATTGTTCTATAGCATCATAAACACACATGACACAACTACTGATCTAAGTTACTGTTAGAGTGCACTGGTGTACAAGACTTTTTGGATTTTAGCACCGTTATTTCCACTTCAAATCTCTTTATTTATCAAAACTGGTCTTTGTCCCATCTCAATATGAGGGCCATCCAAACGTTATAGTGATCCCCAAGGCGGGGAATCAACATTATCTTGCAGTACAAAACATTTGCCATACTTTGCTGACAATGCTGACATGTTACCGCACAGTGGAGACTACAAGACATTTCTCACACCATACTTCATCATTTTACAGAAACCTATCGTAAATGGTGTTGACTTCATGGTACAATAAACAGTAAAAGCTTCTGACCATTTAATGCAACATGGGGATGTGTAGGATATTTTACGATAGTTTTCGAGTAGCACATTGAAGTATGCCACAAGTTATTATAATTTAGGTGCAGAATGTGTATTTGTAGAGCAGTTAGTTACAATTTGGCGTAAATGGTTACGATTCGTTAGAACACGTTATAGTATAAGGTATTTTCTTATATATTGGGCAATATGTTACAACTTTGTTGTATTATACATAACTTTCTTACAATTTTGCTGAGGCAGAGCGGATTTTTGGAGCACTTTGTAACAACTTTTCTGTAAATAAGGCGATGTAATGAGTAATTTCTTACAGTTTTGCTGTAACATGGGGTAATCTATTACAAATTTACTGAAACGTAGTCATACATGAGGCAATTTGTTATAATTGTCCATTGGTAGATACAGTTGATTCCTTTGATTGGGGCTTACTAACACATTTAGTTGACTTTGATATTGGTTTTAGTTGATAAGTTTTGACAAGTAATGCACACGATTTAGCTGTGGGAATAAAATGTTTACTTGCATAGAAACATCAGCATATTCCCACTGACAAGTGCACTTAACCTCTGAGTCAGATCATGTGCCATATGTGCTTTGTATTCTTCTAAGAAACAGTTCTCCGTATTTTCATAAATAATATATCCAACTCTTGCTTTCTATAATCTGTGGTGCAAAAGTCTGCATGAAATCGTTGATAAACATGCATATTATATCACTGATGCCAACATATCAGCCAAAAGTACTGTGAAGCATAATACAGACAAATACACGTGGAAATATGCTATTTTAGGTTCCATTGTGCCTTGCAAAAGTACTTCAGTGATCAATATGTTCAAGTTAAAAATTTTATTCATCCGTAACGTACATCACCATTTTCTTTCATAATTTCGTTTCTATACGCGTATTATTAGTGAAGTGCTGCGCAAATACGTAGTTTTAGCGATAAAGTGCAGTAAAGGTCTTGACATGGGACGGTGATTTTTGCCCACAGTCTCTTGTACAGCTACCAAAAGCTATGAGCTGCGAGCTTAGCAAGTTATTTTAGTGCATCACGTGTTATATCAGAGTATGATGTAGATGTATATTACTGTTTCAGATAATTTGAGAATACGCGTTTACGGTTTTAGGCCTCGGTCGGAGTTACACGATCTTATCCTTTGTACATGTTGGGTGTTTGCATATTGTATTGGGAACATGATAAAACTTCCTCAGTATAGTAAGATGATATGTAGTGCAAGTGGTACAAGGCATTAGATGTTGTTGCTGTTGTGGTCTTCAGTCCTGAGACTGGTTTGATGCAGCTCTCCATGCTACTCTATCTTGTGCAAGCTTCTTCATCTCCCAGTACCTACTGCAACCTACATCCTTCTGAATCTGCTTAGTGCAGTCATCTCTTGGTCTCCCTCTACGATTTTTACCCTCCACGCTGCCCCCTAATACTAAGTTGGTGATCCCTTGATGCCTCAGAACATGTCCTACAAACCGATCCCTTCTTCTGGTCAAGTTGCGCCTCAAACTTCTCTTCTCTCCAATCCTATTCAATACTTCCTCATTAGTTATGTGATCTACCCATCTAATCTTCAGCATTCTTCTGTGGCACCACATTTCGAAAGCTTCTATTCTCTTCTTGTTCAAACTAGTTATCGTCCATGTTTCACTTCCATACATGGCTACACTCCAAACAAATACTTTCAGACATGACTTCCTGACACCTAAATCTATACTCGATGTTACCAAATTTTTCTTCTTCAGAAAGGCTTCACTTGCCTTTGCCAGTCTACATTTTATATCCTCTCTACTTCGGCCATCATCAGTTATTTTGCTCCCTAAATAGCAAAACTCCTTTACTACTTTAATTGTCTCATTTCCTAATGTAATTCCCTCAGCATCACTCGACTTTATTCGACTACATTCCATTATCCTCGTTTTGCTTTTGTTGATGTTCATCTTATATCCTCCTTTCAAGACACTATCCATTCCGTTCAACTGCTCTTCCAAGTCCTTTGCTGTCTCTGACAGAATTACGATGTCATCGGCGAACCTCAACATTTTTATTTCTTCTCCATGGATTTTAATACCTACTCCAAATTTTTCTTTTGTTTCCTTCACTGCTTGCTCAATATACAGATTGAATAAAATCGGGGAGAGACTGCAACCCTGTCTCACTCCCTTCCCAATCACTGCTTCCCTTTCATGTCCCTCGATTCTTATAACTGACATCTGGTTTCTGTACAAATTGTAAATAGCCTTTCGCTCCCTGTATTTTACCCCTGCTACCTTCAGAATTCGAAAGAGAGTATTCCAATCAACATTGTCAAAAGCTTTCTCTAAGTCTACAAATGCTAGAAACGTAGGTTTGCCCTTCCTTAATCTAGCTTCTAAGATAAGTCGTAGGGTCAGTATTGCCTCACGTGTTCCAACATTTCTACGGAATCCAAACTGATCTTCCCCGAGGTCGACTTCTACTAGTTTTTCCATTCGTCTGTAAAGAATTCGCGTTAGTATTTTGCAGCTGTGACTTATTAAACTGATAGTTCGGTAATTTTCACATCTGTCAACACCTGCTTTCTTTGGGATTGGAATTATTATATTCTTCTTGAAGTCTGAGGGTATTTCGCCTGTCTCATACATCTTGCTCACCAGACGGTAGAGTTTTATCAGGACTCGCTCTTCCAACGCCGTCAGTAGTTCCAATGGAATGTTGTCTACTCCGGGGGCCTTTGTGACATTACAGCCTTTATCACAGCGATTTTTAACATGTAAAGGTTTTTTTCTGTATTCGCGTCAGTATGTGCGATTTTTTAACATATACCAATGAATTTTGTAACCAGATATCTTTGCCGCGCTCCTGAAAAGTGCAGAATATCACGATAGCTATAAACTGTTATAAGCTGCTATCGATCAGTAAAAAAAACGACGCACCTATGTTTCAAAATAACAATTGCCAATTTTTTTACTTCTGCAGGGAGCCGCGCCGCTCTCTAGCTGTTCTTCTGTGAATGTATTGCGAGGCGGACGCAAAAGTATTGTGCTCCATACTGATATAATCATTTTATTGTAACTTTAAGAGTTTAAGTGATTAAAAATATATGAAGCTACAAACAAGCAAGAATATGTATCATGAAAATTCGCTCCACCGCCACAATGGGTGGCCCTGTTAATGTAAGTTTCCGTTTCATAATAAAATACTTGAAGCCTTGAAGTTTATTTAATTTCAAACAAAGTCTCTCAACCTTATTTTCATTAATTATACTTGTGACAATCTTTTCTGTTTAAAAGATTTATGCAGCTTATGATCCAGCGTGTGTTCTGTCGGAACAGGAGGCTGTCGTGACGACATCGTTAGAGTATTTATTCCAAGTTCTTTCAGTTCCGTTTATATGTTCGTACAAATCCAATTAGTTGGTCCCTTAGGTTTCTTTCATGTAACTTCTGTCTGTTTTCTCCGCGCGATCTTCCTCCGAAAAAAATTCTGTTCATTTTTTAGTAATTTTCGATATCGCGTATGAGAAAAGACAGCCGCCTCCTGCTCCGAACGGAACACCACGACTTTTCTAACGTCGGAGAGTACCGCACGAATTTTCCGCTAAAAGGTAATAGAATTTCTTAAAGCTGGATCAATTACACATGTTGCTGCTGTTCTCCGACAAATCTGGTGTGATTAATAGTAATTTATTCTGTCACGACAAAAAGAACCAATTTTTCTTTTACCAAAGCAACAAAGCTTTCAATTAAATTAATAAAAAAAAATCATACCAGATCTGGCGCCCGAACAGGGACTTGACTAAAATATTGAAAGTGTCACGGTACTAATATATGATTGTCTTATTTCATGTATCGCTCTTTGGAACCCAATGCTGCATAAAATTACGGATGAGCAATAAATATACGCAATATTGAAGCACGCGGTATTTACACAAATATCTTGGGATTTAATAAGACGCAGATTTGCAGTTTTGAAGACAACGCCGAGTGAGTACCAAATTTTCGTTTGTCATAGTTCTGTCTAAAGAGTAGCTCATTTGACCTTCAAATTCGACTTCACTCTATCCTTTCTGTAGTTTAACGTAAAAAACCGTTTTTTTATACGTGAATATTTGAACATTTTCTGTAACCTTTTGCTTGGACTATTTGTTTTATACTGTAGTTAGTATTCTCGTGTAAGTTCAAGATGGATGCCATTTCAGTCTTTTCTGTGTAACAGCGTTGGCAATCAATTGTTTCAACGGCGTTGACTCCATCTTGTCTTTTTGCTACAGACGTGTGTCAGTTATTACCCACGTAACATTAGACTTTTGACGTACGCGCCGCGACTTTAACTTGCGCGGCAAGAATAATTGACAATCAGAATTTCAGTTGGCAGTACCCATTTTAAGTTGGCAATACTTGAATTTCATTATAGCGGACGGACGATCGAGCGCGACCTCTGCAGACGAAAGCGGCGGCACTGTTAACAAACATTACCGACTCCTCCACGCGGAACGACGGCCAGGGCAGTCGACAGACAAGAGGTAGCTAACGTGGACGACACTCAGCAGGAAACACCCACCTCCCCGATAACGGTATCAATTGACATTGTCAAAATGTTACAGGAATTGATACTAGACAGACAGGAGAGGGAACAGCGCGAACGTGATCGCGAACAACGTGAGAAAGACAGAGACAAGTTTTTATCAGAGTTGAAAACGGATATGACGACACAGATTGACTCAGTTACTACGCACGTAGGCTCTCTCACAGCACAAATTGACTCAGTTAGGATTGACGTAAATACCACCATTGATGCGAAAGTAGGTACCCTCACTATGCAACTCGAGGCCGTAAAAACTGACGTAAATACCACCATTGATGCGAAAGTAGGTACCCTCACTACGCAAGTAGGCACTCTCACAGCGCAGATGGATTCGGTTAAGGGTGACGTCACGGCGCAAGTAACCACTTTGACAACACAGATAAGCACTCTGGATAACAAAATTGATAACATTGGTCAGAATCTCACAACTCAAATCGAAGCGTGTCGCAAAAGAAACCAATTCGGTAAAACTTGCGTATAAAACAGTTGCACGACAGGTAGACGAGTTAGCGACAGCGGTAGCCACTGTAGAATCAAAAGTAAGTGCAATGGCGAATGACATTTCGGACCGAACTATTGAGGAAAGAGTTAACAGTAGTGTTGCTTCGCACACTAAAGCACTTACCGAACATTACAAAGAATGGATTGATGTACAAGAGAAGCTTGTTGAGGAGAAGGTTACACGTGACTTGAAAGATGTTGTTAAATCCGCAACCTTAGACATATTATCTGCACCCGGCAGTTCAGGAGACACTGTTTGTACTGAACTAGGCCAAATTAGACGAGTGTTTACCCGGGATTTGCCGGAATGGCGGAAGCAAGTAACAGATGAGATATCCGACCTGAAACAGCAAATTCAAACACTACAGTATGATAACCAGAGTGACGGGAAACACCCACTACCTTCTGAGCCAGATGAACATCAATACCAGACAACACAACACACCACAGTACATTCCGCGACCGAAAAATGAATTTAACGATTCACACAACAACAACACTGAACAATTGACACTCACAACCCTCATGAAAGAGGAGAGTGTATTGAAACACAGAGTTTTTCAACCATTCCAACCGGAAAAGCGAAATATTCATCCAGTCGTTTTCCTAAAGAACTTTTCAGGAGTCTTTCCAGCTGCCTGGAATGACAAACAGAGAACGCAATTCATTACCGGATACCGGATACATACAAGGAGAAAGTGCTATATGGTGAACCGAGATGGTTGATAAGTGCAAAACATTTAGCGAGTTTGAGAAGAACTTTTTAAGCAAATTTTGGAGCGCAGGTGTTCAGCAACGCCTACGCAAAGAGGTCTACAACGCCGAACCTTTCCATTCGAACAGTGGCGGACTTCGCCGGTACTTTAAAAAGTTACTGAGAAAGATACAATATTGGGACACTCCCATAACAACAAAAGATGTTATATGATTCTTAAGTCAAAACTACCTATTTCCATACGCGAAAAATTAGTGAAGGTGTCAGAGGAAGATGGGGACGCCTTTTTATCCGTCCTTGATTCGCTCGATCTTATACACGAAGACGCGCGTGCGAGTGCTAACCGTAAGAACAACATCGCAGGCACGTATTCGAATGGAAACGGGAGTAATGGAAGTGGTTCACACGAAACACAGTACGGGAACAAACAGTACAATAACCGCAATAGAGGCCGAGACAATGGTTACCGTAATGGTAAACATAAAAACAAGCATTACGGCAACCAACGGTACAATCCAATATACAACACGCAACAACAGTATTAACAATAACGGTAGTAACTTCTACCAGAATGGGAACAAATACAAGGGTAAACGTTGCAACGATCAAAATCGCGGAGCTCAGCTACCTCCACCACAACCCTATGGGCAGCCACAACACCAGCAACAACAGCAATACACGCCCCAGCAACAACCATTCATGCAACAACAACAGTACACGCCACCACAACAGGACTTTATATACAATAACATAAATCAAGAAAACAATACAATCCACCGGTATATTTTACGCAGGCAAGTAATGTACTGATTTTTCAGCCTAGTAACCAAGTGCAGTACCAACAAGGGTTTGATACAAATCAACACACACAATGGGTAAAAAAACCAGCGAGAATGGTCAAGTGATGTGACAGAAGAATAAAATCAGTCGCATCACAAGAAAGCTGAACACTAAAGGCAGCACCTTTTCGCCTCCTTGGGGATGCTGCGGGACATAATGGGGGCAAACTCGACCTTGAACGACTTAACGTAATACGTTATGATCGCGACACTGACTTGAGAGACGATTTGTTGCAGGAAAATATTGAGACAGTCTTGAATGACGTACGGGAAGACGAAGTATAAGCAATGACTAAAATTTACATAGCCAATACACCAATAGATGCTATTATTGATACTGGTGCAAACGTAAATGCTTTATCACTATGTATGTTTAAGAAAGTTTCTGCAGGGATGAATATTTTAACGTTACCAGTACAAGGTTGTTCAGTAACAGGAGCGGTAGGATCTTTATCACAGCGAGTCAATTTGCAAGCTCAGGTACCGATAACGATTAATTCTACTTCTTTCATGTGTGTATTTCTAGTAGTTAAGAATTTGTCAGTGTCATGCTTATTAGGAATGGAGTTCCTGAGGAAGAATAAGGCAGTGATTGATATATAAAAGGGTATCTGTACAATCCCAGTAGGTGAACAGGAGGTAACGGTGCAATTGTTGCGCGGCAAGGTCAAAAGAGTCAACACTGAGCACAAAGTTAAGGTACGCAGACTGGTACAGCGAATGTTTTTGAACCAAGCACACATGACAAGACAGGGTAACAGTTGGACGGATTTTGATACTGATGACGGACTTCCGACTAGAGAAGAGATTTTGAATAAAGTAAGCCAATCAAGTGAACTTGATTACAGACAAAGGCAAGATTTACTGCACTTCCTTATGAGGTATCTTCATGTCTTTTCTTCGAAACCTGGAGTAATACGTGACTACGAATATGACATGAAGGTCGCTCCCCATTCTACTTTTTGCAAGACAACGTACTGTGTCCCGTATGCAAGGCGCGAGGCTGTGAAAAATGAAATACGTAAAATGCTTAAGTGGGAGATCATTGAACCGTCAGACTCACCTTACAGTAGTCCGTTATTGTCAGTTTTGAAGCAGGATGGTAGTGTACGTATAGTTTTGGATGCAAGAAACATAAATAAAATAATTATTCCAGGAAGAACTCGACCTGAGGCTATGGATGAACAATTACAAAGGTTTCATGGAGTAAAATTCCTCACATCGGTAGACTTGAGATCGAGCTACTGGCAGGTCAAGATGACATCACAGTCTCGAAAATATACAGCGTTTATATTTTCAGGTAGATCATACCAATTCAAAATAGTTCCATTTGGTTTGAATGTGAGTTCAGGCTTATTCATAGCTGCACTTGATCATGTATTAGGACCTGAACTGTTGGATCGAGTAACAGTGTATTTTGATGATTTACTGATTGCTACGAAATCTTGGGAAGAACATTTAGACATAATAAGCAAAGTTTTCCAGAGGTTTGTTGACTATGGAGTCACAGCTAATATACATAAGACTAAATTTGGTAAAAGCGAGATTAAATTTTTAGGACATCTTGTATCATCACAGGGAATTACCCCAGATCCAGACAAACTAGCACCTATTAAAAACTTTCCTGTGCCCTCTTCTAAATGCCAGTTGAAGGGCTTCCTCGGAATGACTTCCTTTTTCATTAAGTTTATTTCGGACCAGTCGATGAACAGTCAAGCATTGCATGATCTTCTAAAGAAAAATACTCACTGGCATTGGACGCCAGAGTGTCAGGCAGATTTTGATCGCATTAAACAAGCACTTCTTAACAGCAATATTTTGTTCCATCCAGACATGGATAAAGAATTCTGTATTTCGTCAGATGCTTCATTTCAGGGGCTTGGTTCTTGCTTGTTTCAAATAGAAGTAATTGATGGAAAAGAAGAGATAAGAGTTATCAGCTTTGCAAGTAGGGTTCTCACAGAATGTGAGAGGTCATACTCGGGACAGAGTTGGAGGCTCTGGCCGTTGTATGGTCCTTTAAAAGGTTCAATTACTACATCCATGGTCGGGAAACTAAGGTCTTTTCTGATCACCAAGCTCTTAGTTTCTTGCTCTCGTGTAAACTTCTTCATCCTCGTCTTACACGACGGAGTCTCTTCTTGCAAGAGTATGATTTCGAAATAGTATACATCAAGGGTAAAAACAACATTATCGCGGATGCTTTGTCACGCATGCCGCAAGGACTTCCCGACTCCAGTGAACTTATCGAGCAGATGTCTAACTACCGAATTCTTCTAATGAAAGACCCACTACATAGAAAGTATTTCCTTCAGCTCGGCAAGCAGATGCCTATACTCCAAGAAACAGATCCCAAATGGCGTAATGTCAAACAACTTCTTCTAACAAAACCCGATCACCACTTATCCAAATTTTATAAACTACACAACGATGTTTTATTCCATCGAACTTCTCTCCTCTCTGGTAGATGGTGTGTGTGTACACCACACGCATACGTTGAACACCTTTATCTGGTACACACATCTTTCCTGGGGTCATTACGGACCTGAAAAATGCAAACGAAAGATTTCTGCTTATTGCTATGTACCAAACTTGCACCATCGAATCCACAACTTGTTAAGTACATGTCTTATCTGCCAGAAGGCAAAACCCTTCAACCATTCGAACCTAATTCCTCTGAATCCAATTATTACTGAGAGACCAAATCAAGTTCTGGCCCTTGATCTCGCCGGCCCCCTGCCGCAAGGGAGGGGAGGGGTGAAATACCTAGTCGCATTGTTGGATCTTTTCACAAAACATGTGAGACTTTATGCAGTGAAATCATCCAGTGCACTTTCGATCATCCGTCGAATCGAACAAGACTATTTTCCTCGATTTGGCAAGCCGGAGGCCATTCTATTAGATAATGCATCGAATTTCACTGGCAGAAAATGGCGCAATTTTCTTGCCAGACAAGGCATCAAATAAATACTTATATCTCGTTTCAGACCGCAATCTAATCCCACCGAACGTATCTTCAAAGAATTCAATAGATTCATTCGAACCTACATACCTAATCGACAAACCCGTTGGATTGACTTTGTATCTTCATTCGAGCAGATTGTCAACAATCTTCCACACTTCTCAACTGGATTTACACCTGCGGAATTAATGACGAGTCATCGGGAAAGAAATGAATGGTTAGATCCCATACCTAAAATTGTAGAACCAGAATTAGATTTAGATGCAAAACTGAGGCAAGCATTGGTATCCTTAGCTGTACAGGCGAATCTACGCAAGAAGTCTTATGACAAGAAGGTATCTAAGGCTCTTACTTATGATATTAATGAAAAGGTACTTTTACGGACACATTTTAAGCCATCGAAGTTGTTGAAAAGAAATCGGAAATGGAGGCTATTGTACGACGGACCATTTGTAGTAATTAGAAAACCACATACAGGATGTTATCTAATAGCGGACCCAGCATCTGGCAGAATTAAAGGATTGTATCACCACCAGGATCTCAAGAAGTATAACGAGGCAAAGTAACAAGCAAAGGAACATTAGCCTAAGATTTAACCTGTGAAACACTTCGGTATTCAAACACACCAATACGAGTACTCACACTTTGGCGAAAAACTATGGAGGTAATTGAAGATTTGATTTATTATGGCGTACGAAAAAGAAAGCACATTCCATTTGAGAGGATAGATTCTCAGTTAGTTTTAAGTTAGTCATAGGTGTAAGCAGTCCAAGTTGGCTGCCACCTTCCAACTCCAATGAATATATATGTATTTGAAATATTAGGTTAAGCAATTTCTTTTTCAGCCCTCAAGATGGAATGTTAGTCTTTAAATGTACAGAGTACAGCCTATTGCGTGTAAACTGTGCGTTATTGTAACACCGCCATGAACTATACTTTTTGTTAGTACGATCTTCAGAATTAAACAGATTTGTGTAGCCAAGTGTTTGAACTGTCAAAAGCAGTAAATAACAGAGAGAGAGAGAGTATCACGTAGTATTTGATAGTTTTCAGGAGATTCAATCTCAGATTCAAAGTATCATCTACGAACAGTAAGCCTTATAAAGATTTAATAGCTAAGCAACAAAGCATTTCCTTTATTCTGTTTTACAACAGCTGTTAGGTCATGTAGTCGAGAGTGCCACTACATGGAAACATAGAGAAATGCAAGAGTATGCTCGACCAGTAGAGACAGAATTTGTTCAAACTGTGCTCTACATAAACAGTGACATTAAATTTTGAAGAGAAACGAAATAACAAGCTGCTTAAAAGATTTGTTTTAAGAAAAATTTTACTTTTGTAAAAGGGAGAGAGAATAACCGAAATAATAGTGCCCTGATGCACAAGTAGTGGTATTCAGTACGCTAATCCGGCGTGGCGTGACTTGAAAGGTTAACAGAATTTTGTGACTGTAAGCAAACTTAAGAAATGTATTATAATATAATAAAATGATAATATAATAGGATAGGGAATGAATGATAATAAAATATTGGAATGTGTGGCTTTTTTACAATGGATGAATTAAAGAGATTAATTCTTTGGCATGAAGGACAAGCACAATAAGCTAGGCATTGCCTGTAACGGGAAAGGAATCATTTTAGTTTATATTTATATAAATAAATCGTCTTCATAGTATTTTATGCGTACCAATTATTAATATTATGTCCAATCGCCGTCTCCTTGACTGTGGCCGTGTTGTTATATTCGGATCTTCGTAAATTTTCCGAAGTACACAGGTGGGCTTCCGTTCTTCTTATTGCATTACTACTTGAAATAATAATAACTCTCACAAATATTCTGTTAATAAAACACTACTATATTTCTGTTCGATGCACATAGAAAATACACACAATGGCGGTCTGCAATTACTCGCTAAAAAATGGCGGTTCTCCCTCGTTCACTCACTGAGCGAAACCTTCCTTCCAACAACTCGTACCAGAACAAAAACTGCTCTGTCTTTTAACATCTGAAAGTCAAAAATACCTGACGGTAGGCACAGGCTCTACGCTGGGCTACTACCACCTCATCTTTTCTCTTTGCTTTTAAAGAGGATGAAAACATAAAAGTAAGAAATGCAAAAGGTATATCACAGTATGTATGTATGTATGCAATTTATTGACATTATTTAATCTTGTAATGTATATACCTGTGAGTAACTTGAACTGTGAACTTCGAAATCGCAATGTGAGATGGGAGATGTGAATTTGCAGACACTCTAAGACGTTCTAAACAAAATGCGAGTGATAAAGTGTACAAAATACGTGTGCAGTGACGTGTGTACACGCAAGTGCAGGTAGTGACAGCGATCACAGCAAAACATTTTGCAAACTATATGTAAAACGTTGGCTTCACTTACCTGTGTGTAAGCAGCATGGCAGGTCGCAGGGACTGTCGTGTGAAATCCTCGAAACAGACGGTGGTATTTTCTACCCAAGTTTTCGATACGCCGATCGCCGATGGAGAAAGGACACTAGACGTGTGTTTTCCGCGTGTTCTCATCTTAGCAGAGCGCGAGTGACACACGTTAAACTTCATACGAGCATACACAAGCGCGTGTTGCACTGGACTAGTAACCGGCAACAGCGCGGAGCTGCTTGCAGTTCGACTCAACAAGTAACATTTGAAACACACTGAGGCGTGTCATTGACCTTAGAATGTTTTCCGTCTCGCAACTCCGCAAAAGACATTGCTAAAGCTATCACAGTGAAACTTAATTATGAACTTTATTTATTCTGTAAAAAGAGAAGTCTTAGCTTCAAATTAATTTCCATTTAATCAGTCACGTCGGATATTTTGCGATAGATAATTAAATAAAGACAAGGCATTACTGATCACTGAAACTTTAACTGGAAGGGAAGGTTATCAATCCTGTCCAGAATCCTATAAAACCTTTACCTGTAAGTCTAGATTATAGCACGAACATAACACAGGTTTCTTTCTGTTTATTTGCAAGCAAACGACATGACGCTTGATGCGAGACACTAGAGCGGCAACACGAGCGAACACAAAAAAAACGCTACCCAGGGTCGTGACCTCTCGGACGACGCCGCTCACCGAACGAGAATAGACGTTCCAGACTCCGGTTAAGTGAGCGCGTGACAAATAAAAGTGTACAGTGTAGTGTCAAGTGCAACGTCCTGATTAACAACGACATTCTAAAAGAATCTAATGAAACGGATAAAAAACATTACGAGACCAAACAGGACACAGACAATTTTAGAGGACTGTTTAAGTAATTATTTCAATGTATCTGTGGATGTTTGTCTACTGACATGTTTTGTTTTCTATATAGAGTATTATTCATTTATCTTTGTGTGTGTTAGACTTAAGATTATTTTTTGTCATATTTTGTTTCACAATACCAGCAATTAAGATAACAGTGCAAGGACACCTTACAATGAACTGAGAGAATGCCAAAGTGCACAAAAGACACTGAAAGACTTTATTTGTTTTCATAACTGTACTGGAAGCATAAAATAACTAGATGACAAACTCATTCCAATTTTATGTTAGAGCGAAAGTAAATAGATGATAAAACGCAGTAATGTCTTGAAACTACATGTGAGTCCTGATGATCCTTCCGGAATCATCATGCCTCACATGGGAGGCATTGTGACATTACAGCCTTTATCACAGCGATTTTTAACATGTAAAAGTTTTTTTTTCTGTATTCGCGTCAGTATGTGCGAACTTTTAACATATACCAATGAATGTTGTAACCAGATATCTTTGCCATGCTCCTGAAAAGCGCAGAATATCACGACAGCTACAAACTGTTATACACTGCTATCGATCAGTAAAAAAACGATGCACCTATGTTTCAAAATAACAATTGCCAATTTTTACTTCTGCAGGGAGCCGCGCCGCTCTCTAGCTGTTCTTCTGTGAATGTGTTGCGAGGCGGACGCAAAAGTATTGTGCTCCATACTGATATAATCATTTTATTGTAACTTTAAGAGTTTAAGTGATTAAAAATATATGAAGCCACAAACAAGCGAGAATGTGTATCATGAAAATTCGCTCCACCGCCACAATGGGTGGCCATGTTCATGTAAGTTTCCGTTTCATAATATAATACTTGAAGCCTTGAAGTTTATTTAATATCAAAGAAAATCTCTCAACCTTATTTTCATTAATTATACTTGTGATAATCTTTTCTGTTCAAAAGATTTATGCAGCTTATGATCCAGCGCGTGTTCTGTCGGAACAGGAGGCTGTCGTGACGACATCGTTATAGTATTTATTCCAAGTTCTTTCACTTCCGTTTATACACTCCTGGAAATTGAAATAAGAACACCGTGAATTCATTGTCCCAGGAAGGGGAAACTTTATTGACACATTCCTGGGGTCAGATACATCACATGATCACACTGACAGAACCACAGGTACATAGACACAGGCAACAGAGCATGCACAATGTCGGCACTAGTACAGTGTATATCCACCTTTCGCAGCAATGCAGGCTGCTATTCTCCCATGGAGACGATCGTAGAGATGCTGGATGTAGTCCTGTGGAACGGCTTGCCATCCCATTTCCACCTGGCACCTCAGTTGGACCAGCGTTCGTGCTGGACGTGCAGACCGCGTGAGACGACGCTTCATCTAGTCCCAAACATGCTCAATGGGGGACAGATCCGGAGATCTTGCTGGCCAGGGTAGTTGACTTACACCTTCTAGAGCACGTTGGGTGGCACGGGATACATGCGGACGTGCATTGTCCTGTTGGAACAGCAAGTTCCCTTGCCGGTCTAGGAATGGTAGAACGATGGGTTCGATGACGGTTTGGATGTACCGTGCACTATTCAGTGTCCCCTCGACGATCACCAGAGGTGTACGGCCAGTGTAGGAGATCGCTCCCCACACCATGATGCCGGGTGTTGGCCCTGTGTGCCTCGGTCGTATGCAGTCCTGATTGTGGCGCTCACCTGCACGGCGCCAAACTCGCATACGACCATCATTGGCACCAAGGCAGAAGCGACTCTCATCGCTGAAGACGACACATCTCCATTCATCCCTCCATTCACGCCTATCGTGACACCACTGGAGGCGGGCTGCACGATGTTGGGGCGTGAGCGGAAGACGGCCTAACGGTGTGCGTGACCGTAGCCCAGCTTCATGTAGATGGTTGCGATTGGTCCTCGCCGATACCCCAGGAGCAACAGTGTCCCTAATTTGCTGGGAAGTGGCGGTGCGGTCCCCTATGGCACTGCGTAGGATCCTACGGTCTTGGTGTGCATCCGTGCTTCGCTGCGGTCCGGTCCCAGGTCGACGGGCACGTGCATCTTCCGCCGACCACTGGCGACAACATCGATGTACTGTGGAGACCTCACGCCCCACATGTTGAGCAATTCGGCGGTACGTCCACCCGGCCTCCCGCATGCCCACTATACACCCTCGCTCAAAGTCCGTCAACTGCACATACGGTTCATTTCCACGCTGTCGCGGCATGCTACCAGTGTTAAAGACTGCGATGGAGCTCCGTATGCCACGGCAAACTGGCTGACACTGACGGTGGCGGTGCACAAATGCTGTGCAGCTAGTGCCATTCGACGGCCAACACCGCTGTTCCTGGTGTGTCCGCTGTGCCGTGCGTGTGATCATTGCTTGTACAGCCCTCTCGCAGTGTCCGGAGCAAGTATGGTGGGTCTGACACACCGGTGTCAATGTGTTCTTTTTTCCATTTCCAGGAGTGTATGTTCGTACAAATCCAATTAGTTGGTCCCTTAGGTTTCTTTCATGTAACTTCTGTCTGTTTTATCCGCGCGATCTTCCTCCGAAAAAATTTCTGTTCATTTTTTAGTAATTTTCGATATCGTGAATGAGAAAAGACAGCCGCCTCCTGCTCCGAACGGAACACCACGAGTTTTTTGACGTCGGAGAGTACCGCACGAATTTTCCGCTAAAAGGTAATAGAATTTCTTAAAGCTGGATCAATTACACATGTTGCTGCTGTTCTCCGACAAATCTGGTGTGATTAATAGTAATTTATTCTGTCACGACAAAAAGAACCAATTTTACTTTTACCAAAGCAGAAAAGCTTTCAATTAAATTAGTTAAAAAAAATCATACCAGACCTTGTTTCGACTCAGGTCTTTCAGTGCTCTGTTAAACTCTTCACGCAGTATCGTTATCTCCCATTTCATCTTCATCTACATCCTCTTCCATTTCCATAATATTGTCCCCAAGTACATCGCCCTTGTATAGACCCTCTTAATAGTCCTTCCAACTTGCTGCTTTCCCTTCTTTGCTTAGAACTGGGCTTCCATCTGAGCTCTTGATGTTCATACAAGTGGTTCTCTTATATCCAAAGGTCTCTTTAATTTTCCTGTAGGCAGTATTTATCTTACCCCTAGTGAGATAAGCCTCTACATCCTTACATTTGTCCCTTAGCCATCCCTGCTTAGCCATTTTAGGCATTAGATATCTCGTCGAAAAGTATCATTCCTGTTGTAGCGTGTGTACTTAAGTACCATAAAAATACAACATTGATGGTTAAACACGTTACCACATGTATCTAAACGTTCTAAAGTAATACAAACAGCATTAGCGTTCATTAACATCGATTACTTTTAAGCGTAAAACTTCCATCCCCTCCTCCTCTATAAAAATAATTAACAGTATGTCAGGCGATGAACATTCGATCTTTGTACAGAGACTTCATTGCCTCAGGTAGATCTAAAATAGTAATGCCAATATCCTTTCATAATTTGTTAATTACCACAGACAATTAGGAGATGTGTACAAAAACGAATTTTGCTACTTAATCAGCTATGGTGAAATGTGCATTTCGATAGATAATAAATGTATTTTAGACGCTGAAGTACTGTAAGGTACACCAATATTATCAATATCTTAACACAGTCCATTAAAAAATACAGGTAATACTTAATTTGGAGAATTGTTGGCTATTAGAAGGTACAGAGAACAAGGAGAGCGACTGGCAGTTTCGTTTGAAAGGCAAGTTTAATACTGTACTCTGACTGGCTGTTTCAGTTCTCATGGCTGGTAAATTAATGCGTGAGACTGGAGCGCTGAGACATTATGAAACGACAGAAGTAGGCACGGCGTAGGCAGGGACATGGCTTCCACCTGCCACAGTCGGAGTCTCTACCTACCGTCTTCGGAGGAAGCAATGGTGTGCGCACTTGACCCTCAAACCCCTTACATTTCTACTGATGAAGAGTGCAGGTGGGGCGTACGTAGGAAACCTCGCTCTAATTTTAAACGATTAGCAAGGCGAGATCAGCACATTTGGTATACTCAACGAATAAATAAGATCTAGCAGAACCATAATATCTCGATGCATCAGTCTGTATCGAACTCCGATTCAGTTCTGTATCTCGGTAACAGTGAGTTTGCATACAGTGGATAAAATCACCATTTGGCCATGATAATGGAAGGAGGAGGTTTATTTAGTCAAAACATTAATTAATCCAATCATATGAGGTCTGTATAAGATGATAGTTACAATATTACATTAATGCTGACAGCCTACCAATGTACCGTTACTTTACTACGGCTTTTGGTATTACTTGCATTATAAAAGTGCTTCTACATTTTTAATTGTATCAGTACTACTATATTTTTAATAACTTTACCTATCCAACGTACCAGTAGACTCTTGAGGAAGATAGTGGATAACAGATTTAGTTATTAATTAGTGGACATACACACTTTTTCCATTATGTGTCAGCATTTTATTATCATGTAGATAGCGTGGAGTGAGTCAAGAGCATGAACGTTTGCTGATACATCCATAATTGCATGTGTAATGTCAAGTTGTTAACTAGCTATGTTTCTGGCAAAGAATGCAAACAAAATATGTATGACGGAGATATACAGTAGTCTAAAATGTGTTGTGCCATGGTTGGTCACGGAAATGATTCAGTTTATTCTACCGTGGAACAGAAAGTCGATGCTGCCTCATCTGTACGCCACGATGGGCACCGTATCTTCGTCTTTTAAGTGAATAGTCGCTCCGTCAAGCGTCACCTTCAGGTTGCTGTGTAAGGTACGAGAATGAGTTATTTACAAAAGTAACTGATTAATCACTTTTCTTGTAACTCTGTTAATAGTAGCAAAGTTTTATAATGCACATAAATTTTTATATTTCTGGTAAATTCAATATAGAGAGCAAAGTTTGATGGAATTTCCATCGTGCAATCATTGAATCATCAGCCTTTAGCCTTTAGCCTTTAGCTTTAGGACTGCTGATGTTATCATTATTTAATTACAGGTGCTCCTTCCTTATTTTTCCAGCATTTGTATAGGATCAAGTGATGATTTCTTTGTGTGAAACTTATCAGTCATTGCCTTCCATGGGCTGTCGTTGATGACCGCACAGACGATTTAGCTTTCACTTTAGCTCGGACATTTCATACCGAATAAGCTGCGTGTTTTCGTGTGTACTGTACAAAAACACTTTCGTGTCAACGGCCTTCCAATGAAGAATGATCCTTCCAATGAAGAATGATCTCACCGTCAGTAAGCTGTATGCCACTGTTCTTCATGTACCACGTGGCCATGGCTACACATAAAATGACCTCTCATCGTTCATCAATGGCTCTCATTTAAGGCAGCATGCGTGTGAAAACATACATTGAGGAAGAATATTACTGTGTGAATTTTATCGGAATCAAGATCTATTAAATAGAGCGTAATGTGTATACCACCATGTGCACGTGACTGTACAGACAATGGGAACCTCTCCTTTTGCATAGCTTTCAGATCAGGCAGTGTGCGTATGTTAATGTGAATTTGATATAAATCATTTGTGTGCGTTGTAGTCGATGCGTGGACGATGTAGCTGTGAGTAAGGTATATGAAATATCTCTACTACGCTCGCACGTGGTCACCACTACATAGACGATGAGGTTTCTTCTTTCTTGGCCTGTACGATGTGCATTTTGTTACGCTGATATATCGATGAGCTCACCTTCTTTTAGCTATTACGCTTACTTGCTTAACTTCTGCAATCAGTTGGTATGTGTGCTCTCTCTGTGTACCGTTTGGAAATATTCAGTCTCCGTTCTGATTGCCCACAATTTCTGGTAGGCGTATGGTGCCCCAATTGATTTCTTAAGACTTTTAAAGTGACTGAATTATGGCCCAGCTATAAAACCGACCAATTAGTTGCTTAGGACACTTCCATATCCATTGCACTAAATTAAATGAGACAATTTAGCATACTGAGATGGTACATCACACCCTGCACCTACTGTATGTACTTACAAAGTTGTATGCTTTGTTTTCCCACCACACACTAGCTTTCAAATAATACACGTTGGTGTAGCAAACGGAAAAAATCTCTGCTGCTCACGCACGTACTTTCGTAGCCCATTAAAACCGTAAATAACTGGGTCCTTTTACATACCGCTGATGAGCACATAGCGCAAGAATACTCATTGAGGATAGGAATGACTGTCATAAATAAGCTGAGTGGCGTACGATACATTTCTTTCACGTTATAGCGTGCTACGCAGATGAGAAGCTGGTCAGAGACGGATACGTGCTCTAATTTGGACTCTCCCTGCAGCACCACTACTACTCTATTTCTCCTGTCTAGGGATTTTCCCGAGTTAAAACGATAGGAAAACTGAAACAACCCAATTTATTGCGCATTTATGATTAGCGCAGAAACGTACCAGAAAGTAATGAGACTATAGCAGCTTGACTACAGTTTGTATATTCCGGTATGTCATGAGAGTATTTTTAAACAAGCTACAAAGAAACTGAGTGGAGAGGCACGGGGGATCACAAACAAAACGTTGCAAATCTGTCAACTCTCAGATTGAAGGATGCACGCTTCTACGAAAAAGAAGTTAGCTACATAGAACACATTACAGCAACCTCTGCAATATTCTTTCGGCATTTTTCATTCAACGCACTCCCACACGTGTTGCAGCCATGAAGTACACTCAAAGATATTGGTCACAAGTGCGGACAATTGCCCAGGCCATGATCCTCCTCAAAGTCATTAGAGACATCAGACCAACGATATTGCGGCTGGTTACCTAACGCCCTCTAACAACTATAAAATCATACTACGTAAATCGGCATTATGTGATGTTTGCAATACACAAGTGAATGTCACTGAGAGAGCTTCATAAATGCCTTAGCCTGAGCTCTGGGTTTAGTCTATTGATGATTTGATTGTAGCGACAGGGAGAGAGTCACCTATATAATAAACTGAAAATGATTCGTACTCTCAATTCGGCAACTATTATTGTTGCAGATGTACACTAAAAAACAAGAGAACAGTTGGTGAAATACGAAAAATTTATTTTTTTCCCTTTAAGTAAACCAAGGATTATTAATGAAACTTGAAAAATGAATTAACACAAACAACATTAAATGAACACAGAAAAAAAGTAAACTCTGAACGATAAAAGGAAAAAAAAAACAGAACAAAATCGAACACAAACAAGAACTTTAGGAACAAACGAACATTTTTTCAGTGGGTGCAAGCGGCACCTGAGGGCTGGCTACAGGGTCTCTCAGCTGCCCCCTCCACATCTACATGGACTTCCTCCATGTTGTCAGCACCCATGTGACTTTCAGCTGCCTCCTCCTCTATATATTGATGGGCTTGTTCCATTTTGGCACCATTCACGAGGCCCTTAGCTGCCCCTTCGTCCTCATCTCCACACGCTCCACCAATCTCAGCAGCATACACGAGAGCATCATCTTCCCCTTGCTCAATCTCTCCACAAGCTTCACCCAGCTTGGCAGCACCCATTGGACTCTCAGCTGCCTCCTCCGCTAAATCTTGATGGCCTTGTTCCATCTTGGCATCATTCACGAGACTCTCAGCTGCCCCTTCCTTAATCTCTCCACAAGCTTCACCCATCTTTTCAGCACCCATGTGACTCTCGGATTCTTCCTCCTCTAAATCTTGATGGGCTTGTTCCATCCTGGCAGCATTCACTACACACTCAGCTGCCCCTTCCTCCTCATCTCCACATGCTGGGTCAATATCAGAACCATCTACAACACACTCATTCGCCCCTTCCTCAGTGTCACTACATGCTTCGCCCATCTTGGCAGCACTAATGAGACTTTCAGTTGCCCCCTCCTCTAAATCTTGATGGGCTTGTTCCATCTTGGCATCATTCACGAGACTCTCAGCTGCCCCTTCGTCCTCATCTCCACATACTGGCTCAGCAGCATCTACGAGACCCTCATCTTCCCCTTCCTTAATCTCTCCACAAGCTTCATTCATCTTGGCAACACCCATGTGACTCTCGGGTTCTTCCTCCTCTAAATCTTGATGGGCTTGTTCCATCCTGGCAGCATTCACTACACACTCAGCTGCCCCTTTCTCCTCGTCTCCACATGGTGGGTCAATATCAGAACCATCTACAACACCCTCATTCGCCCCGTCCTCAGTGTCACTACATGCTTCGCCCATATTGGCAGCACCAATGAGACTTTCAGCTGCCCCCTCCTCTAAATCTTGATGGGCTTGTTCCATCTTGGCATCATTCACGAGACTCTCAGCTGCCACTTCGTCCTCATCTCCACATACTGGCTCAGCAGCATCTATGAGACCCGCATCTTCCCCTTCCTTAATCTCTCCACAAGCTTCACCCATCTTGGCAACACCCATGTGACTCTCGGGTTCCTCCTCCTCCTCTAAATCTTGATGGGCTTGTTCCATATTGGCATCATTCACGAGGCTCTCAGATGCCCCTTCGTCCTCATCTCCACATACTGGCTCAGCAGCATCTATGAGACCCTCATCTTCCCCTTCCTTAATCTCTCCACAAGCTTCATCCATCTTGGCAACACCCATGTGACTCTCGGGTTCCTCCTCCTCTAAATCTTGATGGGCTTGTTCCATCTTGGCATCATTCACGAGACTCTCAGCTGCCCCTTCGTCCTCATCTCCACATATTGGCTCAGCAGCGTGTTCCATTTGGACAGCATCCAGAAGACCCTCAGCTACTCTCTCCTCCTCTTGATCCATCTTGGCACCGTCCACCTAGGCAACCAAGATAGTGTTAGCTGCTTGGTTCAACTAGAAACAACTTTATACACTAATACTTACATTATGAAATATTAATAATTGGTAAGAATTTTCAGACATTGCGGTGAACAAGAGGTTTATATGGACCACTGTTTTACTTCAGAGTCAAAAGAACTTCAGAATTTGAATAGTAGTGACAATGTTTAACAGGTAGTAAGTAAGATATTGGAATATAATTACTGCACAGGCATCAGATGCTGATGACTTAGTGTATGGTATGGGAAAGACAGTCGTCCATTATCAATGATTTCACAATAATGTAGCGCTTAGGTCCTCATACTGACAGCATGTCTGTAACTAAAAAGTCTCGGGCAA
Source organism: Schistocerca gregaria (assembly GCF_023897955.1). NCBI lineage: Eukaryota > Metazoa > Arthropoda > Insecta > Orthoptera > Acrididae > Schistocerca > Schistocerca gregaria. The sequence continues at coordinate 51,817,657 of NC_064925.1, read as the reverse complement.
CTGAAGGACGGGATACAACCCATCCACTCTGACCAATTATGTCAGAATTTTCCAGAGATGATAAACTAAAGAGATTTAACAGCCGAGACAAGTGTTCACAAACTGAGGAATGCAGGAGAGAGAAACAGGTGGTGCACATATATAACGTCCAGTAATATTTCGACCATAATGTTAAGGATATCGCTTGTTTGAGTCCTGCTACTTCTGCAAAAAATAAAGGGAAAAAAAGGATAGGAGTAGTGGTAGCACAGAATACCTTAGTATATATAAGTTGTATCTCGAAATCCAGTCCATATGTACAGGTTAATTGCAGTATGGGATACGAATTTAATGTACATCGATTTCTTCGTTTTCGTTAGCATTGCTATCCTATTCTTCAGTTCAAATGTATAGGTCAAGTTAAGTACAGGATACAAATTTTAAAGGTGTTGTTCCTTTCGTCTCCACTACTACTAACATTCGGTTCTTACGTAGATAGTATTACTAGCGAAGGCGGAAAGATCTACATACATGATACTTGTATCCCATTCTTCAGTTGACTTATGTACACTCCTGGAAATGGAAAAAAGAACACATTGACACCGGTGTGTCAGACCCACCATACTTGCTCCGGGCACTGCGAGAGGGCTGAACAAGCAATGACCACACGCACGGCACAGCAGACACACCAGGAACCGCGGTGTTGGCCGTCGAATGGCGCTAGCTGCGCAGCATTTGTGCACCGCCGCCGTCAGTGTCAGCCAGTTTGCCGTGGCATACGGAGCTCCATCGCAGTCTTTAACACTGGTAGCATGCCGCGACAGCGTGGACGTGAACCGTATGTGCAGTTGACGGACTTTGAGCGTGGGCGTATAGTGGGCATGCGGGAGGCCGGGTGGACGTACCGCCGAATTACTCAACACGTGGGGCGTCAGGTCTCCACATTACATCGATGTTGTCACCAGTGGTCGGCGGAAGGTGCACGTGCCCGTCGACCTGCGACCGGACCGCAGCGACGCACGGATGCACGCCAAGAACGTAGGGGACCGCACCGCCACTTCCCAGCAAATTAGGGACACTGTTGCTCCAGGGTTATCGGCAAGGACCATTCGCAACCGTCTCCATGAAGCTGGGCTACGGTCCCGCACACCGTTAGGCCGTCTTCCGCTCACGCCCCAACATCGTGCAGCCCGCCTCCAGTGGTGTCGCGACAGGCGTGAATGGAGGGACGAATGGAGACGTGTCGTCTTCAGCGATGAGAGTCGCTTCTGCCTTGGTGCCAATGATGGTCGTATGCGTGTTTGGCGCCGTGCAGATGAGCGCCACAATCAGGACTGCATACGACCGAGGCGCACAGGGCCAACACCCGGCATCATGGTGTGGGGAGCGATCTCCTACACTGGCCGTACACCTCTGGTGATCGTCGAGGGGACACTGAATAGTGCACGGTACATCCAAACCGTCATCGAACCCATCGTTCTACCATTCCTAGACCGGCAAGGGAACTTGCTGTTCCAACAGGACAATGCACGTCCGCATGTATCCCGTGCCACCCAACGTGCTCTAGAAGGTGTAAGTCAACTACCCTGGCCAGCAAGATCTCCGGATCTGTCCCCCATTGAGCATGTTTGGGACTGGATGAAGCGTCGTCTCACGCGGTCTGCACGTCCAGCACGAACGCTGGTCCAACTGAGGCGCCAGGTGGAAATGGCATGGCAAGCCGTTCCACAGGACTGCATCCAGCATCTCTACGATCGTCTCCATGGGAGAATAGCAGCCTGAATTTCTGCGGAAGGTGTATATACACTGTACTAGTACCGACATTGTGCATGCTCTGTTGCCTGTGTCTATGTGCCTGTGGTTCTGTCAGTGTGATCATGTGATGTATCTGACCCCAGGAATGTGTCAATAAAGTTTCCCCTTCCTGGGACAATGAATTCACGGTGTTCTTATTTCAATTTCCAGGAGTGTAGGTCAACTGAAGATAAAGATTCTACTTCTAATGAAAGCGAGGAAATCTACGTACGTAAAATTAGCTACCTGTTGACCCATGTAGGTTAAATGAAGTATGGGATAGAACTTTTTTTGGTTTCGATACTAATAGTATCGACTGAAATTTATCATAGTTTTGCTATCGACGTAAGAAAACCAATAGCAGTCAAAATTGTAACGCATTCTTCAGTTGAGCTATATAGGTCAACTGAAGAATATGATACTAATTAGTATTAGCGAATGGGAAATAACGACAATTATAACATGTGTATTCTGTATTTCAGCTGACCAATGTCGGTAAATCACATCAATATTACACATGACGCTGTTTTCGTCTAGCTAGCACCAGTATCCGGTACTTCAGTTGACCTGTATACGTCAACTGAAGTACGGGATACAAATTTTACGTATTTCAGCCTTTTCGCCTTCAGTAGTGCCAGTATAGACTCGGAAAATGATACTACCACCCGACGAAGAACTGTGTCAGTTACAAGCGTTAGGTGGTTTGGGGATTCGCAAATGACGCAGAATTCCCCATTTTCTCTTATTCCCCATCTTTCCAGAGCCTCTCAGATAGTGCATAAACAAGACAGAGATTTGAAAACCAGGTTTTAAACTCGTTTTTCTTTCCAGAAGCAGTTATGGCCTACATCCATACTTTGTTGGATATAAACGGCTAATTGAAATTGAAGAAGCTGAAGAAAGATTGAAATCTGGGAAAATGGTCCGAGGTAAGTCCAAAACCCACTGAGAAATGGGGAGCGTTGCATTACAAGACGAAAGGAAAACTTGGACACCTAAAATAGAGAGGGCAGTAGAGAATAAAATGGGTAAAAATATTATTTCCAATAGAATTCTTGCCTAATTCACCAGCTGCTGCTTTTAACTGTTTAAAGAAGAAAATTAAAAAAAAAAAAAAAAAAACAGGAAATGAAGCCTCAAATGCGAATACACAATACACACACATAAAAATAAGTTTTGCAATAATATGAAAACGGGAAAACAAGGCTGGATGCAGAAGAAATGCGAAGCAATAGAAGCGCGTGTAACAATCAGAAAATTAGATACGATATATGGGAGAATTATGGTGCATAAATATCAAACGCTTACCTGGCAAGCCGTTACGAACGAAAGGACAGAGGTGTGAAAGCTGGATTTAACGTACACTACAGTGTTTCAAAATTGTTCAGATCACTGATAGGGAACCTGAAAAATGTGTTCCACGTGACATGTACAACATCCTAAGCAGGCGAAATACACTCAGACTTTCAAAAAAATGTAATAATCCCATTCCCAGACAGACCAAATGCTCACAAGTTTCAAAGTTAACGGAATAGTCACGAAAAATCTAATACGGCTTAATGAAGACATTGGTAGCGGAGGTTTCGCGGAAGTATGGGGACGAGTAAGTCATTTCCAACCATAGGACTCTTGAAGACAGACTGCTGCAAGGCAAAAGTCAGTCGGTAGGAATTCAATTTCTGAGGGTCACAGGGATGAAATACAGGGAGTGATCTGGTCCAAAACTTGTGCATAAAACAAAGTGCAATTATAAAGGTCTCAGGATCTCGCAGCCATACAGCAGCTAGGACTGGAGTGAGATACGTTTGTAACCTATCAATTCAGCAAGCAGTATGGAAAGTAGACAAAAATTAGGTATGGGGTTTGAAGCTCAGGGAGAAAAATTAAAACTTTTAATTGGGTTCATAACATTACAGTTTTGTAAGATCTACCAATTTGCTTTGATTATCAGTTGAACAAAATGAGTAATGTCTTGAAAAGAAATTATCAATGAATACTATCAAAGTAAAAGTAGGATAGCAAAATGCGATAGAATTGAATTAGGAGTTGAAGGTGGAAATATATTAACAAATGACACTGATAGAAGTAAACTGAGCTTTGTTGTTTGGGCAAAAGTAACAGATTATTAGCAAAGTAGAGAGCATGTAAATATCAGGACGTTAATAACAGGAAAGACGTTTCTGAAAAGCAGAAATTAGTTAACCTATAATGTAAATTCCACTTTTATGTAGTCTTCTCGAGCTATTTGTCTATAGTGTAGCCATGTACATGCATGGAACGCATGAAGACAGACATGTCAAAAAGAAGGTAATATAGAGTTTTGATATATTTCTCCAGGAGAGTACTGAAGATAAACTGAGTACAGCGTGTAACTTGCGAGTAGGAAATGAATCGAAATGGACGAAAAAGTCTTTTATCACACAATTCGCTGATAGCTGGGATCAGTTTCTAGCATGCATTGTGCGGACACTTACGATCTTATGTTGTTAACAGGGTGATGCGAGAGGGTGAGTAGGGGATATACCCTCAAACGAAAAATATTCTGTCGTGGTGCATTCTGGTAGCAGTGATTAACTCACTGTAAGTAATAAAACAGCAGTTCCTATAACTCCACATTGATTAGCTTCATTACCCGTCTAACATTCAGCACACTTCCTTTTCCTAATCTTCTGTAATTGATTATTCTAGACTGTTATTGTCATGTCGTCTGATAACACGTCTGTTGTAATCTTTTGTTTTATGTTGGACACGATGTTAGGTGTAAGATCGGGATATTTTCACTCTGCCACTACCTGAACGTTTTATATCTGTTTCAATAAGTGGATTATATTTAATGTACTTCAAGGTACCTGCTACGCCCTCGTCTGGCTCTTGTTCTATGATCATAAAGATGTACTAGAATGGTGGAACTAATGCCTTGAAAAGCCGTATGCAAGAAATAGTGAAGATAAGGAACTGGAGAACGCTGAGGCAAGCAATCCGGAAGAGGAGGGAGTTTGTTCCTCGCGTGATCAGTTTTATCTCGTAGTCAAGCAGCTAAAACATGGGAAATCCGCTGAAGATGGTGATAAACCAACAGAACTCGTCAAGGTTGCTAGGGAACAGCTGCATGAAGAACTGTTCCATTTCACACAAATCACATAGGAAACCAGGGAACACCGAACAGACTTCGAAGAATAGTTACAGCGCCAACACAAAAGAAAGTATCTGCAAACGAATGTGAACAATTTTGCACCCTCAGTTTAATAACACACCCCACCCAGATCTTGACCTCTATCATTGTGACGCGAACTGAAGAAAGGATACGGAAGATCAATTTGGCTTTAGAGGAGCTGTAGGCACACGAGAAGCAGTACTCGGGTTACGGCTCATACCTGAGACAAGATTAAGCAAGAGCCATGAATGGAGCAGAGTGTCGTACGAGGAATGGTCAGTATTCAGGTGTATGACAGGAACGATCATTCGAAGCTTAACCGTCTACTAAACATGGGGTCTAAAATGCAGCAATGAGCACTTCTTCTTCGATAGTGTAACAAAATCTCGTCTTGGTCTTCTATATTTTGAGGGACGTAAGTATGGCCCAAATCACGAAAAAAATTTCCTGTAAATGTGGGCTGTAAGGTGCTCACCTTCAGACTTTGGGCATTTGTGCAGCTTCACTGTTGTGAAACACATCTCTTCCACAAAACATGTGCTTACAGATCTTAAGCTACGATTAGAGTTCATGTTTACTAGTCTCTTTTGCTTCGTATGACCGTTCCTGTCGCATCTCTGAATACTGATCATACCTCGCACGACACTGTACATTGCCTGCGACGACAAATAGAAATTATTAGACGGTGTAGTTTAGCTACAGGTATTTGAGCTGCTGAGGGAGGGAATGGCGTAATGTATCAGGACAGAGGCGTACTGCAGTAACTTTACAGAGAAATGGTGGCTATGATAAAAAGCGGATAACATCAAGAGCAAGCCACTGTTAAATGAAGTGTAAGACCGGGCTGTTCACTTTCTGCTATCTTATTCAGCGGATACATTCAGAGGATTCTAGATGAATTTAGGGACACACTAGAACTTGTAGTAGGAATTAAAATTGGAGGTAAGATAACAGACATGTTGAGATTTTCTGATGATACTACAGTGTTAAGTGAATGTGCCGAACTACAGAAGCGAGATGCAGATGAAAGCCCCATTTCTTCCTAACATGCAAATTAATAACGTTAAGACAAAAATCTTGATGAGTAGATCAAATACCGTTGCCCAGTGCTCACTTAACAATGAGGGACTGGAGACCGTAGAATCTTTTTGCTTCCTGTGGAGTAAAACTACCCTCATACGGATCAAGGAAGGATATTGCAAGCCAAATAAAGCAGGCAACAGCTGCTTTTAACAATAGCAGGAACTTTACACATCTCGTTTCATAGCCCAATACCTGAGGAAAGACCTCATGAAGATTTTGTGTGGAGTGTGCCGCTGTATAGATGTGAAATACGGACAATCGAGGAGGCGAAAAAAAACTGATAGCCTTCGAGATGTGGTTCTCTCGCAGCAGTCTCAAGATTTTCTGTGAGAAGAACGTATTAAGCGAACTGACGCATTTCAGGGTAGATAGCGTGCAGCTATGTCTCTTAAAGCTTATTGAACGCCACATGCGTCAGCCATATGCTGAGGTATTATGGTGTCACTAAAGGTGTTGCTGAAAGGACAGCAGAAAGGAAGAACACAAGAGACAAACCTAGTCTAGTATACATCAACCGTATCATGGACGACACAAGTTCCACCACCTATACGGCACTCAAGTAAAAGGCCGGAGACAGAAATGCTTGGCAAGCTGCTGATAGCCAACCTGATAGCTAAAGACCAAAGAAGAAGAAGGAGATTATAATTTTTGAAAGTTGAACAAATAATGGCAAGACGCTTTAAATGTTCGGAAATGGGTACATTTTTGAGTAATGAGCCTGTGCTACACGTGAGGAGAGAAATGTACCTACACTGTGTGATCAGAAGCATCCGGACACCCCAAAAACATACGTTTTCCATATTAGGTGCATTGTGCTGCCACCTACTGCCAGGCACTACATGTCTGCGACCTCAGTAGTCATTAGACATTGTCAAAGAGCAGAATGGGGCGCTCCGCAGAACTCGCGGATTTCGAATATGGTCAGGTGATTGGGTGTCACTTGTGTCATAGGTCTGTACGAGATATTTCCACACTCCTAAACATTCTTAGGTCCACTATTTCCGGTGCGAGAGGGAAGTGAAAAGGTGAAGGGACACGTACAGCACAAAAGAGTACAGGCTGGCCTCGTCTGTTTGACAGAGACCGCCGACAGTTGAAGCGGGTAGTCATGTGTTATAGTCTGACACTATCCAGAGCATCACACACGAATTCCAAACTACATCAGGATCCCCTGCATGACAGGCGGGAGGTGAGAAAACATGGATTTCATGGTCGAGCGGCTGCTCATAAGCCACACATCACGCCGGTAAATGCCAAATGACGCCTCGCTTGGTGTAAGGGGAGTAAACATTGGACGATTTAATAATGGAAAAACGTTGTGTGGAGTGACGAATCTCGGTACACAATGGGGCCATCCGACGGCAGGGTGTGGGTATGGCGAATGCCCGGTGAACGTCATCTGCCAGCGTAAAATTCGGAGGCGAAGGAGGTGTTAGGGTGTGGTCGGTTTTTTCATGGAGAGGCCTTGCACTCCTTGTTTTTTTGCGTGGCACTATCACAGCACAGGTATTCATTGTGTTTTAAGCACCTTCTTGCTTCCCACTGTTGAACAGCAATTCGAGGATGGCGATTGCACCTTTCAACACGATCAAGCACCTGTACATAATGCACGGCCTATCGCGGTGTGGTTACACGACAATAACATCCCTGTAATGGACTAGCGTGGACAGAGTCCTGACCTGAATCCCATAGGACACCTTTGGGATGTTTTGGAACGCCGACTTCGTGGCAGCCCTCACCCAACGACATGGATACATCTCCTCAATGCAACACTCCGTTAAGATTGGCCTGCCATTCCCCAAGAAATCTACCAGCACCTGATTGAACATATGCCTGCGAGCGTGGAAGCTGTCGTCAAGGTTAAGACTTGGCCAACACCACATTGAATTGCAGCATTACCGATGGAGGCCATGAACTTGTAAGTCATTATTAGCCAGATGTTGGGATACTTCGGATCACATTGTCTATCTCGCACACGCTGCTCTGTTAATCTCCTACTATGAGTAAATTCTGTCAATTCGCGACAGTTGTGTCAAAGTAATTTTTTTAATACATCATATCATAATTTGTACGCTTTACCTCAAACTTGTTGCTCAGTTTGGAACAGAGTATAATCCTCACTATTGTTCTAGCTGTAACTTAATCAGCTTAATTCTAAAGCAGCCTATATCTGTAGAAAACAAAGTAATTCCACTTTATAGACTAACATCCATTAATGATGTGGTTAATTATCTTTTTGGTTCCAAAACCTAAGTATTGTGGTGTTGAAAACTAATGTGGGCATAGTATCTCTAGCAGAACCTGCATGGAGACACGTGGGAAACCTATCATTCGCCTCAATGAGAGGCAGTAATACTTTATCATAACCTGGGCCACTGCCCTTCTTATCGAGTTAAATTGATAGTATGCACTGACAATCCTTTTACAAGATCACGTTTGTTTCAATGTTCGAAGAAGTGACGTAACAGAGCAGACCCCACGAAATTGCATCGAACTGTGCTCTCATTGTATGAGCAGTGTTGGAAGAGAGATGACCATGTTCTTTAGGTGAGACGACCATTTATTTACACAGATGGAATGTTTATGTGGCCGAATATATCCTACTTAGTTGTTTCAAGAGATCATACCAAAGTACCGTTGTCAAGCGAACGTACTAGATGTAGTAACTATACCATTTCAAACATCCGTGTTAGATGGATTATAATAACCCTCTTCTAGGCAACAATCGTTGAAGTGTTGTAACCGTTGTGACTGCCTTATCCGTCCTCTACCGTTTGGCATGTTCTTTGGTGGTATTCCTGGCGTCAATTATTCCCAGCTGCTGGTTTCGCATGCACTGACTCTTGCGTAGCACGCAGGAGTGCTCTGCTCCACTAAGAGGATTACCTACTTGTACTTATTTGTATGTAAGTATATAGGAAGTTCTGCTTTTTATTGTGATATTTCTTGGCGCTAATGTGACTGTTGAAGGTGTGACTGACCAGACGAGTGTATGCTGCTGTGGTCGAGATTTGCATTACGCAGCAGCATCTAAAGAACTTCCGCTATCCTTGATAGCAAATGACAACGGCAGCAATCGCACTGTAGCCAGACGTTCGTACCCTCACTAGCTATGAATCAGCAGGATATTTTCCGAAGTCTTCCATCTCTGTGAGAGACAAGGCAATCATAAATGGTATTCCACAGAAAATGCCGTAAGTTGCACTAACTCGATTACGACTTTGTCGCAAACTGAAATTCAGCTGCTGATCTTACAGCACTGCCTGGCACGCGCAGTACTGCTAAACGGATGTGTCTCCGACTGGTATCAGCCTTCGGGCCGTTGAGGCCCGTCAGGACGGAGTTCTACAGTTGCCGGACTCACAATCATTGTAGGCCAGCGTCTGTAACACGAGTAATATTTGCCGAACCAGTGGCAGTTTTACAACGGAATCTTACATTCCCTGAGTAGTACTTTATATTTACATTTGAGACTTCGAACCAACGGTTGCTATATTATTGGATTCTAATATCGTGAATCAGTCTGTTAATACTCCATGTAAAGTTGAGGGACAACTGCATTTTACAGTCATGGATATTATCTCGACTGATATCACCTGTCTAAGTGGCTAATTCTGCAGTGTGTACAACCAGAGACGCAGCTGTTTCCACATCGCTCTCACACGCTTGCTCTTAATGTTAGTAACAATGTCGACTTACCTCAGTGGGGCCCTCCTGCTGCACATCGACCAGTATTATATCTCGCTCCTTGCGGCAAATCTCTCTTTGCGTAGTCAGGTCGCTGTCTCGATCCTTAAACGGTGGATTATCTTCTGCGACTTTATTCACTTTGAAGCGCCCAATAACGTGGACCTGTGGGTAGTTTATCTTATAGCTACTTACTCAACTAGGATGGCATATATTAGTCATAGATAAAGCTTTAGATACTTCACGTAGCATTCTTAAAAAGATTATATATTAAATTAGTAGCCCTTAAATGTAGGCTATAAGGAGACGACAGTTAAAAACTAACTTATGAAATAAGGTAGAGAACTGTGCGATACAAGAATGAAAGGTGGATGATTAGTGGTAGGTTGACACGACTATTTCTATCTCATCCATGAATAGTTACGCAGGCACTTGATAGGAAAAGCTGAGACGATGTGCGTAGATTGGAATATAAGAAACAATTTACTACTGAAACAGTGCATAACGTGAGAGAAGACATGAAGAGCCGGCCGCCGTGGACGAGCGGTTGTACGCGCTTCAGTCTGGAGCCGCGCGAAGGCTATGGTCGCAGTTTCGAATCCTTCCTCGGGCATGGATGATGTGATGTCCTTAGGTTAGTTAGGTTTAAGCAGTTCTAAGCTCTAGGGAACTGAGGACCACAGATGGTAAGTCTCATAGTGCTCAGAGCCATTTGAACCGTTGGACATAATGAGTTTAACTCCGACAGAAGAATGAAACCAGCCTCTTAAGTGATAGACCTAGCCACACGAGACATTTTTCGTGACCTGTTTTGTAGGTGACGTTCGTGAAGGTTTTTTCTTTACTACTTACCACAGTACAGCACAAACTCATGTATGCCAAATACACAGTAAAGTAAGCATGTATCTCAAACCAGGGTGTTGTGCAAACGTTTTCGTAAACCCTGTCTGGCGCCATAGTCAAACTCCGTTAACTTCACTAACCCAACGAATGTAAATCAATTCCCAGCAAGAAATAAGAGTTTTTGTTGAAACTGATGTCAGCGATTTTCGTATCTGACACTAGATTTGCATATTATTTCCTGAATGTGGGCGGTTGTTTAAATGAGTAGCGATGAATCCTACAGACTGCGTGTTGAACGCAGACCACCAGAAGAAGGGAGCGTGTGTCGGTGTCAGGCCACAGTACAGAGCACGTGGCGTCAGCTCCACGGCAGAGGCACTGTCCGTGCCTGCATCCTAAACGATGGAAAGCTGATGTGTACGTTTTAACTTGGCGTGTCCACTGGCGCAGAGGGGGCATATCGTGAGTTAGCAGCTACAGGTTGTGTTCCCACGTTATGGGAACTGCTAGATCCACAACGGTGAAAATGTAAGGCTGGAGTGGGATGAAAGACCATCTGGATCTTATGTGCTTAACAGCACGGCTCCCTGAGATGACAGCTGCTGCGAAGCTAAATGAAACTTTGTTGACTCTGCTAAGAAACGGGCCAACACTGACATAGGATAATGCGAATAAATTCTGGAGTCGAAGAACAGAACTCACGTGTGTCTACATGCAGAACGCCTGATTGGCTGAACGTGACGTAGAACAGATGGTGGGAGTCAGAAGTTGCCTGTTTCTCAGCTCCAGCACAATGAATCTATGACTGGTACATTATGTTAAACTAAAGGGAAGGGACATTTTTGCACTGTTACCAGGAATCTGATTGGCTGGTGCTCAGTAGAGTAAGCGATTGATTATTCGACACCACGCATACTCCGAAAAGTGAATAAAATTTCTGATACTAATTGGGAGGGCTCTATAGAGCAAACTTCCATCAGAGACTCACCAGCGGACACATCAGTTGAGAGAGGCACATAGAGTTTCGCCTCTCAGGGAGAGCAGTCTTCAGTACAGGTCAGATGACTGAGAATGCTGCAGCCACTACGGCAGCCGCTCGCGGCCACAGGTAACGCTAAGTATGGTGAGCGACAGCGGCGTCCGATAACTAAGCCGCAGGGTGTATGTAAAGATGTACGACTGACATTACGTCTTCCACAGTTCAGTTGTGTTTACTGGTAATCTCGAACACAACATGTACTCAGTTAAGACAATGGGTGCAGGCACGAGTATTTCTGTACTGCTTTTATATATGATTAATATTCCGGAAGCACTGTGGAACTATTGCGAACGTGGTTGTTTTCCCAAACCGGTTAACCAAACTTTGCCAAGATATGGGTATTTTAGTTACAGTATAAAGTAAGTTAATACACTACTGGCCATTAAAATTGCTACACCAAGAACAAATGCAGATGATCAACGGGTCTTCATTGCACAAATATATATACTAGAACTGACATGTGATTACATTTTTGAGCGCATAGATCCTGAGAATTCAGTACCCAGAACAACCACCTCTGGCCGTAATAACGGCCTTGATACGCCTGGACATTGAGTCAAACAGAGCTTGGATGGCGTGTACAAGTACAGCTGCCCGTGCAGCTCTAACACGATACCACAGTTCATCAAAGGTAGTGATTGGCGTATTGTGACGAGCCAGTTGCTCGGCCACCATTGACCAGACTTTTCAATTGGTGAGAGATCTGGAGAATGTGCTGGCCAGGGCAGCAGTCGAACATTTTCTGTATCCAGAAAGGCCCGTAAAGGACCTGCAACATGCGGTCGTGCATTATCCTGCTGAAATGTAGGGTTTCGCAGGGATCGAATGAAGGGTGGAGCCACGGGTCGTAACACATCTGAAATGTAACGTCCACTGTTCAAAGTGCCGTCAATGCGAGCAAGAGGTGACAGACGTGTAACCAATGGCACCCCATACCATCACGCCGGGTGATACGCCAGTATGCCGATGACGAATACGCGCTTCCTATGTGCATTCATCGCGATGTCGCCAAACACGAATGCGGCCGTCATGATGCTGTTAACAGAACCTGGATTCATCCCAAAAAATTACATTTTGCCATTCGTGCACCCAGGTTCGTCGTTGAGTACACCATCGCAAGCGCTACTGTCTGTGACGCAGCGTCAAAGGTAACCGCAGCCATGGTCTCCGAGCTGATAGTCCATGTAGTTGCAAACGTCGTCGAACTGTTTGTGCAGATGGTTGTTGTCTTGCAAACGTCCCCATCTGTTGACTCAGGGATCGAGACGTGCCTGCACAACCCATTACAGCCATGCGGATAAGATGCCTCTCATCTCGACTGCTAGTGATACGAGGCCGTTGAGATCCAGCTCGGCGCTCCGTATTACCCTCCTGAATCCCCCGATTCCATATTCTACTAACAGTCATTGGATCACGACCAACGCGAGCAGCAATGTCGCGATACGATAAGCCGCAATTGCGATAGGCTACAACCCGACCTTTATCAAAGTCGGAAACGTGATGATACGCATTTCTCCTCCTTACACGAGGCATCACAACGACGTTTCACCAGGCAACGCCGGTCAACTGCTGTCTGTGAATGAGAAATCGGTTGGAAACTTTCCTCATGTCAGCACGTTGTAGGTGTCGCCACCGGCGCCAACCTTGTGTGAATGCTCTGAAAAGCTAATTATTTACATTTCACAGCATCTTCTTCCTTTCGGTTTAATTTCGCGTCTGTAGCACGTCATCTTCGTGGTGTAGCAATTGTAATGGCCGATAGTGTGCTTAATGAAGATAATAGTTTTCTGTTCGTGTGCTCTTATGCAGCGAAGTGTAATATATACAGTCCTATAGTGACCACTGTTTCATTCAGTAGTATCATAAACCCCCTAATTATATTCATGTAACTCCGCTAGGACAAAAATTTGCTATATAAATTCAGTTTATTAATTTTTGCCTTGCCCAATACCTTTAACTAAACTCCTGTTACCCTATAGAAAGCGATTTGTTAATCGGTAAGGTCACCCGGGAGAGATACTTCTGACTTCCACAGAGGTATGTCGATGGCTTCGTCGTAAACCCACAAAGGGAGCTTCCTAACGAAAACGTAATTTATTTTTACATTATTATGCAGAATCTTGTGCCAAAGAAAAGTGTTACTTGCTCTGATAAAACTTTACTCGTTATACTGAAAGTATTTAGTGACACGTAGCAGATTTTCGCGCTGATCCTGTATAGTATCAGAGCCTCTATATCTGCTGTAAGATTATTAACGCAGCACAATTTTCTCAGTTCAAACCTGTCACATTAGAGCCCTTTGTATCTGTGTACGTTGTCCTTGCCCTTAATTAGTATCTTTACGTGCAAAAACTTCAGTTATTAAGCTGATCGCAGACGAAGTGTACATACAGACGGGATGACATCCGGTTTCGTCTTCGGAGTAATCCTATCAGAACCTGCACCAAGGCTCCTGGGCCATCTCTGATTCGCTCCAGTGAGAGGCACTAACACATTTTTGCGAGTTGTGCCATTGACGTCGTGTGTGCTGTTATTACTACTATTTCACACAAATAGTCTGGCTAAGTTAAGAAGTTGCAAACTTACGCTTATCTCATCACGTGAACAATTATTGATGGAATTATAATAAACCAGAAAAGACTGCACTGATGCTCTTCATGTGTCAGGTCTATTTTAAGAAATTTAAGTTGTCCTCGGTATGCCATTTGTGTCAGTCACAGAGGATTTCATTAATATAGTTGGAATGTATTCGAAGTCTGATTAACGTCGACTAATTTTTACCATGTTTTCTGCTATGTTAAGGTAATAACTTCCTTTCTACCATGTACGTTAGATGAGTCATCACTTTCTTGCAGGCATAAATCACCGAACTGTTGTAATTGGTTCCGAGTGCTTTATTGGTTCCCTACTGTCTCACAAGTGCCACTGATGGCATATGGGGCGTCATTGATATTCATCTTGTGGTTTCGTACGAGGGTATCCTACTGAAGTGTTCAGTTCCGTTAACAGTCTGGGCTAACATCACTCATACCTATATCTTTACGTACATGGCAGTTTTCTCTTTGATGTGATACGTCCTCGCGCCAGTATTTGTTCTCAGTTAAATTCACGTCGGCCAATCGGATTGCGGTTCTCCACGTTTACATAAACCACATAAAACGGTTATCGGCATACTTGCGTTTAAAATGAGTCAAACGGTTTCACACTTCGAACTACATCTGTAATAAATTCGTCGACACTGGATGCCGTTCGCTAGTCTTACCCCATTACCTCAAATCTGCGATACTGATGGACGGATGAGTCTCCGACTGGCAGTAGTCATTGACCAGTTGTGACTCGCACAGCTGCAGATCTATAATTTGCGCTCATGAAGCTGTTTGAAGCTGCTGTGTTTCACACGAGTGTTATAATCGTAACCCGTGGATATTTTACACCGGGCCTTACTGCCCCACAATAATAACTATCGGTACGACCCAAGATTTACATCTTTATCTTGTAACCAATCTATCATTTGATTGTAATAAAGTGAGCCCCTTAAACTATCCTTCCGGAATTTGTATTCGAGGAGGCATGTCTGGAGCATAAGAAATTCTCGACAGACGTGATCTGGCAGGGTGGCTGATTGTGCAGTGAGTGCAGTTTAAGAAGTACCTGTTGTTTCTCAGCTCTCAACCCGTCCATCCGCCTCTCCCTGCCTGCTCTGCACGGCACTATTGACGCTGACTCACCCCAGCAGGGCCCTCCTGCGGCGCGGCGACCAGTTTATTCTCACGTCTCTTGCGGCGACGGCGACGCTGTTCAGTGTGTTTGCGCTCGCGGTCAGCAGACGGTGGTATTTCTTCGGCTGCCTTTCTCTTCTTGACGCGCCCAACAGCATGGCCCTGTAGATGGTTTGGTTTTACTATCGCTTATTCAGCTAGGATGCCTTACGTCTAAGAGAAGGGAACTTCAGACAACTGACTTATTTTTGTTAAACAGATTGTATATCAAGTTAGCAGACCATAATTGTGTCTAATGACGAATGTGAAATGTGATACTATAGGCGTTTGTCAAACAATAATATTTCAAATACAGACAGGGAACTGAGAGGCACGCGAATGAAAAGGGTACAGAATGTTTTAATGTGGCACACATAACAAAATAAAGGTTGGTTGGCACGAATAATGATAAGGCATCTAGGAATAATGAACCCCGCACCTGTCAGGGGAAGAATGTGAAGATGTGCAAAGTGTATAAACACCAGGTTGTTGTCCGCGCACTGTGTAGTGCACAACATATGAAGAAACCTGAAACAAGTCAATAGATATATGTCTCGAAAATGATAGACATTGTCTGTGATCTGTTTTGAGTATAACGTTTGTAATGCATCTTTGTTCACCAATTGCGACAGTAGAGCAGAAGTATACGTACAGCAAGAACATAGTAAAATACGCAGGCAATTGTAAACAAGAAAATTTGCTAGCGAGAACCTTCATTTATTTTTATAATACTCTCTGTTACCACCTTAATTTATCTCACATGATCCTCTGATCGTCACGTGAATATACGTGTAAAGCTCTATGACGCCGCCTAGTCTAGCCCGAATTCACATTCTGGAAGACTAAACAACGAGAATACGACAACATCGTTACCTTTTGTTTAAGAGCCCCTCACACTGTACAACTCTCTTCGTGTGGTGTGATCTGGTTACTTATATTCTTATCAACTGTTCTTCATGTTTCAAAACCTTATTCTGAATGTCGCATTGATGGGGTCCATATGCAATGGAACCGTAAACCATATTACGTCGCATTAGTATCGCATCTGTTTCTCCTGCAGCTACTGAATAGAAGCTCAAGTCGGATTTGTGCCTCTCATTACCGACAGCACATGCCCACTGCAGCTCATAGCAGCACTTAGTTTCATGAACAGGTATTGTAGCTAACACTCGGTATGATCGTACATCGTGTACTGGACACTTGAGGTAGCATGTCGAATGCACATGGGGAATCATGTAAGACTGAATCGACTGTTAACATGCGTTTTTAGCTTGTGTTTCAAACGAGTGGTATATTGCGTATCTTTGTAATTTTACAACGGAAGTTTACTTTCCACAGCAATATCATTCCGTTGTATGTTACGTTTATTTTAGGATATTGTAACCACTGCTATTTTGTATTAATGGATTACAACAAAGTGAGTCCCTTACCAAGTCCCGCGTGTAAATGTGAGAGAGCCGTCTGGGAGAGTGACTGAGTCTGCGATGTATACCCGGTAGTACTGACGTTTGCTCACCTCTACACGGCCGTCCTTATCGTCGTTACTATTCTCTTCTTTCTTCATGCAAGGGGCAGGTCCTGGAGTCGGTTGACAGGGAAAAATCTCGAAGATGGACGGATATTCTGGCTCCCTTCTCTCTCTGAAGCGTCCGTACTCCATAAACTGTGGGTGTTTCGTTTTTGCTATTACTGAGTCATGTAGTATTGCATATAACTAAAACATAGGAATACTCTAGAGATTCGACTTACCACCCTTGAATGGATTTTATGTCACATAGGCAGTTCGTATGTGCAAATTCTGAAGAATGTGTTACATAGTGTTGTAGGGAGCGGTTATAAATTAAGAAATCAAATAAAGTAGAGAAATGAGAGGTACAAGAGTGAAAAGGTGAGGTAAGCCTTTAATGGAACATGCTCAACAGGATTTGACGCAGGTTAATGGGACTGCTGCTACGAAATCCTAAACTAGTTAACAGCCACTTGAAACCAAAACTTTTGAGTAGGTGCTAACTGTAGAAGATATTAAGCAGATTTATCTAATGCTGTGTGGTAAACATACTGATATAAAAAGATTAGCCCATGAAGAAGAATGAAACCAGTCAAGAGACTCATGTTCCATAAACATAATTGATTAACTTTGGCCCAGGGTTTGTGTAACGTTTATGACGATGTTTTGTTTACTAATTACAGCAGTACATGTGCATGCATTGATTTGAACACTAAGTACATAGTAAATTTTGCATGCAAATATAAACATGAAACTTGGAAACGAAAATATAAAGTTATACTAATAATATTACCCTAAATCATCTTCTGAATTAAATTAACTAATGTAACACCTTGTTAATATCATATAAATTAGGTGTCCTCATAAATTATTAGATGGAATAAATTTAGCCACATGTAATAATTCAGATTCATCGCACGGTGTAATAGTTTCTGAAATTGTATACTTGCTTTAAGTTACTGTATCTTTTTTTTCTTTAATGATTCACACCCATAATATTACTCCATATGTACATCGTTATTCTTGTTAATTATTGTTTTATTGTAGGGCAATTGTTTCGTTTAGGTACCTCCCTTAGTAAACATACTTGATCTACCGTTACAGAAAATCTTTCAATGGTCTAAATGGTTTCCAGTTTTTTGGTAACATCTAAGTTTCATTGTCAATTGTTCTTGTATGTTTATAGTTCCAGAACCTACGCTTTGATGTAACAAAGGCAGTAATTCTCCATCGAATAATGTATCAGTGTTATCAAATGGAAAAACAAGCAAGTATTCGTAAGCGCCAATGCTTTCACTCAAATTTTCCCTACTAATAAATGCAAGGAGCGTTCTAAAGCAAACCAGACGAACAATTAGCCATTAGATCGGATCCAGGGGCCATCATTCCGTAATATTTCGATTTCCACAGGGTTTCCAATAATCAGTGTTCTACCATGCCCCAATGGTATTCCTTAAGGGGGTAATCTTAACTGTCACTCGTGCTACGGCTCGTTAACAGCACTTATGTTGGCGCATTGACGATGATATTATGGTTACAGCACAGAGACTATTTGGGGATACGTATTGACTGACAGAGTCAGTGTTCTTTTTGTGACGAAGTATCCTGTCTATTGCCTTTGAGTAGACCATGGCAATTCCGAAACAGTGACTCTTTTGCACGGTTTACGCTTTTGATGTTGAAACTGGTAACTCAGAATGGTGGTTCGAGATTTCCACTACACTATGTGATACGTGTGGCCAGGAAAGAGGATGTATTCTAAAACATATCCTGTCTGTCTCCATTCTTGAATCACACTTCTATCGTTAAGCTCAGCTCAAACAGTGATAAAATAACTACTACTGCAAGCAACGCCTTCAGCAGATTTCAGGGTCGTCAATGAGGTCTGGCTTAACCTGAGACAGAAAGTAATTCACCCAATGTCCCATTCGTTCATTAAAGAATTCACCCTCGAAGGAGCTTACTGCTTTCGTGAGCCGAAAAACAAAATTCCACAATTCTGGTTACAGTTTGCCGTCACACACTAACGTGTTCATGTCATGGTGCCTTTACTTAGAGTCAGTTTCTGATTACGTGTAATAGGTGTGGGATTCAGTTTGGTCAACACAATATCTTGACAAGAACATGTATCGTGAAACATTCGCCACTTCTGTTCCTCTCTAATGAAGCGCAGCAATATTTGTCACGATTTATCCTATACAGTTCATGTTCGCTACGTTTTCATACAAACTGTGCAAATAAGCAATCTGCTTATAGGATCAAAATGGTTCAAATGGCTCTGAGCACTACGGGACTTAACTTCTGAGGTCATCAGTGCCCTAGAACGTAGAACTATTTAAACCTAACTAACCTAATGGCATCACACACATCCATGCCAGAGGCAGAATTCGTAGCGGTCGCGGGGTTCTGGACACTTACAGGATCACACGTGCCTCAACGGGTCACTTGGGCTACTATTATTAAGGTAATCGGAATTATCCTCCAGAACGGTTCCGAGAGAAAGAATATAGGGGACTTTAACCAAGCATATGGAATCGCAGAAGACTCCTCTTCCTTTTACGATCAATGTTCGTCTAGCTGTCGCTTTCTTGGACGCATTATTCGTTGGACGTTGTGTACTCACAACTCTCTGTCCATCTCCTCGTGCCATTCACTCTTTCTGTCTCCGCCCACCACTCTCTCTGTATTTCTACTTCTCACTAGTCTCTCCTTCCACCGGCCGCTGTGGCCGAGCGGTTCTAGGCGCTTCAGTCTGGAACCGCGTGACTGCTATGGTCGCAGGATTCGAATCCTGCCTGGGGCATGGATGTGTGTGATGTCCTTAGGTTAGTTAGGTTTAAGTAGTTCTAAGATCTGATGACCTCAGATATGAAGTCCCATAGTGATCAGAGCCAATTGAACCATTCTCTCCTTCCATCTGCTCATCCTTTCTCTGTGCTCCCCCTCTATCTATGCACTCCTTTCCTTTACGTTGCTCTCCTGGTCCCCCCTCTACTTCCTCGTCCCTCCGCCCTCTTACTCCTTCTTCCCATCCTTCCCTCCCCTCTTCTGTTTGACCGTCTTCTCCTCTTCCCCCGTTCAATCCATTTCTGGCTCGCCCTCTCTCTGTCCATCTTCTTCTCCCCTGTCGTCGCCCATTTCTTCTCTCCCTGTCAAAGTCATTCTCTTCCTCTCTCCTTTCGTTGTACATCTCCTCCTCTACCTTCTCTCTGTCCATTTCCTCCTCCACCACTCTTTGTCTGTCACCTCCTCTCACTATCTGTTTCTTTCTCCTCCTTTTCCCTCACTGTACATCCAAATGCCACTTTCCCCTTGTCTGTCCGTGTTATCGCTCCCACAAGTATAGGAGGCTTGTGATTCTCATCTCACAATATGTTATTCCCAGATCGTAACGAACATGTCTACCAAACATGTTAAACATATAGGATGAGATTTTTGCAGTGTCTTTGACAGTGTATGCACATAACAACTATGTTTCACATTTATTTAAAATACAGAGTCCGCCAGAAATATGTATACACTCTCTGTCAGGCTGTATCGAGATATCGATAATGTCGTTCGATTTGAGTTACGAGTGTGTTGTAGTGGTACATTTATCTTGGAATTGAGAAAACAAGATGGCCGGAGCACGCTCGACATTCTAGCAACGAAAATGTATAATGAAGTGATTTTTCAGGCTTGATAATGCCGTTGAAGTGCAACGTCAGTGCAGGTAGGAGTTGGAAAAGGGAACCGCCAACCCGCCTAACAATTAAATGCACCATTGCTTTGAACGATTTGTGATATCCATAAAGGAAGATCAGGAAGACAGCGTACAGCTACAAGTCCTGCATCGTCGGCACTCGTGCTGGAAATTATTTTGCAAATTCTACTCAGAAGTCTGCTACGCAATGTGCACGTGAATTGAGGGTTAGCAGTACGAGTGTACGAAGAATCCCGAAAGCTGCAAAGTTGAAAGTTTACGTTCCACGATTATTGAACGCGATTTATGATGACGATCCTGATCCCGAATGCAATTTTGCGAATGGTGTCAGCAAATGGTAACGGATGACGAACAATTTGTGACGAAGGTAGTGTGGAGTGACGAGACGCAATTTAAACTTAATGCAACTGTGAATCTGCTGACAGTGTGCTGGACACCGGAAAATCCGCATGTTTATGTGGATAAAGCGCTCAATCTACAAGGGGTCCATTTGTGGTGTGGCCTATCAACCAGGGGCTTAGTAGAACTCTCTTTCTTTGATGTTACTGTCACTGGAGAAATGCACCTGGAAATTTTACACACATAAATTTTGCCAGGTATATGTGCTCTTTGTGGAGCTGATGAAGAGATCTTCTACCAACAGGACGGGGCGCCACCACACTACCACCTAGCCACACGAACTTTCCTGGATGATAATTTTATAGAGCATTGGATTAGACGAACGTGGCCCATTGAGTTCCCTACATGATTACCAGGTCTAACACTTACGGACTTTTTTTTGTGGGGAACTGTGAAGGATAACGCCTGTCGACGTAAGCCACGCACGCTGGGGGAACTTTGCCAGGACATTACAGCGACATGTGCAGCGGTCTCCACTGTAACATCGACTGACGTAGTTGCGGCGACCGCTCGTCGTTCTGTTATGTGTACAGCCGCCGACGGTAACATTTTGAACAATTCAACTAACAATGTGCGAAACTGTAGGTTGTAAAACGTGTGATAACTATTAAATGTAAAATAACACATTAGTACTACTTTTCGTTTCTTAAAGTGTGTATAAATTTTTTCTTGCGGACTCTGTATTTAACGTTTATTTGTAGATATATTTTACCTATGCCAACTAGCTCTGCAGATGATGAAGAAATTGAAGAAATGTATGATCAAATAAAAGAAATTATTCAGATAGTGAAGGGAGACGAAAATTTAATAGTAATGGGTGACTGGAATTCGAGTGTATGAAAAGGGAGAGAAGGAAACATAGTAGGTGAATATGGATTGGGGCTAAGAAATGAAAGAGGAAGCCGCCTAGTAGAATTTTGCACAGAGCACAACTTAATCATAGCTAACACTTGGTTTAAGAATCATGAAAGAAGGTTGTATACGTGGAAGAACCCTGGAGATACTAAAAGGTATCAGATAGATTATATAATGGTAAGACAGAGATTTAGGAACCAGGTTTTATGTTGTAAGACATTTCCAGGGGCAGATGTGGACTCTGACCACAATCTATTGGTTATGACCTGTAGATTAAAACTGAAGAAACTGCAAAAATGTGAGAAATTAAGGAGATGGGACCTGGATAAACTGAAAGAACCAGAGGTTGTACAGAGTTTCAGAGAGAGCATAAGGGAACAATTGACAGGAATAGGGGAAAGAAATACAGTAGAAGAAGAATGGGTAGCTCTGAGGGATGTAGTAGTGAAGGCAGCAGAGGATAAAGTAGGTACAAAGACGAGGGCTGCTAGAAATCCTTGGGTAACAGAAGAAATATTGAATTTAATTGATGAAAGGAGAAAATATAAAAATGCAGTAAATGAAGCAGGCAAAAAGGAATACAAACGTCTCAAAAATGAGATCGACAGGAAGTGCAAAATGGCTAAACAGGGATGGCTAGAGGACAAATGTAAGGATGTAGAAGCTTATCTCACTAGGGGTAAGATAGATACTGCCTACAGGAAAATTAAAGAGACCTTTGGAGAGAAGAGAACCACGTGTATGAATATCAAGAGCTCAGATGGCAACCCAGTTCTAAGCAAAGAAGGGAAGGCAGAAAGGTGGAAGGAGTATATAGAAGGCTTATACAAGGGTGATGTACTTGAGGACAATAGTATGGAAATAGAAGAGGATGTAGATGAAGACGAAATGGGAGATACGATACTGCGTGAAGAGTTTGACAGAGCACTGAAAGACCTGAGTCGAAACAAGGCCCCCGGAGTAGACCACATTCCATTAGAACTACTGACGGCCTTGGGAGAGCCAGTCATGACAAAACTCTACCAGCTGGTGAGCAAGATGTATGAGACAGGCGAAATACCCTCAGACTTCAAGAAGAATATAATAATTCCAATCCCAAAGAAAGCAGGTGCTGACAGATGTGAAAATTACCGAACTATCAGTTTAATAAGTCACGGCTGCAAAATACTAACGCGAATTCTTTACAGACGAATGGAAAAACTGGTAGATGCAGACCTCGGGGAGGATCAGTTTGGATTCCGTCGAAATGTTGGAACACGTGAGGCAATACTGACCTTACGACTTATCTTAGAAGAAAGATTAAGAAAAGGCAAACCTACGTTTCTAGCATTTGTAGACTTAGAGAAAGCTTTTGACAATGTTGACTGGAATACTCTTTTTTAAATTCTAAAGGAGGCAGGGGTAAAATACAGGGAGCGAAAGGCTATTTATAATTTGTACAGAAACCAGATGGCAGTAATAAGAGTCGAGGGGCATGAAAGGGAAGCAGTGGTTGGGAAAGGAGTGAGACAGGGTTGTAGCCTCTCCCCGATGTTATTCAATCTGTATATTGAGCAAGCAGTAAAGGAAACAAAAGAAAAATTTGGAGTAGGTATTAAAATTCATGGAGACGAAGTAAAAACTTTGAGGTTCGCCGATGACATTGTAATTCTGTCAGAGACGGCAAAGGACTTGGAAGAGCAGTTGAACGGAATGGACAGTGTCTTGAAAGGAGGATATAAGATGAACATTAACAAAAGCAAAACGAGGATAATGGAATGTAGTCAAATTAAATCGGGTGATGCTGAGGGAATTAGATTAGGAAATGAGACACTTAAAGTAGTAAAGGAGTTTTGCTATTTAGGAAGTAAAATAACTGATGATGGTCGAAGTAGAGAGGATATAAAATGTAGACTAGCAATGGCAAGGAAAGCGTTTCTGAAGAAGAGAAATTTGTTAACATCGAATATAGATTTATGTATCAGGAAGTCGTTTCTGAAAGTATTTGTTTGGAGTGTAGCCATGTATGGAAGTGAAACATGGACGATACCTAGTTTGGACAAGAAGAGAATAGAAGCTTTCGAAATGTGGTGCTACAGAAGAATACTGAAGATTAGGTGGATAGATCACGTAACTAATGAGGAGGTATTGAATAGGATTGGGGAGAAGAGAAGTTTGTGGCACAACTTGACTAGAAGAAGGGATCGGTTGGTAGGACATGTTTTGAGGCATCAAGGGATCACAAATTTAGCATTGGAGGGCAGCGTGGAGGGTAAAAATCGTAGAGGGAGACCGAGAGATGAGTACACTAAGCAGATTCAGAAGGATGTAGGTTGCAGTAGGTACTGGGAGATGAAGCAGCTTGCACAGGATAGAGTAGCATGGAGAGCTGCATCAAACCAGTCTCAGGATTGAAGACAACAACAACAACAATATTTTACCTGTATATCTAACAAAGTTCCTCCTGCAGATTCATTTCTACACAGCTCACTATTTATGACATGCAATCTCCTGAATTATATATGGCGTACAAATAAATAATTTTCTAAGTACACTCTACGGGATTTGTGAATACGTCTGTGACAAGTGTTGCGAATGCAGTTGATAGTAAAGAAGCAATAGATTAATAAGTGATGCATAATGTGTCAGTATTTCACGTTTCTTAGTCTTTGATATCATGCCTCCTCCGTTATATGTGGCACAACGATGGTAGTCTCTGTGGTGCTGTGAATACAACGTGCAAAGACGTGTCTCGTACACAGTAGTACAGAAGTAATAAATTAAAAGTTGATGCTGTGGGAACAGCAAAGTAATTTCCTTTCTTCATTTCCTGGAGTTAACAACGAGAGAAATTTGCAAAACACTGAGTGGTCTCATTCTCAGATCACATACTGAAAGCATGGAGTATGGTTTTCCGCGTGTTATGGGTTACACTGCTGTTTTTCTGTGTGCGTCAGAATGTGTCCCAGGCGGTATACGAGAGAGAAGCGACGAGGAGAGAGACAGTCGGAGAGGGAAAGGAAGAGGTGGACATCGAGACATGGCAAAGGAGACGGAGAGAGTGAGGGGAAGAAGAGATGTAAATGAGAGAGAGAGACAGGCGCACTGGACAGGAGATATTGTGAGAATAAGATGAACAGAGAGAAAGGGGGAGGAGTACATGTACATAGTGTGGGAGGAGGAAGTTAACGGAGCAAGATCGGGTTAGAGAGAGGTGGAAAGAGGAGATGGGCAGAGAGAAGTGGTAGAAGTAGACAGACAGATGGAAGGGGCGTTTGGGAAGTGTGCATGAAGGAGATGGTGACGAAGTAGTCAATTGGAGAGGGAGAGTGTGTGAGTTAGCAGATGGAAGAGAGGAGACAGAAAACGTGTTTATTTCTTCCATTCTAATAGTAAATTGGGAGAAATAAATACCCGGGTGCCCCCATGTACTCAGCCAATAAATATATAAGAAATGGCAAATGGCTTTCAAAACTAAACGATTTCGCACTAAAATAAGCAAGTCATAATTCGCACAGGTCAAATATGTTGTTATTTAAAAGTTAATTTTAAGAGAGGAATGAAAGTAGGTAAATGGGTGAACATAGAACGAAAACGTTATAATAGATTTACGTGGCGCAGAGTGACCAAAAATTGTGATGAGTTAGTATAACTCCATTCTTGCTATATATATAAAAAAAGTGTAGTTCAATCTTTAAAAGGCACATAGACTGGACAAGTGTGGGTGTATGCAAAGAATGCAATAAAATAAGTGGACAGTAACCTGTGATGGGTATAATAGGTTTACAGTCATGAGAATATTACCGAAGGAAGCAATATGAAAAAGTAGAGAGTCTGATGACCTAAAAATATCATGGACTTATGGTATTGCGTAGGTGACGGTTTTATATTTAGTTCTTACCGCAGCAGAAGTCACATACACTGATCAGACAGAACATTATGACCACAGACCTATTGTACATATAAATACTTCCAGCCAATAGCGGCGTCACACGGCAAGGAATGACTCCTAGTCTGACACACGCTGGTGCATGCACTGTCAGTGGCAATGTTGTTCGTTTGTAGAACAGGGAAGGCGCGCGATCTATCTCCGTTGGGCTGAGGTCAGACTGTGATGGCCCAGAGGCTCGCAAGACCGTGCCGGGAACTGCACGACTTACCGAGTTTTCGAGAAGTGCTGTGGTGAATGACTTCAAGATGCAGCGACACCAAGGTAAAACCATGTCCTCACGTCGTGAGCTTAGGTGGCAACACCTCATTACAGAAGTCAGACTGCAAAAGCAGGACAGGTGGCGAACTGTGACGAAACTAAGATCAGACTTTAAGGCTGCGCAGAGTACAAGTGTATCTGAGTGCGCAGAGCACCGAACACTCCTAACGAATGGCCTGCACAACCGTCGACGCCAGCGTGTGCCAATGTCGGCACCTGACGTCGGCGACTACGACTCAAATTGGCACGTGGCCACCGACACAGGAGTCGGCACATTGGCAGAGCGTTTCATGGTCTGATGAATCCCAATACCTTCTTCCTAATGAACTGTTTGCAGACCAAGTACATCCCATTATGACGATTACGTTTCCTGACAGCTGTGGGATTTTCAGCAAGATAATGCACCATGTCACGAGACCAGGAATGCGATGGAGTGGTTTGACAAACAACTCAACCCGCCAGATCTGTACCCTAGCGAACACACGTGGGATACGACCGAACGTGGCTTCAGAGCTCATCGCTCCCCTTCCCGGAGTGTACGGTAAACGGGTGACCTGTGTGTGCAGATGTGGTGCCAACTTCCTCCAGCGACCTATCAAGGTGGCACTGCTTCCTTGCCACGACGTGACAGCGCTATTATCCGTGCCAAAGGTAGACATACCGGCTATTAGGTAGGTCGTCATATATTCTGTCTGATCAGTGCATGTGTAAGGCCAATATGTAGCAAAGTTCACGGGAAATTGAAGCCAAATATACTCAAAACAAAATCCGTTTCAAACGTATGTTTATGATAATACTGCTGTAGAAATTAATAATGAAAGCGAACAGACATTATATCATTTGCAATTATTAATAATACACCCAGTATTTGATTTATACGGATTTATTTAATTGTTAGTATTTATCCTGTTACAAGACAAATATTTCGACAATATAATACTACGCTTCCCATTTAAATATATGCTCATTATCTATGAAAATATAGTTGCTTCATAAAGACGTAACATTATCTTAAGGTGAGATCTGAAACTCTTCATGGGAAGTGATCGTGGATGGCTGAGCGCAAAGAGATTTGGACAGTGAACCACCAACGATAAAGGAGAGCGTCTCCTTGGGTGTTCAGATGAACATAACATGATACAACAATCACAATCTCTGAAGTGCATAAGATAAAAAAACTGCACCTGGAAAGTCAATGTGATAATGACAGCCGTCTCATCGATTTTATATTAACGTGAGAGCGTAAAGATATCAAATAAAGTTAACAACAGTTCTCCAGAATTAGACGTAGACACCGAAAATGAGTGTATGTTTGTAGGGTCTAATTTAAGATTTAATATAAACCACAAAACTAAAACAAATAGTTGGAATATTGAAAAAAACTGGGAAGTTAGAAGAACAGATTTTGCTACTAGAGTAAGCATTGTTACTAATTTCAGCGATGCTTTAACATCGCTGTGCGTTTTTGATACGTCTTGGAGATGCTCACCATGTTAAGATCCATTATTCCAGCATCAAGGTCTTTCTTCCACTCTTTTCTACTTGTGTAGCGCTCCACATAAGGTGTCGCTTCCTTCGTTTTCTTCGTTTTCTTCCTGCAGGGAAGGCACGAACAGCACAATATGCTGCGTAGCACCTGAGAAGCCAAAACAAAATCACTATACGCGTAAACCAGTGCCTATACATTAAGACAACCATGACGCCGCCTCAAATGTGGACTACATAGCGATCAGAAAGTTGAGGTTTTTTTTGTGGACTGGGTCTGACAAAGATTTGACCCTTGCCTCAGTTCGTTGGAATAATCACTTTAAACTGTAAAATCTGCGTTAATAGAGGTATTTATTCCAAACGTTGAGAAAAAATGAATTGTATACTTCGATCAATGCTTCACGTTCAGTGGGACTATGGTGAAGTGCAATATCGAACAGTGCGGGTATGCATGTGTTTTCGAATTAGTTTTATGTTACATCAAGTGAGGAGTTATGAGATACAATGGAGGCGCACTCAGTATTCTCCTGCTTCATTTATCCCAGGCGAACTGTAATTCCATATTACCAAGCCGTAACCCAGTGTCAGTGTTCTCCACGACGAATGGCAGCTGCAGTTAACTCCGAGATAATATCTGGAGTACCATATTAACAAGTGAGGTGTATTTCCTTATGCGAGCAGAGTTAGACACGAGAGGCGTAAGAATTTAACTCTAAGCATTATTTCCAATCATAATCTTATGGTCCTTCAGTGTCATATTCGGTCAGCCGTAGACAACAGAGAGAGCCTGCTACAAGAAATCCATCTAAAAAATGTGTGTGCTGCTTCGATTTCCGAAACATAATCCAAACTAGATTAGGTCAGGCAGACTCGACTCTAAAGGGGGTGCCGCTGTCCTGCTGCGGCAGGAATTACTTTCTCGGATATACACATTAGTTCCCCTACCGCAGGACTGCAGATATCGGTAGCACGACTTAAATTAAGTTCTGTATTATCCACCCCGTTAGCCGGTTTTTAATACCCGAGAACTGATATAGGTGAAGTAAGAGTGGAAAGTACTGTTGCTCCAAATTGAGCAACCGCTGGTGCTCTGCGGGAATTTCAGCGCTCACACCTCTATTTAGGGAAATTCGTGTACAAGAGACCCAGGACAGAGCTGTTGTTGTTGTGGTCTTCAGTCCTGAGACTGGTTTGATGCAGCTCTCCATGCTACTCTATCCTGTGCACGATTCTTCATCTCCCTGTACCTACTGCAACCTACATCTTTCTGAATCAGCTTAGTGTATTCATCTCTTAGTCTCCCTCTACGATTTTTACCCCCCACGCTGCCCTCCAATACTAAATTGGTGATCCCTTGATGCCTCAGAACATGTCCTACCAACCGATCCCTTCTTCTGGTCAAATTGTGCCACAAACGTCTCTTCGCCCCAATCCTATTCAATACCTCCCCATTAGTTATGTGATCTACCCATCTAATCTTCAGCATTCTTCTGTAGCACCACATTTCGAAAGCTTCTACTCTCTTCTTGTCCAAACTATTTATCGTCCGTGTTTCGCTTACATACATGGCTACACTCCATACAAATACTTTCAGAAAAGACTTCCTGACACTTAAGTCTATACTCGATATTAACAAATTTCTCTTCTTCAGAAACGCTTTCCTTGCCATTGCCATTCTCCATTTTATATCTTCTCTACCATCATCAATTATTTTGCTCCCCAAATAGTAAAACTCCTTTACTACTTTAAGTGTCTCACTTCCTAATCTAATTCCCTCAGCATCACCTGACTTAATTCGACTACATTTCATTATCCTCTCTTTGCTTTTGTTGATGTTCATCTTATATCCTCCTTTCAAGACACTATCCATTCCGTTCAACTGCTCTTCCAAGTCCTTTGCTGTCTCTGACAGAATTACGATGTTATCGGCGATTTAAAATGGAATGATCATATTAAGTTGATCGTCGGTAAAGCAGATGCCAGACTGAGATTCATTGGAAGAATCCTAAGGAAATGCAATCCGAAAACAAAGGAAGTAGGTTACAGTACGCTTGTTCGCCCACTTCTTGAATACTGCTCAACAGTGTAGGATCCGTACCAGATAGGGTTGATAGAAGAGATAGAGAAGATCCAACGGAAAGCAGCGCGCTTCGTTACAGGATCATTTAGTAATCGCGAAAGCGTTACGGAGATGATAGATAAACTCCAGTGGAAGACTCTGCAGGAGAGACGCTCAATAGCTCGGTACGGGCTTTTGTTAAAGTTTCGAGAACTTACCTTCACATAAGAGTCAAGCAGTATATTGCTCCCTCCTACGTATATCTCGCGAAGAGACCATGAGGATAAAATCAGAGAGATTAGAGCCCACACAGTAGCATACCGACAATCTTTCTTTCCACGAACAATACGAGACTGAAATAGAAGGGAGTACCGATAGAGGTACTCAGGGTACCCTCCGCCACACACCGTCAGGTGGCTTGCGGAGTATGGATGTAGATGTAGATGTAGAACCTCAAAGTTTTATTTCTTCTTCGTGGATTTTAATACTTACTCCGAATTTTTCTTTTGTTTCCTACACTGCTTGCTCAATATAAAGATTGAATAACATCGGGGAGAGACTACAACCCTGTCTCACTCCCTTCCCAACCACTGCTTCCCTTTCATGTCCCTCGTCTCTTATAACTGCCATCTGGTTTCCGTACAAATTATAAATAGCCTTTCTCTCCCTGTATTTTACCGCTGCCACCTTCAGAATTTGAAATAGAGTATTCCAGTCAACATTGTTAAAAGCTTTCTCTAACTCTACAAGTGCTAGAAACAAAGTTTGCCCTTCCTTAATCTAGCTTCTAAGATAAGTCGTAGGGTCAGTATTGCCTCACGTGTTCCAACATTTCTACCGAATCCAAACTAATATTCCCCGAGGTCGGCTTCTACTAGTTTTTCCATTCGTCTGTAAAGAATTCGCGTTAGTATTTTGCAGCTGTGACTTATAAAACTGATAGTTCGGTAATTTTCACATCTGTCAACACCTGCTTTCTTTGGGATTGGAATTATTATATTCTTCTTGAAGTCTGAGGGTATTTCGCCTGTTTCATACATCTTGCTCACCAGATGGTAGAGTTTTGTCATGACTAGCTCTTCCAAGGCCGTCAATAGTTCTGGGGGCCTTGTTTCGACTCACGTATTTCAGTGCTCTGTCAAACTCTTCACGCGGTATCGTATCTCCTATTTCGTCTTCATCTACATCCTCTTCCATTTCCATAATATTGTCCCCAAGTACATCGCCCTTGGATAGACCCTCTATATACTCCTTCCACCTTTCTACTTTCCCTTCTTTGGTTAGAACTGGGTTTCCATCTGAGCTCTTGATGTTCATGCAAGTGGTTCTCTTATCTCCAAAGGTCTCTTTAATTTTCCTGTAGGCAGTATCTATCTTACCCCTAGTGAGATAAGCCTCTACATCGTTACATTTGTCCTCTAGCCATCCCTGCTTAGCCATATTGCACTTCCTGCCGATCTCATTTTTGAGACGTTTGTATTCCTTTTTGCCTGCTTTATTTACTGCATTTTTTATATTTTCTCCTTTCATCAATTAAATTCAATATTTCTTCTGTTACCCAATGATTTCTACTAGTCTTCGTCTTTTTACCTACTTGATCCCCTGCTGCCTTCATTACTTCATCCCTCAAAGCTACCCATTCTCCTTCTACTGTATTTCTTTCCTCCATTCCTGTCAATTGTTCCCTTATGCTCTCCCTGAAACTCTGTACAACCGCTGGTTGTTTCAGTTTATCCAGGTCCCATCTCCTTAAATTCCCACCTTTTTGCAGTTTTTTCAGTTTTAATCTACAGGTCATAATCAATAGATTGTGGTCAGACTCCACATCTGCCCCTGGAAATGTGTTACAATTTAAAACCTTGTTCCTAAATCTCTGTCTCATCATTATATAATCTATCTGAAACCTGTCATTATCTCCAGGCTTCTTCCATGTATATAGCCTTCTTTTATGATTCTTGAACCAAGTGTTAGCTATGATTAAGTTTTGCTCTGTACAAAATTCTACCAGGCGGCTTCCTCTTTCATTTCTTAGCCCCAATCCATATTCACCTACTACGTTTCCTTCTCTCCCTTTTCCTACTACTGAATTCCAGTCACCCATGACTAATAAATTTCCGTCAGCCTACACTATCTGAATAATTTCTTTTATTTCATCATACATTTCTTCAATTTCTTCGTCATCTGCGGAGCTAGTTGGCGTATAAACTTGTATTACTGTGGTAGGTGTGGGCTTCGTATCTATCTTGGCCACAATAATGCTGCGTTCACAGCTAGCCTAATGTAATGGAAGACAGTCACCACACGGTCCTCAACGACGGCTCTCCTGTCCTGGAGTCTCTCGCCACAATAGTGGCTCACGTAATTCTTGGCACCAAAAGTGTATATTTGTACTCGGTCAATATTGCATATTGCATCAAAAATCATGATAAGGTAACTTTTCCTGTTGTTTGGACGATGGAAGTGACAACAAGAGACGTGGTATTCTTTCCTAAAATTCATTGGAAGATAAATAACAAAAACTGGCAGTCTTTCAAAATGTAATAATGCAGTTGCTGAAGTAAGTTTACCAGAGAACGGCTCAGTGTAAGTATCTTACTATACATTCTTTAGAGTATTAAATGCGAAAGACTTCTAGTATCAAAAGCGACATTTAACTTACTTACATGTTAAGAACTCCGTGGTACGGTGGAATACGGAATACTCACCAGTGACTGCCAAACGTTGTCTACATCTACATCTACATCCGTACTCCGCAAGCCACCTGACGGTGTGTGGCGGAGGGTACCCTGAGTACCTCTATCGGTTCTCCCTTCTATTCCAGTCTCGTATTGTACGTGGAAAGAAGGATTGTCGGTATGCTTCTGTGTGGGCTCTAATCTCTCTGATTTTATCCTCATGGTCTCTTCGCGAGATATACGTAGGAGGGAGCAATATACTGCTTGACTCTTCGGTGAAGGTATGTTCTCGAAACTTCAACAAAAGCCCGTACCGAGCTACTGAGCGTCTCTCCTGCAGAGTCTTCCACTGGAGTTTATCTATCATCTCCGTAACGCTTTCGCAATTACTAAATGATCCTGTAACGAAGCGCGCTGCTCTCCGTTGGATCTTCTCTATCTCTTCTATCAACCCTACCTGGTGCGGATCCCACACTGCTGAGCAGTATTCAAGCATTGGGCGAACAAGCGTACTGTAACCTACTTCCTTTGTTGTCGGATTGCATTTCCTTAGGATTCTTCCAATGAATCTCAGTCTGGCATCTGCTTTACCGACGATCAACTTTATATGATCATTCCATTTTAAATCACTCCTAATGCGTACTCCCAGATAATTTATGGAATTAACTGCTTCCAGTTGCTGACCTGCTATTTTGTAGCTAAATGATAAGGGACCTATCTTTCTATGTATTCGCATCACATTACACTTCGCTACATTGAGATTCAATTGCCATTCCGTGCACCATGCGTCAATTCGCTGCAGATCCTCCTGCATTTCAGTACAATTTTCCATTGTTGCAACCTCTCGATACACCACAGCATCATCTGCAAAAAGCCTCAGTGAACTTCCGATGTCATCCACCAGGTCATTTATGTATATTGTGAATAGCAACGGTCCTATGACACTCCCCTGCGGCACACCTGAAATCACTCTTACTTCGAAAGACTTCTCTCCATTGAGAATGACGTGCTGCGTTCTGTTATCTAGGAACTCCTCAATCCAATCACACAATTGATCTGATAGTCCGTATGCTCTTACTTTGTTCATTAAACGACTATGGGGAACTGTGTCAAACGCCTTGCGGAAGTCAAGAAACACGGCATCTACCTGTGAACCCGTGTCTAAGGCCCTCTGAGTCTCGTGGACGAATAGCGCGAGCTGGGTTTCACACGATCGTCTTTTTCGAAACCCATGCTGATTCCTACAGAGTAGATTTCTAGTCTCCAGAAAAGACATTATACTCGAACATAATACGTGTTCCAAAATTCTACAACTGATCGACGTTAGAGATATAGGTCTATAGTTCTGCACATCTGTTCGACGTCCCTTCTTGAGAACGGGGATGACCTGTGCCCTTTTCCAATCCTTTGGAACGCTTCGCTCTTCTAGAGACCTACGGTACACCGCTGCAAGAAGGGGGGCAAGTTCCTTCGCGTACTCTGTGTAAAATCGAACTGGTATCCCATCAGGACCAGCGGCCTTTCCTCTTTTGAGCGATTTTAATTGTTTCTCTATCCCTCTGTCGTCTACTTCGATATCTACCATTTTGTCAACTGTGCGACAATCTAGAGAAGGAAGCACAGTGCAGTCTTCCTCTGTGAAACAGCTTTGGAAGAAGACATTTAGTAATTCGGCCTTTAGTCTGTCATCCTCTGTTTCAGTACCATTTTGGTCACAGAGTGTCTGGACATTTTGTTTTGATCCACCTACCGCTTTGACATAGGACCAAAATTTCTTAGGATTTTCTGCCAAGTCAGTACATAGAACGTTACTTTCGAATTCATTGAAAGCCTCTCGCATAGCCCTCCTCACACTACATTTCGCTTCGCGTAATTTTTGTTTGTCTGCAAGGCTTTGGCTATGTTTATGTTTGCTGTGAAGTTCCCTTTGCTTCCGCAGCAGTTTTCTAACTCGGTTGTTGTACCACGGTGGCTCTTTTCCATCTCTTACGATCTTGCTTGGCACATACTCATCTAACGCATATTGTACCATGGTTTTGAACTTTGTCCACTGATCCTCAACACTATCTGCACTTGAGACAAAACTTTTGTGTTGAGCCGTCAGGTACTCTGTAATCTGCTTTTTGTCACTTTTGCTAAACAGAAAAATCTTCCTACCTTTTTTAATATTTCTATTTACGGCTGAAATCATCGACGCAGTAACCGCTTTATGATCGCTGATTCCCTGTTCTGCATTAACTGATTCAAATAGTTCGGGTCTGTTTGTCACCAGAAGGTCTAATATATTATCGCCACGAGTCGGTTTTCTGTTTAACTGCTCAAGGTAGTTTTCAGATAAAGCACTAGAACCTAAGAAGGGTAAAATTTTCTCATCTGTGGAAGATTACCCGTGAAACTGGGATGTAAATGCTCGAAGTAACATGTTTTAAAAATTGTGAAAACCTCTTAACTGGATAAAATTCAGTTCTTGGAATGTATTATGCTCAATGTCCTGTGCTCTCTCTCGTGACAAATCGTCCCTTCACGGCTTTTCTACGAAACTTATCGACATCTGAATTAGAGTCTGCTACCTCCGTGAATAATGGTTCCAGTTCTCTAATCTAAATCGGTGACTGGAAGTCGAACTTCCTACATACCTATCCTGTTGTCGTCTTGTGGGCGTTTACTAAAAGAGCTGTTGAAAGACTTTTTTTTTCTTTTGTGTTCAGATCTTTCCAAAGAGCAGTACCAAGTGTGCAAGAATAAAAAAATTACTCATACAAACCCAAGAGGACTCCCTAAACGTTCAGATCAGCGCACTACTCTGTTTTTAATATACACACGAGATATGAAGAACATCATTACACCAGAGGTTAAATCCCTCTAGTATGCAAATGATTTATCGCTTTTCTGCTACACTTAAAGACCAAATCTCTACGCCTAATGTCAGGCAGAGCCGTTTACTCCTTCAATGACTGTACGACTGCCAACGACCCAACAGTTTGACTAAGAAATTTTCTACTGTTGTCACCAGCCCACTATGTAACCACGAAAAGAAGCAGCATTAACGCAATGAGACCTGCAGCTGGAACTCGGCGGTGTGACCACTGTAAGTCTGTCTTCGTCCGCTGCATCATCGATTAGAATGATCGTTGTACCATACCGTTGCGAAAGGTGCACTTCATCAGTTCGACTTAGTAGAATTCGGGTGCAGCCTTCTGGGCTTTGGAGAAATGCAATCAACTTACAAGAATGTCTTACTAGGAGAAGTTGTTGATGCCTTGCTGGATGTCGATGTCAGTACTTCGAGAGATATTTTAATAATCAAGTAGGGCAGCAGCCCAATACAGATTAATCATGCTCCTGCGACAAATGAGGGTTTCTTCCACACACAAGGTCTGCATTGGAAATGAGGAGTGTTTGACCTCTGCTAGTGAAAGCATTAGGCTCAGTGCACATTATCTACAGTTAGATTCAAACAGATACAACCATAGAGCAACTTAGAAATCCATTCCGGTATCAGATGTAAAATCTCGGTAGTCACTATTTGCAGTACGATGAAAAATTGCTTTCGCACAATGAGTTCCAGTTACACTGCCTACTTTAAACTTTACTGACGCGCTTTGTTCACTTGATTGCTTTTAATTTCAAGAGACTTCAGCAGAAAGATGCGTATTACTCCTCCCGCAGCTGAATTGTTCGTAAGAACTTCGTCTGCCGCCACCTTGTTCATATTTTACCGCAGAAGCGGCAGCGATTCGAGAGGCTCTGACATTTGGTATTTATGTGAGGCTCCAGAACCTTCTGTAGTCTAGAATCAAAAAGCGTGTTCCATTCTATTCAGACTAGAGTGTAACAGCAAGATGAATATTCAGGTATTTGAAATTTTAGAAATAAACGAAAAGTCATGAGAATTTCATTCCAACGGGCTCCAGATCATGTATGGCTGGCTTAGGAGACTTAGTCGCAAAGCTGGCGAAGAAATCCAATGTTTCTGGATGTGCGACGAACGTCGTTCTACCATCCTCAGATTTCCAGCTGTGGGCGACACTGCGATCCAGCCAGTAATTAGAAGGTTCTTCTGTCTTCAAGACTTTCAGCCTAGCAGGAAGCTGAAAACTATCTTGATACTTATTCGTATGAACCGTAAGTTCATCCTAACAACTTATATTTGGTAGATGTTAGGTATATTCGTTTCTGCGAGTGACAGAACATACAAGAAAGAAGGAGACGCTAGTAACCATCTGTTTACCTACATGTACTTGGAAATACATCGAAACTCCTTAGTGCAAAACCTTGTGAAAATGATGATTCCCATTCCAACAAGTGCTCATGGTTTGTTATACCATAGGGATCGTCAAATATCTTCCCCACTCCTTCTGATGCGTTTACGCTACATACTAATTTTATTTTCTTCTACCTCAGGAAAGTAAGTAAATTCGCTGTCCTCGATTGTGGCACCACGTGCTTTCTGTCCATCACGTACTTTCGTTTCTGCAAGCTCCCCGTAGGTTGACTGAAGAAACATGTTTATCGCAGCGTTAGCATGGTTTTAAGAAATAGAGGTAATTTCTGTACTTTTGCACTGGGTTGACTATAGAAAAAGCTTCAAAATGTTACTATACCCTGCGCTATAGAGAAAGAGATCACTTACTTCCTCAAAACAACACAGCGATGCTGTTTATAGGTGTAGCGCTATGTCTCCATTCGGCACATTCACAGCAGAGAATACTAGACGTAGAAGAGAGCGAAGAAGAGGAGGAATATGACGACTAAAATTACGCATTTCCAATGAGGTAACGCACCAGAACACCAAAACCTAAGCCAACGGAACATTAAGGATGATTCATATAGTACATCTACCTGACGTGTCGAATAAAACTTGTAAAAGTTGATTATGATTGTTTAGCCTGGTTTTAAGGACGTCTGAAGTCAGGCATAGAGATTTGGCCTTTAAGTGTAGAAAAAGGCATAAATCATCTGCATACTGGAGAGTTTTAAACTCTGGTATAATGTTCATGTCACATTTGTGTAGTGCACTAAATGCAAAATCCGTTTTCGTTTCAGAGAAAGAGCAAGAAGGAATTATTTTTTCAGTTCCATAACAAATAGAGTCAACGACCTTGCCGCAATGAAGGCACCGGTTCCCGTCAGATCACCGAAGTCAAGCGCTTTTGGGGTGGGCTAGCACTTGGTTGGGCGACCATGCGGTCTGCCGTGTGCTGTTGGCAAGCGGTGTGCACTCAGCCCTTGTGAGGCAAACTGAACAGCTACTTGTTTGAGAAGTAGCGGCTCCCGTCTTGTAAACTGACACACGGCCGGGAGAGCGGTGTGCTGACCCCTGCCCCTCCATATCCACATCCAGTGTGACGCCTGTGGCCTTAGGATGACACGGCGGCCGGTCGGTACCGTTAGGCTACCATAGCCTGTTCGGATGAAGAGAGAGAGAGAGAGAGAGAGAGAGAGAGAGAGAGAGAGAGAGAGAGAGATAGTAAATAGAAGAAAAGTATAAAGGACCATATACATAGGGCCTTGCAAAAGTAAGTGACACATGTCGGCCCATGCTTGTGCAACAAGTGTGACGCGTTGTCAGAAGACGGTACATGCTCTGGCTATCTTGCAGACACAGTTCTCCAGTGATACAGATAACAAGTGAGAGTGAAATCACGCGACAGCTGGGCACGTACTCCAAGTTTGAATAGCTCGGGACAGTACGATCATTGTGGGCATAACGTCTGACACACAGGTTAGCCGTGAATTCTGACGCTGTATGGACTACATTCCATATCGCGTTCAGCAACAGTGAAATTTTGCCAACAGTTTGACCAACGCCGGACAGATGAGTTTCATGCTGATCGCCAATGGAGGCCACCGACTCGTCCGTCTACCATAGGCGACAATGTGAAGGTATCGAGGAACTGATTCACGCCAGTCACAAATTTTCCGACGATAAAGACATTTATACAGCTGTTCTACAATGGCTGCGTGGCCAAGATCGTGTTTCTATACTCGAGAAAGTGAGCGACTGTTGAAACATTTCGAGTCTCGCTTACAGAGCTTTGATGACTGTGTTGCAAAACATTGTCATGTATCTGTGTTTGTTTAAAGCTAAATGCAGCATTCAATATAATATACTTGGTGTGACGTAACAACGTGCAACGTACTTTCTGAAGGCGCTGGAGTGAACAGTTTTCTGATAGTATTTTATAACATAGTAATTAACTAACATTTTGCGGTACTTACGTAAAATGTTTATATATTTCAGTTGTCAGATTGAAAATAAAATATCTAAAGATAATCCGTGAAAATATGTCATTATTAGGATGTAAAACGAGTTTGATGAATGATGTAGCATATATGAGTCTACTTGCCCTAATACTTTTTATGATTCATAAGAATTTTTAAAAATTTGTTATTTCAGTCTTATTCGGTCCCACAATATTAAATTGAAAACCAATACAAAATTTTCGTTCGCAAAACCCAAGCTCAGATCCGAGGAGAATAAATAAAGCTCCTGTTTGAAATTTTAGCCTTTCCCGGAGTAATTAGAATCGAAAGACTCCTAAGAGGCCTGTATATTACGAAGACCTACAACCCTGGCATCAGTTTTCAACAGGACTCAGCAACAGGGCTTCTGATAAGGTTGGGGAACAGCTGGATCGCAGAAACACTGAATGAAATTGATTTTATAGTGCGGCAGCCAACCTGAGGTGTCATTCAAGAATGCCCTTATTTGCTTTACACGAAATAATAGTATTATGTACCTGACATGTAAAAGGACGTTTCGGAGTTTTTAGCAATGTTATTTTTGCTGGCCACCATATCCCGATATTACACTCCAGGAACCAAGAAAAGCGTAGGGGGTGCAACGAACATACTTTACTTATTTTCCTTTTCTCTCAAAAATACCACCGAGAATAGCAGTTTGATACTCTATCGTCACACAGCGTTTGGTATTGATTTTACTGTTTCACATCTGGAGGTTTGGGTGTTAGTGATAAAACGCTATGAAAGGGATCATCACATAGAGCCGACGATGCTGTAGTTCGGCCACACATGTTGCAAGGTCTTGACTTCCAACGCCTAAAAAAACATATGGGACATATTTTCTTGAACCTGTAAACCACTATAACGCGTTCCGAAATACTTCACGTTAATGATAATGCTAAGCGGACAATCACAGCCAGTATGAACGTTCTTACTACGGACTATTTCACTTCTATCTCCCACTACGTGTGGTCGTAAGTAGTGGAAAACAAACTACTGATACTGTCAGGGAATCGTGATGATGATACAACTGTGTGTTTTTGTTTTTTATTTACTTATTCTTAGCATTCTTCTCACATGCATCTGACAACGTATTTGCATTCCCTTCAACCTTATTGTGGAATGAACCTAATCACTTACGGTAATAAGCCAAGTTGGTTCGTACATCCAGAGAAAACTGTTTACTTAATTTGGATGCTCGTTTTGCTATTGCAGTTTTACATTGAAGACGATTCCATAATTACTGGACATAATTCGGTCAGTTGTGATCCTCAAAAAGAAAAAAGAAAAAAAAAGACATTGGACATATGCCGATCTATGTGGATAGAACGTAAAGCGAAGAACTTATCTAGGATGGCGTTAGGTGGGGGAGTTCCGGATGAGACATTTAACTGACTTATTTGCTTGGGGTGTATGTTTAATGCTGTGTGCAGAAACGTGCACACACATGAGATGGAGTTCTAATTTAGCAACGTGCATTCTCGATTACTGTATCTGCACTGTGGTTTTGTGGAAACAGTTTCGCATGAACTAGCACAAACAGTATACGTTGCTCACATTCGCAGTTTGGTGGAACTCAACGAGCTCAGACTGTGACTACTGCAAGTTGTACTTGACTAAAGATGCGTAAGTTGATTGCAAATCCGCTTAAATAATCGGAA
The DNA here is from genome assembly GCF_023897955.1 of Schistocerca gregaria. Classification (NCBI taxonomy): domain Eukaryota; kingdom Metazoa; phylum Arthropoda; class Insecta; order Orthoptera; family Acrididae; genus Schistocerca; species Schistocerca gregaria. The sequence goes on along the minus strand of NC_064925.1, from coordinate 51,777,538 downwards.
TTATCTATCAGTCAGTTCGTTGGCCATACTGGCACAGAAATGCAAAACGACAAGAGAAGACCATATTGCTGAATTCAATTTTCCGAAAATCACAACAGATCGTAATTTCGGGTGCTACTTTTAGCCACTGCACAAAAGTGGAAGTGTTAATTTTCAGACAAGTATTCAGGAGATTGGAAATCGACTGAAATCCCTTGCCAGAGAAAACGTATCAAGGTCGGATGAGAAGCTGGGACATTCTACAGAGGTCACTAAAAGAAGTTGCATCCCTTCTGTTACCAGTTTATTATAGGTCGCTGGAGCAACTAGGCAGGTGGAGCACCTGACTGTACCAAGCGATGGGAAAAGAAGCGTAGGTCAATCCAGTTTTCAGGAGAAGTCGCCGGGCAGATTCGCATGATAATACGGCGCTACTGACAACGTCCGTCTGTTGTAGATCTGTGGAACAAGTTTTATGCTCACACATTTGGACGTTTCAGCAGAAAGAAAATCTATAAAAGAGTCTTCTGCAGACAAAGATCTTGACCGACTTAACAGATAGTTTGGAAGCTGACTCAACCTGTAATCATATACCATCGGGATTTTTCTCACTATGTAGGCGTTAACTGATGCATGATATTTTTAAAAGTTTCAGATATTCTTGCAGGATGTAGTATTATTCAGAACTGAAAGAAGAAAATAATGACGTGTTCGGAAACAAGAAAATATTGAGATACAGATCGTTGAATATCGCCAGTTCACAGTCTCCGTTATATTTACAAGTACGGCGGCATTCTCTTGTGATGGCACAGTAAATTACGGCGGTACGGTCGTGAGGGCTGATGCCATTCCTGCTGCAAACGTGGCTTTGTGGGGTCATGATTGCTTCAGCATCAGTTAATGCGCAGCATTGCAGTTGACAGACTCATTGAGCGAGACACTTATCCAAACAGGTTAACAAGTGCTTTGTATTACCGATTACCATTCCTGTTGCAGAACTGTGTACAGCGGGGCACCATACCGCATCGTTTCTTAGGCGATATCCTCGCCGAGTAGGTCCGATATCATGTCCCCATCATTCACCGGAGACGAATGTGCCGGACTTCTGGCTGTGGGGGCATTTAAGGTCATCGGTGTATGCCCAGTCCATCGACAAAGTGCGAACGTAGCAGGAGCGTGTGACCAACGCGTGTAATGCAATCCGGACAGAGGCAGGTGCATTTGAAAGAGAGTGTGCTTAACAGAGAAGGATGTCATGGTCCGAGAAAATCACATGACGCCCTACTTATAGGGTCTAGCTCCATGTGTGATTACGGGAAATTTCCTCGATGATTTGCACAATTCTGCGTCAGTTTGAAATATATATGACACATGCTTTCGAACACCTGTGTTTATCCACAGGTAGTGTAGGTGATGATCGTATGTCGCAAAGACTGGCCACAAAGAATAAAAATAATGAATGCCGTTAAATGGGCGAAAAGTTATGAGGTGTTTTGATCACAAGATTGGTTATCTGTCACTGGAATCAGTCACAATCTTCTAAGCTCTGGATCTTATGTTCGGACCGGTTTGAAGTTGAACGACCCAACAAACCTCGGTCTTGTTATGGCACAACGGACCCAAGCAGCCAAGAGGTCCACAATGTTCCACCTATTACGCATACGTATATGAAACAAATGCTACTGTAGTATGATGCAGGACTGTCGCACAATCAGCTAACAGCTCGTGCATCCACATTGGTGATACGAATAATATAGAGAGGAATGAGAGAAAATGATCTGGATTTGCTTCTGGATTTTGCTTTGATGCAGATGGACACGAGTAAGCAGTCCTGACCTAGTGACTGATAATTGAAGCAAGATTTACGGAAAATTAAGACAAAAGACAACAGACTAAGTGTTCGGAAATGTAAAATGGTACCACATGTTCAAAATTTACAGGAAATGTGTAGCCTGCAGGAAAATACGGATAATGTAAAATATGTACAAGAAGCAAGAGGGAACGAAGGAAATGAAAGCCAAGATCGGAGAGCTGTAATTAGACAGGACCCTATGGTTCAATCTGTACGTCTTAGAAACAATCAGGGGTGTACAAGAGAAATTAATGAGTTGGATTTGAATTCAAAGTGGAAGATATCAATGAGAGGATTTGTTGATGACATTGCCACCCTCATTAAAAGTTAGGTAGAAATGCAAGACCTGTTGAATGGAATCAATAATCTAAAGAGCACACACACAGTAGTTACAGAGTAAACCAGAGAGATTAGAAAGCAATTAGGAGTAGGAGAAAGGAGAACACCGATAAGCTCAAAATAAAAATGGGGTAGTGAATTAGAAGAATGAAGGCCTTCCTGGTCAAAAGAAGCCCAGTAGTATGGCACATTGTCCTTAACAACTAATGGAGACAATCCTTTGAGTAAGTGTCTGGCATACAGCATTGTATGGAAGTAATTGTGGGGAAACCGCATAACATGATTGTCGAAGCGTTTGTCGTGAGCTGTTACAGAATGTCGCTGAGACTTACCTGGACTGTTCAGATAAGTAATAATGAGTTGAAACTTCCTGGCGGATTAAACCTGTGTGCCGGACCGAGACTCTAACTCGGGACCTTTGCATTTCGCCGGCAAGTGCTCCACCATCTGAGCTCCGCAAGTATGACCGAAGTAGGGAGGTAGGAGACGAGATACTGGCGGAATTAAAGCTGTGAGGACGGGCCGTGTGTCATGCTTGGGTAGCTCAGATGGGTTTATTCCCACGTGTAGCACTCGCCTCGATCGCTTTTACCTTTTCGACTCCTTGTGTTGGCAGCTTCTGGATGTTGATGTGATACCAGCCTGTTTTACTGATCACTGAGCCGTAGCCGTCACGTTTAATTACAAGCGGCAACCGGTTAAATTGTATTGGCGTCCCTGGCTGCTCAGTATAGCTTATTTGCAGGATACGTCTCTTGGTGTCGTCCTAGAGGACGTATGGGTTCGTTGTTCTCGTACTATGGACCGGAACTCGTCTATTGTGGCAAGGTGGACACTGCACGTTAAATCACAAATCCGTAAGGCTCTCATGCGTTTTGGAGCTGCGAAGGTGGCAGACGATCAACGAACGCAGTCTTACGTCAACTGTACGATAGTGCTACACATGCTCCCCTACGGGTTACTGATATACAGCACATCAAAGCCAAATTTCTGCAGCTGAAACGCCTTCAAATGGAGGGACTGCGGATGAGGTCTCAACCACGCTCCCTTTTACAAGACGAACTGACGCCACTATACCATCTAGTCCGTTTACTGGGACGCCGGAAACGTGTGTGCCTTGCCTCCCTCACGACCGCTGACGTCCGCATGTTCACCTCTCACCGTGACTTTTCCGACTTTATTTACACCTATTTTACTGATCTGTACGAGGCCCATATCTCGGCTGAAAACTCACTCGACGACTTTACATCCTTGTTGCATCACGTCGTCATTCATCAATTAAATGACGCCTTCCTGCGTCCCTTTCACAAGGACGATATATATGATGTTGTTACAGGATCTCAGTCCGACAATTCGCCGGGATTAGGCGGTATTCCTTAGGAGTTTTATGTTTAATTTTGGCCACTCATTGGTGACACCTTAACGTCAGTGGTAAATGAAGTGATACCGGGAATCTCACTTCCTGTTCCTTTTCAGGAAGGTTAACTGGTCATCCTCCGAAAACCACAGGTTTTGATTCCCTCCGTCCTATTACTCCCATTAACTTCGATTATAAACCCGTCGCTCGAGCAATTAATATCCGTCTCTCTAAGCTGCGCGACACCATTATTGCCACCCACCAAAGCTGTGTGCCTGGACGCACGATACTGACTTCTCGAATGTCGCGATGTAATTTCTGTGGCCGCTGCCGCTATTATCCCAGGAGCTTTGCTTTTTCTTGATTTCCAAAAAGCGCTTGATCGTGTCAGCCATGATTTTCTAACAAGAGTGCTCACCACTGTCCGCTTTAATAATGATCCTCGACAGGTCTTAACTCGCCTTTTGACCGGTATCAGGGTCTCGATGATTATGAACGGTCCCCCTCCTCTCCCTCTCCCCCTCCCACCACCCCGGATATCGATCAGACGGGCTGTACCCCAGGGAAGCCCCTTCCTTATCCATGTCCTTTTTTGTCTTGTTCTTATAGCCCTTATTTAGCCGGGGCTTACGTCAATGACGTCATGTTTTTAGGACGAGAGGTTGAAGACATACCAAGGCTTATTACGTGTATACAGAGACAAAGCAGAAGTGGACATACAAGCATATTTACCAAAGTCTTTATTAGCAAGTTCGGCCATATGGTAGGTGCGAAAAGCAATAATGTCTCTGTCAACGAAACTTTCAAGTCCAGGAACATTTGGTACTCCAGAATCTCCACGGACAATAGCTACAGTGAACCATCCGTTACCATGACCAAAAGAACCATTAATATCTAAACTAAAATTAAGACGACAACCACAGAAAACAGAAGGTCCGTCCAGCAAGGCTTGAGAAGCGACAGACTTGACTGGTATACGATTTTTCTTGTCTCCAGCTGTACATCTTTTGGTCATGGTAACGGATGGTTCACTGTAGCCATAGTCCGTGGAGGTTCTGGAGTACCAAATGTTCCTGGACTCGAAAGTTTCGTTGACAGAGACATTATTGCTTTTCGCACCTACCATATGGCCGAACTTGCTAATAAAGACTTTGGTAAATCTGCTTATATGTCCACTTCTGCTTTGTCTTTGTATACACGTAATAAGCCTTGGTATGGCTTCAGCATCTCGTCCTCAGCCGAGCAGCTTACGCAATCTTGGCAGCGCGCCAGCGGCGGACCTAGCGTACAGCCGGAAGGGAGCACCTAGTACGGCCAGTGCTCCCGTCCGGGATAACGCGCCGCTGGCAGGCTGAAATATTCTAAGTCCGACTCAAGGTCACGCGTTATCGGACTTCTGTATAAGCGAGCGCCGTTCTAAACAGACAGTTTACAAAACTATCGAAAACATCTAATTTGCTACAACAGCTGGAGACAAGAAGACTCGTATACCAATAAAATCTGCCGCTGCTCAAGCCTTGCTTGACGGTCCTTCTGTTTTCTGTGGTTGTCGTCATAATTTTAGTTTAGATATTGGACTTGAAAGTTTTGTTGACAGAGACATTATTGCATTTCGCACCTACCATATGGCCGAACTTGCTAATAAAGACTTTGGTAAATCTGCTTATATGTCGACTTCTGCTTTGTCATTGTATACTCGTAATAGGAGGAAAATATCTGTAAATGAGTCTCTATTCATTTGGGTAAAAGGTAAAGGAGTATGTGAATATGTAAAGTTTGTTGTTGATTGTACTGTATATTTTCATTTTGTCGTCTTGCTGGTGCTCGCATTAATGACTGTAAATGCACGTTCCTACCGTTGAGAGGCTTCTATAATGTCGTCATTCCTTAAGCGATAGTCGTCAATCGCCAAGACCTTAGGGATCTTAGTGGATCGCAATCCGATCAAAAGGGGGACACTAAATTGGCTTGAGTCGTGTTCATGGGGCAATCCTTGAACGTGAGCGCCGCTCGCTTAGCCTCCTTCACAAGGTACAGGTTTTAGAAACCTATGTCTTCGATTAAGTATATTAAGTTGCGCAGGTCTTCCCACTTCCGCGATGATGGCCCGCAGACTGAAACAGGTGTTTGGTCGATTCCTGTGGCTCCGTCATATCTTTCGTGTCCGGTGCGAAGTAGTGGCCAGGCCTCGAAAGCTTGGAGGATTCGCTCTTTCCGATATCAAAACGAAGACTTCCATCTTATTTGCCTGACTCAATGTTTTAACCTGTACGCGGGCTCTGCATTCAGTTACCTCTCGTTTACTTCCCGCCTCCGGCCGCTCTGTCTGACCCCTCCTGTTCATGTTGGACGGATTAATATTATATTGCGGAACATTCATGAATACTTTCTAATTATCGGTATCCAAGGTGCTGACATACGTTCTATGACGCATATTAATACGAGCATGCTGTCACCTCGTTGGGGTGCACCATTTCCCCTTCCTTTTGTTGAACTTGCTTCTCCATCAACGTGTTGGAAAACGGTCTGGTCTCATCATAGTCTCCCTGTATTTCCGATGACGATGGCTTCAACGTGGTATAACGTCATTCACAGTCTGACACCTACTGGTGATCGTCTTTTTGGTATTGGCCTTCGTCCGACTGATCAGTGTGAGGAATGTCGTCAGACTGACACCTTACTTCACAGGCTTGTTGCCTGGCTCTGCTTCCGCCGTCAATTAGCTTTCCATTACTCGAGGGCCTGAAACTGCTTTCCGAGCCGACATTCTCCTACATCCGGAGATATCCTTTTCTCCTTTCCCTCAGACGAAACTAAACACGATTGTCTGGCTCTTGGGTTACTATGTTGACTATGTCGTTGAAGGTGGGAATGACGCAGATCCCCGCGTTTTTCACCATTATCTGAAAACAGCAATTGCCACGATTCCGAGCGATTTTTGCGAATATGCTTTTTCTTGTGTTTAACCGTCCGGGTGTTGGTTAAGCTCCCCTGTGATCCCTGTTTCTCCCCTGAGCTTGAGTCCTCTCCCTTGTAGCTTTGTTTTGTCACTTTTTCTCTTCCACGTGTATATAAAAAAAGACAAGAAGGGTATGATAATAGGTTAGTCTGCCCTTTAGAATTTAATAATTGTTTGTGCTTGAACTAATTTGTTGATTTTCTTTTTTGAGCTGATATTAAATGATGATTAGACTATGGTTGTCTCATTTTCATGAAAATACCAAGTCAATCTTATAATTAAAAGAAGATGGTAGAGCAAATCCCGCGAAACGGAAAGGTCCCGAGTTCGAATCTCGGTCCGGCGCACTGTTTTAATGTGCCAGCAAGTTTCATATAAGCGTACACTCCTCACTCCTCTGCAAAGTGAAAATTTCATTTTGGAGTGAAGAATTTCTCTGCTGTAGGCGTCCGGATAGGAATATGTGGAAAACAGAGTCCATAAGAAGAGACACAATGATAGAACGTCTGTTGAGACATCAGGAAATAGTTTTCTTGGCACTATAGGGATCTATAGAGGTTGAAAACTATAGGGAAAGACAGAGCAAGGAATATATACGACAGATAACTAAAGACGTTTGATGGAAGTACCCCTCTGATCTGAAGAGGTTCGCTAAGAGAGAGGTATGTGGCGTTCCGCATAAACTCAAGCAGCAGGCAAATGGCATAAAATAATAAAAACTAAAATTAATATTATGTGCTTAAACAACAGTTTTGAAGAATCAATTTCAACCAGCCAAAAAATATCATCCGAATCTGCAATGGCCAACCAAGGTGTAGTAGCAAAAGACTATTGCTTTAGATGTATTTGGATATAACAATAAAGTGAGAGAATAATAAACACACATTTGACATCTTGACAAAGCCAACAGCCAGACTAAATAACATCCTACTCAGCAAAGAAAACTATGAAAAAGAATTACAAACAGTACAACTCATAGCTACAAATAACGATTACGGGACCCATATAATACAATACCGCAATAAAAAAATGAAACACAACTAAAGAGAAATCAAGACGTACAGAGAGCACAGAAACCCACGTACACTACATCATACACGGAAACACAAAACAATAACACCAATCACATGAATAACAAAAAACATGGTACACTCTTACATACAATCACAAAAGCAACACACAAGACAGCAAATATACTAAGGAAACAGGGATTACAAAGAGCTTACAGAACAAGAAACACACTCCAGTAACATTTACAAACAACAGACAAACCAGATAAATATCAAGGATCAGATATGCACCAGCTATAGTGCCAAGAATGTAAATCAGAGTATCTGGGGATGACAAGTAGGAACTGCAAAGCTATATATAAAGAACACATCAAAAGTTGGAAAAATTAAAATAGCCATTCTACCTTCGCAAACACCTTATAAAATATTGACATCAACCATCCAACATGGAATGTCACGGAATATAAGGGAGGAAAGCAATGTGTGCCATTTGTCTGTGAATCGCGTAAACTTTTTTCCTGTATGTTATCGTATTTGAACAGCTTAGGCGTTAACTCCTGTGATACGGAATTTGGGGACCAGCATATCATTCGCCTAAACGAGCGTGGAAACCACCTAAAACACACCGTCAGGCTGATCCGTGTACCAGCCCTAGGTCATTACTCGGCCGCGTGAATTCGATTAGAGTCTGGATCAGCTTCTTGTGCAGCAAGCCAGAGGGCTGCTTCTTATTCGATTTCTTTAGAGTACCTGTGATGTTTCAGATTTCAAATCTGTGCTGTTCTGAGCATCATCTGATTCTACGTCCGTCATCTTCAAATGTCATCTGTCATTCCAGTTCTCTTCCTACCTTTTCCTCTAATTCCTTCCACTTTTCCCTATGTAATTCTTTGTTGCAGGCAACTCCTATGCGTTTTTTTTTCAGATTCCTTCGATAAATTGTCTTTCATCACCTACGCTCCTGGAAATGGAAAATAGAACACATTGACACCGGTGTGTCAGACCCACCATACAAGCTCCGGACACTGCGAGAGGGTTGTACAAGCAATGATCACACGCACGGCACAGCGGACACACCAGGGACCGCGGTGTTGGCCGTCGAATGGCGCTAGCTGCGCAGCATTTGTGCACCGCCGCCGTCAGTGTGAGCCAGTTTGCCGTGGCATACGGAGCTCCATCGCAGTCTTTAACACTGGTAGCATGCCGCGACAGCGTGGACGTGAACCGTATGTGCAGTTGACGGACTTTGAGCGAGGGCGTATAGTGGGCATGCGGGAGGCCGGGTGGACGTACCGCCGAATTGCTCAACACGTGGGGCGTGAGGTCTCCACAGTACATCGATGTTGTCGCCAGTGGTCGGCGGAAGGTGCACGTGCCCGTCGACCTGGGACCGGACCGCAGCGACGCACGGATGCACGCCAAGACCGTAGGATCCTACGCAGTGCCGTAGGGGACCGCACCGCCACTTCCCAGCAAATTAGGGACACTGTTGCTCCTGGGGTATCGGCGAGGACCATTCGCAACCGTCTCCATGAAGCTGGGCTACGGTCCCGCACACCGTTAGGCCGTCTTCCGCTCACGCCCCAACATCGTGCAGCCCGCCTCCAGTGGTGTCGCGACAGGCGTGAATGGAGGGACGAATGGAGACGTGTCGTCTTCAGCGATGAGAGTCGCTTCTGCCTTGGTGCCGATGATGGTCGTATGCGTGTTTGGCGCCGTGCAGGTGAGCGCCACAATCAGGACTGCATACGACCGAGGCACACAGGGCCAACACCCGGCATCATGGTGTGGGGAGCGATCTCCTACACTGGCCGTACACCTCTGGTGATCGTCGAGGGGACACTGAATAGAGCACGGTACATCCAAATCGTCATCGAACCCATCGTTCTACCATTCCTAGACCGGCAAGGGAACTTGCTGTTCCAACAGGACAATGCACGTCCGCATGTATCCCGTGCCACCCAACGTGCTCTAGAAGGTGTAAGTCAACTACCCTGGCCAGCAAGATCTCCGGATCTGTCCCCCCTTGAGCATGTATGGGACTGGATGAAGCGTCGTCTCACGCGGTCTGCATGTCCAGCACGAACGCTGGTCCAACTGAGGCGCCAGGTGGAAATGGCATGGCAAGCCGTTCCACAGGACTACATCCAGCATCTTTACGATCGTCTCCATGGGAGAATAGCAGCCTGCATTGCTGCGAAAGGTGGATATACACTGTAGTAGTGCCGACATTGTGCATGCTCTGTTGCCTGTGTCTATGTGCCTGTGGTTCTGTCAGTGTGATCATGTGATGTATCTGACCCCAGGAATGTGTCAATAAAGTTTCCCCTTCCAATGAATTCACGGTGTTCTTATTTCAATTTCCAGGAGTGTATTTTCTTCAAAACCTCCTTATTCTAAAGTCGGTTTCAGAATTCCTCTCCATTTCAAAACTTTCTAATATTTTTTCTTTCTTTTTAACCACGCATGATTCACTGCTGTATACACTACAATCCAGATACAAAATTGAGCAAATCCTTTCCTCAACTGCGTTTGAATTCCTCTAGATGTTGCTAACTTTTACAAACGCTCTCTTTCTTATAGATATTTTCCTCCTCATTTCGTCCGTCTAACTTCAGTTCCATGATACAAAAAAAAAAAACTTTCACGTGTAGAAAGACTTACTTGTCCTCTCTTTTTTCTCTCTGGGAATAAGTTTACTGGAGCTTCGTTCATGCCTGTTCTCAGTACTTCCTCTTTCCAGTATTTATCTTCATCCTATACTCCTTGCTCTTTCCTGCAATACTCTTCAACATTTTCTGTAGCTTCTCTTTTCATTCCGCCAGCACTGCTGGCCCATCCGCTTATTTTATCGTAATTCTCCTTTCTCTTCTAATTACAATGCCTCTTGTATCCTCTATGGCCCTACCTAATAGTTTTTCTCCACATATGTTGAATAGCTTCCGCGACAGTGAGCATATTTGCCTTACAACTCTTTTAGTGCGCATCTATTCCGACACCAGATTGCCTCACCATTTGCTCTGTATACGTCTCGTATATTAACCTTCCATCCTTCCACCTTCCACTTCTTTTAAAAATATCAGCAGTGTACTCCAGCTGATAATACCGAAAGTCTTCTTCCAAAGCAAATATACATAACCTTGTCCATTTCTGTCATTCTTTCTCCTATCATCCTCAAACAACCTATAGCATCTCTTGTTCTTTTACCCTCTTTTGAACCTTACCTGGTTGTCTCCATAATTTTCCTCAATTTTCCTTTCGATTCTATGTAGGATGACTCTCGTTATAGCCTTTGTTACTAAACAGATAAAACTAACTGTCTTATATTCTTTGTATTCTTTTGTACAGTACGCTTTAGCTAAATGTAGTAGAATAGTCTTAAGTAAATTTTAATACTACATTCCGATGTCATAAATTCTGTTTTCTACCACACTGAATCTGGCTATCGAATTTACAACTAAGATTTTCAGTATCTCAGATGGTATTTTGCTACAGCCAAATGGTTTCCTTTCCCGGAGCTCCTGACTCACTTTCTCCAATAAACATTTCAATATGTCAGGACTTCGTTTTTCTTCATTTTCTTCCCCTTCATCTTCCAAATTCAGTCTGATGTTATCAGCATGTACACCATACACCTCTTCCAAGTAATCCAGCCAAACTTCTTTTCTATACACACCATACTCACGGGAAACTGAAAGTTGGCAAAATTTCTAAGACAAAACTGTTCGAAAAAGACATTTATGAAAATGCAGAACAGGAGAGAAGAAAGAAAGCGTAACGCAAATTTAATGTATTAAACATGGTCCTCATCTCGTCTCTAACGAAAGAAGAGTGTGAAATTTCATGTGTTCGAGTCAGCTTCATGTACGACATCTGTATATGGAAGTAACTATGAGAGGTATGGCTAGCACATCGGAAATTCACTATGTACTTTGTGTCTTTCCGTTTAGACAGCCATCATATGGCGAACAGGCGGTCAAACATGTCTGTGTGGCAGTTAGCGGAAAGACGGCAGGTGGTAAGTAGTGCTGTAAATGACGAAGAAACGTTGACCTGGAAGTGTGTAGAAGCCCATCTAGCAGAAACTGAATACTGCTGAAAAGTTGCTTTTATTGAGACTCCTTTCTTACCGTGAGTTCGTATGAGCAATGAAATGACGAGAGATGTGTGCACGTGTCGATCAATGGCAGAACTCACACAGTTCTCTCTGAGCTGACCTGTGGCTGGGCTACATAAAACTTTTTCAGGGTTTTTGGTGTGGTGGCAAACCAGGCCTTGTCCGAAACGTGATTGAAATATGGAATTTCTGCTTTCTAACTCTTGCGGTGAAATTTAGGAGCTGACCGGACGAACGTCTAGGCAAGTCCACATGCTGCTTTAATCGATGGGGTCGCATGGAGCTCATGCACGAGAAGGGCAGACAAACGGAGAGGACGATATTGAGGGCGTGGGAGATGGATGAAAGGAGAAGCAGGAGGATACGGAAAGAGTGAGGGGGTGAATAATGTGGACAGTAAGAGGGCGAAGGGGGCGATGCGTTGAAAAAGGTAGGGGCGGGGAGGGAGGAGGAAGGAATCTGTGATGGACGGAGATAGGTGCAGAGAAAGTGCACACAGAAGTGGAGGAGTGGACTAACAGAACACTAGAATAAATACATACCCAGCATTTCGAAGTGTTCAGTTTGTATGATTAAAATTCGCTATCATTGGCGTATCTTGTTTTGTTTGATCTTCAGTATATTAATATTGCACTGCATGCTAAACAGACTACAGACACATATGCACTGCACATGTGATTCCTATAAGGAACAATATTCACAGATGCAACATTGTTCCTTTCCTTGTCAGTAATCTTTCAGTTGTCCTATCCTGCTAACATTAATCATATCACGTAACATAATATCTAATGCTGCCTTACAGTTGGCTGATCATGCCCGGACATTTTAACTAACAATTCAATACAGGTGAATAAAAATCTCACTGTGTGTACTAGAAGAAATGGTTCACATGGCTCTGACCACTATGGGACTCAACTTCTGAGGTCATTAGTCCCCAAGAACTTAGAACTAGTTAAACCTAACTAACCTAAGGACATCACACACATCCATGCCCGAGGCAGGATTCGAACCTGCGACCGTAGCGGGCGCTTGGTTCCAGACTGAAGCGCCTAGAGCCACACGGCCACTAAGGCCGGCTGCTAGAACAAAAGTGATATTTATAAATAAGTAAGCTCCATTCACAACATGTCGGCCTCATACTGCATAGGAGCCATCAAAGCTGGATGAACTGCTTGAATGAATATGAGTCGGTAGAATGTCGCGCGTAAAACGAGAAGACCTGACAGTTAATAGATTTAGCTGTAACAACAAAGGGCATCTGGTATCTAGAAGTGGTCAACATGTAAAGGATATTGGAATATTGAAGGGACAGCCAGTACAAGTTACTTTCAGGTAGTTTACAGGTTGAGTGCGTTGTGAGACGTGGATAGCACAGTCTAAGAAGTTCCGCAGAGGAAATCGCCACTGCGGACCCTCGAAACAGCACAGTGGCTCCTGGCAGCCACCTGTTGCTAGCTAATGCCACACGCTAGGAACACATTGCTTCTGCTGATCGTTTGACTCACCCCACAGCTCACTAATTTACAAAACTCGTGCGCCTTTTGTGTAGCCAGCTATAAAAATGAGTCGACACGTATAATGTCCCAATGTCGTACTTTCACAGGCATTCTTTGAAACAGGGAATTAATAGCTTTACTCCAGGCGATCCATTAATGGTTTCTAAACAGAAGAAATACCGGCAGTAACGCATTTTACGTAACTTGAGACCCGGACTCATTGTACCTAGCTCATGTGACGCAATCGCGACTAGTAACGTAACCTCGCTGGCCATTAGAATTGCAACAGCAAGATGATTAGCAATTATCGAGGCCTTACTACTTGTGCGTATACGCAATAGCACAGAGAATGAATGATTAATTAATTAATTGGAGTGTTTCTGTTGAACTTGTGAGTCAGCTTTATCCAAGAAAAGGGACGAGGAGGACAGTTTTGTCACATTCGGGATAACAAGGGTTCACAGTCTCGTCCGAACACCCTCATTACGCTCTTCTGTTTGGTACCTTACATCGACTGAGGTCAATGCCTGGCGGGGCCCACTGAAGAGGTTCACAGTTCACTCCGTTAACCAACATTGTTCAATTCGTGCTTGTGATATTTCTCATCTACTTGACGTTATAACCTGGTTTTTAACTTTTCTATGAGGAAATGTTGCAGAAGTGCTGTTTCGTGTATAAGTGTATTACGAGACAAGTGTATTACGAGAAAAGGGAAATTAAATGACCATTGGTAAGCGTTCCTCTGACATAAGAAGATACAGTCTTAAGAACACATAACACGGATGATAAAAGCAACAACTTTCATCTAGAGGTTACAGAGTTTAGAGCTACCTTTATAATTCCTGCTTTAGTGTATCCCTTTAGTGGTAAATCAACCACTCGATAAAGGTGCACTTCCGGCCATTAAAATGGTAACACTAGGAAGATTAACCAGTAACGAAGCTTTACTCATTGCGCGTATATGCAAGAGCCGCAAGAATACACGTTTAAATTTGCATGTGACCTGGGGGTGTACAGAGTGCGACATTCACAGAACTGCATCCTCACTCAGGGATATTAATTTTAATTCAGTCGTCCATCGTGCTGAACAGATCCTAGAGGCTGCAAGGATAAAATCCACTCGACATTTCCCAGTTTTCCTATTAGATCGCTGGACTTCGTGGAAGTTTCAGAGGTCGATCAGGTATGCTTCCTTCCATATCTTCATCATTTGCCCTCTTCCTCGCTGCTTGGCCTCTCTTTCAATATCTTTCGGTATACTTTGTTCATGGCCGATGGGTATTATACCCAACCATTCTCCAGTCAAGTAACAGCTTAGTGTAAGTACTTTCGAGCCTCCCTGAGCGATTAGTCGCGAGTTGATGGAGGACAATAAAGTCCTAAGTGTTGCCTCATCTACCACCGATTTTTCTAAACTTTTCTCAGCGAGCGTTCCATTGTTCCTACCATACCCTCCCACCAACCTCCCACCAAGCCGCAAGTGGTGCAATAAGCTTCTAAGTAAAACCTTTCTGACGGATGTGCTGGCTTGTCTTCGTGTTCTCGGAGTCATGAGTGAGGTCTTCTAGTTCTTTATTTGCTCCTCAAAAGTTTTCACATCATCGAAATAAAAGTTATAAGTTGATAATGGAGGGCGGAGAAAATAATACTCTGGGTCAAAATCCAAACATTTGAAACACAACAGTGGAACCAGAAACTCGAAGGGCTGGACACCACGCAACCTGGCGTGTTGCAGTTGCCCCCTTCACTTCACCAGGGAGAAAATACACCCACCCACGCTACATGTTCCGACGGACCGGCATATCCTGCGGGAGAAAAAGTGGAACTTATGGCCCTCACACTTGCAGTGTCATTCACGCCGAACCTGGATCCGTCAGACCCAGCGTTCACACTTGCGACCGCCCAGGAGGTTACACGCATCTTGGCCCAACCATCGCGCATTGACATACAACAGACTAGCACAGCTGAAGTGAAATGGGCCATCATGCATACCATAGCTAGGAAGGCTCCTGGTCACGATGGCATTCAAAACCGTGTCCTCCAGGATTTCACGGATAAAGCAGTAGAATACCTTACACACATCACGAATGCTATACTTAAACACCAACACTCTCTCACCTTTTGGGAGACGGCCAAGGCCCTCATGTTCAGGAAGCCGGGAAAAGACCACTCCCTCCTACAAAATTACCGACACAAAAGTCTGCTGAGCGCGCGCTTAGCAATATCGTTGAAAAGGTAATCCTAGCATTACAAAAGACACCCTGAGGCCGAAGAAGTTACGCTTCAGGAAGCACCATTCGACAGCACAGCAACTCCTCCGTGTCGTTGAGTACATAACATTCGGATACAACACAAACAAAGCAACGGGGGCAGTGTTCCTGGACATTGAAAAGGCCTTTGACCGTCTGTGGCACAACGGCCCCATACGCACACTCAGCGACGGAGTGTTCCCCCACGGGCTCGTACTTCTCATACACTCATATCTCGCGGACAGGAATTTCAACACAGACGTGCACGGCAAACAATCAACACGACGTGGTATCCAGGCTGGAGTACCCCAAGGAAGCATCCTCGGGCCCATACTGTCTAACCTCTACATTAATTACCTTCCAGCAACACGCAACACGATGGTGGTAATCTAAGCGGATGACACTGTCATCCTCGAGCAAGATTGGAAACCGTCCAACGTTAACTCACGACTACAGACTGCACTCAGAGAGGCAGAGCCTTGGTTGGTAAAATGGGGTGTTAGAACAAACGTCGACTAGTGCGAAGCCGTTCTGTTCACTAGAAGATCGAATCTTCTGCGGAAACACCAATGCTGTAACCCAATGAAACTACATGCACTCCCAAAACGTTTCCGTGAGAAGGTCAAATACCTCGGTGTCTAGCTGGACCGGAAACTACTCTGGGGGGACCAACAAAGCAAACGCGAGGCTGAAACAACTCTATCCTATGCTTAGCACGCGTAGCACACTGAACAGGAGGGTGTCCAGGTCCATGTACACCACACTTGTTAGACCTGTGATTACGTATGCTGCTCCCGTCTGGGGATACGCTCCGCCCACACGCCTGCGCCGTCTGCAGCTCATACAAAGCAAAGTACTCAAAATCATAAGCAGTGCACCGCGTTATACAGGCGCCGCGGATCTTCACGGGGAATATCGGCTAGATACCGTCTTGCAGGTATTCCAAAAACCCTCAACACGACTTTACAGAAACAGGAGACACTCGCGTAACCCGTTTATTCTTTCTGTGGGGAACTACGACTACAACTATAGGTGGAAACATAATAGACCAAAGACACTATTAGAAGGTAACTAAACATCTATTGTCATAGAACGCTAACACAACAGTACTGGCGAGCCCCTGCAACATATCTACTACTGGCAACCCCAGATGCTCGACCCGCCGAAAAACAGGCAACCGCAGGGAGGCCGTACTGTACACAACACGCAAACCAGCCACACACACACACACACCCTACACTGTCAGCTGATCTATGGCCGATCGCCCACTAACGTGTGACGACCTCGAACTGTTTGTTACAGGGACGCAGCCGCTGCAGCGCGCCCTACAACGAGCTCCAGCAACGACAAAGGTAACAATACACGATGCCTCGCACCATCATATCCTCACCTTGCATGCACTGTCGCAGCTAGCATGCCGCTAATTCCCTTACTCTCGGTGCTTGCCTTGGCACTTTCTTCCCCTCTGCCCTTACAAACCGGTACCCTTCGATCGCTTTCGTCCACTTTCTGTCTCCTGATGGAACATGTCAATGAGTAATCCTACCCAGAAGCACGGACAACATCACAGGCCGCATGCTGTGACTACTGATTCGAAAACTAACATGTTATATGGTGGTGTCAGCAGAACTTTTTGTTTGGTCATCGCGTCGGTGTGGGAGAGTGGAGGGGCGTCATCCTTTAGAAAAAAAGGCGGCGAAATTGACTGAAAGGGAAGGAAATATTGATGTCAGCTGCATCCGGGAATTTATGCAGAGTCAGCGACGACGAGTGAAGATGTGTGCCGGACAGGTATCGGAAACCGGGACCTCCTGCTTCCTGGGAAGTTACGTTAACAACTGTGCTACCCCGACCGACGCTGACAATCTCGGCGCTCCTCCCAGCAGTACCACATTCCTGTCTGGCGCCACCTCACTGCAGTCCCCTCCCGTGTCCTTCGTGCTGGCGACTTCGAGATTCCAGCAGGAAGTCGAACGTTTTTGTGCATACGCGCTGAAGCAAGTGCTGACGGATGCGAACAATTCCGAACTATCAGTTTAATTACACGTGGCTGCAAAATAATAACGCTAATTCTTTACAGAAGAGTGGAGAAGCTTGTAGAAGTCAACCTCTGGGAATATCAGTTAGGATTCCTTAGAAAGGTATAACAGGCTACCCAATAGTGACCCCACGTTCGCTCTTAGAAGATAGATTAAGGAAAGACAAACCTATGTTTATAATATTTCTAGAGGAAGGAAAAACTTACAGAAAAGCTGACTGAAACACTCTCTTGCAAAATTTCAAAATAACAGGAGTAAAATAAGGGGAGTGAAAGGCTATTGACAACTTGTACATCAGGTTTCTGCCGGTTGTTCGCCGCTTTCTTGTACCGATATTTCAACTGCGTGACTCGCAGTCTTCTTCAGGTGCTGCCTGATACTGATTCCAGTGCGGAACGAGTCCGGTACTTACGGCTGTGTTGTGCCAGATGCTCCGTGTGCGGCCCGCCCCGCGTCATGCACCGACCAATAGCGGCGGCTGTAGTGCTCCCCTCTGGCCGCGGCAGTTCCGAACGCTGTGGTCATAGCCCGTTGTCAGTCTCGCTGTTGCAGTTCTGAACGACGCCCAAGTCGTGCTAGACATTTTCTTTTCCGGTTGTCGTCACCTGTGGTCTTGGTAGGATGTTCTGTTATCGTGGCGCGCCCTGTCAGGCGTTCCGTGCGAGGTCCGTGCCCACCAAGAGCGGCTGCAGTGTTATTCCCAGGCCGTTGTTGCTCAAACTGCCGCTCGGGACCCGGTAAAGCGTCCTCACGTATTGATCTGTTGTCTAAGGTACCATTTCGTGTGCGTCCTATGCTACATGCACCGGGCGGTTTTCTCTAATTCCGTCTTCATATTTGTGTCCCATGGGGTCTTCGTGTTGTTCCCGTAGCGACTTCAGAAGACCGATTCCCGAATTCGAGGCAGAACTCAATTGGAAACTGGTGTCGAGGTTAATAATAATCTCCGTGACCTTAATCTCAACAGATTATTTGCTAATTCTGCCCCAGTATCTCGATGTATGTGTTAGAATCTTGGCATCGTTATAGTTCATAGAATGATTGAATTTTAAGCAATTCACGACTATCGCTGACTTGGTTGCCTGTGTCAGTATGGTGTGCCATTGATGCTCTTTGCACCTATGGCAACGGTATTAGTCGTCTGGCCGATATATTCCCTCCCACATTCAAAATGTATGTGGTGAAAGCCCGCTTTCAGCAGATCCAGGTAAACCTTCACACTCCCTGACAGAACCTTAAACTTGCTGGGTGGCTCGAACACGCTCTTGATGTTATGTTCGAGGAGAATTCTATTGATTTTTGCAGATATCGACCCTATATATGGCAAATATCCAACTTTCTTCGTTTCGTCTTTTATCTCTTAAGGAACCTCTGATGGCTAAACAGACCGCAGTGCGTTTTGAACATATGTAGAAGAATATCCGTTTTTGTAGAACACAGATTACAAGTGTTCTATCTCCGTCGCCAAATTATTCGCGTCGGTTCAACCAGTTCTGAGTAAACTATTTTTCTGTGTCGGACAGCGGCAACTGCTGGCGTGCAGTTACAACCGGAGTGTGTTTGAGGAAGGCCTACGCACTGTGACTGAAGATACCATCTGCCTTCCTCTTGACTAGAACACCTAGGAATGGGGTGGCCCACCCATCTCCAGTTCCATGATAAATTTAATGTTAGGATGGCGTGAGTTTAGGACGTCCAAGAAAACATTGCGATTTTCCCTCCCGTGATGCCATATAACAAAGTCGTCTTCCACGTACTTAAAAAAGCATTGCAGTTGATCCAGGGCCGATGTAAGTGCCTCCTCTTCAAATCTCTCCAAAAGGAGATTGGCCATCGTCGGTGAGCGAAGGCTACCCATTACCACCCCTTTCATTTGCACGTACAATTGATCCCCATATAGGAGGTACGTCGAGGTAAATATGTGCCTCAATAAGTCTAGCAGAGAACCGTCGAACTTTACCCTAACAGATCAAGTGAATCATTCAGTGCTACACTGGTGAATAGGGGCCCGTGTCGAAACTGACCGTGATATCAGATACCTTGACCTGTAACTGCCTCAGGCGTTATAGGAAATCCTCTGAGTTACGAATGTGACGGGCACACTTTCCCACATATGGGGAGAGCATCTTCTGAAGGTTTTGAGCAGTAAGGTAGGTGGCTGCGCCCGTGTTGCTGACTACTGGACGTAGAGGAACGCCTGCTTTTTGCACCTCAGCAGACCATAACGTCTCGTCGTCACTGGTGCTTTTGCTCTTTACTGCTTAACGGTCTTTTCTGGAAGACCTATTTCCTTTAGGTGAGCCCAGATCTTCTTATCCACCTTGTCTTGTGCAGTTGCTGCCCACTGGTCTTTATACCGGATCATCCAGAAGTTGTCGCACCTTACTGTCATAATCTGCCTTCTGTAGGACAATGGTAGCATTCCCCTTCATCTGCTGGTAACGCCACAACGCTATCATCTTCCCTGAGTTGTT
The DNA here is from genome assembly GCF_023897955.1 of Schistocerca gregaria. Lineage (NCBI taxonomy): Eukaryota > Metazoa > Arthropoda > Insecta > Orthoptera > Acrididae > Schistocerca > Schistocerca gregaria. The sequence continues at coordinate 51,757,667 of NC_064925.1, read as the reverse complement.
TAAGGGAAAACATCCCCAGAGATGTTTCGTGAGCGCTCTGCCAATCTCTCCTCGCACTTCTTTGGCATCATTGGCAGTAAATTTCAGGCCCACCTGCTCCATTGCACTAACTAAGGCCGCCGCAGGAACATTTATGGGGCTAACTGAGAAATTAAGACCCTTGCTGCGCACTTTGAATGTGGTTGCGTCGAATCCCTTCTCACTGAGGTTGACGACCGTGCGAGCGTCCTCGTTCGGCTGCGCCTTGTTATTAAGACGTTCTAACTCGGCTAGTTGACAGGACGCCGATTTCTTCCCTGTGTACTCCGCTAGTGACCAAAAGACGCCATCCAGTCGGTCCAAGACTTGTCTGGTTAGAAGGTTTGGTACAAAATGGTGTAGTGACAGCAACACTCTGGATGTCACATCAAGTCGGTCACACACGTCACGTACTCTCTCCCTCACCAATGCTAAGCTCGCTCTATAGTTAATTCTGTTGATCAGTCTATAACTGACGTTATGTTTAATTTTAGCAAACACTGGAACCACGTGCTCTTGTTGGTGTCTAGGCCGGAAACAGAGAGAACAGAGCTTTTTCACCTTCCCTTGCAAAACTTATCCAGCTTTCTAATTACAACAAGGGGGAGAAGTACCCACATCCTAAAGGCCAGGTACTGTGGAGCAGAGCAAGAACCGATATTCAGAATGCAAGAGCACTCATTCAGTATGCTCATACTGCAGGATGTGCCAGCCAGAGTCTGATTTCCTTTTTCCTTCATTCTTATTCTCTAATCATAATGTAAAGAGTTGATTAGTGTGATGAGTGCAATTATTATCTGTTTCTGTTGTAGCCAGAGTTTGCAGTATCAAAGGATAGTTCTCTGGGTGTGTCTTTACCATGTGCACATCTTTAGCAGGCATATTGTCATCTCATGCAGATTCAGCTTTAGTGGCATCACATGTACTCTTCTAAAAATCTTCTGAAAACATATTACAGCATAACAATTTCTGGCTATGATTCTTCAGTTCTACAGACATATTTGTTAATCGTACAGTTCAAAGTGTGCTACTGGTTCGTAATGTCCAACAAGCACAATGTTTCAGCAATCAGACATGTCTCCACCGTCAGATACATTGACAAATTGACTACCTGCATGCAGACAGCAGATTTATATTCCCTTTTCCTGCCAGCTGTCCTATAAGCATTTGCACTCGAGGGCGCACATGTCAGAGGAGGTGATCACATCCACATTTATGGCTGTTGACACCTTGAAGGGTGTCTCAGTTGTGATAGAACGGGCAGTCAAAATGTTGTGTTTGCTCAGTGTCTGCTTCATTAGATGCAGCACAGCTTAACAAACGTTTCTGAAACTATAGCTGCCGCCCTGGATGGTGACATTGTCCCCCGCTGCATACCTCAATGCCTCTAATGACAACGTTGCAGTATTAGGAAGATTGTGCATTGTGGACTGTTCAGTCAACAGATACACCGTGAATCTGAGTATTCACATCACATACCGTTACAAGGAGGAAATTTATTGCAGCATAAATAAATTTGACAAGATGCACCACCGAAGATGCTGTTTGCCAGGTTCTCTTACATTTCAGAAGAGATGTTGTGCCAAAGTTCACTAAGGTCACCCATCACTTCTATTCAGCAGCAGCCAGGAGAATCGAAAAGCGGGCCAGCCGTGCCTTGGTACATGAGAGGATACAATTTATCTGCTGGAGCTGTGAGGCTAACTCCCAGGAACTATTTAAACTTATGCTCACTTTATGCGGAGAGCAGCGCGCTTCGTTACAGGATCATTTAGTAATCGCGAAAGCGTTACGGAGATGATAGATAAACTCCAGTGGAAGACTCTGCGGGAGAGACGCTCAGTAGCTCGGTACGGGCATTTCTTAAAGTTTCGAGAACATACCTTCACCGAAGAGTCAAGCAGTATATTGCTCCCTCCTACGTATATCTCGCGAAGAGACCATGAGGATAAAATCAGAGAGATTAGAGCCCACACAGAAGCATACCGACAATCCTTCTTTCCACGTACAATACGAGACTGGAATAGAAGGGAGAACCGATAGAGGTACTCAGGGTACCCTCCGCCACACACCGTCAGGTGCCTTGCGGAGTATGGACGTAGATGTAGATGTAGATAAAAGCCGAGGCTGCATCTCCTTATAACAGTGTCCGAGCATCTGAAGACGCTTATCAGGTAAGAAAACTAAGACCAATGAAGTCGTTAAAGGTAGGTGCTCCGGCGTCTTATGATTTCTGAGCTGACCTGCTGCTGTAGGGATAACGTTTTGGAACGTATGAGGGTGAGGGTCTAAATTAGGACCCTCAATTTCAAACTTTCGTTGCATACATCTACATCTTAATGGATACTCTGCAAATCACACTTAAATCCCTTGCAGAGGGTTCATCGAACCACCTTTACAACAAAACCTCTGTTATTCCACTTTCAGGCAATGCGCAGTGAAAACGAACACATATGCCTTTCCGTGCGAACTCTAATTTTCCTTATTTTATCGACATAATCTTTTTTCCCGATGTATGTCGGCGTCAAAAAAATATTTTTGCACTCGGAGGAGCAAACTGGTGACTGAAATGTCGTGATAAGGTCCCGCCGCAACGAAAAACGCTTGTGCTTTAATGATGCTCACCCCAAATCCCGTATCATGTCCGTGAAAATCCGCCCCCCTATATAGGGAAGGATGGGGAAGGAAATCGTCCGTGCCCTTTGAAAGGAAACATCCCGGCATTTGTCTGAAACGATTGAGGGAGATTACAGAAAATCTAAATATGGGTGGCCGAGTCCGAGTTTGACGTCCTCCCGAGTGTGCGCAATCTGCTCGATCCACTACGAACTGTGACTTCTCTGGCAGTAAATCACGTATCCACTTGCATAAGTGAGGCCATATCAAGTAAGCACGCTATTTGATTACAAGCCACTTGTGAAGTACGGTGTCAAAAGCCTTCTGGAAATCTAGAAAAACGGAATCAATATGAAATCCTTTGTAAATACCACTCAACACATCTTTGAGTATACAGCTACTTCTGTGTCATAAGAACGATGTTTTTGAAATCTTCGAGGTAAAAGTTTGATTATAATATACGTTACAAAATCAATCTGCATATGGGCGTTAATGCTAGGGTTCTGTAATTTAGTGGATTACTCCTATTGCCTTTCTTGAGTATTAGTGCGAACTGTGAAATTTTCCTGTCCTTGTGTTCGGATCTTTCGACGAGCGAGCTGTTGTTTATATTGTTAATTGTGAAACTATTGCATCAGTGTACTCTCGTAGGAACTTATTTCACTTACAGCCCGGACCGGAAAACTTGCTTTTATTAAATGATTTGACTTGCTTCACTACTCCGAAGACAATTAATGCAAAGTTATTCTTGTTGGCAGCTGTTCTTCATTCAAATTATGAAATATTTAATCGATCTTCTTTGTTGAAGGAATTTCGGAGGGCTTTGTTTAGCAAATCTGCAGTGTTACTACTGTCATCGATCGTATTTGCTTTGCTATCGCGTAAGAGATCTTTGATTGTGTCTAGATATTTAACATATGAGCAAAATCTCTTTGGATTTTCTACCAGGTTTCGAGGCAAGGTTCTTTATGGTAACTAATAAAAGCAATTCATGTTGATATCCGCACAAAATTTCGAGCTTTTTTTAAAAGATCGGCAATTTTGAGTGTTTTGCGTCGCTTTAAGTTTGGCATGCTTTTTCATTATTTCTGCAGCCGTGTTATGACATGGTTTGTGTAGTCGTTTTTTAATTTGTTTGGTATAAACCATTCAATTGCTGTCCATACTATTTGTTTGAATTCAAGCTATATCAGGTCTACACTTACATTGTTAATTAAGGAGGAATGGAAATTATCTCTCAGGAAACAGTGAAGCGAATATTTATATGGTTTTTGGAATAGAAGTATTTTTAGTGGAGTTTGGAGTTACGGTACTTAGGCTCGCTACGACAACCCTGTGTTCACTAACTGCTGTATCCGTTTTGATGCTCGTTACTGGCTCAGGATAATTTGCTGCTAAGAGATCAACAGTGTTTTTACAACCATTCAGGATTCTAAGAGGTTGGTCAACTAATTACTCGAAATAATTTTCAGAAAATGCGTGTAGCACAATTTCGCATGATGTTTCATGGGTACCTTCGGATCTAAACACGTATTTTCACCAACATATCGAGGGCAAGTTGAAGTCACCACCAACTATAACTGTATGAGTCGGGTACATGTTTGAAAGTAGACTGAAGTTTTGTTTCTACCTTTCAGCAAGTGTATTATTTCAGCTAGGAGGTCGGTAAAACGATCCAATTATTATTTTATTCCGGTTGTCAAGGATGCCATGTACCCATACTAACTCACAGGAACCATATGCTTCCATTTCGGTGCAAGATAAACTGCTTCTAACAGCAACGAACACGCGACTGCCAGCAGTATTTAGCCTATCCTTTCTGGACACTGTTAGGTTCTTCGCAAAAATGGAATCTGTTTGACAGCCTTACCGGGGTGGCCTCCCCGGGAAGTCTTCTGTAGCTTGCCCCCTCCCCCTTCATATGCAGACGTCGTTTCAGAACACCCACACCGTTGTTTGAGGAACTTTACATTCCTGTCCTTGCCTTCTTGTGGACTTGCGAGGACTCTGTGTGAACGCGTCTCGGATATGCTCGAAGTTATCATCACACGTGCGTAGCTGACCAATGCCCTTCCCTGTGGGTATACAACCAACTTTCAAGGATTTTGTATACCACTAATGAATCTACAAGTGTAGAGGTGGCTTCTTGCTGTATCGCCGGCGAAATGACGTTGGACGTGAACAATGGACTGACCTCACGGAAATTCCAACACACAAAACGATTTCTCTTGCAAAGTAATAGCCATGTTGCAGTGTTTGCGGAGCGGTTAACGCTATGCAGTTTCATACGTCTAAAGTTACTCACACCGTCACTCAGCGATCTCACGTGAAATTTAATTCATTTTCTTTACCCACTTAAGAAACCGGACTGGTTCTTCTGAAAAGTTTATGATCCAGTTAATGGTACACCTTTGCCCAATCCGAAAGTCGACGAGACGTCAAAACCAACTCTCCACCTCTGTGAATATAGAGCTTCACGGCATAGGCCGAAGGTCCAACGCAGCTTTAGAAATCAGGTGGTAAATTTTTGGGTCCTAGTAATCAACTTTGCATTATCTTCCTTCCTTCCTGGAGCTTACAAAAATCTTTCATTATTTTGTTTAGACATGAAGAGTAAAGAGTGAAGCAGTGCCTCATGGAGTAAATCGGCCATGGTTAGCATCGACATCCATCCCTCTTTCTGGGTTGTCTCTTAAGTAGGGAACGATTCCTACGACCAACAAAGCTAAACAGATTGTTTCACTGCATTAGTGCAGCCGCAGTACAATCAGAAAATTCGGTGACTTTGTAGCGTGCATCTTGTGATGAACATGCACATCAGACTTTTAACTAATTACATTCATGTTACACCTTTCTTGTGACTAATATATGGTTGCGTCCGAATAAGAATACCGAAGATCGTAGTTTCAGGAACATGCAAACAAGGTGTTAAGATCTACGTAAATTGTCATCTTATGTCTCGCACTTAGATGCAAAATCCTGCGGAATGGAGGAAGATTAAAACGTACATCCCATGGCGACGTACATGGTGCAGTGTCTTTACCTTCTAATGCCTGAGAAATGTTATGTAATACATACTTTACTGAACATGTTAACTTGTATAAAATGTTTCGAGAAACTTCAATGGTAATGTTCATGCTAAGCCGATAATGCCATTTAGTATGAACGCTGTCCTGCGAAACACTTCAGTTCCGTACCACATAATGGATGGTTCTAGGTAGTGGAACAGAAAATTCTGATAATGAGGGGCAATCGTGAAAATGACTCCGTATCTGGAATTTTTTAAATTATTTATTCCTAAAATTGATTTCAGATGCATCAAACCACATATTTTAATTCACTTCCACCTTCATGTGTACTGAACATAAAGGACTTAATGGTAATCAGACAAATAGGTTCGTCCGTAGTGACAAAACACGTTATTTAACTGGGATGCTTGTTTTACTGCTGCAGTTTTACATTCACGCTACTAACTAAAACAAATCGAAATCGATTTCTCCTGATTCTCAAAAGAATATAATTTGATTGACAGTGGATATAAGGCGATCTGTTTTACTTAGCATATATAACGAAGCATTAATCTAAGATGGCGAAGGGTCCGAGGGTTGCAGATGAACCGTTTAACAGACCTGTTTCCTTCGAACGAATATTTACTGCCTGTAGGGACATGCACACACCTGAGCTGGAGTTAAAATTTAGCAGCGTGCACTCTCGATTACTGCATCTACGCTAGTTTCACGAGGTTTAGCGAAGAAGTATCTGCTGCTCGTTTTGTCAGTCTCATGAGACTCATGCTGAGATCATCGTAAGTGTGGAGCCACTGAATATGTGTGAGTTCATTGCAAGTCCCCTTAAGGGATCGAAGTTCTCTGATTATTTGCTGCGTTAGCCCTACTGGCCCAGAAATAGAAGACAATAAAGAGAAGGTCGAATTGCTGTATTTGACTGTCCGAAAATATTACGTCACGAAGCTTTACAATTATTGCTCCTTTGAATCATCGGACAAATGTCGAAGAACTAGTTTTGAAACAAGCGACCACGAAATAGGAAATCAACAAAAATCGTTCATCAGAGGAAACACATTGTTGATGCGTGAGACAGTGCGACATTCTACACAGACTGCTGGTATCAAGGGATTGGAAAAGAAGTGCAAGGCATTCCCGTATTCAAGAGGGGTCGTCGGATACATGCGCATAATTGCCTGCCAGTATTACCATAGTTCATTCACGAGAGAAGTGGCTTACAAAAATTTTTAGGAATTGCTGATCACTCTGGAGCCTTTGTCTGGATTGAGTTACATAATTGACTGAGAAGATTCAACTAAGGTCGGTACGTTCCGTCGAAGGATTCTTGAGTAGGAGCGAGAAAGTTACGGTGTGCTCAAAATACATCACGAAGATGCTACTGTAGAAATTTCAAGAGCATACATGTCGAAGAAAGGTGGGCGACATATTCTCACGAAATGCTAACTGCTGGGAAATCAGAACAATTGGAGTCGTTACGATGGTTTGTTTACAGGAGACCTTCCCTGTACCACGTGCGAATACAAGAGGGAAGGCAGGAGTGCTGAAACACACTGTGCCACACACCGTAAAGCGGTTTGCGGAGCATATCTGTCGAAGCAGAGTGATGCACGATTCACAGGAGACTCCCAAGTCAAAATACTAAGGAAATACGCGTATAAACTTTGGAAGTGGCTTTGGCGATGCTCGGATACACGCAGTATCTTACTCTCGTTAGGACACGCAGGATTCAGCAGTAGCAGCTTTTGAAATTGTTGCCTACAGTATCAGATTTCAGCGTGGACTTGTTATGATGGCTGAATATGGATTGGTCACTTACCTCCATTGCTTTTCGTCACAAGTCTGCTTCTCTTCAAAAGTTAACCTTCTTTCAAAACCTTATTTAACTTCTATGCGCTAAGAACAGCACAAACTCTGTAATCACTGTATTCTCTCAAAGAACTTAGACACACGCCCGGATGACTTGAGCTCTCGAAGCAGACAGTTGGTAAGCAACGGCAGTCACGTCGCGCAATTTTCTCATTGTTGTGAGCCTTCACTGGGACCATCGATGCTAAGCAGCGAATATTGGTGAAGACTAGCGGCCGCATTATTGGGTGTTTGTAAGACTGATTTTAGCGTTTTTGGAGTCCTTCAGTTGAAAGTGTAATGGACTCCAATATTAACACAGGAACCGTCATTATATTTTTGACAGAGCCATTCTAGTTCTCTGTGGCAAATGAGTACTAAAAAATGGCTCTGAGCACTATGGGAGTTAACTATTGTGGTCATCAGTCCCCTAGAACTTAGAACTACTTAAACCTAACTAACCTAAGTACATCACACACATCCATGCCCGAGGCAGGATTCGAACCTGCGACCGTAGCAGTCGCGCGGTCCCGGACTGCGCGCCTGGAACCGCGAGACCACCGCCGCCGGCCAAATGAGCTACTAATTATTCCCTATGTCGAAACTCGGAAAAATTTACAAGCAGTTGAGATATTTACCGGTGCTACAACTATCTTCTCTTTTGATAATATAGTAATGGGACGCGTTTTACGGAAAAAATCCTATCATATGTAACTCACACAAAAACACAGACTTGTTATGCGTACCTGATTATGACCACAGTTCGTGGCCTAACGCTACAATCACATAACATTTGGAACTGCAGTACACAATGAACCACACTTCTAAGCTGTGTAATATGAAACTCTTCTGCTGTTTCTCAGTACATATTTGGAGGCTGAGAAAGGTCTGCCATAGACGTCTGCAGTCCCGTCGACTGAAAGCCAAATGCAGTGGACATAAATGTCTGTTTTAATACCGGCAATAGCCTTTTCATACATCTGTTACAAATAATTTTTGCAGTGTTGACTTTCCTGGTATATTGCAGGAAGGTCTTCACATGTTGTGTTCCTTAGAACGACCCATGGCAGATTAGATGGCACTAAATCCCCACACAAGCATAGATGAAAGCTGTCCACTTTAAGATTTGCCATTGGAGACTTTAATGGTTCAGTCTGTGTTTACTCTACGTACTAGTAGAGCGCGTAATGTGAGCTGTGAAGCTTGGTGCAGAAGAAAATGTCTTTTTAGAACGAATTACCTAAACAATCGATTACTAATAAGACGACAGTAACTAAAAAAATAAGATCGTAATCATATAAAATGTAAACTTAAGTTCAATCATATATGCCTGTCTGTCATCTAATTTTATAAAGAACGATTAGAAAGTTTCTGCTTAAAAGCCGTACAGTCCAGAATGAGTATGCCGATCAGGAGAAATCGCCGTGGGCATTCACGTAATCATCCCACCGACGCATCAGGCTGGAGATAACTGTTAGCTAAAACAACAAGTCCTGATGGTTGACGAAGTCCGTAACTACCTGATAAACATCCTCCGACAGATATAGCTGATTTGTCAATGTGTTATTTTAAGAGAGCGATGGTGTGATAATCCAATCAGGACTATAGGCCGGGTGTTCAAGTGTCTCCCCCTTACGTTGGCGTAACTCGTACATTACGACATTTTCGACGTGGGAACGTGCGTCATCATGAAGCAGCAGCTACATATGAAACTTCCTGGCAGATTAAACCTGTGTGCTGGACCGAGACTCGAACTCGGGACCTTTGCCTTTCGCGGGCAAGTGGTCTACCAACTGAGCTACCAAGCACGATTCACGCCCCGTCCTCACACCTTTACTTCTGCCAGTACCTTGTCTCCTACCTTCCAAACTTTACAAAAGCTCTTTTGCGAATTTTTTCCGTAGCATTGGATCAGAAATTCTATTTAAAAATCATGTTTTGTAGCAAGAAGAACTTTTAGTCCCCACTTTTTCTGTGTAAGTTAAATTTAGCTCCCTTTTAGACCTTTAAAAATGATTTAACCGATTTGAGGTATGTTGCACAGTGGAATAGTAAGTACTGCACGGATAATATTTTGTTAAGAACCGACAGAGACGGCTAACTGTGCCGCAACTGCTACCGGCTTCGTAACGGTATTGTAACAACAAGCTACGAGCACATTTCATCAGACTGTGCGACTGGAAATCCGAGAACAACCGATTCAGCATTTCAATAAAATTGCGGAACAAACAGAACGTGCTACAGTAACGAGGATACATGCAGTTTCTTCACTTAGAGGTGTCATAAGAGATGTAAAGTTCACATAAAGGAACACTCTGAAACCCTGAAGTTAAACACTAGAGCAGACGAGAGCGCTTACAGGCTTGGAAAAGAGAGGACATTCAATCATCTCAGTCACCAGTGTTCGCGAGAGGGGGGGGGGGGGGGTGACAGTTCCACTTCATCCCCAATTTACAGGATGCTCTGGTGAATTCAACTACCGTCTACAAGCTTCCGGCAACTTGGAGTCCACTGCTGCAAATCTACAGCCGTCCGGACTCACAGGGGACTTGTGATATACGATCCGCATTCCGTCCGACCACAACAGTGGCTGACTGGGGAATGTGGGGGGGGGGGGGGGAGGGGGAGCCTGTCTTTCGTAGATGAAGAACCGATCTACCTGTGTTCGGGCGCCTGTGTCACCGCTACTGTGGCAGTACAAGTACAGCCTTACCGGCTGTGTGTTGCTGCTGAGTCTCCTGCCTAAACACCACCTCGACAACCGATAACAGGCACCAGCAGATTCCTGGGACGGAGCCTCGATGCGGCTCCACTCGTCGAGACCGCTGAGCCTCTGACGGACGTCCACGGCCACGCCGGGCCGCAGTCTCCTGCGACGTGGCCGCAGCGCTGACAACGGGGAACACGGGGCCCGTGTTCGGCAAGTTCCTCCTTGCCTGGCACTGACGCGCTACGTCACGCGCTTTCAGGCAGCGCCGACTCGGCACGTTCGCTGCTAGACGGCAGAGGGAAGAAGACCGAGTGACTGTAAAATTCCCGCCGAGAAATGATTTTAATTTAATGACGTCTCGTTAGCGCCTTGGCGTTCTCCAGGCTCACTCAATCTCGCTCTCCGCTCGACGCCCTGAGAACAACAGGGCAATTGCTCATATCATAATGGGGTGAATAAGGATAAGACCTTTAAATCAAGACCCTACTAATGACAATTCAAAATTGATTTTCATAATCTGTTTAACTCGATTGCGGATGTTCATTATAATAATGGTGTTAGAAAGGAAAATAACGTTATCGATTCACAGGGTTATAAAAATTGTAGTTCCAGTTTCAAAAATCTGTAAACAGCTAACCACTTCTCAATACTATTTATAACTTGAACGGGTTATTATCGAAAAAGGCAAAAACGCTACAGGAAAAGAAATACGAAAGTTTTGCCATCAGATGGTGCTGGCTGTAAGGGTGAAAATATGCAAAATATAAGACACATGGTAAACGGCTGTTTTTCAGTTTGCGTCTGAGATACTCAGAGTAACGATCTCAATGCAGGATCGCAAGCTGCTTGTAAAGCTCTTTTACAAGAACGGGGACTGTGCGCCAGCAGCTGTGCAGAAGTTCTGGACACTCAGGGGTATGGAAAAGTTTTTTGGGCCGATGTCTGCAAAGGGTCTGGAGTAAATGGTAACGACATTCCTGAAGAAATATTCTGCACTGCCAGCGGGCTCGAGCAGAGGTGTGTAAACATGGAGTGCACGGGGAATTACCCGAACTTTGGACATGCCTGTGAGACCGGTGCATAAAATTCCTGCGATACATCATGTATCCACATCCGTACAAAATTACTCATTTTCTGGACTTGCTTCATGCTGGCGTGGAGTTAGATAAACGTTTGCTCTAGAATTCCTTACTCGCATGGCAGTGTACAATGAGCGACCATTGAACATTCTGTAGGCGAACCCCGTTTCTACGGGTATTCCAAGGATCTGTCAACCGGTGGAACAATGCTCGTATGGGAGTACAAAAAATTCGAATTAGTTCCTGTTTATTTAAAGGACTCCGACTGAAAAGCAGGTTATCAGCTCCCTCACTTTACCTTTTTCAGTGCTTTTAAAAACTTTCCCAAAAATTGTGTCATGCGAACATACTCGGGCTTTTCTTAACATGCAACTCACCTCAGAGTCCCACCAGCTCTCCTAAACAAACCCACTAGTCCATCGCGGTAAGTCACTCAAACCCATCCATTTCTGCCGAGTGATATTTTTCCGGAAGTCACACTGTAAATCACTAGTCTCATTTATTCTACACACCAACGTGACTAGTCATTTTGTTGCCACACCCCCGAATAATTTTAGAAATTCTGACTGAATGTTATCCATCCCCTCTCCATTATGTGACCACTACTCATCGAAAACTACCTTAAATTCTGACTCTAATGTTGGATCTGATCTCCTTGCCCTTCCCTGTCGACTTCCGTTACTTACTTTTCCCATGATGTCATCAGGCAAGTCCTCCCCATCACAGACGCCTTCAGTGTACTCTTTCCAAGCATCCGTTCTCCCCTATTCATTTAGTAGAGGACTTTCCATTGCACCCTTTAGTGTTAACGCCTTCGTTTTAACTTTTGTATATGCTGAGTTAGTCCTTTCGACTGTAATTAATTGTGCGATTGCTTCATATCGTACATGTGGTCATTTCGCCTATACTTCCCTGAATAGCCTATTTAGTTCCTAAGTGTTTTGCATTTCTATATTCCTGAACGTGCCTGAACATTTTTGTAGTTCCTTCTTTCGTCAGACGGCTCAAGTATTTCCTCTGTTAGACGTGGTTTTTTCGCAGTTACCTTTCATGTACTCGGCAGAGTGGCCGGTGGTGCGAAGCTACCATCCGCGGGATTAAGCCTGCACGCCTCTAAGGCCGAATCCCGTCTAGCCATTGTGGCAACGATATCGCTAAGGAGTCCCGAGGGTCGAAAGACTCGAAAATACGTGACTTTACTAGGCGCGGTCGAGCCACGTGGCGCCGCGCCGTACGGGCCCAACTTGTTTGCCGGACCGGGCGCTCGGGCGGCGCTGTCTGTTCCCGGCGCCACCCTGCGTCTACCGGTTGACCATGGGTGTCTATATTTCGATGTCGGGACTCGGAATCGTCTGTAGACGACTTAGGTACCGGGCGGGGTGTTGTACTCGGTAGAGCAGTTGCCACGCTGCGATCTCTTGAGACACAGCCCTTGCTTGGCGGATACATTACTTTTTCTTTCGAACGTTTATGACTGCCAATATTAGAGACCCTCATTTCTCTTCATCGTAACTGCCTACTGACTAATACACCGAGTGATCAAAAAGTCAGTATCAATTTGAAAACTGAATAAATCACGGAATAATGTAGATAGAGAGGTACAAATTGACACACATGCTTGGAATGATATGTGGTTTTATTAGCACCGAAAAAATACAAAAGTTCGAAAAACGTCCGAGAGATGGCGCTTCATCTGATCAGAATAGCAAAAATTAGCATAACAAACGGCTCTGAGCACCACGGAGCTTAACATCTGAGGTCATCAGTCCGAATTACCATAAGAAAGTAAGACAAAGCAAAGATGATGTTCTTTACAGGAAATGCTCAATACGTTCACCATCATTCCTCAACAATAGCTGTAGTCGAGGAATAATGTTGTGAACAGCTCTGTAAAGCATGTCCGGAGTTATGGTGAGGCATTGGCGTCGGATGTTGTCTATCAGAGATGTCGGTCGATAACGATACACTTGCGACTTCAGGTAACCTCAAAGCCAATAATCGCGCGGACTGAGGTCTGGGAACCTGCGAGGCCAAGCATGACGAAAGTGGCGGCTGAGCACACGGTCATCACCAAACGACGCGCGCGAGAGATCTTTCACGCGTCTGGCAATATGGCTGGTTCTAATAAAACCCCATGTCATTCCAAGCATGTGTGTCCATTTTTACCTCTCTATCTAGATTATTCGGTGGTTTCTTAAGTTTTCAAATTTATACTGACGTTTTGATCACCTGGTACTTTTCGCAGTTTCTGTAGCTTCAGAGAACTCAAAGCCTATCTTTTCATTCCTTAGTACTTCCGTAACCCACTACCTTGCGCACTGAATCTTTCTAAATAGTCTCTTGATCTTGAGCCAACTCTCCATCAATGCCAAATTGCGGTATGAATCTATATTTGCTCCTGGGTAAGGCCTACAATTCAGTATCTGATTTCGGAACTTATGCCTTACAAAAATGCAATTCAGCTGCATTCGCCCTCTATTTCCTGGCCTATTACAGGTATGTCTCCTCCTCTTGTGAGTTTTGAAGACAATATTTGCTATTAGCACCTAAAAATGTATTGCAAAACTCCTTTAGTCTTTCTCCTCTGTTATTCCCACTACCTAGCTCGTATTCTCTCCTAAACCCTTCTTCTAATCCGTCTCCCACAGTCTCATTGCAGTCTCTGGCTGTGAAAGATGTTGTGTTCAAGGCTCCCATTACGAATGTAGCTCAACTGAAGGCACAAATCGCCCAACGCATTCTCAATGTGACCCCTGACATATTCCGATCTGTTGTGGAACATGTTTTTTCTCAATAAGAAATACAATAGTATCGAAGAAAATTGACGGAGATCCGAAATGTGAAATGATTTGCGTGAAGGTCACGGTTCAAGTAGGCTCAGACATGGTAACTGGATGTCTCTATAGACCCCCTGGCTCAGCAGCTCTTGTGGCTGAGCACCTGAAGAATAATTTGGAAAATATTTCGAGTAGATTTCGCCACCATGTTATAGTTCTGGATGGAGATTTTAATTTGCCAGTTATAGACTGGGACACTCAAACGTTCATAACGGGTGGCAGGGACAAAGAATCCAGTGAAATTTTTTTAAGTGCTTTATCTGAAAACTACCTTGAGCAGTTTAACAGAGAACCGACTCGTGGCGATAACATATTAGACCTTCTACATCTATATCTACACCTACATCTACATTTATACTCCGCAAGCCACCCAACGGTGTGTGGCGGAGGGCACTTTACGGAGCCACTGTCGTTACCTCCCTTTTCTGTTCCAGTCGCGTATGGTTTGCGGGAAGAACGACTGTCTGAAAGCCTCCGTACGCGCTCGAATCTCTCTAATTTTACATCCGTGATCTCCTCGGGAGGTATAAGTAGGGGGAAGCAATATATTCAATACCTCATCCAGAAACACACCCTCTCGAAACCTGGCGAGCAAGCTACACCGCGATGCAGAGCGCCTCTCTTGCAGAGTCTGCCACTTGAGTGTGCTAAACATCTCCGTAACGCTGTCACGGTTACCAAATAACCCTGTGACGAAAGGCGCCGCTCTTCTTTGGATCTACTCTATCTCCTCCGTCAACCCGATCTGGTACGGATCCCACACTGATGAGCAATACTGAAGTATAGGTCGAACGAGTGTTTTGTAAGCCACCTTCTGGTGACAAACAGACCCGAACTATCTGAAACAGTTAACGCAGAACAGGGATCAGCGATCATAAAGCTGTTATGGCATCGATGGATTCAGCCGTAGATAGAAATATTAAAAAAGATAGGAAGATTTTTCTGTTTAGCAAAAGTGACAAAAAGCAGATTACAGAGTACCTGACGGCTCAACACAAAAGTTTTGTCTCAAGTACAGATAGTGTTGAGGATCAGTGGACGAAGTTCAAAACCATTGTACAATATGCGTTAGATGACTATGTGCCAAGCAAGATCGTAAGAGATGGAAAAGAGCCACCGTGGTACAACAACCGAGTTAGAAAACTGCTACGGAAGCAAAGGGAACTTCACAGCAAACATAAACATAGCCAAAGCCTTGCAGACAAACAAAAATTACGCGAAGCGAAATGTAGTGTGAGGAGGGCTATGCGAGAGGCTTTCAGTGAATTCGAAAGGAACGTTCTATGTACTGACTTGGCAGAAAATCCTAAGAAATTTTGGTCTTATGTCAAAGCGGTAGTTGGATGAAAACACATTGTCTAGACACTCTGTGACCAAAAGGGTACTGAAACAGAGGATGACAGACTAATGGCCGAAATACTAAATGTCTTTTTCCAAAGCTGTTTCACAGAGGAAGACTGCACTGTGCTTCCTTCTCTAGATTGTCGCACAGTTTACAAAATGGTACATATCGAAATAGACGACAGAGGGATAGAGAAACAATTAAAATCGCTCAAAAGAGGAAAGGCCGCTTTACAAAATGGTACATATCGAAATAGACGACAGAGGGATAGAGAAACAATTAAAATCGCTCAAAAGAGGAAAGGCCGCTGGACCTGATAGGATACCAGTTCGATTTTACACAGAGTACGCGAAGGAACTTGCCCCCCTTCTTGCAGCGGTGTACCGTAGGTCTCTAGAAGAGCGTAGCGTTCCAAAGGATTGAAAAAGGACACAGGTCATCCCCGTTTGCAAGAAGGGACGTCGAACAGATGTGCAGAACTATAGACCTATAAAAAAAACGTCAATCAGTTGTAGAATTTTGGAACACGTACATAGTACGAGTATAATGACTTTTCTGGAGATTAGAAATCAACTCTGTAGGAATCAGAATGGGTTTCGAAAAAGACGGTCGTTGAAACCCAGCTCGCGCTATTCGTTCACGAGACTCAGAGAGCCATAGATACGGGTTCCCAGGTAGATGCCGTGTTTCTTGACTTCCGCAAGGCGTTCAATACAGTTCCCACAGTCGTTTAATGAACAAAGTAAGAGCATATGGACTATCAGACCAATTGTGTGATTGGATTGAGGAGTTCCTAGATAACAGAACGCAGCATGTCATTCTCAATGGAGAGAAGTCTTCCAAAGTAAGAGTGATTTCAGGAGTGCCGCAGGGGAGTGCCATAGGACCGTCGCTATTCACAATATACATAAATGACATCGGAAGTTCACTGAGGCTTTTTGCAGATGATGCTGTGGTGTATCGAGAGGTTGTAACAAAGAAAAATTGTACTGAAATGCAGAAGGATCTGCAGCGAATTGACGGGTCGTGCAGGGAATGGCAATTGAATCTCAATGTAGACAAGTGTAATGTGATGCGAATACATAGAAAGATAGGTCCCTTATCATTTAGCTACAAAATAGCAGATCAGCAACTGGAAGCAGTTAATTCCATAAATTATCTGGGAGTACGCATTAGGAGTGATTTAAAATGGAATGATCATATAAAGTTGATCGTCGGTAAAGCAGATGCCAGACTGAGATTCATTGGAAGAATCCTAAGGAAATGCAATCCGAAAACAAAGGAAGTAGGTTACAGTACGCTTGTTCGCCTACTGCTTGAATACTGCTCAGCAGTGTGGGATCCTTACCAGATAGGGTTGATAGAAGAGATAGAGAAGATCCAACGGAGAGCAGCGCGCTTCGTTACAGGACCATTTAGTAATCGCGAAAGCGTTACGGAGATGATAGATAAACTCCAGTGGAAGACTCTGCGGGAGAGACGCTCAGTAGCTCGGTACGAGCTTTTGTTAAAGTTTCGAGAACATACCTTCACCGAAGAGTCAAGTAGTATATTGCTCCCTCCTACGTATGTCTCGCGAAGGGACCATGAGGATAAGATCAGAGAGATTAGAGCCCACGCAGAGGCATACCGACAATCCTTCTTTCCATGAACAATACGCGACTGTAATAGAAGGGAGAACCGATAGAGGTACTCAGGGTACCCTCCGCCACACACCGTCAGGTGGTTTGCGGAGTATGGATGTAGATGTAGATGTAGAAATCTCAACTTGTGCAGAAAACGTTGGGCAGCATGTTGAACATTTCTTGGAACAGTCTCGCGACAGGTAAAAGCCAATTGTTTGTTGCTTTTCATGGAATTTCTGGGCTCACAACAATGAAAAACAGATTTTTCCTCTTCTGATGATGTCCGCAGTTCCTGGTCTAGTGGCTAGAGTTGCTGCTTCTGGATCACAGGGTCCCGGTTTCGAATACCGTTTCCCAAGGTTTACTTCCGCCAGTACCTCTCTCCCACATTCCAAACGTCGCAGCATTTGGCCAGCACTGTCACCTCTGGAAGACGGGATATTTCAGAGAAAGGCGCTAACTAAAGCCCAGAGACTGACAGCAATAACAAACAGATGCTTTAGAAGCTATGTAACTGCAACAAAGTATGAAAGACTTTGTATGAAAGAAAACATTGTGTAGAAAGCAAAAATTCAAAATTTCATAATTACAACATATTAATTGGGACAGAACGCACATACGCAACAGGGTCATTGAATTGAGGATTAATAAAGGAAAATAAATGTAACACAAAAATGTTATGAAGGAGTATGATAGACAGTAAAAACATTTAAAGTAATAAGCAATAGAGATGAATTGTTACAGCGTAGAAAAGGACGCGCACGGAGTTGTTTTTTGCGGGCTCTTGGTGTTAGGTTCCTATTTGACCTAAGAACATAGGGTAGAAATATTTTTCTTTAGCCCGGACCTGCGGCCATTTTTATAGGCGTTCTGACATCGGTTTTGCTGTGGCTGTTTTACAGTATAATGAGCAACGTTTGATCGACGACCCGGAGCTGGCGCTCAGGAAAAGTGGATGAATCGATTAATTCCATTCGCAAAAGACTGTAATTGCGTTGAAATTAATGCTCAGTTAATGATACCATTTGTATGTGAACCATTCGGATTTTATGACGAAAACAGTCACCCTTAAATAACAGCTGACTGGAGTGACACTGATGGTTCAAATTTGGTCCACTCATGTATCGGACCTTCGTCTAAGATAACTTTCAACAGTTTCAAAACAACCTTGCTTCGTTTGGATTTTACGTACAAGAAAAACCTTTTTCTGTGAGGTTTCTGAAGCGCGTCACTTCTATACTTGAAACTGATACAAAAAGGCTCAAACACTGCACGAATGTAGATAAATGGAGTCAAAACAATTTTATTTTAATCCAATAGTATTGATCCGTTATCGAGATAAGATGGTTTGGGTTCGAGGTTATTGTATCACATAAAATTCGTACTTACTTGAATCGAATGCGCGTAAACGGTTTCAAGAAAATCATACAAATACAAAACGGCTTACTACGTTAAAATTGAAAACTCTCTTTCAAAAATTTAGATAGAGCCTTTCTGAGCACGCCACGCCACTTCTATGTTCCCAAATTGCGCGAACCGGTTCAAATGTTGTAAGAAGTTAGACAAAATCGTGTAATTAATGGCTATCCTATTGCTTTGTGAAAGCTTTATCCCCTGCCATGATATAGCGGTCTAAGTTGGCAAACAAACGTAAGTGAAATTCGGTTTTATGTGAATAGCACAAGCTGAGACCGTTTGAGGTGGCAGAGGTAATAATACTAAATTCAGTCCTACTGTAAATGTAAGAAAACGTTTGCCAAAATCTTTTATCATTCGTCTTTTACTTGCGCAAAATCATGCGTTTTCACGTGAAATTGTGTTTCGTAGAAATGCATTTCATTTTTATCTATGCATTTGGACATAATTAAAATAACGTTTATTACAGTTGATTATCATTTCCTTGTTAATGCGTTCACATTTTATTCGCCAGTGGCTTATAACTCTCTAAAAATCTTTGGACATCAAAATAAAGCATGTAAGAAACCATAATTATGCCCAGCCCTGTATAAAATGATATATTGTTTGCTAGAGCATTTAGAGCTTTGTCGACGACAACTCAGACAGTTAAACTAACCTACGAATTGGTACAAAAATAAGTGTCAGAAAAGAGGTCACCTTACTTCTAACCAGTAGATAAGGTTTTTCTGTGTTTTCTTAGACACTAACGTGCTGTCTTACAGAAAATTTATTTTCGGACACAACACGCTTAATTTCGTCATTTTTCGTATAGGATTGAAAAGTTGATAGTATTCTGTCGTGCATAGGATGTTTCGCTGTTCGTCTGTTTATTTCAGCCAATCATACTCACTCCTAATTCTGTGTGTTTGTTGCAACATTTCGTGCCAAAATTAATTATGTGAAATTTTCTGCCGATAGATTTTTAATGTTCAATTTTGTTATTATTGCAAGATCCGGGCAATCACAGAGTGTCGGATTATTGGTAATTGGGAACTCCAATCTTAGACGTGTTATGGGGCTTATCAGAGACGTGACTGGCAAGGAGGGGAAGAAAGCCAGCGTGCACTCCGTATGCATACTGGGTGGAGTCATTTCAGAAATGAATCGGGTCCTTCCGGATGCCACGAAGAAAGTGGTTAAAGCGAGCTGCAGGTGGTGGCTCCAGTCGGTAGCAATGATATGTGTCGCTTTGGATCGAAAGAAATTCTCTCTGTTTTCGAGGGGCTAAGAGAGTGGCAAAAGCCGCTAGTCCTGCTGGCGAGATGAAAGGAGAGCGCAGCGTTTGCAGCATAGTCGACAAGACCGATAGAGGACCTCTGGTAGAGAACCGAGTGGAGGGTCTAAATCAGAGGCTCAGACGGTACTGCGACCGTGTAGGCTGCAGATTCCTCGACTTGCGCCATAGGGTGCTTGGGTTTCGTGCTACACACGTGATGCGGCATTACCGGGTAGCGGGTGCTGTGTGGCGTGGACTGGGCGGATTTTAGGGTTACAGAGCCTTGGGGAAAGACAAAAAGGGGTTCTGTCTCAAAATGTGCAAGATGAACGTAGGTCTAGGAATCATCGGTTTAACAGTTGTAAATTGTTGTAACTGTGTTGGGAAAGTACCAGACCTTCAAGTGGTAATAGAAAACACTGATGCTCAAATCGTTATGGGCACTGAAAGCTGGCTGAAGTCGGAGATAAGTTTAGCCGTAATATTTGCAAAGAATCTAACGGTGTTTCCGAAAGTATAGGGTAGACACAGTCAGCGTTGTCTTGTTTGTTGCTATTCATCTAGTAGCGACATTTTAAGTAAGTAGTTCCTGCGAGTGAGTATAGATGGATGTCTTACGTAGCAACTGGAATAAAGTAATAAGTGGATCGTTTTATAGACCTCCCAACTGAAATAATACAATCGCTGAAAGGTTCAAAGAGAACTTCAGTCTAGTTCTAAACACGTGCCCGACTCATACAGTTATAGTTGGTGATGACTTTAATGTACAATGGATATGTTGTCGAAAATACATGTTTAAATCCGGAGGTATGCATAAAACATCATCGGAAACTATGATAAACGCATTCGCTGAAAATTATTTCTAGCAGTTAATTCATGAGCCCATGCCAATAGTAAACGGATGAGAAAACATTGTTGACCTCTTAGCGACAAATAATCCTGCGCTAATAACGATCATCAAAGCGGATACAGGGATTAGTTTACACAGGGTTGTCGCAGCGAGACTAAATACCATAACTTAAAAATCCACCAAAAATAAACTAAAATACTTCTAGTCATAAAAGCTGATAAAAATTCGCTTGACGCATTCCTAAGGAGCAATTTCCACTCATTCCAATTTATCAGTGCAAGTGTAGACAGGTTGAAACGGTACAGTAGTTTCCGCTCTATTAGCAGCAGGTTTCGCTGCTCGCTCGCACCGGGAAATACAAATAGAGGCGGCTCTGCCGCCAATTTCATTGCACGACGCTGCCGTTCGCGGGTGCAACAGAACCCATGTGGACGGGTGGAAAGAAATTTGTCAGGCTTCAAAATATGTATTTATATGTGTCGTGTATTATGCATTTCTTGTACGTGTATGTGAATCTGTACATGAACTTTCCTAATCCTCCTCACACCTTTCCGTAAAGCGTGGCCAAATCTTTGTTGGGAAGTAGTTCTGTAGTATAGTAGTGCCAACCTTACTCCTGGGTATGGGATCAGAGAGACAGCACAGGCCGCTCAAAGTCAAAGACGTTCCAGTGTCACAAGATTTAGGGTGGAGAGGTTGGTCACGGCCAAGTGGTTCGACTATCCCCTCCACCGGAGCCCAGAAAGACCTCCGGGTGCCTGTCATATTCTGGGAGTGTTACAGAAGACGGATAATTGAGCATACGTGCCCTCAGTGCGTCTGTCTCAATGTTCACGCATGGAAGAGAGGTATTTCAATATTTGAACTAATTCTTTTATTTCCAGCTTTGGATTGTGTAAGGAAATTATGTTCTCGTTTAATTTCGGAAATTTGCCCCCCTGTGTTAATGTATCTGTTCCGCAGTTTGCCCGTTATCCTCCTCACATAGTGGATGTCCTGTGTAAAATATTGGGAGACTTTGGTGGTACACATGTGGCCAACGCATTCCCTCTTACCCGTAGAAATGAGCGTGCAGATTAGTATATCATATACCCGAGCTATAAGTTGTAAAATTGTAATATCTGTAAACTGGAACAATTGTTGCAATCGCTGTAAAATCGAGTGATAATGTTTAAAATAAATTCGTAAACAATTGTCATCAACTTTTAACATACCTTAAAAATCACAAAGAAGTCAAGTTAAAGGAATTCATTTAAAATAAAATATATAAAATGCAAGGGCCCACACATCAGCGTGTGAGCCCTCCAGCCCCTTGCCTAGTATCGTACAGTAAGGACACGCTCTCTAGGTAGCGCTCTCAAGTTCCCCTCCCCAGTTATCCGTTGCGCAATTTTCATTCAGGGCTTGACGACATCAACAATCATCTGGCGTCCCTAGGCAAGGAGGTTAGACGAGAAACTTTCACGGTGTTAAAAGAAATAGTATCGTCAGCAATTGAGAGATTTATACCAAATAAATTAACAAACGACTAAGCTGATCCCCTTGCTACACAAAAAGGGTTAGAACACTGTTGCAGAAACAATGAAAGAAGCACAGCAGATTTTAAAGAACGCGAAGACTCCAAGTTTGGCGATCTTCTACAGGATCTCGAAATTTAAAGTGGAATTCAGTGCGAAACGCTTGTAACAGTTTCCACAACGAAAAGTCGAGGAGATTATGGACGTGTGTAAACTATGATAGCGGCAAGAGACAGTCAGTGCTTTCTCTGCACGATAGCAATGGATATACTGTCAATTACAGTCTTGCTGAATCAGAATTACTAAACACAGCCTTCCTAAATTCCTTCACCAAAGAAGACTAAGCATTCGAATCAAGAACAGCTGCCACCATGAACAACTGACAAGTAGCCGGCCGCTGTGGCCGAGCGGTTCTAGACTCATCCGTCTCGAACCAAGCTGCAGCTGCGATTGTAGGTTAGAATCCTGCTTTGGGCATGGATGTGTGTGCCGTCCTTAGGTTGATTAGGATTAAGTAGTTCTAGGGGACTGATGACCTCAGAAGTTAAGTCCCATAGTTCTCAGAGCCATTTGAACCATCCTTATCTATGTAAACAGATTTAGGAGGCAACCTGAAAAGCCGACTGAGGTTGTTTGCAGACGACGCTGTCAGTTATCGACTAGTAAAGGCATCAGAAGATCAAAACTAATTGCAAAACGATTCGGAAATTGGAAATTGACCCTCAATAATGAAAAGAGTAAGGTCACCTACACGAGTACTAAATGGAATCCATGAAACTTCGGTTACACGATAAATCAGTGTCTATTCTAATGCCTTTAAATTCAAGTAAATGCCTTTTCATTACAATTACGAACAACTTAAATTCGAAATGACACATAGATTATGTTGTGCGGAATGCAAACCAAAGACTGCCTTTCATTGGCAGAATACTTAGGAAATGTAACGGATCTACTACAGAGACTGCCTACACTACGCTTGTCCGTCCTCTTTCGGAGTAGTGCTGCGCGGTCTGGGATCCTTACCAGATAGGATTAACGGAGTACACCGAGAAAGTTCAAAGAAGCGCAATACGTTTTGTATCGTCGCGAAGTAGGGGAGAGAGTGCCACTGCCATGATAAAGAATCTAGGGTGGACATCATTAAAACAAAGGCGTTCTTCGAAGCGGCAGAATCTTCTCAAGGAATTTCAAACATCAACTTTCTGCTCCGAATGCAAAATTATTTTGTTGACGTTGACCTGTTTATGGATAAACGGTCATTATAATAAAATAAGGGAAAACAGAGCTCGCACGGAAAGGAATATGTGTTCGTTTCCTCCACGCCCTGTTCGAGACTGGAAAAACTGAGAATTATTATGGCGGCGGTTCCACGCACCCTCTGCTAGGCATTTAATTATGATTTGCACAGTATCAATGTAGATGTAGATGTTACTGCTTTGTTCAAACAAACAATGAGAAGAACTTTAAGATACGACATAACAGCAACATGTAGGCTTTTCGGTAATTTGTTATTTGTTGCTCGAAACTTCCAGCGTTCGTATGATTCATTACAGAGTCACTTTCTTCTTGTTGTGATTGTGATGAAACAGTTAATTTACAAGATCAATTCGAAATTTCCTAAATTTTGAAACAACACCTACGCTTAGCTGACAAGCAGGTTCCATTTGACCACAGATCTGTACGATTCACAATAAGTTGGGTATGTGTTGGTCAGCCTATCCTAGAGCGTGGTTCCCTGCATGTCATGATACGTTATGAAGTTACTTTGGCATTTTACAGTGGTCGATTGTAACTTAGTCTGTGAACTGTTCCATAACGTGTTTGGGCACTTGGCTCTTGTTGGTTACTTTGCAGCTACTTTTATGAAGCAAAATGATGTAACGTCTCTTGTTACTGTTGAAATAGGCGAAAGCCATTTGCCGTCCAGAAAGCCTTTGACAAGTAACCCTTTTTAACAGTAGTATGTGTGAGTGGAGAGATTTACACATTTTCATTAACCAAAACAGCCTTGCTGTGCTGGTACTGCGAACGGCTGAAAGCAAGGGGAAACTACAGCCGTAATTTTTCCCGAGGGCATGCAGCTTTACTGTATGATTAAATTATGATGGCGTCCTCTTGGGTAAAATATTCTGGAGGTAAAATAGTCCCCCATTCGGATCTCCGGGCGGGGACTACCCAAGAGGATGTCGTTATCAGGAGAAAGAAAACTGGCGTTCTACGGATCGGAGCGTGGAATGTCAGATCCCTTAATCGGAAAGGTGGGTTAGAAAATTTAAAAAGGGAAATGAATAGGTTAAAGTTAGATATAGTGGAAATTAGTGAAGTTCGGTGGCAGGAGGAACAAGACTTTTGGTCAGGTGACTATAGGGTTATAAACACAAAATCAAATAGGGGTAATGCAGGAGTAGGTTTAACAATGAATAGGAAAATAGGAATGCGGGTAAGCCACTACAAACAGCATAGAGAACGCATTATTGTGGCCAAGATAGATACGAAGCCCACACCTACTACTGTAGTACAAGTTTATATGCCAACTAGCTCTGCAGATGACGAAGAAATTGAAGAAATGTATGATAAAATAGAAGAAATTATTCAGATAGTGAAGGGAGATGAAAATTTAATAGTCATGGGTGACTGGAATTCGGTTGTAGGAAAAAAGGAGAGAAGGAGAGCACAACTTAACCATAGCTAACACTTGGTTTAAGAATCATGAAAGAAGGTTGTATACATGGAAGAAGCCTGGAGATACTAAAAGGTATCAGATAGATTATATAATGGTAAGACATAGATTTAGGAACCAGGTTTTATATTGTAAGAGATTTCCAGGGGCAGATGTGGACTCTGACCACAATCTATTGGTTATAACCTGTAGATTAAAACTGAAGAAACTGCTAAAAGGAGGGAATTTAAGGAGATGGGACATGGATAAACTAAAAGAACCAGAGGTTGTACAGAGTTTCAGGGAGAGCATAAGGAAGCAATTGACAGGAATGGGGGAAAGAAATAAAGTAGAAGAAAAATGGGTAGCTTTGAGGGATGAAGTAGTGAAGGCAGCAGAGGATCAAGTAGGTAAAAAGACGAGGGCTAGTAGAAATCCTTGGGTAACAGAAGAAATATTGAATTTAATTGATGAAAGGAGAAAATATAAAAATGCAGTAAATGAAGCAGGCAAAAAGGAACACAAACGTCTCAAAAATGAGATCGACAGGAAGTGCAAAATGCTAAGCAGGGATGGCTAGAGGACAAATGTAACGATGTAGAGGCTTATCTCACTAGGGGTAAGATAGATACTGCCTACAGGAAAATTAAAGAGACCTTTGGAGAATAGAGAACCACTTGTATGAACATCAACAGCTCAGATGGAAACCCAGTTCTAACCAAAGAAGGGAAAGCAGAGGGTCTATACAAGGGCGATGTACTTGAGGACAATATTATGTAAATGGAAGAGGATGTAGATGAAGACGAAATGGGAGATACGATACTGCCTGTAGAGTTTGACAGAGCACTGAAAGACCTGAGTCGAAACAAGGACCCCGGAGTGGACAACATTCCATTGGAACTACTGACGGACTTGGAAGAGCCATTCCTGAGAAAACTGTACCATCTGGTGAGCAAGATGTATGAGACAGGCGAAATATCCTCAGACTTCAAGAAGAATATAATAATTCCAATCCCAAAGAAAGCAGGTCTTGACAGATGTGAAAATTACCGAACTAGCAGTTTAATAAGTCACAGCTGCAAAACACTAACGAGAATTCTTTACAGACGAATGGAAAAACTAGTGGAAGCCGACCTGGGGGAAGATCAGTTTGGATTCCGTAGAAACGTTGGAACACGTGAGGCAATACTGACCCTACGACTTATCTTAGAAGCTAGATTAAGGAAGGGCAAACCTACGTTTCTAGCATTTGTAGACTTAGAGAAAGCTTTTGACAATGTTGACTGGAATACTCTCTTTCAAATTCTGAAGGTGGCAGGGGTAAAATACAGGGAGCGAAAGGCTATTTACAATTTGTACAGAAACCAGATAGCAGTTATAAGAATCGAGGGACATGAAAGGGAAGCAGTGGTTGGGAAGGGAGTGAGACAGGGTTGTAGTCGCTCCCCGATGTTATTCAACCTGTATATTGAGCAAGCAGTAAAGGAAACAAAAGAAAAATTTGGAGTAGGTATTAAAATCCATGGAGAAGAAATAAAAACTTTGAGGTTCACTGATGACATCGTAATTCTGTCAGAGACAGCAAAGGACTTGGAAGCGCAGTTGAACGGAATGGATAGTGTCTTGAAATGAGGATATAAGATGTACATCAACAAAATCAAAACGAGGATAATGGAATGTAGTCGAATTAAGTCTGGCGATGCTCAGGGAATTAGATTAGGAAATGAGACACTTAAAGTAGTAAAGGAGTTTTGCTATGTGGGGAGCAAAATAACTGATGATGGTCGAAGTAGAGAGGATATAAAACGTAGACTGGCAATGGCAAGGAAAGCTTTTCTGAAGAAGAGAAATTTGTTAACATCGAGTATAGATTTAAGTGTCAGGAAGTCATTTCTGGAAGTATTTGTATGGAGTGTAGCCATGTATGGAAGTGAAACATGGACGATAAATAGTTTGGACAAGAAGAGAATAGAAGCTTTCGAAATGTGGTGCTACAGAAGAATTCTGAAGATTAGGTGGGTAGATCACATAACTAATGAGGAAGTATTGAGTAGGATTGGGGAGAAGAGAAGTTTGTGGCACAACTTGACCAGAAGAAAGGATCGGTTGGTAGGACATGTTCTGAGGCATCAAGGGATCACCAATTTAGTATTGGAGGGCAGCGTAGAGGGCAAAAATCGTAGAGGGAGACCAAGAGATGACTACACTAAGCAGATTCATAAGGATGTGGGTTGCAGTGGGTTCTGGGAGATGAAGAAGCTTGCACAGGATAGAGTAGCATGGAGAGCTGCATCAAACCAGTCTCAGGACTGAAGACCACAACAACAACAACATTATCAAAAACTTAGGACAGTATTTGTTGTTTTGTATGTATCCTATTTTTGTTTGCTGTTATTTTGTATACTGTGTTGAGCATTTTTCTTTACTATGTGTAGACAGCCTCATGCGTAGATAAATTAGATGTGTAACTACAGAACAGAGAATTAAGAATAAAAAACAAAAAATATGCAGAATTAGAAAACACAAATTATAAAACAAAACAGAAAAATAGTAAAAATAAGAACGTATGAAAAAAATAAAAGCAAAAACTGTCGTACAAGCATATGACCTTGGAGTGGTGATCATGCTTGCATGCGCTGAGGACACAGCATGCGATACTGGACAAGTTCAACCATCCCAGGTTGGTAATCGTAGAGGAGAAAGACGAACGGTGTCCAACTCAAAGAGCATGGCAGAAAAGACAGCAAAAAAACCTATACAGGGTCGGTCGTCGTCCGAGTCAACAAAAATATACATCGGTTGGCAAGCTGTGGCGGTCTAGTGTCAGAATTGTGATACAGTAAAAGTTGGGACACACGAATGAAAAATGCTCTTACTGTAGCATACAAAAGGTGACTACCTCCTGGGCAGAGTTAGGGATGCAGAAGAAGGAAAATTATCTGCCAGGTTTAAAGAAATTTAAATGGAACGTCCTGACATATTCACTCTCTTTTGAGTTAACCCTACATCCTCAGGGCAGTGAGCTATCTGAGCTGCAAGGTGTTGGTACACCTAATCTTGCAAAAGTTCCTCATCCTGTGCCAAAATCCAGAATATTCGTCAGCCATACTAAACAATATATAGTATCATACGCCTGAAGAGCATATATGTAATTTATGAGAAAGTTTTTCTATAGGGTCAAAATTTATGGGGCAGGATTTGGTACTGTTGGGATGATAAAACATTTTATTCTTTATTTTTTCGGGTGGGGGAGTTGATTTTTTTCCTTGAAGGGACAATTTCTCCCCAAGGCGACCACCTGTTACATGTACGGTAAGAGACGTAAGAACAAATTTATGTGCTTCTAGGGAGTGGGATGTATCTACAATAGGAAGTATCCAAGATACGTGTTTGCTTGTACGAGTATATAGGATGTATCCCCGAGTGGGGATGCATGCATCCTAAACATCAATGACCAGTTGTATCATGCCGCACGACAAGGCAAATGACATTCTGGTAGACACGATGACATGTTTCATGTTATATGACATCTTGTACGATGCTACTTCACTTGACATGACACATTATATTACATGGCATGTGTACTAATACTAACAAGTAAAAAATTGCGATTATGTCAAGATATTTTATTTGAATGTCTCTGAATGTGCCAGACAAGTAGGAAAGCTAGTTCTCTTATTTTACATCCTTAAGTCTGCACAGACCTTCCTTGCCTTTTTTGCACTATGACAGCACTTTTCATTTTGGCATTGTTATGTAAGGTATCGTTCAGTCTTTCAGTCTTCCATCATTCGTCCTTGTATAATATTTACCTAGCCGCTCTCGGATGCAAGCAACTAAATTCAACATGTAAGAATAACAGGTACACGTATTTTCTTAACTCGTAAACTTCTGTTTCATGAATAATGTATGCAGTTACATCTTAATATCCGCATCGCCAGTCTATTTTGTAATTTACTTGATGGGTTTTGTAGATTTTTAGTTTATAAGTCTACAATCTGGATGACTGAGGGATCTCACTTTATAATACCAACCAAAACGATATTGCAGTGCTGGTACTGCTAAAGGCTGAAAGCAAGCGAAATTAGATACGTATTTTTTCCTGAGGGTACGGAGCTTTGCTGTATTGCTTAATGATGATGGCATCCCCTTGGGTAGAAAATTCAGTAAATAAAATAGTCCCCCATTCGGATACTCGGGAGAGGATTACTCAAGAGGATGACGACATCAGGAAATACAAAACTGCCGTTCTACTGATCGGAGAGTGGTATGTTAGATCTCTGAGTAGGGGGAGGTAGGATAGAAAACCTAAAAAGGGAAATGGAGCGGCTACAGTTAGATATTGTGAGGAAAAGTGAAGATTATTGGCAAGTGGAACAGGACTTTCGGACAATTGAATACATCGTTGTCGATACAAAATCAAGCAGAGGCAATGCAGGAGTCAGTTTAATAATAAATAAGAAAATAGGAATGCTGGTAGATAACTGTAAACAGTGCAGTGAACGCATTATTGTAACCAAGATACCAAGATAAACACGAAGCCCACACCCACCCCAGTAGTAAAAATTTATATGCCAACTAGCTCCGCAGATGGTGAAGAAATCGCAGAAATATACGATGAGATAAAAGAAATTATTCAGATAGATTAGGGAAACGAAAATTTTGTCTTTGGAATTCGATAGCAGGAAAAGGAAGACAATGAAAACTTGTAGGTGAATATGGACTGGGCACAAGGAACGAAAGAGGAAGCCGCCTGGTAGAATTTTGCGCATAGCACAATTCATTTATCACCAAGACCTGACTAGAGAATCGTTAAGAAACCTGGAGACACCAGGAGGTTTCAGATTTATTATACAATAGCAAGACAGATGTTTAGGAATTGGATATTAAGTTTCAGCATATTTCCAGGGGCAGGTATGGACTCTGACGACAATTGACTTGTTTGTTATTAACTGTTAATTGAAACTGAAGAAATTGCAAAAAGTTAGGAAATTAAGGAGATGGGATATGGACAAGGTGAAAGAACCAAATAAACTGGTACAATTTCCTAATATCGTGTACGGTCCCCGCGGGCACGCAGAAGTGCCGAAAACGACGTGGCATTGACTCGACTGATGTCTAAAGTAGTGCTGGAGGGAAATGACACCATCAATCGTGCAGGGCTGTCCATAAATCCATAAGAGTACGAGGGCGTGGAAATCTCTTCTGAACAGCACGTTGAAAGGCATCCCAGCTGTGCTCAATAGCGTTCATGTCTGGCGAGTTTGGTGGCCATCGGAAGTGATTCAACTCAGAAGACAGTTTATGCAGACATTCTGTAGCAATTCTGGGCGTGTGGGGAGTCACATTGCACTGCTTGAATTGCCCACGTCCGTCGGAATGCACAGTGAGTGGGTACAGGTGATCAGACATGATGCTTACGTACGTGTCACCTGACAGAGTCGTATCTAGACATATCAGAGGTTACGTATCACTCCAACTGCACACGTCCACACCATTACAGAGTCTCCACCAGCCTGAACAGTAGCCCATGCAGGGTCCATCGATTCATGAGGTCGTTTCCGTACCCGTACACGTCCATCCGCTCGATACAGTTTGAAACATGTTCCCAGTCATCTACAGTCCAATGTTAGTGTTGATGGGCCCAGGAGAGGCGTAAAACGTTGTGTCTTGCAGTCTTACGGATACACGAGTGGCCTTCGGCTCCTGAAAGCCCATATTGATGATGTTTCGTTGAATGGTTCACACACTGACACTTGCTGGTGGCCCAGCATTGAAAACTCCAGAAATTTGCTGAAGGGTTGCACTTCTCTCGCGTTGAACGGTTCTCTTCAGTCGTCATGGGTCCCGTTCTTGCAGGATCTTTACCTGGGTGCAGCGATGTCGAAGATTTGATTTTCTACCGTATTCCTGATATTCACGGTACACTCGTGAAATGCCCGTACGGGAAAATCTCCACTTCTTCGCTACCTCGGAGATGCTGCGTCCCATCTCACGTGCGTCGACTATAACACTACGTTCAAACTCACTTAAATCTTGATAACCTGCCATTTCATTAACAGTAACCGATCTAATAATTGCGACAGACTCTCTTTGTTTTATACAGGTTAGTCTGCTGTTTACATATCTCTATGTTTGAGTACGCATGCCCATACAGTTCCTTTAGCGCTTAAGTGTAGAGCTTAATTGATGAAAGGAGAAAATATAAAAATGCAGTAAATGTAGTAGGTCGAAACCAATAAAAACGTCTAAAAATGAGATTGATAAGAAGTACAAGATTGTTAAGCAGAGACGGCTAAACGGTAAATGTAAGGTTTCAAAAGAGTATTTCAATATTGGAAAGATAGGTATCTCCTACAGGAATAGTAAAGGGGCCTTTGGAGAAAAGAGAAGCATAACATCAGGAGCGCAGACTCAAAACCGGTCCTAAGAAAAGAAGAGAAAGCTGAAATGTGGAAGGAGCATACAGAGGGTCCGTACAAGGGAGATGGACTTGAAGGCAGTATTACAGAAACATAGGAGTACTTAGATGAAGATGAGATGGGGAAATGGAATATGAGAGACCACTGAAAGTCTTGGGCGAGAACAAAGCCTCGGGAGTAGAAAACATTCTGTCAGAACAACTAATAACCTTGGGAGAACAGTCATGACAAAACACCCCCCTCTGCTGTGAAAAATATATAAGACAGGTGAAGTACCCTCAGACTTCAAGAAGAATATAATAATTCCAATTTCAAAGAAAACAGGAGCTAACAGATTTGGATATTACCGAACTATCAATATAGTTGCAAAACACAAACACGAATTCGTTATAGAAGAATGGAAAAACTGGTAGAAGACGACCTCGGGTAGGAAAAATTTGGATTCCGGAAAAATATAAGAACACAGGGAGCAGTACTGGATCTACGGCTCCTCTCAGGAGACAGGGTAAGGGAAGGCAAACCTATGTTTATAGCGTTTGTAGACTTAGAGAATTCTTTTGGCAACGATGATTGGAATACTGTGTCTGGGATCATGAAGGTGGCAGGGTAAAATACATGAAGCCAAAGTCTATTTACAACTTGTACAGAAACCAGACAACTGTTATAAGAGCTGATGGGTATGAAAGGGAAACAGTGACTGATAAGGCAGTGGAGTGGTGTGTAGCCTACTCTCGATGATATTCAATCTGTATAATGAACAAACGGTGAAGAAAACCAAACAAAACTTTTTAGTAGGAATTAAAGATCAGAAATATCAAATAAAAACTTTTTGGTTATCCTATGACACTGAAACTCTGTCAGAGACGGCAAAAGACTTGGAAGAGCAGTTGAATGAAATTCACAGTGTCTTGATATAAGAACATCAAAAGAATCAAAACGAAGATAATGGAATGAACGCGAACTAAATCAGCTGATGCTGAGGGAATTAGGTTCGGAAACGAGACACTCAATGTAATAGATGTGTTTTGCTATTTGGGCACCAAAATAACTACTGATGGCCGCAGTAGAGAGGATATAAAATGCAGACTGGCAATGGCAAGAAATTATTTTAAAGGAAATAGTTGTGAGCTAATAAAAGCTTGAGGATCTCTAAGAGTTCATAGATTTCAGCTGGACCCATTGCCCCATGTATGAGTAAGTTATTTCTTACTAAACTAATTGTTTCTTTGACAGGTATGTTTTTATACAGGTTGACTATGTCAAGAGATACAAATTTAGCTGTGACACGGATTGGGATATCTTTTATACTATTGATGATCTCATAACTGATTTTGACAGAGAAGTTATTTTCAAATACATATGCCTTAGGGATAATATAATTGAGTTTCTTGGTGATTTTGTAGCTTGGACTCTTGAGGGAGTTCACAATGGTTCGTATCAACATTCTGGTTTGTGGATCTTAGGCTGTGATCTCAGTTTTGGTGCTGATGGCTTCACCACTACACAGTACTATGCTTCTAATGGTTCCAACAAGAAGTTGCAGTTTTTAAGCAATTTTTTTAAACCATGACAAAATTCCATGAGAAAATTAAAACCAGAATGTCTGATACAACCCATTGTGAACTCCCTCAATAGTCAAAGCTACAAAATCAACAAGAAACTTAATGATATTATTCCTAACACATATGTATTTGAAAATAACTTCTCCATCAAAAACAGTTATGAGCTAATCTATAGTATAAATGATATTCCCATCCCTGTCACAGCTAAAATTGCATCTCTTGACATAGTCAACCTGTATACAAACATACCTGTCAAAGAGACAATTAGTTTAATAAGAAATAACTTACTGAAACATGGGACCATGGGTAAAGCTGAAATCTATGAACTCTTAGAGAGCCTGGAGCTTATATTATCTCACAACTACTTCCTGTTCAACAACAAGTTTTATATTCAGGAAGATGGATTGGCAATGGGTAGTAGTCTTGCAGGCTTGCTAGCAGACATGTATATCAACAACCTTGAAAACAACTTTTTTAAATCCCAAACCCAACTAAAAGATAAGCTGCTTTATTATAAACGCTATGTTGATGACACTCTCATTCTGTTCAATGTAACAACAGAAGAAATAGATAATCTAGCCAAAGAACTTAATAAAATACATAATAAAATTCAATTCACAGTAGAAGATGAAACAGCAGAAGGCATTAACTATCTTTATCTAACAATCTCAAATAAAAATAAGCATAGATTTCAAATTTTCAGAAAACCATACAGAAATCCTCTTGCCATCCAGACCAATGTAAAAAAGCTTTCTTCAGAACAATGGTTAATTAAATGCTTAAAATGCCAATGGACACAAATGAAAGACAAAAAGAAACAGAAATTATTAAATCAACAGCCTCCAGCAATGAGTACAACACTGCAATAATAGATAAACTAATCCATACAGCAAAATTAAATCAACCAACTGCTGAACAACCACACACAGACGAGAAGACCACAGTTATAAGCCTGCCTTTCCTAGGAAGAATTCTCACCAAATTGCCAACCTCTTCAAGACACACAACATAAAAATAAGTTTCTTAAAAGTCAGGCATGTACAAGCTCATTTGAAACTCATGTCCAAGCTTCTACATTGGACAAACTGGTAGAAGCTTCACAACAACATTTAAAGAACACACAGATGCACTCCATCTTAACAACCTGAATAAGTCCAGCTTTGCCTCACATTTTGCCCAACACAATCATTCTGCAAACAACATAGAAGAGAATCTCCAAATACTCCATTTTGCCAACAAAGGCACAATACTTGACCTTCTTGAAGAAATTGAAATATTTATCTACACAAATACAGCACCTGACTACCTACTCAATGATCAAATTGAACTGATAAAAACATTTTTTCTTCAGAACTTTGAAGGTCTACTAGTTCAAAACAAGTAACCACTCAAGGAACCCTACATCGCCTCTCCACCCCCCCCCCTCCGAAACGACAGCCCTCCCCCTCCTGACATCCTAACTACACTGGTGACTGTGTAATATCCTACCACTGAATAAAACCTGTACTATATTTCTAAAGGTTAAAGCCCTCTCCTGCTAACATAAATCAGTACTATTATACATATTACTTCTAGCTGGAACAAACAGAAGCTACCTTTACCAATATTCCAGATCACTTTAATGTTAGAATAAAAATAAGTTAACAGTTAAAGGGGTTATTCTGTCTCAAATCAACTAACAGTCTGAACCTTGATATCTCAGATTTGGATGAATTATTTTTCAGGTAATTTACCCACTAACACTAGTTTAAAAAAGGAAATTTCAGATTTTTCTGACCTTTGGTTTTTGAGTTTCAAGGGTTTAAAAATAAAAAAAAACTCCGTTTTTAATCAATCGATGATTGTTTTAAAACGCTGTAGCTCAAAAACTATACAACCTAGAGAGCTCAAACTTGCACCATTGTTTTCCTCTATAAATTCCCTTCAATCTGATACATAACATGACCATGCTACCTAAATCTGAAAATTTTAAACTATTCCAAAAAACATTTTTTGAAATTTTCAAAATACGTACCCTCAGATTTTTTTATAAAAATTGTATGTGTTGTCCAATCTAACTGACTACATACATGCAAAATTTCAAGATGCGATCTCAATGGGTTCTTGCATAAAATAATATTTTACTACTGCAATACATACTAGTGAGATGAAAAGCAATCTATTTCTACGCTATGAATACTAAGGTGGCCTATGTAATTCTAACAAACTTAAATTGTTATATTAGCCTTTTTATTCAACATTACCCTCTTATTGTTTGTTAATTCATTAAATGGTATTTTAATGCTAGAATAGAATATATATAAAATAATAACTTAAGAATCTTACGATTTTGTACGACATTCACTTTTTATTATAAAAAACGTGAGATTTTCGTATAGGGTCAAGGCTCTAGTTTTGCCCACTAACTCACTTACGGCCACCTTGATGTAACGGGGAAGCTACACTGCATCCTTTCATCATATATTATAAATGGGAGGGAAAACTAAACCATCTGCAGTATGTCTTCATATCAGATTGCCTGAAACATAATGCAGTCGCCTTCTATGTATTCCAGAAAAAAATTCTAGAAATCATAAAGCAAAACTTACCTTTTGCACTTAAAAAGATTACTTACTATTCTGATGGCAGCGCTGCACAATATAAAAATAAGAAAAACTTCCTTGATTTGTGTTTGCATGAAACTGATTTTGAAGTTGAGGCAGAATGGGAGTTCTTTGCAACGTCCCATGGCAAAAGCGCAGCTAGCTGCTTAAGCCAGCGTACAAAAGCCACATAACCAACAAATCTGAAAACCCAAATCACTTGATGTATTTGCCATGGAAAACATAAAAAATATTGACTTTGAATATTGCACAACAGAGGACTATGAATTGACCGAAGGATACTTACTTCCTCGGTTTAGTGATTCAAAAGCGATTGTGGAACACAAAACTTTCACTCATATAAACCCTGCACAGAGAGTCAAATTACTGACAAGCCTTATCATTTTAATCTGGATGAGTCTCTTGAATATGTGACAACACTGAACCAAATAACACCGTCACATATGGAAAATATTGTGACAGTAGCAGATGACGACTCTTGGTGGCTAGGATGCATTGAAGAAAAGTACAATGACATGTACTGAATAAATTTTTTACACCCAAAGGGTCCAACCCAGTCGTTTTACTATCCACAGCCAAGAGATATATAATATGTACCAGGAAATACTCTCAAACAAACAGTGAATCCAACAACAGCTACGGGAAGAACATACACTTTACATGTTAAAGAAATGAAGTTGTCTTCTCTTGCTTTGGAAAAATACCTTACAGATCATAACAGAAGCACGTATAAATTATTTTACACCTACCTTCACTAAACACTAAGTTGTATAAATACCACGTGTATTAACTTTGTAAATACCAATTGGTATTAGAAATACAGTTCTATCCATGCAGATATCAACAAGTTAATCTTTTTCACAAGTGAAATTACTTATATGCCAATTTCTGATAAAAGAAAAAAGTCATAAATGATTACAAATAACACTGGAAAACCAAGAAAAAGATAATCTTTGCCATTTACAACTAAGGATGAACGTGAGTGGCTTTATTCAAAATTTTAACGTTTAGCATGTATATCACCAATTAAAATGTGTTCACTTCCTTATGATGCGTAGTTAAAACAACACTATATCATTTAATGAATCAACAAACAATAAGAGGGTAATATTCCATAAAAAAGCTAACATAATAATTTAAGTCTGTTATAACAACATAGGCCTACCTTAATATTCGTAGCCTAGAAATAGTCTGCTTTTCGCTTCACTAGTGTGTATTACGGTAGTAAAATATTATTTTATACAAGAACCCATTGGGATCCCAACTTGAAATTTTGCATGCATGTAGTCAGTTAGACTGGACAAAACATATAATTTTTATAAAGAAATCCGAATGTACGTATTTTGGAAATTTCAAAAAACGTTTTTTTGGAATAGTTAAAAATTTTCAGATTTAGGTAGCATAGTCATGTTACATATCAGATTGAAGGAAATTTATAGAGGAAAACAATGGTGCAACTTTAAGCTCTCTAGGTTGTATAGTTTTTGAGCTACAGCGTTTTAAAACAATCATCGATTGATTAAAAACGGAGGTTTTTTATTTTTAAACCCTTGAAACTCAAAAACCAAAGGTCAGAAAAATCTGAAATTTCATATTTAAACTAGTGTTAGTGGGTACAATACGTGAAAAAAATTTATCCTAACCTGAGAGGTCACGGTTCAAATCATGTAGTACAATTGGTTGATTTGACATGGAATGACCCAAAGAACTTTTGTTCATGGTTTTTAAATATAAAGTGTACAGCCATACAAACAGCTTTAGTCCATTTCAATTACTATAACTTTTATACATATACCTTTAGCTAAAATAAACAGAATCTACTCTTGCTTATACCCCAGATCATGTTAACATAGCAACATAAATAAGTCAACAGCTGATCTAAAGGTTAGGTATTATTTTAAATTAAAATATAAAGATCCTAGTCTAAGAGACAGCTGCATCTCACTGCAACTAGAAAAACTCTGATTCATAGATATCCATGTTAATGCCAATCAAATAAAAAAAACAAATAAATAAAAACGCTATAAATTTCCTGTATTATAGGTAATATACAAATAGAAATGAGATATCAGATCACCTGAAGTTTGTTCTTGTAGTAGTTTATTTATTTATTTTATTTTGAACTCTCATGTTATCGCCAGTCTGATCAAAATATTTGCCCTTATATCGACCTTAATACATGTAAAGAAGAACACATTACATCTCTGTGTAAAGTAGGTCTATGCCATATCTTTCTGTCAAGATCTTTGTTACAAGCAACAGTTGTAAAGAGCATGCTGGGTGCTGGAAAAGTCTCGCTGTCAAAGTGTAATTAATATAGTTTGTGTGGAAGTGTGTGTAGTGATACAACACCTGGACATCAAAATGGAGGCAAACAGATGGACACTAACCGAAAAAATCTGCCTATACTGTCGCAATAAGTAAAAAACTAAATTTACCTCCACATCGACAGATAAGCTATAGTCATGGCGATATATTAAATTGTGTTCCATCTTTTTGTCATAGAGCCAGCACCCAGCATTATGCTAGCAATAATTATGTAACTTCCTGAAATCATCTGAAGATGGACCTGAAAAGGTTCGAAAACCGGTTCTTGGAATAAAACACAATTATTCAAAAAAGTGACTGGTTGCAGTTTTGTATAACTTATTTACATTCATTATACAGCCACGGTTCTAAAATATCCGTAATGGATAAGCATAATCCCAAAATCTTTTATTTTTAAAGTGAAGGCTACAGAAACACTGCTTCATGTACTAAATGGTTGCTTGGTGTAGCAGAGAGAAAGAGATTGACACAGGGAAGGAAAAAAGTCATGTAATCGACAATGTATGAGCTGGAAAAATTAAAAATGGAAAATTGAGATCGCGGGTAACATGAGAAGGCCTGACTGTTTATAGATTGAGCTGTTGTTACGTCAAAGGTAATCTGGTATAAACGCATTCAAGTGGCTAACATTTAATGAATTTCGGGATAAAGGAGTGACAGCGAATGCCATTTACGTTCAGATAACTAACAGGCTAAGTTTGTTGTGAGGCGTGGGTCGCACGCAGGGGAAGTGTCCACTGTTGTTCCCTGAATCTGTACAGTGCTTCTGGGAGTCACCTATTTCCAGCTGATGTCACTCACAGATTTTCTAATTATCGTTTGACTCGCCCCGGAGCTCACTAATTTACGAGACTTGTGC
This sequence comes from Schistocerca gregaria, assembly GCF_023897955.1. Taxonomy (NCBI): domain Eukaryota; kingdom Metazoa; phylum Arthropoda; class Insecta; order Orthoptera; family Acrididae; genus Schistocerca; species Schistocerca gregaria. The sequence continues at coordinate 51,719,095 of NC_064925.1, read as the reverse complement.
GTCTTCTGTGTAGTTGCGTCTAGGTGACACGCGCAGTGTCTCAGTGTCTTATTTTTAGATGTAATGTTAGAAATACAATAATGTTGAACTGCTGAGTATCAAGTGATCAAATTTTTTCTAGCGACCTAAAAGCAGTACACAAATAAAAATTCAGATTTACTAAAGTGTCGCTTGCTTCCTACATCCCGCGCAGGGTAGCAGCGTGGTTTTACGCGCCCTGCCACGATTCGCGCCCCTCCCCCCGTCGTAGGTTCGAGTCCTCGCTGAGGCATGGGTGTGTGTGTTGTCCTTAGCAGAATTCAGTTAAAGTTAGATTAAATAGTGCGTAAGCCTAGTGTCCGATGACACCAGCAGTTTGGTCCCATAATCCTTACCACAAATTTCCACCACTTGTCATTTCCTTTCCTGTTACACTCGCAAATAGAGCGACTCAAAATAAATGTCTACATGCGTCCATACGAACCCTGATTTCTCGTATCTTACTTTCGTGGTCCATAGGCGAGGTGTATATCACCAGCAGTAGAACCGTTGTGGGGTCAGCTTCAGATTCCAGTCTTCTATTTTTCTCCATAAAGTTCCTAGAAAAGAACGTCGCCTTCCCTCCAGGGATTCCATTTTAGATTTCCGAAGCATCTCCGTAGCTCCTGCGTGTTGTCCGAACCTACTGGTAACATGGTGCGCAGCCCGCCTCTGAACTGCTTGGATGTCTGACTTTAATCACACGTGGGAAGGATCCCAAACAATCGAACAGTATTGGAGAATAGGTTGCACTAGCGTCCTATGTGCAGTCTCCTTTAGAGACGAATCACAGTTCCCCAAGACTCTTCCAGTAAACAGCAGCCGTCCGATCACCTTTCCTACCACAATCCGCACATGTTCTTTCCATGCCATATCGCTTTGTAGCATTACCCCCATACATTTAAACGACGTCACTGTGACCTGGGACACTACCAATGCTGTATCCGAACATACTCCACTTCATTGCCTTCGATTGTTCTACGTTTAGAGAAACCTACTATTCATCGCACGAGCTACAAAATATTTCTAAGCCGTCTTGTATCCTCCTACAGTCAGTCAATTCTGACGACTTCCATACACCACTGCATTATCAGCAAACAACTGTGGATTACTACCCACCCTCTTCGCCATACCATTTATGTATACAGAAAATATAGCGACCCTATCACACTTCCCTGGGGCACGTCCGACGATACCGTTGTCTCTGATGAGCACTCGCGTCGAGGTCAACATACTGGGTTGTGTTACTTAGGAAAACTTCCAGCCACTCACATATGTGGGAAACTTCCGTATTCCCATAGCTTCGTTAAACATCTGAAGTGGAAAAACGTGTCATACGCTTTCCGAAAATCTAGAAACGTGGAACCTGCCCGTTGTCCTTCATCCATAATTCGCAGTACATCATGTGACAGCTGAGTTTTGCGCGAGTGATGACTTATATACCCATGCTGAGTCATGAACATAAGCTTCGTTGTCTCAAGAAAATTTATTACATTCGAAATGAGAACATGTTCAAGGATTCTGCTGCAAGCCAGTGTTAACGATATTGGTCTGCAAATGCAGGAGTCAGTTGCAGTTTTTGCAGTCGCTTAGAACTTTCCGCAGGGTAACAGATTCACGATAAATACAAGTTAAGTAAGGGACCAGTGTCTTAGCGTACTCTTTGTAAAGCAGAATTGGGATTCCATACGGGCCTGGTGACTTATTTGTTTTCATCTGTTTCAGATGTTTCTCTACGCCAGGGATACTTATTACTGTTGTTGTTGTTGTAGTCTTCAGTCATGAGACTGATTTGATGCAGCTCTCCATGCTACTCTATACTGTGCAAGCTTCTTCATCTCCCAGTACCTACTGCAACCTACATTCTTCTGAATCTGCTTAGTGTATCCATCTCTTGGTCTTCATCTACGATTTTTACCTTCTACACTGCCCTCCAACGCTAAATTTGTGATCCTTTGATGCCTCAGAATATGTCCTACCAACCGATCCCTTCTTCTGGTCAAGTTGTGCCACAAACTTCTCTCCTCCTCAATCCTACTCAATATTTCCTCATTAGTTATGTGATCTACCCACCTAATCTTCAGAATTCTTCTGTAGCTCCACATTTCGAAAGCTTCTATTGTCTTCTTGTCCAAACTACACTCCTGGAAATTGAAATAAGAACACCGTGAATTCATTGTCCCAGGAAGGGGAAACTTTATTGACACATTCCTGGGGTCAGATACATCATATGATCACACTGACAGAACCACAGGCACATAGACACAGGCAACAGAGCATGCACAATGTCGGCACTAGTACAGTGTATATCCACCTTTCGCAGCAATGCAGGCTGCTATTCCTCCATGGAGACGATCGTAGAGATGCTGGATGTAGGCCTGTGGAACGGCTTGCCATGTCATTTCCACCTGGCGCCTCAGTTGGATCAGCGTTCGTGCTGGACGTGCAGACCACATGAGACGACACTTCATCCAGTCCCAAACATGCTCAATGTGGGACAGATCCGGAGATCTTGCTGGCCAGGATAGTTGACTTACACCTTCTAGAGCACGTTGGGTGGCACGGGATACATGCGGACGTGCATTGTCCTGTTGGAACAGCAAGTTCCCTTGCCGGTCTAGGAATGGTAGAACGATGGGTTCGATGACGGTTTGGATGTACCGTGCACTATTCAGTGTCCCCTCGACGATCACCAGAGGTGTACGGCCAGTGTAGGAGATCGTTCCCCACACCATGATGCCGGGTGTTGGCTCTGTGTGCCTCGGTCATATGCAGTCCTGATTGTGGCGCTCACCTGCACGGCGTCAAACACGCATACGACCATCATTGGCACCAAGGCAGAAGCGACTCTCATCGATGAAGACGACACGTCTCCATTCGTCCCCCCATTCACGCCTGTCGCGACACCACTGGAGGCGGGCTGCACGATGTTGGGGCGTGAGCGGATGACGGCCTAACGGTGTGCGGGACCGTAGCCCAGCTTCATGGAGACGCTTCTGAATGGTCCTCGCCGATACCCCAGGAGCAACAGTGTCCCTAATTTGTTGGGAAGTGGCGGTGCGGTCCCCTACGGCATTGCGTAGGATCCTACGGTCTAGGCGTGCATCCGTGCGTCGCTGCGGTCCGGTCCCAGGTCGACGAGCACGTGCACCTTCCGCCGACCACTGGCGACAACATCGATGTACTGTGGAGACCTCACGCCCCACGTGTTGAGCAATTCGGCGGTACGTCCACCCGGCCTCCCGCATGCCCACTATACGCCCTCGCTCAAAGTTCGTCAACTGCACATACGGTTCACGTCCACGCTGTCGCGGCATGCTACCAGTGTTAAAGACTGCGATGGAGCTCCGTATGCCACGCAAACTGGCTGACACTGACGGCGGCGGTGCACAAATGCTGGGCAGCTAGCGCCATTCGACGGCCAACAGCGCAGTTCCTGGTGTGTCTGCTGTGCCGTGCGTGTGATCATTGCTTGTACAGCCCTCTCGCAGTGTCCAGAGCAAGTATGGTGGGTCTGACACACCGGTGTCAATGTGTTCTTTTTTCCATTTCCAGGAGTGTATTTATCGTCCATGTTTCACTTGCATACATGGCTACACTCCACACAAATACTTTCAGAAATGACTTCCTGACACTTAAATCTATACTCGATGTTAACAAATTTCTCTTCTTCAGAAATGCTTTCCTTGCCATTGCCAGTCTACATTTTCTATCCTCTCTACTTCGGCCATCATCTGTTATTTTGCTCCCCAAATAGCAAAACTACTTTACTACTTTAAGTGTCTCGTTTCCTAATCTAATACCCTCAGCATCGCCAGGCTTAATTCGACTACATTCCATTATCCTCGTTTTGCTTTTATTGGTGTTCATCTTATACCCTTCTTTCAAGACACTGTCTATTCCGTTCAACTGCTCTTCCAAGTCCTTTGCTGTCTCTGACAGAACTACAATGTCATCAGCGAACCTCAAAGTTTTTATTTCTTCTCCATGGATTTTAATATCTACTCCCAATTTTTCTATTGTTTCCTTCACTGCTTGCTCAATATACAGATTGAATAACTTCGGGGAGAGACTACAACCCTGTCTCACTCCCTTCCCAACCACTGCTTCCCTTTCATGTCCTTCGACTCTTATAACTGCCATCTGGTTTCTGTACAAATTGTAAATAGCCTTTCGCTCCCTGTATTTTACCTCTGCCACCTTCAGAATTTGAAAGAGAGTATTCTAGTCAACATTGTCACAAGCTTTCTCTAAGTCTACAAATGCTAGGTTTGCCTTTCCTTAATCTAGCTTTTAAGATAAGTCGTAGGGTCAGTATTGCCTCACGTGTTCCAACATTTCTACGGAATCCAAACTGATCTTCCCCGAGGACGGCTTCTTCTAGTTTTTCCATTCGTCTGTAAAGAAGTCTCGTAGTGTTTTGCAGCTGTGACTTATTAAACTGCTAGTTCGGTAATTTTCACATCTGTCAAGAGCTGCTTTCTTGGGGATTGGAATTATTATTTTCTTCTTTAAGTCTAAGGATATTTCGCCTCCACTTAAAACTTCCGGGCTGATAGGCCGTGGTCGAAGTATAAAACTCTCTCCTGACGTTTCGTCTCCGACTGCGGGAGACATCCTCGGAGGTAAAGCAGTTCCCCGCTTTACCTCCGAGGATGTCTCCCGCAGTCGGAGACGAAACGTCAGGAGAGAGTTTTATACTTCGACCACGGCATATCAGCCCGGAAGTTTTAAGTGAAGACAATACCGGCCGTGAAAGCTTACATTGTATGATATTTCGCCTGTTTCATACATCTTGCTCACCAGACGGTAGAGTTTTGTCAGGACTGGCTCTCCCAAGGCCAACAGTAGTTCAAATGGTATGTTGTCTACTCCGGGGGCCTTGTTTCGACTCAGGTCTTTCAGTGCTCTGTCAAACTCTTCACGCAGTATCGTATCTCCAATTTCATCTTCATCTACATCCTCTTCCATTTCCATAATATTGTCCTAAAGTACATCGCCCTTGTATAGACCCTCTATATACTCCTTCCACCTTTCTGCTTTCCCTTCTTTGGTTAGAACTGGGTTTCCATCTGAGCTCTTGATGTTCATACAAGTGGTTCTCTTATCTCCAAAGGTCTCTTTAATTTTCCTGTAGGCAGTATCTATCTTACCCCTAGTGAGATAAGCCTCTACATCGTTACATTTGTCCTCTAGCCATCCCAGCTTAGCCATTTTGCACTTACTGTCGATCTCATTTTTGAGACGTTTGCATTCCTTTCTGGCTGCATCATTTACTGCATTTGTATATTTTCTCCTTTCATCAATTTAATTCAATTTCTGTTCTCTTACCCAAGAATTTCTACTAGCCCTCGTCTTTTTACCTACTTGATCATCTGCTGTCTTCACTACTGCATCCCTCAAAGCTACCCACTCTTCTTCTACTGTATTTCTTTCCCCCATTCCTGTCAATTGTTCCCTTATGCTCTCCCTGAAACTCTGTACAACCGCTGGTTCTTTCAGTTTATCCAGGTCCCATCTCCTTAAATTCCCACTTTTTTGTAGTTTCGTCAGTTTTAATCTACAGGTCATAACCAATAGATTGTGGTCAGAGTGCACATCTGCCCCTGGAAATGTCATACAATTTAATATCTGGTTCCTAATTCTCTGTCTTACCATTATATAATCTATCTGAAACCTGTCAGTATCTCCAGGCCTCTTCCGTGTATACAGCCTTCTTTTATGATTCTTGAACTAAGTGTTAGCTATGATTAAGTTGTGCTCTGTGCAAAATTCTACCAGGCGGCTTCCTCTTTCATTTCTTAGCCCCAATCCATATTCACCTCCAACGTTTCCTTCTTCCTTTTCCTACTACCGAATTCCAGTCACCCATGACTATTAAATTTTCGTCGCCCTTCACTATCTGAAAAATTTCTTTTATTTCATCATACATTTCTTCAATTTCTTCGTCATCTGCAGAGCTAGTTGATATATAAACTTGTACATAACCCTGTAGTTACCTGACCAGAAGTCTTGTTCCTCCTGCCATCGAACTTCACTAATTCCCACTATATCTAACGTTAACCTATCCATTTCCCATTTTTAATTTTCTAACCTACCTTCCCGATTAAGGGATCTGAGATTCCATGCTCCGATTCGTAGAACGGCAGTTTTCTTTCTCCTGATAACGACATCCTCTTGAGTAGTCATCGCCCGGAGATCCGAATGGGGGACTATTTTACCTCCTGAATATTTTACCCAAGAGGACGCCATTATCATTTAATCATACAGTAAAACTACATGCCCTCGGGAAAAATTACGTCCGTAGTTTCCCCTTGCTTTCAACAGTTAGCAGTACCAGCACAGGAAGGCCGTTTTGGTTATTGTTACAAGGCCAGGTCAGTCAATCATCCAGACTGTTGCCCTTGCAACTACTGAAAAGCTGCTGCCCCTCTTCAGGAACCACACGTTTGTCTGGCCTCTCAACAAATACCCTTCCGTTGTGGTTGCACCTACAGTACAGCTATCAGTATGACTGAGGCACGCAACCCTCCCCACCAACGGCAAGGTCCATGGTTCATGTGGGGGATTCTTGTGGAGGCTTAGTGAAAATGGATGGGGTGGGGGGGCTTATTACTATGTCGCCCGTATCCGAGTCTGTTTGTACGACTCCACAACCTGAACGATTTCTTAAAGGTGAGATTTAAAACTTCGGCTTTAGTTTTGCTATCTTCAACTGCCACACCACTCAGGTCAAAAAGGCACTAAATGATAGCCTTAGCCCCACTTAGCGATGTTTCTCGGGTACCCACCCATATCTGTTGCCAGGGTATGGCGGTGGTAGTTGTATCTTTCGCGCATAGATCTTGTCAGGGAGGCACGAATCTATGTTTATCTTTGTCTGTCCCCATTTGCGCGTTTTCTTTCAAGCCTAAAGTGCAACAGCCTTTGTTGTCTTAGCATTTTTTGAATTTCGTTGTTAAACAACGGTTGCTCTCTTTCGTCAATGTTCCACTTACAAGGATCATAATTCTCCAGACTACGATTTACGAACTGTTTAAGCTTCGGGGCTAATTTTTTTGCGTCTATCTCACTAGAACTAAGTTATTCCAGTTCACTGTCTATGTGAGATGCTGACAACTTCTTATCTTCTCTTTCTAGAAGAAACATTCTCCTAACTTGATTGACTAATTTATTAAGTTTTGTAACCATAGTTGCTATAATGACATCTCCGATTATTAATTCCTACCTCTTTCGATAAGGTCCGGCCTCTTTGTAGCTACGATGTCTAACAAATTTCAACTGCGTGTGGGCTGTCAAACTAATTGCTCAAGATTTACACTCCTGGAAATGGAAAAAAGAACACATTGACACCGGTGTGTCAGACCCACCATACTTGCTCCGGACACTGCGAGAGGGCTGTACAAGCAATGATCACACGCACGGCACAGCGGACACACCAGGAACCGCGGCGTTAGCCGTCGAATGACGCTAGCTGCGCAGCATTTGTGCACCGCCGCCGTCAGTGTCAGCCAGTTTGCCGTGGCATACGGAGCTCCATCGCAGTCTTTAACACTGGTAGCATGCCGCGACAGCGTGGACGTGAACCGTATGTGCAATTGACGGACTTTGAGCGAGGGCGTATAGTGGGCATGCGGGAGGCCGGGTAGACGTACCGCCGAATTGCTCAACACGTGGGGAGTGAGGTCTCCACAGTACATCGATGTTGTCGCCAGTGGTCGGCGGAGGGTGCACGTGCCCGTCGACCTGGGACCGGACCGCAGCGACGCACGGATGCACGCCAAGACCGTAGGATCCTACGCAGTGCCGTAGGGGACCGCACCGCCACTTCCCAACAAATTAGGGACACTGTTGCTCCTGGGGTATCGGCGAGGACCATTCGCAACCGTCTCCATGAAGCTGGGCTACGGTCCCGCACACCGTTAGGCCGTCTTCTTCTCACGCCCCAACATCGTGCAGCCCGCCTCCAGTGGTGTCGCGACAGGCGTGAATGGAGGGACGAATGGAGACGTGTCGTCTTCAGCGATGAGAGTCGCTTCTGCCTTGGTGCCAATGATGGTCGTATGCCTGTTTGGCGCCGTGCAGGTGAGCGCCACAATAAGGACTGCATACGACCGAGGCACACAGGGCCAACACCCGGCATCATGGTGTGGGGAGCGATCTCCTACACTGGCCGTACACCTCTGGTGATCGTCGAGGGGACACTGAATAGTGCACGGTACATCCAAACCGTCATCGAACCCATCGTTCTACCATTCCTAGACCGGCAAGGGAACTTGCTGTTCCAACAGGATAATGCACGTCCGCATGTATCCCGTGCCACCCAACGTGCTCTAGAAGGTGTAAGTCAACTACCCTGGCCAGCAAGATCTCCGGATCTGTCCCCCATTGAGCATGTTTGGGACTGGATGAAGCGTCGTCTCACGCGGTCTGCACGTCCGGCACGAACGCTGGTCCAACTGAGGCGCCAGGTGGAAATGGCATGGCAAGCCGCTCCACAGGACTACATCCAGCATCTCTACGATCGTCTCCATGGGAGAATAGCAGCCTGTATTGCTGCGAAAGGTGGATATACACTGTACTAGTGCCGACATTGTGCATGCTCTGTTGCCTGTGTCTATGTCCTGTGGTTCTGTCAGTGTTATCATGTGATGTATCTGACCCCAGGAATGTGTCAATAAAGTTTCCCCTGCGTGGGACAATGAATTCACGGTGTTCTTATTTCAATTTCCAGAAGTGTATTTCAGCATACGTGATCAAAAGTATTTTGCAGGACTGTCTGTCTGTACCCCATGCAATGAAGCCATAGACGTTTTAGTCTGCACTCGATAGGTCAAAGTCGCCTCCTACTGTTATTGCGTGATCTAGGTATTTACGTGCAACTGGCCGTAGAGTTTCTTTGAATGACTCTAGAACTGTCACAGCGGAATTGGATGGCCGGTGAAACATATAACAAATAACATGGTTTCACCTCGACCTCTAATACGCTACTAGATAACGTTACTGTCACACCCAACTTTGACCTCAGTAGAGACAATATTTTCCTGAACTGCATTAAATACTCCCCCTCCTATGGTGTCTAATCCACGTTTCCGATATATGTAACATTATTCGCTAAATATCTCAGAGTCTTCTATTTCAGGTTTCAGCCACCTCTTGGCCCCAGGAATGATTTCAATGCGACAACTTTACAGAAAATAAAACAGACAATCCTTAAATTTGATAATGGCCAATGCACTACCCGAAAGAAATTCACAACTGTACATTGAAATTGTAACCCCAGGAAGATCAGTAAATAACTATGTTGTACTTACTTTGCGTTAACGCAAGAGCAGCAAGAAAACACGATTAAATTTGCTGGTGATTAGAGGGTATACAGAGTTATATCTGTACAGAGCTTCCTTATCAGTCAGCAATAATAGTTATAAAACGATTCCACGTAGAACTTAATTGAGCTTGTATGGGAGACATTGGTACCTCATCGTGTACTACCTCAACTCAGTGCCAGAGACCATCGATCATCCCAGCTGTCAACTGTTGGCGAACTTATTGACAGAGGAAAGTACTAACACTTTTTATTATACTTCATTTATTAACTGTCAGGGGTCCACGTGTAGTGTTTACTGATTTATTTTCGTCTCCATTCAGAGATATACATAATATAGAGATAAATAACAAACAGAGAACTTATTCAGTCATCAGCAGCCTCCCCAACGCAGTGACTCTCAAGTTGGGTGACCGTCTGCACCGGCCGACCAAAGTTTGAAGGATTAGGTCCGCTCCATTCCACATTTCCCTGGACTTCTTTCAATAGTGCGGGTTCTCTTCCACATATGCTTCAACTCTCAGCTAAAGAGTATGGCACGTTATAAGCCTTACGTCAGTTTGAACGGCGTGTTACAGCCGGTGCACAAGCGGTGGGGTACAGCATCTCAGAGGTAGCGATGAAATGTGAATTTTCGTGTGCGACCATTTCATGAGTGTACAGTGAATATCATGAATCGAGTAAAATATCAAAACTCTGGCAGCGCTGCGGCCAGAGAAACATCCTGCAAGAAAAGCACTAACAATCACTGAAGAGAATCGTTCAAAGTGACAGAAGTGCAACCCTTCCGCAAATTGCTGCAGATTTCAGTGCTGGGCCATCAACAAGTGTCAGTGTGCGAACCATTCAACAAAACATCATCGATACGGGCCTCTGGAGCCAAAGGCACACTCGTGTACCTTTGATGACTACACCACACAAAGTTTTACGCCTCGCCTGGGCCCTTCAGCACCGATATTGGACTTTTGATGACTGGGTATATGTTGCCTAGTCGGACGACACTCGTTTCAAATTGTGTCGAGCGGATGGACGTGCATTGGTGTGGAGAAAATCTCATAAATTTTTGGACCCTGCATGTCAGCAGGGGACTGTTCAATCTGGTGGACGCTCTGTAATGGTCTGGGGTGTGCGCAGTTGGAATGGTATCGGACCCTTGATACGTCTAGATATGACTCTGACAGGTGACACGTACATAAGCACCCTGTCTGATCACCTACATCCATTCATATCCACTGTGCTTTCCGACGGACGTGGGCAATTCCAACAGGACTATACGACAACCCATTTGTCCAGAACTGTAACAGAGTGGCACCAGGAACACTCTTCTGAGTTTAAACACTTCCTCTGGCCACCAAACTCCCCAGACATGAACATTACTGAGAATATCCGGTATGCCTTGTAACGCACTGTGTAGAAGAGATCTCCATCCCATCGTACTCTTACGGATTTATGGACTGCCCTACAGGATTGATGGTGTCAGTTCCCTCCAGCAGTACCTCAGACATTAGTCGAGTCCATGACACATCGTGTTGCGGCGCTTCTGCGTGTTCGCGGTGGCTCTACATGAAATTAGTCAGGTGTACCAGTTTCTTCGGATCTTCAGTTATTTCTACCAATAAAGTCCTACATGATTTTTCCTCTGCTATCGTTTTCCAAAATCCTTCTCAGATAGTGTTTCTCAATTGGTTCCATACGCTCATCCACCAAGCCGCACGTAGTAGAATAAGCTTCAAAGAAACACCTTGGTGAGTCAAGCACCATATATTTGCTTGTTTTTAGATTTGCTATAACAACAGCTCTCCAATTTGAACTAATGTTAAATATGAAAAAAATCTTGTAGCACCGAACAAGTTATCGAGCTTAACGAGAAGTGGACCTACGAAATGTACGCTTGTTACAGAAAACGGTTTGGTGATTTCAATACAGCCAGGTGGTAGAGGACTTTCTACCTCGGATACGCGGACACTTCTGTTTAGTTTCTAAGGAGACATGTATGTATGATCATTTTTACCGTTTCTCTTACCTTCAAGATTCAAAATTCGTTTCGTATTTCAGACAGCACTATAGCAGTTCCTAGGTGGTGTAAATGTACATGCCTCTGTCGAATGAGTAGTTTTTATGAATGGGTGGGTATACTCTATGAGTAGTGGGTGCTTTTCTTGTATCTTAGTCTCTGCAAAGTGAACTCGTCTTCCAAGTCGTTCAAGTTCGTTACGAAGGAACTTGTTATAACATTAAATTTCAGATTCCGTTGGAAGATGGGTATTTAGCAGGGAAGCTATGATGCTGGACCATCCGCATCCAGCTGCGTTTTTCTGATTCTAACTCTGTGAAAGTGAATTTGTTCTTGACATTTTCTGAAATCCATGCCGTTATACGTAATGTTTCCAGTAAGCTCTATATTTCTAAGCGTCAATGGAACACACCAAAGCATCAATAATGAAAAAAATGTTCGATACCTTTCGCATCTCTGGAAAGGAATCGTCAGAGGTTTTTTCCAGAAACCACGTGTGAAGTGGCTGAATTTAGCGCGGAGGTCCATTCCATCATTGTACAGAAGACCGGAATTTTCCCATCGATGTTCCACGTAATACCAGATCTGCAGGATCATATGTGATGGGATAATGTCGCTGCTGCAATGACGTCAAACTCTCTTAGGTATCAATTACTCTACGAACAAACGTATTCTGGCAGTTTCGGTGTCTCCGTATCTAGTCCAGAGTCACCATAGCTTCGCTCCACATTCTGGCGTTTGGGATGTCAATTACGGAGATCTGGTGAAAAAATCTCAGAAGTCGCGAACCCAGGACGGCGTACACTTAGTCACGGAGCGGAAACCTCACCATTTTAATAAAGGTACACTTCTTTTACTTACGATCAAAATAACAAATGTTTTTTTAGTCTTGCAGCACATAGTGGCAGCTTATCTTCCTAAAATGGGATGTTAGAAACCAACTGTAACGTGGCGGATCAATACGAAATAGCATTTTATTGCAGTAAGCTACTTTGAAGAACGGGCTCGTAGCTTCTGAGCCATTGGCGGTGGCAATATACGGCCGCTGGTGTCTTTGCGTGACTCACTCGCACCTGTCGCTAGGCTAGCCGTGGGAGGCGCAACCTGTGTTAGTTCGAGCGACAGATTACTCAAGTCTCTAATAATCTAAATAAACAGTATTAAATGTTATTCAGTTTTGTTAAAAGTCAATATACAGCCCTTTCTTACTGAAAGAAAGGTTGTGTTAAAATCTCAGCTATATAGCTGAGATACTTTCAAATTTAGAGACAATTACCTAAAACACCAAAAACCGACACTTATAGGATTAAAGTCAGTTAGAATTCACAGCAGTTTGTCTCTTAGTATCATTTGGAATTATTACTGAAGTTCACTAAATGGCGGAACAATTTATTTAGATTTTTATAATTAAAAACGTCCACTGTTTTTCATTTCAGTAACATAGAATTCAGAAAGGGTTAATATTTATTTAATAACAATTTGTTTTGTTGTGTGAATAAATGAGAAAGAGTAAGAGTGTGTATGTGGGACATACGTAAAGATTCAATATTATCTGATGTTAAACTTTACGTAACTATGTCATGGGAAAGTGTGAAGCAAGCAGTTGCAACGAAAGCTGCAATTTCCCTACCTTGCTGATGACGTATGTCCAAGAGTACTTGCTTTTGTAAGAAGGCAGCCAGAATAGCCATTTACAGAGCAATGATTTTCTAAAGTCACTTCAAGATTAGTTTTCTTTTCATTTGGTTTTGTTAAACATTTTATTAAGATCTGCATGATGAAGTAACGTAAATGCATATGTGAATATTGATTGGCGTTGGACAGTTTTGGCGCGAGAAAGAACTCGAAAGATTGTTTTGATTGGCTGGTGATTTTGAACAACCAATCAGAGTTAAGCATTTCCCGCGCTCTATCAAGCAGTTATAGGCCCTGTAAGGAACGCCAGGGAGTCAGTCGTTGGCTAGCTATTGGACGTACAGGCCACGTAGGACGTGTCCGTCTATGTTATGAGTAAAATGAAGCAGTTACTGGTATTTCGCGTCCGGGTGGTATTGCCGTGAAAGCAGTTTCATTTACAGACAGATTGTGGAAATTTGAGCTTTGTGAAGTGTTTCATATTCATCTATGGAATAGTTGGCGAGCAGTTTTTTTTTAATTACAAATCCACTGGAAAAAAGCCCGAATGTGAAACTCAGATATTGTAGCAAAGCATCGACTGTAGATCACGTAATAATTCGGATAGGACTTAAGTACATTTCTGGCTGTTTTGCGCGTATACAGGGTTGTATGAGCTGTGTATGAGGTGTGTGAGCTGTGGAAATTTAAATTAGTCGTTTAAATAAATACGGGCTGATGGCTAATTCTTTAATTTTGAACCTAAAGAAATAAAGAACTTGTTGCTGAATTTTGACACTTTTTCTAAGAGAACGAAGCAATGGCCCTCCACCCGAAAATCGTTAAAAGATATTACAGGATAGCTTGCTACCAGAGTTTAGGCGGACTTTGCAAAAGTAAGTATTGAGGATGTTTTTCTTCAACGCTGCTTTTAAAATCGTCTGAACAGTATCAACGTAAGCAGAGAATCGGGCTGGTGACCAGATGCCGTACTGAGGTAGGTGGAACTTTTTGTAGTGCACAGTACGACGAAAGACAGTGGTCATACAATTACGGAAAGCACAGTGACTTTTAATCCTCCCCCCCCCCCCCTTAGCCGCACAGATTCATTACGCGTGGATCTACGTGGTTTGAAAGTTTCTCGAAATTATGTTGTAACAAAAGTTATAATTTTTCTAAATTATTAATTGTGGTTCAGTAGTTTGCAAAATTTCACGTTATTTCAATAGCTGTATATAATTTTTAAGAAAGTTAATTACAAGTCAACTTTTACACGAAAAACATTATATAATCATTTAGAAGATATTTCCTCTAAATCTAGTTCACATTATGGGCTACGTTCTACTTCTTAATAGTGGAACTAGGTAGAAACAAAGCTATACTCCCTGATTTCATCAAGATCGTTTGTTTACACTTGGGAACGTTCACCTGTTAGTCTTACCCCATTTTTATTGAACAGTTTTTTACCATATTATTGTTGCTTCTCATCGTTAGAGCCAATAATAGTATTGTACATCCTACTTTTATTTCATTTATCTTGATTTCAATAGTGTTGTTGACAGATTATTCTAGCTCTGTATGGGGATTTTATTTTCTTGTCGCCTCTCGGCTGTTTAACGACTGCTGCTAATCCCTGTGGCGTTCGCCATAAGACCTTCTTCGTTCCTAAAGACACCTAGCACTTTCACTTCCTAGAACCTGCACTGCCCCACCTTGGCGTATTCTGTTATAGTCTGCTCACTGCTTACTCAGTGTCGCAAGTGCCCATTAACAGTATCCCCACACTTGCTGCACCTGAATACACTAAGCTCCATATTGCACGTTCAAATATCCAGATTATGGCAGCTTATCTCGAGGAGTTCTGTCAGAGATCTGGCTCAAACAAAGCATTCCCACAAGCTCGGTAAACATGACGAATACATGTTTCTTAGACGCGATAGATGCAAGAGACGAGAGGGAGGAGTAGTGGCACACATACTCTATGGTTCTTAACCTACTATGTTACACACATCGTACAAAAATGAAGATAAATAAGTAGAATGTGTGTTCATATTCCTTGACAAGAAGTGCCTGAAATGTGTTCTTAACAAACTTCCTAAAGTACGTGTGGTTGTGTGCTTCGAAAGTGCTCTTTCAGGTATCGAAACAATACACGAGCACATGTTCATAGCTGGTGACATTAACATAAATTTTCTGCACAATAGTTGCTTCCAGAGCTAAATTTTGGCAGGTGCTTTCTTCTTCAAACGTGTCACTGCTTTCGGTTTCTCTTACCCAACATATAAGCTCTAGTCAGCCTCTCGTAGATATATTTGCAATTAAATCCCAAACACAGTATTTTCACCTCTCAACTACTTGCACCTGGCATGCCTGCCTGTGACGTAATTTTCATGAAGTATGCAGTAGAATGTCCCAGAAAGAAAACACAACTGACTACATACCGAGGCTTCAGATGCAGTAATTTATCTGAACTTGCAAGTAAGGCGCAAGAAATAGTTTAAGTGACATCTTCCGTTCCTTCAGTTATAGCATCCCCTTGTCTCACGTGATAATCTACAAACCATGATTTTGTCAGGCAGATTCCATATTTCTAGATTTCCGGAAATCATTTGACTTGGTGCCCAATTGCAGACTGTTAAAGGTTCGAGCATATGTGTTAGGTTTCGATACATGCAAGTGGCTTAAAGCTTTTTAAGTAGTAGGTCCCAGAACGGAATTTCAGAGGGCTTGTGTTAAGGGCATCTTCGGAAGTGTGCCTGGGAACCGTGATAGGAACGTTTTTATTCTCCATGTACATAAATGGTCCAACGAACAGGGTGAGCAGCAACTTACGGTTGTTTGCTGATGACACTGAGGTGTTCGAGTAGGTATCCTAGCTGAATGACTATGGGAACATACAAGATGATTTAGAAAAAATTTCTAGTAACAGCTTGCTCTAAACGTAGAAAAGCGTAAGTAAATGCGGATGAATAGGAAAGACAGCCTTGTAACCTTCAAATACAGCATTAGTAGGGTGCGACTTCGATTGAATATCCAGGCATACCGTGGCAAAGAGTTATGAAATGTAACGAAAACATCATTTTGGTAATAGGTAAGGTTGATGCTCGACTTCGATTTATTGGGAGAAGTATAGGAAAGAGTAACTCTGCATGAAGGAGACGGAGTTAAGAACGCCAGTGCGACGCATTCTCGAGTACTGTTCGAGTTTTTGGGATCCCCACAGAGGACAAATTAAAGTAAGTCATCGAAGCAATTGAGAGGCGGACTGCAGGCATTGTTACCGACAGTTTAGGTCGGTACATGAGTATTACACTGATGCTTCGTGAACTCAAATGTTATTCCCTGCAGGGGATACGATGCTCTTTCCTCAAGATACTACTGCACAAGTGTAGAGAACCGGCATTTGAGGCTGACTGCAGAACGATTCCACTACCGCCAACGTACATTTAGCGTAAGGACCATAAATATAAGATGCTAGAAATTAGAGTTCGTACGGGGGCTTTTAGGCAGTCGTTTTCCTCTCGCCCTATTTACGACAGGAATAGGAGGGGATATGACAAGCAGTGAACAAGGTGCCTCCCGCCATGCACAATACGGTGGTTTGCGAAGCATGGGTGTAGGTGAAGGTGCAGGTATGTAACACCAGTCCTCAACCATAAGTGTCTTCACTGAGGCCTGAAAACATGGACTAGTTAAGGAACAACCTAGAACTGGCGCTGCAACAGTATCCTCTCATTATGGACCTATTTGCATTCTTCTTGCGGCGCCGAAGGTCTTTGAATAAACATTATGAGGCCAGATAACACATTACCTATCTACAGACAATCTACTAGAGGAATAACAATCATGCTTCCGTAAACATGGAAGCACAATATCTGCACCGCCAGTGTGGCCGAGCGGTTCTTGGCGCTTCAGTCTGGAACCGCGCGACCGCTACGGGCGCAGGCTCTGATCCTCTCTCGGGCATGAATGTGTGTGATGTTCTTAGGTTAGTTACGTTTAAGTAGTTCTAAGTTCTAGGGAGCTGATGACCTCAGATGTTAAGTCCCATAGTGCTCAGAAACATTTGAACCATTTTGAACAATATGTGCCTTAATAAAGTTAACATACAGTATGACCTGAGGCTTGTCATGGATGCACAAGAGGCAACTATCATGTGCTGTTTGGACTTCAGCGAAGCATTTGACAGTGCCGACATTTAGTTTCCGAACTTAGCATACTAAATTTCTCGCCGAGTGCAGTGTAATGGTACCGCTCATACATGTCGCATCGCCAGCAATGTGTCATATTAGGTACCATCAAGACTCAAAGGACAGAGGCAGTTTTAGACAGGTCCTACGGTTCTTTATTAGTTTCTATAAGCCGTTCATTGAATGCCAATAATGTGTCATCAGTTTTGTCCTGCTGAAAATACCACGTGACCCAGCCGTATCTAAGTACAAAACCAATAGGCCTCAAGACAACCATCGAGAATGTAAATACCGACCCTTGCGCGGTACCAAAATGGAGACAGTCTGTCGGGTGAAAGGGTAACCCACCCTAAATCTCAGCAGTACTGACCCGTCATTCTAGCCTCATTAGTCCGAATTATCGGGAATTCCTACCACCTTCAATCATAATTGGAAAAAATACCAACTTATCTATCTCAGCATATGTTCTAGTCGAAATAATAGATGATAATATAGATTGGGATGAGCACGTAACTGCTCTGTACAAGACGGCATCAGCATCTCTGCATGTCCTACAAAAATATACCATAAAAACCTCTTCCTTTTTGATCAGAAAAAGAAATTACTACGAACACATATACTTCCAATTACTGATTACCCTGAATGTACCCTGCAAGATCTTTCTCAGGAAAGCTCAAGGTACCTGTAGCTGGTCAGGGATGCCTGTGCTCTTCGCATCTGTGGTGTTCGACTCCTTGATCATATTTCATCATCATATACATACCTATCCTGACTGCGTGCATACTATTACAGATTTTTTCCATATCCTTCGGGTTCTCTACTGTCTTACCAACGTACTCAGTCTTTCATATCTCTCCTGGACCTTAACGTTCTTGTCTCAACAATATTTTAGAAATATCCTTTCTACACCACTCCATGGTTGAGCCACTTTCACGAAGTCCTTCTCAGAAGCAGGAACTCGACTCTGGCATAACCTCCTGCACTATATTAGATAACTGAATAACATTTACAACTTCAGAATACGGCTAGTGACATACCTACTGAAGCATAAATAATAGAAACGACTGTTCCTGAACGCACTCGTTAGCGCCAAACACACTTAAATTTCCTTTCCCCAGAACTCGCTGTATCGAAAAACATCTATTTTGTACATCTACACATTCTTTTTACATCTGCCACCGACAGCATTGTCATCGCTACAAAATTGTTAAGGCTTTCGTGGCCACTTGTTGACAAACTGCCTATCGGCTTCTGTCTCGGGTTCTTCAGCCGACGTTCATCCACCGGCAATGGAGAGTGAAGCTTTGACAATGCCAGCCACTCGTGCTGGCGAAACGTCAGAACAATCATTAGATGAACGTCGGCTGAAGAACCCGAGACAGAAGCCAAAAGGCAGTTTGTCATTGTCATCACTGTCACGATTACCATTTTTTATTGTTAGTAACGTTATTAGTGGCGGCGGCAGCGGTAGTAGAAGTACTGCCAGTATTAACCTCTCAGCTCATAGTATTACTCATTATTTGTATTGATATTATAACAATTTTGATACTATTTATCATATCAAAAATTCTATTTTTTAGGTAAATATGACGTAAAAATGTACTTCATATGTGAAACTTTGATAAGGTGCATGACAGGACCCGATGGCCCTAAGCTGTTCAGGTTGAGAAATAAATAAATATTTCTCTTGAAAGTAGCACTAAGCTGATGGCTGGGTGTTTAACGGTGTGTCATAGCTACAGCTGCTGATGCCGCGGCTGAAGATGGAGTAAGTTTCACGTTTGCAACCGATTAGGATGCAGTATCTGCTATCGTTCATGTTCCTTTCAAAACTGCCCTGTTAGCAGTGTCGACATATTCTTCGCAGCACATTGTCAGCGTGTTAGAAATCAGATACTGAATTGTGTCATCTCGGGCTCTCGAACGGTCTAACACCTCTTTTAGTCGCGTTTGAAAGTACTAATAATCTGTATCTTTGTTTTTACCTCCCTCATCAGATGCCGTACTGAACAGCGTTACTAGCTTTCTTTCAATGATTCGTTTCTTATTGAAATGGCACAAACGTATTTCTGTATCATCTCCACATCATACTTTGATTTGATGTCACATGCGCAGAATGAGAGAATGTAGTATAGGAAACTGTCCACAGATTGCGCTATCGCGAATTGGTGCTACGCTGGAAATTCAAAGATTATAGCAGTATAAATAAACAATAGAAAGCGTTGCCTGCGGTTAAATTTTTTATCATTACACGACTTTGTTTATACTCTTACTATCCAGCCTGTGAATGAACCTCACAATACTTGCAGAGTTAACTTAATATACGTTTACTGGAATAGTAAAGCGTACAACTCAATTGCTGGGCCGAGGCTATGCTAGTACTGAGTATTCTGCTATATGCTGTCTCCGTTCTTACCTCGACTCGAGGGCGTGAAACAAGTCGATGTCGATTTTCGTCTGGCGGCTGGACTCCCAATCCGCTGCCATACCATCCTAGTCACAGGTTCCCGGGTGTCGGCAACGTGCATTAACTGAGGTGCAATGTTTACACCTTTATTTTCGTCTCTAATCAGAGATATATATATATTACAGAGATGAATAAAGATCAGAGCACATTCACGAAGAAGATCATGTCGCACGTGTATAAGATGTAGATGGCTGAGGAATCACTCATGACTATACGGTAGTAAACTGAAAGCTTCATTCGTCAGCTTCATGATGAGTTACCTATTACTTCGTTAATGGTCACAGTTATTGTGATATTTCGATATTAGCTAAACTACTGCGAGAAATTCTTAAAGTTTGAAGTGAAAAATAGGTATCGCTACGAATTTTCGTGTGATGTGGTATGTCATATGTTGCTGCATATAAAATTTAGGTAACATATTGAATTATTTATTAAACCTCGAAGCATATCGTTATTTATCTGCTACGTCCATAAAATGGAATGTGTGTAAACGTTTCCGTCACGAACGCACAAGCCATTGATAAATGCAGAATTAAATATTCATAAAGCCCTCTAACTCATAAACTGTCTGAGATATCCAAACAAGATTTTCGCAAATGATACAATGCAAATAGCAGAGCATATTGCCATATGATTAATATGTGCAACTTCCATGTCTACCACGGTATTCAAGCAACTACAGACGTTTTTAAAAGAAATAATGTAATGTTCAAGGACTATCAGTAGCCTGTGAAACGAAAACTGCTGTGGGTTTTGGAACAATGTAAATGAAGAAGCTGCACATTTATTTTTATACTGACAATGGGCTTTCTCATAACTAATGATATGTCTCGCTCTCTGATGCTGGTTTAATAATACGCTGTTTTATGATTCTGCCACTATTTCAACTTCAGTAGAATCTTAGTGCGATGTATATCTGTAAATCCTGCTGAGTCTAGGCGAAAGAGGTGGTTGGAAACACAACAACCAGAGAAGGGAAGCAATACTCAAAACTCGACACAGTCCATGAATCCATGTCTTCTTAAATACATTGTTGGTATGGCTGACAACTTGACACCAGCCCTGTTAAGTAACATTTGCAATGACTTGTTTTGTCAGCATTTCAACCTCAATGAGCGTAAATTTCTTATTTCTGGCACATTACTTTTCACCCAAGCCCATATATTCTCAGTCGGATTCAGCCGGCCGGAGTAGGCGAGCGGTTCTAGGCGCTACAGTCTGGAACCGCGCGACCGCTACGGTCGCAGGTTCGAATCGTGCCTCGGGCATGGATGTGTGTGACGTCCTTAGGTTAGTTAGGTTTAAGTAGTTCTACGTTCTAGGGGACTAATGACCTCAGCTGTTAAGACCCATAGTGCTCAGAGCCATTTGAACCACTATTTTTTCTCAGTCGGATTTAAATGTGGATGATACGGGGGAAGCCTGGTTAAACTGTGACCTTTAGAGTTAGCCTGTTCGTCGGCCTGGTAGCGTGGAGGTTTTGGCCTGTACAGTACTACAAGTTCCATTAACCTCGCCTTACACAAGCTACGTTCAATTTATTCAATCGAATATTCCTTTGCACCTAGAGAAAAATAGCCGCTTTCCTTCGCTGCATTGTTGGAGCTTTATCCATCACGACAGAGTGATATCGGGCATTGTCCATTGCTTTGTCGAATTCGGAGGAATAGTTTACAGCAGAATATTATATTCACAGCCGATGATCGTATTCTAGGCTCGAGCGCTTTTACTGCGAATCGCATGTTCACACGTGCTCTACTGTTGTTATTAATGTAGCGCCAACACGAAACACTCGTTCACAACACCTGACGACTGTAAAACACTTTAACGCCAGAAAATATCACTTTACTACAAGAGCAAACAGACGCGACACCACGTGGCACTGTTTATCCACGACGTGGCAACAGGGGCGCTGTACCAAGCGAACTGCTGGTGGCGTGGCAGGGAAAGCCGGCTCACCATTCGTGTTACCTGGGCAACAGTGTCATGACCCCACAGGTGAGCCAAATTCGCAACTAATATTGAACACACTATAGTCATTAGGCTTTAATTGCATAATAAAAATTACGGTATAAGTACTAAATGATTTTTGCATCAAAATGTTTTATTTACTAATATAAAAATTTGTGAGATTTACTGTGTATGGGAAAGATCTTACACATTTTATTATTTAGAACCAACATCCACTTTTCGCACCATGCAGATATTTGTCTAAATCAGTCTGCAATTCGTTCTCGTGCTCTGATCACTTTCCTAGCTGGTAAACTACATTATGATCTCCAAACATTGTAATAGGGCCTAAATCATTTACCGGTACATAAATTAAGATCAGCAGAGAGCCTATAAGGCTCCCTTAGGGATCCCTAGATGTCACTTCGTTTTCACTAGATGCCTTCATATTCTAATGACAACAGTTAAGCAACCTCTGATACAGATTTTTGTGTAATGTTAACCCTGTTGTTTAACAGATTGCTGAATTGTTTCCGAAAGAGGAAATATCTACACGGTTCCGGAAAGGGCCAGCCAGGACGACCAGCCTCAGTTGCAGCCCCAGGGAGTGTGAGAGTGCGGACTTGACTCAGTGAGGGGTCCACGACATCAGCAGGACATGCAGCACAGAAACTCAGCAAGTCACGACGGTCTCTCCAGAGGACAATGAAAAAGAAACTACGGCGCCAACCACTGAAGAACAGGGATGTGAAGCGGCCACAGTCTGTCTTACTGACGAGCCACACTTTCATCTCCATAGGCACATCAGCAAACAGAACTGGCACTACCAGGCTGCCGAGAACCCACATTTTCTAGCTGCTGCTCGACCGCATCAACAAAAAGTCACTGTGTGGTGCCCACTTAGCACACAGTGTACTAAAATGTCCGATCGCTGTCACCATTCGAGTTATCAAGGTGGTAGACGACAATACCGTCGACCCCAGTTACAATCTTGGTAATGGCTCTGTTTCAGTAGAATACCTCTATGTGACCTTCTGTGTATTTCAAGATATACTTTTATACACTTGGTACGAACCCAAATTGATATTTGATAGGGCTGTATTCAGCAACATAAATTAGATATGTTTTCCGAGCAATATATCGGACAACAGGTCGGTGCAGAGAGGTTTCGTTTGTGTGTTGTACATGGTGCAAGAAATATTTGTCTTTTGCTTGCTTCTGCGGTAGGTTTCACCACACTGAATGCGAGGAAGCTGACGAATAGGCTGTAGATAATTGAAATTACGCAATAATACACTTAAAAAGTAAATTTTTGCATTATGTATCTCAATGAAAATAACTGTGAATAGATTATATGCCTAGTTGTTTATTATTCGCGTTTCTCGATGCTTTCTTAAAAAAAAAGAAAAAGAAAAAGAAAAAGAGAGAGAGTCAGAGAGAGAAAACAGAAATATATTTCAAATATCAGCTCGGTAACGGCATGTTCGTCTCGTGATGTAAACTATGTATGGCTACAGGGCTCTTTCTTTGCTCTCTGCAAACAACCAGAACATAATTCAGTAACGAAGTGGTAAGAACATCTATGTATTGCGCCAATTAAACACTCAGCCTTTCTCGGTTATTTTGTTAACCGTTAACAACTGTCTCTAATGCAGTAAACATCCTTAATTACTGATTACTCGTTACTTCCATTGTTATTGGTCACCTCACAACGGCTTTCCTATCACTCATTGCCGCTGATGCACGTAACGAATGGATCAGGATGAATGGAATGTGGGATGGCTCGTCACGGAGAATATACACATTTATCTCGGCGTCTTGGGTTCAGGGTAATATGAAAATCTCAGTAAGAGAAGACGACAACGGCATGGCCGTGACGCAGGCAATAACACCCAACTATTACCGTCGACTTAACACGATGACGACAGGCAAATTGGCGTCTCAGTTTATTTTGATTATAATTCGTTAGCGTTCTTGCGTTCTCGTTCTAACATCTCGTGGGAACAGGCGTAATATTTTGCTTTTTGAACACCGAGGAATAACACACAAAGATAGTAGATGGAAGGATACAAAGAAACAATCAGACTCATGGGTGTGGATCCAGTTCGTCATTAGAAGACTAAACAAGAGCGAAACATTATGAAAGCAATGAATACACTGGTTAGTATACATTATTTGTATAGATCTGAAGAAGAAAAGGCAAAGATCTGCACAGTGCCCGCATCTGCACTTTAGTTTTTGTCTTAATGGCCATAATTTTTGGTTTCTTCTCTTCTGAATTTCAAATGAGTTCATAATTAGGTGGCACGGAATAATTAGTTAGCTGTGTTTCTTATAGTTTCCATTAGCACCAACATTTTTCTATATTCTCGTGCAATTCATGAAATACTACTTGTATGATCACAAGACTGCACACAGATGCAATCGATTTCGAGATGCAAAGTGTTTGTTATCTTGGTTTTCGTGACAGGTGGGCAAAGTTGATTTCCAATGACTTTGTACTGTACTGAGATAATCTTTTGTCATAAAGTAACAAGGTGAGTGTTTTATTCGAATACATTTTGTGGGAAACTGTAATCGTGATGGAAGATTATACACCTGAATGTTTGCCACAACTGGTAGGAGAAACCGCTGCAAACTAACCAAATCCCGCGCCTACTCTCCGCGTCCTCCTATGATATGAGCGCGGGATTCTCCTTTACAGAGCTGCTCCTAGCATAGCCGAGCATTGGCAACATCGTCACAAACATTTGGCAACACTGTGACAGTGCAGTCACTTCCATGTACGGTACTGAATTGACTCACTAAGTTCACTTGACATTCCCTTTCTATTTGAATGACTCGTGCTATATAATCCTCAAGTAAACTAAGACACTGAGACACAAAATTCAATTTTTTGGCAGCAGTGTGTCCGTAACCCTGTGTCACAATGGCTCAGTGAGTCGTCAGTTCTATATATTGCAAGCTTTTTCCAGAAAAAGTTCTGTAACAAAATCTGAAGAAAACCTTTACACATCCAGTCCTCTTGGTAGCTCGACTCAGTATGTTGTGTTAATGGTGACAGATCTCGGCTTTCTGACTGCCAAGCTACTTCACAGTACAAGCATCTCTGAACAAATTCGAATCGACCGTCAACAATACGAATTTCAATATTATTCTTCACTTAAGACTCACATGCCAGGGTGATAAGTATGAAGGAAATGAACCACTTGATTACTGTAGGACCTCTGCTAAATTTCCACTGTAGCAAGTAGGAACTCTCTGCAGACATTTGCTAACAGGGCCTCTAGCAACTTACTGTTTCTCTGGGTAGCTTCAAATATGGGCAATTTTGTCGCCTTAAATCCAGTTGAATATTTTAAATTTCACTTTTGTACAGCGTTCACTCCTCCATTAATTAATGTATGAACCTGAAAAGAAGCAATTTGCCTGAGTAGCCATAGAGAAGATTCTGAAACGTATTGACACAATTTTTCGCATCCATTTACTACAGGGAATCATCGAAAGAAACCAAACACATCTAATTGCATTTACTCTCTGTGCCTTGACTAACATATATGAACCCTTGACAAAAATAAATTATTTGAAGAAGAGGATGTGATCCTTTAATTATAGTGCACTGGATCAGAAAATGACATTAACTCTGTGCCACCTTGATGATTGCCTACTAGTAATAAAATACTCATCAAATAAGAACGGTTTTGAGTCGCCGTTGCTATCGAGTGTGAAACACAAGTTGTAGACAGATTTTATGGATCACCACTCTACAACATTAAAGCATTTTACACCGTTGAAAGTGAGGAGTGGAGCAGACGTTGTTGGGAGAAGGCGAGGCAGCGCAGTACCTGAGAACCCGTCGGTAGGCAGCAAACGAGTCCAGAGAAGTGAGACGCATGTGGTGTTCAGAGGGAGATGGTAGGCCAAGAACTCCCTCTCTAAAATATTGTTGAACCAAACTGTTATTACCAATGTGACAGAAAGCGAAATATATTGTACATTCGCTGGCATTACACTCATTACACTGAGAGGAAAGGGGCGATAAAACTTTGTCGGCATATGCTTTCGGTTGCCAGACGTCGTATTAGTTAGTCTCGCGTTTTACCTCAAGACTACAGTCGTAGTCAAGAGTGGTGTACTCAGACTAAAGTTAAGACTTCCTCCAGGAAGTGCCGCAGTCTACAATGTTGCCAGATGGAGCATATTGATGGACATAGCGTTCTGAGGGGAGCATGACTGTATTGTCGACCTTACGTGAACGACTCGGCGGTCAATTTTTTTGTCTAAATCTGGATGTGCAACAAATATTGTACGCTGAAGACCCAGAAGAATTAAAGAAACATAATTAGTTTATAAGAGCAACTTTAACTACAGCGTTCGAAGTATTCATAGTATTGAATATGTGTGTGTAAACATCTTCCAATGCCCACTCAATAATAGACTCGCAATATTTCCACCGTGACTAATTTTGTAAGCTAAGTATATCATCCGTTACAGTACACTACTGGGGCTGGGAAATGTGGCCACAATGGTCTGGTGGAACAAACTATCACAGGTGCAATGCGTAGGACCAGGCATTTACTTATAAGAGGCACGAACAGATCCACTTTACCTCTGGTAAACTCAAGAGAAAGATATTTTAATCCAGAATCCGCATTAAACATTACGTTCCTTCATTATTAACTGGGCAGAGCCGGTTTACATTGGGAAATGTATAGGCGGAAGTCATGGTAAACAAAAATACTGTCGCCACTAAACTTACTAACATTAGAAAATTCTATTTTATTTGATGAACATATAGCCATTTAAAGGAGCAGGGTTCTAATTTTTCTTGTACTCGATTGAACTAGAGACGTTGAAAAATTTCGTGCTGGGCTGTGATTCGAATTCGTATCTCCTCTTTCGATGATCTGAATCTCTCGGAACAGTATAGATCAATCATTTCTTCCCTTTCCCAAGACTGCAATCTTCTCTAAGTCTCCTCCAAAGTTCAGTATGTGGGCCCGAATCCTGATTCAGTACAATATATTCATAATTTCATCTTCACGTACACACCAGCCTGCTAGTGAAAATTAACGTGCATTTTTAATGTCTGTTCATGTGTTGTCAATAATCGCAATAGGCGTCGTTATTTCTGGTCAAACACGCACACATCTTAGTGTTGGTGACTAAGCAACTGATTCTTAAGCTATATTCGTGGATGATAATGAAGGACAGGAGGTGAGCGGTTCGACTGTCGCTCAGGCACAAAAATTTGTGTCCTTATTTTAGATTCAAACACCCAGCAGCTGGTAAGAAAAACCGATACGTAACATTTGATTTTTCTTAGTTAACAATCCGATTACGTGTTGGGTTCATATCTCTGTCACAGAATTTCACATCATGCAGTTCATCTTTAAATGCATGCACACTTCGTTACTTCTGAATGGAGGTATATCAACATCTTTCGTGGCTAGTTAACAGGGACGAAAGGGTCTTGATAGGAGTCCTGGTTTATTACAAAAGCTGTCGTCTATTATTTACAGGCTTATATTTGCCTACTGATACTGGCGAAAATTTCGGTAATTCATGACTCTTCGTGGCTAGTCAGCAATATGATATGATTAGAATAGATTAATACTTATTCCATAGATCATGAATACTAAATTTCGTAATGGTGTGGAACGTGCCATTTTAATGAAAGATTTCTTTACATACCATGATTCAATTTCATTACAACAATTTTTTCTCTAATCAAAATATCCACGGGTGTACTGCCGGTCTATAGTGCCCGTTGGACACTATAGACCGGCAGTACACCCGTGGATATTTTGATTATCAAATACGCCGGGAGAAACTCAAGAATCACATCAATTTTCTCTCTCTCTCTCTCTCTCTCTCTCTCATTCTTTTTTATTCATCTCTCTCTCTCTCTCTCACACACACACACATACACACATTCTTTTTTTTATTTGTTTCTTGTGCTCGACTATCAGCAAGGCACAAAAATGTCTGTGAATTGGTTTCTTAGTTTCGAGTACACTTCCGAAAGAAATATAAAAACAGCTATAAGAGTTACTGACTTATGAAGCTTAGCTTGCATTCAGTTCTGAGTATTATTAATAACTACGCTCCAGTCCCTAAAACTAGTTACAGAAATGCGAATCAGATGCATTACCTATTCCAGGCCGTAGCAGCCGCGTCTTTGATACGCCAGCTATGGTCACTTCCCAGCCAGCTGTAGGATCACACCGGTTCGTCTTATTCCTGCTGGTACTGTAACTGAGATTTGGCAACAAGGCAAGGTATGTTTGGCAACACGATGATCGACGAGTTACTTCCTGGAGTGCACGGAATTAGCCCTGGAAGTTCACTTGATTTTTCCTGCCATTTCCATTGAATAATCTGAGTTATTATCGCCTGAGGTATAACAAAAGATTGTAAATTTACGGCTTTCAGCCCAGGAAAGTCGTTGCACGTGGAAATCGCAAGTAATCTCGTCCTTTAAATAGCGGTTTACTATTTCTAGCCACTATTGGCCTCGTAAGAGGAAACCAAGACACATATCTCTTCGCTAGCTCTGTGGTAACTTGCTGACCCATGGAAAAGCGTCTGTTATGGTTCGCGGTTCCAGTCTCACAGAATGTTGCGGTGTGATGTCATCTGTGGAAGAGCTACAAGCAGTCAGATCAAACATCGATAACGAGATCGCAAGAAAATACTTTCGGCTCATAGTGCAATGGCGAAAAACTTACAATGCTGCACAACAGGTAACGCCACTTTCCACTGCTGAAAAGCAAATTTTCGGTTTCTAGGAATACATAACTTTATTTATGAAATGCCACTTTTGCATACCTCTTGAGTATGACACAGGACACCAATCAAACACAGACCCAATCGAAATCTAAGTGAGTAGTATTTTACTAATTCGTGCTGATAGAGGCACACTTGTGTACAGATAATCAGTTCTATTAAAATAGACTTCATCTTAGTTTTATCGTGGGTAGTTTTATTTCATTTCTTATAATACAGTGCACAATTTTCGTAAGGTTTCTTTAGTGTTGGTTAAACAATAGTAAACATGAGAGAGAAATTAACCACCAACGATATATGCGAATGCTCTGATGTATTCTGTAACAGTCTGACAATGCACATGCAGTTTATTGATTACATGCATGTAGAAAACTTGTTCTGAGTTAAAGCTGTCAAACAATAAAATGCCACTACCACACGACAGCTAAAGTAGGAAGTACTTTTCTGATGCATCTGCTACCTGAAAAGAACAACATGTCGCAGAAGTTAGCCCTTTTCCCATATGTGACTATTTGGGTTGAGAAGTGAAGGGAATTATGTTCGAAGTTCCATTAGATTGATAACTTCAGCAGACAGCAGAACTGCGTTTTAAAAAATATAGCAGTGACTGCACTCGACCTCGCGATGTCTCATCTCTTCTGGATAACACTTACCATTACACTACTGGCTGACACGTAGCAACAACAGCTCCAGAAGTCAACAACAGTTCCTTCAGAACCTCCGCATTCCACAGTGCTGTGGGATAATGCATATGACCAGTTCTACACTTCTGAGAGAAAGACAGTTACAGCTTTTTTTTGCACTGCATGACGTTTTCAACAAACAGATACCGCAATATAGTAACTCAAGTGGAAAGGAACAATCCCTGTTTAAATGTCTGCGTCCTACACTGTTGGCAGTTCTGTGTAGTTGGCAATTATGTGATTTTATTTCGGTGATTACAAAATAGAGTCGAATGTATGCACTGGGCAGCCAAGGCGGCAACTCAGGGCGATTTCGGCAAACAAGTAAATGAATGTACTGAACATGCAGCAAATCACTACAGGGAGCCTGTGTCAGAATTCTCATCCAGTGTGGCGCAACTTCGTTACGATAGAGAAATGAGTCACAGAGAATAGGGTTTGGTGGTCTGTCAGGATTGATGATACTTCATATACTTATGATCTGGTTTCGATTCTAACTTCTACCAAAGACTTTTGATAGGGAGAGACAGATGATATTCTCTTCTGGCTACGCCAAGTGAAGATGGGGTAGTGGCATTATGGTCTGAAATTCATATTAAACACGATATTCCTTCTCTACCAAGTACATGTTAGTTTGAACCACAATAAATTCAGGAGTGGCGACATGTAGAAACTTTATCACCAGCAACCTTTCTTATACTAGTTATTTATTTCTAGTGACGATACAAACGCTATGTAGGATCACAGGACACTTATTCCATCTTTTATTTGAGCTTCTGTACGTCGATAAAATTGGTTCTGAACTGGGAATGCAACTCAGACAGCCCTCAACGCACAATTTGTATTATATATATTATCAAGCTCTAGCATGAGATCACCTATCTGCTGGTGGATAATAATTTTGATTTTTAATGTATTTTCATTCGTTGTCGACACTAACGATATCTGACGTTTTTGACTACCAGTGAGACACAGAAGAATTTTAGAGATCATTCTAAGCTCAAAGATGTTATTCTGAGCTGCCGGTGGAGAAAAAATCGATACCTGACGTCTCTTTGTGTGTAGTCAACAACGATATGTGTGGGGTTCGATTCCCAGTCAGCACTGAACTCTTCCTCATATTGTTTCTAGTTCAAACATGCTCACACGTAGCTGCTGGTGTATCAATCCCATATTTAACGTTCGTTTTCTCTCGAATATAACAGCGATAGTTGCGGGGTTGGAGGCCTGGCAAGTAAAAAGTTAATGTTTCGTCTCGTCATTTCAGTTAAAACATCTAGCTACTGCCAAAAGAATCCGATATGTCACAGTTGATTGTGCTTCGACATCAATCCCATTAGGTTCTGGGCTGGAATCCCTGTCGATCACAAAGCTTTAACTCACAGCATTTCAAGTAAGTCACTTGTGAAGAAGCAACAGTTAACACCTCTCGTAGTTCGCTAACAAGGACAATAGATGCTGGGTTCGAATTCGCGCCCATTAAAAATGTTTACGTTATGTAATTTAAAGTTGATATTTGCTAATTGATACTGTCTAAAATCGAGTTATATCACTCTCTGTACGCCTAGTAAGGAAAGACTGCTAGTTTCCATCAGTCACGAAATCTTTGCTTAGTCTGCATGACGTGGGTTTGAATCCATATGCAGAACGAGACGGTTCGTCATGTCATTTGAAGTTCATACGTATTCCCAACTAGTTGCTCGTGAATAACTTAAATTTTTAATGTCATTTTCTGTTAAATAACAAGAACGGTATGTTACTTTGAAGAGGAAATCATGACTACGACGAACTTACTACGTGCATTACGTATCTGACATAATAATGAGAGTGGTAACATTTCAGGTGTGTCATTTATTGTAATAAATGTGGGCTTACAAGCCTTAAGGACAGTCTTATCTGTGATAAAGTGTTCCCTGATATTTGTAGTATCGTGGTATTACTTTACATCTTGAGTTATTGCGATACAGAGCAGTGTTTTCTAGTGGTGACTTGTTGGAACCATTTTCAATAGCCAAACGACTGTACCAAGGAACGATTAGAGGACCTGCTAGATAGCTGCGTTATGCGGGTTGCATGCGAATCAGGCGAAGTGCAATTCAGGTCGTTCGGATACTTTTGAGTACGACTGTACATTAGAAAATGACACCTGGAATTATATTATAAAAAAGGCAGTGCATGCTGAGAAGGTACATCGTTACCACGAGAAGAACTTTTTGGTACGTTTTCATCCCCTCTTTGTGTTGTTTAGCACTGGATGTTTCTTTTTGTTACTGTTGCGAGTTTGGTTCAATACGTGGTAGAGTGAAATAGTTTTTAGTGTCTTGACCAAAAAGCCGTTTACGTTGTTAAAGTATGCATATTTTTGATAAGATATTGGGTGGAACTCTGAAAATATACCCCTAGCATTATTTAATTGCAAAACAATCATGATTTTTATTTCAGAAAGTTTGATATTACACAACACTTACCATTAAATACTCAATGAGGCCGTAAGAATTTTTCAGGTCCCTGGAGCTGACACTTTGGCTCGACATCTACTTGTAGATCTCCAGATAGCCGCAAAATCTGCTGGTGTCCAGGCTCCATTACAAATAATCATGTATTTGAGCGGCTGATTTCCCTTTATAATCACAGCTCCTGTGAACGGTCGTATCGTGAGGAAACTTTCTGTTGAACGGGAATGACACTGCAAGGCCTTACAGGCGTTTGCTGACCTGCACGAACGTATCATGCATCCCTCTCAAAGTCTTTGCCTGACACACTGGGAGATGTTCCATTTCATGTTCGCAGAGGTTATAGTTTCAATATGATGGTGCACCTTCACACTTTGAAATTAGTGTGCGACGGTATTAAGACAAAGATTTCATGACTTGGACGGGAAGGTCTAGTAGTATGATCTGACCTAAATACCGCGGATTTCTTCCAGTGGGGTTACTCGGAGGAGCGCGTGTATCCTACTCTGCCGACACACGTGGAGAAACTGGAAGCGCCTGTTCATGCTGCTCTTGCATCTGTGGATGCAGCCATGTTCTGATAAGTCCAGAGCTGCACGATCCAGCGGACGTGCAGAGGGTGGCTTTGAGCATCTGCTCTGAGGACAACCTATTCATTTGGAAACGTCATGCGGTCATTAACATGAAAATTTAATAAGTGTCACTGGCTGCTAATATATTACATCGGAGTGAACGTACTGCATGTAGTATAAATAGTCCGCAGCTCGTGGTTGTGCGGTAGCGTTCTCGCTTCCGACGCCCGGGTTCCCGGGTTCGATTCCCGACGGGGTCAGGGATTTTCTCTGCCTCGTGATGACTGGATGTTGTGTGATGTCCTTAGGTTACTTAGGTTTAAGTAGTTCTAAGTTCTAGGGCACTGATGACCATAGATGTTAAGTCCCATAGTGCTCAGAGCCATTTGAACCATTTGTAGTATAAATATCTAGTAGATGTTATTTAAGTGTGCAGTGATCATTAGCATCTCGAGATTGCTTTTCTAGTTATTCTATCCTATGAAAGGTAATTTGTTCAACTGTCTGTTTTAGACTTGCCTGACAACGTTTTTTGTTATATTCGCCGTTAGAAAATACTGTGGTATCTAAATGGCGGATAAGTATGGCCGAAGAAGTGGTGTATACTGCAGGATTTTATGGCAGAATGAAATTGTCAAATAAAAGCAAGTGCATGTCGACCCCGAAACAACACGCAACCTCCTGCATTCTGACCCTAAAGGCTATCCACTGCAACAGCTGCACAGTATTACTCCTATATAGCGACGGGGGTGGTCAGGGTGCATACGATTACAGTGTCGACATATTGCCAGTCTTTAACGTCAGTTTACTGCGGGAAATATGGGCAGGACGAAATTGTGCGAGAGACGTTTTTGTTTTGCTAGTACGTGAGGAACTGCGCTGCGAAGTCCGAATGCGTGAATTTTTATTGATGTTGTACATACTGGGTGGTCCATTGATAGTGACCGGGCCAAATATCTCACGAAATAAGCATCAAACGAAGAAAGTACAAAGAACGAAACTCATCTAGCTTGAAGGGTGGCCCGCTAGATGGCGCTGCCATAGGTCAAACCGACATCAACTGTGCTTTTTAAAATAGGAACCCCGATTTTTTATTACACATTCCTGTAGTAAGTAAAGAAATATCAATGTTTTAGTTCGACCATTTTTTTCGCTTTGTGATAGACGGCGCTGTAATAGTCACAAACGTGGTATCACGTAACATTCCGACAGTGTGGACAGTATTTGCTTCTCCACACATTACCCGTGTTAAAATGGACCGTTTACCAATTGCGGAAAATGTCTCTATCGTGTTGATGTACGGCTGTTGTGATCAAAATGCCCAACGGGAGTGTGCTATGTATGCTGGTCGCTATCCTGGACGACATCATCCAAGTGTCCGGACCGTTCCCCGGATAGTTATCTTATTTAAGGAAACAGGAAGTGTTCCGCCACATGTGAAACGTCAGCCACTATCTGCAACAAATGATGATGCCCAAGTAGGTGTTCTAGCTGCTGTCGCGGCTAATCCGCACATCAGTAGCAGACAAATTGCGCGAGCATCGGGAATCTCAGAAACGTCGGTGTTGAGAATGCTACATCATCGATTGCACCCGTACCATATTTCTATGCACCAGGAATTGCATGGCGACGACTGTGAACGTCGTGTACAGTTCTGCCACTGGGCACAAGAGAAATTACGGGAGATGACAGACTTTTTGCACGCGCTCTATTTAGCGACGAAGCGTCATTCACCAACAGCGGTAACGTAAACCGGCATAATATGCACTACTGGGCAACGGAAAATCCACGATGGCTGCAGGAAGTGGAACATCAGCGACTTTGGCCAGTTAATGTATGATGCGGCATTATGGGAGGAAGGATAACTGGCCCCATTTTATCGATTGCAATCTAATTGGTGCAATGTATGCTGATTTCGTACGTTATGTTCTACCGATGTTTACTACAAGATGTTTCGCTGCATGACAGAATGGCGATGTACTTCCAATATGATGGATGTCCGGCGTGCGATTGAAGCGGTATTGAATAGCATATTTCATGACAGGTGGATTGGTCGTCGAAGCACCGTACCATGGCCCGCACGTTCACCGGATCTGACTTCCGCGGATTTCTTTCTGTGGGGAAAGTTGAAGGATATTTGCTATCGTGATCCATCGACAACGCCTGACAACATGTGTCAGCGCATTGTGCAAACATTACGGAAGGCGAACTAATCGCTGTTGAGAGGAATGTCGTTACACGTATTGCCAAATGCACTGAGGTTAGCGGACATCATTTTTAGCATTTATTGCATTAGTGTGGTATTTACAGGTAATCTCGCTGTAACACTATGCGTTCTCAGAAATGATAAGTTGACAAAGGTATATGTATCAGATTGGAACAACGGAAATAAAATGTTTAAACGTACCTCCGTTCTGTATTTTAATTTAAAAAACCTACGTGTTACCAACTGTTCGTCTAAAATTGTGAGCCATACGTTTGTTACTATTACAGCGCCATCTATCACAAAGCGAAAAAAAGTGGTCCAATTAAAACATTCATATTTCTTTATGTACTACACGAATATGTAATAAAAACGGGGGTTCCTATTAAAAAACAGCGCATTTGATATCCGTTTGACCTATGGCAGCGCCATCTAGCGGGCCAACGATAGCGCCAACTCGTTTCCCCCTTCACGCTAGACAAGTTTCGTTCTTTGTAGTTTCTTCGCTTGACGCTTATTTCGTGAGATATTTGGCCCGGTCGTGATCAATGGACCACGCTGTATACATAATTAAGTTTGTGCGGAACCTTCACTGTGTGAGTTCTACTGGCATTCGTCATCTTTCAGTCCGCAGACGCCTGGTCGTTCGAGACGCCCACCTCTGTCGCTTTTGCTGCCGGCCGAAGCCTGCGTGTACAGTAGGTGTGGACGAAGTCGCGACTGCTGAGTGGGCGCTGTCGCCTTGTGAGGCGAGCCGCCCTGCAGTAGAGAGGCCCGCGCTTGGCTGGCCACGCCTGACTGCGGCGGCCCGGGCTGTCTGCCGCCGTCGTAAACCGAGCGCCACTCTTACGCTACTTTCCCCTCCCACCCTCCCCATGTGCGGGTGGCGGTGACACAGCGCGGCTCTTTAGTGCGGCGCCGTAATTGTGGCGCCGCTCGTCGGCCAGGCAGGCGCCTGCAGCGCGGCAGGCGCCGCGACGCCCCGCGTCTCGTCCACCAATCAGCGAGAGGTCGCCCAAACAAGCAAGCAGCGCCGGGTGGAGGTCACGCGCCCACGAGCAGCCGCTACACACTCTATACAGAGGGTGATTCTATCACGACGTCACAAACTTCCAACGATAATGCGCGAGGGGAAATGTGTCGATTTGAGGTAGACGGTCCTGGTCTGGAAGTCACGGAGTCTGCAAGACGCACTCGCTTCTAAACTGATACACTTACTACTCAGCTTCGCCGCGAGTCCGTAGAGGGTCGTATATGTGACGCACAGCATAACTGATCAGCATTTGCACCCGGAATTTGCGAGTGTAAGTCGGACCTTCCTAGATCCGCCTTGGTGGGTCGTGTCGTCGGATTTCCTCCTCCCTGTGGGTGGTGCAACTCTCGTAAATGTCGTCCAGTGCACATTTTTCATTGGCACATCGGATGTCTATGTCGGTGGAAGCTACGAGGGCTGTCAGGAAAGTAAGTTCCGATTGATCGCAAAATGGAAATCACAGTGAAAATCAGAAACGTTTTATTTGTAATAGGTATCTACACCTTCCAGCTACTTCTATACGTGGTCTCCGTTCTGACTTAGACATTTGTCGTAGCGTTCTACCAACTTTCCAATACCCTCATCATGGAAGACGGCCGCCAGTGCTTTCCGCCAATTCTCTACGCTGGTCTACAGCTCGTTTTCTGTGCCAAAATGTTGTCTTCATAGCCAGCGGTTCATGTGAGCAGAGATGAAACTATGAGGGAGACAATTACGGCCTCTGTTTCGGCTAATCAAACATTTTCAACTGAAAACGATGCAGGGGCATCTTCATTGCCCCTGAAGAATGCAGCTGAGAATTGTTTTGAAGACGTAACCGCACGACAGTTATGTAATGTTGGCTGCATCATTGCAGGCGAAATTTCTCACCAGGTTCTCCTACTTGGCGGGAGACACTATTTTCTAGATATCCTTACGCGCTCACTGTGAGCTCAGAAATGAGAAGAGCGACGTTTTGCTCTCTTGGGTCATACTAGAGACACTGCCCAACACATCTCTGCAAAACTTTGTCTGATTTTCATAGTCGTTTCCATTTCGCGACCAATGGGAACTTACTTTCTGGACACCCCTCGTAATTATCTGAAATTGTTGTCGATCACCTTTGGGGTATCTATTTACTCGAAATTAACATTCAGAATGCCGTAATATCACTTGTATTCGTATTAGATCAATAATGAAACACTGGTGTCACAAACTACTCGTAACCGAGAGCACGGCTACCATCGAACAAGGCAGGAAGAGCTCTTAACGCCGACTTCTGACTTTGGCACACAGTCCTTATCTCTTACTAGTTTCGTCAGAGTTCGTGGATTTCCGATCAAGTTCGTACTTACTATGATATGCAATTATTAATGAATGTGTGTGAATTTTAACGAGGCAAAATTATGATAAACAGTTTTAAACATCCAGAGGCTCCTCCTAGTATTCATGT
Source organism: Schistocerca gregaria (assembly GCF_023897955.1). Classification (NCBI taxonomy): domain Eukaryota; kingdom Metazoa; phylum Arthropoda; class Insecta; order Orthoptera; family Acrididae; genus Schistocerca; species Schistocerca gregaria. The sequence goes on along the minus strand of NC_064925.1, from coordinate 51,682,352 downwards.
TGTCATAAACGACTAATTATTAAATATACCTAAACAAAAACGGTGACTCTGGCGTCAAGATGGCGGTACTTCCCGTCATGTATATTTCCCAGGCTGACGCTTGTAGCTACGGTCCAGCGCCGAGCACCACCCCACTACGCGCGACATATGGTCGCTTCGTCACCTAGCCAGCCAGCGTGGGAAATGCTCTCCGACTCATGGTCGGCTACGGACTACAGCACATCCGAACTATCGTGAATACATCAATAAGAGACAATAATTTATTAAAACTGGTAAAAATGTCTTCCTCACGTAAGATGCACCTTACAAGTCGTTCTCATACCTCTGACATCGGAGTACATGTATCGGCTCTGGCGTTGCTAAGAATGTAGGATAAGTTCGCCGATGGCTCTGAAAAGCTGGTGCCATAGTCGCAGTTCTTATATCCAACACAATGCGTCTTCAGTATACACACCATGGAGCTAGGACTCACAACCACCACATGGGGTCAGGCATTAATCGATTAAGTGTAATGGTTGCACTGCCTCTACACCAGGTAGAAAGGGCGAATTTTAACATCCGATTCGACGAACATCAGGGCCTTAAAAATTCCAAGTCCAGCTTCTCTACTCATTTGAAAGTTAATGGGAACTCTGTTAGCGACATAAAAACTAACTTTTCGAGAATTCTTCATCGTTATCGCAAATGCCACATCACTACTTAATTACAGGAAATAGAAATTATGCAGAGCTTAAACAACGACCTTCCGACAACCGTGAACGACCAAACCACGTTGAAGCAAATGTATATTCTAAAGAATAATACCATTTTCAAACAGCGCTCGGACCACGGCGATATTCTCCTCAGACTTCTATCTCAAAGGAATTGCAATTTGCTTATTGCCCCTTAAATTTTAACCTCCAGTTGCTACTATTTCTCCCTCAGATACTCAATTGTCGCTATATTTATTTTGTTTTCATCCAACTTTCCGCTGTTGACTCGTTTGTGCCTTTTTAAATTTTAGATTTTATCTTTTGTAAAATTATTAACTGATGGTTGAGTACTCGCACTATTTTTGCCCAAGTACCTAATTTCTAAATTTGTTTTCATATTTCTGCCATGTACATCTGACCATTTTGTATCCTGTTACATGTTATATATCCAATATTTGTTAACACTTCGGCTAGTCACGCAGCTGTTGCACTATTCACCACTAGGAGCCTTCACTTCTAATGTGACGATTGCTAGTTTTCGATAGCGGCTGTCTTCTGCCACTGCGTAATTCTACATCTCGGCTTCACGTGCACCTTTCACCTCCTTATAGTCTGATATCCAGAGTGAGGCAGACAAGCGTCTTACAGTGTAAGTTCTCTTACGTTGTTCTTTGATATTTTCTTAGAATTTCCCCTTTCCTATTCCTTTGACCGCTCACTTAGGTCACTTTGTTGATTATCTGGTGCGACTTCCATCTCTCATTCTGATTAACCCGGCCGTACCAACATCATATCTACATTTGGACACTGTATTCAAACTATGAGATAACATTATAACTGACAAGGGTCAACTCGTATACCGTTTCTTATTATAGTTTCTTCATTACCCCTTTTCAGTCCTGTACACTTGAACATGGACTTAAAATCACCAAAATCGGTCGTTATTGAGCCAATAAATCCGTTCAAAACTAAAGCGTATTGTTATCTGAGCCTCCCAGCATCATAGGACATGCAAACCAGCCGAGCACGTAGGTGTAGGGGTTGAGATAATAACTAAACCAATCAGATGGCTTACTGCGTACTGAGAAGTCCTGGTGAACGTCTGAAGTGTAAAAGGCTGCTGCCAGTGCCTACCATCTGCAGTAATAACGTAGCTGAGCAGTAACTAACTGGAGCTGTACACAGTGTAACGGAACTTGCAGACATGATTTTCGTTTATGGTCAAGCAAGTGGAAGCAGTAGAGGATACGAAAGTTTGCACAGAACCAGATATCCACATAGAAGGCAGCAGGCTCACACTATGTTGTCAAGACTGCTCCGACGATTAAGTTAAACAGGGCAGTCGGTACCACAGTACAGCGACATTGGAGGATGACGAACTACACGGACTCACGACTTAGAAGACCCAGTGCTTGCTTTAACGGATGAGGTGTCTGCCATCAACACTTTATTTTATTAATCTAATTTTTGTTCGTTGCGTCTGCTCGGGGCGGACGTCGCAAGACATCCGTTTCAGTTCGTCGTTGATCCATTAACTCAGTTTCTTTTATTACAGAGGGCAGCTACCCCTCTGACCGAACACGCTGAGTTACCGTGCCGGCACTCTCGGTCATGGGACGTGAAATGACTGTTTTGAAGAGTTCTGTGTTTCGAGTATTATGGGAAATGCAGCTACACCCCTGCCACCGTCAGAAAATGCATGTTTGCCTCCTGCTGACTACAGACTTCGTGTTGTGTTGAGCCAATTGTTCTTGCAGTGCCTTACGGTCAATCCTCATTTTCTACGTATGTACTTTTAACGGATGGAGCGCCTTTACAGGAGACAGAATACTGAAGAGTCGAAATAGTCATGTCTCGACCGATGGGAATCACCAAGCTACAGTTGTGATGAGCCATCAACACACATTATCAATCACCGTCTCAGCAGCCATAGTCAATGATTATATACCTGCCTGTTTCTTCTTCACCCCCTGTTACATGGTCCAGTATAAACACTGTTCATCACAGACGTACTATGCAGGTCCGTAGAACATATCCCTTTTGTTATTCGTCAACAGATATAGTTCCAACATATCGAGACCCACCTCACTTTGGACTAAGGATTTGTGAACATATGGATCAGATATTCCCTGAAAAGTGGAAAGACAGAGGAGGCCCTGTTTAGTGGCCAGCAAGTTCACCTGATCTCATCCCTCTTGATTTCTTCTTGTGGGCTCATGTGAAACGTGTTGGCTCAGAAATGCCTGTCAGCACTGAAGAGCATCATCTGGCAAGCATTACCACTGCCTGGTGATACTGTTCCAAAAAGACTGGAGAATTTAGAATGGGTACGGTAGGACTTTATACGATAATGCCATGCAGGCATTGATGTTGGGGACACCAGAAAACAAGTTACTAACGCCTACTAGATATCACTCTACTAACAAGTAGAAAAACCACCTTTGGTCTTGATAACGGCCTCAGTTTTGCGAGAAAGAAGATCGCCAACATCCCATGCTGAAGCTACTCATTGATGACTAGATGCCATAGCGTAGGCCGTTCCGACACTGCCCCATAGGGAAGGGGCAGCTCGCAGACACCTTGCTTGTAGACACACAGGCACAGGTTTGGAGGCTACCAGCCAGGACGGTCTAATACAGGGATGCTGCGAATGCACTATCCACTTGGCCATCCCTCGGCCTGTGTAGTGCGATTGCATTCACTACAGCTCAGCAGTGTGGTGGAGGTTAGTGTTTAACGTCCCGTCGACAACGAGGTCATTAGAGACGGAGCGCAAGCTCGGGTTAGGGAAGGACGGGGAAGGACGTCGGCCGTGCCCTTTCAAAGGAACCATCCCGGCATTTGCCTGAAACGATTTAGGGAAATCACGGAAAACCTAAATCAGGATGGCTGGAGACGGGATTGAACCGTCGTCCTCCCGAATGCGAGTCCAGTGTGCTAACCACTGCGCCACCTCGCTCGGTCTCAGCAGTGTGTCTGCCCACACTTCAGCTGTTTACCCACCCCTTCCCACCTGTTCCCGTAGGCACTCAGCAGGCTGCCGCTAGTGGGCATTCGAGCTGGGACAGCCTACCATAGATCAACCAAGTTGCAGGTTTGTATCCTCTCGCGTTTCACGTGATGTTGCAAATACTGTGCACTGTTCAGAGGAGTTATGGGTTGCATTGCTTCAGACCTTCACTTTCTATACAAAAATCATTCGCCATCTGTTGGCTGTGTTATGCAGTACAGAGTAAAGTGATGCCTCACAAGGGAGTAAATATCAGGATCACAGAGTTTTCTGCTGAAGTACGCAGATGGCAGTTGTCATTGGAAGAAGCTGTATTCAACTGCCCGCAGCTCGTGGTCGTGCGGTAGTGTTCTCGCTTCCGACGCCCGGGTTCCCGGGTTCGATTCCCGACGGGGTCAGGGATTTTCTCTGCCTCGTGATGACTGGGTGATGTGTGTTGAGTTCTAAGCTCTAGGGGACTGATGACCATAGATGTTAAGTCCCATGGTGCTCAGAGCCATTTGAACCTTCTAATGCCAGGGCTGATGTGGCAGGCATAAGCAGGGACGTCTTGCGGATGGGGCATTGAAGTAACAGAACGGTGGTGGTGAGTCCCGACCCACCCCCTCTCGTGCATGTGTGCGACATGGTTGACGGACGTGTTCATCGTCGTCCTCATCCACTACAGATCCCACAGAACTCTCATGGGCGCTCATTTAAGAATGGGGATGGATTCCACTGGGCAATCTCCATAGATTTATACGGAGTGTGCCATGTAGGTGTCAGTCAATCATAAATGTCCGTTGGAGAGCATAGATGCTACTGAAGCTCTCAAAATGGAATGAAAGCATCTAGAATGATGCAAGGAACAATTGTTTCAGTACTTTTTATGCAAGCGATCGAGGATGTAATGATGTTTTGTTGTGTACTTAATTTTGTGGAAAATAAAGGTGTAATTTGGTAACAAATCTAGTCCTCTATTATTGCTCAGTGGATAATAGCAATTGCCTAAACTCCTGTTCCTATAATTATTTTGAGCAGTGTAGCAAAAGTCTGTGCTAGATTAAGACCGAGATATTTAGCAGGTCAGTCGAGATGCAATAGTGTATCCAAGTGTTAGCTGCCAAACCAGGAACGTGTGTGAAGTCCTGTCAACATGGTTCTTATCATCTTGGAATACAGTAATGTTTGTAGCATGATCATTATGAAGATGGAGAAGAAAGAGCAACATTTGGTCACCAAAAATGTTGATGGAAACCAGAATAAGATGACCAAAGTTATAGAACCAAAAACATCCCCAAACATTACAGAACCATCTCTGGCATTAATTAACCTTTCCACACATTGCACGTGAAACGAATCACTGGACTTTGGATCCACTCGACGTTTTACACCATTTGCTAAGAGGAAAAATCAGTGGTGACCAACCAAAGTCCACATCTCCAGTGAGCTGGGGTCTAGTTTCTGAGGCTCAAGGGACACGTGCAGTTTCATGTGCCTCTATGTGCAATGGTCTGTGTGAGGTACCCAACTCCAAATATCCACAGGCTGCAGTACCCCTGACAAAGATCACTCAATAGCTGATTGAGATGGACACGGATTCGCTGAGATCAGTAGTTACCCTTCGGTTGTAATCAATTGTCATAGACAAGGCGCTCTTTGTCATTTAGGATCCTTCCATGATCAATCTTCGTGCATCAAACTGGGTGGCCGTGTGTGGTTCCGCATTCCTTGTTGACACACTGGGCAGTCTACATTGATACAGAAACAAATTGAACAACAACAACCAAGGACTTACTAACATGATACCGGTTTTTTGCCATTCTCTATGTCTCTATGGTGTAATGGAACTGGTCAGTACACCATTTTTATCACGTATTGGAGAATACAATAGTAACATTAAACTGATGACACGAATCAACAAAATCAAACTCGTAATTTTGTGTTTGTTATGATATTGACGACATAATTTATATGAACCATGGACCTTGCGTTTGGTGGGGAGGCTTCCGTGCCTCAGCAATACAGATAGCCGTACCGTAGGTGCAACCACAACGGAGGGGTATGTGTTGAGAGGCCAGACAAACGCGTGGTTCCTAAAGACGGGCAGCAGCCTTTTTCAGTAGTTGCAGGGGCAACAGTCTGGATGATTGACTGATCTGACCTTGTAACAATAACCAAAACGGCCTTCCTGTGATGGTACTGCGAACGGCTGAAAGCAAGGGGAAACAACAGCCGTAATTTTTCCGGAGGGCGTGCAGCTTTATTGTATGATTAAATTATGATGGCGTCCTCTTGGGTAAAATATTCCGGAGGTAAAATAGTCCCCCATTCGGATCTCCAGCGGGGACTACTCAGGAGGACGTCGTTATCAGGTGAAAAAACTGGCGTTCTACGGATCGGAGCGTGGAATATCAGATTCCTCAATCGGGCAGGTAGATAAGAAAATTTAAAAAGGGAAATGAATAGGTTAAAGTTAGATACACTGGGAATTAGTGAAGTTCGGTGGCAGGAGGAACAAAACTTTTGGTCAGGTGAATATAGGGTTGTAAATACAAAATCAAATAGGAGTAATGCAGGAGTAGGTTTAATAATAAATAAAACAAATATGAGTGCGGGTAGGCTACTACACACAGCATAGTGAACGCATTATTGTGGCCACGATAGACACGAATCCCACGCCTACCACAGTAGTACGAGTTTATATGCCTACTAGCTCCGCAGATGACTAAGAGATTGACGAAATGTATGACGAGATGGAACAAACTATTCAGATAGTGAAGGGAGACGAAAATTTAATAGCCATGGGTGACTGGAATTCGATAGTAGGGAAAGAAAGAGAAGCAAAAGTAGTAGGTGAATATAGAATGCTGGTAAGAAATGAAAGAGGAAGCCGCCTGGTAGAATTTTGCACAGAATATAATTTAATCATAGCTAACACTTGGTTCAAGAATCATAAAAGAAGGTTGTATACATGGAAGAAACCTGGAGATTCTGAGAGATTTCAGATAGATTATATAATGTTAATACACAGATTTAGGAACCAGGTTTTAAATTGTAAGACATTTCCAGGGGCAGATGTGGACTCTGACCACAATCTATTGGTTATGACCTGTAGATTAAAACTGAAGAAACTACGAAAAGATGTGAATTTAAGGAGATGGGACCTGGATAAACTGAAAGAACCTCAGGTTGTACAGAGTTTCAGGGAGAGCATAAGAGAACAATTGAGAGGAATAGGGGAAAGAAATACAGTAGAAGAAGAATGGGTAGCTTTGAGGGATGAAATAGTGAAGGTAGTAGATGGTCAAGTAGGTAAAAAGACGAGGGCTAGTAGAAATCCTTGGGTAACAGAAGATATACTGAATTTAATTGAAGAAAGGAGAAAATACAAAAATGCAGTCAGTGAAGCAGGCAAAAAGGAATACAAATGTCTCAAAAATAAAATCAACAGGAAGTGCAAAATGGCTAAGCAGGGATGGCTAGAGGAAAAATTTAAGGATGTAGAGGCTTATCTCACGAGGGGTAAGATAGAAACTGCCTACAGGAAAATTAGAGAGGCCTTTGGAGAAAAGAGAACCACTTGCATGAATATCCAGAGCTCAGAAGGAAACCAAGTTCTAAGCTAAGAAGGGAAGGCAGAAAGGTGGAAGGAGTATATAGAGGGTCTATACAGGGGCGATGTTCTTGAGGACAATATTATGGAAATGGAAGAGGATGTAGATGAAGATGAAATGGGAGGTACGATACTGCGTGAAGAGTTTGACAGAGCACTGAAAGACCTGAGTCGAAACAAGGCCCCCGGAGAAGACAACATACCATTGGAACTACTGACAGCCTTGGGAGAACCAGTCCTGACAAAACTCTACCATCTGGGGAGCAAGATGTGTGAGACAGGCGAAATACCCTCAGACTTCAAGAAGAAAATAATAATTCCAATCCCAAAGAAAGCATGTGATGACAGGTATGAAAATTACCGAACTATCAATTTAATAAGTCACATCTGCAAAATACTAACGCGAATTCTTTACAAACGAATGGAAAAACTAGTAGAAGCCGACCTCGGGGAAGATCAGTTTGGATTCCGTAGAAATGTTGGAACACGTGAGGCAATACTGACCCTACGACTTATCTTAGAAGCTAGATTAAGGAAGGGCAAACCTACGTTTCTAGCATTTGTAGACTTAGAGAAAGCTTTTGACAATGTTGACTGGAATACTCTCTTTCAAATTCTGAAGGTGGCAGGGGTAAAATACAGGAAGAGAAAGGCTACTTATAATTTGTACAGAAACCAGATGGCAGTTATAAGAGTCGAGGGATATGAAAGGGAAGCAGTGGTTGGGAAGGGAGTGAGACAGGGTTGTAGTCTCTCCCCTATGTTATTCAATCTTTATATTGAGCAAGCAGTGAAGGAAACAAAAGAAAAATTCGGAGTAGGTATTAAAATCCATGGAGAAGAAATAAAAACTTTGAGGTTCGCTGATGACATTGTAATTCTCTCAGAGACAGCAAAGGACTTGGAAGAGCAGTTGAACGGAATGGACAGTGTCTTGAAAGGAGGGTATAAGATGAACATCAACAAAATCAAAACGAGGATAATGGAATGTAGTCGAATTAAATCGGGTGATGCAGAGGGAATTATATTAGCCTATGAGACAGTTAAAGTAGTAAACGAATTTGCTATTTGAGGAGCAAATAACTGTTGATGGTCGAATTAGAAGGGGTATAAAATGTAGACTGGCAACGGCAAGGAAAGCGTTTCTGAAGAAGAGAAATTTGTTGGCATCGAGTATAGATTTAAGTGTCAGGAAGTTGTTCCTGAAAGTATTTGTATGGAGTGTAGCCATGTATGGAAGTGAAACATCGACAATAAATAGTTTAGACAAGAAGGGAATAGAAGCTTTCGAAAGGTGGTGCTACAGAAGAATGCTGAAGACTAGATGGGTAGATCACATAACTAATGAGGAGGTGCTGAATAGAATTGGGGAGAATAGGAGCGTCGTGCAGTAGCGTTCTCGCTTCCCACGCCCGGGTTCGACTCCCGGCGGGGTCAGGGATTTTCTCTTTCTCGTGATGGCTGGGTGTTGTGTGATGTCCTTAGGTTAATTAGGTTTAAGTACTAAGTTGTAGAGGACTGATGACCATAGATGTTAAGTCCCATAGTGCTCAGAGCCATTTTAGAAGAGGAGCTTGTGCCACAACTTGACGAGAAGAAGGGATCGGTTGGTAGGACATGTTCTGAGGCATCAAGGGATCACCAATTTAGTACTGGAGAGCAGGGTGGAGGATAAAAATCGTAGAGGGAGACCAAGAGATGAATACAGTAAGCAGATTCAGAAGGATGTTGGTTGCAGTAGGTACTGAAGGAGCTTCCACAGGATAGATTAGGTTAGAGAGCTGCATCAAACCAGTCTCAGGACTGAAGACCACATCAACAACATAATTTATATTGTTGTAAACAGAGATGAAAAACTTTAAATTAACATAAGATTTATATTTCATGAAATTTAGTTACTTCTCATCTTTCCAATTTCATTCTAAATTGTAATTACATTTGAAATTATTAGTGAAATTCCATTGTATGTTTTCAGTAGTTTGATAATACTTGTAAAGGAACTAAATGTGTATTAATGTCTTTGGGTGTAAAATGGATATTGTTTAATATTGTTATACAGCGACTTTTCATATGTTGTAACTTCTTTGGGTTACTTCAGTGGCAATTATGGATCAGTTGTTGCGGAGTTTGTGCCACAAATCTTTATGGAGTAGTAGTTCAAATGCGTTAATTGCAACATAATACAGACGGAATTTGTAACATTATACTGAAATGTGGCGTGAAGAAAATAAAGGAATGATGAAGAAATTTAATCACGAAGTGTCGGAATTGTCAAATTTAAACGAACGTGAACATACTACCAAGGTAAAAGCATTGTTTTGAGTGATCCATGAGTTCAACGAGCTGCAAATGTTGAAGAGGAGACACAAAAACCAGAGGAATAATTTGTTTCCTTAAGTATTTCAATATTCCTGCTCACTTCACTTGGTTGGTATGTCTTAGATTTACTACACCTCATTAATAACACGTTTTTGCAGTTGACATTTGTAACGTTGAGCCTTCCTATGATGCCGATCCCATGTAACCGAGCGGCTCATACACACTCCACGACTGCCACGAGTCGTGGCAGCGCTGGAGGGTCATGTGAGCTCGTGGTACCACTTGCAGACCGCGTACAGCACTCCAGAGGGACTCAGGCGCGATCTTTTGATGCGGCAAGTGCTACTGCTCCCAGTGACCTTATTTTCCTCCGACTACCACAACACCAGACCTGTTTTCTTTTTTCTTTTTTTGTCTGATCTTTGGTCAGTACCTGATTTTGTGAGATGCATAATCTGTCTCTTCCTATTATTCGATCCCCTGTACAGCTGTTTTATTGATGGTATGTAATTTATATCATGGGTTTCTATACTATACAGTATTAAATTCAGATGTTGTGATAGTGCAACTCAGATACTGGGGCGGTCAAAGTGATGCAAAGTGTTTTCAGTCTGTAAGGCAGCAATATTTTGCCACTATACATTCAATAGTCTATATATTCTTTCCGAATTATACACTCCTGGAAATGGAAAAAAGAACACATTGACACCGATGTGTCAGACCCACCATACTTGCTCCAGACACTGCGAGAGGGCTGTACAAGCAATGATCACACGCACGGCACAGCGGACACACCAGGAACCGCGGTGTTGGCCGTCGCATGGCGCTAGCTGCGCAGCATTTGTGCACTGCCGCCGTCAGTGTCAGCCAGTTTGCCGTGGCATACGGAGCTCCATCGCAGTCTTTAACACTGGTAGCATCCCGCGACAGCGTGGACGTGAACCGTATGTGCAGTTGACGGACTTAGAGCGAGGGCTTATAGTGGGCATGCGGGAGGCCGGGTGGACGTACCGCCGAATTGCTCAACACGTGGGGCGTGAGATCTCCACAGTACATCGATGTTGTCGGCCAGTGGTCGGCGGAAGGTGCACGTGCCCGTCGACCTGGGACCGGACTTCAGCGACGCACGGATGCACGCCAGGACCGTAGGATCCTACGCAGTGCCGTAGGGAACCGCACCGCCACTTCCCAGCAAATTAGGGACACTGTTGCTCCTGGGGTATCGGCGAGGACCATTCGCAACCGTCTCCATGAAGCTGGGCTACGGTCTCGCACACCGTTAGGCCGTCTTCCGCTCACGCCCCAACATCGTGCAGCCCGCCTCCAGTAGTGTCGCGACAGGCGTGAATGAAGGGACGAATGGAGACGTGTCGTCTTCAGCGATGAGAGTCGCTTCTGCCTTGGTGCCAATGATGGTCGTATGCGTGTTTGGCGCCGTGCAGGTGAGCGCCACAAACAGGACTGCATACGACCGAGGCACACAGGGCCAACACCCGGCATCATGGTGTGGGGAGCGATCTCCTACACTGGCCGCACACCTCTGGTGATCGTCGAGGGGACACTGAATAGTGCACGGTACATCCAAACCGTCATCGAACCCATCGTCCTACCATTCCTAGAACGGCAAGGGAAATTGCTGTTCCAACAGGACAATGCACGTCCGCATGTATCCCGTGCCACCCAAAGTGCTCTAGAAGGTGTAAGTCAACTAACCTGGCCAGCAAGATCTCCGGATATGTCCCCCATTGAGCATGTTTGGGACTGGATGAAGCGTCGTCTCACGCGGTCTGCACGTCCAGCACGAACGCTGGTCCAACTGAGGCGCCAGGTGGAAATGGCATGGCAAGCCGTTCCACAGGACTACATCCAGCATCTCTACGATCCTCTCCATGGGAGAATAGCAGCCTGCACTGCTGCGAAAGGTGGATATACACTGTAGTAGTGCCAACATTGTGCATGCTCTGTTGCCTGTGTCTATGTGCCTGTGGTTCTGTCAGTGTGATCATGTGATGTATCTGACCCCAGCAATGTGTCAATAAAGTTTCCCCTTCCTGGGACAATGAATTCACGATGTTCTTATTTCAATTTCCAGGAGTGTATTTACGTTAGAACATTGTTCATGATGTACAATTTGATTATCTATCATTTCAATGACTGATGCTAACTAGCACCACATACTAGCTATTTCTGTAGTACTGCACGTCTGCGAGTTAATTGGATCTGAGCACTGGAAAAAAACGTGAACTGGGCCACGCATTCCTCAGAAGCCGCTACCGGCTAAAGAGACTTGGCTGTAAAGAGACTTGTCGTGTTGTGCGGGGTCGGACAGTTACTGCCCTGAGAGAGGGCAGAGCGAGGAGCCGATGGTTTACAGCGATGGAGGCCGCAGAAACTCTGTAGCGTGGACAGTGCGGTTGGGAGGTTGCACTCTGGTGGAATGGAAAAAATGTAAGAATAGCGTATTTGGAGAAAGAGTATCAGGGGTGGAACAAGGCGCAAAACATCCTTTTAATGTGAAAGACTGCACGGGTCACAAATGATGATCGTGAGCTGACCTCTGATGAATCTGCCCTTGAGAAACGGAAAAGTGGACTTGGATCCGACTGGCGGATTGCTGAAGATGTAGGAGGGGAAATGGCAACTTCCAGAAACTCTTCTGAAAGGAGAATGTGCTTCAGAGGATGGGCTACCACATGCATGACCCATATAATTGGAGGTAATGTTTTTGTAAAGGCTGCTGGGATTCGTGACCTGAGCCCAAACCGAAACTCCGTTTATCCAGAAGAGTGTGGGCATACGGCGCGAACACAAACTTCCCTGCAGCTACGATCGAAAACACTTCCCTCTGTAAATCGACTTAGAGGCAAGAGGCAGAGCGGAGAAACTGGCAGTTAGATTTTGAGAAGCACTGATTTCGCCGCGCGTGATGCCATTTCTGTGTTAACAGAGTTCTTATTCTGTTTACTCGAGTGGCTATTCTTTACTTCCCTGTGGAGTTTGACACACACCAAAGTGCTCCTTTAAAAATGTCTGTTAATGGCTCGTGAGTAAACAGAAAGTTTGACTCTTGTTCTGTCACGCACTGAGGTGATTTCAGCGCTACAAGTTTGCGGACGGATTGTTGCGTCCACTGTGTAGGCATGGAATTATAGAAATCCCACATACGTCATCTGCACAGTGGTGAACGCAGCAAATAACACATCTCCTCTGCAGTACAAGTGCGGTCCGTGCTTCAAGAGATGATATGCTCAGATTAGCTGTGTGGACATTCGCAGTAAATGGTCTGTTTCTCACTACTAATCAATACCAGCCAACTCTATGTGGGGGAGGGGGGGGGAGGGGAAGGAAGGGAGGGGGCGACTAAGGAAAGTCAAACGTATGTTCTGTTCTGCCACTCTTAAAATGATATGTAGGATAGAATCCGACATTTTGTACTTGATATTTATACAGTTTATTGCGCTCTCCATGCTTGTTTGAGAATATATAATTTACAGTACCAAGTCGTGATTCATTCTAGTAGCATCCCGTTAGGAATGATTGCTTTGATGAGCTAAACTGAGGGAGAATTCCGTTTTACTGATAACCTTAGACAACCACACATATACACGTCATATTTTAAGTACACCACAGGGATTTACTAAATGATCACTTTATGTACTTCAGTGTTTCGGCTGAGTTGGGCTGCCACAAGCACGTCTGAAGATGAAATTGTTTAACTGGACATCCATCATTTCTATAAAGCGACGTGAGTAAAGCAACTGAAAGAGTTATTCAATACCAGTTTATTAATTAAACATAACTGAACTCAATTAAGGTTCAGTCATGAAGTACTATTTTTACTGTTGCACTGTGCTGTTCGGAGATGTATCCTTCTTACACGTAATTTTTCTTTACCTCCTGTGATCCTTGCCGCTTGCACATGGTGCTGACACTAAACTTTGAAACTGGGAAATAAATGTAAGAGGTTGAGTGTTTGCCATTATGTCCTGCAACTACTGAAGATGCATCTAGCGTTCTCACACTATCCCGTGCGTACGTAATGCTATTCCAGCACAGTACCCCTCTTGGCACTCAAGAATAGTTCAAGCGAATGCATAATTCTAGCAAGAAAGAAAGACACTTAACAGCCTATATTTAATGCCTAAAAATACACTCCTGAAAATTGAAATAAGAACACCGTGAATTAATTGTCCCAGGAAGGGGAAACTTTATTGACACATTCCTGGGGTCAGATACATCACATGATCACACTGACAGAACCACAGGCACATAGACACAGGCAACAGAGCATGCACAATGTCGGCACTACTACAGTGTATATCCACCTTTCGCAGCAATACAGGCTGCTATTCTCCCATGGAGACGATCGTAGAGATGCTGGATGTAGTCCTGTGGAACGGCTTGCCATGCCATTTCCACCTGGCGCCTCAGTTGGACCAGCGTTCGTGCTGGACGTGCAGACCGCGTGAGACGACGCTTCATCCAGTCCCAAACATGCTCAATGGGGGACAGATCCGGAGATCTTGCTGGCCAGGGTAGTTGACTTACACCTTCTAGAGCACGTTGGGTGGCACGGGATACATGCGGACGTGCATTGTCCAGTTGGAACAGCAAGTTCCCTTGCCGGTCTAGGAATGGTAGAACGATGGGTTCGATGACGGTTTGGATGTACCGTGCACTATTCAGTGTCCCCTCGACGATCACCAGAGGTGTACGGCCAGTGTAGGAGATCGCTCCCCACACCATGATGCCGGGTGTTGGCCCTGTGTGCCTCGGTCGTATGCAGTCCTGTTTGTGGCGCTCACCTGCACGGCGCCAAACACGCATACGACCATCATTGGCACCAAGGCAGAAGCGACTCTCATCGCTGAAGACGACACGTCTCCATTCGTCCCTCCATTCACGCCTGTCGCGACACCACTGGAGGCGGGCTGCACGATGTTGGGGCGTGAGAGGAAACGGCCTAACGGTGTGCGGGACCGTAGCCCAGCTTCATGGAGACGGTTGCGAATGGTCCTCGCCGATACCCCAGGAGCAACAGTGTCCCTAATTTGTTGGGAAGTGGCGGTACGGTCCCCTACGGCACTGCGTAGGATCCTACGGTCTTGGCGTGCATCCGTGCGTCGCTGCGGTCCGGTCCCAGGTCGATGGGCACGTGCACCTTCCGCCGACCACTGGCGACAACATCGATGTACTGTGGAGACCTCACGCCCCACGTGTTGAGCAATTCGGCGGTACGTCCACCCGACCTCCCGCATGCCCACTATACGCCCTCGCTCAAAGTCCGTCAACTCCCCATACGGTTCACGTCCACGCTGTCGCGGCATGCTACCAGTGTCAAAGACTGCGATGGAGCTCCGTATGCCACGGCAAACTGGCTGACACTGACGGCGGCGGTGCACAAATGCTGCGCAGCTAGCGCCATTCGACGGCCAACACCGCGGTTCCTGGTGTGTCCGCTGTGCCGTGCGTGTGATCATTGCTTGTACAGCCCTCTCGCAGTGTCCGGAGCAAGTATGGTGGGTCTGACACACCGGTGTCAATGTGTTCTTTTTTTCCATTTCCAGGAGTGTAATTGCAAGTGTGAGTATATTTTTACTATAAGCTATCCACGAATTCGGAAACAGCAGATTTCAGGTACTGATGAAATGCCATCACAACACTGACGAGTACATGATTAAAACGCAGAACAGTAACTGGAGAAGCTTATGAGTAAAATTGATGTAAGTGGGCAGTTACGTCAGACTTTTAATGCAAGTGTACTGTAATTATTATACTTCCAAAGAAAGGACGACAGGATACATATTTTAATCACCGCACCTTGCATCGAAGGCACTCGAATACTTCATGGTAGACTGTAAAGGAAAATTAAAACTGGGTTTGGGGAGCACTAGCTTACGGGCGCAGTCGATAAGCGAGTTTAACACTGCAGTTGATAACACAGGCCGCGCTCAGGAAAGGCGTGGAAACACACACTGCGTCGTAGATTTGGAGAAACCGGTCGATAATGTGGAATGCTACAGAACTTTTCTCATTCTTAGGAAGTTTGATACCAGCTATATGGATTGAATGGCATTCCAAGCCCTAGGGCATTCCAGTCTCTTTACGCAAAGCATACACGATCGGTCAGCACTCACATAATGACACAGGAGGCCAGAATCAGAAATGTTGTAACGGAATGTTGCCCGGGATCAGTAGTGGTATTTAGTTTGTACATTGAAAAGGAAACGAGGGAAGTGAATCTGAATACTGATGATGATTGTTTGCCACGAACAGCAAGTCTACGTACCACAGTTTGCCGGCGTAGTAGCGGTCACTGAAAGTGAACAAGAACTGAGTCGAATATTTGTTGAAATGGAACGATCTTTAGCCAGTGACTCTGATATGCACATGAACCAAAATGCAATATCACTAAATTAACGGTGTATCGGTTTCCATCCCCGTCACTGCTTAAATTTTGATAAATAATCAGCATTGGCGGCCGAAGACTTCCGGCATAAGAAGTCAGCCTCATTCTGCCAACGGCCTATCAAAGAGGGCGGAGGAGCAGATAGAGGTTCAGGGCACTCTCTTGTCCTAGGGGTGGGAAATTGTCCCTAAAGGCGGAAGAATCAGCAATAATCAACGACATGAGGATGCAGAAGGCAATGGAAAACACTGCATTAAAGGCACGTAACGTGTATCCGCATGACATGTGGCCTGTAGTTGAAGAAGTGTCATGATATGATCCCTCCATTGGCAAAAGATTCCGGAATAGTCCCCCATTCGGATCTTCGGGAGGGGACTGCCAAGGGGGAGGTTACCATGAGAAAAAGATTGAATAATCAACGAAAGGTTAATGTTCTACGAATCGGGGCGTGTAATGTCAGAATCTTGAACGTGGTAGGGAAACTAGAAAATCTGAAAAGGGAAATGCAAAGGCTCAATCTAGATATAGTAGGGGTCAGTGAAGTGAAGTGGAAGGAAGACAAGGATTTCTGGTCAGATGAGTATCGGGTAATATCAGCAGCAGCAGAAAATGGTATAACAGGTGTGGGATTTGTTATGAATAGGAAGGTAGGGCAGAGGGTGTGTTACTGTGAACAGTTCTGTGACCGGGTTGTTCTAATCAGAATCGACAGCAGACCAACACCGACAACGATAGTTCAGGTATACATGCCTACATCGCAAGCTGAAGATGAACAGATAGAGAAAGTGTATGAGGATATTGAAAGGGTAATGCAGTATGTAAAGGGGGACGGAAATCTAATAGTCATGGGCGACTGGAATACAGTTGTAGGGGAAGGAGTAGAAGAAAAGGTTACAGGAGAATATGGGCTTGGGACAAGGAATGAAAGAGGAGAAAGACTAATTGAGTTCTGTAACAAGTTTCAGCTAGTAATAGCGAATACCCTGTTCAAGAATCACAAGAGGAGGAGGTATACTTGGAAAAGGCCGGGAGATACGCGAAGATTTCAATTAGATTACATCATGGTCAGACAGAGATTCCGAAATCAGATACTGGATTGTAAGGCGTACCCAGGAGCAGATATAGACTCAGATCACAATATAGTAGTGATGAAGATTAGGCTAAAGTTCAAGACATTAGTCAGGAAGAATCAATACGCAAAGAAGTGGGATACGGAAGTTCTAAGAAATGACGAGATACGTTTGAAGTTCTCTAACGCTATAGATACAGCAATAAGGAATAGCGCAGTAGGCAACACAGTTGAAGAGGAATGGACATCTCAAAAAAGGGCCATCACAGAAGTTGGGAATGAAAACATAGGTACAAAGAAGGTAGCTGCGAAGAAACCATGGGTAACAGAAGAAATACTTCAGTTGATTGATGAAAGGAGGAAGTACAAACAAGTTCCGGGAAAATCCCGAATACAGAAATACAAGTCGCTGAGGAATGAAATAAATAGGAAGTGCAGGGAAGCTAAGACGAAATGGCTGCAGGAAAAATGTGAAGACATCGAAAAAGATATGACTGTCGGAAGGACAGACTCAGCATACAGGAAAGTCAAAACAAACTTTGGTGACATTAAAAGCAACGGTGGTAACATTAAGAGTGCAACGGGAATTCCACTGTTAAGTGCAGAGGAGAGAGCAGATAGGTGGAAAGAATACATTGAAAGCCTCTATGAGGGTGAAGATTTGTCTGATGTGATAGAAGAAGAAACAGGAGTCGATTTAGAAGAGATAGGGGGTCCAGTATTAGAATCGGAATTTAAAAGAGCTTTGGAGGACTTACGGTCAAATAAGGCAGAAGGGATAGATAACATTCCATCAGAATTTCTAAAATCATTAGGGGAAGTGGCAACGAAACGGCTATTCACGTTTGTGTGTAGAATATATGAGTCTGGCGACATACCATCTGACTTTCGGAAAAGCATCATCCACACAATTCCGAAGACGTAAAGAGCTGACGAGTGCGAGAATTATCGCACAATCAGCTTAACAGCTCATGCATCGAAGCTGCTTACAAGAATAATATACAGAAGAATGGAAAAGAAAATTGAGAATGTGCTAGGTGACGATCAGTTTGGCTTTAGGAAAAGTAAAGGCACGAGAGAGACAATTCTGACGTTACGGCTAATAATGGAAGCAAGACTGAAGAAAAATCAAGACACGTTCATGGGATTTGTCGATCTGGAAAAAGCGTTCGACAATATAAAATGGTGGAAGCTGTTCGATATTCTGAAAGAGTAGGGGTAAGCTATAGGGAGAGACGGGTCATATACAATATGTACAACAACCAAGAGGGAATAATAAGAGTGGACGATCAAGAACGAAGTGCTCGTATTAAGAAGGGTGTAAGACAAGGCTGTAGCCTTTCGCCCCTACTCTTCAATCTGTACATCGAGGAAGCAATGATGGAAATAAAGGAAAGGTTCAGGAGTGGAATTAAAATACAAGGTGAAAGGATATTAATGATACGATTCGCTGATGACATTGCTATCCTGAGTGAAAGTGAAGAAGAATTAAGTGATCTGCTGGACGGAATGAACAGTCTAATGAGTACACAGTATGGTTTGAGCGTAAATCGGAGAAAGACGAAGGTAATGAGAAATAGTAGAAATGAGAAGAGCGAGAAACTTAACATCAGGATTGATGGTCACGAAGTCAATGAAGTTAAGGAATTCTGCTACCTAGGCAGTAAAATAACCAATGACGGAAGGAGCAAGGAGGACATCAAAAGCGGACTCGCTATGGCAAAAAAGGCATTTCTGGCCAAGAGAAGTCTACTAATATCAAATACCGGCCTTAATTTGAGGAAGAAATTTCTGAGGATGTACGTCTGGAGTACAGCATTGTATGGTAGTGAAACATGGACTGTGGGAAAACAGGAACAGAAGAGAATCGAAGCATTTGAGATGTGGTGCTATAGACGAATGTTGAAAATTAGGTGGACTGATAAGGTAAGGAATGAGGAGATTCTACGCAGAATCGGATAGGAAAGGAATATGTGGAAAACACTGATAAGGAGGAGGGACAGGATGATAGGACATCTGCTAAGACATGAGGGAATGACTTCCATGGTACTAGAGGGAGCTGTAGAGGGCAAAAACTGTAGAGGAAGACAGAGATCGGAATACGTCAAGCAAATAATTGAGGGCGTAGGTTGCAAGTGATACTCTGAGATGAAGAGGGTAGCACAGGGGAGGAATTCGTGGCGGGCCGCATCAAACCAGTCAGTAGACTGATGACGCAAAGAAAACGGTGTATGCAGCAGGTGCGCATGCAAGATGACTAAAAAAAACGTACACAACAGGCTGCTGAAGAAGTATATGAATTTTGACCTCTCGGATATACGAGGGTAATCCCAAAAGTAAGGTCTCCTATTTTTTATAAGTACAGAACTCTGTTTCTGTGGCAGTTGGTCACACTGCTATGAAGAGTGCTTCACGCGCTGCGCGTAAACATACGCAAGCAGCGCTGAGGTGCTCGGTCTTGGCTTGGTAGCCATTGAGAATGGAGCTCCCGTTGGATGTTACGCCAAGTGCTAACTGCGCGCAGTTATTCGTTTTCCGAACGAAAAAGGGCACTGCGCCGATTGAAATCCATCGCCAATTGACGGAAGTGTATGGTGAATAGTGCATGGATGTCAAAAATCCTTCTTCACCAAAGCCGAGGAAATTCAAACAAACACAGTCTGCCGATAAAGTCATGACAACCGTTTTTTGCGATCGGAAAGGCATATAGTTGGTCGAGTTTATTCCCACTGGGACCACAATTAGCGCTGACAGGTACTGTGAGGCTCT
Organism: Schistocerca gregaria; assembly: GCF_023897955.1. Classification (NCBI taxonomy): domain Eukaryota; kingdom Metazoa; phylum Arthropoda; class Insecta; order Orthoptera; family Acrididae; genus Schistocerca; species Schistocerca gregaria. The sequence continues at coordinate 51,662,489 of NC_064925.1, read as the reverse complement.
GATAAAACTTCAACAGGCAATTCAGAACCTGAGGAGAGGAATATTGAGCAAGGGCGTAGACATTCTCCATGACAACATTAGCCCACACATCGCTCGGCAAACCGTTGCTCTCCTGCAACAGTTTCACTGGAATATAATCACCCATCACCCTATAGTCCTGACTTGGCACCCAGTGACTATCACCTGTTCCCTGGGTTAAAAGAAGAGGTTCATAACTTTCTGAACAGCTTGGCGGCGATCTGGTATGACATGGCCATACAAAAACTGCCACAGCGTCTACAAAAATGCATCGACAGAAATGGTGATTATGTCGAAAAATACCTAAATGTTCAACCTGTACTCTGATGTAAACCATTGTAGAAATACGCAGGTTTATGTATTTATAAAAAAAAATAGGAGACCTTACTTTTGGGATTACCCTCGTACAATAGATAACCAAGGCAGATGCAAGAAAAGGGTGGTTTGATCAGTGTGTTAGAAAGGCAAGATAAAATGATCGTTTCGTAAACGACTGACCTTACTTCTCGACCTATCCTCCGTGGGTTATACGCTTGGTCCAACGATCCTTCAGTGTTTTCGTCCCATCGGAAAAATAGGTTCTGTCAAACACAGCAAATAACACTTCTTAGCTTGACAAAATTTCTTCCCAGAAAGCCTCAGTTCCACGTTAGAGAACAAAAAGAAGCCACTTGGGGATAAGACTGGTGGATAAAGTAGACAAGGAACCAATTCAAAGCCCAGTTCGTGCACTTTCTCCATTGTCATCGCTGACGTATGGGATGGTGCGATATCCTGGTGAAAGAGCGCTGTTCACGTGCCAACCCTGGTAATTTTTCAGCAATATCCTGGTGAAAGAGCGCTGTTTTACGTGCCAACCCTGGTAATTTTTCAGCAATATCCTGGTGAAAGAGCGCTGTTTTACGTGCCAACCCTGGTAATTTTTCAGCAATTTCCTGGTAAAAGAGCGCTGTTTTACATGCCAACCCTGGTAATTTTTTAGCCGTATCCTGGTGAAAGAGCGCTGTTTTACGTGCCAACCCTGGTAATTTTTCAGCAGTATCCTGGCGAAAGAGCGCTGTTTTACGTGCCAACCCTGGTAATTTTTCAGCAGTATCCTGGCGAAAGAGCGCTGTTTTACGTGCCAACCCTGGTAATTTTTCAGCCAAAGCAATTTTCAAAGAGAACTACTCTTTATTCTCATGAAGTAATGAGTGCTGTCGGCAGGGACGTCAGATTTTTTTCCATATGTTCAAATTTTCAGAAGGGTTTTCACACCGTTCCTCACCAGTGGCTTCTAATCAAGCTGTGTGCCTATAGAGTATCGTGTGAGTTGTGTGACTGGATTCGTGATTTCCTATTAGTAAACATTGAGTAAAGCGGAAGTAATATCTAGCGCTCATCAAGGAAGTGTTATAGGTCCTCTGCTGTTCCTAATGTATGTGAACGATTTTAGGAGACAATCTGAGCTGCGCTCATGGATTGTTTGCTGATGATTTAACGTCTTGTAAAGAAATTAGATGATCAAAAGAAATTCCAAAACGGTTCAGACAAGATGTCAGTATGATGCAAAAAGTGACAATTGACTGCAAATAATGAAATGTGTGAAGTCATCCATTCTAAATGGAAAATTTTGCTTACATGATAAATCACACGAATCTAAACGCTGTAAACTCAACTAAACACTATTATTTCTTCTTCTTCTTGACTTCACGTGTTAGGAAAATTGTCTGTTTCGGTAGTTCATCTCTTATTTGGTCTTCCTATATTTCTTCTTCCAGTGCATTTATAATTGTGAGCCTCTGCCGGGAATCTTTCTTCACACATACGGTCTACTTGTTTCTTCCATTTTCTCCTATTTTCCTTTATTTTTTCATTTAGGTTACATATTTCTAAATATTTCCTTATATCTTCATTTATTTTCCAATCATCCCTTATAAATCCTTTCACTCTTGTTGGAAATTTTATCTCTTGAGTCTATATTCTACTTGCTTGGCCTCTTGTTGTTATCCATGCTTCATTTGCATAAGTAAGCGTTAGTACTGCCATTGTCTTATAAAACTTCTTTCCAGGCTTTATTCTGCAAGCCTTTTACGGTGGTTCCACATATGGAAGTAAATTTATTTAATTTTTGGTGAACGTGATCGTTATAACCGTAAGTTATCTAGCAGCATAGATAATTAAAACGTTTTACATGGTCCAAGATTTTATTATTCAAGACTATTTTAGAACTCATGGGTAGTCTACTATGAAGTGCCATCACTTTCGATTTATCTATCGACAATATTAGGTTGTAATCTGAGGCTATAAGCTGCAACAATTTCGGTGTTTGTCTAGACTCTTAATAGCATTTATGAGGTGAGATGGGTTAGCTAGTTCAGCCATGAAATTACATAACATTTTTCTGTTCACATGTTCGAATGCTTTCTCAAAATCCATGAAAACAAAATGTGTTTTCCTATTATTCTCTTTTCTCACCTTTCTATGACGTATTTTAGTGTAAAATCATTGCCAATAGTTGATTGTCCTTTTCTAAAATCCAGTTGGTCTTCAGATATTAGTTTTTCCATGATTTTTTAAAGTCTTGCGGCCAGGATTTTGGCATATAGTTTATAGGCTGCATCCAGGATGCGTATACCTCAATAGTTACTACAATTATTTTTATCACTTTTTTTAAAGATAGAAATTACTTTGGCTCCTAGCCAGTCTTTTGGTACCTTCTTATTTCTCCAACATTGATTAAAAACTTGAAGAAGTCTTAGATTGAGGAATAATCCTCCATATTTCAGCAGTTCAGTATTAATACCATCCAAACCAGTGACTTTCCTGTTTTTCGTAGCTTTTAGAACTTCCGTCAGTTGTCTCATATCAGTGTCGCCCAGGTCTTTTGTGTCATTCATTTCATGTAACGTCTGAATTAAAGTGTCATCACTTCGCAATTTTTTTATGCCGAGTTACCCATTCGTCCTCTCCCATGTTATTAAGGCGTATACGATCATTTTCTTGTCTGTGATATATTTCCTCACTTTGGAAGCGATAGTTTGTCCGCCATGAAAATCGTGTTCTAAATTGCTTATAAAGCATTCCCATGATTTTGCGTTTGGTTTCCGAGTTATGTATTTGGCATTATTTCTCTTGGCTTTATATGCATTTTACGTTCATTAGTGGGATTATTTATAATGGTCTTGAAAGTTTCTTGTTCTTCTTTAATTGCCGTTTCCATCTCTGGCATCCAAATCCTTACTCTTCTACGTTTCCTGTATTTCTTGTTATGTTTCTTCCTCATATGCATTTATAACTGAGAGATTTTACCAGGGATCTTTCCCCACACATACGGTCTTCATGTTTCTTCCATTTTCCCTTATTTTACGTATGTTCGTTAGTGCTGTTTTTCTGCACTTTTTATAGGTCTTCTACCGTTTTTAAATTTGCTAGTGTATCTGTCACCCACTTTGGAGGAGATCTCTTATGTTGCTATGGTCTAAATGGTAAACTATAAGAACTTGTTCTTCCTTTTGATCCTTAATTGATTTCTTCTATTTTCTCCATTTTACTTAGATGTCAATTACTGACACCATTAAGAAGTGACCTAACCCTATATCCACTCCTCGATAAACTTTGTTATCTCTAACCTGTCCAGGAAATCCCTCACTTATGATTTTGTAATCTATACTAGATCTCTATTGTGTTACTGACCTGGTAAATTTGCGTATACCTCTCTTCCTAAAGATCGAGCGAGGTTGCGCAGTGGTTAGCACACTACACTCGCATTCGGGAGGACGACGGTTCAACCCCGTCTCCGGCCATCCTGATTTACATTTTCCGTGATTTCCCTAAATCGTTTCAGTCAAATGCCGGGATGGTTCCTTTGAAAGGGCACGGGCGATTTCCTTCCCAATCCTTCCCTAACCCGAGCTTGCGCTCCGTCTCTAATGACCTCGTTGTCGACGGGACGTTAAACACTAACCACCACCACCTTCCTAAAGAAACTATTGGTAATTTTTAAATGACTGAATTCAGCGAAATTTCAATCTAATTTTACGTTTGCAGTACATACGTTTTCTCCAAATGTGCCCACTATTTTTGAAATTGGTATATTTCTAGTTCTAGCGTTGAGGTCTCCCATAAGTAAAGTCTGATTTTTGCTATTTCTTTTGAGATCACTTTTAATTGTTTGTAAAAGGCCTTGGACTAGTCAATTTTTCCTTCTGGGGCAGAAGTAGGCATTATTCATAGGATTGGTCTGGGAAGTTAAATTCCTACAAGTACAATGCGTTCATTTACATATTCATAGTCCAGTATTTCATGTTCCTATTTTCTATGAATGTAAATGGCAACACCGTTACTTACTCTTTGTTCCTGCTTTACTCTGCTGTGGATAATAATATAGTCGTCTACTTATTTAGTTCCAGACGTTTCCTTCTTTGTTTTTGTAATTACTGCAATTCGACTTCTTTATGAGTAATTCCTGTATCGTTCCAAGCTCTATTGAACCATTTTCTCTTTTTGCTATTTCTCATCCATGTCATATCCCGGAAATCCGTCCTGTTTTCGAGGCTAGACTGAGTACTGCAAGTACGGTTGTTGAGTTCCTGAATGTGATGCTTTCCCACTGAAGGGAAAGCTTGTGTCGGGATTGCCGTCTCGAGCTTCGCCATCCACAGCTCCTAAGTCACCTAGGTGAGAATGGCACGCCATTTTCATTGTTCTCGATTTATGGCCATACCGCCAATACTTACTGCAGATCTTGCAATTACGAGTGGCTTAAAGTGGAATGATCACCTAGATAATGTTGTGGGGATAGTTCAAATGGCTCTGAGCACCATAGGACGTAACATCTATGGTCATCAGTCCCCTAGAACTTAGAACTACTTAATCCTAACTAACCTAAGGACACCTAAGGATGGCACACACATGCATGCCCGAGGCAGGATTCGAACCTGCGACCGTAGCGGTCGCGCGGTTCCAGACTGTAGCGCCTAGAACCGCTCGGCCATCCCGGCCGGCCTGGACATTGCTGTGCGGTATGGGAGCTGCATCAGATAGGATTGACAGAGGTCACATAAGAAGTTGAAATTAGTGCAGCTCGTTTTGAATTAGTGCAGAATAGAGAAGAGAATGCTACGGATATGATACACAAATTGGGGTAGCAATCATCATAGCTAAGGCGTTTTTCGCTCCGACAGCACCTTCTCATGAAATTATCACCAGCTTCCTCCACGGAGTGCGCAAATATTCTGTTAGGCTCGCCAACATATGAAGAAATGATCATCATAGTAAAATAAGATAAATAGAGCTTGCACAGAAATATTAAAGTGTACCTTTTTCCTCTGTTCGAGAGTGAAACGGTAGAGAAGTAACTTGAAGGTCGTTCGATAAACTCTCTGCCAGGCACTTAATTGTGAATTGCAGAGAAATCATGTAGATGTAGACGTAGATGTAGATGTAGGTATAGATATTGATGTGCTGTTCGTTCATTTGCATCAAAAACTGTTGTAACTGATGGTGTAAAAAAGGAAGCGACTTCAGAAATTTAGTGTTCGTACCGCCAGTTTCATCATGTGCTCCGTGCCTAGGAATTTATCACAACGTGCTTAATGATGTACGCGACAACGCATCCTATACAAATAGTCTGTTGATCGTTTTAATTTTTTGCTCATTCGCCGTCTACTAAATTATTTTCGTTCCCTGTACATGTTGTTGTAACGGCACTGCATAGTAAATTTGCAGTTATTGTCGTATATGCGATTGTCTAACAGATATTGAGATTTTTCAACCTTCGAAAAAGTATTGTGGATCCTGTTCACTTTTAAAGGATGATAACGATCGATTGCTAGAACGCCTCTTTCTGAGCGACGGCCACTGGAGCTGTAAACCTCGTTGATACCACCTGGAAATAACTGTGGATAAGCAGACGAACTGAAGCGAGTCGTGCCGAGCGAAAAATTTCACACCAAATGCTGGAAGACACAGCGTCGCATCACACAACTAAATCAACTTCGCGTTGTTGTGGGTAGTTACCGAGAGCAAAGCTCTCAGCCAAGACGGGCCTAACGAAACCGAGATGCACCGAGTAGCGGCGAGAGGGTCCGACTCTCAGACCGCACGCGTGCGCCACATTAAGCAAGCGTCAAGTTTTGCACGCCATGCCTGTCACTGGAATATATACTGATAAATATTTAAAACTAAGTTTTGGGAACTTTTAAGTAATAATCACTTGTAGTATAGAGGTCTCTTTGTATTGTGCTTTGTTCATGGCTGAACAACAGAATTTTGCGTAAGCAAATTATAATACAAAACAAACCCCACACGAGCTATATGTTGACCTAGGACGATGCACCTATTACTAGTAATAAGTACTGGGTATATCGTGGGGTCAGTTGGACACACACTGTGCAATACATGGCAAGCGATGTGCATAGTGTCAGGACGCAGTCAGAAGCGTCACACAGAACCCCGTGTACGGCGCCATGGCCGACAGGCATCATCGGCAGACGTCAGACCCGAGCAGACTGGACAGCAGGGCTCGCGTCTGCGGATGCAGCGGTTTGGGGCGGTTTATTTGATCTGAATGGGTTAACTAACAGGCGGGAGACAGCCAGCCGGAAAGTACTCGTATCGGAGCATAACAAACGCGAATATTTCGTGAGCTTTAAAAATTTTCCCAAACATTTTGGCATGTGATCATATTCGCGCTCTTTTTAACATGGTGCTCATCTGAAACTCCCTAAATGTTTCTGACTCACACCCACTAGTTCATCACTGTAAGTCACTGAGACCCATCCACTCCCAACTGACCTTTCTCACTTAATGATTTAGCCCAGTACATGGTCATTATCGCTTTGAATTCGTCACTGTATCCTGCGTCACAACTACAGCATCCTTCGTTCTGCCCTGCGACTACAATTTCCTCTCACTGCTACCGTCTCCCTCTTGCTCTCTCTTTTTGCTAATATCCCATCCCTTCCTCCCTACTGCTGGTGTCTGTTCTCACTGTCACTATCTCTCTCTCTTCTCTTTCTCGTTGCCATAGTCATTTGCCCTGTCTCTCACCCACTTCTACTTTCTCTTTCTCTTCATTCCTCTCCCACTGGCACTATCTCCTTCACTCTTTTTCCTAGCACTGTTATGTCACAATCAACTACATTACACTGTCACTGTGTCCCTCCCGTCCTGCTGCAATGCCATTGCCTTCTTCACTCTTTCCATAACAGAACCACTGTCTACTATCTATCAGTGCTTATTACTTTTATGTCACTTTGCCACTACCACTGTCCTCCTGTCACTCAGCATAAAAAGCACGAATGTGTCTGTATGCCAATATTTTTGCGAAAAATTTGAAGATGCTGAGGGAGCCAGAATGAGTCAGCTAGCACCCAACTTTTCAGTCAGAGTGTTGTTAATAAACAAGAACACATTCACATTTTTCATGCTCTGATAGGAGCATATTTATGTTGGTTTTTGTAGAGTCCGCAAGGAAGCAAGGGAGAGGATGTTGTTATGGGTGGCCGGTATCCTCTTTCTTCAACACAAATGTACACGTGGATTAATACAGTTTTTTATACACATGAACTCTTACTTCACTAGAATAGAGTCTATTTGTGTGGTACAAGCTCATCAGTAATAGTGCTCTTGCAGGCAGTATCGGTAACCTTGTTATTACGAACTTTAATCTCACTGCTGGTCCCACTATAGTCACTGATTTGGCCGCTATGTACTGTTGTAGCCTGTGATGAACTACACCTGTTCTGCAAACTGGATGAGTGAGTCAGTGAGGTACACCAGTCAGCAGTGGCGGCCTAAATACATGCTGTCAAGAGGACTTTGTCGGCATTTTGATTGTTGGTGTGTCTTTGGCCTCTCTCGTGACAGGTGCACTCGATCCAGCGCCTACTCATCCATCAACGCTTCATTTCTGCAGACGAGTGTGCTGACGACAGCTTAGGTAAGCACATTCCTCCCACAAGCCACATTGTTGTCATGTAGGGAGGACGTGAACGACAATCGGGTGAGGCAGGAAGCTGGACTTACCCCCGACCATACCACGCCAACTGGCTTGCAAGGCAACTACACTGCTTGCCATTAAAACTGCTACACCGAGAAGAAATGCAGATGATAAACGGGTATTCATTGGACAAATACATTATACTAGAACTGACACGTGATCAAATTTTCACGCAGTTTGGGTGCATAGATCCTGAGAAATCAGTACCCAAAACAACCACCTCTGGCCATAATAACGGCCTTGATATGCCTGGGCATGGAGTCAAACAGAGCTTGGATGGCGTGTACAGGTACAGATGCCCATGCAGCTTCAACACGATACCACAGTTCATCAAGAGTAGTGACTGGCGTATTGTGACGAGCCAGTTCCAGGGGCACCATTGACCAGACGCTTTCAATTGGTGAGAGATCTGGAGAATGTGCTGGCCAGGGCAGCAGTCGAACATTTTCTGTACCCAGAAAGGCCCGTACAGGACCTGCAACATGCGGTCGTGCATTAACCAGCTGCAATGTAGGGTTTCGCTGGGATCGAATGAAGGGTAGAGCCACGGGTCCTAACACAGCTGAAATGTAACGTCCACTGTTCAAAGTGCCGCCAGTGCCAACAAGAGGTGACAGAGACGTGTAACCAATGGCACCCAATACCATCACGCCGGGTGATACGCCAGTATGGCGATGACGAATACACGCTTCCAATGTGCGCTCACCGCGATGTCGAAAAACACGGATGCCACCATCAAGATGCTGTAAACAGAACCTGAATTCGTCCGAAAAAATAGGTTTTGCCATTCGTGCACCAAAGTTCGTCGTCGAGTACACCATCGCAGGCGATCCTGTCTGTGATGCAGCGTCAAGGGTAACCGCAGCCATGGTCTCCGAGCTGATGGTCCATGCTGCTGCAAACGTCGTCGAGCTGTTCGTGCAGATGGTTGTTGTCTTGCAAACGTCCCCATCTGTTGTCTCAGGGATCTAGACGTGGCTGCACGATCCGTTACAGCCATGCGTATAAGATGGCTGTATTCTCGACTGCTAGTGATACGAGGCCGTTGGGATCCAGCACGGCGTTCTGTATTACCCTCGTGAACCCACCGATTCCATATTCTGCTAACAGTCATTGGATATCGACCGACGCGAGCAGCAATGTCGCTATAGAATAAACCGCAATCGCGACAGGCTACAATCCGAATTTTATCAGAGTCGGAAACGTGATGGTACGCATTTCTCCTCCTTACACCAGGCATCACAACAACGTTTCACCAGGCAACGCCGGTCAACTGCTTTTTTGAGTATGAGAAATCCGGTGGAAACTCTCCTCATGTCAACAGGTTGTAGGTGTCGCCACCGTCGGCAACATTGTGTGAATGGTCTAAAAAGGTAATCATCTGCATATCACTGCATCGTCTGTCGGTTAAATTTCGCGGCTGTAGAACGTCATCTTCGTGCTGTAGCAATGTTAATGGCCAGTAGTGTAGAAAATTCTCCAGAAAACTGCCAGGGCGCACATGCAGGCCTGAGGGTGTGGCCTGGGGAGATGGCGGCGACGCGAGGCCGCCGACAGTGCGACCTCCATCGGGTTGATGAGCGGGAACGGCGGGGCGAGGGCGCATCGACCACAGGCTGCTCCTGTGGGGCCCAGGTGGTACCAGCGGGCGGCTGCGAAGGCAGCGCGGTCCCGTGAGGCCGTAAATCTGGGGAAAGAAAAGCAGCCGAATCTCGGAGCAAATGACACACAGAAACTGGGTTCTGGTTGTGGCGCTGCAGAGCAGCGGGCCCTGCAATCAAGTACATAAAACAGCCAATGCATTACTGGATCACGCCTCTTCCCCAGCGCCCACGATTGCCACAAACCCTGAAAAGAACAAGATCGCTTGGCACAATGCAATACTTGCGGACCGTTCGTGCCCCGTGTGCTGCGGTGGGTGTAGTAAGTGTAGCAGCGTCCGGTGGCGATGGCCACGGAGAAGTAGGTTGATGCGATAGGAGGCGAGAAAGAGTCGCAGCTCCTGTTCCTGTGTGTGGGTTGCGCGAAGCTTGGCCATGTGTTGTTTACAAGTGCGTATGGAGCGTTCTGATTCTCCGTTGGACTGGACGTGAAATGAAGCACTTGCGCCGTTGCGTTCACAATATTGTTCAAAAATGACGTGTTGTGAACTATGGTCCATTGTCCGGCACAAGTACTTCTGGCAGATCTTCTATGCAAAATATGGAGGACAACACTTCAATGGTGCTACGTGATTTAGTAGAAGCCATAGGCATCGCAAATGGCAACTTGCTAAAAGAGTGTTCCAGAATGGTCGTGCAAGTCGACGCGCACTGTTTGCCATGGGGATGGAGTCTTAGGCCAAGCTGAGAGTGTGGGCGGCGCAGTGGGTTGGTTTTCCGAGCGTTCGCGACACTGTGACGTCATCTGTTCAATGCGGGCGTCCATGCCCTGCCAAGTACAGCCTCATAGCGCTAACCGTTTAGTGCGAACAATTCCCGACTATCCTTGGTAGAGCAATCGCCACACATCCTTTTGCAACACTTGTCCACTGTCATTTTGAACTACAATCACACCTGTTGAACTGAAAGATTATGCCGACTTGCAGAATATCGGCGCTCAGGTGAGTTGTGGATACTGTTCACTGAACGACGCCAAGTCGTGCGAATGTAATGCAACAAAATCTTGAGGTCTGGATCTGCTTCCGTGGCCTGTGCAATTTTTCTGTAGTGCAAGGGAAAGATTCCAGCAATTCAGAGTCCTGCGCATAGATTTAGCAACAAGATGTGGCTGATGCATAAAAATCAGAGTCGGATGCAATCGGAAGGCGAGATAGGGCGTCTGCATCGTTATGCTTTGCTGTAGGTCTGTACACAATTTCATACTACTACTGTGAAAGCAACAAAACCCGCCGTTGCATTTTTGAGCAATGCGTGTAGGAACCGGCTTTGACGGTTGAAACAATGACTGAAAAGGCTTGCGATCTGTCACTTAGAAGAACTTGCGACCATACAAATAGTGATGGAATTTTGTCACACCATACACAATAGCGAGAGTTTCTTTTCCCATCTGAGAGTAATTGCACTGAGTTTAACAACCGTGAGGCAAAAGCAACACGTCTGTCTTGTGCACAAATTCTGTGCGAAAGCACAGCGTCGAGTCCGTAGCAAGAAGCGTAGACTTGCGAAACTAGTGGCTTGGCAGGATCAAAGTGTACTAAACATCTGTCACTGAGCAAGGCATTTTTGAGTTTCTGAAATGCGTCTTGAGAGTTTTTTGCCCACACAAAACGTACATTTTTGCGACGCAAGCGATGCAATGGAGCCGAGATCTGGGCGGCATTCGGTATAACCGAACGTAGTACGTTATCTTGCCCAGTACTGACTGCAGTTCAGACATATTGGGAGGAAGAGGCAAGTCACGGGTTGCAAACAAATGAGATTGGAGGCGGTGCACGACCTGACTGTTTATCACAAGTGACTAAATATGTGGTGTCACCGCCAGACACCACAGTTGCTAGGTGGTAGCCTTTAAATCGGCCGCGGTCCGGTAGTATACGTCGAACTCGCGTGTCGCCACTATCAGTGATTGCAGACCGAGCGCCGCCACACGGCAGATCTAGAGAGACTTCCTAGCACTCGCCCCAGTTGTACAGCCGACTTTGCTAGCGATGGTTCACTGTCTGCATACGCTCTCATTTGCAGAGACGACAGTTTAGCATAGCGTTCAGCTACGTCATTTGCTACGACCTAGCAAGGCGCCATAATTTTCAAGAATGTATTCTGAACAGACAATATTGTGAATCATGTACTGTCAAGAGCGACGTTCATCATTAATGTATTAAAGTTAAGTATCAGACTAATTACCTCCGATTTATGAATTCCAGACCTACATCTACATGTACATCTACATCCATACTCCGCAAGCCACCTGACGGTGTGTGGCGGAGGGTACCCTGACCTCACGTCAGTATAGTTCTCCCCTCCTCACGCCAGCCTGCGTGAGCCGAAACGCGTGCATTTCGGCCTCCATTCGTAACACGGTGTTGGCTCTTCTGCCAACACAACAAAATATATATGTGATTCTTCGTGCAATGGAATTTGGAAGTTCGCATCCGACAAATCTATCTTATAAAAGCAACGTCCTGCACAAATTCTGTCGTTGAGTTCCTCAGGGCGAGGTAAGGGATAAGTATGAACTACTGTCTGTGGGTTGGCTGTAGACTTGACGTCAACACAACTGCGAATGCGACCAGAAGGCGTAGGCAAAAAAACGAGATCACTTTCCCACTGACTAGCTTGAATGGAAGAAATTCTTTCAGTTCATTGCTACCTTGTCTCTTAAGACAATTGGAATGGGATGGGCCAGGAGAAACTTAGGCTGTGCATTGTCTTTCAGTGTAACACACGCTAAAAAGTTGTTAGCTTTTCCCATTCCTTCTGAAAATAGTTCAAGAAATTCTTTAAGCATTGTATTTTGGGTGAAAAGCAGACAGTGAAAGTACATTGTCGTAGATGATAATTCCAAACACATATAAGGCCTGTAAACCAAAAATGCTCTCACTATCTCTTGATTTCAACGTGGTAAAATTCACTGTCCTAGTGTGGGACTTGTAAGTGGCAGGCAAAGTACACTGTTCACGCGCTGGCATTTCCTGTTCGTTGTAAGCAGTGAGGTGCCTGCTTAATTCAGAAAGGCGCCGTGAGCCTAACTTTTCATACGTGACACAATTGACTTTCCTGTGGGTGGTCCTTGTGAAACTCGCACGAGCGGGCGACAGCAACGCTGAGTGCTGCCTCCAGAAAATCGGCTTTTTCGCTCATGTAGCAGCCCTGTTTTCGATGTAAGGTAGGTAAAATCATTAGAAACAAATCGCAATATCGAACTGAATTATATATTTGGTTCTTGAGCATGATGCAAACACCTTCAATGCCACTTATCACATACACATCAACATGCCAGTACGGAGTGCTGCCATGCGCTCACCGGAGGGTGAAGCAAATTTACGGAAGCAGCTATGTCTCACTGGAAGTTCACACGACGGGCAGCAATTCCTAATGTGACAAATTGTTTGTTAGAACGTCGTTGCACAGCACTAGGGAGAGAAGGAGATACAACGTTATTCTTACTTATGTCAGAACCTATTACAGGTTTTGAAAACATAGCGTTCACTACATGTGCACGAGCCTGTTCTTTCTGGTGTTTTTGTGCCGTTGCAAGGAAACTGCTTGGAGTTCGCCTTTTTTTTTCACACGTGGAACACCTTGCGTTACGTGATGGGCAATCCTGTCTTTTATGAGCGGAACATCCAGGGCAAGACTCCATTAAATTCACAGGCCTGTTTACATGTCTACTTGGGCTGTCCGCGTGGCCGTGTAAGCGCTCGTCGTTGTGGCTGCTTGGGGCGGTCGCAACCAAGGGGCGACTCGACCCAACAAGTAGGGTCCTGGCCAGACTTAGCGGCCGCTCTGGCACCCTAATCATATTGCTCTAAGATTTGCAATACTTGGAGAAGTGATGGATCAGAGTGCTTTAAGTTCTGTTCCCGAATTCTACTATCTGGGACACTGAATGTTATTGCATTCCATATCATTAAATCACTGTTAGAGTTTCCACAACTACACTTAAATTCACAAAAAATGGTTCAAATGGCTCTGAGACCGTCAGTCACCTAGAACTCAGAACTAATTAAACCTAACTAACCTAAAGACATCACATACATCCGTGCCCGAGGCAGGATTCGAACCGGTAACCGTAGCGGTCGCTCGGCTCCAGACTGTAGCGCCTAGAACCGCACAGCCACGCCGGCCGGCTTAAATTTACACTTCCTAGTCAAGCCCGTTACTTTTGTGCACCACTATCGGTACGTCTGTTCCGGCTACTTCTACAAGCGAAAGAACTGAAATCTAGCTGCAGTTATCTGAACTTGCTGGTCATAATATTGAGATAATAACGCGATTACTTGGTCATAGCTGAGGTCGTCGGGAGAAGCGGTTGGGAATAGTTTTGTATGAACCTGAACGTTGGGACCCCGCAATTGAAAGGAAGTGCTGTAACTTTAGACTACCGTACAATGAACATGATGAACTTGACAATGTCCTTGGAACTGAGTCAGTTATTCAATCCGCTCCTCTTCTGTTTACTGAAACTGCTAGAGCGAGTCATACTGGACGGCGACACTTGTTGCGCTGGTTGGTTGGCTGTTTGTGGTTGTGCGGCCGACGCAGCTTGTCCAGCCAGCACTTGTTGTACTGTCGTCAGTGGGCTACCAATTTGTTGGTTCTGAGACTGAAAAGCTTGTATTAGATCCATCACATTGGCTGTCAGCGGCTGAAGCGCGGGGGCATGGGGAGGAGGGGACCGGGAATTCACGATTTACACACATACGTTACATCAAAAAGCAAGCAAAGCTCCTGAAAACAGAAATTTGATTAGTTCTGCAGTTCCCCCCCTGGAAACATGCAAGAACACAACAACAAATCAGCAAATAGAAAGAGCTGAACACGATCACCCCTTCGGCCAAGTTGATTATCTTCAATCGTCGCTGAATTACTCTCGTTCGCCACTTTAGTATCCTCGTCGCCACTGTAGTAACACTATTGCCACTGTAGAGTCTTGTACCGTAAAGAAGCAGGGGATAGGATGTTGTCATGGGTGGCCGGTATCCTCTTTCTTCGGCACAAATCCACACATGGATTAATACGGTTCTTTGTTCACATCGACATTCACTTCACTTGAGTAGAGTACACGTGTTGCGGTACAAGCTCATCAGTAATAGTCCTCCTGCAGACAATATTGGTAATCTTGCTATTACAAACTTTAAACTCACTGCTTGTTCTTATGTAATCACTAATCTGGACACTGTGTACTGTCGTCACCTGTGACGAACTACACCCACTCGGTCAACTGGATGACTCAGTCACTGAGGCCCTCCGGTCAGCAGCGGCGGCTGTTTAGAGGGCGTTGGCGGCGTACTGCTTGTCATTGTGTCTCTGGCCTCTCTCGTGATAGGTGTGCTTGATCCAGCGTCTACTAATCGATCTTCACGATTCATCTTTGCTGACAGGTGTACTGGCGACAGCTTACGCCAGCACAATTCCCTTCTTTTCCCTGCTGCAACAAGGTGCATACTTAGTATGAAAAGAAATGTGTTGGTCAGTGAAATTTAGATAGTTTACTTGTTGTTGTTGTTGTCTTCAGTCCTGAGACTGGTTTGATGCAGCTCTCCATGCTACTCTATCCTGTGCAAACTTCTTCATCTCCCAGTACCTACTGCAACCTACATCTTTCTGAATCTGCTTAGTGTACTCATCTCTCGGTCTCCCTCTACGATTTTTACCCAACACGCTGCCCTCCAATGCTAAATTTGTGATCCCTTGATGCCTCAAAACATGTCCTACCAACCGATCCCTTCTTCTAGTCAAGTTGTGCCACAAACTTCTCTTCTCCCCAATCCTATTCAATACCTCCTCATTAGTTACGTGATCTATCCACCTTATCTTCAGTATTCTTCTGTAGCACCACATTTGGACAAAACTCTTCTTGTCTTCTTGTCCAAACTAGTTATCGTCCATGTTTCACTTCCATACATGGCTACACTCCAAACAAATAATTTCAGAAACGACTTCCTGATACATAAATCTATATTCGATGTTAACAAATTTCTCTTCTTCAGAAAAGCTTTCCTTGCCATTGCCAGACTACATTTTATATCCTCTCTACCTCGACCATCATCAGTTATTTTACTTCCTAAATAGCAAAACTCCTTTACTACTTTAAGTGTCTCATTTCCTAATCTAATTCCCTCAGAATCACCCGATTTAATTTGACTACATTCTATTATCCTCGTTTTGCTTTTGTTGATGTTCATCTTATATCCTCTTTTCAAGACACTGTCCATTCCGTTCAACTGCTCTTCCAAGTCCTTTGCCGTCTCTTACAGAATTACAATGTCATCGGCGAACCTCAAAGTTTTTACTTCTTCTCCATGAATTTTAATACCTACTCCAAATTTTTCTTTTGTTTCCGTTACTGCTTGCTCAATATACAGATTGAATAACGTCGGGGAGAGGCTACAACCCTGTCTCACTCCTTTCCCAACCACTGCTTCCCTTTCATGCCCCTCGACTCTTATGACTGCCATCTGGTTTCTGTACAAATTGTAAATAGCCTTTCGCTCCCTGTATTTTACCCTGCCACCTTTAGAATTTGAAAGAGAGTATTCCAGTCAACATTGTCAAAAGCTTTCTCTAAGTCTACAAATGCAAGAAACGTAGGTTTGCCTTTTCTTAATCTTTCTTCTAAGATAAGTCGTAAGGTCAGTATTGCCTCACGTGTTCCAACATTTCGACGGAATCCAAACTGATCCTCCCCGAGGTCCGCATCTACCAGTTTTTCCATTCGTCTGTAAAGAATTCGCGTTAGTATTTTGCAGCTGTGACTTATTAAACTGATAGTTCGGTAATTTTCACATCTGTCAGCACCTGCTTTCTTTGGGATTGGAATTATTATATTCTTCATGAAGTCTGAGGGTATTTCGCCTGTCTCATACATCTTGCTCACCAGCTGGTAGAGTTTTGTAATGACTGGCTCTCCCAAGGCCGTCAGTTGTCCTAATGGAACGTTGTCTACTCCGGGGGCCTTGTTTCGACTCAGGTCTATCAGTGCTCTGTCAAACTCTTCACGCAGTATCGTATCTCCCATTTCGTCTTCATCTACATCCTCTTCCATTTCCATAATATTGTCCTCAAGTACATCGCCCTTGTATAAACCTTCTATATACTCCTTCCACCTTTCTGCCTTCCCTTCTTTGCTTAGAACTGGGTTGCCATCTGAGCTCTTGATATTCATACACGTGCTTCTCTTCTCTCCAAAGGTCTCTTTAATTTTCCTGTAGGCAGTATCTATCTTACCCCTTGTGAGATAAGCTTCTACATCCTTACATTTGTCCTCTAGCCATCCCTGTTTAGCCATTTTGCACTTCCTGTCGATCTCATTTTTGAGACGTTTGTATTCCTTTTTGCCTGCTTCATTTACTGCATTTTTATATTTTCACCTTTCATCAATTAAATTCAATATTTCTTCTGTTACCCAAGGATTTCTAGCAGCCCTCGTCTTTTTACCTACTTTATCCTCTGCTGCCTTCACTACTTCATCCCTCAGAGCTATCCATTCTACTGTATTTCTTTCCCCTATTCCTGTCAATTGTTCCCTTATGCTCTCCCTGAAACTCTGTACAACCTCTGGTTCTTTCAGTTTATCCAAGTCCCATCTCCTTAATTTCCCACATTTTTGCAGTTTTTTCAGTTTGAATCTACAGGTCATAACCAATAGATTGTGGTCAGAGTCCACATCTGCCTCTGGAAATGTCTTACAACTTAAAACCTGGTTCCTAAATCTCTGTCTTACCATTATATAATCTATCTGATACCTTTTAGTATCTCCAGGGTTCCTCCATGTATACAACCTTCTTTCATGATTCTTAAAGCAAGTGTTAGCTATGATTAAGTTGTGCTCTGTGCAAAATTCAACTAGGCGGCTTCCTCTTTCATTTCTTAGCCCCAATCCATATTCACCTACTATGTTTCCTTCTCTCCCTTTTCCTACACTCGAATTCCAGTCACCCATTACTATTAAATTTTCGTCTCCCTTCACTATCTGAATAATTTCTTTCATTTCATCGTACATTTCTTCAATTTCTTTGTCATCTGCAGAGCTAGTTGGCATATAAACTTGTACTAATGTAGTAGGTGTGGGTTTCGTATTTATCTTGGCCACAATAAAGCGTTCACTATGCTGTTTGTAGTAGCTTACCCGCATTCCTATTTTCCTATTCATTATTAAACCTACTCCTGCATTACCCCTATTTGATTTTGTCTTTATAATCCTGTGGTCACCTGACCAGAAGTCTTGTCCCTCCTGCCACCGAAGTTCACTAATTCCCACTATATCTAACTTTAACCTATCCATTTCCCTTTTTAATTTTTCTAACCTACCTGCCCGATTAAGGGGTCTGACATTCCACGCTCCGATCCGTAGAACGCGAGTTTTCTTTCTCCTGATAACGACATCCTCTTGAGTAGTCCCCGCCCGGAGATCCGAATGGGGGACTATTTTACCTCCGGAATATTTTACCCAAGAGGACGCCATCATCATTTAATCATACAGTAAAGCTGCATGTTCTCGGGAAAATTACGGCTGTAGTTTCCCCTTGCTTTCAGCCGTTCGCAGTACCAGCACAGCAAGGCCGTTTTGGTTAATGTTGCAAGGCCAGATCAGTCAATCATCCAGACTGTTGCCCCTACAACTACTGAAAAGGCTGCTGCCCCTCTTCAGGAACCACACGTTTGTCTGGCCTCTCAACAGATACCCCTCCGTTGTGGTTGCACCTACGGTACGGCCATCTTTATCGCTGAGGCACGCAACCCTCCCCTCCAACGGCAAGGTCCATGGATCATGGGGGGGGGGGATAGTTTACTTATGTGAAACTAAAATTAGGCAAACTAATTTTATACCTCAGACCAGATTTTGCGTGCAAAATTATTTTGCATGTGTTCCACTACTATAACTTGGGGTCGCCAGATGATAACGGAGACACTTTACAGCTTATTTCTCCGTGCTCCACCACTTTACAAAATACGTTTTCGCATGACACCACATTTTATGAGCGTATTTCACGGATACAAGTAAGATAACTTTGAAAATCTGTATCTTGGAATCGAAGAATTAAACGTAGAAAATTTTCAAGACTGTTCGAGATCATGATCTTAGGAAAAAATTGTAAAAGTTACTGCTGTTTTCTGTGCATAGCCATTTCGGAATCCGAGGAAGGGTTTTGCAACCCAAAAATGAAGGTTTTAGGTTGTTTCTCAATAACGGGTAAAGATGTTCGAAAACTGGGAGATATCTGCTCTAGATAAATGGCTAGAGAATATACAGATAGAATTTGAGCAGTTTGATACGATTATTTATTATTTAAATTTCACCTCATGCTGGATTTTACGTGTAGAAGTAAGGTAATTTCGAGCCACTTTATCTTCGAAATGGATAAAGTTATGATAAAATATTTCAGAGCTGTTCAATATCTGTATCTGAGGAATATATCGTAGAAATTTCAGCCATTAGCTGTGCATAGCGGTCTTGGAATCCTCGGCTACGTTTTGGTCCGCTAGTGACGCGAAAATACAGTAAAATTTTTTAGTTGGTTTTTTCTAGGATGAAGTAATAGTGCCTCCATACATTCCATCAAGACACCGTCGTCGACATCATTTGCTCCATTGATATGGCATATGGTGGTTCGATTTCCGGTTCCTCTGACGGGTACCGGTGGATCCACTGTGGCAAGGCCGTTGTCTAACCATCGACATAATAGTTGGGATGGTACCAGAGCTCCAAGCGCACACCACAGATGCTCAAATCGCAATAACTCTGAAAGCTGGCTAACGCCGGAGGTTAAGTTCAACCGAAATTTTTGCGAAGCCTCTAATGGTGTTCAGAAAGGGTAGGCTAAACACAGTTGGCGGTGGCGTGTTTGTTGCTGTTAGAAGTAGTTGATCTTGTAGCGAAATTTGTAATCCCTGTGAGTTAGTATGGGTAGAGGTCATTCTTGCCAACTGCGATAAAATAATAATTGAATCCCTTTTCCAGACATCCCAACAAAGATGATATGGGTGCTGAAAGCTTCAATGAAACCTTGAGTCTCATTTCAAACACGTAGCCAACTCATAAATTACAGTCGGTGGTGACTTCAATTTACTCGCGATACGTTAGCAAAAATAAGTGATTATATCCGGAGTTATCGATAAAACAACGTTAGAAATTGTGGTAAACGCATTCTCTAAAAATTATTTCGAGCATTTAGTTAATGAAACCACTCAAATAGTAAACAGTTGGGAAAACACATTTGACCTCTTAACAACAAGTAATCCTAAGCTAATAAAGGGCATGAAAACGGATACAGCATTTAGTGAATACGAGGTTGTCTTAGAGAGACTAACTATTATAGCTCCCAAATCCTCCAAAAATAAACGAAAAATTTACGTATTCCAAAAAGCAGATCAAAATTCCCTTGACGCCTTCCTAATAGACACTCTCCACTCCTTCCAAATTAAAAATGTACCGGCAATTGTAGACCAGATGTGGTTTGAATTCAAAGAAATAGTATCGACAGCAATTGAGAGATATATACTAAATAATTTAACAAATGACAGAGCTGATCCCACTTGATACACGAAATGGGTCATAACACTTTCATAGAAACAACAAAGAAAGCATGCGAAATTGAAACGAACGCAAAATCTCCAAGACTGGCGGTCTTTTACACAAGATAGAAATTTAGTGCGGGCTTCAATGCGAGATGTTTATAATACGAGTAGTTTCCACAACCAAACTTTGTCTCGAAACTTGGCAGAAAACCCAAAGGTATTCTCGTCGTACGTAAAATATGCAGTACAAAATCAATACCTTTTCTGCGCCATATCAATGGAAATACTATCGATGACAGGACTACTAAAGCAGAGTTACTAAATATACCCTTTCGAAATTCCTTAACCAAAGAAGCCGAAGTAAATATTCCAAAATTCGAGTCAAGAGCAGCTGCCAGCATGAGTAACTTAAAAGTAGATATCCTTGGAGTTGTGAAGCAATTTAAACCACTTAATAGAAGCAAGTCTTCTGGTCCAGACTGTATACCGATTAGGTTGCTTTCAGAGTACGCTGATCCAATAAGTCCACTCATACAAACATATACAACCATTCGCTCGGATAAAGATCCGTATCCAAAGGCTGGAAAGTCGTTCAGGTTACCCCAATATTCAAGAAAGGCAGTAGGAATAATACACTAAATTACAGCCTCATATCATTAACGTCAATATGCAGCAGTAGTGTGGAACATATATTGTGGTCGAACATTATGTATTACCTCAATGAAACGGTCTATTGACACACAGTCAACACGGATTTACAAAACAGCGTTCATGTGAAACACAGCTAGCTCTTTACTCACACGAAGAGTTGTGTGCTGATTCCATATTTCTAGGTTTCCCGAAGACCTTTTGACGCTGTACAACAAGAGTAGCTATTAGTGCAATTGCGTGCTCATGGAGTATCGTCTCAGTCTTATGACTGGATTAGTGATTTCCTGTCAGAGAGGCCACAGTTCGTAGTACTTGATGGAAAGTCATCGAGCAAAACAGAAATGATTTCTGGCGTTCCGCAAGGTAGTGTTATAGCCCCTCTGCTGTTACTTATCTATACAAATGATTTAGAAGACTTTTTTTTCGCTTTTCTCACAGCGCAGCTGACACTGTCTGTAGTGAGAACTGCATAAAGTAACATTCAGTCGGTACGGAAATCCGTACCCTCTACGAATCTAAATAATCCATATTAGTTATTATTCGATTTTGTTCAAATTTTTACACAGCCTTTTGTTATTAATGGAATGTAGATGTTAAAATATCAGATTTTTTATTTATTATACTTCCGGAACCATGGACCTTGCCGTTGGTGGAAAGGCTTGCGTGCCTCAGCGATACATATAGCCGTACCGTAGGTGCAACCACAACGGAGGGGTATCTGTCGAGAGGACAGGCAAACGTATGGTTCCTGAAGGGGGGCAGCAGCCTTTTCAGTAGTTGCAGGGGCAACAGTCTGGATGATTGACTGACCTGGCCTTCTAACACTAACCAAAACGGCCTTGCTGTACAAGTACTGCAAACGGCTGAAAGCAAGGGGAAACTACAGACCTAATTTTTCCCGAGGTCATGCAGCTTTACTGTATGATTAAATTATGATGGCGTCCTCTTGAGCAAAATATTCTGGAGGTAAAATAGTCCCCCATTCGGATCTCCGGCGGGGACTACTCAGGAGGATGTCGTTATCAGGAGAAAGAAAACTGGCGTTCTACGGATCGGAGCGTGCAATATCATATTCCTCAATCGGGCAGGTAGATTAGAAAATTTAAAAAGGGAAATGAATAGGTTAAAGTTAGATACACTGGGAATTAGTGAAGTTCGGTGGCAGGAGGAACAAAACTTCTGGTCAGATGAATACAGGGTTGTAAATACAAAATCGAATAGGAGTAATGCAGGAGTAGGTTTAATAATAAATAAAAAAAATATGAGTGCGGGTAAGCTAACACAAAAAGCACAGTGAACGCATTATTGTGGCCACGATATACATGAATCCCACGCCTACCACAGTAGTACAAGTTTACATGCCAACTAGCTCCGCAGGTGACGAAGAGATTGATGAAATGTATGACGAAATAGAAGAAACTATTCAGATAGTGAAGGGAGACGAAAATTTAACAGCCATGGGTGACTGGAATTCGATAGTAGGGAAAGGAAGAGAAGGAAAAGTAGTAGGTGATTATTGATTGAGGGCAAGAAATGGTAGAAATTTGCACAGAGCATAACTTAATCATAGTTAACACTTGGTTCAAGAATCATGAAAGAAGGTAGTATACATGGAAGAAGCCCGGAGATACTGGAAGGTCTCAGATAGATTACACAATGGTGAGAAAGAGATTTAGGAATCAGATTTTAAATTGTAAAACATTTCCAGGGGCAGATGTGGACTTTGACCTCAATCTATTGGCTATGAACTGTAGAATAAAATGCAAGAAACTGCAAAAAGTTGGGATTTTAAGGATGATAAACCGTCAGAACCAGACGTTGTAGAGAGTTTCATGGAGTGCAATAGGGAACGATTGACAACATGGGGGAAATAAATGCAGTAGAAGAAGAGTGGGTAGCATTGAGAGACGAAGTTGTGAAGGCAGCAGAGGATCAAGTAGATAAAAATACAATGGCTAGTGGAAATCCTTGGGTAACAGAAAAAATATGGAATGTATTTGATGAATGGAGAAAATATAAAAATGCAGTAAATGAAGCAGGTAAAGAGGAATATAAACGTCTTAAAAATGAGATCGACAGGAAGTGCAAAATGGCTAAGCAGGGATGGCTAGAGGCATATATCACTGGGGGTAAGATAGATACTGCCTACAGGAAAATTAAAGAGACCTTTGGAGAAAACAGAAGCAATTGTATGAATATCAAGAGCTCAGATGAAAACCCAGGTCTAAGCAAAGAAGGGAAAGCAGAAAGATAGATGGAGTATATGAGGGTCTATACAAGGGCGATGTACTTGAGGACATTATTATGGAAATGGAAGAGCATGTAGATGACGATGAAATGGGAGATATGATACTGCGTGAAGAGTTTGACAGAGCACCGAAAGGCTTAAGTCGAAACAAGGCCACGGGAGTAGACAACATTCCATTAGAACTACTGATAGCCTCGGGAGAACCAGTCCTGACAAGACTATACCATCTGGTGAGCAAGATATATGAGACAGGTGAAATACCCTCAGACTTCAAGAAGAATATAATTATTCCAATCCCAAAGAATGCAAGTGTTGACAGATGTGAAAACTACCGCAATATCAGTTTATTAAGTCACGGCTACAAAGTACTATCACGAATTCTTTAAAGACAAATGTGAAAACTGGCAAAAGCCGACCTCGGGGAAGATCAGTTCGGATTCCGTAGAAATGTTGGAACACGTGAGGCAATACTAAACCTACTACTTATCTCATAAGATAAATTAAGGAAAGGTAAACCTACGTTTTCGCATTTGCAAATTTGGAGAAGGCTTTTCAAAATGTTGACTGGAATACTCTCTTTCAGAATTTGAATGTAGCAGTGGTATAATACAGGGAGCGAAAGCATATTTACAATTTGTGCAGAAACCAGATGGCAGGTATAAGAGTCGAAGGACATGAAAGAGAAACAGTGATTGGGAAGAGAGTGAGACAGGGTTGTAGTCTATTCCCGACATAATTCAATCTGTATATTGAGCAAGCAGTAAAGGAAACAAAAGAAAAATTCGGAGTAGGAATTAAAATTCATGGAGAAGAAATAAAAACTTCAAGGTTCGCCAATGACATTGAAATTCTGTCAGAGACAGGAAAGGACCTGGAAGAGCACTTGATCGGAATGGACAGTGTCTTAAAAGAAGGATATAACATGAACATCAACAAAAGCAAAACGAGGATAACGGAATGTAGTCGAATTAAATTGGGTGATGCTAAGGGAATTATATTAGCCTATGAGACACTTAAAGTACTAAATGTGTTTGCTATTTGAAGAGCAAAATAACTGTTGATGGTCGAATTAGAGGGGGTATAAAATGTAGACTGGCAACTGCAAGGAAAGCGGTTCTGAAGAAGAGAAATATGTTAACATCGAATATAGATTTAAGTGTCAGGAAATCGTTTCTGAATGTAATTGTATGGAGTGTAGCCATGTATGGGAGTCAAACGTGGACGATAAATGGTTCGGACAAGAAGAGAATACAAGCTTTCGAAATGTGGTGTTACAGAAGAATGCTGAATATTAGATGGGTAGATCACATAACTAATGAGGAGATATTGAATAGAATTGGGGAGAAGGGCAATTTGTGGCACAAGTTGACTAGACGAAGGGATCGGTTGGTAGGACATGTTCTAAGGCATCAAGGGATCACTAATTTACCATTGGAGGGCAGCGTGGAAGGTAAAAATCGTAGAGGGAGACCAAGAGATGAGTACACTAAGCAGATTCAGAAGGATGATGCAGGTTGCAGTATGTACTGGGAGATGAAGAAGCTTGCACGCATTGAGTAGCATGGAGAGCTGCATCAAACCAGTCTCTGGACTGAACACCCCAACAACAACAACAACAACAACAGTTCTGGAGATAATGATAATTACCTTAAAATTTTAAAACCGACGCTTATGTTTTAAAACCCAGTTAGGAACAATAACAAATAGACTTTCATTATCATTTAAAGCCATTGCCAATTTATCAGTGCATAAAATCAACTAATTAGAATTTTCATTTCAAAACTGTAATTACTTTGTATTACGTAATACAAAAATCACTCAAAATTATTATTTGCTTATAATTTTGCAGTGTGAGTGTATGAGATTGATTGAGAGAGTGTATATGGGACATACATTAAAATTTAATATATTTTTTTATGTAAGACCTTGTACAAACAAACCGTGGGAAAATTATGGTGCAACCACGATTCAGATGACGTATGACGGCGTGACCTTGCTTCTGTATAAAAGTAGCCAGAATGAAAGTTAGAGGCGGAATAAGTTTATTTGTCAATTTGGAGAATATTTTGCACTTCGCTTATCTTGACTGAACAGTGTAATAGAAACTGAAGTTTTAATGAGATTAATTACTATCTATTACTATTTGGTCAGGTGAATACAGGGTTATAAATACAAAATCAAATAGGGGTAATGTAGGAGTACGTTTAATAATGAATAAAAAATAGGAGTGCGGGTAAGCTACTACAAACAGCATAGTGAATGTATTATAGTGGCCAAGATAGACACAAAGCCAATGCCTACTACAGTAGTACAGGTTTATATGCCAACTAGCTCTGCAGATGATGAAGAAATTGGTGAAATGTATGATGAGATAAAAGAAATTATTCAGGTAGTGAAGGGAGACGAAAATTTAATAGTCATGGGTGACTGGAATTAGAGAGTAGTAAAGGGAGAGAAGGAAACATAGTAGGTGATTATGGATTGGGGCTAAGAAATGAAAGAGGAAGCCGTCTGGCAGAATTTTGCACAGAGCATAACTTAATCATAGCTAACACTTGGTTCAAGAATCATAAAAGAAGGTTGTATACATGGAAGAATCCTGGAGATACTAAAAGGTATCAGATAGATTATATAATGGTAAGACAGAGATTTAGGAATCAGGTTTTAAATTGTAGGACATTTCCAGAGGCAGATGTGGACTCTGACCACAATCTATTGGTTATGACCTGTAGGTTAAAACTGAAGAAACTGTAAAAAGGTGGGAATTTAAGGACATGGGATCTGGATAAGCTGAAAGAACCAGAGGTTGTACAGAGTTTCAAGGAGAGCATAAGGGAACAATTGACAGCAATGGGAGAAAGAAACAGAGTAGAAGAAGAATGGGTAGCTCTGAGGTACGAAGCAGTGAAGGCAGCAGAGGATAAAGTAGGTAAAAAGACGAGGGCTGCTAGAAATCCTTGGGTAACAGAAGAAATATTGAATTTAATTGATGAAAGGAGAAAATATAAAAATGCAGTAAATGAAGCAGTCAGAAAGGAGTATAAACGTCTCAAAAATGAGATCGACAGGAAGTGCAAAATGGCTAAACAGGGATGGCTAGAGGACAAATAAAAGGATGTAGAAGCTTATCTCACTAGGGGTAAAATAGATACTGCCTACAGGAAAATTAAAGAGACCTTTGGAGAGAAGAGAAGCACGTGTATGAATATCAAGAGCTCAGATGGCAACCCAGTTCTAAGCAAAGAAGGGAAGGCAGAAAGGTGGAAGGAATATATAGAAGGTTTATACAAGGGCGATGTACTTGAGGACAATATTATGGCAATGGAAGAGGATGTAGATGAAGACGAAATGGGAGGTAAGATACTGCGTGAAGAGTTTGACAGAGCACTGAAAGACCTTTGTCGAAACAAGGCGTTTGGAGTAGACAACATTCCATTAGAACAACTGACAGCCTTGGGAGAGCCAGTCCTGACAAAACTCTACCAGTTAGAGAGCAAGATGTATGAGACTGGTGAAACACCCTCAGACATCGAGAAGAATATAATAATTCCAATCCCAAAGAAAGCAGGTGCTGACAGATGTGAAAATTACCGAACTATCAGTTTAATAAGTCACAGCTGCAAAATACTAACACGAATTCTTTACAGACGAATGGAAAAACTGGTAGATGCGGACCTCGGGGAGGATCAGTTTGGATTCCGTAGAAATGTTGGAACACGTGAGGCAATACTGACCTTACGACTTATCTTAGAAGAAAGATTAAGAAAAGGCAAACCTACGTTTCTTGCATTTGTAGACTTAGAGAAAGCTTTTGACAATGTTGACTGGAATACTCTCTTTCCAATTCTAAAGTTGGCAGGGGTAAAATACAGGGAGCGAAAGGCTATTTACAATTTGTACAGAAACCAGATGGCAGTTATTACAGTCGAGGGGCATGAAAGGGAAGCAGTGGTTGGGAAAGGAGTGAGACAGGGTTGTAGCCTCTCCCCGATGTTATTCAATCTGTATATTGAGCAAGCAGTAAAGGAAACAAAAGAAAAATTTGGAGTAGGTATTAAAATTCATGGAGAAGAAGTAAAAACTTTGAGGTTCGCTGATGACATTGTAATTCTGTCAGAGACGGCAAAGGACTTGGAAGAGCAGTTGAACGGAATGGACAGTGTCTTGAAAAGAGGATATAAGATGAACATCAACAAAAGCAAAACGAGGATAATGGAATGTAGTCAAATTAAATCGGGTGATGCTGTGGGAATTAGATTAGGAAATGAGACACTTAAAGTAGTAAAGGAGTTTTGCTATTTAGGAAGTAAAATAACTGATGATGGTCGAAGTAGAGAGGATATAAAATGTAGTCTGGCAATGGCAAGGAAAGCGTTTCTGAAGGAGAGAAATTTGTTAACATCGAATATAGATTTATGTATCAGGAAGTCGTTTCTGAAAGTTTTTGTTTGGAGTGTAGCCATGTATGGAAGTGAAACATGGACGATAACTAGTTTGGACAAGAAGAGAATAGAAGCTTCCGAAATGTGGTGCTACAGAAGAATGCTGAAGATTAGACGGGTAGATCACTTAACTAATGAGGAGGTATTGAATAGGATTGGGGAGAAGAGAAGTTTGTGGCACAACTTGACTAGAAGTAGGGATCGGTTGGTAGGACATGTTTTGAGGCATCAAGGGATCACTAATTTACCATTGGAGGGCAGCGTTGAGGGTAAAAATCGTAGAGGGAGACCAAGAGATGAATACACTAAGCAGATTCAGAAGGATTTAGGTTGCAGTAGGTACTGGGAGATGAAGAAGCTTGCACAGGATAGAGTAGCATGGAGAGCTGCATCAAACCAGTCTCAGGAGTGAAGACAACAACAACAACAACAATGACTATCGAATTAGTGATTGTATAAGGCAAGTTTTTCCGCGACAATGACATGGAAGGAACATTCTGATTGGTCGTTTAGATCTACAGCCAATCACAATTAAGCAGTTCCCGCGCGAATATAGTGGGGTGAGCAGAGAGTAGAGGAGCTCGAGATAGTAGCTCGCTAACTGGCCTACGGATAACACCATGTTAGATATCTCCTTAAAAATAGTCCCTAGCTCAAGGACTATCCAAAACATTTGACCTTACTTTTTTATGGTCAGTAGAACCGGAGGTATATGCACCAGAAAATTCTGCTGTTCTGCGCGCCGTTTTGGAAGATATTAGATAAGCCTACCTGTCCCATGCAGACAGCTATACGGAAATTGTAAGAAAGAACTGATGTGCGACCAAATTTATTTTGATTAAGTCACAGAAAATGATGTAGTGAGTTAAAAAGGTGTCAGGTTCCAGTGAGTGTTACAACTACAGTGAATTCTGAATTATAGTAATAAAAGAAAATGATTATAAATCCTTTTTTATTTTTCAAGCTAGTCCACTGCTAACTAATTTTCGTAGAGATAGAAATTACGAAACCGATCACAGCACTAATTCATCACACGGTAACGAAAAGACAAAATAATTACATTACAGGAATTGCCACAGACTTCTGCAGACGAAGATGACAATGCTTCATGCTAGTTTGATTATACCTTACGTGTCTGCCTGGCACAGGGACTCTAAGTAACTTTCATGTGCAGTTAAACTCAATGATGAATTGCTGTCAGGTTTCATATTATACACAGGCAGATTAAATGATACAAACAATTATAAAATTTCTGTTGCGATAAGACATTGATAGTTCTCAGACAGTGGCAATTAGAAGATTACCGATAGTTAGTTTAAAGTGAAATATAAGAAAGAAAGCAGCAAGGATGTTATACTTTCTTTGTCAAAGTGAAATATAATGAAGGTAGCAGCAAGCGTATTATACTTGCGTTGTCAATTCCAACATGAAGCACCGATATGGTTTGTAGTACTTGCCAAAGAAGACAGCATAAGTAATAACAAGTGAGTTGGCCTAAGACGCCCTTGCCAGAATCAACAGTTATCTAAGTGCAAGTACATTACAGTTCGCGACTCAGCAAGGATAGACAGTTATTGAAAACAAGTAGCCCTACATTACATTTGGCTTCACACGCCATGATTCAGAACAACTGAATATTCTGTGGAAACTGCGCCGCGCGGAGTGGCAGCGTGGTTAAGGCGCCATGTCACGGATTGCGTCGCCCCTACTGCCGGAGTTTCGAGTCCTCCCTCGAGCATGAGTGTGTGTATTGTCCTTAGCCTAAGTTAGATTAAGTTAGTTTAAGTAATGTGTAAGCCTAGGGACCGGTAACCTCGGCAGTTTGTTCCCTTAGGAATTCACAAACATATGAACATTTGGAACTTCATATGCAAACGTTTGCGACATAGTAAGAGTTATGTCGGTAAGACGGTGATAGTTAATTAGAATATTAACATGGTGTGCGATGCATGAAATTCATGAACAAGAATTGTATTCTGGTCACGTAAACGGCATTTCCACTGAACAGCTTCGAAGTTGGACCAATAGTAAAAATTGAACAAAGTAAGAGAATATGGACTATCAGACCAGTTGTGTGATTAGTTCCTAGATAACAGAACACAACCTGTCATTCTCAATGGAGAGAAGTCTTCCAAAGTAAGAGTGATTTCAGGTGTGCAGCAGGGGAGTGCCGTAGGACCTTTGCGATTCACAATATACATAATGACCTTGTCGATAGCATCGGAAGTTCACTGAGGCTTTTTGCGGATGATGCTGTAATATATCGAGAGGTTGTAACAATGGAAAATTGTACTGAAATGCAGGAGGATCTGCAACGAATTGACGCATTGTGCAGGGAATGGCAATTGAATCTCAATGTAGACAAGTGTAATGTGCTGCTAATACATAGAAAGATAGAACCTTTATCATTTACCTAAAATATAGCAGGTCAGCAACTGGAAGCACTTAATTCGATAAATTATCTGGGAGTAGGCATGAGGAGTGATTTAAAATGGAATGATCATATAAAGTTGATCGTTGGTAAAGCAGATGCCAGACTGAGATTCATTGGAAGAATCCTAAGGAAATGCAATCCTAAAACAAAGGAATAGATTACAGTACACTTGTTCGCCCACTGCTTGAATATTGCTCACTAGTGTGGGATCCGTATGAGATAGGGTTGATAGAAGAGATAGAGAAGATCCAACGGAGAGCAGCGCGCTTCGTTACAGGATCATTTAGTAATCACGAAAGCGTTACGGAGATGATAGATAAACTCCAGTGGAAGACTCTGCAAGAGAGACGCTCAGTAGCTCGTTACGGGCTTTTGTTGAAGTTCCGAGAATGTACCTTTACCGAGGAGTCAAGCAGTATATTGCTCCCTCCTACATATATCACGCGAAGAGACCATGAGGATAAAATCAGTGAGATTAGAGCCCACACAGAAGCATACCGACAATCCTTCTTTCCACGAACAATACGAGATTGGAACAGAAGGGAGAACCGATAGAGGTACCTAAGGTACACACCGTCAGGTGGCTTGCGGAGTATGGATGTAGATGTAGATGTAGATGTAGAAACGGTGAACGTATGTGAGGTAGTCACTCTGGATGGCGCCTGATGGCGTTGCGGGCACGCGACGCGGTGACAAAATTATGTAATCGGAGCAGACTCGGAGGGGGCACCACCCTATGAAAGGTATTGGCTGCAAATGGGGAAATTCATTGGGATAAGCGACTTTGACAAACCGCAGATTGTTATTACAGTCGAATGTTCACGTGCTACACTCGTGAGAATCTACGGAAAGAGGAAGAAGGGCTGTCGAGCTACATCTACATCTACATTTATACTCCGCAAGCCACCAAACGGTGTGTGGTGGAGGGCACTTCACGTGCCACTGTCATTACCTCCCTTTCCTGTTCCAGTCGCGTATGGTTCGCGGGAAGAACGACTGTCTGAAAGCCTCCGTGCGCGCTCGAATCTCTCTAATTTTACATTCGTGATCTCCATGGGAGGTATAAGTAGGGGGAAGCAATATATTTGATACCTCATCCAGAAACGCCCCCTCTAGAAACCTGTCGAGCAAGCTACACCGCGATGCAGAGCGCCTCTCTTGCAGAGTCTGCCACTTGAGTTTGTTAAACATCTCCGTAACGCTATCACGGTTACCAAATAACCCTGTGACGAGACGGGCCGCCCTTCTTTGGATCTTCTCTATCTCCTCCGTCAACCCTATATGGTACGGATCCCACACTGATGAGCAATACTCAAGTATAGGTCGAACGAGTGTTTTGTAAGCCACCTCCTTTGTTGATGGACTACATTTTCTAAGGACTCTCCCAATGAATCTCAACCTGGTACCCGCCTTACCAACAATTAATTTTATATGATCATTCCACTTCAAATCGTTCCGCACGCATACTCCCAGATATTTTACAGAAGTAACTGCTACCAGTGTTTGTTCCGCTATCATATAATCATACAATAAAGCATCCTTCTTTCTATGTATTCGCAATACATTACATTTGTCTGTGTTAAGGGTCAGTTGCCACTCCCTGCACCAAGTGTCTATCCGGTGCATATCTTCCTGCATTTCGCTACAATTTTCTAATGCTGCAACTTCTCTGTATACTACAGCATCATCCGCGAAAAGCCGCATGGAACTTCGGACACTATCTACTAGGTCCCATAACACTCCCCTGAGGCACGCCAGAGGTTACTTTAACGTCTGTAGACGTCTCTCCATTGATAACAACATGCTGTGTTCTGTTTGCTAAAAACTCTTCAATCCAGCCACACAGCTTGTCTGATATTCCGTAGGCTCTTACTTTGTTTATCAGGCGACAGTGCGGAACTGTATCGAACGCCTTCCGGAAGTAAAGAAAAATAGCATCTACCTGGGGGCCTGTATCTAATATTTTCTGGGTCTCATGAACAAATAAAGCGAGTTTGGTGTCACACGATCGCTGTTTCCGGAATCCATGTTGATTCCCACAGAGTAGATTCTGGGTTTCCAAAAACGACATGATACTCGAGCAAAAAACATGTTCTAAAATTCTAAAACAGATCGACGTCAGAGATATAGGTCTATAGTTTTGCGCATCTGCTCGACGATCCTTCTTGAAGACTGGGACTACCTGTGCTCTTTTCCAATCATTTGGAACCTTCCATTCCTCTAGAGACTCGCGGTACACGGCTGTTAGAAGGGGGGCAGTTCTTTCGAGTATGTGTAGAATCGAATTGGTATCCCGTCAGGTCCAGTGGACTTTCCTCTGTTGAGTGATTCCAGTTGCTTTTCTATTTCTTGGACACTTATTTCGATGTCAGCCATTTTTTCGTTCGTGCGAGGATTTAGAGAAGGAACTGCAGTGCGGTCTTCCTCTGTGAAACAACTTTGGTAGGTGTTTAGTATTTGAGCTTTACGCGTGTCATCCTGTGTTTCAATGCCATCATCATCCCGGAGTGTCTGGATATGCTGTTTCGAGCCACTTACAGATTTGACGTAAGACCGGAACTTCCTAGGATTTTCTGTCAAGTCGGTACATAGAATTTTACTTTCGAATTCACTGAATGCTTCACGCATAGCCCTCCTTACGCTGACTTTGACATCGTTTAGCTTCTGTTTGTCTGAGAGGTTTTGGCTGCGTTTAAACTTTGAGTGAAGCTCTCTTTGCTTTCGCAGTAGTTTCCTAACTTTGTTGTTGTACCACGGTGGGTTTTTCCCGTCCCTCACGGTTTTACTCGGCACGTACCTGTCTAAAACGCATTTTACGATTGCCTTGAACTTTTTCCATAAACACTCATCATTGTCAGTGTTGGAACAGAAATTTTCGTTTTGATCTGTTAGGTAGTCTGAAATCTGCCTCCTATTACTCTTGATAAACTACCACTAAGTGTTAAAGGGTTGGCCGGCCGCTGTGGACGAGCGCTTCTAGGCGCTTCTGTCCGGAACTGCGCTGCTGCTACGGTCGCAGGTTCGAATCCTGCCTCGGGCATGGATGTGTGTGATGGCCTTAGGTTAGTACATTACTGGCCATTAAAATTACTATACCACGAAGATGACGTACTACAGACGCGACATTTAACCGACAGGAATAAGATGCTATGATATGCAAATGATTAGCTTTTTAGAGCATTCACACAAGGTTGGCGCCGGTGGCGACACCTACAACGTGCTGACATGAGGAAAGTTTCCAATGGTTTTCTCATACACAAACAGCAGCTGACCGGCGTTGCCTGGTGAAACGTTGTTGTGATGCCTCGTGTAAGGAGGAGAAATGCGTACTATCACGTTTCCGACTTTGATAAAG
The DNA here is from genome assembly GCF_023897955.1 of Schistocerca gregaria. Taxonomy (NCBI): domain Eukaryota; kingdom Metazoa; phylum Arthropoda; class Insecta; order Orthoptera; family Acrididae; genus Schistocerca; species Schistocerca gregaria. The sequence goes on along the minus strand of NC_064925.1, from coordinate 51,629,175 downwards.
GTTGGATTGTAGCCTATCGCGATTGTGGTTTGTCGTATCGCGACATTGCTCATCGCGTTGGTTTAGATCCAATGACTGTTAGCAGAATATGGAATCGGTGGGTTCAGGAGGGTAATACGGAACGCCGTGCTGGATCCCAACGGCCTCGTATCACTAGCAGTCGAGATGACAGGCATCTTATCCGCATGGCTGTAACAGATCGTGCAGCCACGTCTCGATCCCTGGGTCAACAGATGGGGACGTTTGCAAGACAACAACCAACTGCACGAACAGTTCGAAGACGTTTGCAACAGCATGGACTATCGGCTCGGAGACCATGGCTGCGGTTACCCTTGACGCTGCATCACAGACAGGAGCGCCTGTGATGGTGTACTCAACGACGAACCTGGGTGCACGAATGGCAAAACGTCTTTTTTTCGGGTAATCCAGGTTCTGTTTACAGCATTATGATGGTCGCATCCGTGTTTGGCGACATCGCGATGAACTCACATTGGAAGTATGTATTCGTCATCGCCATACTGGCGATGGTATGGGGTGCCATTGGTTACACGTCTCGGTCATCTCTTGTTCGCACTGACGGCACTTTGAACAGTGTATGTTACATTTCAGATGTGTTACGACCAGCGGCTCTAACCTTCATTCGATCCCTGCGAAACCCTACATTTCAGCAGGATAATGCACGACCGTATGTTGCAGGTCCTGTACGGTCCTTTCTGGATACAGAAAATGTTCGACTGCTGGCCTCGCCAGCACATTCTTCAGATCTCTCACCAATTCAAAACGTCTGGTCAATGGTGGCTCGTCACAATACGCCAGTCACTGATGATGATGATGATGATGAGTCCCATACTCCTTTACAGAGCGTAGGGGAGCGACGCGGGAGACCCGCGCCGCCTTACTAGGCAAGGTGCTAGGGGAGGTGGTTTGCCATTGCCTTCCTCCAACCATGATGGGGATGAATGATGATGATGAAGACGACACAACAACACCCTGTCATCTCGAGGCAGGAAAAATCCATGACTCCTCTGGGAATCGAACCGGGGACCCCGTGATCGGGAAGCGAGAACGCTTTCGCGAGACCACGAGCTGCATACTACGCTACTCTTGATGAATTGTGGTATTGTGTTGGAAGGCGCGCAGTCCGGAACCGTGAGACTGCTACGGTCGCAGGTTCGAATCCTGCCTCGGGCATGGATGTGTGTGATGTCCTTAGGTTAGTTAGGTTTAAGTAGTTCTAAGTTCTAGGGGACTGATGACCACAGCAGTTGAGTCCCATAGCGCTCAGAGCCATTTATTGTGTTGGAACTGCATGGGCAGCTGTACCTGTTGTTAAGGCCAGAGGTGTTTGTTCTGGGTACTGATTTTTCAAGATCTATGCACCCAAATTGCGTGAAAATGTAATCACATGTCAGTTCTAGTACAATATATTTGTCCAATAAATACCCGTTTATCATCTGCATTTCTTCTTGGTATAACAATTTTAATAGCCAGTAGTGTACTTCTGTCTATGGGACTGATGACCTCAGATGTTAAATCCCATAGTGCTTAGAACCATTTGAACCATTTTTTGTTAAATGGTTGGTCGTCCACGACTCTTCGCAGAACGTGACGTTCGGAGGCTTGACTGGTCTGTTGAGTAGGCTGGGTGGTGATCTGTGGCATATCTGCCGAAGGGGCAGAAGTCTAGTGCAGACACAAGTATTTCGGAGCACACATTGTTGAATATGGAGCTCTGCAGCACACCACCCCTACATGTTCACATGTTCACGTTGCAGTGGGAATGGGAGCATCGAGATTTGACAGTCAACCAATGGAAACGTGTTGGCTCTTTGGGTGGAACACACATTTGGTACAGTAGGTCTGCACAAACGCCGTCATCGAGGTGAACGGCCTCTCGTAACGTCCAATACGCCACGGACGCAGGATGGTGGGAGCTGTATTATTCTATCTGAGACATTCTCCTGCGCTTACTTGGGACCTGTCCTAGTAATCGAAGAGACGCTAACACCTGCGAACGGCCTGCATCCCTTGATACTTGGTGTCTTCCCCGACAGCGATGTCATCTTTCAGCAGCATCTCAAGTTCACGTCTCGGTGACCAAATTCACCTGACGTAAATCCTATGGAACTCATCTGAGTCGCTATAGGGCGCCGTTACGGCGTACGCCTACCAGCGACCCGTTTTACTGGGTGGTCCATTGATCGTGACCGGGCCAAATATCTCATGAAATAAGCATCAATCGAAAGAACTAGAAAGAACTCGTCTAGCTTGAAGGGGGAAACCAGATGGCGCTATGGTTGGCGCGCTAGATGACGCTGCCATAGGTCTAACGGACATTAACTGCTTTTTTTTTTAAAAAAAAAGGACCCCCATTTTTAATGCATATTCGTGTAGTACGTAAAGATATATGAATTTTTAGTTGGACCACTTTTTTCGGAAAAGGTCAACATCGTGTTGATGTATGGCTATTGTGATCAAAATGCCCAACGGGCGTGTGCTATGTATGCTGCTCGGTATCCTGGACGACATCATCGAAGCGCCCGGGCCGTTCGCCGAATAGTTAGGTTATTTAAGGAAACAGGAAGTGTTCAGCCACATGTAAAATGTCAACCACGGCCTGCAACAAATGATGATGCCCAAGTAGGTGTTCTAGCTGCTGTGGCAGCGCCATCTAGCGGGGCAACCATAGCGCCATCTGGTTTCCCGCTTCAAGCTAGACAAGTTTCGTTCTTTGTAGTTTTTTCGTTTGACGCTTATTTCTTGAGATATTTGGCCCGGTCACGATCAATGGACGACCCTGTAGACGCGAATTACACGACCTGTGCGTATATGTCTGGTGCACATACTTCTACAAACCTACCAACAAACTGTCGGATCCCTGATACGTAGAATCAGTGATGTATTTCGTTCCAAAGACGGAGAAACAAGCTATTAAGCCAGTTGTCGTAATGTTTTGGCTCATCGGTGTACAAGTGGTTCTTTAGTGTCACATTTAAATTAAAAATCATGGGAACCAGACGCAGTAGATTACACTACAGGAAAGTACTCACAATAGCGAAATAAATATTGCAGAGCGGAAAACTTGTGTTAAAAGGTTACCGTAATCATATTCGCGAACGAAATCAAATGACTCGAGAATCACAAAAGCAGAACGAGACACATAAGAAAGTATACGGTCTCATGAACACAAGAACAGAAATAAGGAAGATGCTACATGGCATCTGTTTTTAATTATTTCTTTGTTTCGCAGACCATTCAGACAGAGAGAGAGGTTTCTCTTCTCAATTTTCCAGCATTGTAATACTTTGGGTTTCAGGAGCTATCGGAATTGCAACACAAGTAGCGATTTAGTTTCCGCAACGCGTGAAAGGGCGGAATCGACGGACTGGGAGGCAGCAGCGTGTGCCTCGAGGCGAGCATTAGACAGGTTCAAGATCATGCGACAAGTGGCTACTCTGGCTTAGAAACAGAGCAACAAGCATTCAGTGCTAGCGACAAAGCGACCTTGGACACGATTAATATACGCCGGTTACGTATGCCAGAAAATTACGAGCAGAAGCAACCGCAGCAGAGAGATGAAAACGTTAACAAAACGAGCGTCAGGAGGAACTGGGGAACAGCGGTGGCAGCAGGGCAGACTCGAGCGAGCGGTGGGCTCACCTTGCGCGAGGCGCCGCGGCTGTGGCCCGCGAGTGTGGCGCTCATGTCCAACGCAGCGGCCGTGCACTGTGCGTGTGGTCTGACCAGTGTAGGCTTTCCCACACTCGCAAGGTATTTTGTAAATTGCAACCCAGTAAGTCGGCCATAGCCGAACGTTGTATTTCCACAGGACATACCGTGGATTATTCTGCCACGAAAATCTTGGCCCCATCGTGATGCTTCTGGGATTCAGTTGTTAAGGCGGAAAATCTCATTAATCGTGATGGCGGCTTTCAATTGAATAAGGCCTGCGACCCGTTGATTTCTTTAATATCAACCAAAAGAAAACTTTTTATGTCTTCTGACATGTCGAGCGACAAGTAATTTTAATTTTATTATTGAAATTTTGCATTTTATTGTTTTGGACACGTCTGTCAACAGGGGGCGTGCATGTTTTACTTGTACCACGCATGGATGCAGTAATATTGTAGAGGGCCTTGGAATCGACAGGTGGCGCGCATGCAACGGTAACTTGCGCATGCGCGTCTTGCCGAACTTTTACGTATAAATAGAGCGACATGCACTAGCAATCTCCAGTGTCAAACACTCGACTGAAGATGGCTGTAAGGTTGCCAGCCGAAATATCGTGGAAAGAAGTCGACGAGATCCGGCTGCAATCCCGAAATCTTGTGGAATATTCGATACTCCAGGAAAACTTCAAGAATCACACGAAGGATATAATTGCAAAGGTTACCAAGCGGCCCGGCACGGCGGTATTCCTTCGGACTCTGCCTGACCAAGACACGAGCGTTAAAAAGATACAAGAACTTCTGACAACCACTATTGATTCTGTAAAAGATAAGATTAAAATCAATAGGGTTAAACCAAGTAGAAACGCGGTGACTGTAGAATTTGCCACAGAGGAGCACAAGGAAAAGTTGTTAAATAATCAAAAGCTGAATTCGGTGGTCAAGTGTGAACCACATAGAAAAAAGAAACCGCCTAATCATTCTATATGATGTTTTTTGTGTTGGCACCGTGTTACGAGTGAAGGCCGAAATACACGCGTTTTAGCTCACGCAGGCTGGCGTGAGGAGGGAAGAACTATACTGACGTGAGGTCTGGAACATGACAAGGAATGAGAATTCAGAAAGCGGACGTAATTAGTTTCATACTTAACTTTAATCCATTAATAATGAACGTCGCTCTTGACGGTTGATGAGTCACAATATTATCTGTTCAGAATATGTTCTTGAAGATATTACTTATAGTAACTGAATATGCCGCGTTGCTAGGTCGTAGCAAATGACGTGGCTGAAGGCTATGCTAAACTGTCGTGTCCGCAAATGAGAGCATATGTAGACTGTGAACCATCGCTAGCAAAGTCGGCTGTACAACTGGGGCGAGTGCTAGGGAGTCTCTCTAGAATAAACCTGCAGTGTGGCGGCGCTCGGTCTGCAGTCACTGATATTGACGACACACGGGTCCGACGCATACTAACGGACCGCGGCCGGTTGAAAAGTTACCACCTAGCAAGTGTGGTGTCTGGCGGTGACACCACAATGTTCCTACGGTAATGACGAATGAGGAACTATATGAAACAATAAGGGAACAGAACTTCGAGGACATGAATGATGAGGAGTTTAAAAATTGTTTCAAGTTGAGATTCAAAACGGGGCCTCGGAACTGTGATGTTGTACAACTCGTTGCCGAGCTTACCGCACCAATGTGGAGGAAAGTTATGGCAATGGGCAGATTATACGTAGGTTTTCGTGCGGTCAACGCTAGGGATTATTATCTCGTGGTATCTCTTTGCCACAACTGTGGTGACTTGGACCACATTCTGAAGCTCTACACCAGGGGGTCGGCGTGCTCCAAGTGTGGCGAAGACGGTCACACCCGAAAAGATTGCAAAGCAGCGGGAGTCTGTATCCCGTGCAAAAGACGTGGCAAGAAATATTGTGGCCCGTCCAGTGTCAGAGGCACGTTCAGCGGGATTAGCTCGACGAGCAGGGCTCCACAAGTAGGTTTGTACACTGATGAAACACCTGTGACGCTGCAGGCAGTAGAGGTCAGTTATAGATAGGTTTTCTAAAGAAAATAATTATAACACTGGCCGTCATGGGTTCTATTTCTGATATTAAAGTACGTGCTTCTAGACCATTTTACCGTGGGAAATTCAAATATGTAAACAAAATATCGTTGTCAGGGATACTTTTTATGTATTATGTATATATATGTATATTCACAATTCATGGCAAACACAGAGACGTTATAGAGAAATACGGGTATGCTGCCGCATCCAGTAGTGATAGAACTCGATAATTTCTTGTGCAACAGGAGGTGGGAAGAATCAGACATCATTAGGTTATCCCCCGCCACACCCATGTCATTGAGACCACCTGAAACATCTCATTAACTCGAACGGCGACAGCCGGCCGCTGCCTCGGCAGTAAAGCTTCACGCCTCCTAGGGGCAGGTCCATCGAGTTTACAACAGTCGTGTTACCCGCAATTTGTGTCAGTCTTAACGAGTGGATGTTTCGGCTGACAAGTAACTGTCTGTCATATTTCCGAGCACGGTTGAATTGTTTAGTTCCTATGTGTAAACTGATTGAGCCTGGTGCTGAAGGTAAAACGACTGCTTGTTTATGCACATCAGTGTTCCTCTAGTTCCCTACTGTTAATTGAATACAGGTGTATTACCAATGTGCTATTTTTAAATTTGCAGAAATGCCACGTCGTCGTGGATATCGATATAAGCCGGACAACTTCTGCTACATCTGTGGGAAGTTCACTTTTGCCAGAAATAGGAAGAAAATTTCTTCAGTCATAAAGAAAGCATACAAACATTACTTTGGAGTAGAGGTAGGAGACCAAGGTAAAGAATGGGCACCACATTTCTGTTGTGCTACATGTTGCTGCAAATTAATTCAGTGGTGGAAAGGTAAAGAGAATGTGGCGTTCCTTGCTGTTCCCGTGGTGTGGAGGGAGCCTAAGGACCATGTTACTGATTGTTATTTCTGTCTAACAAAAATTCAAGGTTTTACAAACAAAAAGTCGAAGAGGCACATTTTTTACCCAGATCTGCCTTCAGCGAGAATGCCAGTGCAGCGTTCCGACAACCTTCCAGTACCTTCAAGAGCTCGAGGTCAAATTCCGAGTGACAGTGAAATAAGTAGTACTGAAGAAATCACAGATGATGTTTCTTTATATCACTGCACAAGTGAGTCATAGCTACATTTGTTAACATAGGCAGATTTAAATGATTTAGTACGTGATCTAGGACTAAGTAAACAAAAGGGGCAGCTGCTTGGTTCAAGATTAAAAGAGTACAATCTACTGCACCAAAGTACTAAAATAAGTGTGTTCAGGCACAGAGAACATGCCTTTATTTCTTATTTTTCAATTGATGAAGCACTGACATTTTGCAATGGCGTTGCTAGCCTGATGAAAGTGCTGAACTTCACTTATATTTCACAGGAGTGGAGACTTTTCATACATGCATCGAAAACAAGTCTGAAGGGTTTTTTGCTCCGTAACGGAAATAAAATACCCTCTGTCCCAGTAGCTTACGCTAGTTTGACAAAAGAGAATTACGAATTCGTACAAAGGATGCTAAATTCATTGAAACACAATGAACACAAATGGAAAATATGTGCAGATTTCAAGGTAATTGCTATGGCACTGGGAATGCAACAAGCCTACACAACGTATGCCTGTTTTCTTTGTGAGTGGGATAGTTGAGACCGAAATTCTCACTACGTGAAAAAGAAATAGCCTAGGAGAAGGTGGAAAGTTGGCGAAAAGAATGTACAACGTACAAGTCTGGAAGCTCCTGAATATATACTATTTCCACCGCTTCACATCAAACTTGGCCTGATGAAACAATTTGTGAAGGCCATGGATCCAACAGGCTGTGGGTTTGCATTACTAGCTACCAAATTCCCCCGCATTTCAGCTGCAAAAATAAAGGAAGGTGTATTTGTGGCCCACAAATCAGAGAGCTGCAGAAAGATGCAAATTTTGAAGAATGTTTAACTGATAAAGAGAAAACCGCATGGGACTGTTTCAAGATGGTGTCGGGAAACTTCCTCGGAAGAAGAAGAGCTACTAACTACAAAGCAAAGCATATCAGGATTTGGGGTGCAATATGTCTTTGAAGGTACATATGATAGACTCTCATCTGGCCTACTTCACAGAGAGTTGTAGTGATGTATGGGATGAACATGGTGAAATATTCCATAAAGACATTTCTACCATAGAAAGGCGAAGTGGGTACCTTCTATGTTAGCAGATTATTGCTGGAATATCATTAGAGAGAAGAAAGATTCACAATACAAGAGAAAAAAGTGATGTGCATTACAAGGCAGTGGCTCATTGTTTCTCAATTTTCTGTAATTTCTCATGTCAAATAAATGCTTCAAAGTATATACACAAAGGTTACTGTGTTATATGTTAGATCCCACTCACCATTAATGTGATGAACTTATAACATCATAAAGATGTGCATTTGTTTGTCGAATTTCACCTCACGTTTGCTGCACTATATCAGAAACTGAAATAAAATTGCGATTACTCATAAACTATCCCTGACAGAAAAAAAACCAAAAACAGTTTTCAATTCAGCAATCAAAATAAAACTAGGAACACAATATTTTTATGAGAAATAGAAAAAAGGTTTTTTTTTGTAGAACAGTTATAACACTACCGTCTGTCTGCTACTGCTATACCATAACCTTAAAGTTGGAAGCAGGTCGTGAAATAAAACTATCTAGTTAAAGCAGTTATGGTATAAAGTAACAGTGCAGTGTTACCCTCTGACTGGAATTTTGTTATGTTGACCGTGTTGTACCTAACGGAGGTGGCTTATCGGAAATGAAAGTCACAATTACGTAAATATTTGAACAATAACAAACAAAATTTTGCCTATCTGCACTGTTCAATGGATAAAGAAAACGGTCGCCTTCCTAACTAGCAAGAGAATAATTAACATTCTCGTTCAAAAGAAAATAGTTATTAATAACTTTAATGGATAAACACAACCCATACTTTGTCACACGCGACTGCAGTGAACTCTTGACACATACACATGTTTATGGTAAGATTGAAATTAACAGTCAGAGCAGCACAACTATTTTCAAAATTATAACAGATACCGAAACACAATATTACATTCCTGGCTTACACAAACCGGATTGGTCTTTATAACATTATTATTACTATTCACTGCAGAATCTTTAATTGGATATAGGTTAAGTCTCTCTCAGTTAAATACTTTATTACTTAAAATGAGAGTTAATTGGAATCCACTAACAGGTTGCTTCTCACTATCATTTGAATAAAGAAATTATGGTTTTCATAATTAATGGTCTTTCCGTTACATGTTACTGAGCATTAACACAATAGACAAACTGTGGATCCTGTTATACTATTCATATGCACTTCTAATACACAAGAGAGACGAACACTTATCAAACATGAGTATATAACGTTTCACAACTGCAGTTTTCCACTTTTACTACAGTGAGAGACAAAATTAACATATATTTAAGATACTGACTCACCTGCGATTCACAACAGGCAGTAATGTGATCATTTACTAAGCAAAACGTTATAAGCCTCGGTCTTAAAAACTTTTAATTTGAAGTTGGCAACAACACATTAATAAGCAGTTTTACTAGGAAAATTATTTTCAGCAAGTATCATTAACTTGAACTCACTCTCTTGCCACTTTAACTTTGACTTTCTTTTTACTATGTTCAAGAAGCATCAATTAGAAAAAACACTGGGCTTTAATGTTCTTTCAGTAAGGACACTCGGAAATCACTTAGTTCAAACGGAGAGGAACCTGAGAGGTGTTATGATAGGGAGAAAAATCAAGGTAGATACATAAATTCAGTTATAAATTACCTTATATTTGAGCACACTAACACATCCATTAAGCTGATCCTTCACTGTACATTGCTATAGTGCTCCATTACAATGATTGCGCAATGTGGTGGCGATTGCATGTCGGTAGGTCGAATTGCAGGTAGAATTGCTGGACTCTGTCATTTCTTGGTGGCGATGATAGATACAGATTCCAGAATAATTCTAGCTATTTATCCATCCATCCGAGGCATTAGAAAGTAGCAGAAAAAGCCTCTCTCGGTTTCCAGCACAATATGCATCTTTTACATGGCAGTGCACAGTTTGGTAGCTCGTCCCCGACTCGTAGCTCGTCCCGACTGACTCTTAGTTCCACTTTTTCTACCCAAGCCAACCACAATTTGCCCGCACTACACAGTTCCGTTCCCGAGGGGAATCACAACAACTTTTACATGCAGAATAACTAAGAACCCTAAGTGAGGAACATCAGTTTACATAACAGTAACCAAATACATTAAATAAAACAGAACATTTGCACATATTGACATTTCTACAAAAAATTATTAATTCAGAAATTACTTTTATATATAGTAAGTTTTGTTCCCTCCAAATGGGACAAAGAATTTAATTAACAGATACACTACATTGCATAGAATCAAGCCACAACATCAAAGTTTTAAACAAAGAAAAGAAAGGAGTATACAATTTTGTGTTATCGATTCAATCAAACACATTTACAGACGCTTAACGATGTAATATTAAATAAAACTAAAGCAACACTAGATCGCGTGTTATAAGAGCTATGATGTTACACATGCCCCATGTTTCGTTGAAGTTTCCCGTCAGGGATACTTCAAGGAAACATCAAGAACACCTAAGTGGTGTTGGCTACAAAAAAAGAAAAAAATCCATCCAACTTCAGTTGGGAAAAAATTACATATTACACACATACAATACATACACTAAGAAATTTCATACATTTCTACCAAAAGCATCCTCAAAATAAAGCATTTATAGAAATTTTTGTCCACATACTGGTTTAAGGAAACTAATTTTGCATCATTACACAAGTTATCTTTAAGCATGTTCATTTCATTCACATACAGTTTAAATAATAGGCAAACAGCACAGAACATTTTAATGTAATAAAACAGAAATTTGTCTTTCAATTTTTCAAAGAAGGTAAATATTCACAAACACCCAAGCATATTCATGATCACAGTACATTTTACAAGATTCAGCAATTAATGAAATATTGTTAATTTCAGTTTACATCCACATATGTACCAATATTCTGCACAAAACAGCTATGAGAACCCTTTCCAACTGACTCCTTAAATACAAAAGTAACGTTTTAAGTTTTTTAAAAATTATTTACTTTAGAGGTGCTCTTCATTAATAGCAGTCCAAAATTTTTGTTGCACATAAACACACTAAAATATTCAGAATCTATCTTTAATAATCACTGCTGTGTTTTTAAAACTTATTTAGGTTACACCAGAAAACCTGCTCTCAAAATATCTGTAACTATTTGAACAAGATTCGAAATACATTTTATAATAACTTTTCACTGCCTTCAGTAAGAATAGTCAGTCTATAACATATTGGTAAAAAAACCTAACTTACTTCACTGCTTGCCTCAGCATAAGCAGTCCATGTTACTCATACTGCCCATTATTGTTTTGGCAGTCTTTGTATGTAAACATTTAGACACAAAAACACAATTTAGATTAAGAACACTAAAAAGGAGACACATTTTTAAATTGACACACTGCCCCATCCTCTAGGTTAGGCAGTTCATGATCACTCATGAACTCCTTCCCCCCCACAATGGCAAGTCCTTCGGCTACTGCTCACACAGCATTTTTGGTAGCCCTCAGCTTCAGGGCCACAGCAATTTTTATTCTTTTGTTTTGCTGCCCAACAACATATTTTTGAGCAGTTTATTATCATCATCCTTAAGCTTTTTCATCATTATGTCACATATTTGATAAAATTTGCATTAATGGTATAAAACATAAAACCTGTAAATTCAAACAGTAATTAGACACTGGTAACATAAAATTTTTCTTTACACCATGACAAAAACAGGCAATATACACATTATTAATAGACTTAATTTTAAATGACATTTTCGGTAAAATGACAAAGTTCAGAAGTTATTTTAAAGTCCCAGATTTGTGGTTTTTTCCACTTCCTTACTCAGTAATATTTCTTTATTACATATGTCAAGACCAGGACAATAATTTTACATACTAGTGCAAGTGACTGCTGCCAACATTTTGTGGCACAAGACATATACATCTCATATCTATCTTATACACATTAGTCAGGTTCATTTCCTTAGTTTTGACACGCACAGTTTTTCAACATCTTAATTATCCCTATTTTCAAAAAAAACATTTACATCCAGTCATATTATAGTATTCATTTACCTTGTTTTCAGTATTCTTACCTTTTCTCATTAATATTTCTCTTTCCAATTACTTTCCCATTACATTTTTCCTTTACAATACCCACTATACTTTCATTCATATTGGTCATTTTCTAGTGTGCCCAATTTAATTATTCATTTGCTTGTCCTCAAACAATATACAGTATCTTACATTATTCCACATTTTAAGTTTACTTTGATAGAGAAAAAGGAAAGAAGATGCTAAAAGTTCTGAATGATGAAGAGGAAGGTTGACAGCACGAAAAGAAATGAAAGTAGTGCTGGCAACAACTAAGGCACCTGGTGTTTGTCAGACACCTGACAATGCAAAGAGTGCATTATCCCCTGAGTGTTGAACAACCCTCATCTGAGGACATGTATCTATAAGTAAACCACATACTGCAAACCTAAGCCCTTTCTGATTTTCAAGTATATTAGAAATAAATTAGTATCTTGTGGAGTTCTTTACACTTTCATGAAGTTACCATAAGCATCATAATTTATAAAGTTTTCAGGTTTCTCACACTACATGCCCCTATCTTCATAATTAGACTGGCAACAGTAAGTATTCAATTGAAAATAAACAGTTCCTAAGCAAAGTCAAACAGTACACTACAATAAATAAACAACCTGCCCCAGGTCTCAGGATCAACAAAACAATAATTCACTTGCAGGTAACACTCAGTTTCAATAATAATAATAACTTGCTTTATATCAACAACATATATACATACAGCAACCTGCTCCCAGTCTCTTTATTAACAAGGCAGTCTTTTGTGGTTCATAAAACAGTTACTATGTCTGGTGGCTTTTTAGGTCTCCTATTTTCTATATCTTTCACTAAGCTATTGAGATCTTGCCAACGTTTTGTTTCATCAGGTTACTTTTTATGTTTTGGGATTTCAAAATCTTTAGCAAGATACAACATCTCCTGTCCTGCTATTATTTTATCAGGTGGTTCTTTTTGTTACTGTAATTCACACTCATTCAAAAGATTTGTTAAGGCTTTTCCCAGTATAGTATCATCTGGGGGTTCCTGCAAATTCTACCTCTGTGTTACATTACAAAATAATTCCTTCGGTTTTGGTCCAGTTTGACTTTCTGTATCTCGCTTTGGAAAAATGTCACTAATTTTTTTGTACCCTCTTTCAGTAAAAGTATATTCACTTTCGTTTACACCTGATTATTCATCGTCACTGGAGTCATCACTACTCTCTTCCTCACCATCAGCTCCACTTAAGTACTCGACTTTTGAACAATATGGAAAGTTAGCATATTATTTCTTATCTGTATTCATAGACCCTTTATCGTCTGAACTATCACTGATTTCATTTTCGTTATCAGATTCGAGCAGGAAAGCAACTTTTAAACAGTGAGGCAGATTATCACTAGATGTTTCAGCCATTTCGTTTTTCGACTCATTTTCTACACACTGCACATCGTTTGGAGACTCAGGCACTTCTGTTGTATCACCTTGAACGATTTCAGCCTTAACTTCATACTTAGTATAATCGTCATATACTTCGATAACCTTCATTTCATTTTCTTCCTTACTGTCAGTTTCAGACAATCGTGCGAAATTCCTACTAGGCTCTTCGGCATTAAAATCATTTAACACATTTCCATTAACAATAATTTCATCTGCATTGCTTATAATGTCTTGTTTACTAACGTCCTCCTTTACATCACTTTCACCTATTGTTAATTGTGCACACGTCTTTTGCGTGGGATATTCTACCTCCCTTTCCTCTTTATTCATCATAACCTCCCCCACATTTACGTCTTCTACCTCATACACATCATTAACAGTACAAATATTCCACTTTTCACTCGCCTTTTCTGGCTCTGTTTCATTCTTTAATAATGTCTTTGGCACGATTCCGATATTGAGTTATCTTTATCATATGACACATTAACTTTATTTGCAGTTTTACATTCGTCTATTACTGAAACCGGCCAACGGAAGTGTCTGATCCCGCCTCTTCTGTTTCTCTCTACTGCAGCCATCTTGTTCTGACGTCTGCCATTTGTGTGTGCAGCCAAGTGCAATGTACGGTACTCCAGCAAGCGCTGCCCGGAGCATAAACTGTCACGTGACTTCGCACTGGGTACGCCACTATGTATCACTCTGCGCCCGTCTCCTATAGGCGCGTCCTTAACCTTCGTGCCCTGTAGTTTACATCTTTCCTTCTCGAAACTATTATTTGACATCTTTTCTTTGGGCCCAAAACCGGTTTCCGCGTGAACCCGGCCCGTAACACACGCGGTTTTCAGTTTTCCATTTCGTCTCTAGTTTGGAAATTCCGCACCATGTATCCTCTGCTGCTCGTCGTATAATTTCCCGTACCTCTCGCACGACCTCTTTGAATCGTGTTTACACGAAATCTAAAGTTTTTAGGTCGTTCGTTTTGCTCATTACTTTCTCGCAAATAATTGTTGTTATTGTGGGGACGGGTCTCGCGATTTCTTCGCCAGTGATCTTCATCCTCTACCCTTTCCAAGAACGCAGAAAACTTTTGTGGGTACTCCCAACATATCGTTTAGAATCCTCAAGCAGTTTCTGCCAAAGAACCCAAACGATCTCGGCTTCAGTCCTTGCTTTTAGGTGTATCAGTTTTCTATACCACGATTCGCAAAACTCTTTCATGGTATGTCTATCCCTGGTATCATACAGCCTGGCCATTAGGAACTCACGCCACAACTGGTCTTGCTTTTGTTCCGACCAGTATTCGTCAATAAATTTTTGCTTAAAGTTTTCAAAAGACATCTGGTTTGTATCCAGATTCAACCCCTACCTTTTTGCTTCTCCCGTTAAGGCACTGATTACCACATTAATTTTTTCCTGGTCAGGTAAATATTCAGTAAGGTTTCTTTCGCAATTCTTCACAAAATCTAGGGGGTGCCATCCGTTATGCCTCTTTGCAGGGTCGAATTTTTCCTCGCCCTCTAAGATTTTACTGAAAGGCATTTTTTAAGTAAAATGTGTAGGTCCTGATTGCATTTTTCTTTCCAAGTCATACATTTTGCTTGGATTTGTGAAGTGTTATCTTCACACTTCTTTTCGCAAGTAACAATCTGTTTGGTTATTCTCTACTTGTTTCTGTTACAGATAGTTTAATCTGTGCAAATTCCGCATTACATTCTGTTTGTATTTCGGATTTAATACCGAATACCTTTTCGTCCACTTTAGTGATGACTAAGGGTTCTACTTGATCTTGAATTTTAATTACTTCAGTGTCAAATCTTTCGTTAATGTCATCATTTGTCCTTGTACATTGGCAATATTGCCATTGATGACAGTAATTTCGCTTTTAATACTTTTGATTTCATTACTCACTGTTCCTACCCTTGAGTTGACTTCTTCAATTTGTTTACTAAGTCTGGTACCCTGCATTTCTATTTGTTTACTTTGTGCTGCATTTTGTTGCCCCAGTGCAGCGATTTGTGCTTTAATATTGTCATTTTGCGCACCATTTTGTTGTCCCTGTGCTCCAATTTGATGCCCCTGTGTTGCGATTTGTGCCTTAATATTGTCATTTTGCTAAGCAAGTCAGTCAGATGTAAAGTCTTTTCATTTTTAGATTCTACTGCCTTTCCGTGTTCAGATCCTACACCACTTTCTGGTTTTGGTGATTTAAACATATCCCTCAATTCATCAGCATAGCCACTGTCTTCGACAACATCGCCTACATTGTCTTTCTTAGTACGCGCGACGTTCATTGCGTCTATCTGTTTATTTACCTCAGCGTGATAACGTACGTAATTTAACTCGCGCGCAATGCCATCTGTTGGTGTGCTGCCTGAACTGCTCTCGATTGCATTCTGTTCTCGCGTGTCTAAATTTATTTCTAGTTTTCTGTCCATTTTAATTGCTGTTAAATATCAATACCCTTTATTTTCAATTTAATCTGAACTTTCACTACCAGTTCTGTCAAATAAGTTACAGGTTCGTGCCGCTGGACGTTTTATGTTCACTCGATGTTTGTAAAATGCTAAATACTTATAATTTTTCCGGCTGTAGATGCTAACTGAAAAACGTCCTGTCATGGTCGCCACGTATAACACTGCCGTCTGTCTGCTACTGCTATACCATAACCTTAAAGTTGGAAGCAGGTCGTGAAAGAAAACTATCTAGTTAAAGCAGTTATGCTATAAACCAACAGTGCATATAAAGCAACAGTGCAGTATTACCCTCTGAGAGGAATTTTGTTATGTTGACCGTGTTGTACGTAACGGAGGTGGCTTATCGGAAATGAAAGTCACAATTACGTAAATATTTGAACAGTAACAAACAAAATTTTGCCTATCTGCACTGTTCAATGGATAAAGAAAACGGTCGCCTTCCTAACTAGCAAGAGAATAATTAACATTCTCGTTCAAAAGAAAATAGTTATTAATAACTTTAATGGATAAACACAACCCATACTTTGTCACACGCGACTGCAGTGAACTCTTGACACATACACATGTTTATGGTAAGATTGAAATTAACAGTCAGAGCAGCACAACTATTTTCAAAATTATAACAGATACCGAAACACAATATTACATTCCTGGCTTACACAAACCGGATTGGTCTTTATAACATTATTATTACTATTCACTGCAGAATCTTTAATTGGATATAGGTTAAGTCTCTCTCAGTTAAATACTTTATTACTTAAAATGAGAGTTAATTGGAATCCACTAACAGGTTGCTTCTCACTATCATTTGAATAAAGAAATTATGGTTTTCATAATTAATGGTCTTTCCGTTACATGTTACTGAGCATTAACACAATAGACAAACTGTGGATCCTGTTATACTATTCATATGCACTTCTAATACACAAGAGAGACGAACACTTATCAAACATGAGTATATAACGTTTCACAACTGCAGTTTTCCACTTTTACTACAGTGAGAGACAAAATTAACATATATTTAAGATACTGACTCACCTGCGATTCACAACAGGCAATAATGTGATCATTTACTAAGCAAAACGTTATAAGCCTCGGTCTTAAAAACTTTTAATTTGAAGTTGGCAACAACACATTAATAAGCAGTTTTACTAGGAAAATTATTTTCAGCAAGTATCATTAACTTGAACTCACTCTCTTGCCACTTTAACTTTGACTTTCTTTTTACTATGTTCAAGAAGCATCAATTAGAAAAAACACTGGGCTTTAATGTTCTTTCAGTAAGGACACTCGGAAATCACTTAGTTCAAACGGAGAGGAACCTGAGAGGTGTTATGATAAGGAGAAAAATCAAGGTAGATACATAAATTCAGTTATAAATTACCTTATATTTGAGCACACTAACACATCCATTAAGCTGATCCTTCACTGTACATTGCTATAGTGCTCCATTACAATGATTGCGCAATGTGGTGGCGATTGCATGTCGGTAGGTCGAATTGCAGGTAGAATTGCTGGACTCTGTCATTTCTTGGTGGCGATGATAGATACAGATTCCAGAATAATTCTAGCTATTTATCCATCCATCCGAGGCATTAGAAAGTAGCAGAAAAAGCCTCTCTCGGTTTCCAGCACAATATGCATCTTTTACATGGCAGTGCACAGTTTGGTAGCTCGTCCCCGACTCGTACCTCGTCCCGACTGACTCTTAGTTCCACTTTTCCTACCCAAGCCAACCACAATTTGCCCGCACTACACAGTTCCGTTCCCGAGGGGAATCACAACAACTTTTACATGCAGAATAACTAAGAACCCTAAGTGAGGAACATCAGTTTACATAACAGTAACCAAATACATTAAATAAAACAGAACATTTGCACATATTGACATTTCTACAAAAAATTATTAATTCAGAAATTACTTTTATATATAGTAAGTTTTGTTCCCTCCAAATGGGACAAAGAATTTAATTAACAGATACACTACATTGCATAGAATCAAGCCACAACATCAAAGTTTTAAACAAAGAAAAGAAAGGAGTATACAATTTTGTGTTATCGATTCAATCAAACACATTTACAGACGCTTAACGATGTAATATTAAATAAAACTAAAGCAAAAAAAGTCCATACAGTATAAGAGCTATGATGTTACACATGCCCCATGTTTCGTTGAAGTTTCCCGTCAGGGATACTTCAAGGAAACATCAAGAACACCTAAGTGGTGTTGGCTACAAAAAAAGAAAAAAATCCATCCAACTTCAGTTGGGAAAAAATTACATATTACACACATACAATACATACACTAAGAAATTTCATACATTTCTTCCAAAAGCATCCTCAAAATAAAGCATTTATAGAAATTTTTGTCCACAGACTGGTTTAAGGAAACTAATTTTGCATCATTACACAAGTTATCTTTAAGCATGTTCATTTCATTCACATACAGTTTAAATAATAGGCAAACAGCACAGAACATTTTAATGTAATAAAACAGAAATTTGTCTTTCAATTTTTCAAAGAAGGTAAATATTCACAAACACCCAAGCATATTCATGATCACAGTACATTTTACAAGATTCAGCAATTAATGAAATATTGTTAATTTCAGTTTACATCCACATATGTACCAATATTCTGCACAAAACAGCTATGAGAACCCTTTCCAACTGACTCCTTAAATACAAAAGTAACGTTTTAAGTTTTTTAAAAATTATTTACTTTAGAGGTGCTCTTCATTAATAGCAGTCCAAAATTTTTGTTGCACATAAACACACTAAAATATTCAGAATCTATCTTTAATAATCACTGCTGTGTTTTTAAAACTTATTTAGGTTACACCAGAAAACCTGCTCTCAAAATATCTGTAACTATTTGAACAAGATTCGAAATACATTTTATAATAACTTTTCACTGCCTTCAGTAAGAATAGTCAGTCTATAACATATTGGTAAAAAAAACCTAACTTACTTCACTGCTTGCCTCAGCATAAGCAGTCCATGTTACTCATACTGCCCATTATTGTTTTGGCAGTCTTTGTATGTAAACATTTAGACACAAAAACACAATTTAGATTAAGAACACTAAAAAGGAGACACATTTTTAAATTGACACACTGCCCCATCCTCTAGGTTAGGCAGTTCATGATCACTCATGAACTCCTTCCCCCCCACAATGGCAAGTCCTTCGGCTACTGCTCACACAGCATTTTTGGTAGCCCTCAGCTTCAGGGCCACAGCAATTTTTATTCTTTTGTTTTGCTGCCCAACAACATATTTTTGAGCAGTTTATTATCATCATCCTTAAGCTTTTTCATCATTATGTCACATATTTGATAAAATTTGCATTAATGGTATAAAACATAAAACCTGTAAATTCAAACAGTAATTAGACACTGGTAACATAAAATTTTTCTTTACACCATGACAAAAACAGGCAATATACACATTATTAATAGACTTAATTTTAAATGACATTTTCGGTAAAATGACAAAGTTCAGAAGTTATTTTAAAGTCCCAGATTTGTGGTTTTTTCCACTTCCTTACTCAGTAATATTTCTTTATTACATATGTCAAGACCAGGACAATAATTTTACATACTAGTGCAAGTGACTGCTGCCAACATTTTGTGGCACAAGACATATACATCTCATATCTATCTTATACACATTAGTCAGGTTCATTTCCTTAGTTTTGACACACACAGTTTTTCAACATCTTAATTATCCCTATTTTCAAAAAAAACATTTACATCCAGTCATATTATAGTATTCATTTACCTTGTTTTCAGTATTCTTACCTTTTCTCATTAATATTTCTCTTTCCAATTACTTTCCCATTACATTTTTCCTTTACAATACCCACTATACTTTCATTCATATTGGTCATTTTCTAGTGTGCCCAATTTAATTATTCATTTGCTTGTCCTCAAACAATATACAGTATCTTACATTATTCCACATTTTAAGTTTACTTTGATAGAGAAAAAGGAAAGAAGATGCTAAAAGTTCTGAATGATGAAGAGGAAGGTTGACAGCACGAAAAGAAATGAAAGTAGTGCTGGCAACAACTAAGGCACCTGGTGTTTGTCAGACACCTGACAATGCAAAGAGTGCATTATCCCCTGAGTGTTGAACAACCCTCATCTGAGGACATGTATCTATAAGTAAACCACATACTGCAAACCTAAGCCCTTTCTGATTTTCAAGTATATTAGAAATAAATTAGTATCTTGTGGAGTTCTTTACACTTTCATGAAGTTACCATAAGCATCATAATTTATAAAGTTTTCAGGTTTCTCACACTACATGCCCCTATCTTCATAATTAGACTGGCAACAGTAAGTATTCAATTGAAAATAAACAGTTCCTAAGCAAAGTCAAACAGTACACTACAATAAATAAACAACCTGCCCCAGGTCTCAGGATCAACAAAACAATAATTCACTTGCAGGTAACACTCAGTTTCAATAATAATAATAACTTGCTTTATATCAACAACATATATACATACAGCAACCTGCTCCCAGTCTCTTTATTAACAAGGCAGTCTTTTGTGGTTCATAAAACAGTTACTATGTCTGGTGGCTTTTTAGGTCTCCTATTTTCTATATCTTTCACTAAGCTATTGAGATCTTGCCAACGTTTTGTTTCATCAGGTTACTTTTTATGTTTTGGGATTTCAAAATCTTTAGCAAGATACAACATCTCCTGTCCTGCTATTATTTTATCAGGTGGTTCTTTTTGTTACTGTAATTCACACTCATTCAAAAGATTTGTTAAGGCTTTTCCCAGTATAGTATCATCTGGGGGTTCCTGCAAATTCTACCTCTGTGTTACATTACAAAATAATTCCTTCGGTTTTGGTCCAGTTTGACTTTCTGTATCTCGCTTTGGAAAAATGTCACTAATTTTTTTGTACCCTCTTTCAGTAAAAGTATATTCACTTTCGTTTACACCTGATTATTCATCGTCACTGGAGTCATCACTACTCTCTTCCTCACCATCAGCTCCACTTAAGTACTCGACTTTTGAACAATATGGAAAGTTAGCATATTATTTCTTATCTGTATTCATAGACCCTTTATCGTCTGAACTATCACTGATTTCATTTTCGTTATCAGATTCGAGCAGGAAAGCAACTTTTAAACAGTGAGGCAGATTATCACTAGATGTTTCAGCCATTTCGTTTTTCGACTCATTTTCTACACACTGCACATCGTTTGGAGACTCAGGCACTTCTGTTGTATCACCTTGAACGATTTCAGCCTTAACTTCATACTTAGTATAATCGTCATATACTTCGATAACCTTCATTTCATTTTCTTCCTTACTGTCAGTTTCAGACAATCGTGCGAAATTCCTACTAGGCTCTTCGGCATTAAAATCATTTAACACATTTCCATTAACAATAATTTCATCTGCATTGCTTATAATGTCTTGTTTACTAACGTCCTCCTTTACATCACTTTCACCTATTGTTAATTGTGCACACGTCTTTTGCGTGGGATATTCTACCTCCCTTTCCTCTTTATTCATCATAACCTCCCCCACATTTACGTCTTCTACCTCATACACATCATTAACAGTACAAATATTCCACTTTTCACTCGCCTTTTCTGGCTCTGTTTCATTCTTTAATAATGTCTTTGGCACGATTCCGATATTGAGTTATCTTTATCATATGACACATTAACTTTATTTGCAGTTTTACATTCGTCTATTACTGAAACCGGCCAACGGAAGTGTCTGATCCCGCCTCTTCTGTTTCTCTCTACTGCAGCCATCTTGTTCTGACGTCTGCCATTTGTGTGTGCAGCCAAGTGCAATGTACGGTACTCCAGCAAGCGCTGCCCGGAGCATAAACTGTCACGTGACTTCGCACTGGGTACGCCACTATGTATCACTCTGCGCCCGTCTCCTATAGGCGCGTCCTTAACCTTCGTGCCCTGTAGTTTACATCTTTCCTTCTCGAAACTATTATTTGACATCTTTTCTTTGGGCCCAAAACCGGTTTCCGCGTGAACCCGGCCCGTAACACACGCGGTTTTCAGTTTTCCATTTCGTCTCTAGTTTGGAAATTCCGCACCATGTATCCTCTGCTGCTCGTCGTATAATTTCCCGTACCTCTCGCACGACCTCTTTGAATCGTGTTTACACGAAATCTAAAGTTTTTAGGTCGTTCGTTTTGCTCATTACTTTCTCGCAAATAATTGTTGTTATTGTGGGGACGGGTCTCGCGATTTCTTCGCCAGTGATCTTCATCCTCTACCCTTTCCAAGAACGCAGAAAACTTTTGTGGGTACTCCCAACATATCGTTTAGAATCCTCAAGCAGTTTCTGCCAAAGAACCCAAACGATCTCGGCTTCAGTCCTTGCTTTTAGGTGTATCAGTTTTCTATACCACGATTCGCAAAACTCTTTCATGGTATGTCTATCCCTGGTATCATACAGCCTGGCCATTAGGAACTCACGCCACAACTGGTCTTGCTTTTGTTCCGACCAGTATTCGTCAATAAATTTTTGCTTAAAGTTTTCAAAAGACATCTGGTTTGTATCCAGATTCAACCCCTACCTTTTTGCTTCTCCCGTTAAGGCACTGATTACCACATTAATTTTTTCCTGGTCAGGTAAATATTCAGTAAGGTTTCTTTCGCAATTCTTCACAAAATCTAGGGGGTGCCATCCGTTATGCCTCTTTGCAGGGTCGAATTTTTCCTCGCCCTCTAAGATTTTACTGAAAGGCATTTTTTAAGTAAAATGTGTAGGTCCTGATTGCATTTTTCTTTCCAAGTCATACATTTTGCTTGGATTTGTGAAGTGTTATCTTCACACTTCTTTTCGCAAGTAACAATCTGTTTGGTTATTCTCTACTTGTTTCTGTTACAGATAGTTTAATCTGTGCAAATTCCGCATTACATTCTGTTTGTATTTCGGATTTAATACCGAATACCTTTTCGTCCACTTTAGTGATGACTAAGGGTTCTACTTGATCTTGAATTTTAATTACTTCAGTGTCAAATCTTTCGTTAATGTCATCATTTGTCCTTGTACATTGGCAATATTGCCATTGATGACAGTAATTTCGCTTTTAATACTTTTGATTTCATTACTCACTGTTCCTACCCTTGAGTTGACTTCTTCAATTTGTTTACTAAGTCTGGTACCCTGCATTTCTATTTGTTTACTTTGTGCTGCATTTTGTTGCCCCAGTGCAGCGATTTGTGCTTTAATATTGTCATTTTGCGCACCATTTTGTTGTCCCTGTGCTCCAATTTGATGCCCCTGTGTTGCGATTTGTGCCTTAATATTGTCATTTTGCTAAGCAAGTCAGTCAGATGTAAAGTCTTTTCATTTTTAGATTCTACTGCCTTTCCGTGTTCAGATCCTACACCACTTTCTGGTTTTGGTGATTTAAACATATCCCTCAATTCATCAGCATAGCCACTGTCTTCGACAACATCGCCTACATTGTCTTTCTTAGTACGCGCGACGTTCATTGCGTCTATCTGTTTATTTACCTCAGCGTGATAACGTACGTAATTTAACTCGCGCGCAATGCCATCTGTTGGTGTGCTGCCTGAACTGCTCTCGATTGCATTCTGTTCTCGCGTGTCTAAATTTATTTCTAGTTTTCTGTCCATTTTAATTGCTGTTAAATATCAATACCCTTTATTTTCAATTTAATCTGAACTTTCACTACCAGTTCTGTCAAATAAGTTACAGGTTCGTGCCGCTGGACGTTTTATGTTCACTCGATGTTTGTAAAATGCTAAATACTTATAATTTTTCCGGCTGTAGATGCTAACTGAAAAACGTCCTGTCATGGTCGCCACGTATAACACTGCCGTCTGTCTGCTACTGCTATACCATAACCTTAAAGTTGGAAGCAGGTCGTGAAAGAAAACTATCTAGTTAAAGCAGTTATGCTATAAACCAACAGTGCATATAAAGCAACAGTGCAGTATTACCCTCTGAGAGGAATTTTGTTATGTTGACCGTGTTGTACGTAACGGAGGTGGCTTATCGGAAATGAAAGTCACAATTACGTAAATATTTGAACAGTAACAAACAAAATTTTGCCTATCTGCACTGTTCAATGGATAAAGAAAACGGTCGCCTTCCTAACTAGCAAGAGAATAATTAACATTCTCGTTCAAAAGAAAATAGTTATTAATAACTTTAATGGATAAACACAACCCATACTTTGTCACACGCGACTGCAGTGAACTCTTGACACATACACATGTTTATGGTAAGATTGAAATTAACAGTCAGAGCAGCACAACTATTTTCAAAATTATAACAGATACCGAAACACAATATTACATTCCTGGCTTACACAAACCGGATTGGTCTTTATAACATTATTATTACTATTCACTGCAGAATCTTTAATTGGATATAGGTTAAGTCTCTCTCAGTTAAATACTTTATTACTTAAAATGAGAGTTAATTGGAATCCACTAACAGGTTGCTTCTCACTATCATTTGAATAAAGAAATTATGGTTTTCATAATTAATGGTCTTTCCGTTACATGTTACTGAGCATTAACACAATAGACAAACTGTGGATCCTGTTATACTATTCATATGCACTTCTAATACACAAGAGAGACGAACACTTATCAAACATGAGTATATAACGTTTCACAACTGCAGTTTTCCACTTTTACTACAGTGAGAGACAAAATTAACATATATTTAAGATACTGACTCACCTGCGATTCACAACAGGCAATAATGTGATCATTTACTAAGCAAAACGTTATAAGCCTCGGTCTTAAAAACTTTTAATTTGAAGTTGGCAACAACACATTAATAAGCAGTTTTACTAGGAAAATTATTTTCAGCAAGTATCATTAACTTGAACTCACTCTCTTGCCACTTTAACTTTGACTTTCTTTTTACTATGTTCAAGAAGCATCAATTAGAAAAAACACTGGGCTTTATAATATAATAAAATGATAATATAATAGTATAGGGAATGAATGATAATAAAATGTTGGAATGTGTGGCTTTTTAAAATGGATGAATTAAAGAGATTAATTCTTTGGCATGAACGACAAGCACAATAAGCTAGGCATTGCTTGTAACGGGAAAGGAATCATTTTAGTTTATATTTATATAAATAAATCGTCTTCATAGTATTTTATGCTTACCAATTATTAATATTATGTCCGATCGCCGTCTCCTTGACTGTGGCCATGTTGTTATATTCGGATCTTCGTAAATTTTCCGAAGTACACAGGTGGGCTTCCGTTCTTCTTATTGCATTAAATGGAGCTCTGCAATTACTCGCTAAAAAATGGCGGTTCTCACTCGTTCACTCACTGAGTGAAACCTTCCTTCCAACAACTCGTACCAGAACAAAAACTGCTCTGTCTTTTAACATCTGAAAGTCAAAAATACCTGACGGTAGGCACAGGCTCTACGCTGGGCTACTACCACCTCATCTTTTCTCTTTGCTTTTAAAGTGGATGAAAACATAAAAGTAAGAAATGCAAAAGGTATATCACAATTGCCCCCTACTGTATACTGTCGGGAATAAGTCTCTTTATTTAGTGAGACACTATACAGTAGCCTTATTTACCTTGGGGCTCATGTTGAGTCATTTGGTGCAAGTCAGTGGAGTTTTAATACCCTTAAGCTACTACAAGTAAGTCTACGAAGTTCATTTCCTTGTTCATTACAAATTCATACATATAAATACATTCACATACACTTATATCACATAACGACATTCACATATATTTATATTACATAATCGTACGTCCATATCGTGCTAACGTCTTAGTCTGTAATTTTTCATTATACTTGTTAAGCTGTATGGACAGGGGAAAAATTTTACATTTTGTAAATTGTCCTCACCATGTTTTAAAAATTGTTTTTCTCACTGGCTTTTGGTTCATTGGCCGTTCTGAGAAGGTGTCTTTTCAGCACACGCTATCTCATTGTTCGCTGCGCTTATGGCTAGCAGCAGCTCATTGTTTACCGCGCCCGTCGCAGTGAAGCGAGCGCCACGTGAGCAGCAGCACTGCCCGCGCATCCATCGTAATGTCGCTCCAGGCTCATGAAGTCGGTGTTGTATATGCCCTTCCAGTCCGGAGACTGGATACGACGGATTCAGCTCCAACGCTCAACCCGAAGAACACCAATACATCATCTCGCGCCTGGACGAGGTTTTCGCACAGCAAGGTGAGGTAAGGGCCGCACTGCAGAACTCGGCATTGTCTTCCGTTGTTCATTGTAGTTCAGCGGTCCTCACACCACAACTCGTGGTTATATGGACTTCCTCTCATTTTTCCGTCGCACACGCATCACACTCACTGTATTCACTTCGCCACATTGTAGCGTTTACTCTTACTACGGCTCAGCCGTTGTTTTCACTATTATTAGGCCTTAACATCTTTGTATTACTTCACACGTGTGAGTGTTTTACTCGTCCGTCGCGTTGCACTTCACATACATACATAAATGGTTCCTTTTCAAGAATAAAATTTCACATAAAATTGACAATAGTACATACATTTTACATAGACAAAAACGTTGACAATAATAAAGTCGACATACAAATTTACAATTGATACTCATTTCATATATGGACTCCATGACATGCACCCTCTTACACACTAATATGCAAATCAGAAGGAATCTTTAATTTATTCTGAATATTTGGGTTTCCTGTTCCTTTCTTGCAGGACCGACCTCCTGCGCGTTTTTACGTTCACAACTACACATAGAAAACAGTACATACATACATTTTACATAGACTTCGACATTGACAATAATGTAGTTGGCAAATAAATGTACAGTCCACATTCACACTTCGTATATGGACTTCATGTTAAAACAGCATCTTACACACCAATAAGTAAATTAGAAGGAATCTTTCATTTGTTCTGAATATTTGCATTTTCTTCTCTTGACTTGCAGGCCCGACCTCCTGCGCGTTTATACCTTCACAAAAACACATAGAAAATACGTTCCAGCACTACTCACTACATGGAAAAAGAAGTTTTGCTAAGGTCTGCTTCAGAGATCAAGCTACTTCTAAGATTGCTACTTGTAGTGCGTCGTTAGTGTACTTATTCTATCCTTGGCATTTGATAGAAACCATACTACGTACAATATTTACAAGTGCTCGTTTGTGAGCGAGTGTGTAGGATGTTTTTTCCTTTGACAATCCTGACTTCATCACTGCTTGTTAATCGTCGTAATATTA
The DNA here is from genome assembly GCF_023897955.1 of Schistocerca gregaria. Classification (NCBI taxonomy): domain Eukaryota; kingdom Metazoa; phylum Arthropoda; class Insecta; order Orthoptera; family Acrididae; genus Schistocerca; species Schistocerca gregaria. Next base: position 51,602,107 of record NC_064925.1, on the reverse strand, counting down.
CACATTCATGTACACATCTTTCAAGTCATATTTCTGCCTTATTGATGCGACGACATGTACGTGTTTACCCTTTGTAACGTGTGGCCGATACTTTTACTGTATTTTTGCCATGTGTAATTCCACTCATAATTCATTCCCGCGAAAGAAGAACGTGCTTATGTTAAAGTACTGTTTTCGCTTCTGCGTGTGTCAAGAACTCAGTGTAGAAAATATTATTTCACTGCATTTTGTGCTCGTTCCTCATACGAATCGTATATCATATTTTCATTAATATTCACCTTATAGTTGCTCAAGCTGTAACAGTTAGTCGTTAAAGAAATATTTTTCATACTAATTTGTTTTACTTTCTGACGCCTGTGTAGCAGATCACTGTATTGTAGTGTACTTTAAATGTAGCGTGTACCTTTGTTACTATGGACTCCACTGTTTCTTCTTTATTCTTCACTGCTTCTTCAAGATGGTCGTTTTCATAATTACTTGCCGTACATACATCATCATACTTTGCTTTCCACACTCATACAACCATTCATTCCAAGACTTAAAACTATATAATCTATTCTTTCTTACGTCGCCTTCGTGGCCCTTTCCTAGGTACCACTGCAAAATTAATCTTCATATTCATCGCCGTATATCCATGTAATTATTCATTAAAAAATCTTCCACATAAATCGCCATTTATACTCATGTATTACCTACAGGGTTCTTACACTAGAACCACCGCCCTATTTATTTCTTCTCACAAATATAAATAAACTCATATTACTCTAATACACTTTCATTCTCTTCCTAGATTCATTCATGCATGTTATGTCACCACAAACGTAGATTAACTAATTAATACCTCCAATCGAATCTAAAACTTTCCATACTCTCTCTACTTCTAAGTATTATCCAGCAGTGAAATTAATTTGTTTCTGTATATTGCTTTTTTAAACATACAGTACTTACCTCAGTTATTTTGTTTTAGTTCGTATAATTACGTTGTGTGCGTATTGGTTGGTTTTCGTATTTACTTAGCTTATCTCCCGCAAGTTGTACGATTCATGTTGACAGTTTTACTCAGCTGCTTATGCTTTTCGTATAAGGTACCATGTAATTAATAACAACTAACATAAGTGAGTTCTGTAATAGCAAATTTGTGGGTATGTATTCTCCCTATACGTCACGCTCGCTAATTCTAAAGTTGTCTGTAAAGAAGTGTAGTCTTATAAGTGCACAATTGCTCCTCTCGCTAAATCTCGTACGATATGTTATTTTGTAGTTTACGTCTCCGTCACACGCTCTTTTCTATGTGTATATTTCATTCTACGTTTCCCATCGTCGCTGACTTGCGTGCTGTATGTAAGCCGCTTAGTTCTCAATAAAGTTCAGTGCTAATCGTGTTCTTTCAAGTGTACATGTTGTTTCTTTTCTTTTAGACTTGTCTTAATACTGTTGTATATAGTCTGATAGGAATATCTGTGTATATTTTCTTCTCCTTTGAATAGTCATACTTATTTCTAACTATGTACATTCAATAGCCTATGTTAAGTTCACAATTTTAGCTTATTCTACGCTCCTTATACTTTACTTGCACCGATGCGGTCCTTTTCTTAAAACTACGTATGCTTAACTTAATGATATACTCTTAAAATTAGTGCTCTTTACAGTATAGTCTCCATCTTGGGGATAAATGTCTGTGTTCGTTTTGTTTGTGTAACTGATTTACGTTAGAGTAATGAGCTGATAGATACTTCATTTCGTGTCGCTTCTGTTTTGTCCAGTTGGCAGCGCAGCGTGAATGCCGATTCGCGTAAATTCTAGAATGGTTTCCGTCGCGATGCGCAGTGTGTCTTTGCGCATCTAGCTGACGACACTGAACTCAACCGTGCTTTTTGCCTACTCGACCCCTAAGATCAGCTGTTAGCCGCTTCGTATGTAATTGTTATAAGTACACTCCGCTTCAAGCGCGGCTGCGCGTCTCAGTACTCTTCATCGCTCGTGCCGCTAGCTCAAAGCTCACGCGCTGTGAATTCCTTTCTTTTCCATCGCTCTTGTTTAATTATTTTTATGTATTGTAACTACGTAATCTAATGATTTTCACTCGTCCACTATTGTGTACAATTGTTTTATTTCTTCCCATATATTTAGTGTTCTCTTAAGGAATATGAAAAAGTTTCTTGTGTTTCTATAGATATTTAAGCCTTAAGAAAGCTCAATACCAAAATTACAAGAAAAATCTCTAACGACTAGGTTGCATTCTCATCTCTGCATTTTAGACAGTAGAAGAAAATTGAACATTCCTTATTGACTAAACAGGACAGTAGAAGAGGGAGAGGGTAACGAAAATATAAATATTGTACCCCCTAGCTGGAGAGGAACCGAGCGCCAATCGGTTTATTCGTCATAGAGTGACAAACCTCCTACCTACTTGGGTTTTATTAACGCAACAAATAAGGAAAGAATTGGACTTGCACTTTCATTTAATAAATTTCCGCAAATCTTTATGTGGATACATGCCTTTTATTTTACCATTTTTTATATTTCCTATCAAGTAACACCCAGGATGTGGCTTGTCAACAATGATATACGGACCAACATATAATAATTGCCATTTTTTGTTCAATGCCTTTAATTTCGATGATTTCGGATGAGTTCTTAGTAGTACCTCCTGTCCAATCTGGAATTCTATTATGTTTTTCAATTTCTTGTCGTAAATGCCTTTCCTTATTTGAGCTTGCCCTTCCAGTGTTATTAGCGCTTGCCGTACTTTGTCATCTAAAGCTATGTCTTTGTGCCCTAGTTTAGGTATCGGTTTTGCCCATTCATCTAGTTCCACCTTTTCAAACATAAGTTCGGCCGGTGTGTACCCTGTTGATGTGTGTGGTAGGTGATTTACTATGTGCTGAAACGGACCCACGTATTCTATCCATTTCTTTTGGTTCTGCGGTATATATGTCCGGATAAACCTGTTAAATTCACGGAAGCACCGTTCGACAGGACTTGCTTCCGGGTGGAACTTGGATACTAAAATATGACGTATGTTTTGTGATTTTAAAAATGATTTCCATTGGTCACCTGTAAAATTTGAAGCATTATCAGTTAGAACCGCTTGCGGTTTCCCAATACGTGGTATGTAGTCTTCCAGAATCCGTCTTATAATTGGTCCAGACCTAACCGTTTTGACTGCGTACAGCTGGAGATACTTACTAAAAACGTCATACAAGGCTACGATGTATTTAACCCCGCCACGGGCTTGAGGATAAGGTCCTGTGGCATCAATAGATACAAGGTCCCTTGGTTGCTTTGGTATTATTGGGTGTAGTTCATTAAGACATGTCCTATTTTGATGTTTGACCTTCTGACACACCGCATATCGTCTGATTACTTGCTCTATACGTCGCCTCATATTAGGGAAATAACAATACGTTGCAATTTATGCAGCACACTTTAGCACTCCATAATGTCCCCACGTGCGGTGCGTGTGTTGAATTAAGTTGTCCACATATTCCTGAGGTATGCACACACACCACTTATCCATTCGCCGATCTCTTCTATGAAAGAGGACGCTATTATGTATAATGTAATACTGCTTTAACTGTTCGTGTGTTCCGGACTGCAAATATCTTATTACCTTGCTCCATCTCGGGTCTTCTTCCTGCAGACGCTGCATGTTTTTGCACATTTTGATATAATATGGTTTAAAAGTTCCATCATTTATTAAAAGTACTTTGAAATCAGATGTTTGTTCTTCTAAGTCGTGATAATCGGTGAGGCCTTGTGGTAATCGTGATAGTGCATCTGCCAAAACATTCTGTTCCCCTTTTATGTACACAACCTCAAAATCAAACTCCTGTAGGTACATGCACCACCTCGCTATTCTCTTGACAAAGCTTGATGATCACAGTAAACTTTAGTATGTTTTCCCCATAGATAATATTGAAATTTACGAAAGGACCAAATAACTGCCAACAATTCCAGTTCAGTTACAGAATACGATCTTTCACATTCTGTAAGAGTTCTACTCGCAAAACTTATTACATTGATTTCTTCCTTACCATCTTTTGTTATTATTTGAAACAGACACGCGCCAAGCCCCTGATAACAAGCATCAGTGCTTAAACAAAAGTCCAACTCCATATCCGGGTGTTTAAGGATAAGTGCATTAATCAGTGCCTGCTTAATGCGTTGAAAATCACTTTCACACTCTTTAGTCCACAGCCAACTGTGATTTTTACGCAGTAGGTTTAACAGCGAGCTACTGTTCAACAATTGTTGTGGCAGAAATTTCCTGAAAAACGAGGCCATTCCTAGAAAACCTTTTAATTGTCTCTTATTGTAGGGTGTTGGGAAATTTCGTATCGTATCTAATTTACCGGGGTCAGGTAAGATCCCTTCTGGTGAAATAATATGCCCTAAAAATTTTATTTTGTCCTTTCCGAATTCAGACTTTCTAAAGTTAACTGTGACATTGTATTCATCGAATTTTTGAAAAACCTTTTCCAGTATACTCACATGTTCATCCAATGTTTGAGTTGCAATTAATAAATCGTCAACGTAGAGTGTAACCTGGCTAAGCAACTCCGGTCCAAGTACTTTGTCTAATGCTTCAATAAATACACCAGCGCTCACGTTTAATCCGAAAGGCCGCACCCTAAACTGGTAACTCCTCCCGGCATTTATAAAAGCTGTATACTTTCTACTCTCTTCATGCAACAAAATTTGCCAGTACGAAGCTTTCAAATCGAGGGATGTTAAATACTTAACGCCATGAAACTTTAATAACTGCTCTTCTAGATTCTCTGGCCTTGTTCTTATAGGAACGATGATTTTGTTTATTTCTCTCGCGTCTAAAACCAGCCGCACCGTTCCGTCAGTTTTACCAACTGCGAGAATCGGACTGCAGTAAGGCGAGTGCGATGTTTCAATCACCTTCCACCTAATCATACGCTCTATTTCTTGTCTTACTGCGTCTTTCTTTGCCCAAGGAATGCCATATGACGTTCTACAATAGGTTTCATGCGGGCACACTTCCATTTTATATTCATATCCCCTAATAACACTGGGTTGTTTACGAAAAATGTTATGATATTTGAAGAGTAATTTTGCCAGTTCACTTCGCTGTTCATTGTTAAAACAAGTGGATTTACTTATTTTACTATCTACTGTTTGCTCATCTAGGATCTCACCGCCAGGGTCATCAAATTCTGTCTCCCTTGCTATTAAGACTTGAGGGTAGCTAAGTTTAACATCAATATCGGGTATCTGCCTACCCTGATTCGTCGTTGTAGTTTTTATTAAGTCCACTGTCAGTGTGCGCTCTCCTACATGAAATTGACGTTCCCCGCTGCCGATATCTATTTTTACCCCATACCTTCTGAACACCTCCATACCAAGTATACAGTTCACTATCAGTTTGTCTATCAACAAGAAAGTACACTGCAAAGTTACACCACATATGCTAATGGGTATGCTGGCCTGTAATTTTATAACCTTAGATTTACTTCCCATTGCCGTTACGATCTTACAGTTCTCCACGGGTAGCGTGGGTACACTTACTTCCCTCGATCTCTTTGAACAAGCTAGTAGACATGAGGCTTGTCGACGCGCCAGTATCCAAAACAACGGGTACATCTATGTTTCGCACTTTTACCTTTATTATTGCTTGAATAATTTCACTTACCTTGGGTGTTGTTCCTTTCTCCTCAGTAAACAGGTCTTCTTTCATTTCTGTGTCCTTATCATACCTTAAAAATAGATTCCGGATGTGCTGTATGTGTAGGTTTGTTTCAGTTTCTACTTCCTCCTTTCCGTCCCTGTCGCTCATGTTAGTACTGTGGCACATTGACAGTTCATTACTTTCTTCCTCTAGTCACGCTCGATTACTATTGCTTGGGGGTGGTAAAGGTATGGATTCATTCTCTGCCGTAATTTCTACTATGTTCACTGTATGTTCGCGTGCTCGCCAGTTCGTGTCCCGGTTGTTTCGATTTGATTGTACTGGCTGCCTGTTCTCTCTCGGATCCCTGTGTTGCATATTCTGATCCTGGTAATTTGCATTTCCTTGTCGCCTGTTGTCAAAGTTTTCCCTCGGATTCCTAAGGTCTCGGCCATTGCCGTACCTATGGGGCTGATATTTATTTTCGTACCCTCGGTCACCCTGTGGCTGGTGGGTAGGCCGATTGTATGGATTGCCGTTGTGACGCGGCGGTGCATACGGATGCCATTCATTCATACGCACACGACCACTATAGTTTAGAAATCCATTGCCGTTACCATAGTTGTTCTTTCCGTTTGGGTAGTGTTCATTACCGTTACGATAAATAGGCATGGCTTGCCCATCCTCATGAATCAGATCTATTGAGTCGAGCACTGAAAGAAAATACTCAAGGTCATATTCGGGAACAGTTACTAATTTTTCCCTAACATTTGCAGGTAACTTGTTCTTTAAGGTTTTCAATACATCTACATGAGAGATCGGATTATTCCAGTAACGGGTCTTGTTTAGATATGTTTCAAAATAGTTTCTTAGCCCCCCGAATTTTGAATGATATGGTACTGGGTTAAATACCTCTCGTCTTAACCTCTCCTGGATAGCTGTAGACCAGTATTTATCTAAAAATGCATTCTCAAACTGATCATATGTCTCGCAAAGTTCTGACATCTTCGTAGCCCACAAAAGGGCATCACCTTCGGTATGTCCTACTACATATTTGATCTTTTGAGCTTCTGTCCAAGACCTCGGCAGTATATTTCTGAAGGCTCGGACAAACACTACCGGGTGCGTACGCTTTTTCTCATTTGAGAATACGGGAAACTGTCGATGTTTTATTAAGCTCTCATCCATTAACAACGCTGTCCAGGAGGGCGGAACAGCATTTCCCTGCAGTGACGGTATATTTGTTTCACAAAAATTTTGCCCGTTGCTCGCGTCGTGCGTCGACATGCGGTCGCGCGGCGTGGGTTGGGCATTGTTGTCCGCGCCACTGATTCCTCCCACTGTTTAGCGCTCCGCTTACCGCCCCCGGCGATGATATTACCGTACTTTGTTTGCTAAGTATTTCGTCCCTTAACCTTTGTTCTACCTGTCTGATATCCTGTTCTATGCGTTTTAAGATTTCTTCTTTCTTTTCCCCCATTACTTCCTTTACCGCTTCCACATAATTGCGCTGTTCACGTACGCATTTTTCTGCGAACGTTGTGTTTTCGTCCTTTGTATTACTCTTTACCGTTTCGTAAAGCTGCACAATGTCTGAGTTGATTCTCTTGTGTTCTAACTTGAGTAACCCTATCTCCACTGTGATTTTCTCTACATTTTCTGGCAAGTCGTCACAGAAAGAATGTAGTTTCGCTACTTCTGATTGTACATTGTCTAAGTTAACCTGCGTATTCTTTTGCATTGCCTGTAAATTCTCTTGGGTTTCTCTAATACCGGATAGCTTCTGTCGATATGTGTGTGTTAGTGTCTCAAAATTTTCTCTCATTATGCCTTTTAATTTCTCACCCATATCATGAACTGAAATTTGCACTTGTTCGTTAATTTTCCTATCCACCTCCGTGGAGATTTGCGAAATCTGCTGTGTGAACTTCGTATCCATGTTATTGAGTTCTGTGCGCAAACTTTGTACCTCGCCTGAAAAGTGCGTCATGTTTGTATTTACCTTCGCGATCTCGGACTTTACTGTGGTCATGTCTGCTTGCATGTTAGTCATGTCTGCTTGTATTATGTCTAAACTCGACATCTTTGAATTAATTGTGTTCATGTTAGTTTGTATAGTTTCTGTTAAAGCTCGAAATAATGCTTGCATATCTTCTCTATTCATTTCCGGCCTACGCCTGTCAGCATCTGCGTCTGTACTACCCGTACTACGTTCATTTAAAATATTCTCCTGCCTTGAGTTGTCATTAATTTCGTCTATTGTAATCAAAGTATTGCTGGTAATGAAATGTTCTGTATTCACGGGCGTCGAATGCAACAATGGCATGTTGCGCCCAGCATCCAAATAATCACCGCTTAACGGTTCTAAACCACTCATTGTTGCGTTTTGTAAATGCACATCCACTACATTAGCATTTTGATTTTCGAATGACATTTCCTTATTATTTTGACTCTCCATTATAGAAACTCTTAAGGCACTACAGTTATCAAAATCAGTATTTTCTCTCTTTAGATTTCACTTTCCTGGTACTTCTCACGCTAAAAATGCATATGTATGTAATTGTAATCTCAGTTGTTGTTCGGTCAATATATTTTCAGTACTAATAAAGAAATGTCATTTTCTCTACTCGAATACAATAGCGTTAAGCTCTGAAGCTTTAGGTTCTGGATTTTAGGATATAGGTGCTTGGGTTTTCTAATATGCTTACTGGGAACGCATTTTCTATATGCATTGCGCGGTCCTACCTGATTGTTGTCTTGTAACTGTTACGTCCTCTATTGTGCTTTGTTGTACGTTCTTGGTATTGTCGTCCTCTTCCTTCTAATTTATTTATTATTTCCTTTCAGTATCACATCACCGTCTCCGTCACATCATCAGCGTACATGGAACATAAAGAAATTGTTAACATACATGTATATTCATTTTCCTAACAATACTAGTACTCACAGTTTTGCCCACTACGTATCGTGCCTGTCACTTGTCGCCACTTTATAATATAATAAAATGATAATATAATAGGATAGGGAATGAATGATAATAAAATGTTGGAATGTGTGGCTTTTTTAAAATGGATGAATTAAAGAGATTCATTCTTTGGCATGAAGGACAAGCACAATAAGCTAGGCATTGCCTGTAACGGGAAAGGAATCATTTTAGTTTATATTTATATAAATAAATCGTCTTCATAGTATTTTATGCGTACCAATTATTAATATTATGTCCGATCGCCGTCTCCTTGACTGTGGCCGTGTTGTTATATTCGGATCTTTGTAAATTTTCCGAAGTACACAGGTGGGGTTCCGTTCTTCTTATTGCATTAAATGGCGGTCTACAATTACTCGCTAAAAATGGCGGTTCTCTCTCGTTCACTCACTGAGCGAAACCTTCCTTCCAACAACTTGTACCAGAACAAAAACTGCTCTGTCTTTTAACATCTGAAAGTCAAAAATACCTGACGGTAGGCACAGGCTCTACGCTGGGCTACTACCACCTCATCTTTTCTCTTTGCTTTTAAAGAGGATGAAAACATAAAAGTAAGAAATGCAAAAGGTATATCCAAGCTTTAATGTTCTTTCAGTAAGGACACTCGGAAATCACTTTAGTTCAAACGGAGAGGAACCTGAAAGGTGTTATGATAAGGAGAAAAATCAAGGTAGGTACATAAATTCAGTTATAAATTACCTTATATTTGAGCACACTAACACATCCATTAAGCTGATCCTTCACTGTACATTGCTATAGTGCTCCATTACAGTGATTGCGCAATGTGGTGGCGATTGCATGTCGGTAGGTCGAATTGCAGGTAGAATTGCTGGACTCTGTCATTTCTTGGTGGCGATGATAGATACAGATTCCAGAATAATTCTAGCTATTTATCCATCCATCCGAGGCATTAGAAAGTAGCAGAAAAAGCCTCTCTCGGTTTCCAGCACAATATGCATCTTTTACATGGCAGTGCACAGTTTGGTAGCTCGTCCCCGACTCGTAGCTCGTCCCGACTGACTCTTAGTTCCACTTTTTCTACCCAAGCCAACCACAATTTGCCCGCACTACACAGTTCCGTTCCCGAGGGGAATCACAACAACTTTTACATGCAGAATAACTAAGAACCTTAAGTGAGGAACAGCAGTTTACATAACAGTAACCAAATACATTAAATAAAACAGAACATTTGCACATATTGACATTTCTACAAAAAATTATTCATTCAGAAATTACTTTTATATATAATAAGCTTTGTTCCCTCCAAATGGGACAAAGAATTTAATTAACAGATACACTACATTGCATAGAATCAAGCCACAACATCAAAGTTTTAAACAAAGAAAGGAGTATACAATATTGTCTTATCGATTCAATCAAACACATTTACAGACGCTTAACGATGTAATATTAAATGAAACAAAAGCAAAATAAATCCATACAGTATAAGAGCTGTGGTGTTACACAGTGTAATAAATCAGTTGCCATTGTTAATTTAGTTCTGGCTCACTTAATAAAATTGTAATTAGCTGCAATCAATGTTTATATAAATTTTACGACCCACTAATCACATAAGGAGGTTTGTTAAGATTGTATAATTATAAAGTTTTGTGAATAAAGAACTATTTTATAAAAAAGAAAAAAGTCTTTGGGCTACAGGAGCTATCGGACTTGCAACACAAGTAGCGATTTAGTTTCCTTAAACGCGTGACGAAATTTTATTCAGGGAATCGTCAACTGTGATACCTAGATCTCGGATTTTAGGTAAAAACCTATTTTATTCCACATTAAATAGAGGCAATGAAAGTTGTACATACTCGATGAGCCGTGCGTGTCTCGTGTTCGGGCAATCTCTCTTCTTACTCTCTGTTTTCACTGTACTGCCACCTCGTTTTGTAGTTTAATTACTGGCGTTACGGAGTTGCTGCCTTGCCTGCCTGTGGGCAGCAGCAGCGCTTATCGATATATGCCCCGCCGTATTATCTTTGGCGGACTGCTATTACTTTCCGGTTGTCGTATTTTGGGAAGAAGGTTGGTATTTGACAGTCAGTTGGAAGGTGCCAGCAGTTAGTTCGTACCTGGCAGTGTTTGAGATGGCACGCGGCACAAGTTAAAGGAGGGGGAGGGAGCGGCAGCGGCCAGGTCCAGGCCGGCATGACGCGTCCGACGGTTGCCGACGTACATAGTTTGGTTGGTCGTCGGTTGGTCGTCTTGCCGGACGACGTGTATTTGGCTGGCGATCGCTTACGGGTTGGCTGTGTGTGCCGACTTGTGATGCGTCCCTGTTGTTGTACAGTCACTGCATTTAGAATTGTTTGGTTCTTCGAGCATGTGTTCGTGAAACTGTGTGTAGTTTGTGTGATTTTGATTGACAAGTTATTTTAAATGTTGCCGGGGTACTGGCTCTGAGGAGTCGGTAGGTTGACGTGGAGCACGAGGAATTCCCGGCGGGGCGTAGTTTGGCCGGATCCCGCTGGCGGTCTGTACGCGGTGTCGGAGACTGAGGCGCTGTTCTCATTGCTATGAGGTCCGTGGCTCACCGACTCTGGACACGAAAGTTGAGCTTTGATTAACCTAACAGCAAATCAGGACTGTTCACATTGTGTCGTTTGGAGTGCGTTGTCGGCGGTTGGGATATTCCCGCGAGCGACAACGTGGTTTTCAAGTCGAAAAATTCTAGCCACCGTCCGGTGGAATTTCTCTGTATTTGGTTATTTGAGTTGAAGTGCACCAACGGAATCTTCTGCCGTGTAGCCGTTAACGTTCCGGTTACCTGCCCTGGGCCTTGACGTAAATTTCTGGCAGTGTAGTTTCCTCATCGTCTTGTTGCTGTCCAGCACGGTGTGAAGTTTGACAGCTCCGTGTATGATTGGTTGTGGGCGCCAGTATCTACTACGTTGTTCCGTTGAACTCCCTGTTGCGCCCTGGTAGGGTGAAGCGCAAGTTATCTTGTCGATGGGTTCGCTGACTGTCGGTCGGTTGGGTTGTCGTCAGATCGTGAATGGTTGGCCCGACTGCCTGTCTCACCTAAGAGAGCGTTAGTGTTGAAATACAGGTCGACCCTCGAACATCTGGGCGCCATTGTGTGTACTGCCTTATTTTTTAAATTTTGTTCTTGTTGTTGCTACTTATATGGCTTCTAACCGGTTTTGTGTTTTAAATTAGAGTTGTTTTACTTTTAATGCCTTCAGCTAGTTTAAAGTACTGCTTCACGTAAGCTCTTTGCCATTGTTATTTTTTTTTATTTTTTATTTTTAAGTCTTCAGCCTTCATACGGTTTGAGTTCAAGTTGTTTGTTCTTAAGGCCTTCAGCCTAAATTAAAGAACTGTTTCACGTAAGGACTTCCGTATCTAAAAAAATCATCTTTTCGACTTTTAAGTGTTCGGCCTTCAGTCGATTTGAATTTAACTTGTTTACTGCGTCGATTTGAATTTAACTTGTTTACTGCAGCCTGACTAAAGAACTGTTTAAGATAAGGCTTGCGTTTTGGATTTGTAATTATGCTTCCGTTTTAAGTTATTGGCCTTCAGCCGTTTTAAAATTTAAGTGGCTTCCAGCCGGTAATTAAGTCCCACACATTAAAGCTTTGTGCTTTTAAAAAAGATTTATGCTCTTGTAATTTTTGATCAAATAGTAAAGTTGTTCGAGTGTAACTGACAGCTCCTTATTTTGGCCCCTTTTCACAATTTATTCTATGTGACCTGTCTTGCAGGTCAAGCAGGGCATTTCACTCGAATTACGCCAATTTATGATCGAAAACACTAGTTTTATAGCACCTAAAAATACCTGATTTCACGTTAGTACCTGATTGTACCTAAATTTTAAAAATCCTATTAAATAAAATTTCTTAAGACTAACATTCTGTCGTGGTCTCCCCAGCTAAGAATTACTCAAATATTTTATCGAAAATTGTAATTTTATAGTAGGAAAAATATTTAATTTCATGTTAGAACCTGATTGTACCTTATTTTAAAAAGCCTAAAAATACCTAACTTAACGTTAGAACCTGACAGTATTTGATTTTTAAAAATTCAGTCAAATAAAATTGGTATGACTAAAACTACTCTTATGGTCTTCCCGGGTACTCAGAAAACTGTAACTGAATGATAACTGGTTTGTTTGTATGCGTGAACGCCAGTCGCGGGTCAGATGACGGCAGCACACGCCAGGCTATTCCAGCCGTCACTGCTCCGCAAAGCGTTGTCGCTCGCTGTGAACCGCCAGATGGCCTGCTTAAAACACCTGCACTGCCTTCATTCAATCGGTCAGCGAGCTGCTGGGATGTGGTGAAATGTTTCACAGCGACAGTGTATTTGTGGAAACTCAAGTATGCTGAACTTGGCCTACTCCAAATCATCGCTGATTCGTCAGTGGTTCCAAGAATTTCCAGATTTCTCTACAGATGGGAGAGTTATTCACTGCAATGTGTGCTACAAAGACTTAAGCAAAATGTTAACCTTTTATCTGCTACGCCCACTCAGAGAACACTGATGCTATTGTTTTTCCCGAGTTGACTTGGACCAGACACATGCGAATGGAAAAATATTGTTTCTAAACACTTAATGTAGGTTAATTTCGCTAAGTAGATCTCGCACGTAAATTCTTCCACAATGCATTTCTCATTTCTTTTTGTTTTAAAGTATGTTCTGAACAGAGGCAGCTTTAAGTCAGTGTGTTGCAAGGATTAAACATCAGGCAAATTTAAAACATAAATCAAACTTGAAACACACGTTTGTAACTAAACCAAATGCAACAAACAAAAACGAATTTCACCTTGACCTTTGTCGAGCCATTGTTGCAGCAAACATACCATTCAATGCAGTTGAAAATAGCCAGTTCAGAAGTTTTCTAGAGAAATACTGTCATTTCACCATTCCATCAGAATCCACACCGAGAAAGAACTATTTAGATTATATGAAAATTCATTGAGCAGGACAAGGGAAGATATTGGCGATTCATAGATGTGGATCTCTGTCGATGAGACAACTGACAGGCGAGGTCGATACGTGGCTAATTTGATTGTTGGGTAAGTTAGTCCTGACACTCGCTCTGTACCTCATCTGATCTGCAGCAAGGAGCTAAAAAAGACTAACCAAGATACACTTGCTCATTTTGCTAGTAAAACCCTCAAATTACTTTTCCCCAACAGTCTAGACGAAAATAAAGTACCTATAATCTATACTGATGCAGTCGCATACACGATTGAGGCTGTCAAATTGTTGAAAGTATTTTACCCAGCCTTGCTCCATAACACACGTCTAGCCTATGCCATGAATCGTATAGCTGAGACGACACGTATCGAATTTCCGCACGTAAATAAGCTAGTTTCAACCATCAAAAAGGTTTTCATTAAAGCACCTACAAGAATCCAGTTATTTCGAGAGGAATTTCCCAACGTACCACTTCCACCAAAACCCATACTTACTGGTTGCGGAGGGTATGTAGAAGCCGTGGAACATTACAGCAAGCATTTGTAAGACATTACGAACATTGTTCTTAAATTGCGGGAGCAGGTAGTGAATATTACTTCAGCTAAAGGTCTTCTAAAGGACCCAACAATTTACAGCGACACTGCATGCATAAAATCTCATTATGGATTTTTGGTTCCTATTATTAAAGCTCTGGAGTCTTCAGAGAAATCAGTCTACACGCAACTGCGATTGACAGAAGAGGTGGCAGAGAAAATCAACGTGACGCTGGATTTATTGGTGTGAAAGTTAGTGAGAAACCAAAGACACTGCTACAAAAAAAAAAAAAAAAAAAAAAAAAAACAGAACTACCACCTTCTACACAGGTAAATCTACAAAACATTTGTGTGCGGTCCCATTGCGCCCAATACTGTCATTTAAATATTCTCCGGTATCATCTGTTGATGTGGAACGTTCATTCTCGGCATATAAGACGCTATTAACGGACAAGAGATGCAGTTTCTCAACGGTAAATCTGGAGAAAGTGTTGGTTATTTACTGTGATTGTAATTATGGATATGGACAATAATATAATGTGTATTTTTGGAAAATAATATAATGTGGATTTTTGTAAATCTTTCTATACAGTAAAATATCAGATTTTGGTCGCTTATTTTCTGATTTTTATAACCAATTTTTGTAAGTGATAGAACCTATTTTAGGTTCTTAATTTAAGATTATTAGAACATGAAAGTCCGAGGTTTAGTGATAACCTTTCAGAAAGTCTCGTTTTGTTGGAATGTTACGATTTGCTTAATTTTTTCAGTTTTTTTTATTGGTTTCAGATGCAGCCCATTCACCAGATTATAGCACATAATGGAACAAACAGGACATTGGTCTGATTTCATGAGAGAATATAAATTAAGAAAGATACAGAGTCCTAAAAGTATATTACTCTGACAATAAATGGCAAGATATTTTGACATAAAATCGAATTATATACATAAATAACAAGTCTTTAAACGTATCCTCAAATTTTAAAGTCACCTTTTACAAAATCGAGTGAAATGGCAAATATATTTGGCAACAGACCTATTTATGGAACAAACAGCTACTCTGAGAGAAAAATGCTCATATATTTTTAAAATATTGTACTGTGTAATTGCTCCTCGATGACGGTATTAATCGCACTCTGTTAATATATGTGCAATGTCCTCGTCAAGGAGGCAGCAGTCACAGCTGGAGAAGGAATTAATTTCAACAAATGTCTCGCGTCATTGTTATTCGTGTGTCCTGCTCTCAGTCTGTCAAGAGTAACAATTTCTCTTTTCGTGAGCGCCAAATTCAGAAACAAAGTGTAGCGTGGAATGTGTTGCCGAATCGTCAAGCATCACGTGTCTTGCATGTTATAATGTAAGCCTCCAAACTTTGTCCATTCCGTTTTTGCTTGGCTGTCGAGTCTGCTATGAAAATCACTGTGTGTTAGCCGGATGTCGACGGGAAGCAGATGTCGCACCGTTTCCGCCGGTTTATCTGCACTTTCGTCGCCCTAAAATCCGTCTTGCTTCTTCTGAAACAACTTGGAAAAAAGACTAATTCAATTGCATTTATTCTGGAATGCAGTAACTAGGTTTGTTGTGGAACAACGGAGAAGGCAGATCAAATATTTACGAAAATTCTCAATTATCACATTTCTGAAGTATTCCTGGTGTGACTGATCGATGAGTGGATATCAGGATATATGTCTACTGTACTTACTGTTGATATACAACTAAATGTATAACTTTTTAATTATTTTATTGTAAACATACACAACGGCAATGAACCGATGAAGCGTATACTAATGTGTGGTAAAGGATATTGTTTCCACGCCCGTTTTCGGCAGTAATGGTATCGACTCTTTTGCATCGTATTAATTAAACCAAACGATCGGCTGTGACAATTTCTTTATTGATATATGACTCCTTATATATAATTTACAGGTACACCAATCGAAAATAACAATAAAATTACCAAAATGGTACTTCTAAAGCTAAATGCATATGATAGCTCATATTCTGTCTTGTGTAAGACATCATATTTACAGGCAACATTTCCATTGAATGTATAGTCTCATTTCTGTCTTGCTTCTGTAATGCGTTTCTGAGAAAGTGAAGTAAACCATCAAAGTTTTAGAAATACATTGGGAGGTAGTTGAAAAATTTCGTTCCGTCTTCTCGTAGCTAATTAAACTAAACGCAAGTTTCTTCTAGTAATAGACTTTTCACTACTGGATGCACGTGGTACATATGTTTTTTTTCTTTTTTTTTTTCAAAGCTTTCAGCCCTACGGACGCTCCTGCTAAATACTGTCAAAGATTCACCTCGACTACCATCTAAAAGAGAGAAGGAAGAAACCCAATTCAGTCTGCTTGCGTCGACTCCTCGCAGCTGCGAAGCGAACCATGACTCTAGAACATTTCCGCTGTACTAGAATGAGCAATGCATCTTTTTTTTCGTGTTCTGAATTTCTGGTGTCATTTAGTTGCCAGATACTTACTTTTTTAAAAATCTATGTTAGCGCTGAATGTTTCGTGAATACAGCTGTTAGTATAGGCTAGAAAAATGATATGTGTATTATTTGCCAGATGTATCCAAGATGTCGTCGTGTAGACTTGGCAACAACACATGACATCATCCAATATGCCGACGGTGACGTCATTCAAGATGGCGGATTTTGGCGGCAAGTTTTAATTTTGGCCGGAAAGTGCCACGCCACCTCCCTTCAAGCGGAAAATGGCAGAAGTTCAAATTCCAAGTGGATAGTGCACCACACCACTGTTATCTCTACTAAGCAAAGAAAATCGTGGGTAGATAGGTCACCTGAGCTTCCTCCACTAATCTAAGCCACCCGACCGCCACTTCCTCCTATGAGCTGGCTCCAAGTTTGAATTTTGGTAGTAAACAAAAAGGTCACTTGGGGTTTCGCAGCTAAGCTAAGCAAATGGTGCGAAAGAAAGGACACTTGTACTAGCCTCAGTCTCCTGGCCACCACCTCCTCCTAAGGATTCATGGGAAAAAAGGACTTGGACATAAGTCTTTATTTAAATAATTTTATGCAGGTGTATTCACCACAAGGTTAGGACACCAACTGACTTAGTACAGATCGCCACCACCAGAGGGTGCTCTCCTCTGTGACGTAATCCAAGACGGTGGCAACCGTGAGATCTGGACTCCAACTGACTTAGTACATATTGCGACCACCAGAGGGCGCTACTGTGACATCAGGTAATGATACAAGTACAGTTATCGAAGATGGCGACAAACAGAGCAAGTAAGTTTAGAGGTCAATGGTTCTCTGTTCTCCTGAAAGCATCAAATGCAGCAGTCAACTCACATGTATCACTGGTATCTCAATAGACATACAGTATGATCCTGCTTCAAAGAGAAAAAACTGACTACCTCCCAGATTCCCTTCGTTTCAATGTCGATGTTTTCTCAGATTTCTCATATTGCCACATATTTGTTCCCATGTACAATCTGTTCAGCGCTAACCAGACGATATGTATGTACTTCCTCAATTTCCCTGCGTTTCAGTGTTTGGTCCTATTGCGCTTGCCCAGGTGACCTATTTGAAAGAAACTTATTTCACGTTTATTATTCAAGTGCCCTTTGTTAAATGAAACTGATTTTACCTTGTATTTATTGAAGTGTTTGGTCAATTTATATCTATTCTCCCATCATTTTTCGCAATTCTATCGATTTTATGTCAGATCTGTCCATGCAATCATGACATAACCTCTCGTTCTGTGCTCTAAAATTGCTTGTAAATGTAGCACAGCTGCCAATACCTAGCCCAAATGCACTGATTGGGAGGCGTAATACAGCACTGTACTCAACTGTATCCAGTCAGCTCCACAATCAGTGAGCATTTGCTCTGTTTTCTGTATGTTTGTATATGCATGCCTCACAGATGGCTCCCAGAACTCAGTCCCCTCTGCAGATGTGGTGGATCCGCCTCCAAACATAGGTCTGTATATATAGTCTGCTGCAGATCCACACTCGAACGCTAACTTGGGTGGGGTATATTGTGGATCTGCAAAGACGTCATCTCCGCCATCTTGGATACATCGGGCAACAATGCAGTGTGTCGCCCTGAACAGGTTGTCCCGGTTGTAAAGGGTGGATTCATCAGCCAAGGAAGCATGTCGTGATAGTCAGTTATTTCAGTCTGCCATCCCCCTGCACGCTGTCGCCTCATTGTTGAGATCCAGAGTCTTGCGTTGGTGGGAAGATGTGTGGCTGGAAGTGGCAGACAATCAGCTCCACTTAGTAAAGTCCAGAATGCGACCATGGCGTACCTAGCTGCAGCCATGTCGATGGGGCGAGGTCCTGCCTACTCGTCATCACATAGGCGGCAGCCCTAGGATGCATGACTTCTTCATCTAGCGAGAGGACCCTCCAATCTTCGTGGTGCTTGGGTTGTGTAGATCACTGTGCACCACATTTTATTGGATGTGTTTCATATTCCATGCAGTGAGCCGCGGCGGATTTGCCGACCGATCTGTTCTCTAATGTAAGGAAAGTTCAAACGAATTTGGTTCGAGTTTTAAAGTTTTGTGAATTGTCCAACATTTCTTCCAAGAGTTTAGGGAGACTCTTTTAGCGTGTTAACAGGGTGACTCGCTCGCCAACATCTTACGTAAGTGGTCAGCCAGTGACATTTGCCAGCGCCATTCTTTTAGCTCCTTTGTAGTTTCATTTGCGTTTTAATTTCATGTGTAGCTACTTTTATTCTTTTTCCATTATTTTAACACCAGTGAGACAGAGTGATTGTGTGATCAAAGTTCAGAGATTTTATCAACATTTGCTTGATTTAGTGAGTGTAAGGGCGCTGATAACCACGGCGTGGAGCGCCCATAAGTTCCAAACACACACACACACACACACACACACACACACACACACACACACACCTTGATACGTGGGGAGGCGCTGGCGCCAGTCGCTTTCTCCGTTCGATTCACCTGGATCGATTGTTTCTCTCTGGCGTTGCTTATCTTTGCCTCGTTGGCCGTTATTGGTGCTGGTGGGCTGGTGGGCAGACTGGGTTTTGGATTCGGAATGGCCGGTATGTGTTGCTGCTCAGAGAGTGAAACTAGTGTTTACGTGGCGTTAGCTGGATTTGACCGGTGTATGTGGCTCGGAGTGCGGAAGCGGGCCTGTTATTGGAAGTTGTTGAGGGGTGAGTGCGCCATGGTCTTCTACACGGGACGCTGAGCAATGCGTTATTCATTTTGGCTAGTGGAGTTGAACTATGTACCACGCAGCTGTCTTTTGAAGAAGTAGACATTCAAGCTTTCTAGTTTTGCATTCGCGCCTACCCATGTTATCACTAGCTTCTACCTTTTCTTATGAGTGCCAATATTGTATTGGAACTGCGACGTACTGGTGTAATAATATTATGCTTCGTCTTGTCGTTGCCCTTTTAAAACTAGTCTGTTTGTGCTGGGGCAATTTTACGTATTTTCTAATTTGAGGTCTACAGTTAATTCTTTTAACAATTTTTAATTTGCCTTTGTCTTGATGTGATCTATCTTCGCAGAATTTTATCTTACTATGTTCTGGGGCTGTTAACATTGTTTCTCTTCGCTGTGGCTGTGTGTTTGTGTTCTTCTGTGGCAGCACTGCAGCGAGCACCTAGTCCGTGTCTAAGTCGATGTCCGGAGTGCGACGCCTTGGCCGACCAAAACCAGAGTGAACGGGAGGTTCTTTTGGCCGCGGGGAAAATGGCAACCGATACGGCGGCCACTGAGCTCTTCGAGTTGCACTTAGTGGGGATCTTGCATTAAGTTAAGTTTCCTCTGCATTGGGACGCCAAGCCGTCTGTTCCGTTTGCTATACTGCTTACATATTTACCTTCAAAACCATCAAGGAAGTAGACTAGTGTTCTGAATTATACCTTACGTGCAGGGGAGTTGAACTTATGTACATGTTAAAGAGAAATACTTGATGAGTAGCGGAGATTGGAAATTATGTTAATTGTTCTATTGCGCTTGCCCAGGTGACCTATTTAAAAGAAACTTATTTCACCTTTATTATTCAAGTGCCCTTTGTTAAATGAAACTGATTTTACCTTTTATTTATTGAAGTGTTTATAGTTAGTACAGAAGTTATAAGAAGTTCCTGTTTGCACCTAATTCAATTAGAAAGGTATTGTGTAATGTATTTTTCTTACTTGTGAATAAGAGACACTTGTAGAAAATTTTTGGTAAATACTGTGCCCTTTGGGTTGATCAGTAATAAATTAGTTGTATCTTGCAAGTCCTCTGTATTTGTTATTATTTCACTTGTCACCTGTTTGCACGTGAACCCAATGTTCCACACATACACAGACATTCTGATGCGATTCCTTTCGTGGAACTTGGTGCGTTGTGTAAAAATTTCAAAGAATTGTTTTGAACCTACCTTAAGTTTCGCTACGAAGTTTTAGGCACTCGGCAGCACCCAAGTTCCTTACAGCTCGTCTGTACCTTTCGCCATTTGCGAACATGTTAAGGTAGAACTAGACAGATTGCAGACTCCGGGTGTTACCTCCCTCGTCTTGTTTAGCCAGTGGCCGACGTCTATGATTGTTGTACAAAAGGCTAATGGCTGACTTCGGATCTGTGATGATTTTAAGTCTGCCATTAATTCCCAGGCAAGTATTTATTTGTAACCAATCCCTAGGCAAGAGGAATTGTTAGCTAAATTGGTAGGAGATGAGTATTTTTCATAAGTTGACCTCACTGACGCATATTTTGAGTTACCTGTTGATGAGTTCACAAAACAATTTCTTGTGATTTATACGGCATTATGCATCTACAGATATAACAAATTGCCATTTGGGTTGCTACTACTTCCACAATTTTTCAGAGGCATCGAGAAGAGCTCATGCAGTGTATCGTTAATATGTCAATTATTTGGATGATTTCTTAATTACTGGGGCTACGTGGGAACATCACTTGCGCAATTTACAACTATTGTTTGATTGGTAGCAAAACAATGGCTTACATTGTGGTCTCGCGAAGTATAGATTCTTCCAGCAGGTATGGGACACTCATTAAGTAGGGAAGGGATTACGCCCGCATAAGACCATGTGACCACCATTATTAATTTACGGGTTCTTAAGAAACTTAAAGAATTGCCATCATTTCTTTGCAAAGTCAGTTATTATGCCATTTAATTGCAAATGCGGCTCATATTTCCTACCAACTTAACCAGTTACGTAAAAGTGTGCTCCGTTTGTGTGGTCGGAAGCATGTCAATGGCTATTTGCGTAACTTGAAAAGTTTGTGTTGGCCTCTTGTTTGTGACGTTCAAGCATGCTGAACGGTTATCACTGGCCACAGATGCGTCCCACTGTGGTGTTGATGCTGGTCACATAAATTTGCAGAACAACCTACCGTGTTTGCTTCTAAGACGTTGAACATAGCGCAACAAAATTATTCACAGACTGAAAAAGAGACGTTGGCCATTATTTAATGTGTTCAGAAGGTCCGTTTCTACCTCTATAGTACGAAGTTTCATATGATTACGGACCACAAGCGCCAGCTTTCATTGTTTGTCCCCCATGCAAAAGTCTGGACAAGACTACGTAATGGTTGCAGTGATGTGCATTGCTATTTATTAACTACAATTATAATATGCATTACAGAACTACTACACAGCACTCTAATGGTGATACCCTATCTCGTTTCCCTGTGGCGCTGATGACGGTTTTGACCGACATGAAACGTTGTGTTTTTCCTTGGACACGACCCAGGGGCGCACCCTTGACGGGTGGACTGGTAGATGGCAAGGAAGCTGGTGAGGGGATCCCTTGATTTCGCCAATATCAATATTTTTTTCTGTCCAACCACTTGACTTATGGACTGGGTGCTAGGTAAAATGGGGTGGTTCACTTCGGTGAACGATGTAGTGGCCGAGACGAGCTGGGACTCGCTGCTTTGCAGTGTATTGTCCGCGGTACTGTGGGGCTGGCCTCGACATTTTTATGAAGATGCGAATCCACAGTGGCGCACTTATATTTCCTCAGGCACAATGTTATGGGAGTAGTCATTTTGAGAGCCACGGATCATGCAGAAAGTCAGGTGATTGTACTGCCTGCACTACACCGTCACATATGCACTGTATCCTGCCCGTTTGGGGAATGTGGCGAATGAAAGCAATGGAGCGGCATCATACATATTGGCCAGACATAGACGCCGACATTGAACATGCCATCCTCAATTGATATGCCTGCGTGTGTAACCTGTCGTCCCAGTACAGTATTTTATCTCATGGCCCCGCGCTGACCACCCATGAAGAAGAGTGCCATATATTTCTCTGGACTTTTCGATTGTTGTAAAAATTAGGAAATTTGTGGTGAGACCCTTCTGAGGTCATTGGTTCCGAAGCTTACACACTACTTAATTTAACTTAAACTAACTTACACTAAGGACAACACACACACACACACACACACACACACACACACACACACACACACATACACCCATGCCCGAGGGAGGATTCGAACCTCCGCGGGAAGGGGAGGGGGAGGGGGCGCCCGGAACGTGACAAGACGCCCTAGACAGCGTGGCTATCCCGCGAAGCTTGGTTGTTGTCGTTGACCCCTTTTCAAACTTCCCATTTCGAGTGTAGATGTCTTTAACATCTTCAGGGCCGTGATTCACGCCTTATCTACAATATTTCCTGCAGAAGGAGCTCCAGCTACATCGGTTTTCAACAAGGCCCTCATCTTACATTTTTGGCGTTAGACATTTTTGTAGAAGTAATGGTGTTGACCACGTGACACCACCCCATTTTACCTAGCACCCAGTCCTTAAGCCAAGTGGTTGGACAGGGCATTCAAGGTGCAGATGAAAAAATCTTGATATTGGCGAAATCAAGGGATCCCCTCACCAGCTTCCTTGCCATCTACCAGTCCACCCCTGTGAGTAAATGTAACTATGTATTCTGTTTGACTTTCTGCATCTAGCAGCACAGGCTCTGTGTCTCTATACCCTGTCAATTATCCCACCAGTTCTCACTTTTGGGGCCTGCACATTCGACCAGAATCGTGGGTGGACCCAGGGCGTCATAATTGGCAACAGGGTGTGACAAATGTCTGAGGTGGCGAAATCAAGGGATCCCCTCACCAGCTTCCTCGACGTGTACTAGTCCACCCCTGTCAATAAATGTAGACATATTTTGTTTGCCTTTCTGCATCTAGCAGCACGGGCTCTGTGTCTCTGTATCCTGCCATTTATTACACCAGTTCTCACGTTTGGGGCCTGCACATTCGACCAAAATCTTGGGTGGAACCAGGGCATCATATTTGGCAAGAGTGCTACAAATGTCTGAGGTTGCGGTCGGCCAGAAGGAGCTGGTCAGTCACCGAAATCAACTCCACATTCAGCATGACATGGCACCCCACGAATGCTCCTCAGGCATCGATGGCGCACCATCACTGGGCTCATCCCAAAACCATAGCAGTCTCTGGGTCTGCTCTTTTCCCCCTCCACACTCTGCCCAGTGGATGGTGTCGGTGGGAAGTAGAAACTGAGAAGCGGTGGGAGTCTATAGAGACCAATCCCCTCCCTCCCATCATTTGGTATATGGCTCATTTCCCTAACGCCAAGCCATCCATTTGGACCGATCATGGGACTTGGCACCCTCTTGGAACGTGGAGGTGATGGAGGATGACCAGTTGATGGCACCTTCGTCATATACAACGGCTACTTCCCCACCGATCAACCTGAGACCTCTGGACTGCAGTCATCGCAGATGGTGGCACCTCCCACTCTGGCTGTGGAGGACGTGCTGCCCCAACCATTGGTAGAGATTCCAGTCTCACCCTCTCTTTACCCTCGCCATTGTCAGCATACGTTGGGCCACTTTTGGCTCTACGAGCCAATTAAAAGGTGGAAGGGTTTTGTATCCGAGAGTGACCCAGATTACCCACCTTGCACAGACGAGGACATGTTACAAATACTAGAGACTGTGAGCCGTTGCTGCGGGCCGCTGTCGTAGGGCAAGCCACTGCCGAGGTACGTACATCACGTGGTGTCACCCACTGGGGACGGTTCGCCGCTGAGCCTGTGGCTCAGGCACGTGGCACGGATCACTGCTCGGTGTACTTTGCAGCTGTTCATATCGTGCCACTGCACAACCATGATGACTCCATTTTTTTCCCTGTCTCGAGTGGTAACTGATTTCGAACTGTTGTATTTCTACTCCGATTTCACTGCATCCTAGACTTGATAGTGCTTCCTTCACTTTTTGAACTCAGTCTGTTGGGGACACCAGAGCAATTGACGATAGACAGTCTACATACGCCACGCATAATTGAAAACCAGTCGTATTCACTATTCTTTATTTCAGTATCTCCTTCTCTGAGATTCTCACAAAGTATTGTAGAACTGTCTGGAAAAGGCACGCAGATTTTAAATCCATTCGATTTCCTTCTCACACTTATCTGTTCACCTATGTCATTTGTTTTAGTTGCTTGAAATTTCTTCAATTCTTGTTGTAATTGCCATTCACACATTTTCTCACACTTCCTGTAGGACCATGGAAAGAGTTTAAATACCTTGCTCATGGGCTATGTTGAAACAAATGCAGCGATATTGACTAAAAAATGGAATGATTCTCTAATCTATGTGACACAGATGGTGAACCATAGATGACAAAGTCAGCGTTGAGTGAACGATAAAATACCACAAAACCGCGGTGTGTCTGTTGCCTCTTGTCTTTATTTTCATTCATTTGTTGTTGTGATTTCTGTGTCATTTCTTCGTTGTTTCTGACGGAGAATGCCGTTCTGTTAACGTGTAGGATGGTAGATTATACGAGACTCATGTATGTTACAGTAGATTAGGGCTCCAGAATGAGATTTTCACTCGGCAGCGGAGTGTGCGCTGATATGTAACTTCCTGGGAGATAAAAACTGTTTGCCGGCCTAATACTCGAACTCGGGATTTGCCTGTCCTGGCAACTGCTCTGCCACCTGAGCTACCCAAGCGTGACTCACGCCCCTTCCCCACAGCTTCAATTCTGCCAGTACCTTGTCTCCTGCATTCCAAACTTCACAGAAGCTCTTCTGCGAGGTCCCGAGTTCGAGTCTAGGCCCGGCACACAGTTTTAATCTGCCACGAAATTTCTTACATTAGGGCTGCTTTCATTTGGTATTGATTAAAATTAGTAGTTTGCTAGAGCAAATCTCAGTGTAAATTTTTGTATTACTGGAATGAAGAGCAACTGAAACCTCTCGGGAGCAGTAACCTGAATGGATGGTTACCAGAAGCAGGAGACGTTTTTTCCAAAGTAATCAGAATATTCGAATCTCGTCACAAAGGAATTAACGTCAGATTGGTAGCAGTCACCAAGAGGAATTTGCGAAGAGTCCTCAGTCGAATATAGCAGCTGGCCTTGCGGATATGTCGAACATATAATTTTCTGATAATGACGTAACTTAGTCAGACAACGAGAGGGGAGGTGAAACCGCAGCAGAATGCCAGGTAGTTTGTCCAGTCACGGCGAGGCGTACCTTTAGTGGGAGTGGCGGTGCAGACTCACGAACAAAACGTCACAGAGCGATGGAACCGCGTCCGTCTAGCCCTGGCGGTATTACCCGAGGATGACCGAGCGAGGTGGAGCAGTGGTTAGCACACTGGACTCGCATTCGGGAGGACGACGGTTCAATCCCGTCTCCGGCCATCCTGATTTAGGTTTTCCGTGATTTCCCTAAATCGCTTCAGGCAAATGTCGGGATGGTTCCTTTGAAAGGGCACGGCCGATTTCCTTCCCCATCCTTCCCTCCCCCGAGCTTGCGCTCCGTCTCTAATGACCTCGTTGTCGACGGGACGTTAAACACTAATCCCCTCTTCCTTAGCCGAGGATGTGAATATGATGCCTTATGCTATTCGTGCAGGAAGCGGAGAGGAAGAGACAGGAAGCGGAGAAAAAGATGCGAGAAGCAGGGAGAAAGAGGCAGGAGATAGAGAAGAGAGCCATAAAGGTGAAGAACTGATTAGTCACTTAGGAGACGAAGGGGATACGGATGGTAGTTGAACAGCTTATTAAATATAAAGAACAGCTTAAGAAGGAAGTCGCAGGTGTTGAAGAAGGTGTAGAATGAGTCAAGAGAATATCAACAGAGTCGCGAGAGGTTGCAAAATACGATGCCAGGGCGGTGAGATTAGTAGACCAAAGTGCACACAAGGACGCTTTGTAGTTAAAGAACAAGTGAAACAGGCCTAAACAGAAATGTGCAAAACCAAAAAGATTCTTGCAAGGCACCAAACACAGGAAAGAAAGATCATCCAGCAAACGCAAGAAAAAAATAGGGAGAACGTACAACGCATCGAACACAGAGAGCAAACAGGCAGGCATACCAGATGTTATGTAAGAGCAGACCCGGATCACCTCACAGCAAAACGAGCTAGCTAAAGATATCCAGCAAGCTCGTCAGCTGGTTGCGCAATTAGAAACACTGGCTGGTACGGCAATGTTCGCTTGTGATCTTGGTAGCAGAGAAGAGAATGTGTTACATCTCGATAAGACTGATGACCGCGTAGTTGGGTCCCTTCTGCACCCCAAAAAAATGGCTCTGAGCACTATGGAACTTAACATCTGTGGTCATCAGTCCCCTAGAACTTAGAACTACTTAAACCTAATTAACCTAAGGACAACACACACATCCATGCCCGAGGCAGGATTCGAACCTGCGACCGTAGCAGTCGCGCGGTTCTGCACCCTACCAACCAGCATTTAGATAAGCAATATGAGGCTACGTCACCCACACAAAGGCGAATGCTGCAGCAGAACACGCCAGCCGCCAGAGGGCGCAAATCAAAGCGCTCCGCCGGCAACGCAAAATATGCGGAGCGCAGTTGCGTACGTCTTCTCCGGACGGAAACATTACTCTGGCGAGTCTGACGACACAGGATGAGGCCTTAACGGCGCACAAGGATCGTTTGGATGCCGATTTATGGAAGCACGTACTACAGAAACAAGAGAAAATTCGTTCGCAGGAAATGTCAAACCATTCGACCACGAATATTCCTTATCCATTCAAAATTTCCAAATGTACAAATAGAATAATAATAATAATACATTACTTTCCAAAAATTGGGTAGCTCAGTAGGATAAAGTGCTACGGGAACCGTAGCCACTAAAATAAAGCTGGGATTTATGTGCTGATTCTTAGATGGGTCGACTGCGGAACATATTTGCAGTGTTTCTTAGAGCTGTCGCTCATACAGAGAGTTCAGGGATGCGTCCCTAACACATATCGGTCACAAGACACTCAAGAAAGAATCAATCAGTAGATTATTCTGGGCAGAGACCTAGAAGTGTCAGGATTCCGTAGAACAGAGAAGTTCTTTGAGTCGATAGTTGAGAAAATCGGTTTTTGGACTAGCCATATAGTCCCAAGGAAATTACGAGGCACTGTTGCGTCAAATTACTCCCAAATTACCATCAACTCCTCATCGCAAAATGCAACGATTCCATTGAATTATTGAAGAGCGCGCTACGCGAATTAGACTATGTCAAGGAAATACAAAACGCAGTTGGCAGGGCTCGTCAGAAAGGAACGACGACAGACGAAATGGGGGAAACAAACGATCACAGAGTAACAACAACTCGAACTCTAGAGGGAATAACCAATCATTGTGGGAGAAAATAGGTACACGAGGCAATTACAACAATAATTACAACGAACGGTAAAATGGAAACTGGAGAGAACAACGTAAACCAAACTAGTTCCAGCGGTATACAGGAGAACCACAGCAGCAAAGAAACGACTGGGAGAGCAACCGCCTACGTCAGCAAAGTAACCAACAAAATCAAAACATCGAGGTTAGGACAGATGGGAAACGTAGCAGAAGTCTAAATAGAAACTCACGCTCGACTGCTGCGGACGCAGCTCAAAAAAGGGCTGTAGCAAATATCGGAACGTGCGACATCAACTTGTTAGAATATGAAGACATAACAGAGATTTTCCACGAGGAAAAAGAAGTCACAACACGACCGGACCTACAGTCTGTTATTCACGTCACCTCAGGCAGCATCAGTCTGACCGGGAATGAGAACAGTGGAAGCCACGTTACGGCAATATCGGAATCTGCGTACAAGAGATGTAGTGCGAATCATCCATGGCCAGCACTCACGCTGAAGAAGATGAAAATGACTCGCGCACTGAGGGGAAAACACAAGGAGGTGCGGATACAAGCCCGGTTAATTTTCAGCTGCCAAGGGCTCACCTTGGTAGCGAAATTTCTCGTCACCCCTTCGCTGGCAACTGAAATAATATTCGACATGGGTTTCCTGAACCAACATCAGGCCGTACTGGACTCAGGACGAGGAGAGTTCACACTGCGAATAGGCACTGTGAGAAAAATTACGTCTGCTGATCACGCAGTACGTGCGCAAATTCCTGCCGAATGCTTCAACCTCAGTTACACCTCAGAACGGGAGGGAGAGAGAAATCAATCGTGGCGTCATGAGCGTAATCGCACCACGCAAGAATAGGAACAAATTCGACGGGAGATGCGCTACGCTATTAATAACATGTTAGGGAACTTAGAAAACATACCAACGAATGACAAGGAGAATCTGGAAGATATCTTACTCGAAAACACTGATGTATTTCTGCCGAAATCTGGAGCAATCCCTAATTTGGAATACGCTTTCCCAGTGCGCGAGCACAAAAATTCTTCGTACTAACTCGTCAGGTTCCACTCGCCTACCGTCAGAAAGATTTTTTGCAGATCATCACAATGCTAGATGACAACATCGTTGAACCTCCAAACTCCACGTACAACAACCCCCTCACAGTAATAGCAAATCCCGACGGCTCAATCCCTTTGGTGCTGGATTCACGCCAAATTAATACCATCATAGAGCCGAGAACAGATCGTCACGAGAAGCTGGAGGAACTCTTACAAGACTTTCATGGCATAACAGTATTCTCGTCCCTCGACTTACGATCCACTTTCTGGAAAATTCCACTCCGTCCATACTAAATGAAATACTACACGCCATTCATCGCCTCTGGTACATGTTACCAATTCAAACCACTACCATTCGAGTTAAACGTGTCCTCTTCTGTCTTCATTAGCGGACTCGATAGTATCTTGAAGGATATGTAGACAATCTCTTGATTGCGGAACCGACGTGGAGAGGACACTGTGTGATTTACGGGAAATACTCCAGACATTCAAGGAATGCAGCGTAACTGCCAACATGTTTGTCTCGATTTTCGGGTGTGTTATGAGTGGTATTAGGTGTCCAAGCATTAGGTTCATGAAGACGCTAAATCTGTTGGTATTCTGGGCCATAGCGAGACGTGCGATGAAGCCTTTATCGAGGTATTTGCAGTTTGCTGGTGTGATCAGAACGGACCGAAATGTATTACGAGGCGCGAGCACTTACCGTGCGAGTCACGGTGGTCTGGCGTACCTCAGACTCAGGATAAGGAAGGCAACAGGAAGGAGGGGACCCCTGGTGAGGATGAGCGTCAATCTACATCAGAGAACTAACTTAGCTTTTTGTATTTTACTACAGTGGCGACCCAACAAGAGAGGAAGCGGAGCCATTTTTGTAAAGTGTAAAGCAACACAAAAGTGGGACCTAATGACATTTAACTTTCAGATGTATGAATGATGCAGGAGGACCTGTCATGAGCGGGAGCATGGTTTCAGGTCACTTCGGCACTGGGTGACAACGCCTCAGGAACTACTAAAAACAGAAGCAATATATGGAGCATAGTCACAATCTGAGAACAGAGAAGGCTCAGAAGTAAAGTTGACAAGCGTTTGGTACGAAAAATAAGTTAAGTGTTCGGTGGAATGAGTGTCTCGTGATTGGATGCAGTGCTGGTCTGTCATAGAGGTATGCAAGCTAGGGAATGATACTAACACAACTCTCACACACAAACAAGAGAAACTTCATACCATACTTTTAAGACAACTGTAACTGTGGAGCGAATACTATAACACTTATTTCTTCTCTTCATTTTGTTACAATCACTCAGATAATCATATATGGGTTCATACTGTGTTTATTCAAAGAGCTTATTTTCATGATGTTGCTCCATTCATAAGAAACTATCTGTAAAAATTTATGTAATACCTAGGCTCTGAAGCACACTATGGGCACTGTGCACATCTTTGTAGCAGCCAGACCCAGTATTTATGCATCCTATGGGGCAACCCAAAGCAAAGCTATGCGGCTGGCTGCGACGAACACGTGACTGGTTGAACGAGAGTCCCTGTTGGGTGGATGGCCCAGAAAGCTTCCGAGTGGAGGGCTAGTCGGCAGCACTGAATGAATGCTGGCACATCTGGGGGCCAGCAGAACTACAGTGACAGCGGATGGGGAACTGCATCACATATTGCAGCTGCCATAAACGAGCCTACCCTGTGTGACTATGAATGGGGGCGGCCCGCTGAACAAGTGCAGCACTCAATTGATGTCACACCACTCCCTTGACAGCTTTGTGGAAGGCCTGGCGCCAAATAAATGGCTGGTGACAGCAACCACCCACCAAGCTGTTGTGAATGGGACCCACCATGCCCTCGAAGGACCCGGGGGCAAGCTGGTGCCCCTATGACTCCTGGAGGAATCTCCTGGGCAGACACATTTCTCTAGCGATGGTGTGCAGAGTTGCATGGCGCTGATCCAGAAAAGTTGCACAATGACACAGATGGGCACTGGCGACTGTGGAGACAACACATGCTACCCACTGACACATTGGGAGACAAGAACTGATCATGAGGAGATGGATTGCGCACCAAATGCAATACTGCCTCACCGCATAAACCGAGGATAGACTTCCCTCTTTCAGCTACCAGGTCGAGAGACAAAACAGGGCAGAGACATTGGTGCTGTTGGGGGCTGTCCATCAACAACAGTCTCTCATTTCCTCCAACAAGATGTCATGTCTGTCACACCTGGCAGCACACCAGACTTCTAAGTGCTGTCAGGTCGAGATGATACCAACAGCCCAGCTGGCTTTCTGAACCTCCCATGGCCAATACGGGGGACCAGAGCTGCTGCTTCTACATCAAGCGCTGGCTGAAGGGCAACACTCACTCTGGCGCAACCTCGCTGCACCTTGATGCTCCAGGCAATTCAGAGACAATTTGTGTGTGTTTAGTGCCATGTTCTATCAGTGTGACTTTGTAAATTGTCTCATTAGGGGCCGTTGCCGCGAGAGTGACAGGACGTTTTCTGTAACTCTTATTCTCATGCATTTCTGTATATTTTCTTGACAAACGGATTTAATGTTTTGGTACAGCTATTCAAGATAAGATAATTTCTCAAAGATTTACGTAAATTCTATTTGAAAGTGTAATATGCAGACGTCTTGGAGGTAGTACAAACAATATTACACTGCCCTAGGAAATAAGAACAATCAATAACACATGTTACTTGCTTCTTTAGATTTTGAGAATGAGTTGTTGTTGTGTGGTCTTCAGTCCTGAGACTGGTTTGATGCAGCTCTCCATGCTACTCTATCCTGTGCAAGCTTCCTCATCTTCCAGTACCTACTGCAACCTACATCCTTCTGAATCTGCCTGGTGTATTCATCTCTTGGTCTCCCTCTACGATTTTTACCCTCCACGCCGCCCTCCAATACTAAATTGGTGATCCGTTGATGCCTCAGAACATGTCCTACCAACCGATCCCTTCTTCTGGTCAAGTTGTGCCGCAAACTTCTGTTTTCCCCAATCATATTCAATACTTCCTCATTATTTATGTGATCTACCCACCTAATCTTCAGCATTCTTCTGTAGCCCCACATTTCGAAAGCTTCTATTCTCTTCTTGTCCAAACTATTTATCGTCCATGTTTCACTCCCATACATGGCTACACTCCATACAAATACTTTTAGAAATGACTTCCTGACACTTAAATCTATACTCGATGTTAACAAATTTCTCTTCTTCAGAAACGCTTTCCTTGCCATTGCCAGTCTACATTTTATATCCTCTCTATTTCGACGATCATCAGTTATTTTGCTCCCCAAATGGCAAAACTCCTTTACTACTTTAAGTGTCTCATTTCCTAATCTAATTCCCTCAGCATCACCCGACATTCCATTATCCTCGTTTTGCTTTTGTTGATGTTCATCTTATATCCTCCTTTCAAGATGCTAACCATTCCATTCAACTGCTCTTCCAAGTCCTTTGCTGTCTCTGACAGAATTACAATGTCATCGGCGAACCTCAAAGTTTTTATTTCTTCTCCATGGATTTTAATACGTACTCCGAATTTTTCTTTTTTTTCCTTTACTGCTTGTTCAATATACAGATTGAATAACATCGGGGAGAGGCTACAACCCTGTCTCACTCCCTTTCCAACAACTGCTTCCCTTTCATGTCCCTCGACTCTTATAACTGCCATCTGGTTTCTGTACAAATTGTAAATAGCCTTTCGCTCCCTGTATGTTACTCCTGCGACCTTTAGAATTTGAAAGAGAGTATTCCAGTCAACATTGTCAAAAGCAACCGGTAACACATATTACTTGCTTCTTTAGATTTTGAGAATGAGTGTCTTTCTTAAATTATAATTATTTTCCTTTTGTCCGTTACAGATGAATAAAACTTGATGAATGACTGTGCAGGGTCAAAACACTGAGGCAAGGAATCGTTCGAACTCCATGAAATAGCAATATGGTTACAAATATTAGTCATCTTTGATCAGAAAGTGTATGCATGAGTAAAAATACTGTTGCAATCCCTTTCTAACCCCTTAGTACTTGGTTCATTTCGAGGTTGTCGTGTAGCAACGACCTTAGGGGTCCATATGAATCATACTACAGTCAGTAATGTTCATATGATATTCTTGCAGGCATGTAGCTTTGTGTGAGTGAGTGACCGCTGTACTTAATGGGGTCAAGTGAAGTTGGCTTCTTCATGCATGGTCCTGACTGCAAAGTCGCCCCTATCACTTATATTACTATTGGAAGATCTCAATATTATTTGATGATTTACTCTGTTCCATGTTACACTGTAACATTTCGAAGTGAGGCATTACACATGCGGAAATCAACCGTAGCTGGGGGGAGGGGGCAATTAGAGAGGAAAACTTACACTGTCATTTATTATCATGTTCAAGACTACTCCGTAATATTATTACACCCTATACATCATTTGTGTAAGTCGACAGGAAGTTATCAGCATGATCAGGAAGTAGTGGGCCATGTACATTGTTAATGCATCCTGGATCTTTATGGTAACTCCCCTTCGAATAGTATTTTTTGGAGTTGATGACAAGCATGCAGTTTGGTTATTTAATAATAATTCTTGCCGTGAACATTTGGGGCTTGGAAGCCATGTGTAGCTAATAGGGTGAACCGCTTACTGGGCACAGAATGCTGGTTCCAAGAATGTCCCACACTGGTGTGCAGACAAGTACTTTTGGCCCAAGAGGCAAAAAAAAAGAAAAACTGCCTGCTTGAATGTACATCTTTGTGGTTTCTTGCCACAAAATTGAAAGGGGCGCAGGAGAGAAGTGGGTCGCCCAGCTAAGGTGTTCTGACAGTGTCGTAAGCGCCCATTGTGTAAAGAGATGGCGTCTGTAAAAGTCTGTGTGGAACCATGTCCGCCTTCAACTGGGCACTATCGATGGAGCCCTCAGGTGGAGTCGTCCCCCTGCCTGCCGAGATTTTTGGGAAACGTCAGGCCTTCAGAATAATTTTAGGGTGGAATACAATATTTATGGAGCCTCTGAAATGATCGACGTTGGGACACAAAAGCACTTCTCTTAGTTTAGCCAAGGGCTCTGCTCGGACATGTTGTAACGTCAGCCCGTCCAGGTAATTATATCTGTGATAAATTTGCTTTTACTTTAGGCTAAAATGGAAACTCAAAACTTGTTGCCTAAAGTGGCTGTGGGAGAAACAGTTCGGAAATTTGTGTTGAGTTCCTGTGGGACCAAACTGCTGAGGTCATTGGTCCCTAGGCTTACACACACTACTTAGTCTAACTTTAACTTACGTTAAGGACAACACACAGACCCATACCCAAGGGAGGACTCGAACCTCCGACGGGGGGAGCCGCGCGGATCGTGGCAAGTCGCACCAGACCGCACGGCTATCCCGCGAGAGAACAGTTCTGATGCATAACGTTTTCTCCTCCATATATGATAGCTACGAGCCAGGGATTGGCTACATGTCCAGTAGGGAAAAGACTTGTGTGGACTTTGGTTACTGTTGGCTGGAGGGTAGAACAGAAGAGTGAGAGGGAAGACATGGCGCTCGTGGAGCCTTGTGACTGGCATGAAACCCTTGTGTGGGCGGTTATGTGGGTGTTCTTTTCGAATTTACCGAGGATGATGGAAAGGGAGGAGTGGAGAAAGGGGGCTTCTGGTTTAGGCCCCAGTCTGGAGAGGAGATTCTGGTCCTCGCGCTTGTTGTGACGGGCTTTTACCAGGGTCACACGTCATGAGTGTCACTTTGCACTATCGTGGGTCTTCACCAGGGAGCCTGCGGTGACGTGTTAGCTGTAACAACAACTGAGACCTCAGTCATCTAGGACTACTCACTGTGCTAAGGACAATCTTATTCGTATAAGATCTGCCGCCTTGACATTGGATCTCCTTGCTTGCACTGCCATAAAAGTGAGTCAGGTTGGTCCATACAATAACAAGCGAACGGGAGTATGACACGCTGGAATCTACCGATACTTCAGGGCTCCATCAGAGAGGAATTACGATCCATCTAAGAGATCGTTAGCCTGCAACTCTGCATATTTTGTGCTCACGACAACAAATGGCATGCGCCGCACGTCACTGCTCTGCAGGCGCTTGCACTGCAGCCGTCACCTGAGGCAGCGCTACGCACAGAGAAAGCTCTGTCTTGTTAGGGCAAACAGAATGACAGCTTCGCCACTTGCTATCAGCTGCGCCAACATAGTGCACCAACAGTCTGTGCCAAATAAATCCATCAAAGTCTATTCAACGTTAGGCAACGGCCTTGCCACAGTGGATACACCGGTTCCCATGAGATCACCGAAGTTCAGCGCTGTCGGGCGTGGCCGGCACTTGGATGGGTTACCATCAAGCCGCCATGCGCTGTTGCCATTTTTCGGGGTGCACTCAGCCTCGTGATGCCAATTGAGGAGCTACTCTACCGAATAGTAGCGGCCCTGGTCAAAGAAAACCATCATAACGACCGGGAGAGCGGTGTGCTGACCACACGCCCCTCCTATCCGCATCCTCAACTAAGGATGATACGGCGGTCGGATGGTCCCGATGGGCCACTTACGGCCTGAAGACGGAGTGCTATTCAACGTTACATAATTTCAGATTGAGTTATCTGTCTTTGAGTCATGGTAAATAAGTTAAACAGACAAATGTCAGTCTTTACCAAGTTTACCAAGCAAATGCCACCCAGTGGAGTGTTAATTATTTGTTCCTTCTATTTCTGTTGCCAACAGTCCATGACTTGTCATCTCACTTAACTTGTTTTGCTTCTCCTATTTTATGATCAACAAAGCTTTGCCGTTTTTTGATAAAAGTTTAATCTCCTGTGACACAGTAATCACCCTTCAATAACTGGCTACAATAATGACATGGCCATCCTTTCAATAGACTATTTTAGCAATCTAACTGTATTTAAGATTCTGATAAAAATGATAAACTCCAACGCAGGCTAGCAACAACCACCATTGGCAGGGAGCAGAATCAATTCAGCAGACGCCTGGACAGGTAGATAAGTGGAAGGCTTGCAAGTTAAAGTGATTGCAGTCAGGACGAACACTTACAGTCGCCTGCAGCCTTTAAAATCAAACTGCCAGACCACTGCAGTTTCGCAAGGTGGATGGGCTGATAAGAAAATGTTGAATTTCCACCCAGATCGTTAGACTTCTTTCTGTGAGGAACTCTGAAGGTCACTAATGCGCTCCTTTGGGTTAAAACGATGCAAGGTGCAGCGCAAGTAGCTGTGGAGTGCAATCCTGGACCAGGAAAACGTGCAAAGGCAGGAACACTCATAGTTACACACGCAATTTTTTTTAAAATGAGGTTACGGTTAGCAAACAGCATTTCCAGATGATTAGAAATCAGCTAGACACAGCCAAAAAAAAAAATTCTTTCTCCAGAACGATGAAATTTTGACTACAGCTGTCTAACCTTAGACAGTCAGTCCTTTGAAATTGCCAAAAGTTATCTCCACAGGAGTCAGTGATAGTATACCACGACAATGAACGATAAACAGTATCCTGGCTTTTCAGATCTATATTGTTACACTTTCTCTTAGAAATCTTAAGAGAGGACAAGTTACCCTCACACTTTGTGGTAGCTCTCCATCGTATAGTATTTTCTAGAATTGAGAACAAGCAAGCAGTCTGGTTATTTAGCAGTATGTCTTCCTGTTGATATTTGGGCCTTGGAAGCAATGTGCAGCTACTCAGAAATGTGCAGCTACGCTGGTTCGAAGAATTTCTCGCACTAGGGAGCAAACAATGCTTTCGATCGAAGAGGCGGAAAGAACTGCCTAGTGGGATGTACGTGTTAGGTGTTTCTGGCCATGGCAGGAGAGAAGTGGGTCACATGGGCATGGCATTTCTCAAGTGCTGTAAACGCCTAGTGTGTAAAGGGAAGGTGTCCGTAAAATCCCCGAGCGTCCATGTTCACCTTGGACCGCACACTGTTGATGGAGTCATCAGGTGGTGTCATGTCTCTGCCTGCCTAGTTTTCTGGGAAGAATCAGAATTTTAGAATGGAATGCAACATTTATGGAGCCCCTGAAATGATCTACATTGGTACGCAAAAGCACCTCTCTTAGTTTAACCGAGGCCTTTGGTTGGATATGCTGTATCTTTCGGCCCGTCCAGATAATATCTTGATAAATGTGTTGTTCACTTTAGACCTGAACAGAAACTCAAACCACGCTGCTTAAAGTGAGCATGGGAAGTACAGTTCAGGAATATAATGTCTAACCCTTGTACAGGAACTTATAGGTCACTGATTGCCTGCTTCTCCAGCAGAAAAAAGAATGTTATCAACTTTGGTTAGGACTGACCAGAGGTTACAGCATATGAGCAGAGGCTATGTTCGTGGAGTCTTGAGATTGGCATGAAACCGTTATGGGAGTGGTTGCATGGGTGCTCTTTTCGAGTGTACCGAGGTTTGATGGAAAGGGATCAGCGAAGAAATGGGCCTTCTGATACAGACTCTGGCCTGGAGAGGATGCTCGTCATGACTATTTTCATGAGTCCTGAGTGTGACTTCGTAGCGGCTTTATCCTTGACTGGGGAACCTGTGATGCACTCTTAGGTGTACCGACAGCTGAGACCTCAGTCATCTTGAGCAACTCACTGTACCAATGACAAACTTAGTCGTATCACATCTGCCACCGTGACGTTTGATCTCCTTCTGTGCACTGCCGTATAAGTGAGTCAAATTGGTCTTACACATTGTAAATGATTGATGGAGCTATGGCAATATGTTCCCATTACCTCTGAGTTGGTCGGCCACTGTGGCCGAGCGGTTCTAGGCACTTCAATCCGGAACCGCGATGCTGCTACGGTCGCAGGTTCGAATCCTGCCTCGGGCATGGAAGTGTGTGATGTCCTTAGGTTAGTTATGTTTAGGTAGTTCTAAGGAACTGATAACCTGAGATGTTAAGTCCCATAGTGCTCAGAGCCATTTGAATCATACCCCTGGGTCGTGAAAACACGGTGCTGTCGCATTAACCCATCTCACCCTTTTTCTCCACATCACGGGATGCCGTAGGTTGTAGATATAGCACTCTCCGTCAGTTCTGATTTAGACTGGAATGACCACATGGACAAAAGTGCAGGGAAGGCGGAGCAGAGGCCGAGGAAAAGTCGCAGGATGCAGAGATACTGTCTACGTTGGAATTCTGCTGTATGAGGTGCTTAGCATATTGGTTTGAAAAAGATGACTCCTTTTGAGATATTAGAGAGCCATGAATGTGATTCACCAGTGGCTGTAATCATTAAAAGACATCACCATAGGAACAAACGCAAGTGTGTGATTGAGCAGAGAGACTTGATTACAAATCGCAGACAGCACTTCTAGCAGAAATCGTAACACTAGAGATCTAAAACCAACTATGTTGGTCACTGGATTTTGTACATTCCTTATGACTTCATTCTAGCGCTGCATTTTAAGTGATCCCTCACACAGCACTCTATTTACTGTATGTGATCTTTCTTTAGTCCATCATCATCGTAACTGGCCTATAGCCCTATGGATATATTGCAGAACCTCTGTTACACTGTCAAGGAATGCGTTACAAATACTGTTCATTAGGTAAGAAATATCTAGCAGCAACACTAGGGAGATGCAAATATCAACTTACTACCACATTCCTTAGCCGGATCACATTCTAAATTCGGTGAGAAGGGTGATTTTATTACGAACCTCTGGCGACGTGCACCCCACATTCGGTCTTTTATTACACACCCCAGCGATCACTATCTATATTCAATGTCACAGCATTTGTGTGGAAAACCACTTCATTAGGAAGCAATGTCATACCTCGATCTGTTTAGCATGGATGTTGTCAGCGACTCGTGTATGCATGAACAACCAAGATCGCTTTTTATGTACGGTGACAGTAACATAGTCGTTGCGATCGTGTTTTTAATAGGTGGTCGCTTAGAAGACAATTACGTCTCTCTTCCCAAGACACAAAGGTACCACCCACAAAGGAAACCAATGGGGAATGTCCATCCATCCCGGAATTTTCACTCACTATTGTTTGGTTGTGTTGCACCAGCATTTAGTTATTGGCGAAGTGTTATACTCGTGTGGCTTGTGTGATAGATTCGCTGTGATCAGCACCCTTATAACGTGTGTGTTGGGGTGTAACGTTACTTTGGTCAGTGTTCCGACATGTGGAAAGAAGACAACGAGGGTGGGGCAAAGCCCTCTTTTAAGGAAGACACGGATTTTTGTGTAGAAAATTGTGATATCAAAACATCAGTAACCGTAAGATATATGAGAAACTTGGGGTGTAAAATTATGTATAAATTTCATGGGGACAGTTGTCATGAGAAAGTTGTCAAAGTGTTGCATTCCTAATATTTTTACCAAGCAGCGGCCAGCTGAGGCAGGTAATCCGTTCATTGTCCGCTCAAATTATTTTCAGTTTAACCGCCAGGAATTCGTGACGAAATATATCCCTACCTGTCCAACAGAGTATGTTCTTGCTTGTGGAGTAGAACAGTTGGCTGTTTCCATGCTGGTAATGTTCATACAATTATGCAGTGGGTTAATACACTTGAAAAATGAGTTGTTTTTACAATCATCGATATTTAGCATTTTTTTGACATTTATGAACCACTTGAAAAAATACATAAATATGTTTTCTTCCCAGACGTTATTGCTTCACGGGTACAGCATGTAACACCTTTGTTTTGCTGTGAATGTGTGAACTGTCCACGAGTTTAGCGATACCGTACCATTGATTTATTTCTGTTTGTTCTGTAATTTTTACCTTAGCCATCGATTGAGTTAACATAAAAAGTTCCTGATCATCTGAATTACATAGTCCATCTTTACGGGCAATGGGCTTCTATAATGGGAAAAAATTTACACTTGTAATAATATTTTTAGCCACCATAGTGCTGTCCTCTTACCTATTGAGCTACGTTATATTGAGAGGGTTATGAAGCAAGAAATAGCACATGATTTACAATAATAGATATTTTGCGTACAAATCAGCACTGGTACATAGGAGGCATTACATTAACAAGGAAAAGGCACTAGTTCTTTTTTACAGCAGCTTTCGAATAACACGTAGTTGCATTTTCGTTCCCCATCACCAAACTCCACTCACTGTTCCCTATTCCTATTGCCTCTGTGCCAATATTCAGTCACTTTTATCCACCATCAGTTAAATTATATACTGAGCTGAATAGTAGTAGTGCACAGCGAGCTAGCAACATGTTCATAACCAGACTGTGACCTTGCATCATCGCGGTTCAGTGGATGGTGCATATGTCCAGTACTCGACTACACCATAATATTTGAAACCTCAGGTACACTTCTGCAAGTTGGGGACAGGTTGTATGCCTTCATCATCAGATAACCTGATGAATGGTACAGACAATAGGAGATTCTAGTCCTCTGCCAGCATGCTGACGGGTCTGCACATGCCACAGGTCGTTGTGACCTCTGCGTGTATCCGCCAAAAAGAGGCAACGGAAAAATGCACAAGGGGAAAGTAGGGTCTGGAGGCCAGGTGGTTGCGGGATCGAATCCCAGACAACGCCACACAAAATGACATAGATTCAATTAATTAGCCAATCAGTTAATAGAGTGTGCCAGGGCTATAACACAGGCCAGACCTAAATCAGCTCATGTTAAATGACACAATACCAGGAAGGGAAAAGTGGCAAAATAGGTTAAGGGGAAGTACCTCAATTGAGCTGTTTCCCACCAATTTTTCTCGAACCTTTTAATTAGACAATTAATTTGATACCAAAAGGGATGCTGGGTTTCTGGAAGGGAGGAAGGTTGGGAATTTCCAAGAGCGGTTAATAACAAAGAAATTTGCAGCTGAAACCCCATTCAAAAGTGTACAAAATTTTAAAAAATGTGCTCATATCCGTGGGGGAGGGGGAGGTGGGAGGGGTAAGGATTTCTCAGAGAGGAAAGAGGTATTTAATTGATCAAGCTAATTAATTCCTATATTAATTTCATATCAAAGGTGTGCTTGTAACAGCGAGGGGATTTTCCAGATGGTTGAGGAAGGTGGAGAAGGAGGGCTGGGAGTTCCCGAGAAGCACAGGTCACCCCCAAGGGTCATAAATCAATTAATGAAAAATAGGTTAAGGGGAGGACAAGGTGGAGGGTTTACATGAAAAACCACTTAGCGGAATAATATGTTAAGCTCATAAATCAATTAACTATTACAATTTAATTAATTTTCATATCAAATTGATATCAAGAATGTGCTCACGCCACCATTTCCCTACCTCTTCTGTACCATTCCAAGCTACCTAGTCCTGTGTTTGTGTGTTTACTCTTATTTGTATATGTGTTTGTTGATGTTTATATAACTCATGCAAAGTACGTGAATATTTTGGTTATGTGACAGTATGGTCCGGCTGCTGTAAAATGTGCTCTATGCTGTCATACTCAGCCTGGGATCGTATGTGTGCAAGTTTGTCACAGTGTAAAGTGGCATGTTAAGGAGTCCCTAGTTCTCCACAAGTGCACATGGGTGTACGACTGATACCAAACAGAAGGAGGTGTTCTAGATATGGTCAATGGCCCATGAGGAAATTGACCATACCATGGGCACGATCTTTTATGTTTTACCCTCATTCGTTCCTTGATGTTTGGGAAAAAGATGTGAAGATTCTGTCGAATCCCATTCACTCTGCCAGGTATAATTTCACCAGCAATTTAGTTGGCGCTTTTCCCTGACGTCCTCTCCCATAATTTCAAATACTTTGTTGTGTCTGCCTTTCTTTGACCAATACGATGTTGCTGTTTGATGGATGGTAATGTCAATGGGCACACTCCCATCACTACACGTAGCCTCTCCACCGATGTTGTGCCGAAGGCCCCTGACATCCCGAGCAGAACTTTTTTGTGGGCATATATCACAACGATTTTCTGTGTTTGTAGCCTAAGTCGATACACACAATCACTTGCTGTTTTTATAGGTAGTCCATATTTTGTAGTAATTAGTCTTGCTAATTTATGTGTTATTTTCATTACTTTGTAAGTCTAGTATGTTCAGTGAACTATAGGTTGTTGTCAATGTGTAAAGTTAGATATCTTGTCACCCTTTCGTGTTGCAAGGTTGTCTTGTTTAGTTTGATACAGGGGTTGCTTTCGCCTTTTACTAGTAAGTACATCCTTTTATTATCTGCAAGTTTATTGTTATTACACCATTAAATGATGTCTACAAGGGGCTGTGTAGTCTTTTGTTCGAAGTGTGTTCCTGAGTTTTCCAACGCCACTAAGAGCGAATCATCAGCTTAAGCTATTATCCCCTTTACTTTATCATGTATGTCTAGGTTGTCTATCAGTGGCGCAACAGCAATGTCCCAGAATAAGGATCCACATATGGATCCCTGTGGGCACCCTGAAGTGATTTTCTTGACAACTATTCGGTGGCCTAGTCGCCATTCTAGAACTCCATCTCTGCAGTAGTGGAGGAAGCTGTTGTATAAAACTGTTGGGATTTGCGTTCGTGTTAAGTTTGCGAATAGCGCCAGATATATCAATCAATATTACTACCAAATACTTGTCCTGCGTGCTCAGAGTTATGACATTGTTGAATCGTCGATAGGTTTGTGTGGCTGGAACCCACTGAACTGTGATGTGGACTGAGGCCCAGTAGCCTCTCCTGGACCTTGGCTCTTACATTCAGTAGACAGATCCGTCTATATGATTTTGGGTCTATTGAGTCCTCGTTATCAGATTTTTTCATAATCACTGCAGTGGTCATCTTCTAACAAGTAGTTATTCTCTCTTGCTGTAAAGGGTCATTAAGTAAGTCTGTCAGGTAGGGTACTACTTGTGGTGCAGCAGTTTTAGTGATTTCTAAGCGGACTCCATGTGGTCCAAGCTTTTCTGTCTTCAAATTTCGTTATTGGCAGCACAATCCCTTCACGGGAGAGAGAAGTAGCGGTTCTTCCACTTATGTAGTGAATAGAGATGTGGCACAGGAAATGCATTAATAATTGCTCTAGTAGTTGGAAAAATTGATTGGAAAGAATAGTTGAGAAAATTTGAAGGTAATTTTGTGAATCGGCGCACAATCTCGAGTGAACTTTAACTGATACCAATATCAACAGATACTGAATATCATTACATTCTAGTTCAATAAACATAATCTGCATTATGTACTGCAACCAAAGAAACTGTCCATCTGTCTATAAGTTCTTAAACACACGAAGCACCATGGTTTTAGTATACGTAAACTAAGTTCAATAGGTACCTATCAAGTCTGAGTCATTACCTTCACATTAATTCCATTGTGTTTAGTCTTGAGTGTGACAATGTCGATGCACGAGCGCTCCTCCAGATACGGCGTTAATTGTTCTTCTCTGCGACGAACCTTTGATGCAGGAACTCGACAGCGAGTGACGTGATGAACAAATAGTAGTTGAACTTTTAATCATACGAATAAATATTCCTTTTCTAATAACTTTTTATAATATTTTTAATGAACAGTTAAAATACACATTTTAATAATGTTGGTATGATG
Source organism: Schistocerca gregaria (assembly GCF_023897955.1). Lineage (NCBI taxonomy): Eukaryota > Metazoa > Arthropoda > Insecta > Orthoptera > Acrididae > Schistocerca > Schistocerca gregaria. The sequence continues at coordinate 51,558,863 of NC_064925.1, read as the reverse complement.
GATCCAAGTATACGTCCGTACGCTACCACTTCCTGAAACAAAAGGGGGAAGGTACATGAAATAATAAATTGAAGAGTGTATTTCTTACTTTGTTTCATTCAGGTTTACTATGTATCAAAACATTATCCTTGCCAAAAAATAACTGGTGGTGTCTTTGGTTTATAGCTCATTCAGTTTACATACCTAAGAAAAGAAAAGAAAGAACAATAGTATGATTCAATACAATTGCCTCTCACTGTGTGCTGACGTCATATGGAGGTGCACAGTGGCTGAGCTTATTTCTCTTTTTGAGGTTCGATGATCCTGGCCGGTATGGGCATAGCCTTTATTTTCGGCCTTTGGAGTTATCCTGAATGGTTATGAATTTATATGGGCATGTCAGCTTCTTCTAAGACATACATACATTTTTGTATTTCCTTTTCAAAGTTTGAAGAATTCAACAGTTTTCTCTCCTAACAAAGTGCATGCTGCAACCGCATAGCTCTATTATTGTCAGTCAACACCTGCACAGTGTTCACCTTGTGAAGTATGCTCGTGCAGCCCAACGTCCGTCATCGTCTCATTTCGGGCTCACATGTCCAGTACGAGGCCAGAGTGCCTATGTCTTGCTTTTACAGTGGCTTTCACTGCACAAATTCGTGAAGCTCGTGTTCAGCTTCCGTTGTGAAATCTTCAGTGTGTGACAACTGGTTTTCATATCAGCAGCCCGAGGAATTTTGTTTACCACATGCACACCCACTTATTGTTTTAACACAGGTACGCTTGACACTTTGCAGACAGGTTTTGTATATTTTTACTCTTTATTTTTGAGCATCTTTCATATAGTTGCATTACATACAGTTTCTGTAGTGTCCTTTCCGCATACTGTACACACAAAATAATAAAATACAAATACAATTGCAAAGTAAATTTATCCTATTCATTTGCTGACATGCCATTATCGTCGTTCATATACATTACAGACTGTAACATATTCTCTCCCCTTTTTACATATAGAGTCATTACTAGTCATTTGGTTTTAATTACACTTTGTCAGATTTCATTTTCGTTTCATTATTCAGTTTCAATTATATGAGTACACATTTTACTCTCGTTTGGCTATACATGCTTCAGATAACATTCATACAATAATAGATTCAGTTTCCATTTTTGGCATATATTGACATACATTTCATTTAATTTTATAGTGACTCCTTGTCGGAGCATATTTATCATCTTAAAAAAATCACAGAAGTAAACAATAGTCGCTACAATAGATTCAGATAACTACGCATGGACTCACCTCTCTGTCGTCCTCCAGGAAGGATCTACACACTACACGTTTGTGGAAATTCCACGGACAGGCTTCCATGTGCTCAGTTACGCCTCATTAATAGAGATAATTGTGATCTGAAGAACAAAATAGTTAGTTTTTTGTAAGCGAGACTCAAATCCGACGATACCAACCATATTGTTTAAAAGTGCAGCTTAATATTTACTTGTTATATTCATCTCATAAAGGATAACCATTTCATGAGCTGAGGTTCACAGAGTTGTATCATTAATATGGTATGGTATGTATAATGAGCGTAAAAGAATGTTTACATAAGTAACAAACGTGTGTAAAAGTTTTAATGTAATTCAGGTGTTCGACGCTTTTATGGCTACTCGACTCTCACAGCTCTTAGGTTTCGACCCTTGATTATTTGGCGGTACGCAGCCTTAGTTCAGCATCGTGATATGAGAGGTACTGTAACTGTTTTCTTCTTCACATACTTTCACACTATCACATTCACATATATCACAAACTCACAACTATATTTACTTGCGGTACGGTCCTTTCTTAAGTTTATATGGTATCTAACACTGTACAAGCATTTATCTTTCTTCACTTTAGGACGTGTCGATGCGTGGTTTCCTGGAAGAAAAAACTTAATACTAACTTAAAACTAAATCTTCATAGATAAGTGTGTAGTGTCTCCATTTTCTTCATATATTCAACCACCTATTCATTCACTTCAGTGTGCAGTCGTGTTATCACAAAATTGATCTCATGTCATGTGTAGGTCTCTACTTACCTTATAAATCGGAAAGAGAAAGTGTATTATAAGTGTGATGCGACCTCTCATTCAATTATCCTCTTATACTGCACCCGCTTGTTTGCCTTCAGCAAGACTTTTCTCGTCTATCACGTATGATTAGTGCGTGCACTTTCAGTACTTAAATTTGTAAATATTGGACATGTATAGATATAATGTAGCGTAGCTTAATTAAATATCTCCTAGTTTAGAGTCAATTTCCTGTGTATATAATCTCTTAGCTATTGTTTCTGTGTATTCTGTAGAAATTCATAGTTGTAGGGTACAGTATATCTTAATTTTCTATGTCTCTGTTCATTCGATCGGCTTTACAAAAGCCAGTGCGGGCTCTAGCTCATGAGGTTTGTTTGTTTTGGGTGCTCCAACACTCTCAGCTGTGCCTGTCTGGCGAGCGCGCGCTTGTGATTTGTTGACTACCTTGCTCTCCACCGCGCATGTACTGCGTGTCTCTGATACCACTTGCGTCGCGGCAAGTAGCGTACTACATTGCACGCTAATGTGCATTTCACAAGTTCATTTATTTGTTTACAAATGGGCTAAGCGCAAGGCGAAGCATTGTATTTAGAGTATGTCGCCTCTATACACCTAAAATTAAAATTCTTCCTTCTTACAACCACTCACTTTATCATTTACACATTTGACATACAAGAGAAACACAAACAAAAATCTTTCTTATCAACTAACAAGATAAATTCTGGACTGTGAGTTTGCAACAGCCTAAGTCTAATACACTCCTGGAAATTGAAATAAGAACACCGTGAATTCATTGTCCCAGGAAGGGGAAACTTTATTGACACATTCCTGGGGTCAGATACATCACATGATCACACTGACAGAACCACAGGCACATAGACATTGGCAACAGAGCATGCACAATGTCGACTCTAGTACAGTGTATATCCACCTTTCGCTATTCTCCCATGGAGACGATCATAGAAATGGTGGATGTAGTGCTGTGGAACGGCTTGCCATGCCATTTCCACCTGGCGCCTCAGTTGGACCAGCGTTCGTGCTGGACGTGTAGGCCGCGTGAGACGACGCTTCATCAGTCCCAAACATGCTCAATGGGGGACAGATCCGGAGATCTTGCTGGCCAGGGTAGTTGACTTACACCTTCTAGAGCACGTTGGGTGGCACGGGATACATGCGGACGTGCATTGTCCTGTTGGAACAGCACGTTTCCTTGCCGGTCTAGAAATGGTAGAACGATGGGTTCGATGACGGTTTGGATGTACCGTGCACTATTCAGTGTCCCCTCGACGATCACCAGAGGTGTACGGCCAGTGTAGGAGATCGCTCCCCACACCATGATGCCGGGTGTTGGCCCTGTGTGTCTCGGTCGTATGCAGTCCTGATTGTGGCGCTCACCTGCACGGCGCCAAACACGCATACGACCATCATTGGCACCAAGGCAGAAGCGACTCTCATCGCTGAAGACGACACGTCTCCATTCGTCCCTCCATTCACGCCTGTCGCGACACCACTGGAGGCGGGCTGCACGATGTTGGGGCGTGAGCGGAAGACGGCCTAACGGTGTGCGGGACCGTAGCCCAGCTTCATGGAGACGGTTGCGAATGGTCCTCGCCGATACCCCAGGAGCAACAGTGTCCCTAATTTGCTGGGAAGTGACGGTGCGGTCCCCTACGGCACTGCGTAGGATCCTACGGTCTTGGCGTGCATCCGTGCGTCGCTGCGGTCCGGTCCCAGGTCGACGGGCACGTGCACCTTCCGCCGACCACTGGCGACAACATCGATGTACTGTGGAGACCTCACGCCCCACGTGTTGAGCAATTCGGCGGTACGTCCACCCGGCCTCCCGCATGCCCACTATACGCCCTCGCTCTAAGTCCGTCAACGGCACATGCGGTTCACGTCCACGCTGTCGCGGCATGCTACCAGTGTTAAAGACTGCGATGGAGCTCCGTATGCCACGGCAAACTGGCTGACACTGACGGCGGCGGTGCACAAATGCTGCGCAGCTAGCGCCATTCGACGGCCAACACCGCGGTTCCTGGTGTGTCCGCTGTGCCGTGCTTGTGATCATTGCTTGTACAGCCCTCTCGCAGTGTCCGGAGCAAGTATGGTGGGTCTGACACACCGGTGTCAATGTGTTCTTTTTTCCATTTCCAGGAGTATATTATTATACATTTATACAACTTAGAGGGTGTACAGCCCTTGCTCTCTCTCTCTCTCTCTCTCTCTCTCTCTCTCTCTCTCTCTCTCTCTCTCTCTCTCTCTATATATATATATATATATATATATATATATATATATATATATATATATATTCTCAAGTCTTTGTTTGGGTATACACCTTTGTCTTTACCCGTGTTTGCGTGTACGAATCTGTATGTTCATGGGCAGGTGATTTTTTAGTAACTATGCACGGTCAGTTGCCACTTACTGTTCAGTTTTCCAATTTTTGTGGATTTAGGATGTGTTCTAAGTTACACAATTTGTCCTATATAAAATTGTGTTGTACCTTTCAGCTTTTTGTCATAAATTCCTTTCCTGTATTTAGCCCAGGTTTCAAGGTAGATTACTGCTTGTCTTATTTTATCATCCAGTGATAATTCCTGTATCAGTATCTTGGGCAAAGGTTTCTCCCACTTGTCTACTTGTTTGCAATTTTACGTCGTATCATTTGGTATAAATCCATTTGATGTATGGTGAAAGTTGTTACCAACTTGTAGGAAGGGAGTGACGTATTCAATCCACTTGGTATGTTTACGAGGTATATAAGTCCTTACACACCTGTTGAATTCCTTAAACACACTTTCTATGGAGGATTCATTCGGATGAAATTTGGATACTAAAATGTGTTTGATTTGGTTAGAATCTACAAACTCTTTCCATTTACATCCAACAAAATGTGAGGCATTATTTGTTAACATGATTTCTGGTTTGCCTGCCTTTGCAAAATAATCCTAATTGATTCGTATTATAAGTGAACTGGCTGTAGTGTTCTGTACAGCATGCAATTTTATGTGTCTGGTGAAAATAACATACAGACCTACTATATACTTAACGCCACCCTTACCTCTGGGATAGGGTCCAGCCACATCCAAAGATAACTTTTCTAGAGGTTTTTTTAGCCACAATGGAATGTAGTTCAATCTCTTTGCTGATGTAAGAATGTTTTGTTTTCTGGCAGAAAATACGCTTTCTTACCACTTGTAATATTCTTCGTCTAAGGTTGGGGAAATAACAATATTTACCTATTTTGTCACTGCACTTTGCAGTGCCATAATGGCCCCAAGTATAGTGTGTGTACAAGATAAAATCATCCACATATTCCTCTGACAAACACACTCGCCATTCTACTTGTTCGGCATGTTCCTATGGAACAGAACACCTTTGTGAATACTGTAAAACCTTTTTCTCTTTTCATCACCGTTTTCCATAAGTTTCACTGGTGCCTTACTCCGGCGTGTATGTTCCTGCTATAATTGCTCTATCTATTTACACATGTGGACATAGTATGTTCGGAGAGTTTTGTCTTCCATCAACATAGTTCTTATTTTCCTTCCTGCACTAAAAGATCTTTCAATTCCTCTTAGGCTTGTGGTAATCCTGTTATGTTCGGTTTCCTTTTATGTACACTATTTCAAAATCGAATTCTTGATGGTACATACACCATCTGAGTATCTGTCGGTGTAGCAATTTACAAGGTAACAAAAACGATAGCGACTGCTGGTCACAGTATACTTTTGTGTGTTTACCCCAAAGGAAATATTCACTTTTTAAAGGAGTAAATTACAGTCAAAGCCTCCAATTCCTTAGATGAATATGAACGTTCAGTTTCGGATAAGGTTCGGCTAATTACTTTAGGTAAAAGTTTTCCCTCTTCTTCTACCTCTTGAAAAAGGCATGCACACAAACAAAATCGGTCTTCATGTCATGTTGAGATAAAATACTAGCATTTAAAAAAGCTTGCTTGATCTTCTCGAAATCGGTTTGACATTTGTTGCCCCAGAATCAAGGTCTTTTTTCCGGAGAAGATTGAGTAAATCATCACTGTTCACAAGTTGGTTTGGGATGAATTTCCTGAAAAATGACACTAAGCTTAAGTATGCCATTAATTACCTTTTGTTTTGAAGAACAGGACAGTTCCTAATGGCATCAGGTTTTTTAGGATCTGACAGTATGCCTTCCCGAAATTAGATTTATTGAGATTTGCTGTTACTCCGTGTTCGGAAAAGCGCTTCAACACTTGTCGAGAATCTTAAATGTACTATCCAAGTGGGTGTGGCGACTAAAAGGTCATCCACATATACTGTTTCCTTAGTCAAAAGTTCGGGTTCTAGCACTTTGTCCAGAGCAGAGATAAATACACCTGCACTTACGTTCAATCCAAACGGTAAAACTTGAAATTCGAAGCTCCTGCCCCGACATACGTAAGCGGTATACTTCCGACTTTCTTCATGTAGTTTCATTTGCCAATAAGGGGGCCGGAGATCGGTTGTAGCAAGAAATTTAGCATCATGGAATTTCATAAGCTGTTGCTCTAAATTGTCTGGACGTGTTCGTACTGGTGCAATATTGTTATTATTGTTACGTGCGACGAGGACCAAGCGCACCTTGCCATCTGGCTTACTCACGGCCACAATAGGACTACAATAAGGGGAAAACGATGGTTGTATTATGCCCCAGTCAATCATCCTGTTAATCTCTTTTCTTACTGTTTCACCCTTAGTGCATGGCAAATGGTATGAAGCATAAAAAAGAGTTTCATGAGGCTATACTTCCATTTTGTACATAAAATCCTTAATGATACCTGGTCTTTTTTCAAACACATGTATATAAGAAAGTATCTGTTCCCTAAGTTCCGCTCGGTGTTCTTGATACAAGCACTTTGGCTCACTTACCGTTGTGTTTATAGTGTCAACGTTCACCTCTTCTGCTGCCGACTACTCGTTGTTGTATGTGTTGATAAACATGACTATGGGATTTGCCAATTGAATCGTAAGTGAGTAACTTCAGTTTCACGTCTATCAGCACTTCCCCTGATTAGGTCTACCACAAATAATTGGTTATTTACTGTAAAATGACATTGGCCCATGCTTATATCAATTTATTCTTGGTATGTCCTAAATGTGTCCATACCGAATAACCAGTCAATTATTAATTTCTTTGCTATCAAAAAATTGTATTGTACAGAAATCTGTAGTAATTGGACGCTAATTAATGCTTGTGTTTCGGCTCCTTTCAATTTATGACCACTCGCAGTTTGTTCCTAGCAATTTTGCGGTGGCAGTGTGGGTATATTCCCACATTTCTTCAGTTCTTGAAAGATTCCCTGTGACATCAAATTAGTCGCAGCACCTGTGTCAAACAGAAGGGATACATCAAGATAAAATATTTTGCCCATCTTTCACATCACTACCTTGATCGTATCTAATGAAGCAAGTGTCGATCAAACTAGAGACCCCAATCTCCTCCCACGTCAAAGAACGGCGGCCCACTGTGAACGGCTCAAGTTAACCAGCGTCGCTGTAGCATCGGTCTCTGGGTTAGGCGTAACTTCTGCTATGTGGAATGTTGGTACTTTATTACACCAGTTAGTATCCTGTGAGGCTCTGGACTCAAATTATATCTGCCTTTGTTATTCGGCATATGTGCGTTACTTTGCTGGCTGAATTCCGCTGTCTATGGATTATTTGCTTGTCTGGTATCGTTTCGTGTTTGCCCAGTGATCAGATAATTATTGCAGGTTGCGTGTGTCAGTACATATTTAACTAGCTGACCATGCGTTACTTGAAGTTTGTCATTGGCGATGTGATTAAAGTTGTGGCTAACATAGGTGTCTTTGTAGAAAGTACAGATACGAAGTATTCAGTAACGTGTTCCGGAATGGTAATTAGTATTTTCCCTACTGTGTCGCCCAAGCCGCGCCATTATCGTCGATGTCCACTACCAGAACGACCCTGACAATGTCCTAGAGACTTATGCAATAGGCCAGCACCCGCCTAATGCCGAAACAAAGGCTGAGGTCGCCATTATTCTATACGAGAGATTTCGGCAGGGAGTCTTTAATATGCAATCGCGAAGAAATTTTTATGTCACATCGGCAGTGTGAGGGAGCGAGGGTTACAGTAAGTGGGCAAAGGGGCATAGATTACAAGCTACTGGACTTCCAGGAGAGGTTCCATGCGATTACTGTAGCTGCACCAGTAAAATAGATGTATACTAGCAGAATGACTCCAACAATGTCCTCGTGACATACGCAATAGCCCAGCACCAGCACAATGGCGAGACAACTCCTGAGGGCGGCGTTAGGTCAAATGCCTCTGAGCACTATGGGACTTAACATCTGACGTCATCAGTCCCCTAGAACTTAGAACTACTTAAACCTAACTAACCTAAGGACATCACATACATCCATGACCGAGGCAGGATTCGAAGTTGCGACAGTAGCAGTTGCGTGGTTCCAGACTGAAGCGCCTAGAACCCCTCGGCCACCGGGGCCGGCGGCGGCATTAGTCTCTAGGAGAGGTCTTGAGGGAACATGTAGTATTCCATCGCGAAACATTTTCTCTGTCACATCGTCAATATGGGGGTGCCAGGATGTCAGTAAACCGGCAACGGTGTATCGGTTACAAGCTACTGGAGACGCTGGAGAGGTCCCATGGGGTGACTGTATCGGCGCGAGTATCATAGATGTAATCTAGCAGAATGACTCCGATAATGCCCTTAAGGCTCATGCAATAGCCTAGTACCCGAATAATGGCGAGGGAACTCCTGAGCTTCAACGGTTATTAGCTGGCCGAAGTGGCCGAGCGGTTCTTGGCGCTTCAGTCTGGTCGCAGGTTCGAATCTTGCCTCGGGCATGGATGTGTGTGTTGTCCTTAGGTTAGTTAGGTTTAAGTAGTTCTAAGTTCTAGGGGACTGATGACCTCAGATGCTAACTCCCATAGTGCTCACAGCCATTTGAACCAAGCCATTCAACGGTTATTTCTGAATGGTTGGACGCATGTGAATATAGTACTGCATCTGAAGATGAAATTGTTCCTGCGTAGAGGTCCCATGTCGGACAGCTCAGAATATGAAGATAGGAGTGATGAATGTTGGCACATAAAAGATGTAGGTTTAACATGGATAGCCTGCCCGTCTAATGCAGTGCAGCGTGCAAATTCAGATAATGTAGCAAGTACACCCCAGCCTGAAAGCGCAAATAATATGCCAAACTCATTCCAATGTGAAAATGTAAATAAAGTTTCATGTCCATCCTTTTTATTGGTCCCGATAGAACTCAGTTGAACAAAACACCAACTTTGCGTAGCAGTACGCTTACTCATAATGTAATGAAAGTCCTTCCAGGTCCTTTAGTGAAATAAATCCAGATACGCCAAAAAGTGCATTGTGTTACTTCATCACAGATAACACTTGTGGATGAAATAATTCGTTGCAGAGACCTGCAAGGACGACACTCAGCAGCTATAAAAGTCAGACATGGCTTAATGTCGCAAAAGAGGAAATCAATGCATTTTTGTAATTCTCCTATTAGCTGGCAGTTACAGAAGTTGAGAGGTTCCTATAACAGAATTATTTCATGTCTGTACCGGTGATAATCCTTTTTATACGGCAAATCTTTCTATAAACTGGTTTGAAGACAAATAGAGCCATGAGGTTCGACGGTAGACGCACCCGACAAGCTAGGACCCAAGATGATGACATGGCAGCTCTCCACAATGTTAGGGTACTATTCTGTACAACTGAGATAATGATTTCCTCCAGGAGAGATCTCTACAGTAGATGAGCAGCTAGTGTATTTCAGACTGTGTTGGCGATTTCTAAAATTTATTCCAAGCAAGCCAGGAAACTACGGAATAAAGATATTCTGGCTCTGCGACTCTTTGAGATGGATGGGCTAGTGTACTCAGGAAAAAATCCACATCAGCCTCGTGAAGCTAATGCTGCAGCTCATGTGGTAAAGACATTCCGAAAAATGCATTGAGTAAACTAGGCGATTATGATGATCGACAGCTACTTTAGGAGTGTTGCCCTGTTTCAGGATGTATTGAAGGATAAAATTACTGCAGCTGGTACTCCTCGCCGTAGCATACTACGAATTCTACCTGAAATGAAAGCATGTAACACGAGAGAGAGTCTGTTTTTAACATTAGGATTCAGAGACGATTTGAATATTGTGAGTTATGTACCAAAATGAATAAGAGTCTGGTGTGACTAAGTTCCGTGTATAACGGCTCCACAACTTATGAGACTCACAGAAACAAGACATCAGAAATGATTTCATGGTATGTACCTACACTTCAAAGAGAAAAAAGAACAAGGGGCAAGCCTTTTTCTATGGGGTAATATAATGCATGTTACAACTATAAATGCTTTATGTTTATTCACAAATCAGCATTCAGAATATCTCAGTGAAAAGTCACATAAAACGAGGATTTTCTTGAAGGCCTTGGTTCTAGAACTTTCTCGTCCACATATGTAGCCCAGAGCGAAAACTCCAAACTCCCAAAAAATGTCTTGCAAGCATTGGCTAGATGTGGCATCAAAAGGGACCAAGAAATAGATGTCTCCACCAAAGAAAAACGCCCAGAAGAACATGTAGTCGCCAACATCCTATAAGATAAACCGACTGTTTGCCAAGCGTTTTTTGAACAACAATGCGTAATGCCCTGCTTCATTCTCTTTCACAAGACACAAATAGAGCCATGAGGTTCGACGATAGACGCACCCGACAAGCTAGGACCCCACTACTACCTGTTGTGATAAGCTGTTGTTGGAACATCATTATTAAGATGTTGGAAGATTCAGAATATTCTGAAACAGTTCTGGAGGTGAAAAGTGCACAATAAAGCTAACGTCAAAAGAGTGAGAAGTTGATGATTGTATCCTAAACGGAAGATCTGAACGTAGACTCTAACGGTATTGAAACAACAAAGGAAATAACATGCAAAGCAGAATGTTTGTCTTTCAATGATCTTATTCTTGTTAGAGATGCACTGTATACGAATAAAAAGAAAGTTGAACAAGATGATTTCTTACTATCAGTATGTAGGCATATTAGACTTTTGCTGGCCAATAAATATGAACAAGCTGGAATTGATTCTGATCGACGTTAGCCATGCCAGATAAGAGTTAAATGAGTTTTCGACGTTTTGTGGCTTGTGCTAAACTTTTGAGGTTGAGAAACCACGGAATTTTTGGATTTTTTTTCAGTTTTTCGCTTATAACTCGGAAACGACACGGTCTCCAAACACGTTACGAAACATCAGAATGAAAGAGAGTAAAATTTCTCGCAGAGTGACCTGCTTAAAAGTTAAAATGGTATCAGCCATATAGCGACAATGTGGCGTCAGTTTGGTGAAAAAGTGAGTTATACTCCAACGCCTGTAACTCACAAACGGGTACTGCAGATGGAAAGCGTCGTACATGAAAGTTGTAGAGCGTCAGTTTCTGCGTAAAGTGAGCTCCTAAATTTTGAAGTCGACGCGCCTCTTTGCAAAGATGCAAATAAAAATTATCCGTAGCGCTAAAGAAGAAACGGAATATCAATTATTCCTTCATCAATCCCTGTCTGCGTGGATGACCTGTATTACATTTTTGACATTTTTTGAATCAACGACACTAAGTACAACAAAAACATACCTCCTGTAAAATTCTGCAAATTACGTTTGTTGAGTTGTGTTACAACGGTCACCATTTGGTGTCGAAGTTTATTTAACACACTCAGCAAAGTTGAGTGGTTGGCACCACGGGTGTTGCCGAAATGGGCGGCTTTCGAGGGACACTGTGCCATTTTATTCGACGTGCCTCAACGTCGAACGCTCCCGTGATTACGTCAAAGGAGGGCGCGAAAAAGGGTGGTCGGGATAGCATAAAATACTTTTCTGCTTCGAGTCACCATCAAATTTCGTAGAATTGTTTCGAACGGCCCGTGACAGTTTTACCCTGTACAGCACAGCAAAAATTTCCATCACACTACACTGTAAAGGGCTGCAATCACGTCCGGTGCGGTTGCGGCCGCACAGTGTGCTCAGAGCGGGGTTGAACAGCCCAGGGGGTGTTCTCAGCAGTGCCCAGGCTTGTCTTGAACGTCGTGTTGTTAGCAGTGCCCAGGTTTGTCTTGAACATCGTGTTGTTAGCAGTGCCCAGGTTTGTCTTGAAGGTCGTGTTGTTTCTCTTCGCACTGCGAACTGTCGTTTCCGGCAGCGAAATCTGTGGGAATCAACGCACCAAGGGAAGGAGTGCTTGAATTGATGCTCTTTATATCACCCCCTGAGGCCCTTTAGTTTCGATTCTGAGCGGCAGTATGTCTGGGCCGCCCACGAAAAACTGCGTGATTTGAACGCAGAGTGTCGCGGTTCTCACCGCAATCGCACCAGCGGAAAAAAAATTGGGTGGGTCACAATGACTGAAATGTAATGTGAGTAAGAGAGGGTGGTGTGACCTCCTACCCACCGCGAGACGTAGAACAGAATTGTGATGTGGCATCACTACGGCTCACATAAACTACTCTGCCAGGTATTGGCGGATACATTCGATATTGCAGTACTTATGTTGTTTGGACTGACTAATGCATGTCCGAAGTAACATTTAATCGTTGTACTTAACGACCCAGGCACTGCAATAGCACCGAGCGAGAGGGCGCATTTGTTAGCACACTGGACTCTCATTCGGTAGGACCACGGCCGTCCTGATTTACGTTTTCTGTGATTTCCCTAGATCACTTCAGGCCAATTCCGGGATGGTTCCTTTGAAAAGGCATTGCCGACTTCGTTCCTCGTTCTTCCCTAATCCCATGGCACCGATGACCCACTCTTTGGTGCCCTCCCCCAAATGAACTAACCTAGCAACCAACTGCAATGTCGTACCCATCCCACGACCAAACGTCCTCCCCTGTACAGGAATTACGAGTGCAGGTGGCGGCGCAGGAGCCACAACATAAGGGAGGTTCAGTCTGGCCGTGGGTCGTGCAACAACAATCAGAGCGGATTAAGGCCGCCGCGGAATCCCGAGTTCGAGTGCCGACCCGGCGCAACTTTCATTGACGTCATTCCCTTTTACATCGGATATTTGTCCATTTTCACAACTGGATGAAGGTTTCACGTGTCACATGAACTTCGCAGGAGTGTGTAAAATGACTTTTTTTAATAATAATATAAATATTTATATATGTGTTTGGAGGGAGAGAGAGAGAGACTGATTTTTGATTGAGATTTTTACTTTAAGTTGTAACTGGTACCTGAATTTTGGTTGCTGCTTCCTTGAATCATCAGCTTCCGCACCAGTTGGTGACGTATTACAATTTGGAGGGGGTTATTGTTCTTTAAGGTTTAAAATACGACTCTGTTAGTTACTTGGCCGTATTGCGGATACCTTTGAGCCCAAGTTTTCGTGGCTTTTCATACCTAAGGGATCATTGTTGTGAGTAAATAAGATCAAACTGCAATCTGCTCTTCGTGAGAAAAGGAGATTGCTTAATACACAAACTTCCTTCAAACTACACTTCCTGCTACATCAAAATTGGTCAGTGGAGTTCAAAAATGGTTCAAATGGCTCTGAGCACTATGGGACTTAACATCTGTGGTCATCAGTCCCCTAGAACTTAGAACTACTTAAACCTAACTAACCTAAGGACATCACACACATCCATGCCCGAGGCAGGATTCGAACCTGCGACCGTAGCAGTCACGCGGTTCCGGACTGAGCGCCTAGAACCGCGCGGCCACCGCGGCCGGCCAGTGGAGTTCAGCACCATACTATTGTACAAGAATATAATCGAATTACTGTAATTAAGAAATTATGAGAGGTTGTTACTTATTGAATGAAAACTATAGAGAATGCCTTTCTTTTCCTGTATTTTAGTGAACTTTGTACACTTACAATTCTGTCGATTGATAGACCATGACGACAATGAAGTTCAGCTCTTTTTCCAAAAACAACATTTTTCTATTCTTCACTTCCAGATAATTTCTATACATAAATGTTTGGCATCTCTTACGCATACATCCTCGGTTTTATTACTAAAATATCAATTTTCATTAACTGTAACAATACGTTCTGGGCGACGGCCTAGCAACAAGTTCTCTTTGCACAAGATACAGATTAACAGTTCTCTTTTTTAAAATAAATCAACTGTCTTTGTTTTAGAGTCAATACTCAAAGATTCACATCTATTATCGTTGCGAGGATTGCGCGCTAAAGAGTTTGTTGCTGTCCTGTTGCGCTTCACTTCGCTTCAAGTACTTTCTGAATCACATTTACATTTACGATATTTACAGACATTACTGAGCTTCTCAGAATAATATCAGACACAAACTAGTTTTTAAAAAAAGGGACAGTGAGGCTCACATAACATTACATGTGGCGTTTATTACGCATATCTAAACAACTGCTGTTCGAAGCGTCTCCGAGCCAGAGGGCTTAAGTCGCAGAATGCAGCATGTTTGCACCATTACAGAAGAAGGTTGTAGGCAACTTTGTGCCAAATTTCAATCTTACGTTTTGCAACGGGATACAATTACGGGGTTTGGAAATGGTGCTCCTTTAATTTTGCTGTACAGTATACTTTGGTTTGTAGAATCCGAATCTACTTTCATAAAGTTCTGGCAGTTATTCCTTACAATAAAGTGTGGTGTCTGTTTCTGCAGACATGTCCGAAAGAACAAACACCACGCACCGTGCGCATCTTTTATACATTTATGCAAATTTAAGGTGGAGAGGGGAAGGAAGGAAAGGAAAGGGATCACTGCTGTCAGCTGCATTAGACACTACGTGAAATCAGTGGCGACGAGTGGAAATGTGTACCAGACCGGGATTAGAATGTGGGATCTCCTGTTTAGTAGGCACGTGCGTTGACCACTGCACCATCGGCGAAACAGCGTTACCGCAACTGCGCAGACTGTCTCGACACGACTCATAGCCGATCCACGCTCCCATCGAGCACCAGCTATACGCAGTCCCTGTCCATTGTCCTCTGTCTTCGCTCTCTGATATTCTCACAGGAGATCGGACATAATTTGATAGCTGGACAGTGGATGCACCGTCTTCACTGTGGACGCACAAATACATTCCTGGAAATGGAAAAAAGAACACATTGACACCGGTGTGTCAGACCCACCATACTTGCTCTGGACACTGGGAGAGGGCTGTACAAGCAATGATCACACGCACGGCACAGCGGACACACCAGGAACCGCGGTGTTGGCCGTCGAATGGCGCTAGCTGCTCAGCATTTGTGCACCGCCGCCGTCAGTGTCAGCCAGTTTGCCGTGGCATACGGAGCTCCATCGCAGTCTTTAACACTGGTAGCATGCCGCGACAGCGTGGACGTGAACCGCATGTGCAGTTGACGGACTTTGAGCGAGGGCGTATAGTGGGCATGCGGGAGACCGGGTGGACGTACCGCCGAATTGCTCAACACGTGGGGCGTGAGGTCTCCACAGTACATCGATGTTGTCGCCAGTGGTCGGCGGAAGGTGCACGTGCCCGTCGACCTGGGACCGGACCGCAGCGACGCACGGATGCACGCCAAGACCGTAGGATCCTACGCAGTGCCGTAGGGGACCGCACCGCCACTTCCCAGCAAATTAGGGACACTGTTGCTCCTGGGGTATCGGCGAGGACCATTCGCAACCGTCTCCATGAAGCTGGGCTACGGTCCCGCACACCGTTAGGCCGTCTTCCGCTCACGCCCCAACATCGTGCAGCCCGCCTCCAGTGGTGTCGCGACAGGCGTGAATGGAGGGACGAATGGAGACGTGTCGTCTTCATCGATGAGAGTCGCTTCTGCCTTGGTGCCAATGATGGTCGTATGCGTGTTTGGCGCCGTGCAGGTGAGCGCCACAATCAGGACTGCATACGACCGAGGCACACAGGGCCAACACCCGGCATCATGGTGTGGGCAGCAATCTCCTACACTGGCCGTACACCTCTGGTGATCGTCGAGGGGACACTTAATAGTGCACGGTACATCCAAACCGTCATCGAACCCATCGTTCTACCATTCCTAGACCGGCAAGGGAACTTTCTGTTCCAACAGGTCAATGCACGTCCGCATGTATCCCGTGCCACCCAACGTGCTGTAGAAGGTGTAAGTCAACTACCCTGGCCAGCAAGATCTCCGGATCTGTCCCCCATTGAGCATGTTTGGGACTGGATGAAGCGTCGTCTCACGCGGTCTGCACGTCCAGCACGAACGCTGGTCCAACTGAGGCGCCAGGTGGAAATGGCATGGCAAGCCGTTCCACAGGACTACATCCAGCATCTCTACGATCGTCTCCATGGGAGAATAGCAGAATGCATTGCTGCGAAAGGTGGATATACAGTGTACTAATGCCGACATTGTGCATGCTCTGTTGCCTGTGTCTATGTGCTTGTGGTTCTGTCAGTGTGATCATGTGATGTATCTGACCCCAGGAATGTGTCAATAAAGTTTCCCCTTCCTGGGACAATGAATTCACGGTGTTCTTATTTCAATTTCCAGGAGTGTACATCTAACGTCCTGAGGGACTCTCAGAAAGTGAACGTCAAAGTACATGGACAGGGCCTCGGGATAGGGGCACTCAATGGGAGTAATTAATACACGTACCTGGGAAGCAGGAGATCCCAGGTTTGAATCCCGATCTGGTACACACTTTTATTTGTCGCCACCGATAAGTACTGTTCTAATGCAGCTGACAGCAATTACTTTCCCTATACCCCTGTCCACATTCAGTTTACATGTAACTTGTTCTTTGCGTTGTACCTGTGTTTCCATGTTCGCTATTCATTTGTTTAGATGTCCATTTTTTTTAAATTTTTTGGTACAAGGATACTAGAAGATCTAGAAAAAACACTACGTCGCAGGTGTTAGAAATTTTCTAAACTTTAATCATCTGATGTCAAGATAATCCATAATAGAAAGAGACTTTATGACCCAGCACATGTTGAAACACATGTGGTGAAACTCTCAAGATACTTACCTCAGCCCAACGGAATATTGCTCGTTATTCTTACCTCAGTCAGTATTTCTTGTGAGTAACGAGATAAACTCCATTCTGGTGCATTTTGTTAGCGCATGTTGTATACTTTCAGGGTCAAACTAGATTGATTTATGAGCCCCTCCACCTCCTAACTCATTGTTTTGGAAACTAGTTTGTGGCCCCCTGGGGTTGAATTATGCCAACCTGGGGATAATTCAACCTGAGAAATCCCCTTCCTTCCACCCTCCTCTTATAACAACCCTCTGTAAAATCCCCAAACCCTCCCCCTCGCCGATACAAGCAAACCTTTTATATCATTAAATCACTCAATTAATTAACTCTCCTCTTCTGTTCAATCACCCAGCCCAATTCCGCCAACAGGGACATTGCTTCATACCACGGGCTGTTCAGGAGAGACCAACATATGTATCGGCCCTGCTGGCAGCTGCATTCCAACCCCCAGCATCTGCACGCCAGTTCTACCAAATGCTCAGAGGAGTGAATGTCACTTAGCAATCAACCGATCAATTTACACGAGGGCAATGATAATCCACCAGAAAGACCCACGATATTGAATCTTCTCGTGCAAGAAACACGTCCATCTCTCCCCCTAGTCCACCCAGTACACTGACCTTTTTGCTAGCCCCTGCTGTCATGGGCAAGAACAGCGCATTCTTTGTAAGTAACCATTTGTGACAGGCTGAGCTAATCCGTGACTTCCAGTCGCCGACTCCTCGTGACCACTCATGCCACTGTCTGTGGCGCACAGAAAGACAAGCACCAGCTGCTAGGATGCATACAATAGTTCTAAGCAACTTCACCCAGACAGACACCACCAGTTTAAAAAATCCACTTTAACCAATACAAGATAGAGATGTTGTTGACTATACACCTCGAATTTCTTACGCAAAATGTAGATATCTCTGTTTTATATGAGTTACTTCCAAAGGCAGAAGAAATCAGGGATACATGCATGGCACATATTTCCTCTAAGTATTGTCTCATGAGGCAAAAAAATCTGTTCTGATCAGCTTAATATTTGTTACATCCTGTATCACAGGACTCAAATATGGAACCCATATTTGGCTCATGATGAAGTGCTTCAAAAATGGCTCTGAGCACTATTGGACTTAACATCTATGGTCACCAGTCCCCTAGAACTTAGAACTACTTAAACCTAACTAACCTAAGGACAGCACACAACACCCAGTCATCACGAGGCAGAAAAACCCCTGACCCCGCCGGGAATCGAACCCGGGAACCCGGGCGCGGGAAGCGAGAACGCTACCGCACGACCACGAGCTGCAGACTGATGAAGTGCTAAGACGTACCCCTATCACCGAATGCCTCCTCACTTTGAACTCTCTTAAAGCAACAAAATGCTTCACCGCATACAGGTTCTTAAGGTAAGGTGAGGGTCCACGTCGCCAGAGGTGTAAGTTGGTCATAAAATCACCCTTCTGACCAAATTTAGAAAGTGATTTGGCTAAGGAAGTGGTATTAAGTCGGTATATGCATCTCCCTCTTGTTTCCCACCTAACAAACAGTATTTGTAATGCATTCTATCCTGATGCCATGTAGACGGTGTAACAGAGTTTCTGCTATATATCCACAGGGTTATAGCCGAGTGACGATGATGATTGATTGAGAATGATCACATACAGTACGTGGTGTGCACGTCGGGAATCACTCAAAAAATGCAATGCTAGATTTAAGTCGTAAGAAATGTACAAAATCGTTGGACCAATACTTTGGGTTTGTAGGTCTCTAGTGTTACGCTTTCTGATGGAAATTCTGTCAGCGATTTGTAATCAAATCTCTCCATTCAACCACACGCTTGCACTCAGTGCTAAGGAGATGTCTTTTAATGATTACAGCCACTTCTGAATCATATTCCTGACACTGTCATATCTCGAAAGAAGTTACCCCATTCAGCAAAGCAGCAGCATGGTTTTAGACAGTCTCTCTCTATCATGTAACTGTTTCTTAGCCTGTGTCAGCCCTCGCTGCAACTGTGTCCATGTGATCATTCCAATTTAGGTCACAACTGAGCAGAAGCCAGAGAGAACAATTTCTAACACCTTCTGCATCCTGTGGAGAAACAGGTTAAGCTGAGTTAGTGCGACAGGACCATGTCTTGCCCACTTAGTGGAAATGGGAATTTGGAAGACTTCACATCGTACAGGAACTGGAAGAAGAATGAGCAATTTGCAGCTGCATTACGGAGCATTTCCAAACAACATAAAGGTACTGCAGTAAGAAGGAGACCTGCGTCTCTCAGGGTGCATTCATGTCTGTCACTCAACCATTCTCCCTCTCCTCGTTATTCTGTACCACCCAAGACAGAAAAACTACGACCCATAGAAGCTTCGCTAACTTCACCCAGCAGAGAACTCGATAAGACATTACCAAGTTTATTTTTCTTCCATTAAATCGAAAACCAATACTGTCTGCGTCCTGATGTCGAGCATGTGTGGCGATCCTATTTTATACACAGTTATTGATTCATTGAAGTACGTGGCCAGTGGCCGAAGTCGCTTGCAAACACCCGTGTAAAGTTTTGTCACCTGTACTGTAGGAGCACCATATATCAGAAACTGTCAATCACAAGAGAGGGTTCCTGTTTCGTTTTCACATGCAGTTCGACGCGTCATTTTTCTCAAGTAACACATCCAAGCAGTGTTTGACTGCAGCATTGTATACCACCATACATTTTGTTTTTCGTCCACAACTTCGAGGTCTCTGTTATGTGCTAAACTGACATTAAGACATCTCGATCCATTGCCTCTCTTAGATAGCTGGACATCACATGGTGTGAACTGTGCTGTTCCCACAACACACAGGATGGTTGAAATGACAAAACTGTGAAGGACATTATGACGTATTGAAACTGGAAGAGCTTGTGGTGCTATTGGGGATTTCCAAGCAGTTATCTGAAGGAGACTAATGATCTCTACAATTAATTGCGGCAGATGACTTGGAGTTCCATTTTTGATGAGGCCCTAAGCACTGACTCTCTATGTTGTAGCCATGTATGCAATCACTGCATCAGTGGTGGCCATCTCTGGGAGGTTTTGCTCCCACCAAAACTCTCTCCATCTGAAACAAGTAGTGTCAGTCTATCAATACCTGGTAATCAACAGTGTACCAGTGGATAGATGGGATGGAGGAGACACTCTTCACATGGGATGATATACTGTAATAAGCACCACAGTAGATAATGCGATCAGTTTTAGCAATTTTACCAGTTATTCCGCAATTTTAATGCCAACCACTGACAGCAGCATGATTCGCATTCTCTGTATCATTGCTAGACTTCCAGGGCTTCTCATATGCCTCTTCAAATCCCGATTGGTCGAAACTGAAAACAAATTCCTCATGAAAGATTGAGATAAGTTTGTTTATCTCAGCTACAAATTTTCGGGCCGGTTCAGCCGTTTTCTGTGGATCATCAAGATGACGCTTCCTTTGAAATTTCCTTATCCTTCGTCTCCCATTTCTGTAGCACTGTCCGAAGTTATGCGGTGATCCACAGCTTCCCTTGAAATCACTGTAATGTGTGTCACACACAGTTTGATGTGCATAACGTAGTAGGTCTCCATCACGCACATCCTGTAAATAGTATCGAGCATCCTTGAAACAAGCAAACGCCAGTTTCCGTGAGAAAGTTAAATACCTCGGTGTCTGGCTGGACCTGAAATTACTCTGGTGGGACCACATACAACACATGACCAACCGAGCTAGCGCGAGGCTCGAACAGCTCTACCCTATGCTCAACAGGCGTAGCACACTGAGCAGAGGGGTATCGAAGTCCATGTACATGACACTTATTCGACCCCGGATGACGTACGCAGCTCCTGTCTGAGGATTCGCTGCGCCTACACGCCTGCGCCGTCTGCAGCTCATACAAAACGAAGTTCTCAAAATCATAAGCAGTGCTCCACGATACACACGCATCGCGAACCTTCACCGGGAATACCGACTTGAGACTCTCGCGGAGGTAATCCACAAACTCACCACAAGACTATAAAGAAACTCCAGACATTCGCAGAACCCGTTTATTCTGAATCTGGGGAACTACGACCACAACCATAGATGGAAACATAAAAGACCAAAAGACATACTTGTAAGGACCTAACATCTATGGCCAAGCAACCGCAAACACAACGGTACAGGTGAGTCCCTGTTAATCAGACGCCGTTCCTGGATATCCAGCTGGAATACACTGCCGAATAACTGGCACCACGCAGGAAAGCCGTACCGTACACTGCATGCAGACAAGCTCCACACATCCTCCACACAGTGAGATGATCTATGGCCGATCTCCCGCTACTATATAACGATCTTGATTGTTCCAGGAATGTAGCGGCTGCAGCAACTGGGATACATCGCCATCGCTTGGCACGGTAATGATGCATGATACCCATACTAACAAATCCTACCTTGCATGAGCTATCGCAGCTAGTAAGCCACTACTGCTCTTACTACCCATCCCACTGTCGCAGAGGTTTTTTTCCCACGGCACGAGCCTTGGCAGTTTTTTCCCTCTGCTCTTCAAATCGCTACCCTCCCTCGCGTTTCGCCCACTACCTATCACCTGGTGGACCGTGTTAATGCGTATTCTTACCCTGACGTACGGATAGCATCACAGCCCAGCATCCTGTGATCCACTCACTAGCTAACTAACATGTTGACGGCGGTGACAGTAGAACTTCTGGTTTGGTCACCACGTTGGTGCGGGCGTGGAGGGGCCTCACCACTATTTAAAAAAAGTTTTTGTAACGAACGCGCCTTCTTTTCCCTTGAACATCCGTAGCCTTTTTTTCAAAATCTGTTATTTTTTTTACAATATTATGCTGCAGATGATCTTCCATGCACGCAGTTATGTTTAGTACCCGATCTTTTAACAACGGTTGTCCTGTACCACAGGTTTTGTAGCTCGCTTCCCGCCGAGGATGATGAAGCACGTGGCTCGACACTTGTTTGCCTGCCACTTCCTCTCGCTCAGCACGTACCGTCATTACTGTTCTCCTCACGCACGTTGTCTGCACAGTCGGGTGTACACGACATCGTACATTCCACTGACTCATCTAGCATAAAAGCTAATATTTGATCTGCAACTTCCTTCTCACTCTGCGAAATTCCTTGGATTCCTTTTTCACAAAATGTCGAAATCGGCAACTGTTGTAGACGTAAGGCAAGGTTCCCTTTGTTTATCGCTGCCATTGGCCTGCTTTGTATGAACGCCACAAGCATTGTAGCACTAATGTGAGTTACTCGTCGAGCAAGCAGTCAAACTACGCTCCGTGGCCCCATGCTGTGCTCGCCATTAGATACCTCATGTCCCTCCCCGTGTTGCCATTAGAAGCCAACATTGTGGTCGCGTGGGTAGCCGAGAGTTCAGCCGGCACGGTTGCTCAGCGTGTTCGGTCACAGAGCCGGTTGGCCTCTGTTATGAAAAACTGAGTGGAAGGATCAACCACCGAACTTGAACAGTATGTCTTGCGACGTCCGCAACGACCAAACAACGATCAATAACGAACAAAACACAAAAAAAAGAGCGCTAACGAGCTGCTTCCTGGACTCGGGTAGGCGCGCCGACTCCGGATCGATTCCGCCCGGCGGATTAACGGCGAGGGCTGGTGTGCCAACCAGCCTGGAAGCTGTTTTTATGCGGTTTTCCACATCCCGCTAGATGAACACTGGGCTGCTCCCCACGTTTCGCCTCAGTTACACGCGTCGCAGACATTTGAAACACGTCCGCACCATTTCACGATTTACACAAGAGGAAGACAGTTGGGGGTACACTGATTCCATCCTCGGGGATACGGGATGGCGGCAGGAAGGGCATCCGACCATCCCTACAACTAACATTGTCAAATCTGTTGTAACCACGCCGACCCTGCGATCGCTGCGGGACTATGGCGTAAGCGAAAGAAAAAAAAGAAAGAAATTGTGGTTGCATGGTAGACGAGGGTTCCTCGTGAGCTGCGCAGAGTGGCCTCGCGGTTTCAGGCACCATGTCACGGATTGTGTGGCCCTTCCCTCCACAGGTTCAAGTCCTCCCTCGCGCATGGGTGTGTGTGCTGTTCTTAGCATAAGTAACTTTTAGTTAGGTTAAGTAGTGTGTACGTCTAGGGACCGATGACCTCAGCAGTTTGGTCCCTTAGGAATTAGCACACATTTGAACATTTCGTTCCTTGTGAGACGCAAGTTCTTCCGCATACTTTACGGAACAAGCTCTCATCGAACAAAGAATATTGCATAGGCATGGCTTAGCCACAGTTTGGAGGATTGTTTGCAGAAGGAAAGACCGCACACTTTATTTCAGAGTGAAAATTCATTATAAAAGCTTTGATGTTTGCGGATGACATTACAATTCTGTCAGAGAGAACGAGGGAGCTGAAGAGCAGTTGAACCTAACGGATACTATCTTGAAAAGAGTTTACAAGACAATCGTCACGAACATGAAACAATGATAATGGAATGTACGAGGCTCAATCCAAAAGAAATGCACATTATTTTTGTAAAAATACAGTTTTCATTCTGCATGTGTGAAAGTTTTACAGTGTGTAGATACATCCTTCCCGCTTGTTTTCAAACTTAGTTCAACCTTTTCCCGTGAGTGGCGTCAGCACAGCATGTCTTCAGGATGACTGCTACACTTGACGTTTTTCAGAAGCAACGTGCTGTCATAGAATTCCTGTGCTGCGAAAACTAGGCAGTGGGAAACATCCACAAGAAGTTGAAAATGTGTATGGAGATGCTGCTGTCGATCGCAGTACATTTAGTCGGTGGGCAAGCAGGTTACGTGACGAAAGCGGGCACGGCAATATTGAGTATTGTCCTCGCAGCTGCAGGCCTCGTACAGCACACACTCCAGACAATGTGCAGAGAGTTAACCAATTGGTGACTGCTGACAGACGCAACACAGAGTACGAATTGTCACGTCACATTGGGATTAGGGAAGAAATTGTTTGCAGAATAGTGAAAGTGTTGGCTTTAAAAAAGGTTTGTGTCTTGTGGGTTCCCAGGGTGTTGAAAGTGGCTCACAAACAAGAAAAACGGTATGCAGCAAACTTTTGGAACAGTATGAGAATGGTGGAGATGGATTTTTTGGATGAATTGTGACAGGTGATGAAACCTAATTCCATCATTTTTCACCAGAGACGGAGAGGCAATCAGTGGAGTGGCATCAAGCAAATACACCCAAGAAAAAAAAATTCAAAACCACACCTTCTGCTGGAAAACTTATGCCTGCGGTGTTTTTCGATTCCGAACCGCCATAAATTCTCATGCATATGTGACGACACTGAAGAAACTTCAAGCTCGACTGAGTCATGTTCGACCACATCGGTAAAAGCACGACGTTATGCTGTTGCACGACAATGCACGGTCACATGTCAGGCAAAAACCATGGAAGCGACCACAAAACTCGGATGGACAGCACTGAAACACCCGCCTTACAGTCCTGACCTGTCTCCATGTGGCTATGATCTCTTTGGGAAACTGAAAGACTCTCTTCGTGGAACAAGGTTTGAAGATGACGTCTCCCTTGTGCACGCTGCCAAACAGTGGCTCCAACAGGTTGGTCCAGAATTTTACCGTGCGGGTATACAGGCACTGGTTCCAAGATGGCGTAAGGCAGTTGAGAGGGATGGAAATTATGTGGAGAAATGAAAATATTGTTCCTAAAGGATGTATCTACACACTGTAAAACTTTCAAACATGTAGAATAAAAGATGGATTTAAAAAAACAATAGTGTGCATTTAATTTGGAGTGACCCTCGTAGTCGAATTAAATTATGCGATGCCAAAAGAAATAAATTAGGAAATGAGACACTAAAAGTGGAGCCTGAGTGTTGATTTTTGTACTGTGAAAAATCTGTTGATGGTACAAGTCGAGAGGATAGAATATGCAGACCCTGCGATGGTAGAACTGGATCTCCTTGTGTTTGATTTTTGTATTAGGACTGCTTTCTGAAGAATAATTTCCTCTAGTGCAGTGGTTCCCAACAGGTGGTCCGCAAACCCCCAGGGGTCCGCGAGCTATGCCAGAGGGGTCCGCAAGATGCTATTAGACTAAAAAATATATTAAATATATTTCGTATGATAACAGATTTTCTGTTTTGGCCGCTTCCTGCATGAACAGAGCCTTAGCGAACGCTTACTTCAGCTTCTAGCGTCTTCCTAGAATGTAAAGAGATCGGCAGTGAGCATGAGCAACTTCTTATTCATACGGAAGTAAAACGTCTTTCTCGAGGTAGGATCTTGTCAAGATTTTTTGAACTTAGAGACGAGGTTCGTGTCTCCCTTCTTGCTACAAAGTACGCGGATTTTCTCACTAACTTCTCTTGACTTTGCTCAGTTGCGTACTTATCTGATGTCTTTGAACACTCGAATGTGTTAAATTTGAGTTTACAAGGAAAAAATGTAGACATGTTCAAAGTTCAGGATAAGATTAGTGCTATGGTCAAAAAGTGTCAGGTCTGGGCGTCAAGGATAGAAATCGAGTCACAAACTAACTTTTCTACTTTAAAACAATTCTTGCAGTCATCACAGGAGGGTTTGCTTGACCAGATGAAGATCAATGTAGCCGAGCATCTATGCAGTCTAGCCACCACTTTTAGAGAATATTTCCCTGAACCTGACCCTGACGACAGATGGATTCGAAATCCCTTCAGCTGTGAAGAAATAGACAAAATCCAAGGCCTCACTGAAGAAGAACAAGATCAGCTTGTGGATCTGTCCAGCTGTGGTACGATCATAAACGTTTTCATCGGTGATAAAATTAAAGACTTCTGGGCATCAGCACGCAAGGACTACAAGAAACTTGGAGATAAGGCAGTGAAAAAAATTTTTCCATTTGCAACTACGTATCGGTGTGAGCAAGCGTTTTCTTCCAAGTGTTGCAAGTAAAACAAATATAGAAATCGGCTCGACATGCGGTCGGATTTCAGAGTGAAAGTTTCAAGTTCGGAACCTAATATTTCAGGAATAATGGACTCAAATGTCAGATGGAACTCATCTCATTAAGAACTGAAAATTAAAACTAACTATATACTGATGGAGTACTCTGTTGTAACTGTATTTTTTTTCAAATAAAGAATACCTTCTATGAAATTAGTGTTTTCTTATTTTTTACTCATGTCTACTCAATGCAATCTCAAGTGTCGTCCACTAGAAAGACCAATAAACTCAGATTTAATTTTTTCCTGTCATTTTCAGTTCATACTCAATATTTTTTAAAGATGGAAGACAAACATTTTGAGCAATAATCAAAGATATAACAATAACAATGATAGATAAATTGAAAAAGTTTTTACGTCAATATTTTTTCAGTAATGAATGTGTCAATGTTTTTTACTAAGTAGACGGCCGGCCGAAGTGGCCGAGCGGTTCTAGGCGCTACAGTCTGGATCCGCGCGACCGCTACGGTCGGAGGCTCGAATCCTGCCTCGGGCATGGATGTGTGTTATGTCCTTAGATTAGTTAGGTTTAAATAGTTCTAAGTTCTAGGGGACTGATGTGCTCAGAAGTTAAGTCCCATAGTGCAAAGAGAGATTTGAACCATTTTCTTAAGTACCAAAAATAGAAAACGTATAAAAAGACTCTTAATTTGCCTTTTTTAGGTACTTGATACTGTGATATGACAAGGTACCAATCATGCTCGATGAGGGGGTCCTCGAGAAAATTTTGTTGGGAACCCCTGCTCTGGACTATAGCTCACAGTAATTTTCTCAGTTTGAAATGTTAAAAGAATCTAGTGTGTTGACTATAGCTTTGCACAGTATTTACGTGGTGTCACCGCCAGACACCACACTTGCTAGGTGGTAGCTTTTAAATCGGCCGCAGTCCGGTAGTATACGTCGGACCCGCGCATCGCCACTATCAGTGATTGCAGACCGAGCGCCGCCACACGGCAGGTCTACAGAGACTTCCTAGCACTCGCCCCAGTTGTACATCCGACTTTGCTAGCAATGGTTCACTGACAAAATACGCTCTCATTTGCCGAGACGATAGTTAAGCATAGCCTTCCGCTACGTCATTTGCTACGACCTAGGAAGGCGCCATTATTAGTTATTATTGATTCCGCATCAATGAACATGCAAGCAAGCTCGGAGGAATCGAATGCCCTATCCTCAGCAACAGGCAAGCGGGACAACGCAAGAGCGACGTTCGTTATTAATGGATTAAAGTTAAGTATTCCACCAGCTACGTCCGTTGTTTCTAAATTCTAATTTCCTTGTCCTGTTCCAGACCTCACGCCAGCCTGCGTGAGCTAAAAGGCGTGCCTTTCGGCCTCCTCTAGTAACACGGTGTTGCCTCTCCTGCCAACCACAACATTGGCGACGATGCTAAACCGCGTTCTTATCGACATTGCCCTGATTTACTTGTGTAATGGCTTCGCCACAATCTCCAGATGTACTGTCCGAATTTTATCGCTTACAGAATCAGCAGACGCAGGCCTTACTGGATGCCCTTGAGCTCGTCCAGGGTCAACGTGCGATGCAAAACGATGCGGCAGCCGCCGCTCCACTGCTAGAGCAGCCACAACACGCTGTTGCACCAACTTTTCGACCTTTTGATGCTGCACTGGAAAGCTGGACGGAGTGGTCATGCCAATCTGGATTCCATCTCGCCGCCTACAGAATTCAAGGTAACGAGCGGCAGCCATTTTTGTTGTCTTCGGTCGGCGTACAAACGTACCGTGTGATAGTCAAATTATTTCCCCAACGCGACGTAGCAACTCTGAAAGAAATTTTGTCTGCATTAGATGCGTATTTCAAAGAATCAGTCAATGTAGTTGCAAAAAGGTATACCTTCTTTCGTACAAAACGTACGGCAGGTCAGACTAATCGGGAGTGGGTTGCAACCTTGCAAGACCTTACTAGGGATTGTGCTTTTGAGTGTCAATGTGGACTCCCTTATTCATATTCTATGGTACGTGATGCAATTGCACAGAACGTTTCTGATGTTCGTATAAGGGAACAGATTTTGAAACTAGTAAATCCCTCCCTTCAACAAGTGATGGACATATTGGATCGGCAGGACACACTTGACTTTGCTCAGGAATCATTTGAAACTTCGCCTGCAGTGTGTCAGGTTAACCGGCCCGCCGGGCGAGCTGCACGGAGCAGTAAACAGCCCTCGCGCCCGGCCGCGCCGCTGCCGCCAGGCTCTCAGCCACGTGTGCCGTGCCGGCAAGCAAATGCAGTGATCAAATCATACCCGCGGTGTGCTACTAAACATTCTCGTGGTAATTGCCCGTCACGCCAAGCTATTTGCTTTTATTGTAATAAAAAAGGACATGTTCAGAGTGTTTGCCAGAAAAAGCTCAGATCGGAAGCTCAAAACCGTTCCAGGCCCTTTGCTTCGCGCCGGAATCGGAATCGAACCAAGGATACTCAGGCTCGCGAAACTTCGGCCATAGAAATTCATGTAGTTCATTCCACTCCGCCCAGTGCCACTCTCTCTAACAGTGACTGTGTTTGTCCCAAAAATAGTGTGCGTCGACATCGCCGGAACTCCCGTCAAGTCGCAAGTGATTCTGTACCAGTGTCAGTTCACGTTCCACGAGACAGTCGCTTTTGTCGTCAGCAGGACAATAAACTTTTTGTAGACTTGGACATTAACGGCAAAGTGATACCATTCCAGCTCGATACCGGAGCTGCACTTTCACTGATCAATCAAGACACTTGCAAACTGCTGGGCACACCTCCGTTGCGTGCCGCAGATGTTAACTTATTTAGCTATTCCGGCCAAGACATCCCTGTGTTAGGACAGTGCAGCCTTCTTGCAACATACGAAGGACAAACAAAACTTGTGCCATTTTACGTCCTTCGTTCTTCTTCTGCAGTGAACTTGTTTGGTTTCGATTTATTTCAGTTGTTTAACTTGTCTATAGTAAATCAGGTACTATCATTGAACCAGACGGTGCCTTCAGACAGTGTTTCTCGTCTATGTGAAGAATTTGCAGACATTTTTGCACCGGGCCTCGGTTGCGCTAAGATCTATAAAGCATATTTGGAACTGAAAGTAAACGCGCAACCGAAATTTTTCAGAGCGCGCAATGTTCCCCATGCATTGCGTGATGAGGTCGCAAAAACATTACATGATTTGGAATCAGAAGGTGTAATTGAACGTGTGTAGGCTTCTCTCTGGGCATCACCCTTAGTAATTTTGCCAAAACCTTCGGGAAAGTTGAGACTTTGTGTGGACTTTAAGGCAATTGTGAATCCACAACTAGTGATTGCAACTTTTCCTTTATCCCGCCCGGAAGTTTTTTTTGACAAACTGTGGCCGGGTAAATATTTTTCGAAGTTGGACCTCGCAGATGCGTACTTGCAAATACCGGTGGAAAAATAATCCCAGCGCGTTTTGGTGGTTAACACGCATCTTGGGTTGTATCAATTCAAACGACTACCATTCGGGTGTGCATTGTTTCAGCAATATCTACAAACTGTTTGTGCGTCGGTCGCTACTGCAGCAAATTATCTGGACGATATTTTGATCTCTGGAAAGACGGAAGAAGAACATTTGGCCAATCTCAGAACATTATTTCAGGTCTTGCGACAACATGGTCTTCGCGTGTGGAAGGACAAATGTGTGGTTTTGCTCGTGATTTGCCATACTTGTGACATGTACTCAATGCCAAAGGCATGCATCCCAGTCGCACACAACTTCGTGCTATCCAAGACTTGCCGTCGCCGCAGAATTTGAAGCAGCTACAGAGTGTGCTGGGAGAAATCAACTATTATCATAAATATGTGCCGCATGCCTCTTCCATTTCAGCTTCGCTTCATCGCTTACTCCGTAAAGGTGTTCCGTTCGTCTGGACGACGGAATGCGAACGCGCCTTTCGCCAGCTGAAATCGGCGTTACTTTCCAATACTTGCTTTACGCCATTCGATCCCCAGAAGCCCCTCTTATTAATGGTGGATGCATCGGATTTCGGGATCGGTGCTGTGCTTGCGCACAAAGATGGATCGCACGATCGCCCTATTGCCTTTGCGTCCAAATTGCTCTCGTCTGCTCAAAGAAATTATTCACAGATCGAGAAAGAAGCATTGGCTCTCGTATTTTGTGTACAAAGATTCATGATTTCTTATTTGGTCGTTACTTTACAATAATCACAGACCACAAACTTTGACATCGCTTTTTCGTCCGACCAAGCCTGTACCTCCACGTACAGCGCAGAAATTCATTCGCTGGTCTATTTTCCTCTCGCAGTACCGCTACGATATCTTGTATCGGTCCACTGCTAAGCACGGAAGCGCCGATGCGTTGTCCCGCTTGCCTGTTGCTGAGGATAGGGCATTCGATTCCTCCGAACTTGCTTGCATGTTCATTGATGCGGAAACCGATGACGTGGTCGAATCGTTTCCGATTGATTTTCGTTGTGTAGCTACAGCCACAGCTGCCGACCCTGTCCTTGCTCCCGTTCTGCGTTTTGTTGCTGCGCAATGGCCCTTGTCAAAGTCACGGATCGGGGTCCCGTTGGTTCGCCGAGTTTTTGCTCACAAGGAGAGACTTTCTCTACGATGTGGTGGTTTGCTGTTGCGTTCTGATAATGATCAGTCCTGGGTCGTGGTACCACGTTCGTTACAGTCCTCTGTATTACAGCTTCTCCACCAAGGACATTGGAGTATAGTGAGAGCGAAACAACTTGCTCGTCAGCACTGTACTTGGTTCGGAATCGATGCCGCGATTACGAATATGTGCTATTCTTGCATGATGTGTGCCGAAAAACAACCAGCACCACTGCATCATGTGTGCCGAAAAACAATCAGCACCACCACGGAAATTCTTTGGATGTCCCAAAGCCATTGCCCCTTGGCAACGCTTACACATCGATTTTGCTGGTCCATTCTGGAATGCTCGATGGTTGGTTGTGGTAGATTCATTCAGTAATTTTCCTTTTGTTGTCCGGATGTCTTCCACGACGTCATTTGCTACCATCCATGCGTTATCCCCTATCTTTTGCATTGAAGGTCTTCCACAGACTATTGTTTCCGACAATTGCCCACAATTCATGTCCGCAGAATTTCAGTCATTCTGCAAGGCCAATGGTATTCAACATCTGACACCCGCGCCGTTTTCGCCACGGTCAAACGGTGCCGCTGAACGATTGGTCAGGACTTTCAAGTCACAGATGTTGAAGTTGAAAGAGTCGCGTTATTGCTCTTTTTATCGTCGTATCGCTCTCAGCCCCGAGATGGTCGCTCGCCGGCTGAGTTGCTCCACGGTCGCCATCATCGAACCTTGATTTCTTTGCTACATCCGCCGCTTCAGGTTCCTGTGCAGCGGCAGACACCTGCTTTTGCTCCAAGCCACGTTGTCTACTATCGCCACTACCGAGGTTCACGGCGTTGGCTCGAAGGGCGCGTTCTTCGCTGCCTCGGCAGCGCTATGTATCTGGTTTTGGGGGCCTCTGGTGAGGTGCGTCGGCATCTCAATCAGCTGCGTCTCTGTCGTCGCACGGGATCTGCAGTGCCCCGGGGACCCATCTACTGGCTCGCCTCAGCACCAGGTGTTGCCGACGCTGCCTTCCATTTTGCCCCATGGCGACGCGCCGCCGCCACCGCCGCAGTGGACGCGTCGCTGCAACCGCCGGGCGCCTCCCTGTCCCGTGACGTTGTCCTCCGACATGGACTCTTGCCCGCTCCGGACCATATGTCGACTTCGTCCGACTGGTGCCCCGGCCCGATGGAGGTCGACCCTTCGGCCCCTCCTGTCTCTCCACGGGCGCATGTTGGCGTGCACCCTGGAGCAGGTTTTCAGGCGTTTCGTTGCTCCACGCGGTCCGAATGGCAGGGTGCGGGTGGCACAGCCTCGCCTGTTGTTAGGCTCCCCACCTCGTCGCATAGAGAGAGAGAGACTTCCTAGCACTCGCCCCAGTTGTACAGCCGACTTTACTAGCGATGGTTTACTGACAAAATACGCTCTCATTTGCCGAGACGATACTTAAGCATAGCCTTCCGCTACGTCATTTGCTACGACCTAGCAAGGCGCCATTATCAGTTACTATTGATATAGTGAAATATGTACCGTCAAAAGCGACGTTCGTCATTAACGGTTTAAAGTTAAGTTTTCCACCAGCTACGTCCGTTGTTTCTAAATTCTAATTTCCTTGTCCTGTTCCAGATCGCACGCCTGCCTGCGTGATCTAAATCGCGTGCCTTTCGGCCTTCTCTAGTAACACGGTGTTGGCTCTCCTGCCAACCACAACAATTTAAATAACAAATAGATTAATGAACATTCTATTTGATCCGACGTACACATCCCAAATCCGGGGATGGTGTGGGTGCCTACATTGGTAGGAGACTGAATTTCTGTGGGGTGAGGAGCGACAGCCAAATGATGGGGCCCGCGAACAAGTCGCTTCAAAATTATCACTTTACACTGAGATGGCAGACGTCAGGGGACAGTGATGTGCACATATACAGATGGCAGCAGTAGCGCGTACACAGTGTATAAAAGGACAGAGCTGTCATTTGTGCTCAGGCTGTTCATAGCAAAAGGGTTCCAAAGTGATTCTGGCCGCACAGAGGGGAATTATCAGACTCTGAACGCGGAATGGTAGTTGGAGCTAGATGCGTGGGACATTCCACTTCGAATATCGGAGTTATTGTTGTTGTGGTCTTCAGTGCTGAGACTCGTTTGATGCAGCTCTCCATGCTACTCTATCCTGTGCAAGGTTTTTCATCTCCCAGTACTTACTGCAAACTACATCCTTCTGAATCTGCTTAGTGTATTCATCTCTTGGTCTCCTACGATTTTTACCCTCCACGCTGCCCTCCAATGCTAAATTCGTGATCCCTTGATGCCTCAGAACATGCCCTACCAACCTGTCCCTTCTTCTTGTCAAGTTGTGCCACAAACTCCTCTTCTCCACTATTCTATTCAATACCTCGTCATTAGTTACGTGATCTACCCATCTAATCTTCAGCATTCTTCTGTAGCACCACATTTCGAAAGCTTCTATTCTCTTCTTGTCCAAACTATTTATCGTCCATGTTTCACTTCCATACATGGCTACACTCCATACAAATACTTCCTGACAGTTAAATCTATACCCGATGTTAACAACTTCCTCTTCTTCAGAAACGCTTTCCTTGCCATTGCCAGTCTACATTTTATATCCTCTCTACTTCGACCATCATCAGTTATCTTGCTCCCCAAATTGCAAAACTCCTTTACTACTTTAAGTGTCTCATTTCCTAATCTATTTCCCTCAGCATCACCCGACTTAATTCGACTACATTCCATTATCCTCGTTTTGCTTTTGTTGATGTTCATCTTATATCCTCCTTTCAAGACACTGTTCATTCCGTTCAACTGCTTTTCCAAGTCCTTTGCTGTCTCTGACAGAATTACAATGTCATCAGCGAACCTCAAAGTTTTTATTTCTTCTCCATCGATTTTAATACCTACTCCGAATTTTTCTTTTGTTTCCTTTACTGCTTGGTCAATATGCAGATTGAATAACATTGGGGAGAGGCTACAACCCTGTCTCACTTCCTTCCCAACCACTGCTTCCCTTTCCTGTCGCTCGACTCTTCTTACTGCCCACTGGTTTCTGTACAAATTGTAAATAGCCTTTCGCTCCCTGTATTTTACCCCTACCACCTTCAGAATTTGAAAGAGAGTATTCGAGTCAACATTTTCGAAAGCTTTTTCTAAGTCTACAAATGCTAGAAACGTAGGTTTGCCGTTCCTTAATCTGTCTTCTAAGATACGTCGTAGGTTCAGTATTGCCTCACGAGTTCCAATATTTCTAAGGAATCCAAACTGATCTTCCCCGAGGTTGGCTTCTACCAGGTTTCCCATTCGTCTGTAAAGAATTCGTGTTAGTATTTTGCAGCAGTGACTTATTAAACTGATAGTTCTGTAATTTTCACATCAGTCAACGCCTGCTATCTTTGGCATTGGAATTAATATATTCTTCTTGTAGTCTGAGGTTATTTCGCCTGTCTCATACATCTTCCTCACCAGCTAATAGAGATTAGTCAGGACTGGTTCTTCCAAGGCTGTCAGTAGTTCTAATGCAATGTTGTCTACTCCTGAGACCTTGTTTCGACTCAGGTCTTCCAGTGCTCTGTCAAACTCTTCACGCAATATCACATCTCCCATTTCATCTTCATCTACATCCTCCTCCATTTCCATAATATTGTCCTCAAGTACATCGCCCTTGTATAGACCCTCTATGTACTCCTACTTTTCTGCTTTCCCTTCTTTGATCAGAACTGGGTTTCCATTTGAGCTCTTGATATTCAAACAACATATCGTTAGGGAATTCAATATTCCAAGATCCGCAGTGTCAAGAATGTCGTGAGAATACCAAAAGTCAGGCATTGCCTCTATCGAAGGACAACGCAGTGACCGACGGCTTTCGCCTAATGACTCAGAGTAGTGGTCTTTTCGTAGTGTTGTCACAAAGTTGGCAACGGAATTTCAAGTTTGTGTCATGCAGACAGTGGTCAGATGGGTTCTGGTGGGCGCAGTGGTGGTGTGTCCACTGAGTCAGGCCTCCAGTGGCTCCGTACCAACAGCGCTGTCTGCTACTGCGATACGGGCCGGCCGGCAGCAGCCACGCAGCGCACTCAAGCTCGGAGTCACTTGGATATGGGGCGCTAGGCAGACTCCGCCTCATCGTCGCTCTGACACTGTTCTTCTTCTCCTTCTTCTCGTATACTCCACAATCCCCCAACGGTGCGTGGTGGAGGGTACCTCATACCACAACTTCTCTTCCTGTTCCACTCCCAAACAGAACGAGGGAAAAATTACTGCCTATTTGCCTCTGTACGAGCCCTAGTCTCTCTTATCATATCTTTGTGGTCTTTCCGCGAAATGTAAGTTGGCGGCAGTAAAACTGTACTGCAGTCAGCCGCAAATGCTGGATCTCTAAATTTCCTCAGTAGCGATTCACGAAAAGAACGCCTCCTTTCCTCCAGAGACTCCCACCCAAGTTCCTGAAACATTTCCGTAACACTCGCGTGATGATCAAACCTACCAGTAACAAATCTAGAAGCCCGCCTCTAAATTGCTTCTATGTCCTCCCTCCATCCGCCCAGATAGGGATCCCAAACGTTCGAGCAGTACTCAAGAATAGGTCGTATTAGTGTTTTATAAGCGGTCTCCTTTACAGATGAACCACATCTTCCCAAAATTCTACCAATGAACCGAAGACGACTATCTGCCTTCCCCACAACTGCCGTTACATGCTTGTCCCACTTCATATCGCTCTGCAGTGTTACGCCCAAATATTTAATCGACGTGACTGTGTCAAGCGCTACACTACTAATGGAGTATTCAAACATTACAGGATTCTTTTTCCTATTCATCTGCATTAATTTACATTTATCTACATTTAGAGTTAGCGGCCATTCTTTACACCAATCACAAATCCTGCCCAAGTCATCTTGTACCCTCCTACAGTCACTCAACGCCGATACCTTCCCGTACACTACAGCATCATCAGCAAACAGCAGCACATTGCTATCCACCCTATCCAAAAGATCATTTATGTAGTTAGAAAACAACAGTGGACCTGCCACACTTCCCTGGGGCACCCCAGATGATACCCTCACCTCTGATGAACACTCACCATCGAGAACAACGTACTGGGTTCTATTACTTAAAAAGTCTTCGAGCCAATCACATATTTGGGAACCAATCCCATATTCTCGTACGTTAGTCAGGAGTCTGCAGTGGGACACCCAGTCAAACGCTTTCCGGAAGTTAAGTAATATGGCATCCGTCTAATACCCGTCATCCATGGTTCGCAAGATATCATGTGGAAAAAGGGCGAGTTGTGTTTCGCAGGAGCGATGCTTTCTAAAGCTGTGCTGATGCATGGACGGCAAATTCTCTGTCTCAAGGAAATTCATTATATTCGAACTGAGAATATGTTCGAGAATCCTGCAAGAAACCGATGTTAAGGATATTGGTATGTAATTTTGAGGATCCGTCCTTCTCCCCTTCTTATACAAAGGCGTCACCTGCGCTTTTTTCCAGTCGCTCGGGACTTTACGTTGGGCAAGAGATTCGCGATAAATGCAAGGTAAGTAAGGAGCAAAGGCAGTAAAGTACTCTCTGTAAAACCGAATTGGAATCCCATCACGACCCGGCTATTTATTTATTTTCAAGCCTTTCAGCTGCTTCACAACCCCAGGGATGTCTATCACTATGTCCTCCAAACGAGAATCTGTACGAGACTCAAACGGCGGTAAGTTTGTACGATCGTCTTGCGTGAAATATTTCTCAAATGCTAAATTTAAAATTTCAGCTTTCGTTTTGCTGTCCTCCGTTGGCAGGCCAGACTGATCAGTGAGTGACTGGATGGAAGCCTTCGAGTCGCTTACCGATTTTACATAAGACCAGAATTTCCTTGGGTTTTCAGCAAAATCTTATGGCTTTAGTTAAGAGAGTCTCATCCTTCTTGCTAATGCATTAGCTGGACTGCATTTCTTGCTACCCTAGTTGTAATAATTCTTTGTTGGTCTGGAGAAATACAAGTTAAGTGCTAACTTGTTTGCTAATCATTTGTACTCCTGTCCAGCTTCCCTACGACGTCAGTTTCTGCACCAGTCTGTAGCCCACCTTTCCTTACCATTGTGTACGAAGTCACACAAAACAGCACGGAAATGTCTGGCTGCAGGATCAGAATGTCCCATCTAACTACAGGACTGGATCTGTGCTGAGTGTCTGCAGTGGGTCACATTTTGTGCCTGACGGGGGATGGATTTACATTTCCGTCAGTATGAGGCTGAAGCACTGTAGCTTCTTTGGCAGCTGGCAACACTGTAGACGAACGAGTACGAGCCACACATGGACGTGACACGGAAGCAGCGAGAGGTCTGGGTTTTTGAGTGCTATGTGGAGACTCCTCCACGGAACTGAGGGGCGCCAGCCGTGTGTGTTTGGTTGTGTGCCCTTAAGACTGGTGCACAACATTCCTTCTCTGTGGGGGGAAGCTGATGAAGCCAACTGGCTGCATGCAGCGAAGGACCCACTGCTGGTTGTTGGTGGGGGAGGCTGCTGGCTGCATTGAGAGCTAAAGCATTGTATTTATTGTACTGTTGAGCCAGCTTCGTCATTGGCGACCTTAAAGTCCGTAAAAATCTTTCAGGGACTCACGATGAAACAGTGAAGATCTGAAATGTGAAAGGCCGTTGGATTCATCAGTTTAGGTCCTGGAACGCATTGCATCGTCGTCAGTAACAATAAATTCCTGCTATTTTTCTGTAGAGAGGACAAACGCTGAATGGTGTTGACGGACTATCTCGATCACATCTTTGTCACAAATGGAAGTTTGGAGGAAGCATCTATGAGGATAAGCTAGTGGTTTCCGAGAAATGGTCCTGCCGAATACATATGCAGGCTGGACCGGGGTTGTTGCTTGTGGCCGTGGTAAGTGTGGTCAAGGTGGAACTGACAGATATTTTTGACACAAGTGGCATTTCGTCAACACCACTCAAATGTCTTTGCGAATATTTTCCTGTAGCAACGCTCTATGCCAATACGTTTGTGACGAACTATGATCCAGTGGCACTGGTGTACGTTAGATTTGAACACACTGGGATAACCATTCGTGTCTTCCCTAATTCTTAGTGTACTAGAATGAGGCCTATTTGAGTGGTCATATTCTAATAAGGCCTAGGTTCTGGTTGATTAGTAAACTTCTTGCCATTAGGCCTTCTATTTGTATATAAAGTTTAAACTTAGACAAAACAGGATAGTTAGCCTCAAGTTTCGTAATTGAATAGGTGTTTACTGGAAAAATTTTCATTCTCTTGATTACTGACATCTCTCGAAAAACAAACACCAGCTAATAAGACAACTCTTTGTCTTCACCCATTGGCAAACGTGAAAGTAAATCTGTGTTCGCATGCTGCTCTGTGGAGCTGAATATAATCTCATCGTCGTAATTAGACAGAAGAAGCGACCAGTGCTGCAAACGTCGAGCTGCCCGTCAGGCATCAGTGCACATTGCTGCGCCAAAAGACAGGCGTTAAAGGTTTTTGATCTGTGAGGAGGGTAAATTTACTTCTGTACATGTAATCTGGGCCGGCCGTTGTGACCGAGCGGTTCTAGGGGCTTCAGTCTGGAACCGCGCGACCTTAATGGTTCAAATGCCTCTGAGCGCTATGGGCCTTAACATCTGATGTCACCAGTCCTCTAGAACTTTTTTTAATCTTTATTGATAACATCGATAATATTTATACAAAATCAACCCACCACCTTAGTGATTAGTGGGTCGTAATATTACTACAGTGTTATATATTTCAGCAGCTTTTGTTATTTTTATTACAATGATATATGTTTATCATTATGAGCTACAGACTGCGTAACAGTACAGGTTAATAGGCAGACTACACTTATTAATCTACACTACTATCTAATTGTTAGTTTTCCGACCTGTTTGTTAATTCCTAACTGCCTGCAGCGTTAGAGGTGTGTCAGCCTAGACACAAACCTACTACTGTAGGCCCTGCTCATCGAGATAATCCCGTTCAGCGTGCCCCTGACACTGGGCTGGCCGAAATTGCTTGCCGCTGCAGGTTCCTAACTTTATATCAGATGCTACAACTACTGTGCTAACCTACGTCAATTCGAGTGCTATTTGGTCTGAGATGAGTGTACCCTGGTCCCCCTAGTCCTCCACGTGGCGGATTGCAACTAAAGGTCGACCTGTCCCCGCACAGGTGGTTCAGGATCAGGGTAATAGGACCCGTTCAGTGTTTGTCTCCAGTCATAAAAGTCCCTCAAGTATGCTGTCAGTACTTTCTGTGATACCTCGTTTGCCAAAATGTTTAGGGTTTAAAAAGT
Organism: Schistocerca gregaria; assembly: GCF_023897955.1. Lineage (NCBI taxonomy): Eukaryota > Metazoa > Arthropoda > Insecta > Orthoptera > Acrididae > Schistocerca > Schistocerca gregaria. Next base: position 51,520,018 of record NC_064925.1, on the reverse strand, counting down.
CCCTTCATGTCTTAATAGCTCATAAGTATTGTTATGTGGAAGCTGCTACATCATCGAAAAGGGGGCACTCGCAAACCACATGGTCGGGAGTGCCCTCCGAAGCGCCACAGTCACACTCAGGTGTAGCCTTTTTCCCAAGATTCCTGCCATAAGTCCTCACACCCTCTTCGTATTTCTCCCTTGTCCCTCACCAGAGCTCCCAGGATATTCTCTGTTTTTATGTTGTTCCCCTTCTTAACCCAATTCCATGCTGCTTGTTCTCGCATTTTTATATCTAGAGGACAGAGCCCCATTATTATTAATAGGGCACTTCCTGGGGATGTTCTGTACGCGCCTATAGATCTTAACAGCATGTTTCTCTGTAGTCTTCTCACTGCCATGGCAGGCACCACCCTTGTGAGCCTGTGTGCCCAGACTCCCGATCCGTAACCCACTATTGGTTAGTGTACTATTGTGATATAGCTTGATTAGGTGTGGTGGAAGGTGAAATCGTTTGTGCCCTATGGAAATAAGGCTGTTGAGTACTTGTAGTGCTTTTTGGGTTACGGACTCAATGTGCCTTCCGAAGTTCCACCATTCATCGATGATGACGCCCAAGTAGCGAGTCTCTTGTCGTCTTATAACTGGTGAGCCTGCAATTCTAACTGTGGAGTTCCTTACTAGCTGTCCCTTCAGCAATAAGTACGTTGATACGCTGATTTTGTTGGTGAGATGGTCGAACTTACAACTACTTAAACCTAACTAACCTAAGGGCGCCACACACATCCATGCCCGAGGCAGATTTAGAACCTGCGACCGTAGCGGTCGCGCGGTTCCATACTGAAGCCCGCAGAACTGCTCGGCCACAACGGTCGGTCTTTTCGTACCAACTTGTGCGGTGGTCCACTGATGGAAGCTGAGCTTGACGTCCTAGGGAGCCGCGGTTTTTTAAATGGTATCAGTGTGTTGTGGCATAGGCTTCATGCCGTGTGCAGATAGTATATGATCCAAGTATTGCACTTCACATTGAAAGAATATGTAGTTGTCTTTGTCGTAATTGAAATTCTCCGCTTGTAGAACCTTGGAAACTGATTCCATATTTTTTAAGAATCGCTGTGGAGTTACGCCTCAAACACTTGTGTCGTGAAAGTAGTTCACAGCATTCTGAGCTTCCAGACTTAATTGTATTAAGAACCACTGGAACAGACCCGGTGTACTGGCTATTCTGAAGCGTAATCTTTTGTAACGCTAGAAATGAAATGGTATACTTATCGCCATGAATCTTTGTGTATTTTCGTTGAAAGAGATTTGCAAATGTACTACTCCAATATCTAGCTTTGCTAGGTACACACCACTTGATAACATTGGCATCAGCTCTTCTGTGTCGGGAATGGGTTCTGAATCAGTACTACACTGATGAGCAACTTTAGTTTTGAAGTCTCCGCAGGTGAGAAGTGAGCCATTCGGTTTCTCACAGCTACGACCGACGTTATCCATTGGCAACCGGTTATAGCATCCATAACCTCATTATGCACAAGCCGGTTTAGTTCCTGCTTTATTTTATCTTTTAACACGCAAAAAATGTTACACGTCGTGCAAAATGTCGGCACGGCATTTTCCTCCTGCATAATGTGTGTCTTGTAACCTTTGATACTGCTTGACGGTTCGGTAAAAAATGTCATTCTATATTTGAAACAGGTGATTTAACTTTCCAATCGGAATGTCAGTATGAATTTCATTCACTCCATGGTCAGTAGTGAAGCCCAAAGGATTAAAGACATTCACTCCTAGTAAATTCGTTCCTTTATTTGAATTGACATCTACGGGAGTAGCAAGTTTCGTAACTAATTTATAAGACTCATCTGTTCTAAATTGGTCTTTTATTGAAATCTCCTGCTTGCTGTAACTGAACAGTGGGCCTTGAAGGTTTGTTAACGTCGGCGATCCTAATTTTCGGTACGCCTGTAGATTAACGCCTGAAGTTGACGGCTCTGTGTCAATCGGGAAATGGATCGGCACTTTGTTAACTCGAAGAGATTCAGATAGCGACTTGTTACTGACAGATGAGATGGCATTCATGTGACGTTTTTTCCGTGTAACTTTTCAAATGTGTACATGTTCGTTATGAACACTGCTTCTCTTTTTATGATTAACCGTTGTAGTACATTTGAGTGTACGTTTGAGTCTGTGGTCGCCAACTGCTTGTTTAGTCACCCTCTGTTTCAGAACAGAATTCTGTAGCAACAGCTTGTGCAAGATGAATTTGTACAAATCATACTGCGTTTTGGCAGAAAAAGCGCAATTGAACTCGTCAAAAAGTGGAATGCGGTGATTACTCATGATGGGGATGCTAACTATTCACCCAAAAATAAACCGCCAGTTTTGTTGCAATTGTTAACAATGAGCGACTGGAGTGGAAACTTTCCAAAGGATTTCATTCCTTTTCTTAATCTGATCAGTAGTAAAGCAACGACGAGCCTACCATTGCGGCGGAATGACGCGGATGTGCCAAATGCTACTCACCTACGGCTTGCCAAACAGACAGCGTGAGATTCGCGAATGCAATAGATCTTATTAAGAAAAGTAAGCAATTGATCCGTCGCACAATTCAATGGTCAGTGTATTGTCAGTGGTTGAAAACAAAGCGCGTGGCAAGAATGCTGAGACTTGCCAGATGTGGCTCGTGGGTAGAGGAGTTCACATCGTTCGAAAAACATTGTCACGAATGAAGGTCTACCTTTGTCAGCAGTCCATTTCGACATCTTCAGTATATCGAATCACCACACCCTTTCAGTGAATTCATGCTTTCGGAGTAATACCGACCTCTTCTTCACTTGTGTAGCCTGTTTTGTAATTATTTAATTAATGCTGACACTTTGTATTCAACCATTTAAATGTGAGCCAATTAAAACACTGTCATTCGCAGGGGTTTCTCGACTGTTTCTAACTCGTAGTGGAAATTTGATATCCAGACGCATGTAGTATAATGTCTTCTATTACATCTACATCCAAGTAATCAAATTGAAAGTTATATACTACAGATCTTGGACGCTTGTTATCAGGACCACAAAGGGGTCACATACGCGGAAATGACTCCTTTTAAAATTTTTGCAACAGATCGTACAGGTACACCAGCACAGTAGGCAGCACATATAACGTTCTTTTACTTTACGGCCTTGCTTCTTGATCACATGATTTTATAATATTCCCTACCTCCTTATTCACTACCTTCGCTATGAATGGTCTGATGGTCTGCCCTTCTTGTGATATGGGAAAGTCGTGGAGGCAGAAGATATAGCCCCAGTGGCTAATGGCTCACCAGTTACTGAACTGTGCGTTGTTACTGACAAAAGAAAAAACAAAACAAAGGACTATACAGGTGTAAGACACTCAGAAATGTAATGTTGAGAGGTGGCATGAGCCCCCTCTCATATTTCTATCTTACTCTGAGCAATTCGATTTTCGTCTCTAATTGCATGCAGTGAAAAGTTGCTATTGGTTCACACGTGGACATTCCACGCAGCGTCTCTCGTCGCCCGGGTGGTCCGGTGACAGGCGGGTTCTGCTGATCTTGAAAGGATTAAGCCGACGGGTGTGAGGGAGTCGAGTGGATGCTTTCCAGACGCCGACAATGTCATAAGAGCAGGGGCCACACGCCCACAGGGGCCTGACGGAGCGGCTGGGCTACAGGTTACGTTACTTCGCAGAAACTTAGTGAAAACACTTTCTGGCGGGCTACCAGCGAGCCGTGGGATTGACTTGTGTTCCCAGGCAGTGTTGGCGGCCAAATTCCCGCGTTTTCTGCAAAATCACAACTGTGATTGGCTTGCTCAGGGGATAGCTCTGTGACGTAGCAAAATCGGCACAGAAATTGGCGACAAGTATCTCCATTGGTGGAATAGTAGTGCGTCGGCAATAGAGTGGAATTATCCGCCGGTTTTCGAGTTGCTGATTGGAACGTTTAACCACGGCCACTGTCGTGGGGGCGGGAATGTTCTGTCTTCGGTTTGTACGGGTGCTCTTGTGAGAGTCGGCTCTCGCCTTTCTGTCGGAGTAGGTTACAAGACTGAGCTCTCGCTGCTCTGGACAGCCTGCCTTCCGTTGGCTGTCTAATATACTTTTATTCAATTGTAACTGTTTGACGAAGTTGCTGAAGTTTCGACTTCAATGTAACTTTCCGAGTACAGTTGACAATTGAGGGTTCTGCGTACAAGCGGCCTATGTTGTTCGTCTTGAGCAGTTTTGGCTAAAGCTGACTATATCGGAGTTACTGTGTGACTTCGCTTGTTAAAATCAATCACTGAACCGTCAGTGATTGTTTGGCGAGCCTTCTTCGCCTCTCTCAGAGGGGCATTTGTATTGATAGGAAGCCTTTAGTCTGGAACAACCAGACGAGGATAATTTGTTTCGGGCTATACGAGCAACATTATCATCACCACGACGGGACGCCGAAACAACCAGCCATCGCCTCCGGTACGCCAGATCGTGTCCTTGCAGTTAAGAAGATAGGTTGGTAATGTATGTCTGGAGCACCGGCAGATTAGGGAATTTTACTCTGTGATAATCAGAGCACAGCAGACCGCGCCTGTTCCCGTCTTTTCTTACGTGGTTCTGTCTTGCATGTTCATTGTCTGAGTTCTCACTACTGTAGCAGCAATTAATGTTGGGTTAGCTCGGTGTTTCTCTTAAGATTTGAGTTGCAAGGAATTGGCTCCGCCTACCACTTGGTCATAAACGTCACAAGCTAGTTTATGGGCAACTTCACCTTCACAACATGTATTTGAGTATCCAATTAGACGAATTGTAAATGTTTCATGTGTTTTGTTTATTACTTTCAGTTTAGTTATAATAAATCAAATTGTTATTTTGGACATAACTTTCATTCTGTGGATCGGTAAAGCAACCCTTTCATTTGTCACTATGTTAATGAAACGTTCCTTTATCAAATTAATTTCTATCACATTAAATTATTGCAGGTGCCAAACTCTTTTCTACTACACTTGCAGGGTCGATTACAGTCAGTTCGCGTTTCTTCTTAACCCATTACTGGCCATTGTCCCGTTTTTGGGACGCGTATATTTTACTTATTTCTACGTAAGCAATTGTTGCACCTGTAGGTTCAACTAACTGTTATAATTCCTGTAAATGTAAAATAAATGACTTTTTTCTAAGTACTTCACGCCAGGAAAATTTTAAACTTGCCGATTTTTTGTTCTCGCACTTGGCAGCAGTGTGTGTCTGGTGGTAGTTCCTGGACGACAATGAGCTGTGATTTAGTTGTCTGGTCATGTTTGTCATTAACATGTGGGTGTCCGTGTAAGATTAAGCATACTTCAGATTTTTTCAAGTATATGCAATATCGATATATTTCATGTGTGCCAATAATGGGACAATGGCATGTTACACTATCATTTATTACTGATGTGCCCTATTCTTGTAGACACATATTAAACAGAGAAGATTTGCATTTTACGTTCTTTATATCTGTTTTTTAGTTTATATTCTATTCGAATTTTACGATTCCAACAGGATAAAAACGACAAGATGTACAAACTGAGGCTGTACTTTGAAATGCTGAAAAAGGAATTTGGTAAATTTGGCGTATTTCATTCAAAACTCTCAATTTATGGAATGATGGTACATTATTATGGCAAACATTCAGCTAAAATGTTTCTGAGGGGAAAGCCTATCAAATTTGGATATAAAATTTGGTGCCTTCCAAGTTCCAATGGCTTTCTTTATAGTTTTTCGCCATACTGTGGCAAGACTGACAAAAACAGGAGCCTTTAGGTACAAGGGTAGTAAATGAACCAACCAGCGCGATTCCAGAATCAGAGTATCGGAATTATAAGCTTTCCTTAGACAACTTTTTCACCTGTGTTGACACACTGATCACACTCGGAAAGAGTAAAATGAAAGCTACAGGAACAATAAGAGAGATTCGAACTAATGCATGTCCTTTGATTGAGTCGAAAAGAATGACAAAAGAAAAGGAAGAGGATTCTATGCCTGCGTGTTTGACAAAGAGAACGAAGTTCTGGTTGTGTAATGGAGTGACAAACCAGTATGTGTAGCGACAAATTACAGAACTATTCCTCCTCTCAGTTCTACTAAAAGATACTCACGGGCAAAGAAAAAGGAAATATCTTTTACAATGCCACATCTCATTGAAGAATACAATGCCTGTATGGGTGGCGTAGATCTGCTGGACAAGAAGATGTCACTTTATAGGCCGAGGATAAGGTCAAATAAATGGTGGTGGCCATTATTCACACAGATGATAGTTATCTGCATAGTAAACACATGGTGTGCATACCACATCGCTAACTCTAATGAGAAGCTCTCACTTTTGGATGTCCGATGGAGAATAGTGAAGTATTACCTATCAAAGAAAACAGGATCAGTACCAAAATGCAGAGGACCACAAGGAAGCAAATTGATGGGAGGACGGGTGAGCACAGATGTACAGCTACATCCAGGAAATCTTTTCATTGTGCCAAGTAAAACACAGAAGAGATGTGCTTACTGCAAGAAAAAAACAACAATAATTTGTGGTAGGTGCAATGTTGATGTACACGACATGTGTTTAGCTTCATTTCATACTGAATAGACATTCTTTATTTTTTGTTTGTGTAGTTTCTTCCAATATAATGCATGGAGAATAAGGTTCTGAATTTGGATAGCGCATTTGGCCAATGTCCCAAAAATGGGACGGTCTGCAGCTTTTGTTCTAATAAATTGAAAATTTTCAAAACAAATTTTTATTCACTTAATCACTCAATGTAACGTATTTATATATAAAAGTTTGCAAAAAATGATCCGATAGAGTTTTGGCCAGTAATGGGTTGAGCTCACCTGTTCCCGTCTTTTCTTACATGGTTCTGTCTTGGATGTTCATTGTCTGAGTTCTCACTACTGTAGCAGCAATTAATGTTGGGTTGGCTGTGTGTTTCTCTTAAGATTTGAGTTGCAAGGAAATGGCTCCACATACCACTAGGTCATAAACGTCACAAGCTAGTTAATGGACAACTTCACCTTCACAACTTTTATTTGAGTATCCAATTAGCCGTATTGTAAATGTTTCATGTGTTTTGCTTTTATTTTGAGTTTAGTCATGTTGCTGTTGTTGTTGTGGTCTTCAGTCCTGAGACTGGTTTAATGCAGCTCTCCACGGTACTCTGTCCTTAGCAAGCTTCTTCATCTCACAGTACTCACTGCGACCTACATCCTTCTGAAACTGCTTAGTGTATTCATCTCTTGGTCTTCCTCTACTATTTTTACCCTTCACGCTGCCCTCCAATACTAAATTTGTGATCCCTTGAAGCCTCAGAACATGTCCTACCAACCGATCCCTTCTTCTAGTCAAGTTGTGCCACAAACTTCCCTTCTCCCCATTCATATTCAGTACCTTCTCATTAGTTATGTGATCTACTCATCTAACCTTCAGCATTCTTCTGTAGCACCACATTTTGAAAGCTTCTATTCTCTTCTTGTCCAAACTAGTTATCGTCCATGTTTCACTTCCATACATAGCTACACTCCATACATATACTTTCAGAAACGACTTCCTGACACATAAATCTATACCCGATGTTAACAAATTTCTCATCTTCAGAAACGCTTTCCTTGCCATTGCCAGTCTACATTTTATATCCTCTCTACTTCGACCATCATCAGTTATTTTTGCTCCCCAAATAGCAAAACTCCTTTACTACTTTAAGTGTCTCATTTCCTAATCTAATTCCCTCAGCACCACCCGACTTAAGTCGACTACATTCCATTATCCTCGTTTTGCTTTTGTTGATTTTCGTCTTATAGCCTCCTTTCAAGACACTGTCCATTCCGTTCAACTGCTCTTACAAGTCCTTTGCTGTCTCTGACAGAATTACAATGTCATTAGCGAACCTCAAAGTTTTTATTTCTTCTCCATGGATTTTAATACCTACTCCGAATTTTTCTTTTCTTTCCTTTACTGCTTGCTCAATATACAGATTGAATAACATCGGGGAGAGACTACAACCCTATCTCACTCCCTTCGCAACCACTGCTTCCCTTTCCTGTCCCTCGACTCCTAACTGCCATCTGGTTTCTTTACAAATTGTAAATAGCCTTTCGCTCCCTGTATTTTACTCTTGCCACCTCCAGAATTTAAAAGAGAGTATTCCGGTCAACATTGTCAAAAGCTTTCTCTAAGTCTACAAATGCTAGAAACGTATGTTTGCCTTTTCTTAATCTAGCTTCTAAAATAAGTCGTAGGGTCAGTATTGCCTCACGTGTCCCCATATTTCTACGGAATCCAAACTGATCTTCCCCAAGGTCGGCTTCTACCAGTTTTTCCATTCGCCTGTAAAGAATTCGCGTTAGTATTTTGCAGGACTGACTTATTAAACTGATAGTTCGGTAATTTTCACATCTGTCAACGCCTGCTTTCTTTGGGATTGGAATTATTATATTCTTCTTGAAGTCTGAAGGAATTTCGCCTGTCTCATACATTTTGCCTACCAGATGGTAGAGTTTTGTCAGGACTGGCTCTCCCAAGGCTGTCAGTAGTTCTAATGGAATGTTGTCTACTCCCGGGGCCTTGTTTAGACTCAGGTCTTTCAGTGCTCTGTTAAACTCTTCACGCAGTATCATATCTCTCATTTCATCTTCATCTAAATCCTCTTCCATTTCCATAATAGTGTTCTCAAGTACATCGCCCTTGTATATACCCTCTATAAACTCTTTCCATCTTTCTGCTTTCTTTCTTTGCTTAGAGATGGGTTTCCAACTGAGCTCTTGATATTCATACAAGTTGTTCTCTTCTCTCCAAAGGTCTCTTTAATTTTCCTGTAGGCAGTATCTATCTTACCTCTAGTGATATAAGCCTCTATATCCTTATTTTTGTCCTCCAGCCATGCCTGCTTAGCCATTTTGCACTACCTGTCGATCTCATTTTTGAGACGTTTGTATTCCTTTTTGCCTGCTTCATTTACTGCATTTTTATATTTTCTTCTTTCGTCAATTAAATTCAATATTTCTTCTGTCACCCAGGGATTTCTATTAGCCCTCGTCCTTTTATCTACTTGATCCTCTTCTGCCTTCACTACTTCATCCCTCATAGCTACCCATTCTTCTTCTACTGTATTTCTTTCCCCCATTCTTGTCAACTGTTCCTTTATGGTCTTCCTGAAACTCTGTGCAACCTCTGGTTTTAGTCAGTTTATCCAGGTCACATCCCCTTAATTTCCCACATTTTTGCAGTTTCTTCAGTTTTAATCTACAGTTCATAACCAATAGATTGTGGTCAGAGTCCACATCTGCCCCTGGAAATGTCTTACAATTTAAAACCTGGTTCCTAAATCTCTGCCTTACCATTATATAATCTATCTGATACCTTTTAGTATCTCCAGGATTCTTCCATGTATACAACCTTCTTTCACAATTCTTGAAGTCAGTGTTAGCTATGATTAATTAATGCTCTGTGCAAAATTCTACCAGGCGGCTTCCTCTTTCATTTCTTACCCCCAATCCATATTCACCTACTACGTTTCCTTCTCTCCCTTTTCCTACTACGGAATTCCAGTCAGCCATGACTATTAAATTTTCCTCTCCCTTCACTATCTGAATAATTTCTTCTATTTCATCATACATTTCTTCATTTTCTTCGTCATCTGCAGAGCTAGTTTGCATATAGACTTGTACTACTGTCGCAGGCGTGGGCATCGTGTCAATCTTGGCCACAACAATGCGTTCGCTGTGCTTTTTGTAGTAGCTTACCCGCATTCCTATTGTTTTTTTTTTCATTGTTAAACCTACTCCTGCATTACTCCTATTTGATTTTGTATTTATAACCCTGTATTCGCCTAACCAAAAGTGTTGTTCCTCCTGCCACCGAACTTCACTAATGCCCACTATATCTAACTTCAACCTATCCACTTCCCTTTTTAAATTTTCTAACCTACCTGCCCGATTAAGGGATCTGACATTCTACGCTCCGATCCGTAGAACGCCAGTAAATAAAATTGTTATTTTGGACAGAACTTTCATTCTGTGTATCGGTAAAGCAACCCTTTCATTTCTCACTATGTTATTGAAACTTTCTTTATCAAATTAATTTCTATCAAATTAAATTATTGCAGGTGCCAAACTCTTTTCTACTCCACTTGCAGGGTCGTTTACAGTCAGTTCGCGTATCTTCTTAATCCATGTGCAACAGCAAAAGTCGGTGTTAGAAAAGGGGGAGGGGGGGGGGGGGGGCTTAGAGCATCATTTCCATATGAAGATTCTAGAAGAAGTTAGTGTTAAATACACTGGTAGCCCCGGCACCTCGCAATGTAATAATGAAAAATTATGGAGCGCTCAAATGGCGAAAAATGAAACGCTACTCAGCGACAGTACCATTCAGCATACCAGATGGGCAGTAGTGCCGCTGTCCACGTGCGCGGTGCTGAAGGCAGCGGGTAGCGATGTGTCGCAAGACTGCCCCGCCCCCTCCCCCCTCGCCCTCAGCTATCCTGCGACGACCAGTGCAGACGCGCCTGGTTTCATGCGCGCTCCTGAGGACGAAGTTTCAGCGTCGGACTTCCGCGGACAAACAGAGCCCCGGCGTGGAAAAACAGTGCACATCGGCGGTGAAGTGTACTGCGATCACAGTGAGAAAAAAATTTCTCGTGTGATTTTGTTGAAAACAGGGCTTCTTCACGTGACGTCGCAACCTCACAGCTTGGAACTTTTTTAGACCTCATCAAAGGTATTTGTCATCAACTTACAAATAAGAAATATTACTAACGCTTCTAGGAATAATTAACAAAACTAACTCTGACTCATGAAGTGTTAAAACTGATTCTTGAAGTGTTAAAATCGAGAAAGAACACATTTCTTGTGTGGTGACACAGAGGTGGTAACATACGCTACGTGTTCTGTCGTAAAGAATTTGCGACATCTAACCGAACTCAGTGTTAAAACAACTTACATAGTATAGGGAACCGGCCATAAAAGTTTCAGATCGAAAGCTTTAATTGTGGCCACTTTAAAGGTACAAGTGATAAACATCAAAAAGTGCAAAAACCCTTAAAAAAGTTTAAATTGGTATTAGTAAATAGTGCAGAAGGTAGTTCTAAGCAGTTTCATAGTTCGTACAAATAAAAGGGATTTCGTGAAGACGATAGAGCAAAAGTCCAAAATTCCGAAAGAAGACAAACCGGTACGCAGTGAGAAGTGACAAAGTATAATACTGCGTACACAACGTCGGCGACAGCCATCGCCGGAGGGCGCCCGATAGCTTCGGCCGACTGCTTGGTCACAGTGCATCCGATCTCTTCGTCAGTGTGAGTTTGGGTCAAGGAGGTTACGGTAGGTTACAATCTATTCTGTGTATGAAGCATAGGTTCGATTTTAAGCTCCAAAGGTGGGATGGATACCACAACGCTTTTACGCTTCGAGACTAGTGTTGCAGTGCTGCGTTTGCTACTAAAAAGATATCGAATGGATGTAAGTAATCAATATCTCTCTCTAAAAGATCGTGGCGAGTACTGGACGCTCTATCCTCAGTTATTGGAATTATGCAACAAGTCTCATGAATATTAGGTGAAGGGAGAGATGCCATGCTACAGAAGTTAAAAATGCTTTCACTTTGTCACAACATTTTTCTTCGTCCACCACCAATTAGCGTCAAAAGGAGCCGTTGCCTTTGAATCTAAAATGTCGTTTTTCATGTGTTTCATATTTATACGTGTATATTACCAAAATATGTAGTTCCAATCGTACATCGCATCATGGCTCTGTCTCAAACACATTGTTCCGAGTAAGGCTTATTATGCAACAGTGGTAGGTTTTGCTAATGAGGTTGTTGGCACATAATGGTTAAGTTACGTGGTGAATGGAGATGCTGTCTCTATTACATGATACAAGGATAAAATCTGTGTGAGTAAGAAAGAGTTGCTTAATGAAAGACAGATTTGTTGTTTCACAGTACCTCACCTTATCTAAAAAATGGCGACAATTAATGCAATGGTGGTAGGATATTCAGGTAATCATATTCTAATACGTGCAACTTCGTGTTCTTTAAACACTTGCTCAGTGGATTTGAGATAGGGGCAACAATGATTCTGATAACAATATTATTTCGGATTGAGTGCAGCTTTTAATGAAGGAAACCATCTATAATTTATCACAGTCTCTTTTTAGTTCACTTGCACAAAGCATAGCATCAAAACCTGGTATAGAATAAATTTAACATTTCGCGGTATTTGGTGTGCAAGATATTAGCTTTAAAATTAGTATTTAGGGCATCGTAAATAGCATCCAAGATATGAAACAAAAACTCTGAAATTGTAATTTTCAGAACGTGGTATAGGCTTGAATAATGGAAAGACTTAATCGCCACATGTCAAATACCGAAGTGTCATGCCTACTTTTATTTGAACCAGAACTGCATCTTTTAAGTGAGTTCGAATCACATCTCTACGAGTACTCTAAATTAACTTTCGTTATCCGAAAGTGTTTCACATCTAAGTCTTCAGCTTTACATATTAAATGTGCTTCGTGATGACCCTGAAAAGCAAGAATTTGTAGAATTTAATTGAAGTTGTGCAGGCATACGTTAGTGAACTTCAATGATTATCACTTAGCAAACGCGTGAAAGGGAAATAAAGCTTAGAACAAGAAACTATGAACACGTAAAACACTGAAAGCTGAACGCACGTAACACCACATTTGCAAACCATTCCATGTAACAGAATTCTTACCACCCCCCCCCCCACCTAGCACAACAATGTCAGTAAGCAGTAACAATAATTTATAGACCTACCACAATACAGAAAACATCCACTACAGTAGTATTCAAGATGGCGCATTTTAGCGGGAAGTTGGAATTTTGGCAGGAAGATAGGTCAATTGGGCTACCTCCACTCACCTAAACCTCCAGAAAAAACTTGGTGGGGAATTAAAATTCCAGCAGGATAATGTGTCACACCATGAAAATGGTGGGAAAGTAGACAAATTGGGCTACGTCCACTAACCTAACCCCTAACCCCCTAGAAAATGATGGCAAGTTCAAATTCTAGAGGAATAATGCACCACACTACTCTTATCTCTACTTAATAAAGAAAATCGTAGGAAAATAGCTCACTTCGCCCACCTCCACTAATCTAAGTCACCCGACCGCCACCTCTTCCTACGAACTGGCACCAACTTTAAATTTTTGCCTTAAACAAAATTCAGTTCCATATATCTACTAAGCCAACAAAATGATGCGAAAGAAAAGACACTTTACTAGCCTCAGTTACCAGACTGCCACCACCTGATAAGGATTCGTGGGAAAAGGACTTGGATATAATACTTTATTTAAACAATTCCATGCAGGTGTGTTCACCACAAGGTCAGAACTCCAACAGACTTAGTACACATTGCCACCACCAGAGGGCGCACTCATCTGTGACATAATCCAAGATGGCTACAAACAGTGTATTCACCACGAGATCTGGATTCCAACTGACTTAGTACACAGCACGAGTGCTAGAGGACGCCACTGTGATGTCAGATTATGATGCAAGTACCATTATTCAAGATGGCTTCGCCCAGTGTATCCACCACGACGTGTAAGATTGGACACTTGGCCTACCTCCACTAACCTAATCCCCCCCCCGCCCCCAATAAAAAATCTCGCGAAGTCCAAATTCCAACATGATAAGGGCGGAAAAACGGACTTGTCTTTATTATTATTTAAACAATATAACGCACGTGTGTTCACCACGCAGTCCGGGCTCCAACTGGCTTACTTCATATTCTCGTCACCAGAAGGTGCCACCCTTACGTCAGAACATGACACATGTACTGTTATTCAAGATGGCTGCACCCACTGCATCCGCCACGAGCTCCAAAGCTCAAATGGCTTAGTTCATATCGTGACCACCAGAGGACGCTACCGTGACATTGCGTGTTGAAACTAGATCATCTGCTCTCTCTCGCACGCACGTGTTATAACTGGACATACACCGCATCGCCAGCCCACTGGCCTCCGATCGCTTACATCACACACCCTCGGCAGCCACCTGCATACACGCGCCAGATAAAGTCTTCTGTAAATATGCTAACACCCACATGGCGCATCTAACCTATCAATTGCCTAAGTACTTAATTGCATTTCAATTTTAATGTCACTAATTAATTGAATTTACAATTTCATATAAATATGAAAAGGTGTTCAACTATCTAATTTCAACTACTTTTCAAGGTTCAGACCGCCTCCTCTTGTAGGAACCGGTGCCAACTTTGAATTCTGGCAGTAAAGAAAGGTCACTTGCGCTTTCTCTACTAACCTAAGAAAATTGTGGGAAAGAAAGGACACTTGTACTAACCTCAGCCCCCCGACCGCCACTTCCTACTAGGAACTGGCGCCAAGTTTCAATTCTGTCAGTAAACAAAGCTCACTTGCGTTTTCGCTACCAACGTAAGGAAGTTACTGTGAACGAAGCTCACCACCACCACTAACCTCAGTCGCACAGACCGACACCTTTTCCTAGGGGTAGGCGGTAAAAGGACTCACCCCCCACTAGGCTGATGGAGAGAGGAAGGAGTGTACTTTATTTATTTGGGATCAATTTATTTACGCATGGAGTATATCTATCAGAGAACACATGCTCTGACATGCTCCACAGCATACAGACCTGCAAACTACTCCTGCATAACTCATGTATAAGGCTCTACACATACTCTTGCTAGTTGTAAACCGTCAAAAATAACACATTGCACAACCTACACACATGCAAACCACTCATAAATAATGCAATACATTTACGTCCAGATAGCAAAACAACTCGTAATTTCTCAAAATAATAATGCAACTAAAAGACACTGCTTGCTAATTGTCAACTATCGAAATCATACACCAGCCTTTATTTAAACAATTAGAGGCAGTACCACCACCAAGTGTATTCGCCACTGAGTCCATGGCCCAACTGACTTAGTTCATGTCGATGCCACTAGAGGATGCTGTAGTGACACAAGTACTACAATCTAAAATGGCACCACCTAGTGGGTTCACCATAAGCTCCAGACCCCAACTGGCTTAGTACAGTTTGTCACCATCAGACGACGCCACCTGGACACCAATTGATGACGCAAGTACAGTTATCCATGATGGCGGCAAACAGTGTGTTCTCCATGAGGTCTAGTACTCAGTACCACCAGCAGGGGACGCAGTTGTCCCTCTCCTAACATAAAACCAAGATGGTTAGGGAAAACGACTCAGCCTGCTGCTGGGGTGAGTAAGGAATGACTGCACTCTGTTTATATTTATCACACTGTCACAAAACACGTACCCAGATGTGCCTGGGATCACGTTGCACAGCCCACAGACGCACGAAAAACTCCTAATTTCAGTACAATAGCAAACTGATCCTAAATAATGCTGTACACATATCTGCAAAACACGCTCAGTACTCGTAAAGTAACACCTGCTGAACTTTTATCTACAGGATATAATGCATATTTTATAGACCACAGAAAACACTTTTGATGTTTATTTTGTACATTTACAAATGCTTTTTTAGATTTTATTTATGTAGTAAATAAATGTAGGACGATTAAGTGGAACATATTTGTTAATTCCCGGTATGAAACCAATAATTCCCATAATGATGCCCATCCTGATACTTGTTCTTGAAAATTATTTTATATCGATTTCGACTAAGTATTAATTTTACTGATCAACATGCTCAACAAATCGTATGTATTGCGATATATTACTGGTTTTGACTGTAACTCTGGTTCTTTCTTAATGATATGCTCGTATGCGTCTTCAATGGATTCGGTTTTTTATTTTTAATCGGAATTCTACAGCATCTGCAAATGCCAGGAATTCCATTTTTGTCAGTTCCTGTGTGTCAGTGGTGGCCTCTGCGATGCTAGTCGCCGGTTCCTCGACAGTGGGGATCCGTTCCCCATTGTTTTATCGATTGTTCCCCATTAAGTACAATCAAATTTTCAGTTTCATTCATGTTCAGCATCTTACCTGTTTCACTGATTAATGGAAACTTTGAAATTTTGTGTCTTATTTCTATCACTAACAACTACCGTGCGTAAGCGACTTTGTTCATAGACGAAAGGGTTTAATTCGCTACTAATGTGCACAATGTGAAATCTGTGAGAAAAGGCAATGCCAGACTGATACTGCCCTGTCACTACCGTCGCTACGTCTAGCCTTCCCTCTCCTAATCGTCCTACTGCACTGCAGTGACTGTGAATGCCTAATGAAATTCTACCGCGAGTAGGGCTACCGTTACCGAAGGAAAATAATACCGGTTAGTAGGAGGAAAGTGTACAACAGATCCTTCTCAACCTAACCTAACCTAAATACTGATAATACACTCCTGGAAATGGAAAAAAGAACACATTGACACCGGTGTGTCAGACCCACAATACTTGCTCCGGACACTGCGAGAGGGCTGTACAAGCAATGATCACACGCACGGCACAGCGGACACACCAGGAACCGCGGTGTTGGCCGTCGAATGGCGCTAGCTGCGCAGCATTTGTGCACCGCCGCCGTCAGTGTCAGCCAGTTTGCCGTGGCATACGGAGCTCCATCGCAGTCTTTAACACTGGTAGCATGTCGCGACAGCGTGGACGTGAACCGTATGTGCAGTTGACGGACTTTGAGCGAGGGCGTATAGTGGGCATGCGGGAGGCCAGGTGGACGTACCGCCGAATTGCTCAACACGTGGGTCGTGAGGTCTCCACAGTACATCGATGTTGTCGCCAGTGGTCGGCGGAAGGTGCACGTGCCCGTTGGCCTGGGACTGGACCGCAGCGACGCACGGATGCACGCCAAGACCGTAGGATCCTACGCAGTGCCGTAGGGGACCGCACCGCCACTTCCCAGCAAATTAGGGACACTGTTGCTCCTGTTGTATCGGGGAGGACCATTCGCAACCGCCTCCATGAAGCTGGAGTACGGTTCCGCACACCGTTAGGCCGTCTTCCGCTCACGCCCCAACATCGTGCAGCCCGCCTCCAGTGGTGTCCCGACAGGCGTGAATGGAGGGACGAACGGAGACGTGTCGTCTCCAGCGATGAGAGTCGCTTCTGCCTTGGTGCCAATGATGGTCGTATGCGTGTTTGGCGCCGTGCAGGTGAGCGCCACAATCAGGACTGCATATGACCGAGGCACACAGTGCCAACACCCGGCATCATGGTGTGGGGAGCGATCTCCTACACTGGCCGTACACCTCCGGTGATCGTCGAGGGGACACTGAATAGTGCACGGTACACCCAAACCGTCATCGAACCCATCGTTCTACCATTCCTAGACCGGCAAGGGAACTTGCTGTTCCAACAGGACAATGCACGTCCGCATGTATCCCGTGCCACCCAACGTGCTCTAGAAGGTGTAAGGCTACTACCCTGGCCAGCAAGACCTCCGGATCTGTCCCCCATTGAGCATGTTTGGGACTGGATGAAGCGTGGTCTCACGCGGTCTGCACGTCCAGCACGAACACTGGTGCAACTGAGGCGCCAGGTGGAAATGGCATGGCAAGCCGTTCCACAGGACTACATCCAGCATCTCTACGATCGTCTCCATGGGAGAATAGCAGCCTGTATTGCTGCGAAAGGTGGATATACACTGTACTAGTGCCGACATTGTGCATGCTCTGTTGCCTGTGTCTATGTGCCTGTGGTTCTGTCAGTGTGATCATGTGATGTATCTGACCCCAGGAATGTGTCAATAAAGTTTCCCCTTCCTGGGACAATGAATTCACGGTGTTCTTATTTCAATTTCCAGGAGTGTAATTTTGACATGAGTGGAATTTAGTGCAATCGCACATGAACTACAAAGGAAGGGTGGGGGGAGGGAAGAGTAATACGTAACATTTAATACAAAAAGTACTGGCTAGAAAAAAAGGGATAATTAAGCGGTCGCCTGCCCACTAGGGCAATGAATATCCAAAATCCTAAGAGAGCTAATGGCAAAGAACATTAGACAAATAATCG
Organism: Schistocerca gregaria; assembly: GCF_023897955.1. Taxonomy (NCBI): domain Eukaryota; kingdom Metazoa; phylum Arthropoda; class Insecta; order Orthoptera; family Acrididae; genus Schistocerca; species Schistocerca gregaria. Next base: position 51,502,066 of record NC_064925.1, on the reverse strand, counting down.
CTGCCATGTCAACAGAAGGTTGTCATGCTTTTTCGCAACCCAACAGTTCATGAGAAAATGAATGAGTCAGCAAGCACTGAGTGTGCATTTACTTATTCTGAAACATTAAATTTTGAAAGCAAAGTTAAATGAACTTGCAGGTTAAATAAATGACGGACTGTAGCTGAAACTTTATTATGTAAAACATGACTTTCAGTAACTTCACCATAACGTAATGCAAAATTTGAAAAAAAAAGAATGCAATTTACAATTGATTACTGAACGACTGAACTGAATTTTCTTTAAGCAGATGAGCACCTGATTTACTTATTTTAATGTAAGAACAATAAAATACATAGCAAGCCAGCAGAAGTCACTCGCTATGCTGAATACAGAACAAATGAAATTGCGAACTCTTTATTTTGTGCTGTGTCTTTAGTTATTAGTTTTGCCAGTGAAATTTTATTTTACTTTAAGCGAGTGGAGTTAATACTCAAAATTGCAAATTAATTGAACCTCTGTTATGCAATGCCAGAATGAACAGCTACTGAGGCAGCAAAATTTAGACTGAAACTGGTCATTAGCAAACAAACAAAACTAGCAGTAAATATGTAATCAGTTTTAATATTTTACAACACTCTGTATGGAAGGTAAAGGGACGCTGTTGGGAGATCATGTCTGAGGACAATGACAACACAGGTGCCCTACAAGTTTTAACTATTGCAGGTTATTTTTCACGGAAGTTAGTCATTAAAGTTCGTTATAGAAATGCCACTAGGTAATGCCTCTACGATATTAGTTATACTGTGTCAGTTAAGTCTTACGATGTTGTAGCTAAAATACGGGCGACGAAGAATGTAGCCGGTGGCAATACAGAGATACTGCTGTTGCAGCTGGTTGAGAACCACGAGTCGTCTCCAGATCCACGGATAACCATGGGACAGTCAGCAGTTACAACTGCAGCTCCCTCCGCCTGTCCACTCCAGCCGTGCTCTCAATAGTCACTGATTAATAAAGTAGGTGCGCCTACACTGGGACAATCATAACTGCACACCGCGTCTACGAGAGCTCCCAACAATCACTTCCACACTCTTTCAACGACTCAAGCTGCTGTGTCTTGCCTCTGCTCGCAGAGCGATGGAGACTCTCCATGTTGTTGTTGTGCTCTTCAGTCCTGAGACTGGTTTGATCCAGCTCTCCATGCTACTCTATCCTGTGCAAGCTTCTCATCTCCCAGTACCTGCTGCAGCCTACATCCTTCTGAATCTGCATTGTGTATTCATCTCTTGGTCTCCCTCTACGATTTTTACGATTTTTACCCTCCACGCTGCCCTCCAGTACCAAATTGGTGATCCCTTGATGCCTCAGAACATGTCCTACCAACCGATCTCCATACGGAAAGATAAACAACGCGGCGCAGCTACTGCCATTACGTCGTTACTGTTGATACATTTAGACAAAGCTCCCTTGGCGATTACCCAGCAATTTACATTTATTTACATTGTAATAACAACCAGTTATATGCGTTCACAAATAAATACACTACTACATCCATTTCATATGAAATATAGTTACCGTAATAAAGCTACAGATTCAGAAACAGACGCAGGAGGAGCTGGCCACTCTTCGCGAACAGCTGAGCGTGTTGATGGCCGCGGTCAGCCGTCTTCAGGCTGCTGCCTCGGAGTGTAGCGGCAGTGGGGAGTCTGGTGCGTCGCATGGTGCACCCCAGGTGTTAGATGCTTCACCCACTGTCCCTGCTGTCGAGACATCTTCGCGGGTACCGGGCGCGGTTGGGCCACCCTCTCCCCAAGGGGAGTGGCGGGTTCAGCGGCGTTCGCGGCGCACGAGGCGGAGGGTCAATGTGGAGGCTGGCCGTGTGGCATCGCCCGCTCTGCCTGTGAGTGGACATGTGGCTGCTCCTTCAGCAAGGTCCGAGCAGGCACACGGGGGGAGGGGTTTATTAGTTATTGGGAGCTCCAACGTTAGGCGGGTGATGGAGCCCCTTAGGGAAATAGCGGAAAGGTCGGGGAAGAAGGCCAGTGTTCACTCTGTCTGCTTGCCGGGGGGTCTCATCCGAGATGTGGAGGAGGCCCTACCGGCGGCGATAGAGAGCACTGGGTGCACCCGACTGCAAATTGTTGCTCATGTCGGCACCAATGACTCTTGCCGTCTGGGTTCAGAGGTCATCCTCAGTTCGTACAGGCGGTTGGCGGAGTTGGTGAAGGTGGAAAGCCTCGCTCGCGGGGTGGAATCAGAGCTAACTATTTGTAGTATCGTTCCGAGAACCGATCGCGGTCCTCTGGTTTGGAGCCGAGTGGAAGGCTTAAACCAGAGGCTCAGACGATTCTGCGGAGAGCTGGGGTGCAAATTTCTCGACCTCCGCTATCGGGTGGAGAAATGTAGGGTCCCCCTGAATAGGTCAGGCGTGCACTACACGCCGGAAGCGGCTACGAGGGTAGCGGAGTACGTGTGGAGTGCACATGGGGTTTTTTTAGGATAGAGATTTCCCTCCCTAGGCCCGACAAGACGCCTCCTGAGACGCGGCAAGGCAGGAGTAGGCAAAATGCAACAAGGAATAACAATATTAATGTGCTAATAGTAAACTGCAGAAGCGTCTATAGAAAGGTCCCAGAACTGCTCTCATTAATAAACGGTCACAACGCCCATATAGTACTAGGAACAGAAAGTTGGCTGAAACCAGACGTAAACAGTAATGAAATCCTAAACTCTGATTGGAATGTATACCGCAGAGATAGGCTGGACAGTGAAGGGGGAGGCGTGTTTATAGCGATAAGAAGTGCAATAGTATCGAAGGAAATTGACGGAGATTCGAATTGTGAAATGATTTGGGTGAAGGTCACGGTTAAAGCAGGCTCAGACATGGTAATTGGATGTCTCTATAGGCCCCCGGGCTCAGCAGCTGTTGTGGCTCAGCACCTGAAGAATAATTTGGAAAATATTTCGAGTAGATTTCCCCACCATGTTATAGTTCTGGGTGGAGATTTTAATTTGCCGGATATAGACTGGGAGACTCAAACGTTCATAACGGGTGGCAGGGACAAAGAATCCAGTGAAATATTTTTAAGTGCTTTATCTGAAAACTACCTTGAGCAGTTAAACAGAAAACCGACTCGTGGCGATAATATATTAGACCTTCTGGTGACAAACAGACCCGAACTATTTGAATCAGTTAATGCAGAACAGGGAATCAGCGATCATAAAGCGGTTACTGCGTCGATGATTTCAGCCGTAAATAAAAATATTAAAAAAGGTAGGAAGATTTTTCTGTTTAGCAAAAGTGACAAAAAGCAGATTACAGAGTACCTGACGGCTCAACACAAAAGTTTTGTCTCAAGTGCAGATAGTGTTGAGGATCAGTGGACAAAGTTCAAAACCATGGTACAATATGCGTTAGATGAGTATGTGCCAAGCAAGATCGTAAGAGATGGAAAAGAGCCACCGTGGTACAACAACAGAGTTAGAAAACTGCTGCGGAAGCAAAGGGAACTTCACAGCAAACATAAACATAGCCAAAGCCTTGCAGACAAACAAAAATTACGCGAAGCGAAATGTAGTGTGAGGAGGGCTATGCGAGAGGCTTTCAATGAATTCGAAAGTAACGTTCTATGTACTGACTTGGCAGAAAATCCTAAGAAATTTTGGTCCTATGTCAAAGCGGTAGGTGGATCAAAACAAAATGTCCAGACACTCTGTGACCAAAATGGTACTGAAACAGAGGATGACAGACTAAAGGCCGAATTACTAAATGTCTTCTTCCAAAGCTGTTTCACAGAGGAAGACTGCACTGTGCTTCCTTCTCTAGATTGTCGCACAGTTGACAAAATGGTAGATATCGAAGTAGACGACAGAGGGATAGAGAAACAATTAAAATCGCTCAAAAGAGGAAAGGCCGCTGGTCCTGATGGGATACCAGTTCGATTTTACACAGAGTACGCGAAGGAACTTGCCCCCCTTCTTGCAGCGGTGTACCGTAGGTCTCTAGAAGAGCGAAGCGTTCCAAAGGATTGGAAAAGGGCACAGGTCATCCCCGTTCTCAAGAAGGGACGTCGAACAGATGTGCAGAACTATAGACCTATATCTCTAACGTCGATCAGTTGTAGAATTTTGGAACACGTATTATGTTCGAGTATAATGTCTTTTCTGGAGACTAGAAATCTACTCTGTAGGAATCAGCATGGGTTTCGAAAAAGACGATCGTGTGAAACCCAGCTCGCGCTATTCGTCCACGAGACTCAGAGGGCCTTAGACACGGGTTCACAGGTAGATGCCGTGTTTCTTGACTTCCGCAAGGCGTTTGACACAGTTCCCCACAGTCGTTTAATGAACAAAGTAAGAGCATACGGACTATCAGATAAATTGTGTGATTGGATTGAGGAGTTCCTAGATAACAGAACGCAGCACGTCATTCTCAATGGAGAGAAGTCTTCCGAAGTAAGAGTGATTTCAGGTGTGCCGCAGGGGAGTGTCATAGGACCGTTGCTATTCACAATATACATAAATGACCTGGTGGATGACATCGGAAGTTCACTGAGGCTTTTTGCAGATGATGCTGTGGTGTATCGAAAGGTTGCAACAATGGAAAATTGTACTGAAATGCAGGAGGATCTGCAGCGAATTGACGCATGGTGCACGGAATGGCAATTGAATCTCAATGTAGCGAAGTGTAATGTGATGCGAATACATAGAAAGATAGGTCCCTTATCATTTAGCTACAAAATAGTAGGTCAGCAACTGGAAGCAGTTAATTCCATAAATTATCTGGGAGTACACATTAGGAGTGATTTAAAATGGAATGATCATATGAAGTTGATCGTCGGTAAAGCAGATGCCAGACTGAGATTCATTGGAAGAATCCTAAGGAAATGCAATCCGACAACAAAGGAAGTAGGTTACAGTACGCTTGTTCGCCCAATGCTTGAATACTGCTCAGCAGTTTGGGATCCGCACCAGGTAGGGTTGATAGAAGAGATAGAGAAGATCCAACGGAGAGCAGCGCGCTTCGTTACAGGATCATTTAGTAATTGCGAAAGCGTTACGGAGATGATAGATAAACTCCAGTGGAAGACTCTGCAGGAGAGACGCTCAGTAGCTCGGTACGGGCTTTTGTTAAAGTTTCGAGAACATACCTTCACCGAAGAGTCAAGCAGTATATTGCTCCCTCCTACGTATATCTCGCGAAGAGACCATGAGGATAAAATCAGAGAGATTAGAGCCCACACAGAAGCATACCGACAATCCTTCTTTCCACGTACAATACGAGACTGGAATAGAAGGGAGAACCGATAGAGGTACTCAGGGTACCCTCCGCCACACACCGTCAGGTGGCTTGCGGAGTACGGATGTAGATGTAGATGTAGATGTAGAACAGAAGTACATTGCATGTTATCAACAGATATTAAACGGCGAATAATTTTGGATGGCGCAGAAGGTCTTTTTTATTTTTTATTCTTTTTTTACACCTTCTACACGGGGAACCCGGAATCGGCAGTCTAAGGCTCATGCCACTGCACCCAGTAACGACCAGATCCAGAACTACGTGCTTCGAAATTTGCCAGCAGCATTAAGTGAAATCCCCCTCGAATGTTTTAATCTGCTATGGCAGACAGCCCACTTCCGCTACTCAGACAGGTAATATTGATACCTCTTCTCAAACCGGAAAGGAGCGTACATGTCCCAGTAGTTACTGGAGTGGTTTCTTAACGAGCTCTGTAGGAAAGAGCCTGAAGCGAAGGGTTAACCGTCGTCTGGTCTGGTTGTTAGAGATCAAGTAGTTACTTAGCTTCTCACAATGAGGATTCTGAAGATGGGTTTTCAGTTTTTTGCAGGTAAGTGTGTGTTTGTGTTTGTTTGTGTGTGTGTGTGTGTGTGTGTGTGTGTGTGTGTGTGTGTGTGTGTGCTCCTTTTAATCGTTCTTGTCATATTTCTGAGGGACACCGTTTTACGTTTTAAAGCCTCTCTGGTGCTTCTGGACCACGTTTTTTACTCCAAATTGGCATGTTTGCCACACCTGAGAGGCCTGAAAACCAAAACTCGAAGACACTGATTATCATAAAGTGCCGCAGCTAGAGGTGTTTGCTACGGTTTTATGGGGCTTTAGTTCCTTCACAGCTACACTATGGGGGCACGCTGATTGGATAGGCGTTTCCTGTATCATCTGAAAACGCTGTCCACAATGAGAGTACTTGACTGGCCACGGGTTCATGTAGGACCAGTCCCACACCCTGCGTCTATACTGAGTCTGGGTAACCCCTACTTACAATCGAAGAGCAATTCGTGACGGTTCTTCTGGCATGTAAGTTCCTCCCAGCTCCAAATTCACGAGCATACCGTACTGTAGCCTATCCATCTCTCTAATGTCTTTTCTCGAATCATCCAAGAGCAACAAGCCAGTTTGGGATCTGCATTTGTCGTATGCTAGAGTCACTTGATTTGGAGGAAGTACAGCCTCAAACCAGGGTTTTACCCATGCGCCACCCAGGTTACTGCAGAGACTCAGAGCAATTTCAGCTTTAGTGCGCTACATGAGAGGTTACACTCCAGCATATGTTTTTAAAACGTTTTAACGACATTTCAACCGGATATCACAACTCTAAGCCTATCTATACAGATGGGTTAAAACGGGGACACTCTGTTCGTTGCTTTGTTTTTCTCCCTGATCGTGTCCCAATGGTTGGTCTTCGAGGAGAAATTATATGCGATTTTGCGAGCAGTGGAGCAGTCCTAAATTCCTTGTCATTTCCTCTTCTCTGGGGACCCCTCATTCTGTACAACTCTTGTACCCAGCAGACAAAGTAGTGCACAATTTCTAGGCCGCCGTCATTCAACTACAACGGCTGGGGAACGAAGTGTCTTTCTGCTGTGTACCAGGACAGAAGGGCATTGTGGGGAATGAATGGGCGGACGAAGCAACCAAGTAGGCTTGTCGCGATGCCCACTCAGTGCACTCTGCCATCCCCACACACGCTGTAGCCCCTCTGTTGTGCCACAGAGCCTGGGGTCAATGGGAGGATTGGTGGTCGGAGGTGCCAATCAGCTCCGTCTAGTAAAGCCCACAACTCTATCTTGGCGCACCTTCCTGCCACATCGATGGAGCGAAGTTCTCCTCACTCTTCTTCGCATAGGTTACAGCCCTATTGCGCATGGCTTCTTGCTTCGGCGCGATGACCCTCCAATATGTGGTGCTTGCGGCATACGGATCATCACCGTGTGCCACATCTTATTATACTATATCTTATTTTCAGACCATATGACGGCGGCGTATTTGTCGCCGGACCTACCCTCTAATTTTAGTGACATTCCAATGAAATTTTTTTGAACTGCCCAACATTTCTCTCAAGATTTTTGAGAGATGATCGAAGTGTGTTGTCAGGGTGACTGGCTCACCCGTGTATTTATAAGTTGAAAACCGGTCACATTTGCCTTCTCCATTGTTTTAGCTCCTCTGTGTCTTAGTTGTGTTAAATTTCCATTATAGCACCATTTGCTCTTTCTCTGTTGTCTTAAGCCGTGTGAGATCTGGTAGTGACTTCATTAGTGTCATTGTGTAGGTTTTATCCTCTCTGTGATTTCATCCATATTCGTTCATTTTAAAAGTGTCAAGGCGCTGATAACCACACCGTTAAGCGCCCCTAAAGTCAGAACACACAAACGTGCAAACCTGCTTTTAATTTGAAGATTCAGAGTAGTGTCTGTAATAATTCATCACAAATATGTCACTTTTCATCGACTCAACCTAATATTGATAACTATTAACAAGATTTGTAAACTATATAAAACTTCCAGAATGAGATATTCACTCTCCAGCGGAGTGTGCGCTGATATGAAACTTCCTGGCAGATTAAAACTGTGAGCCCGACCGAGACTCGAACTCGGGACCTTTGCCTTTCGCGGGCAAGTGCTCTACCATCTTTTTTTATTTAAATCTCATTTTGTTTGCTTTTGTTCGTTGAATCTGCTCGGGGCGGGCGTCGTAAGACATCCGTTTAAGTTCGTTGGTGATCATTAACTCAGTTTTTTTATTACAGAGAGCAGCTAACCCTCTGACCGAACACGCTGAGCTACCGTGCCGGCCCTCCACCTGAGCTACCGAAGCACGACTCACGCCCGGTTCTCACAGCTTTACTTCTGCCAGTACCTCGTCTCCTACCTTCCAAAACTTTACAGAAGCTCTCCTGGGCAGGAGTAAAGCTGTGAGGACCGGGCGTGAGTCGTGCTTCGGTAGCTCAGATGGTAGACCACTTGCCCGCGAAAGGAAAAGGTCCCGAGTTCGAGTCTCGGTCGGGCACACAGTTTTAATCTGCCAGGAAGTTTCATATCAGCGCACACTCCGCTGCAGAGTGAATATCTCATTCTGGAAACATCCCCCAGGCTGTGGCTAAGCCATGTCTCCGCTATATCCTTTCTTTCAAGAGAGCTAGTTCTGCAAGGTTCGCAGGAGAGCTTCTGTAAAGTTTGGAAGGTAGGAGACCAGATACTGGCAGAAGTAAAGCTGTGAGGACCGAGCGTGAGTCGTGCTTCAGTAGCTCAGATGGTAGAGCACTTGCCCGCGAAAGGCAAAGGTGCCGAGTTCGAGTCTCGGTCGGGCACACAGTTTTAATCTGCCAGGAAGTTTTACATAAGACTTGTTGAATGTTATAATTTTTAACAGTAGGATGACTCCAATGGATTCGCCAAAACTCCCTCCGGCCCTCAAATAAAGATTAGGTGCCCTAGAAATAATATGAGAAATTAAGCTGCCAGTATCCGCCTAACACAGTTTTACATGCTTTTCTGGAAACTCGTTTAGTATATATCAGTAACGAAAGAGGCTAACATGAGACTTTCAGATATCTAAAGTTTCCATTTCCATTGTCATTTCTTTATACAACATAATATTAATTCTGTTCAATTCAATACCAATTAAGTTTTCGTCAGAAATGCGCTGCTTTGAAGATAAGTCATGGAATCAACGCAACAACTCGTTTCTACCTTCCAGGACATCGCTAACTTTTTTTCCTCTCTTTCGTGAACTTTGCTTAGATTACCAAAGAGACTATTATTCATAAGTTTGAAAATCTTCTCAAAATATTTATGTGATTCAATCTCAATGTATGGCTACGTCCAGGGGGCTTGCCTGAGTTACAAATTGTTATGAATCTTTTTAATAGCAATATTTTTATGCAAATATTGTTTTAGATTTCTGAAGTGAATATCAAAGTTTCATTTATCATACAATTTAATTTTATTGACTTGTTACTATTAGATTGGCGTTGCATTTTTTTAAATAAGATAAGGGCAAATGTGAATGACAATCACGAATAGTCATAGAATATTCGAGAATTACTTCTAAAATATATTCTATGCCGGAATAAAACGGCGCATTTTTCAGAGAAAAAGTTCCGTTTCTACATGTGCGTCTACGTACCTGTACATACTCCATAAGCCACCGTATGGTGCGTAGCGGAGGGTGCCTTGCCCATCCGCTAGTCATTTGCTTTCCTGCTCTACTCGCAAGCAGAGCGAGGGAGAAACGACTGTCTGTACGCCTTCGCACAAGCCCTCGTCCCTCTGACCTTGTCTTCGTGCTCCTTGTGCGAAACGGACGTTATCGGCACCAGAAGCGTTCTGCGGCCAGTACTCCTTTGAGATTGCCATACGCACCTGGACACTGGAAGTTATTGCAAAACTTCCCAGTTGTTAAGGCTATCCACATCAAGATATATCGTATAACTTCATCAGTTTCATCATCATAACTACTCACGAAACTACGGTTTGCCAAAGCGTGCCTACACAAACGGTGAACGGTACTGCATATAACGTCTCTTTTAACAGAGCTGAAGTTTTGCAGTGTCAGTAAAAAGACTAAATTCTCCTTTAGTGATTTTCAGTAGAATATTCCATTGCGGACAACTGGTGAGATGAAAACCTACACGTCGGTCCATACAGTGGTGACAAAAGACGACGTCATTGGTGCCCTGTAGATGTCCTAAGCTCGTTAGAGCTGTCTGTGACGCCGTCCCACAAGCTGGAGCTGAATGTGGGTGTGACTGTGATTGCAGTGCGTTATGTGGGAGCACTATGGTTACGCATCAAGGATGCAAACTAGAGATGGTATTGATACGACAGATTGCTTTCATCCCAACAAACTTGACTTTCCACTTAGAGCGCCCGCAGTTTTTTTTTGAAAGTGGTCTTCTCTGTCATTATAAATATGAGTCAACTGTTAAACATTCAAAGTGGCAGGTATTCATCTGCGCACACCATGCTTTGCTTACAGACTTCTCTAGATTGGTTGCTCCCTTGTATCGAGAACTAGAAATCTTTACATATATGCTGAAGATGGAAACTTCGGAACGTTTTTCACAGAGGCGTGCTACGGCAATATTTCCGGCTCTCCAGTCTCACCGAGACAATTATGACCTTTATCGTTCTATGTGTGCGCAAACAGTCATGAAATTATAGGTATATAGAATGAAGCAGCGAGTAAACATTCGTGCCAAGGCCGAGAATCGAACTCGCGCCTCGTGCAGTGTTGAGACGCGCTGTGCCAGGCTGGCTTGGCAGCCCACGCGCCTGCCTGCAGTCGACCTTCACCTCGACCTTCACCTCGACCTTCACCTCGACCTTCGCCTTGGCCGATCCGCGTCGCGTTTCTCGATCTGTTGTACACGACTGGCCATTAAAATTGCTACACCGAGATGAAATGCAGATGATAAACGGGTTTTCATTGGACAAATATATTATACTAGAACTGACATGTCATTACATTTTCACGCAATTTGGGTGCATAGATCCCGAGAAATCAGAGCCCAGAACAACCACCTCTGGCCGTAATAACGGCATTGATGCGCCTGGGCATTGAGTCAAACAGAGCTTGGATGCTGTGTACAGGTACAGCTGCCCATGCAGCTTCGATACCACACTTCATCAAGAGTAGTGACTGGTGCATTGTGACGAGCCAGTTGCTCGGCCACCATTGACCAGACGTTTTCAGTTGGTGAGAGATCTGGAGAATGTGCTAGCCAGGGCAGCAGTCGAACATTTTCTGTATCCAGAAAAGCCCGTACAGATCCTGCAACATGCAGTCGTGCATTTTCCTGCTAAAATGTAGTGTTTCGCAGGGATCGAATGAAGGGTAGAGCCACGGGTTGTAACACATCTGAAATGTAACGTCCACTGTTCACACTGCAGTCAATGTTAACAAGAGGTTACCGATACGTGTAACCGATGGCACCCCATACCATCACGCCGGGTGATACGCCAGTATGGCGATGACGAATACACGCTTCCAATGTGCGTTCACCGCGATGTCGCCAAACATGGATGCTGTAAACAGAATCTGGATTCATCCGAGAAAATGACGTTCTGCCAGTCGTGCACCCAAGTTCGTCGTTGAGTACACCATCGCAGGCGCTCCTGTCTGTGATGCAGCATCAAGGGTAACCGCAGCCATGGTCTCCGATCAGATAGTACATGCAAACATCGTCGAACTGTTTGTGCAGATGGTTGTTGTCTTGCAAACGTCCCCATCAGTCGACTCAGGGATCGAGACGTGCCTGCACAATCCATTACAGCCATGCGGATAAGATGCCTCTCATCTCGACTGCTAGTGATACGAGGCCGTTGGGATCCAGCAGGGCGTTCCGTATTACCCTCCTGAACCCACCGATTCGATGTTCTGCTAACAGTCATCGGATCTCTACCAACGCGAGCAGCAATGTCGCGATACGACAAACCTCAATCGCGATAGGCTACAATGCGATCTTTATCAAAGTTGGAAACGGAATGGTACGCTTTTCTCCTCCTTACACGAGGTATCAACACCGTTTCACTAGGCAACGCCGGTCAACTGCTGTTTGTGTATGAGAAATCGGTTGGAAACTTTCCTCATGTCAGCACGTTGAACGTGTCGCCAACGGCGCGAACCTTGTGTGAATGCTCTGAAAAGCTAATCATTTGCATATCACAGCATCTTTTTCCTGTCGGTTAGATTTCGCGTCTGTAGCACGTCATCTTCGTGGTGTAGTAATTTTAAAGGCCAGTAGTGTAATTCACCGCACCGCCTCGCTAGTATTGGCTGTCGCAGCGACACTACGTGATCAAAAGTACGTGGACACCTTTCTGAAAATGATTTTCAAGTTCGTGTCGCCCTCGGTAATGCTGGAATTCAATATGGTGTTGGCCCGCCATTAGCCTTGATGACAATTTCCACTCGCGTAGGTATACGTTGAGTCAGGTGCTGGAAGGCTTCTTGGGAAATGGCAGCCCATTCTTCACGGAGTGCTGCACTGAGGAGAGGTTTCGATGTTGGTCGTGAGGTCTAGCACGAAGTCGGCGTTCCAAAACATCCCAAAAGTGTTATATAGCGTTCAGATCAGGACTCTTTGCAGGCCACTCCATTACAGGGATTGTGAACAGGTGCTCAACTGTGTTGAAAGATGCAATCGCAATCCCCGCATTGCTCTTCATCAGTGGGAAGCAAGAAGATGCTTAAAACATCAACGTAGGCCTTTAGTGTGATAGTGCCACGGAAAACAACAAGAGGAGTAAGCCCCCTCCATGAAAAACACGACCACACCGTAGCACCGATGCCTCAGAATTTTACTGTGGCACTGCACATGCTGGCAGATGACGTTCACCATGCATTCGCCACACCCACACCCTGCCATCGGATCGCCACGTTGTGTACAGTGATTCACCACTGCACACAACGTTTTTCCACTGTTGAATCGTCCAATGTTTACGCTCCTTACACCAAACGTGGCGTCATTTGGCATCTACCGGTGTGACGTGTGGCTTATGAGCAGCTGTTCTACCGTGAAATCCAAATTTTCTCACCTCCCGCCTAACTGTCATAGTACGTGCTATGGATGCTTTCGCAGTATGGGATTCGTGTGTGGTCTGGATAGACGTCTGTCTGTTACATATTACGACCCTCTTCAACTGTCGGCGGTCTCTGTCAGTCAACAGACGAGGTCGACCTGTACGTGTCCCTTCGCGTTTCCGCTTTACTATCATATCGGGGACTGTGGACCTAGCGATGTTTAGGAGTGTGGAAATCTCGAATACAGACGTATGACACAAGTGACACCCAATCATCTCACCACGTTCGAAGTCCGTGAGTTGCGCTGAGCGCCCCAGTCTGCTCTCTGACGATGCCCAACGACTATTGAGGTCGCTGATGTGGAGTACCTGGCAGTCGGAGGCAACACAATGCACCTAATATGAGAAACGTTTGTTTTTGGGGGTGTCCGGATACTTTTGATCACATAGTGTACGTTCCTGACATCCGATGGCTCTCTCCTACCGGAAAGCCACGATCAAGCTGTAGTTTGTTTCAACGTACTGCTGATACAACGCCCACGACGCAGAGAGATTTTTACGAGACGTGATACACATTGATCCGAAGGAGCTGTGGAGTATCCACCTCGTATCCAGATGTTTGTCGTTCCCAGCATTGTGTGTCACAAGTTCACTGACGATGGGGTCTGTGACAAACTTCTCAGCCGCTCGACGGAAAGGTACGGATTCTCCCACTCTGACCAAAACGTGGCAATGCTAACACCCGAATGTGCTGAACTGGGAATACAAAGTGTGCATCTTTTACAACTACCATTTGAAGTTCCAGAAGATATAGCCACGGTTCATCTTCGACCCTATGGCACATTCCTCGCCGAGCGAGGTGGCGCAGTGATTAGCACACTGGATTCGCATTCGGGAGGACGACGGTTCAATCCCACGTCCGACCATCCCGATTTAGGTTTTCCTTGATTTCCCTAAATCACTTCAGTCCAAGGCTGGGATAGTTCCTTTGAAAGGGCACCGCCGACTTCCTTTTCCATCCTTCCCTAATCCGATGAGACCGATGACCTCGTAGTTTGCTCTCCTCCCCTCACATCAACTCAACCCAACGCACAGTCCTCGGCCGAAAAATTGAATACCTTCGAAATGTAACCCGTCTGGAACGGGCTGCGACGGGTCCACATGAGACGCGCCGCCATATGTCTTCCTATCTCACGACCACTAGTTGCCGGTCGATAATTACTTACGACCGTCAACCGAGGACCAGAGCCGGGTGGACAGGTAGGCCACGAAGGCGGTGCCTTGCCGCTTCGTGCAGACTTCTTCTGACGATCGGCTTCAACCGCCGATTGTTGCGGCGGCCAGACGGGAGATGCCAGCTGTCTACGACGACTCTTCTGTGTTGGTCCGAGCCTTAGAGGCTCTGCAAAAGTTCGTGAGGAGCCCGCAGCGTCTTCTCGCGCCGATGCGTCTCTTGCACTCTCGTCGAGCCAGGCGGGACACCTGCACCCTGCAACGACAAGACGCCGGCGCGGTGGAAGTTGAAGAACAGGATGCCGCGTCCACCCCCTGCCCTGTGCCGGACACGAAGGCGAAACAGCGTAAACAGAAATCGCAGAAGCGACATAATAAAAGGCGCGTAACGACGGAGGCAGTAGAACTGCCCGAGGAAGCAACGACGGCTGACGGGGTCCGTCAACCGATACACCGGACAGACGCGGTCGATCCTAACGTACCAGATGATTCCGTGTCTTCCCCTGCTACCGGCGAGACCGTGCACTTTGGGGGTGCGGGAGATCACCGAAGGCCCGTTCCCAGGGATACAACCTTGACTAAGTATGCCTCTAGAGATCCAGTGTTACCGACCTCTCTGGGAGACCTGGGCGCAGGAGATGGAGATGCAGATGCAGATTGCGTTTCTGGTCCGTGACGATACAGCGATGCCGTTGGCAGCGTCCACGTTGACGACGACAGAGCCCTAGGCCGGGATGACCTACACTCGCCGCTTCTTCTCTCTTCGTCCTGAAGACACTCCACACCACGAATAGTATCCATCTGTAATACCAAGGACAGCCGTTACGACTTGATGGGACAGGCATACCGCCTCGCCATAATCAGTGTCAACGGCAACACGTTTTCTGGAGGATACATCATGAGCTGCGGTTCTGGATGTTGTTTTCCTTCATGAGTTCCGACCAGGACTCTGTCTCGATATTTACCCTGTCTTCAGTTGTGAGCGGAGGATGGAAGGGATTATGGCAACTGATGTATCCCGTTTGCCATCGGCCTGTGGGGTCGCACTCACGGTTCATACACTTCGTTTGGTGAGCTTGTAGGCTCCTTTCGGAACCGATAAATGAAGTAAACGCCACATCTTTCGTCCCGAAGAAATAGCAATGCTCTTCCAGGCCAATGCCGACCACTTGGTAGTAGGCGGAGAATTCAGCTGCGTGCTTAGGCCGTCCGACCAGCTGCCACACTCGATCACCTGCCCGGCACTTCAGGCGTTTGTAACGGACTTCGCTTCACTGGACACATGGGTCATACAATACGGCGATCGACAGGAATACAGACACTTTACTAGCCATTCCGCGAGCCGTTTGGATAGATTTTACATCACACGCGACCTGCTATCGGCAGTTGTCGACGCTGAGATGTGGCAACGCTCACGGGCCATCTATAAGAGGCGTTTGAAAAGAAACGAGCCGGAGTCATAATTACGGAAAACAGTACCTGTATGTTAGAAATATTGCCCCTGATTGTTGAGACACTTGTCCCACTGTGATACAAAGTGGTTAATGGCTGTCTCATAAAATTCCCAGAGTTGCGATGTTAGCCATTTCTGCACTTACTGGAGGACGTCACGGTTCTTCTTTGACCAAGATGGCCCCCTTCTGATGGCCGGCCGGTGTGGCCGTGCGGTTCTAGGCGCTTCAGTTTGGAACCCCGTGACCGCTACGGTCGCAGGTTCGAATCCTGCCTCGGCCATGGATGTGTGTGATCTCCTTGGGATAGTTAGGTTTAAGTAGTTCTAAGTTCTAGGGGACTGATAACCTCAGATTCTGAGTCCCATAGTGCTCAGTTGAACCACTTGAACTCCTTCTGATTCACTTCCTGCAGCACGAGACAAAAGTGAATGCCCAGCGTTACTCGCAAATCTTGACCACCCTTCGCAAAGCGATCAATCAAAACGAACAGACAATCTCACCTATGGGCTCATTCTGCTCCACGACTATGCAAAGCCTCATACGGCCAACGAAGTCGCGGCACTCCTGGAGAAATTCAAATGTGAGGTTCTCGGCCACCCTCCATACAATCCGGCCCCCTCTCCCTGTGATTACACCATTTTAGGTCCCCTTAAACAGGCTCTGAGGAGCATTCACCTCGGACGACGACGTCCAGCTGTACGTGTGGATCTGGTTAACATCTCACGTTTCTCGTAGAACACAGCTATATACTGGGAATTATACCGGAGACACGGAATCCGACAGAGAAGATTTATTATAGTGGCCGTCAGTGCTGGAATCCAGCTAACAACAGTGTTTGACGATACTCCACAGTCGACTGGACGCTGGTCTGGAGAGCCACCCACGGGCTCTTCTTGTCCAATTTTGTGTGGTTGATGTGGTATGTGTTCACTAACGGGAAATTTCCGACCTGAAACAGGCTCCATTCCATTCACCTAACTGACGATCCCATGCGCCCCTGTTGCGCGATGATAGATACGGACAAGCACAGACTGAACTGTGGTTCTACACGCTAGTGCTGAAAACGGCTCCGCCATATACTGACTTTCCTCGTACGCCGGGCCTTTTATTTCGACTGTGCCTATGGACGTCTTTCGTCCCGACGCCATCGATTTCCCTATGGCATGGATGCATGCTATCAATTAGGCAAATGGAATGGCGATACATTTTATGTACCACGGCGGTGAAAAGGAAGTCCTCGATTTGTGACAATCAGGATGGATGAGTTGATGGCCTTAAAGAACAGAACGCAATACCGGAACTTTTTTCCTAACTACGCTACTGGCCATTAAAATTGCTACACCACGAAAATGACGTGCTACAGACGCGAAATTTAACCGACAGGAAGAAGATGCTGTGATATGCAAATGATTAGCTTTGCAGAGCATTCACACTAGGTTCGCGCCGGTGGCGACACCTACAACGTGCTGACATGAGGAAAGTTTCCAACCGATTTCTCATATACAAACAACAGTTGACCGGCGTTGCCTGGTGAAACGTTGTTGTGATGCCTCGTGTAAGGAGGAGAAATGCGTACCATTACGATTCCGTGTAGCATATAGCGATTGCGGTTTATCTTTTCGCGACATTGCTGCTCGCGTTGGTCAAGATCCAATGACTGTTAGAATAATATGGAATCGGTGGGTTCAGGAGGGTAATACGGAACGCTGTGCTGGATCCCAACCTCCTCGTATCACTAGCAGTCGAGATGACAGGCATCTTATCCGCATGGCTGTAACGGATCGTGCAGCCACGTCTCGATCCCTGAGTCAAAATATGGGGACGTTTGCAAGACAAGAACCATCTGCACGAACAGTTCGACGACGTTTGCAGCAGCATGGACTATCAGCTCGGAGACCATGGCTGCGATTGCTCTTTACGCTCCATCACAGACAGGAGCACCTACGATGGTGTACTTGTGAAGGCATTGCTAATTACGCATATAAATTTTTTTTAGTGATTTTCTTTAGATTTCTATTCTTTTTCTTTTGTTCATATGGGCATTTCTAATTGTGATTATGTAACAGTCTACTGTGGTTTTTAAATGTAAAGATGTAATTGTGATTATTTCGTTTGCCAATGGATAAGTATGTTTCTTGCGTCGTGCGTGTGGTAAAGTTTGTAAAGTTCTCTTTTGGAATATTATTAATTGTGAAAAATGCAGTCAATAATATGTACAAAGATTTATGTAATTTACGATAACGATATCACATCTATAGACAAGGGACAGCGATAGTGATGTCGATAGTCGAAAGGTTGTTATGTAGTAGAGGGGATGGTGGATGATGTGTCTGTGAAGCGTGCGCGGGAAAATAGTAAAGTGTTTTATGAAAAGTATACGTAATAGTATGCGCAGTGATACCGAACTATCAGATTGTTAAATCTCTTTACCACTGCGGTATGTAATGTCATCGCCAGCGAACTTTAAGAGCAAATATACCGGATTGTGGAAGTGCCGCTAACATTACACGAACTGTGCTCTTACGCGAATGAACTTTGCTGGCATTGGTTTTGGGTGGTGGAACTGTTGTATATCACATTCTATCAAGCCGTGAAATTGAAGACTTTAATTAACTGTTTAATATAAATGACTTTCAGTGATGTTGTCGAAGTTTGAAATGCGAGAACAGAGTAGACATTGTTTACGGTTTGCTTCACAAACAAGAACAATTCTGTGAACATTATATTTGTGGCTAAGACTATATGAATCTGACGAACTGTGTGATTATGGACGATAGCGTCACGGACAGTGCATAAAGTGTAAAAACGAGCGATGTCTACGTAATGTACTTTGAAAGAGAGGACATGTCAACAACGGTCGTATACTGGCGTCTTGTGGTTTGTTAATCACCACGGGGTTAATGATACAGCTGTGCCGGAACTTTATTTGCGTTTCGACGGAGAAGATTGACCAACGGAACTGGCTGTATCCTGCTCTCATCATCGTAACCCGCCGACATCGTGCTGCCCAACGCAACGCTTCGTGTGAAACAAAAAGTTAAGAGATTTCGCCGAACGCTATCTCCTGACCTAGAAACTTTCTTTCTCTATTAAAAGTATAAGAATTACAGACTCTGTTTAATTAAATTTTTTGTTTAGTTTATGTTTGCTTTCTGCGAACGAAAATAAAATTACAATCAGTGAATTAAAAGTTGCCTGGTAGTCATTGTTGAAATACCAGTAAATATAAACTTCTTCCTCTCATTAGAACTAATTCTCCTTGATTGTCAAAATTATTGTTGTTATTTTATGTAGTTTTATATATTGTTATGAGACTAGATATATGACAGTGACTAATAAGAGTATTTTGTCGCGAAATATGGCTTCGCGCGAAAATTACGGCGTTCTGACCAATAACGTAAAAGCTGCCATTCCCGTATTGGTGCATTTCCTGACATGTCAGCTGTCAAATAACGTAGGGACTGTTTACGCAGTAATAAAAGTTTTTGATATTGTATTGCTACGAGTCGTAGTATTCAGAGACACTGGTTATGCTCAAAAGTGGGTAGATGTATGGTGAAACCCCCCAGTGTTCATGCGATTATTAACAGTATTGTGTGTGATTCACGGAATTTTGTCACTTTTCCTAATTCCTTTCAGATATTGTCTTAGATGTCTTTGAAGTTTCAGAATATATATATATATATACAATTTTGTCGGTTCAGGTTAATTTCAGAGCAGTTTCTCGTAAATATTAGAGTTTTCAGTTCATAAAAAAGTGGGATTGTGACCAATTGAGAAATATAACAAAGAGTGTGGTTTTCCAACTAGAATTTTGGATTTCATAGTTCAGATTAAGATAATTATTTTTCCTGTGTGTTGAGGTCATCACGTACTCAACAACGAACCTGAGTGCACTAATGGCAAAAAGTCATTTTTTCGGATGAATCCAGGTTCTGTTTACAGCATCATGATGGTCGCATCCGTGTTTGGCGACATGACGGTGAACGCACATTGGAAGCATGCATTCGTCATCGCCATACTGGCGTATCACCCGACGTGATGGTATGGGGTGCCATTGGTTACAAGTCTCGGTCACCGCTTATTCGCACTGACGGCACTGAACAGTGGACTACGTTTCAGATGTTTTACGATCCGTGGTTCTACCCTTCATTCGATCCCTGCGAAACCCTACATTTCAGCAGGATAATGCACGACCGCATGTTGCAGGTCCTGTACGAGCCTTTCTGGACACAGAAAATGTTCGACTGCTGCCCTTGCCAGCACATTCTCCAGATCTCTCACCAATTGAAAACGTTTGATCAATTGTGGCCGAGCAACTGGCTCGTCACAATACGCCAGTCACTACTCTTGATGAACTGTGGTATCGTGTTGAAGCTGCATGGGCAGCTGTACCTGTAGACGCCATCCAAGCTCTGTTTGACTCAATGCCCAGGCGTATAAAGGCCGTTATTACGGCCAGAGGTGGTTGTTCTGGGTACTGATATCTCGGGGTCTATGCACCCAAATTGCGTGAAAATGTAACCAGATGTCAGTTCTAGTATAATATATTTGTCGAATGAATACCTGTTTATCATCTGCATTTCTTCTTGGTGTAGCAATTTAAATGGCCAGTAGTGTATTTGCGGTAGTGGTTCATGAACCTCGCCGACCAGCTGGTGTGTGCTGGGTGTGAGAAGAAGTTGAATAACAGACGTGATGTTTCCACGATCACCGTAGGATAACAGAGACAGACTCTGACTGC
This sequence comes from Schistocerca gregaria, assembly GCF_023897955.1. NCBI lineage: Eukaryota > Metazoa > Arthropoda > Insecta > Orthoptera > Acrididae > Schistocerca > Schistocerca gregaria. The sequence continues at coordinate 51,481,831 of NC_064925.1, read as the reverse complement.
GTGCAAAGGCTTTAGACACTACGACAATTGACGACTGGTTATGTCCGTTGAAATGTCAACCGCCTCTTAGTTGCCACCAGCTTAGGTAAGGTGATCCCAGGGGGTAAAATGGCTGTTTTTAGTTCACATGGTGTCATAATTTTTGTCTATGGATCCCTTGTAGAGCTGATTTGTAATTTAAAGAAAAACATTGTCATGGCGCACCTCGGTAGTAGGAGGGGGAGACACCGTTGCCAGGCCTCGGCAGTCGACCCTGTCCGCCTTGCCTCCCCCACCCTGCTGCTGATCTTGCTCCTTTATAAGTCGTGAAACTATTTTTTCCTTTTCCTGGCACATTCTGTTATTCGCTACTCGGACACTTAAAACTTTTTCCTTAAGGAAAAGAGTGAGTTGTGAGCAACACGTACAACATCAGGTTGTCCCTTCGTCTCAAAATTAGTCTTTTCTTTTCCCGCGTCTTTCGCTGAGCTGCAAGTGGCTCGCTTCTCAATACCTCCAAGAGATAACTTTCGTAATGTCACATGACGCGGCTAGTGAGTTTCGGCATTAATACAGGGCGAGTCAAAAGTCCTTGGACACCTTCATAAGTTGGAAGATTAAAGGGAAAATTGAAATGTGATGATGGGAACATAGGTCTGACATGGGGCGCAACTTTAGGAGTGAATGTCATTCGTGGACGCCATCTTGAAATCCGCCATTTTGGATTCAAATCTTTTTTTAATGGGAATGGGGGTATGACACATCAAATAACACTCGCTTGAGCTCTGGAATTGAGTGGTGTAATTTGTTTTTGTCTATCTTGTACAGTTTAGAAGTTATTAATGTTCAAAGTTACCTTGATACCGACTCATGTCTCTCTTTGTACCAAGTGATCTAAAATGGGTCTGACACGTGAACAGAAGATCGAAATCATCCTTATATCAGGAGAACGCAGCTACCGAACAATAGCAGCTGACTGCAACAGACAGCACCCAGACTGAGAGTCGGCATCGCACAGCACGGTGGCTCACGTGATCACCAAATTCCGGGAGACGGACTCTGTTCACGATAGGGCACGTAGTGGCCGACATAGGACTGCCACCAATGAGGAAACTGCAACTGCGGTTGTTGCATCGTTTGTGAAAAGTCCTAAACGAAGTACCCGTCGTGTGGCCCTAACATGTGGAATAATGCCAAGCCTCCATTGTCCAGATATTGCACACCAATGAATGGTATGCTTACAAGCTGCAGATGCAACATCGACTTAAAGAGGATGACCCTGATCGCCGGTTGGAGTTCTGCCCGTGGGCTACTGAACAACACGAAATGGATCCTTCGTTTGCCAAGGGCATACTGTTCAGCGATGAGGCGTATTTCACTTTGAACGGGGAGGTTAATCGACATAATTGTCTATACTGGAGAGACGCAAATGCGAACTGGGTGGCCCCAATTGGAGAACATAGTCCAGCGAAGGTGATGGTGTGGTGTGGAGTGGCATATGGCACACCCTCATAATTGGGCCATTTTTCATTTACAACACCTTAACTGCTCCACAATATCTGATGCTGCTGCAACACCTTGTGTTTCCTTCCACACTGAACGCTGACGGCATTTTCACATCTTATTTTCGGCACGATGGAGCCCCTTCACATTATAGCATTGGTGTCCGCGAATGGTTGGAGGAAAAACTGCCAGGGAAGTGGATTGGTCGCCGTGGTCCCGTGGAGTGGTCGCCCCTTGATTTTTATCTATGGGGACATCTTAAGCAGATAGTGTACGCTGAGAGCATCTGCGATTTGAGAGACCTGGAGGAACGCATACAACACGCCTGTGACCAAATTGCAGGAGACTCTCTCCTCCGTGTGCAGCCAGAGTGGTTGCGGCCACTACAGTTGTGCATCGCACGGGATGGACAACACGTAGAACATCTGTTGTAGCAGTCGGTATCAAGGTACTTTCCCAACTTTGATGGACAAAAACAGATTACACCACTCAATTCCAGAGCTCAAGCGAGTGTTATTTGATGTGTCATGCACCCCTCTTCCCATTAAAAAAATGACTTGAATCCAAAATGGCCGATTTAAAGATGGCGACCATGAATGACATTCACTCCAAAAGTTGCGGCCCACGTCAAACCTATGTTCCCATCATCACATTCCAACTTGTGAAGGTGTCCAAGGACTTTTGACTCGTTTTTTTGTAAATAACTGTTTGGCCGCAGGCTGCAGCTACTACCTAATAACTCATTGACACTTACTGACGAAGCAGTAATATAAAAAATATACTACTGTCGTGAAAGCTCTACCCAGTTCTGGAAATTCATCAGTTGCTCTTCTGTTAAGTCACGTCTCAGGCAATCCTAGTGGCGCCTACGACGAAATCTCGCGCACCGCTCTTAACCATTACTCTCCACGTTCTCGAAAGAGGCTATTGTCGATTCTGAGGCGGGCAGTTATGCAATAGTACGCTCACAAACTGTCACCTGAGAAATAATCTGAGTAACTGTGGAGGCGACAATGTACTTCCCGATAGGTTGCAGGACTGTGGACAAGGGTGGACAGAGTCGCTCTATTTTCGCTGTCGCTTTGTTCTCTGCTCACACTGAGGCTGACTTTGCTCTCTTTCCTGCAGGGTCCACCGCAGACCAGGGGGATGGAGCCCTCCAGCCTGCTGTCCGCCGCCGCCTCGCTGCTCCTGGCCACGCTGAACCTCACCTCTCCTCCTGCCGGCAGCCAACCTCCGGCAGACCCGGCGGTCTACGCCACCATGGTGAGGCTCCACGTCACGCGTGATGTGTTCCATCCAGTAGCACAGAATCAGGGGAAGGCTGTGACATTTACTATTTGCAATTATTGTGCTAGGGCTCTCTGAAAAGTTTTGCGGACAGAATCTCCTTTCGTTTTCATGCTCGACTACCAAATAACGCCAAAACTATACTCCAAGATAAGATTTAGAGGTAGCTGCGGACCTCAAATTTGGTAATACTTGAGCATAACGCACAGCAGACTGCTCACAAAGGAAGCTGCCCTTTTCTGGGCCAGTGACGCTGGAAGGGGAGCTTGGGGAAGGGACGGCAACGCTGCAGTTAGGCGCCTATGGACTACACACAAATATGTATCTAGTGGAGATTACGTGCTGCAGCTCTTCAATCTGCAATAGATCGTACAGGTTATATTAGTGTTATCAACAATAAGATCTTCATTGGCATAGTGTGTCACTCGAGCACCAACAAAGAATCCTGATGGATGGATGTACATACTGTATGCAGGGTGTTACAAAAAGGTACGGCCAAACTATCAGGAAACATTCCTCGCACACAAATAAAGAAACGATGTTATGTGGACATGTGTCCGAAAACGATTAATTTCCATGTTAGAGCTCATTTTAGTTTCGTCAGTATGTTCTTCCACCTACGCTCAATGGAGCACGTTATCATGTTTTCATACGGGATACTCCACCTGTGCTGCTAGCACATGTGCCTTTACAAGTACGACACAACATATGCTTCATGCACGATGGAGCTCCTGCACATTTCAGTCGAAGTGTTCTTACGCATCTCAACAACAGATTCGGTGACCGATGGATTGGTAGAGGTGGACCAATTCCGTGGCCTCCACGCCCTCCTGACCTCAACCCTCTCGACTTTCATTTATGGGGGCATTTGAAAGCTCTTGTCTACGGAAACCCGGTACCAAATGTAGAGACTCTTCGTGCTCGTATTGTGAACGGCTGTGATACAAGACGCCATTCTCCAGAGCTGCATCAGCGCATCAGGGATTCCATGCGACGGAGGGTGGATGCACGTATCCTCGCTAACGGAGGACATTTTGACATTTCCTGTTACAAAGTGTTTGAAGTGACGCTGGTACGTTCTGTTGCTGTGTGTCTCCATTCCATGATTAATGTGATTCGAAGAGAAGTAATAAAATGAGCTCTAACATGGAAAGTGAGCGTTTCCGGACATATGTCCACGTAACATATTTTCTTTCTTTGTGTGTCAGGAATGTTTCCTGAAAGTTTGGCCGTATCTTTTTGTAACATCCTGTATAAGACAAGTGCCGTGGGCGCGCACAACCACGGCAATACAACGGGCGGCTACCGCTGCAGAACAAGCCGCACCTGCTACGTAGTTCCGGCGCGTTCCGCTAGCCGGCAATAGAGACGTTTCCCGCCAAACATGAAAGCAGCCGCGGAATACGCCCGCGCGCCACCCCTCTTTCCGACGCGGATGATAATACGATGACATCGCCATCCGCCAATAGGGTAGCGCCAACGGCCGCCAATCCTCGCAGCAGAATCCGCGGAGGAAGACTAGACCCGCGGGGTAAATAGACGGCAGGACAGCAAACCGGCGTCTTTCGACCCGCCGCGGACCGCCGCCAGGAGGAAACATCGTCGCAGCCCGATCGACCAGGTGCCCGTCTTCTATACGCCAGTCTTCGACCCGGAAGCGGCGCCCGCCTAACTCCTCGGCATCCGCGGGAGAGCATCGAGAGAGCACTAACAAGGAACGTAAAACCAGTTCAGATATAAAAGTCAGTTTTATTAAGGTTGTGTATCCGTGTTTTGATATTAAATATTTGGGCAGGAGAAAAGCCTTTTTATTTTCCAAAGAAGGTTGTTGTTGTGGCCTTCAGCCCTGAGACTGGTTTTATGCAGCTCTCCATGCTACCCTATCCTGTGCAAGCTTCTTCATCTCCCAGTGCCTCCTGCAACCTACATCTTTCTGAATCTACATTGTGTATTCGTCTCTTGGTCTCCCTCTACGATTTTTACCCTCCACGCAGCCCTCCAGTACTAGATTGGTGATCCCTTGATGCCTCAGAATATGTCCTACCAACCAATCTCTTCTTCTTGTCAAGTTGTGCCACAAACGTCTCTTCTCCCAATCCTATTCAATACTTCCTCATTAGTTATGTGATCTACCCGTTTAATCTTCACCATTCTTCTGTAGCACCACATTTCGAAAGCTTCTATTCTCTTCTAGTCCAAACTAGTTATCGTCCATGTTTCACTTCCATACATGGCTACACTCCATACAAATACTTTCAGAAACGACTCCCTGACACTTAAATCTATACTCGATGTTAACAAATTTCTCTTCTTGAGAAACGCTTTTTTCTTGTCATTGCCAGTCCACATTTTATATCCTCTCTACTTCGACCATCATCAGTTATTTTTCTCCCCAAACAGCAAAACTCCTTTACTACTTTAAGTGTCTCATTTCCTAATCTAATTCCCTCAGCATCACTCGTCTTAATTCGACTACATTCCATTATCCTCGTTTTGCTTTTGTTGATGTTCATCTTATACACTCCTATCAAGACACTATCCATTCTTTTCAACTGCCCTTCCAAGTCCTCTGCTGTATCTGACAGAATTACAATGTCATCGGCGAACCTCAAAGTTTTTATTTCTTCTCCATAGATTTAATACCTACTGCGAATTTTTCTTTTGTTTCCTTCACTGCTTGCTCCTTTTACAGACTGAATAACATCGGGGAGAGACTACAACCCTGTCTCACTCCCTTCCCCACCACTGCTTCCCTTTCATGTCCCTCGACTCTTATAACTGCCATCTGGTTTTTGTACAAATTGTAAATAGCCTTTCGCTCCCTGTATTTTACCCCTGCCACCTTCAGAATTTGGTTCAAAATGGTTCAAATGGCTCTGAGCACTATGGGACTCAACTTCTGAGGTCATTAGTCCCGTAGAACTTAGAACTAGTTAAACCTAACTAACGTAAAGACAGCACACACATCCATGCCCGAGGCAGGATTCGAACCTGCGACGGTAGCAGTCTCGCGGCTCCAGACTACAGCGCCAGAACCGCAAGGCCACTTCGGCCGGCTTTCAGAATTTGAAAGAGAGTATTCCAGTCAACATTGTTAAAAGCTTTCCCTAAGTCTACAAATGCCAGAAGCGTAGGTTTGCCCTTCCTTAATCTAGCTTCTAAGATAAGTCGTAGGGTCAGTATTGCCTCACGTGTTCCAACATTTCTACGGAATCCAAACTGATGTTTCCCGAGGTCGGCTTCTCCTAGTTTTTCCATTCGCCTCTAAAGAATTCGCGTTAGTATTCTGCAGCTGTGAAGGTTATCTGTTGTAAAATTAATTGGGACCTGGCTACACCTAATAAAGCAAATTTCAGTATGACGTGGGTGTTGATCAGTGAGTATAACAGAAAGCATGAATCTATTTTCCACATCTCCTCCTAAGCCACAGAAACGATTTGAACCGAACATGGTACACCCATCAGACACTGAAAAGAGCCTACCTGCCAAAGGACTGAGGGTGGGGGTGGGAGACTTGAAACAAAATTTAAACATAATTTCACACGTTTACGAAACTTTTTCTCCCTGACAACTACCAAAGAATGATGAGAAAAAACTTATCACTTACTACACTTTTGCTGTTCATACGGTAAAAGAGTCACGTAAATTATTTCTTATTTGCTAGACCCAGGGGCTCAGCATTGGTTTGCTGGTTACAGGCTTGGCGACCCCGAGGTTCCTGAGCTGGGGACCGGGAAGCACCACCAGTCCTCTGTCATTGTAAGCTCTGGACACGCTTCAGCGACCACTGTGCAGCGCGGCTGTGGTACGTCCTGTGTCACAGGGAACAGGGCTCTTGGTTTGACTACCCAGTTCGCGAGAATAGTAAAAACCTCTACAAGAAACCTAAAGGTACACTGTGCACTAACGAGATGGATGGCTGTTGGGATGGAACAGTCGTTAGTGGACAACCTCTGGAAAACCTGTCACAACTCAGTTGTGTATGGCTTCCTTAGGCATATAAGGCTTTGTCTAGGTGGACTTGTATATCCACAGCTATTCGTGGAACCAGGATGGGTCCCTCCAAATTTCGCTTCCCCCTCCCAGCGGAAGGAGGACCCCAGAAAGGAACCAATACCCAGTCAAGTAATAGGGCTCATCTATCCAGTCCTCCCAACTGTTTGAGCATCCCAGTTTGAATAGTAACAGGATTAGTGCTGCTTGTCACAGCAAGTTTTGTTGGTTAAAAGGAAACAGGGAAGTTTTGAAAAAAGTCTCACCCTTTTACGGTTGAAAAGGTTCAGAGTGAATTGCAGGTACGCTAAAATCGGTTAAGCGGTTGTGAAAAGTTTCTAACAAGTGACAAACGTGCAGAAGGTCAAAAATCTTGACTAATGTACCACTGAGACTGCATTTCACATAAAACTATAGTGAAACTGTTGCGACATGTAGAGACCTGGTGGACTGAAGAGTAAAGATCTTGCGGATATGATGGAGTGCCTAGCAGAATATTAAAGTACTGTGTTCCACATGTTAGCCCTGCATTTAGCCATATTTGTAATTTTTGTTTTAAGAATGGTCAGTTTCCCTAACGATTAAAGTACCGGCTGGTCCCGGCGGAGGTTCGAGTCCTCCCTCTGGCATGTGTGTGTGTGTGTGTGTGTGTTTGTTCTTAGCATAATTTAGGTTAAGTAGTGTTTAAGCTTAGGGACTGATGCCCTTCTCAGTTAAGTCCCATAACATTTCACACACATTTGAACACTTTTTACTACAGTACTCAGTAGTAAAGCAGAAAGGTGTCCAGTATACTGCTGTATCCATTTTCAATTAGCTACCACAAGAATTAAAAAATCTTAGCGGTAATCCACTTGCTTTCAAATGAAAACTGAAGAGTTTCCTCATGGGTCACTCCTTCTATTCTGTTGAGGAGTTCCTAGAGAAATTAGTTGATTCTTGTGTCATATTGATGATTCCGTTTACTTAAACTTATGGCCTGCCTTTTTTGGGTTCATAAACGTTATATTTTATCTGTTATTACTTTTATGTTGTAATTTCATGTACTGGCACGTTCTATGATCTTGGAGATTTTCTCCTCAATTTGGTCCTACGGAAGCAGACGTGTAAATAAATAAATAAATAAATCGCCAAAGAAGACCTGCAAGTTTAGTGGGCCCAAGAAAGCTTTGTAGGGGTGCAGAATATTATGAAAAGGATGGAGGTAGATCTGACTAATCGACTCGTTCACCTGCACATTTAAAAGCACTGAGCTCCCAGACCATATTAAGGTTGATTTTCTCGAATCAGTCATATGGCACTATGTCATCAACTTAGTGCACTGTTTTAAATGCGAGTGCTTTGGTCCCCACACAACTCTTTGATGCGAGAAGCCACTTTCGGCAAATGTGTTAAGGCTGCCCAGTATGAAGTCGGAAGTTCATCTGCTCCAAAGTGTGTGAACTTCTGTGGGGCTCACCCTGTTTTGAGTAGGGACTGATGCATCTGCCTTGAAGAATGGAATATACAAGAGATGAAAACCATAAGGCGGATACACTATAGTGAGACCAAAAAGATTCATAAAGCCGTGCAGCCTCCAACATTCGAGCCTCCTTTGATTCTGTTGTCAAGCAGTGATTTCAGAAAGCTGATGCTGCTACACAAATGGAGGCGGCAAGTGTCAGCACCAGCACCTGCGTGTGACAGCACTCTTCTGCTGCTGTTCTTACCTCAAGGCCTACACTTCCTTTCAAAACACCAGACAAGGCCGTGTTAGCCGACGTTGTGGACCGCCTTGCTCCTCAAAAGATGCAGTCTGGTCCACTGTCCAGCTCTCCCACTATCACTGCAGTGGTTGTCGCTCTGAAGCCTACCCATGGCAAAAAGCCAAATGTGAAGGATCCACCACTGACAGAATCATGAAGTAAACAGTCAGATGATATCGACATCATCCTCTCTAACGCCTGTTATGATTCTTCTGTAGAGATAATTGCCCTGACATCAGACATGGAAAAGCATTTTGACCCAACGTCGAGCCTCCCCTATGCGGACTCCTCTCCCTGGCAGAAAGACAGGATGAAAGGGCAACAGCCATGGTAGATGGCTCACAGTTTGTTGAGAAACTGAACGTGCTAGCACAGGAACTCCCGTTGTGCCTATGTTTAGAAGAAACGCATTTTAAAGCCACTGATGCCTCTGTAATATAGGGCTATAACCTCCACAAAAAGACGACCTGACTGAGGGCAGAGCCAAGGGATGGGTTGTTGTTCTTATCTCCTTGGTTACTGGACTACAAGCAGTGGACAATGGAGTTCACGTGCGCCAGAACGTCAGCATCTGTTCACTCTATTCAACTTCACAAGATGTGATAGACTCTGAGGCTCTCATGGGCTTTATTGAACAACTCCTCCATCTATTTCTCTTACTGGGCGATGTCAACGCCCATAATGTATTACGGAGCTGAACCTATATTTGCTCTAGCAGACGGATCTTGGAGAACCTTATGATGTCTTCAGAACTGAGCATGGGCAGCCCCCCACCTATTTCCCAGCTGCTGCTGGATAGCCATCGACATCTTCTGCTCTCCCACTGTTGCAGACTCATTTCAGTGGAAGCAACTGATGGCCTACATTCCAATGACCACTTCCCACTGTGGATCCACTTACTAGATGGAGGATTGCTAGAGCACAACCCAGCGAAATGGGTGGTCATCAGGGCTAACTGGACTCTGTGCAGCCAGCTGGAGACAACGTTCCGTGATTGACCAGGGAGTTTAGCTCAGCAATTCGAGACAGGCGTGTGGCTCTTTCCTCGTTTAAATGCCGCTCGACAACAGGCGACCTTATAGTCTTTCAGGTCACGAGAGCGAAGATTCGACACGTATTTAAAGAGATCAAGAAAAAGTCATAGCAAGCGTTGCTGGACTCCATCAACCGTTCAACTTGGTGCGTAAGAGTTTGGGAAGCCATCAGGAGGATTTCCAGTAAACACAGGCCTTTACCAATTAGCAGCAGTGCTGAAACAGGGGTGTCTCCTCACAACACCAGGAGACATCGCTCAGACTATGGCAGAGCATCTGGCAGCTTTTATTGCTAATGTCAGCCTGGATCTGGCGTTTGGCCGCTGCCGTGTGACTACAGAGGCAGGCAAGTTGGAGTTTAGAGCTAACAACTCTGATTCTTACAATTGCCCTTTCACCATGTGGGAACTGGAATCAGCACTGCCTGAGACTCGTGATATTGCTCCTGGTCACGGCGAAATCTGGTACTGCATGGTTCGCCATTTGCCAGCAGCGTTAAAGGAAATCACCCTCGAATGTTTTAATCTTATATGGCAGGTAGGCCACTTTCGCAATTCGTGCAAGAGGTAATTCTATTACCTCCCCTCAAACCACGGAAGTACAGCACATGTCCCTGTAGTTACTGGAGTGTCGTCGTTACGAGGTGCTTAGAAAAGACACTGGAGTGAATGGTGAACCGTCGTCTGACATGGTTGTTGGTGACCAGGAAACTCTTTAGCTGTTCCCAGTATGGACTCCGGAGGTTCTGGTGCACTGTCAGAACCTGATAATACTACAGGCGGTTTTTTAGCAGACTTACCTACGTAAACATCACTGCCTCGACGTGTTCTTGAATATCAGTAAGGCATGTGACACTACAATAGCCTCATGCAACTCGTTCAGTGTTGCTTTCTTGGCCACCTCCCTCCGACTAAGCTGTTTTTTAGGTCTTGGATTGGTGACTTGCTGGCAGTCAATTTTGAACAGTAGAATGATGATCCTCAGAGCAGTATTTTGGGCGTTACACTATTTGCTATAGCCACAAACAGATTCACGTCTACGATAAGGCATCCTGTACAGTGCTCTATATTTGTGGACGATTTTACTACTTCCCGTTCCTTCTCGAGTACTGCAACAGCGACTTGTCGGTTACAACTTACAGTGCGGAAGTTAGAGGAGTTGCCTGCAAAGACGAATTTTCATTTTCCTCCAGGTAAGTGTGTGTGTTCATTTTAAACGTTCTCGTCATATTTTTAGTTTGCATTTGACGGACACCGTTCTATATTTTAAAGGCTGAGTGACATTTCTGGGCCTCATTTTTGTCTTCAACGTATTGTGGTTAACATCCCCGAGAGACCTGAATTCCAGAAACAAGAAGGCACTGAATATCGTGCCTTAACGACAGGCCTTTGGGAACGGACAGGGTGCGTTTTCTCTAGTTTCATAGGGCTTTTGTGCGTTCACAGCTGGACTACGGCTGCACAGTGTGTGTCAGCGAGCCTTTGTTACCTGAAGATTATTGACGCTCTCCACGATGAGGGGTTTAGAGTGGCCGCAGTTACTTGCAGGACCAGTCTCTGTGCTGAGGCTGGGGAACCGCCGCTCACCACCCGGCGGCAGTTCCCCATGGAGCGTCAGGCACGTAAGTTCCTCACAGCTCCTACCTCACCTGCATACCAGAATGGGGTTGGACCACCCCTGGAACGTCTTTTATCCAATCGTCCACGAGCAAGAAGGCCATTTCCGATCTGCGTGCAGCATATGCTGATGTCACCTGGTATGGAGCAAATACAACCGCAAATCCTAATCATCTGCCATCTTGTTTACTGCAGATGGTTCAAATGGCTCTGAGCACTATGGGACTTAACTTCTGAGGTCATCAGTCGCCTAGAACTTAGAACAACTTAAACACAACTAACCTAAGGACATGACACACATCCATGCCCGAGGCAGGATTCGAACCTGCGACCGTAGCAACAGCGCGGTTCCGGACTGAAGCTCCTAGACCCGCCCGGCCACAGCGGTCGGCGTTTACTGCAGAGGCCCAGAGTAATTTTAGATTTAGTACAGTACAGAAGAGGCTGCACTCATTACTCAAGGACGTTTTAACTGAGCTCCACACCATTAGAGAGGTTTCACGGATGGGTCAAAACAGAGGGACGCTGTTGGTCAGTGTGCTGTTTTACCTGATCGTGTCTTCAAGGTCCAACTGCGACAAGAACTATGTGCGACCTCGCAGGCCCTGAAGCAGATGAGGTACAATTCGACTATTAAATTTCTTGTATCTCCCGAGTCTCCGAGTGCCTTTCACACTCTACAACGCCTGTACCCAGCAGATGAAGTGCTCCGAACTATCCAGGACACCCTCCTCCAGCGACATCGCCTGGGAAAGGAGGTGTCATACTGCTGGGTACCTGGACACATGGGCACTGCGGGGAACGAAAGGGCAGAAGTAGCGGGCAAGGAGGCGTGTCACGATTATCGGTTAGAGCGGCGTGCCATCCCACTGCGTGTTGTCGCCTCGCTGTTGAGATACAGTCTCCGGCTTGAAAAGCCCACTACGCGGCTGTCGCATACCTCCCTCCAGCCGCTGCGATGGAACGCGGTTCTCCTTAGACGTCTTCTCGTAGGAGTCAGCCCTACGAGGCATGGCTTCTTGCTTCGGTGGGAGAACCCTCCAATGTGTGGTAGTTGTGGCGTACAGATCGCTGTGCGCCACATGTCGCTAGACTGTGTTTTATTTTCCTACCAGCGGGCAGCGTCAGATTTGCGCCAAATCTGCTCTCTGTTTTGCGTAATTTTCAAACGAATGTGGTGAGAGACTTCACCTTTCGTATTTCGTCTGACATGTTTTTAAAATTTTAAGTAGATGCTTTCAACGTGCTAACAGGAGGACTGGATCACAGACGTTTCTGTTAGTGATCAGCCAGTCATGTTTCCATATGCCTCTCTTTTAGCTCCTCTGTTGTTTTATTTTTGTTTTAATCCCAGGTACAGGACGTTTCATTTTTTGAGCGTTGTGTTAAGGCGTGTGAAACAGTATAACTGGATGGTCAAGGCGAGTGAGGAGGCAGTTTATACGTGCGGCGCTGATAAGTTCGCCGTTGCGCGCACGTGAGCTCCAAACACAGCCCCATACACTCTCACAAGAACTCATCCATGACACGTCACAAAAAGAAAGTTGCTAGTAGCGCACAGTATTCGCGCCCTCAGTGACTGCCACAGCACGCTCACTCACTGTCCCTGCGACCACCAGTGCTCGTTCCTCGGCGTTCCCATGCCATCAGGTTGGTTCAAATGGCTCTGAGCACTATGGGACTCAACTGCTGTGGTCATCAGTCCCCTAGAACTTAGAACTACTTAAACCTAACTAACCTAAGGACATCACACACATCCATGGAGGCAGGATTCGAACCTGCGACCGTAGCAGTCGCACGGTTCCGGACTGCGCGCCTAGAACCGCGAGACCACCGCGGCCGCCCATGCCATCAGGTATAGACCATCTACTCTGCCACGTTGCTTTATTTGCGCCATTCTTCTCCAGAAGGGCTTCAAGCAGAGACCTCCCACGCCAGAGTAAGTGCCCACTGGAGGGGACTCATACCTACTGGTCACAACCAACTGTGGGGGCCCATAGCATACCGCGGGGGCAACCAAATCGTTCCGTTCGCATACTCCCACGTATTTTACAGAAGTAACTGCTACCAGTGTTTGTTCTGCTCTGCCTACGTCATTCTTCTCCAGAAGGGAGTCAAGCAGAGACCTCTCACGACAGAGTAAGTGCCCACTGGAGGGGACTCATGCCTACTGGTCACACAACCAACCGTGGAGGCCCATGGCATACAGCGGGAGGCAACCGACGGGACGTGGCTGACTGTGGACTCGCTTCGTCCTGTCGGGCAACAACCTCCCGCTGGCACACCATGTGGTCGTGCATTAAATAACTGCCAACAGTTTTCGTCTTAGATAAGATTTATTCTTAGAACTTGATAACTGAACCGTAAAATTTACTACTGGTTCACCAAAAGGTTACTAATCACAATTAATACACAAAATGTAAAGTGGAAGTAGGTGCCAAGTAATAACTGGTCAAATTACACACAATTTTCAGTAACACTCTTTATTCAAATTTGGTGCAAGACTTTACGATATTTAAAAAACAATAATTTAACGAATAAGTCACAATTCACAACAGGAGAGAACTTTTAAATTATTAAATTATTATAAAAAATTTCAGGCCAGTAAAAGGCAAGTACAGGCAAGCAATTTAACGTATACAACGCAACGCTGTATAATATTTGAAGCTCAGCTAAATTACAGGTGAATTTTACTCCATTAATAAATGAATACAATTTGAATATATGACTTCACTTTTGGGCAGATAAATTTCCCATTTTTTTACAACAGCCGCAGCCACGGCCGCCCACAACAGCCTCACTCAGGCTCATTAAATGGCGCAGAATCTAACTCATCTGCAACATATAAAGCATATAAAGACAATTCTGTTTACAAAAGTTCTCAAAATAGAAAAACCAAAACGGATGAGTCAGGCACACCGGTGGAGGGGAGGGGGGGGACACTCACAGTTAATAACGTTAACATTTCCAAAATGTATAAAAAAAAACTAATTTTACAAATTTCTGCCAGTTAACGTACGGCAAACATACACGCTCGCAAGGTAGGATTTGCGAACCTTTACATAAGTTACAGCTCCCAGATGAGCAGGAATTCGTTATGCAATTGACTAGTTCTTACCACGAGGCAAAAGGAGTTTTTTCTCCTTTCTCAGAGCACCTTTTACACGTGAGTCTAGTAATACTGGTTATGGCAGGCGAGAGAATGGGTCAGGTCTTAGTGCCTTCCATTTGAAACAGAACAGGCATTGGTGCTTTAGACTTTCACAGACATGGATGAGGGTAACAGTCGAATAACCCGTAGGTAAGCTGGGAGGGAAGAGAAGAAATACGAACCAGAGAGTTACTCTGACTCCACACCCCGCCCCCCCCTTTCGTCCTAAAAAAGGGGACAAAAGGACCACCCCTTCTAATATTACCACCTTCCCGCGGGTGGGCAGACGAGAATGAATGGCGGGAAACCCCCAAAATATACGGCTGGTATAATTAACAAGAATAAGTAAATTGAATTCAATTAAACTTCATAAAATCTGTTAACAATCAATACTCAGCTTCTGGTGCGTTACGACTACCAGGACTGAAACAACGCAGCAGCTCCGAATGCTCTGCGGAGCCGCCCGCTGCCAGCCGTTTCAACGGACGCAAGAAGGCTCGTCGATTTTCAGAACTTCCTCGCCGGTCGACAGCATACGGCCGACCTGCAAATTAGGCCCCTTGTGGACCCACGCTCCAGAAGATTCTTTTCACGACGAGCAGTTAACGCCCCATACCACGGAGCCGCTGCTCGCGTCGCTTACGTTTATGCCGCGGTCTGCGTGCTGTCCCTCTACCACCGGCAGAGAAGTCGCTTCTTGATGCCCCGACTGCCAACTCTCCCCGAGAGCCCATACAGCTACTTCTTAAGCCCACGCGAACAGCCCACTTTTCCCCTTTCCCGCTAGGGGGAGACACCGAAGCCTTCAATTGCGACAACGGCGCCACCGCCAGAAAATGGAGGGCGACTGCTTCACGCTACGCGCTGCGGCGCGCTTTTAAAAGCTAACTTTACTACGGCTCAGTGACAATATCAGTCAGCATTTCTTCTGAGTGATCTATTCTTCTACATAGTCTGCATAACCCTATAACGGCGTTGTGTGGGAGCACGAAATCCTGCTCGTAAGAGCTGTTGTTCTGAGGTCGTAGCCATGGTTTCAGTGCATAACTTTCAATCTCATCAACTTCAGAGTGTGTCTCAAGAACAGAATCAGTAAGTGGCCCGAACACACGGAAGTGGTCTTCTGCAGGGTGGTGAGAGAGGCAGCAATGTCCAACTAAATTTGGCGATGTGTTCTCCGGTTCTGAGACTCGCGTGTGGCCGTGAATAGCGTGCTGGATCACGATTTTTTTTTTTTCGGGTACCTGTCAGATAAAATTCGTCGGGAATGGTTGTCGAGTTCGTTCTGAGTGTCCACATGTACCTGTAATTTAAAGGCTGGCACTTTTGACGACACAACCACGAGAACGAGACCATCGCTACTCTCAGCAGCGGGAGCTGCCTCGAATTTCTTCTTCTTCCGTGGCAGCCTGCGGTGCTGATCAAGTTACTGCCTTCTTTCCGCCACGCCAAGGTAACGGAGACGGCGCAGTTTGGTTTCTGCCCACAGAAAACGTGTCCACTCACCTTCCGGTGATTTCTCCTTCTGTAGTTCAGGCTGCGCTTCATCTGTCAGAGAACGAGTAACGTCTCTCTATTGGAGAAGCTGTAGTGGAACCAGTACCACACATCTGCACGTCGAACTAAAATTTTTATTGCTTCAAACATTTCGCAAGCTCTTGGGAGAAGGAAGTGTCTTACAATAAAAATTCTATTGTATTCTGACTTCTTTGATACAAAATAACAGCCAAGTGTATGGTAGTCTGAAGTTACTACGCACACGCAATGACAGTAACTCGTAATATCCAGCTTAGGATGTCCAACCGATCCTGTTGACAAAAACTTTGCAACCGTATTGTATGCGACTGAATATTCGTTCTGAATATTCGAACTCTGAGTTCACCATCACGATTCTTATATGTGCCGCGCACGTCTGAGTTAGTTAAAAAGTCATGGTATGCACAGAAATATCTAAAATTCGCTCGCTCATCTTTCTCACCCGATCGTGTTCACTTTGCGGCACTCCACGGTCCAGTTTACCTCATAATTCCGGAAAATTATTACCTCTATTCAGGGATCCTAACACACGCATCCGAACAAGATCAATACTGAGGTCCGAATCCATTCCAGACGCCAGAAAGCAATTCTTTTAACCCACACAGTATGCCCGAACATGTTGTATCCCGACTGCCTTAGATATATTACAACCAATCCGATATCAGTATAAAATTGGCCATCCTTTACACTGAACCAATAACGACTAATAGCTTTTATGAGCAATTTATTAAAACAACAAAGTTATAAAACCCACAATTATCAAAATACTCAACGGCATTACCTGAATTTCCCAGTAGCATAAACTGACGATTTGCGCTTTACAAATTTTTTCCTAAGCATATGACTCACTCATGCTGTCTATAAACAGTTCTCAAGTTAACGTACTTCGTTAATTGATGTCACAATATTCCTTTATCACATTACTTCTCATTAGGTAGCAAGCGCTACTCTGAGACGAAGAGGTTAGGACAGGAGACGAATTCGTGGCGTGCCGCATCAAACCAGTCAGAAGACTGATGACAAAAACAAAATAAAATAAAATCCGGAGGTTACGCAGGACTTGTCCGCACTGCGGTGTCTGTGTTATTGCCTGTTCCTCTCGCCTCTACACTTTCTGTCCGTATCAGGTCGCCGAGGAATGTTAGGGACGTTACATGTACAGCTCCACAGCGAAGGGCTCGCAAAACGAAACGTTCGCTGTGTATAAGTACATAATGTAAGGGCCCCAGGATGCCGTAAAATTAAGATTTAATAAAAAACAAAAATTGAAAAACCATGTGATTACGACAAGCGCCGCTGTCCCGGGAGTCCTCTGCTGCTTGCATTTTTTTTTTCAATATGTATGTTACAGCTGCCGTCATACTGCACCATTTGCCCTCCTTGTTTTCGGCTCGGCTCGATTTAGTAACGTATTGTTAGCAACGCGGTGCCTTCTGCAACACAGCACTTCATCCGTGCCCCAGATACCAAGTGTGACACACCGATTCCCTGTCGTCCACACCAAATGAGAACTTTAAAAATTTATACGTTCACCCAGGAATCAGAATTGGTGTGCTGTGTAAAGGCCCTGGTATACATATGCACAATGTTAATCACTTTCGTTCATTCAATACACCTGTCAGTTTATAGTACATGGGTATAATACACTCCTGGAAATGGAAAAAAAGAACACATTGACACCGGTGTGTCAGACCCACCATACTTGCTCCAGACACTGCGAGAGGGCTGTACAAGCAATGATCACACGCACGGCACAGTGGACACACCAGGAACCGCGGTGTTGGCCGTCGAATGGCGCTAGCTGCGCAGCATTTGTGCACCGCCGCTGTCAGTGTCAGCCAGTTTGCCGTGGCATACGGAGATCCATCGCAGTCTTTAACACTGGTAGCATGCTGCGACAGCGTGGACGTGAACCGTATGTGCAGTTGACGGACTTTGAGCGGGGGCGTATAGTGGGCATGCGGGAGGCCGGGTGGACGTACTGCCGAATTGCTCAACACGTGGGGCGTGAGGTCTCCATAGTACATCGATGTTGTCGCCAGTGGTCGGCGGAAGGTGCACGTGTCCGTCGACCTGGGACCGGACCGCAGCGACGCACGGATGCACGCCAAGACCGTAGGATCCTACGCAGTGCCGTAGGGGATCGCACCGCCACTTCCCAGCACATTAGGGACACTGTTGCTCCTGGGGTATCGGCGAGGACCATTCTCAACCGTCTCCACGAAGCTGGGCTACGGTCCCGCACACCGTTAGGCCGTATCCCGCTCACGCCCCAACATCGTGCAGCCCGCCTCCAGTGGTGTCGCGACAGGCGTGAATGGAGGGACGAATGGAGACGTGTCGTCTTCAGCGATGAGAGTCGCTTCTGCCTTGGTGCCAATGATGGTCGTGTGCGTGTTTGGCGCCGTGCAGGTGAGCGCCACAATCAGGACTGCATACGAGCGAGGCACACAGGGCCAACACCCGGTATCATGGTGTGGGGAGCGATCTCCTACACTGGCCGTACACCTCTGGTGATCGTCGAGGGGACACAGAATAGTGCACGGTACATCCAAACCGTCATCGAACCCATCGTTCTACCATTCCTAGACCGGCATGGGAACTTGCTGTTCCAACAGGACAATACACGTCCGCATGTATCCCGTGCCACCCAACGTGCTCTAGAAGGTGTAAGTCAACTACCCTGGCCAGTAAGATCTCCGGATCTGTCCCCCATTAAGCATGTTTGGGACTGGATGAAGCGTCGTCTCACGCGGTCTGCACGTCCAGCACGAACGCTGGTCCAACTGAGGCGCCAGGTGGAAATGGCATGGCAAACCGTTCCACAGGACTACATCCAGCATCTCTACGATCGTCTCCATGGGAGAATAACAGCCTGCATTGCTGCGAAAGGTGGATATACACTGTACTAGTGCCGACATTGTGCATGCTCTGTTGCCTGTGTCTATGTGCCTGTGGTTCTGTCAGTGTGATCATGTGATGTATCTGACCCCAGGAATGTGTCAATAAAGTTTCCCCTTCCTGGGACAATGAATTCACGGTGTTCTTATTTCAATTTCCAGGAGTGTAGAATATCTATTCCTACCTTACACACAGCACTGCAGTTGTTTTCTATTTCATTTGCAATCAGTTTTCTTACGTCGTCACAGCTTCTTATTTGTGTCGTGTGCATAACACTCTACATTAACCTAAAAGAGTGTCCAGGCTCCCTTTACATTATGGTTTTTCCTCTGAGAATTTCTTCAAAAGCCATTATTCATTTTCCACCACAACAATGCATCCATCAGCAATTAGCCACCTTTATCCTCATTATTAGAAAATTGTGATCGAATTTTATACCATTCATGTTAATAGGTAACATTATCTCATATTTCAGGAGCTTCCTTATCTTTTCAGTAGCTACAATTATTTGAAGACCCGTTGTTGGAATTATTATCAATATTTCCTTATAACGTAAATAATGTAACAATTTCTGATTAACAGCACAAAGACTCATTAATTAGAAGTATGAATTTAACCAAAATGCTTATTCTGATGTATACAGAAATCTACTAGTTTGAGCAGCCTCCAGCGCCCCAGCGGCTTGGCGCGCGGTCGTGCAGTCTGCTTTTCAGTTTTCTTGTACCGATTACTAGTCTCTTGCCTCATATTTATATTTACTCCACTAAGTGTTAAAACATTAACGAGACAAGCATTTCTTGCAAACTTTCAGGTTTATTGCCCCCGTAATAAAATTCCCTGTTTGCTTCACAGGCAACATGCCACATTTGGTGCCTGATTCCACTGTTTCTTGCTGATGCACATGAAACTGACTAACATCAAACAGACTAGAATCACTAAGATCATTCAATCGGTTACTAGCAACATTTAAGATCTCCCATAGCTGCATCTGTTGAAACAATTTGTTCCAGATCCATCTACTACAATTGGTGATAACGGAGGAACGTCATCAATTCGAAAATCATTATTTAATGAAAGACTTACTTATCTTGTTTTGGAGCTCACACCAAACTGGAAGTCATCCTCTTCCCTCATATTTACATAACTGTCGCTTTCTTCCACCACGGCAAGGCTTTTAACCCAAGTAAATAAAAGGGCGGCAGCAGCAGACTATTCCATCCGCGATCTCCGCCTTCAGTGACAGCGGTCTGAGGGCCGCCATCCGATGCGTACGTTGCAGCGCTGCCACGCTACTGAAACACCTGCCGCTGCATCGTCCAGTCCTACGCTGTGTCCGCCGCCCCGTCGTCTGGCTGATGTTTGCCATCCGCCTCCCGTGGTGATGTACCAGTCCTCGTTCCATCCACCTCCTTTCTCCCTTTCTAGTGCACTGTATCACTGTGCGAACCCTCTTTCAGAATTACTCTAGATTGTGGTTTCGACCTACTGCAGCTTTTTATTTCCCGGAGGAATATGTATCGCGTGTGGCGGTGCGATTTTGTTTCCGTTTACAGGAAAGATGTCAACTGACATTTCGGTGATTGTTCTTCTATAGTCCAGAGTACGCCTAATGTGCTCTTTCTCACTCGTTTGTGTTCATTCTGCGGCACTTCACAGTCAGGTCTTAACTCATAATTCCGAAAGATTGTTACCCCCATTCAGAGCTCCTAATACGTACTTACGAACATATACTCCACAAAGCAATGTGCGACCGTTTTGTCTTCTGCTTGGCTAAGACAGATTACAACCAATCCGATATCAATATAAAACAACGCTCTCCGTCATCTTTTACTTTGGGCCAATCGCAGCTTATTACTTTTTGTGAGTAAATTACTAAAAGAACAGATTTAAAAAAAGCCACAGATACCAATACTCTTTTCTTTACATACATGATTATCTCAATTGTTTCTTGTCTCCAAAGAACATAAACTTTTGGATTGCACGTTGAAAAACTTCCCCCTCAGTATACGAGTCACTCGTTCTGTCTATATACAATTTTCATGCTAACATACTTGGTTAAAAACATTAGACTATTCACTTATCATATTGCCTCGTATTCAACCTTCATTCAGACTAATATTCAATCATGTTAAATCAGTAATAATTAACAAAAGCGATAATATTTCCACAATCAAACATTTGCTTTCCATAAGACTATGTTTTGCCTGCCTAGAGTTTCATCGTCTGTACGATAGCCACACCATCCTGCCGTCGTCGTTCCCCCTTGCAGCTGGCTTAGAGTACCCACCTGCCACGAGACAGCACTTAGCCGTGACTCATCGTCCATATGTAGCAGCTCGCAACCGATATATTACTATAGGCGCTGTGTATAGGTGCTACGCCTCATGATCATCCAGATTTCGCCGCCTGATGTGATCTGTGACAGTAAGGGCAGACGCCATTTTGATGATTCACTAGGGCTCTCCAGTCTCTCGGAATTGTTCGGAACTTGACACAACTGCAGAAGAAACATAGAATTTGGAAGACTTAAAAGGACGTTTTGAATAAAACCGATTCTACATCTACATTTACATCTACATACATACTCCGCAAGCCACCTGATGGTGTGTGTCGGAGGGTACCTTGAGTACCTCTATCGGTTCTCCATTCTATTCCAGTCTCGTATTGTTCGTGGAAAGAAGGATTGTCGGTATGTCTCTGTGTGGGCTCTAATCTCTCTGATTTTATCCTCATGGTCTCTTCGCGAGATATACGTAGGAGGGAGCAATATACTGCTCGACTCCTCGGTATGTTCTCGAAACTTCAACAAAAGCCCGTACCGAGCTACTGAACGTCTCTCTTGCAGAGTCTTCCACTGGAGTTTATCCATCATCTCCGTAACGCTTTCGCGATTACTAAATTATCCTGTAACGAAGCGAGCTGCTCTCCGTTGGATCTTCTCTATGTCTTCTATCAACCCTATATCGTACGGATCCCACACTAGTGAGCAATATTCAAGCAGTGGGCGAACAAGCGTACTGTAACCTACTTCCTTTGTTTTCGGATTGCATTTCATTAGGATTCTTCCAATGAATCTCAGTCTGGCATCTGCTTCACCGACGATCAACTTTATTTATTTTATTTATTTATTTATTTATTTATTTATTTATTTATTTAACCTGGCAAGATTAGGGCCATCAGGCCCTCTCTTACATCTAGCCAGGCATTCTACTTATTTTACATTCATATGTTTTAGTAGGCATGTTAAACTACATCTAATACAAAAAGTGAAATAAACAATTAGAAAGGTAGAAAAATACATTATTGAAGAGAAAGATTTTAGATAGGAGTGCTGGCAGCAGGGAGTATGAGGGAGACTCATGGTGAAGGGAGGAGAAGAATAGAGAGACATGATGAAACATAATTAAGGAAATATAAAGGAAAAGAAGATGGCTTCGCTAATAGAGATAGATGAAGAGAAAGGCATCTCAGGAGCAAGGTAGGAGACGCTAGCTTTGCTATTTGACAGATGAGAGGATTAGCCTTGTACATTAATTTTGTGGAGAAATTTATGAGGATGATAGTAGTAAATGCTTCAACTTCTTCTTAAAAGCAACAGGAGGCTGAATTTTCCTCAAGGTAAGGGGCAGTTTGTTCCAGAGGCGGACAGCGGCAACTGAGAAGGAGTTTGCAAAAGTTGTTGTTTTGTGAGTGGGCACAGTTAGGATACCAGATAAGAGTGACCTCGTGTTTCGATTATGATGGCATGACAGGTTTTTAATCTCTGAAGCAAGGTACTGGGGTGCTTGCGCGACGAAGAGTCGGTGAAGTAGACATAGAGTGTGGTAGCACGCAGTTTGTCCGGCCGCAGCCACCCTAGCTTGGAGTATGAAGCACTAACATGATCATATCGGCGAATGTTGCAGGTGTATCGCACACAGGCATTCATGGTTAGCTCTAGCCGTCTTTTGTTATCACTACTCATTCCTTGTTGAATCACATCACAATAGTGGAAGTTCGGTAGAATGAGTGCTTGCACGAGCTGGCGTTTCAAGTCCTGTGGAAATATGTTCCGAAACTTTTTGAGAGCATAGATACAAGCAGACGTCTTTCGGCACACTGCGACTGTATTCTCCGCCCAGTTGAGATGCTCGTCCAAAGTTACACCCAAGTTCTTCACTGTTTTCTGATATGGTATTGGAGTACCGTCGAGCAGAATACGAGGTAGCCGTTCACGGAAATCTGAACTTATTAATTTCTGATGGGCTATTAAGATTACTTGCGTCTTTTTTGCATTTAATTTAAGCCCCAGGTTTTTCGCCCATGTCACACTGAAGACAGATCATTATTCATCAGAGTGATTGCAGTGTTTACGTCTTCAGGGTTCACGCTTAGGTAGAGCCGGAGGTCGTCGGCATAGAAATGATGTTTACAGGAGGACAAAACCGACGAATTATCGTTGACATACACTCCTGGAAATTGAAATAAGAACACCGTGAATTCATTGTCCCAGGAAGGGGAAACTTTATTGACACATTCCTGGGGTCAGATACATCACATGATCACACTGACAGAACCACAGGCACATAGACACAGGCAACAGAGCATGCACAATGTCGGCACTAGTACAGTGTATATCCACCTTTCACAGTAATGCAGGCTGCTATTCTCCCATGGAGACGATCGTAGAGATGCTGGATGTAGTCCTGTGGAACGGCTTGCCATGCCATTTCCACCTGGCGCCTCAGTTGGACCAGCGTTCGTGCTGGACGTGCAGACTGCGTGAGACGACGCTTCATCCAGTCCCAAACATGCTCAGTGGGGGACAGATCCGGAGATCTTGCTGGCCAGGGTAGTTGACTTACACCTTCTAGAGCACGTTGGGTGGCACGGGATACATGCGGACGTGTATTGTCCTGTTGGAACAGCAAGTTCCCATGCCGGTCTAGGAATGGTAGAACGATGGGTTCGATGACGGTTTGGGTGTACCGTGCACTATTCTGTGTCCCCTCGACGATCACCAGAGGTGTACGGCCAGTGTAGGAGATCGCTCCCCACACCATGATGCCGGGTGTTGGCCCTGTGTGCCTCGCTCGTATGCAGTCCTGATTGTGGCGCTCACCTGCACGGCGCCAAACACGCATACGACCATCATTGGCACCAAGGCAGAAGCGACTCTCATCGCTGAAGACGACACGTCTCCATTCGTCCCTCCATTCACGCCTGTCGCGACACCACTGGAGGCGGGCTGTACGATGTTGGGGCGTGAGCGGGATACGGCCTAACGGTGTGCGGGACCGTAGCCCAGCTTCATGGAGACGGTTGCGAATGGTCCTCGCCGATACCCCAGGAGCAACAGTGTCCCTAATGTGCTGGGAAGTGGCGGTGCGGTCCCCTACGGCACTGCTTAAGATCCTACGGTCTTGGCGTGCATTCGTGCGTCGCTGCGGTCCGGTCCCAGGTCGACGGGCACGTGCACCTTCCGCCGACCACTGGCGACAACATCGATGTACTGTGGAGAGCTCACGCCCCACGTGTTGAGCAATTCGGCGGTACGTCCACCCGGCCTCCCGCATGCCCACTATACGCCCTCGCTCAAAGTCCGTCAACTGCACATACGGTTCACGTCCACGCTGTGGCGGCATGCTACTAGTGTTAAAGACTGCGATGGAGCTCCGTATGCCACGGCAAACTGGCTGACACTGACGGCGGCGGTGCACAAATGCTGCGCAGCTAGCGCCATTCGACGGCCAACACCGCGGTTCCTGGTGTGTCCGCTGTGCCGTGCCTGTGATCATTGCTTGTACAGCCCTCTCGCAGTGTCCGGAGCAAGTATGATGGGTCTGACACACCCGTGTCAATGTGTTCTTTTTTCCATTTCCAGGAGTGTATAACGAAAACAAAAGTGGTCCTAAGACTGATCCTTGTGGCACTCCCGAAGAAACATGTTTCCAGGAAGATTTTTCATTTACGCAGACAACACATTGCTGTCGGTCTTTTAAGTAGCTTTCAAACCATCTCATTGCACTGTCAGAGAAATTAAGCTGTTGCATTTTTCTGAAGTCCAGTAGCGTCAATATCGTTGCCTTTCGATTGTCGATGGCATATTTCAGGTCATCAGTTACTTTAATTAGAGCAGTGTTTGTGCTGTGATGTTTATGGAAACCGGATTGAAATTTGTCATATAGACTGAATTCATACAAGTGTTCAGTGATTTGGTCATGAACAATATATTCAAGTGCTTTGGAAACAGCCGGCAGTATGCTAATTGGTCGGTAATCACTAGGCAGTTGCGGGTTTTCGATCTTAGGGATGGGTCGAATTATGCTTCTTTTCCATGCAGTGGTGTATATTCCGTTCACGAGGGAAAAATTAAATATGTCAGTTAAGACAGGTACTAAGATATCGGCAACATTCTTAATCATGGTTATACCGATACTGTCGTTTCCTATTGCATCAGAAGAGATTCTCATTATTGCTTTTCCTGCCGTATTTGTTGTTACATGTTTTAGATGGAAGGTATCGTTGTTAGTTATCCTGTTTGGGGATTCTTGTGGACGGTAATTATCAGCCGTGCTGGTACTCAGAGATGCAGAAGAGAATTCATTTAATTCGTTAGCTGACACATGAAAAGTAGTTTCCGACTTTGCCTTTCCGACCCCCAAGCTACGGAAATTCTTCCTTTATATGATCATTCCATTTTTAAATCACTCCTAATGCGTGCTCCCAGATAATTTATGGAATTAACTGCTTCCAGTTGCTGACCTGCTATATTGTAGCTAAATAAGGGATCTTTCTTTCTGTGTATTGGCAGCACTTTACACTAGTCTACATTGAGATTCAGTTGCCATTCCCTCCACCATACGCCAATTTGCTGCAGATCATCCTGCATTTCAGTACAATTTTTCATTGATATAACCTCTCGATATACCACAGCATCATCGGCAAAAAACCTCAGTGAACTTCCGATGTCATCCACAAGGTCATTTATGTATATTGTGAATAGCAACGGTTCTACGACACTCCCCTGCGGCACACCTGAAATCACTCTTACTTCGGAAGACTTCTCTCCATTGAGAATGACATGCTGCGTTCTATTGTGTACGAACTCTTCAATCCAATTACACAATTGGTCTGATAGTCCATATGCTCTAATTTTGTTCATTAAACGACTGTGTGGAACTGTATCGAACGCCTTGCGGAAGTCAAGAAACACGGCATCTAGCTGGTAACCCGTGTCTATGGCCCTCTGAGTCTCGTCGACGAATAGCGCGAGCTGGGTTTCACACGATCGTCTTTTTCGAAACCAATGCTGTTTCCTACAGAGTAGATTTCTAGTCTCTAGAAAAGTCATTACACTCGAACATAATACGTGTTCCAGAATTCTACAACTGATCGACGGTGGAGATCTGCACATCTGTTCGACGTCCCTTCTTGAAACGAGGATGGCGTGTGCCCTTTTCCAATCCTTTGGAACGCTACGCTCTTCTGGAGACCTACGCACACCGCTGCAAGAAGTGGGGCAAGTTCCTTCGCGTACTCTGTGTACTGCAGGGATGGATTCCTGACTGGAAATGGAGGAGAAAAAGGTGCTGTGAAAATGTGTTCAGAGACGCATCGTTGCCACGGTAGATAGTGCTGACGAATGACTTTTCCTCTGACCACGTTCCGTGTGTTCCTCGTATGTTGCTGGTGCCAGGGATGGCGGCAGTTGTCGTGCAGAATACACATAATCGTACTGTGCTGCACATCATGTTGGTGGGCCACTTGCCTGGAGCTTGTACCAGTGTTCGTCTCAAAATCCTGCCGAACCCAGTCCTGTAGATCTGGTGTACGTGCAGTCCGCCGCCTCCCTGCCCGTTCGTCTGTCTGAAAGGACCCATGGCCACACAAACGGCCAGAAAGTCCTTGAAATGTTGTGTGATGTGGATGATGTGTGTGAGGGTAGAGTTACTTCTTTTGGTGCTGCCTCTCAGCCATTTCCGCCTGCTTGGCCGTACAGAAACAACAACTCAGCTTGTTCCCGATATGAATACCGGACCATTCTGGAGCTTACAGTAAACTGCGTTCATCACACATTCGGGGTATATGGTTAGAGGCACTGTCATTCGCCAGCACCTTCTACTGTGGCAACAATGCATTTCTTGACATCTACATCTACATGACTACTCTGCAATTCACATTTAAGTGCTTGGCAGAGGGTTCATCGAACCACAATCATACTATCTCTCTACTATTCCACTCCCGAACAGCGAGCGGGAAAAACGAACACCTAAACCTTTCTGTTCGAGCTCTGATTTCTCTTATTTTATTTTGATGATAATTCCTACCTATGTAGGTTGGGCTCAACAAAATATTTTCGCATTCGGAAGAGAAAGTTGGTGACTGAAATTTCTTAAAAAGGTCTCGCCGCGACGAAAAACGTCTATGCTGTAATGACTTCCATCCCAACTCGTGTATCATATCTGCCACACTCTCTCCCCTATAACGCGATAATACAAAACGAGCTGCCCTTTTTTGCACCCTTTCGATGTCCTCCGTCAATCCCACCTGGTAAGGATCCCACACCGCGCAGCAATATTCTAACAGAGGACGAACGAGTGTAGTGTAAGCTGTCTCTTTAGTGGACTTGCATCTTCTAAGTGTCCTGCCAATGAAACGCAACCTTTGGCTCGCCTTCCCGACAATATTATCTATGTGGTCCTTCCAACTGAAGTTGTTCGTAATTTTAACACCCAGGTACTTAGTTGAATTGACAGCCTTGAGAATTGTACTATTTATCGAGTAATCGAATTCCAACGGATTTCTTTTGGAAGTCATGTGGATCATCTCACACTTTTCGTTATTTAGCGTCAACTGCCACCCGACACACCATACAGCAATCTTTTCTAAATCGCTTTGGAGCTGATACTGGTCTTCGGATGACCTTACTAGACGGTAAATTACAGCATCATCTGCGAACAGTCTAAGAGAACTGCTCAGATTGTCACCCAGGTCATTTATATAGATCAGGAACAGTAGAGGTCCCAGGACGCTTCCCTGGGGAACACCTGATATCACTTCAGTTTTACTCGATGATTTGCCGTCTATTACTACGAACTGCGACCTTCCTGACAGGAAATCACGAATCCAGTCGCACAACTGAGACGATACCCCATAGCTCCGCAGCTTGATTAGAAGTCGCTTATGAGGAACGGTGTCAAAAGCTTTCCGGAAATCTAGAAATACGGAATCAACTTGAGATCCCCTGTCGATAGCGGCCATTACTTCGTGCGAATAAAGAGCTAGCTGCGTTGCACAAGAGCGATGTTTTCTGAAGCCATGCTGATTACGTGTCAAAAGATCGTTCCCTTCGAGGTGATTCATAATGTTTCAATACAGTATATGCTCCAAAACCCTACTGCAAACCGACGTCAATGATATAGGTCTGTAGTTAAATGGATTACTCCTACTACCCTTCTTGAACACTGGTGCGACCTGCGCAATTTTCCAATCTGTAGGTACAGATCTATCGGTGAGCGAGCGGTTGTATATGAGTGCTAAGTAGGGAGCTATAGTATCAGCGTAATCTGAAAGGAACCTAATCGGTATACAATCTGGACCTGAAGACTTGCCCGTGTCAAGCGATTTGAGTTGCTTCGCAACCCCTAAGGTATCTACTTCTAAGAAACTCATGCTAGCAGATGTTCGTGTTTCAAATTCTGGAATATTCCATTCGTCTTCCCTGGTGAAAGAATTTCGGAAAACTGTGTTCAATAACTCCGCTTTAGCGGCACAGTCGTCGATAACAGTACCATCGGCACTGCGCAGCGAAGGTATTGACTGCGTCTTTCCGCTTGTGTACTTTACATACGACCAGAATTTCTTAAGATTTTTTACCAAATTTCGAGACAATGTTTCGTTGTGGAACCTATTAAAGGCATCTCGCATCGAAGTACGTGCCAAATTTCGCGCGTCTGTAAATTTTAGCCCATCTTCGGGATTACGCGTTCTTCTGAACTTCGCATGCTTTTTCCGTTGCCTCTGCAACAGCGTTCGGACCTTTTTTGTGTACCACGGGGGATCCATCCAATTTATGAGGTATGAATATCTCAATTGCTGTTGCTACTATATCTTTGAATTTGAGCCACATCCTGTCTACATTCGCATAGTCAGTTCGGAAGGAATGGAAATTGTCTTTTAGGAAGGCTTCTAGTGGCACTTTATCCGCTTTTTTAAATAAAATTATTTTGCGTTTGTTTCTGATGGATTTGAAAGAAATGGTATTGAGCCTAGCTACAATGACCTTGTGATCACTAATCCCTGTATCAGTCATGATGCTCTCTATCAGCTCTGGATTGTTTGTGGCCAAGAGGTCAAGTGTATTTTCGCAACCATTTACAATTCGCGTGGGTTCGTGGACTAACTGCTCGAAATAATTTTCGGAGAATGCATTTAGGACAATCTCGGAAGACGTTTTCTGCCTACCACCGGTTTTGAACAAGTATTTTTGCCAACATACCGAGGGTAGGTTGAAGTCCCCACCAACTATAACCGTATGAGTGGGGTATTTATTTGTTACGAGACTCAACCTTTCTCTGAACTGTTCCGCAACTGTATCATCGGAGTCTGGGGGTCGGTAGAAGGAGCCAATTATTAACTTAATTCGGCTGTTAAGTATAACCTCCACCCACACCAATTCGCACGGAGTATCTACTTCGACTTCACTACAAGATAAACCACTACTGACAGACACAAACACTCCACCACCAATTCTGCCTAATCTATCTTTCCTGAACACCGTCTGAGACTTCGTAAAAATTTCTGCAGAACTTATTTCAGGCTTTAGCCAGCTTTCTGTACCTATAACGATATCAGCTTCTGTGCTTTCTATTAGCGCTTGAAGCTCAGGGACTTTTCCAGCGCAACTACAACAATTTACAACTATAATTCCTACTGTTCCTTGATCCAAGCACGTCCTGTAATTGCCAAGCACCCTTTGACATTGCAGCCCATCCCGCACTTTCCCGAGGCCTTCTAACCTAAAAAACCGCCCAATCCACGCCACACAGCCTCCGATACCCGTGTAGCCGCCAGCTGAGTGTAGTGGGTCCATAGGGTCTTCTTTCCTTCATTTCCAAATTTTTGTTACAAACGGATAAAAAAATGAACTGTGTTTGTAGTGTAATACAGAAACAAATTTCCATGAATTCGTGAAAACACCTCTGAAATTGTGAAACAGACCTACAAATAAAAAAATGCACAATATGCAAATGTAAAACGACAGCTGCTTTGTGTGCTGAAAGAGCGATTTCGTAAACACCTCTTTAGCAACACCTCTTCATAGCTCTGCAGATGACTATTGTTTTCGCCTACAGCGGCTTGTGCTTCACAGTTGAAAGCTGTCTAGACTGCAGTAGTCAAGAATACACGTACTGCCATCAGTGGTCCAGCAATCATTTGATTGATCTGGGGACTGGTGAGCGCCGACAGCCCTGTGTCACAGTATGCTCTGGGCATGCTTCAGCGATTACCGTGTGCCGCGTTGGTGGAACGTTAGGAGATCGTGGCTTGGCATGGTGAAGAAATCTATAAAAACTCTTCAGTCTCAAGGTGTGCTTCGCGCCCATAAGTCGCGTTGCTGCTGAAGTGAAACAGTAGTTAGGGGGCAATATATGGGGAAGCTGGCGCACCTCCCGCGTTGAGGTTTACCTGGCCGTGCGGGGCTCCGTCAAGGTGGACTTTTCTTTCCTCAGCTGCTCGTGGCGCCGAGATGGAACTCGCGGAACTCTGTCCTCCTCCCAGTGGGAAGGTGCTCCACTAGCAGGTGCTAACACTCAGCCAAACAAGAGCACCCGTGTAGCTGTTCCTGCTATCTCCTTTCAAAAGTGTTGTCTGTAGTAATAGAACGCACTCTGGTAATCACAATATGGTTGTAATAGTGAAAAGGAAAGAGGGTAGCATCGACAAAGTTTCGCCTTTCTATATTCCAAGAGGCTTAGAGGTCATTGCTGGCACTTTAAAATCAGTCAGGCGATTATTAATGAGATACTGTTGCTATAAACGTCTTGTTCCGAAAAAGTTACGAGCCTCCAGAAAAGTCAATGCCTTGGGAAATATGTTATCGAACTGACCTACACACCACTTTGAATTACGCCAAAGGTGATGTGACATGCCAGGATCTAGTAAGCAGTCCCAAGAAGGAATTGAAAAATGACTGACCTCCAGAAGGTATAATCGACATACAAATCATCATGAAGAGGGTGGACGGGGATCTTGCCAAATCTGACTCCTCTTCCTGACTTTCACCAGCATGGAGCTTCCTGATCACATTAAGGCAGGTTTCCTTTGCCTAAGGCTTTATATCCTCAACTCCATGCGCTGTTTCAAATGCCAGTGATTTGGTCATAGTGCTCTTCGAGGTCATTGAAGAAGCCAGTGTGATGTAGCAAATGTAATACAGGGTGAGTCACCTAGCGTTACCGCTGGATATATTTCGTAAATCGCATCAAATACTGACGAACCGATTCCACAGACCGAACGTGAGGAGAGGGGCTAGTGTAATTGTTTAATACAAACCATTAAAACATGCACGGAAGATTAACACAAACCTACGTTTTTTTAAAAAATGGAACCACGTTAGTTTTGCTAGCACATCTGAACATATAAACAAATACGTAATCAGTGCCAATTAGAGTTAGTAGCACAGAAGTAATAAACTTAAACGTCATGCAAGATGCGACAATTTTTCACGTGACGAAATAAATCTCGGGTGAACAGTCTGGTATGAGTGTGCAAAGGACACAATATTTCGGCAATCGACCACGTTGCCATCATCAGGTGCGCTGATGTACTGACCGGCGGTGGGCCGGCGCCAGGTATATATAGGACAATCCCCTTCCCGCTCCTCCCTCAGGCTCTTCCTATGAGTCGGTGCGATCCAGGTACCGCGTCCGTTCTCCCGCCGTCTGGGCGCTGCGTCCTAGGTCTTCTAGTTCAGGAGGGTCTGCCGGCACCGCTCTCGTTATTCTTCCCTCCTCCCCCGATGTCGGTACACTCTGGGAAATATCCTTTTCCTTCTTAATCCGGGTGATCGCTGGTGGCACAAAAGAATGGCGTGCTCAAAACTCTTGTACACATAGCGCACATCATCTCCGACAGGGACAGTCTCCAACAAGAATTGGACCATCTGAAGAACGTGTTTCGGAGGAACGGTTACAAGGAAGGGCGAATTTGGAAGGCTCTACATCCGACACCTGCAGCACAAGCGGAAACTGAGGATGAAACTCAGGAGGAGGCGGCCATGGCTATTATTCCGTTTTGTGGGGCCTTATCCGGAAAAACTGGACGCATTTTACGTAAACACCGAGTGATAACCATCTTCCGTCCTCCAAGCAAAACCAAGAGCCTTCTTGGTAGTTTCCAGGACAACCTTGATCTACGTAAATCAGGGGTTTATCAGATACCTTGCCAATGTGGTAGTATATACTTAGGGCAGCCCATTTGTACCACTGAATACCGATGCCGAGAACATCAACGGTACACTAGACTGCAACAGCCCAGTACGTCGGAAATCGCTGAGCATTGCCTGTCGGAACTCCGAAGCATGGATTATGACCAAACCAAAGTCCTGACACAGACTTCCAAATACTGGGAGTGTGACATCAAAGAAGCCACAGATATTACAGTAAGGGAGCCACAACTAAATCGCGACGGCGGTTACATCCTTAGCAAGAAAAAGGACATTTCCCAGAGTGTAACGACTTCTGGGGAGGAGGGAAGAATAACGAGAGCGGTGCCGGCAGACCCTCCTGAACGAGGAGACCTAGGACGCAGCGCCCAGACGGCGGGAGAACGGACGCTGCACGTGGACCGCACCGACTCATAGGAAGAGCCTGAGGGAGGAGAGGGAGGGTGGTTGCCCTATATATACCTGGCGCCGGCCCACCGCCGGTCACTACATCAGCGCACCTGATTATGGCAACGTGGTCGATTGCCGAAATATTGTGTCCTATGCGCACTCAAACCAGGCTGTTCAACCGAGATTTATTTCGTCATGAAATACGCCTGGAGAAATTGAAGAATCACAATTTTTCACGCATCTGAGTCTTTCAGATGTCCCAGCTCCTGATTTATTTGTGGCACCAATTGTATAATTTTGTGTATGCATTTGGTAGTATATGTGAATACTGTCTGCGACATTTATTGGGAACAGAGTGAGCAGCACAGAAGTAATAATCTTAAACGTCGTGTATGATGCGGCAGTTTTTCACACATCTTATTGTTAATGAATTCATATCCCCCTGAGCCAGGATAAGAGTGATGTTCCTACCCCAATGGCAATTGTTACACAACAGTAAGGGATATACGTATGTTCCAAGTTTAGTTGAAATCGGTCCTGTGGTTTAAGAGATGTGAAAGATGCATGCATACATTTATTGATACACATGCACACACATTTTTATAATATGTATGGATTAATGGGTGTAAGCAAATTTGTGGCGTTATTTAGTGAACGGCCAGCGTGCTTTGGTGGGGGTGTGGCCGGCCTGCCTTCCGCAGTGCTGCCGGTGTGGATCAGCCCCAAAGCGCCAGTGGCCCAGCTATGCTGTTAGAGGGCGGCGCCAGCGCATCTCGCAGAGTGCCTCTGAGCACTATGGGACAACGTCTGAGGTCATCAGTCCCCTAGAGCTTACAACTACGTAAACCTAACTAACCTAAGGATATCACACACATCCATGCCCGAGGCAGGATTCGAACCGTAGCGGTCGTGCGGTTCCGGACTGAAGCTCCAGAACTGCTCGGGCACTCCGGCCGGCGCGGATCTTGCAGTTGGTGTTACGTACCAGATGTGGTCTGTTTGCAGATGGACGGATGCAGAGATTACGGCTTGACGTGCGAGACGCACGCCGTGGAGACTGATGACGGCTACCTACTGACAGCGCACCGCGTGCTAGTTTCGCCGGGCGTTCCCCGCCGTGGGGCTCTGCTGGCCGTTTCAGGGCTCATAGGTTGCTCCGACACCTTCCTTCTGCCCTTCCCCGATACGTCTATGCGTATGTATCAGTCTCATCTCTTGTAAACTAACATCGTAATTGTACACGTTTCTCTCATGTATATAATCCAGGTTATAGCCATGTATCATAAGGGATTAATATATGTATGACGACTTTCCCATGAATGACACGCCATTTCCGCTGCAGACGCTTTTCCTGTTGACAGTTTTCCTCAGACCTTCCTTGTGTAACGACCCGGGACTATGGCATAGAGCTGGTGCAGTGGCAGGGTGTTGAGAAAGTAGTACTGGACAGTGCTAGCAAGGGAATGAAACATGTTGTTGTTGTGGTCTTCAGTCCTGAGACTGCTTTCATGCAGCTCTCCATGCAACTCTATCCTGTGCAAGCTTCTTCATCTCCCAGTACCTACTGCAACCTACATCCTTCTGAATCTGCTTAGTGTATTCATCTCTTAGTCTCCCTCTACGATTTTTACCCTCCACGCTGCCCTCCAGTACTAAATTGGTGATCCCTTGATGCCTCAGAACATGTCCTACCAACCGATTCCTTCTTCTAGTCAAGTTGTGCCACAAACTTCGATTCTCCCCAATTCTATTCAATGCCTCTTCATTAGTTATACGATCTACCCATCTAATCTTCAGCATTCTTCTGTAGCACCACATTTCGAAAGCTTCTATCCTCTCCTTGTCCAAACTAGTTATCGTCCACGTTTCACTTCCATACATGGCTACACTCCATACAAATACTTTCAGAAATGACTTCCTGACAAATCTATACCCGACGTTAACAAATTTCTCTTCTTCAGAAACCCTTTCCTTGCCATTGCCAGTCTACGTTTTATATCCTCTCTACTTCGACAATCATCAGTTATTTTGCTCCCTAAATAGCAAAACTCCTTAACTACTGTAAGTGTCTCATTTCCTAATCTAATTTCCTCAGCATCACCCCGACTTAATTAGACTACATTCCATTATCCTCATTTTGCTTTTGTTCATGTTCATCTTATATCCTCTTTTCAAGACACTATCCATTTCGTTCAACTGCTCCTCGAAGTACTTTGTTGACTCTGACAGAATTACAATGTCATCGGCGAACCTCAAAGTTTATATTTCTTCTCCATGGATTTTAATACCTACTCCGAATTTTTCTTTTGTTTCCTTCACTGCTTGCTCATATATATTCATATTTGCACTACAACGATTGGAGTGGTGCATGCTGCCTGGTGCATGGTGTGACACCACAGGCAGCCCCCCTCCCCCCCCCCCCCTTTCACCCCACTGACTCATGGCCCACCGACAGCGCCGTTAGCTGCAGAAGGCTGTGGTGGTGGTGTGCTGCATGTGTTCCATCTGTGTCCTACTCTGTAGGCACTGTTTGCTTCACGTAGCAACACACGCTCCAGATGATGCTGTCCAGCCACATGAAAAATAAGTCAGCCATGTGAATGTCTGTCCTGGTTTTCGTAGAGGTCTGCTGCTGCTGGAAGAGAAGCTCATACTTGTGTGGATGGATGACAGTCGTACTACCATGAGTGTGAATTGCTGTCATCCAAGACATGAGTTTGGCTACTGTTGTTGCGGCTGAAAATGGCTCATCTGTTGCACTGCTCCAAATTAATAGATGCTGACTTAGGTCCATGGCTTTGGCTCGTTGTAGTGGCTGCCCAGACTGACATCAGGTGCTCACTGACCAATGATGTGGCGGAGAGTTGTGTGCCCTGGTGTCTTGTAGGTTGCTGGCAGACATGTACATAACTATGCTAGAATCAATAGTACAAACTATAGTGGCTGATGGCAACTACATTCTGACAATACGTCCCTTCAAGGGGCATCATTACCTTTGTGGTCCCATAATGTGCGTACTTTCCTCAGGCTCGTTCATAGCTGCACTGCTGCTGTCGCAGCTCAGCCTGATGCACCTTGTGGTGGGCGAACAGGCTTGCTGATGAATTTACATACCAGAGTCTCCGCACCTTCCTGCTCGCTTCACATAACGCTGCAGTGCCTTTCTCATGATGACGCCCAAAATTAGGGACAGTGTCACACTGGTCTCGCCTTCCTTGTACCTTTTTATTTTCTAATTTATCCATTCATGTAATTTTTAACATTCTCCTCTGATACGACTTTATCTTTTATTTCCAAACAGTATGGAAGTCTCACCCACATTATGATGATTTTCTGACTATAGCTTCTACAATTTCTACCTTGAATAAAGTCAATTTTTAATATCAGAATACTTACTCTCTTGTCTAGTTCATCCTCAATCAGTTTGTGGTTTGTGATAGTGTGAACCATTCAACACTATCTAGCAGTAGCACTGTGACGTCTATGAGGCTCATATTTCATATTTCTTCCCTCTAGATTTTCTGTCAAAATATTTTCTTTCACTCTCTCCACTGCGTCTTGTAGATACCAGCTGGAAACACCGATAGGATACAGCTTTTCCTTACAGCTTTCTTGACATCAGTTATGTTTCATTATTACTCCCTTTATTATATTTCTTACAAGCACTTATTATTTATTTTCTTCCCCTCATGATCACTGCAATGTCGCCACATGACCATGCCGTTCCATTAGATAAATAATATTTAAATATAGTGCACAGTAATAATAATGAATGACTATAAATATTTACTGAACGAGACTTTACTCTCATATTATTAATAATGGATAGAAGAAGGAGAATGTTATAGTTATTTCTACTGTCAAGACATGCCAACAGTTACCTGTAATTATGTGGCATAACTTTCGAAAACCCTAATTAATATGGCTGGGCCAGGTAACAAACCTGAGTCCCCCTTATAGAAACAGTAGCAGGCGATTTATTTTAGAAATTTCTCAGTAAAAAAATAGGTAAGGGATTTGTGCAGCCAACAGATAGTTTACCACAGAAGTCCGTTAATTTGTGTTTTAAAATATGCAATATGTCAGCTCATCATTTCTTTCAGAAGCATACTGAAAATTAATAATGTAATTTATTTGTGAATGATAAGCATGGGCAAGTCGGTCATATACACAATATTTCCTGCTGTGTTTGTAGAACGAGTAAAACTACTCGCCTCATTGAAGCACATGTATTCAAGAACGAATACAGGTAAAGACAAGATGACCTCTGGGCTCATGGATGTGAATGGATTTCGTTTCATTGAGAATTTTCAGTGTGCATGGTAAAGCCCCTGCAGTGACCTTGTGATAACCTAGGAATACTGTGGGCGTTCGAGTATTTAAGCATTCATGGTTGCAATTGCAGTTGGGTTGTCACACAGCCTACACCACTATATAGGGGATAATATCACTTTAGTGCCGCAATAATGCAGTTTCTCAAAAGTTACACCTAGCTTGAAGTCATAGTCAGATGTCCTACTAACGCAATTCACTTTCTCATCTTGAGATTAGCAAATACAGGAGTACATGGTGAGAGCTCACTCGAGGGTACTGAAATATGTCCAACTTTGAGTATTTCATATGAAGCAGAAAATTATCCAATGAAGACTACATTAACGTAACAGCAAAAAGGATTGTGTCAACATGCTTCCAAACTGTACCAAAATATCCAGCAAAATATAAAAAACTTCTCCAAAGTACACATAACTTCATAAAAACAATTGTGTGTGGGGCTGATCTATTGCACTTAGTAAGGTACCCACTGTTTGAAGCTTTAGTAGGGTAGAAGACTGTAGGTCCTGATTTTGATCTTACGGGGTGCACATATGATTACTAAAAGTAATATGACTATACCAGCTGTGCCACAACAAGCACATGTTTTCGTACATTGACCACCGTCAAGTCTCTGCATTTACTTATTGAGTCAAAATATCCATTATCACGTCTGAAGGTTTGTGACCTCCATTTATTATTTGATGAATAGCATTAGTTTAATTGCTCCAAAATCTGTCCATCGTGTATGTGTGTGTGTGCGTGTGTGTGTGTGTGTGTGTGTGTGTGTGGAGTATGATAAATAATGACAGTCTCTGATGCCACATAATAGAACTTCACATCCTTAGCAAGTGAATAAGAAGCTGAAACATAATTGGGGGAAAGTAGGTCATTTGTAGATAGCGTTACAGGTTCTGTAGACCAGAAATGGTATGTGTAAGTGCTTTTCTATGTTACATCCTTGGTGAATGCTAAGTGGATTTTCATGTTGTAGGAAGTAGGTCAGTTGCGACTAGCATAGCTGAAATAACAAATTATCAGGCAGACTCAGACACAAGTTACGACTTTCATGGGAAAGAAATGTTTATATTG
Source organism: Schistocerca gregaria (assembly GCF_023897955.1). Classification (NCBI taxonomy): domain Eukaryota; kingdom Metazoa; phylum Arthropoda; class Insecta; order Orthoptera; family Acrididae; genus Schistocerca; species Schistocerca gregaria. The sequence continues at coordinate 51,443,861 of NC_064925.1, read as the reverse complement.
TGCTTCATACATTGCCAGGCAGCATGAGAGTGGTTGCATTAGGTATCATGATATGTGCCAAGCATCACAGAATGGCAACTGCATGGCAGCCAGCACTGTGACACCACAACCCAGGAAGTGTGTGGGCAACCTGGACTAGTGGGAGGCATACAACACTATTTGGCTGGATGCTGTGGTGGGGAATTCTTTGCTCTCAGCATGTGTCACATTCCCTCGTATCTGAACTGCCATAGTGGAGAGACGGTTCCTGGCAGTAGCATCGGTGAAGGGCCTGTGCAGTCACTCTGACTGTGGAAAGGTGCTCATTCCACCACATTCGTTTTAAATAAAGAATTAACCATCGCTATCCTACTCCAGGGGTAGTGGTAAGAGCACTAGCTGGCTAGCAAGTCGTTAGGAGAAATTGTTCCGACACATCACATGTGGATTTAAAGGAACTGCAGTGGGAAAAATTGTTTAAGCATATACTCTGTATGAGTTTTAAACATAGAGATAAGTGAATTTTAGAATTTTATACCATTTTAAAATTATGATACGATTTGAGACTTAAAAAATGTGAAATCTTACAACTGTGTAGGTTCAACCCTCTTGCATTCTATACCTAGTGCAAGTGTCCTGGCAACCATGCAGGTTACATTAGTATCCACAGTTTAGCCACCTTGAGTTCTGATGTCATATGGCTGAGAAAAATGTACAAAAAGTGCAAGCTACGCCAGGGTTCCCAGATCCTCCATTTTGGATTAGCATCTTGGAGCTAAATAGACTTGTAACTATACAGGCTGTGCCAATATCCCACAGTCCACCATCTTGGATTCTTTAATTACATACCAACTGGACAATTGTCAGTCTAGGATTTTATAATTTCTCATCATATTTCACTTAGGACAAGTGGCTTGAAACATCAGCGAAGTGGGTTAGTTGGTTGGATGTTTGGGGGAAGAGACCAAACAGCGAGGTTATCGGTCTCATAAGATTAGGGAAGGATGGGGAAGGAAGCCGGCCGTGCCCTTTCAAAGGAACCATCCTGGCATTTGCCTGGAGCGATTTAGGGAAATCACGGAAAACCTAAATCAGGATGGCCGGACGTGGGATTGAACCATCGTCCTTCCGAATGCGAGTCCAATGTGCTAACCACTGCGCCACCTCAGCGAAGTGGGAAAACCCTTTAGCACAGTTGGTCTCTTTCCAATTTCCCATCAGCTTTAAATTTCCTGCCTGTTTATAAATAGAATTGTTTTCCTGCGACATCAGAGAGCTGGGGTAGGGGGAATTATGGTAAAATCGCATGTCATTGTGATGTTATATGAAATGAGAAATCTCACAGTAGTGCAGACTACACCAGTACCCCCACAGCCTCACTACTACTAGGGCTGCAGTTATCAACGTTGGAAGGCGTTAGTGGGAAGTGTTTCAATAGGTGCATAGTAGGAAGTGTCACGTAAATAGGAAATACAACTCTCATTCCCTGGTAACCCTAATCTGGAGTACAAACCCTCACACAATGTGCCGTGGCCATTTGGGTTTAGACTTTTTATGGATTAGTTGTCTTGTGAACTTTACTGGAAAAATAATTGGGTAATTAGTGATGTGGAAAATGATTATGACTCCTATTGCAATTATATAAATATGTTCTATAAATCCTTTTACTTTATGCAATATCCAAATTCTGCATCATGTAACAAACTGTAAATATTGTCCCACAAAGCGCCATAGTGTACAACTACCTTACAGTCACTATTCATTTATATTCTACTATTGTTAATCATCCATCTTATAGTTTTAGCGATTTCAAACATCTCTTTCCAGTTTTATTTTTGAAGCTTTGTTCAACTTCACAATTACCAATATGGTACGCTGGTTTTTTCTCGATATTCTCATTCATTTGTAATTAGTGAGTTGTAGATTTCATTTTGAACATTAACGTTTATTACTTATTAATTTATTCATCGTTAAAGATATCAAGCACAATGTTCATCATCAGCAAACCAAACAAGTTACATATCTGCAATAACTGTATTTCATTTAGCTTGATAATATTACAAACGAAATAAAAATTTGCAGTAACATGATGAAGTAATGTTGCACACTAGAACGAAGAGATTAGTGCCATCTGTTGAGATCTGGTACCATTTCGCAGTGTAAGTGTCCACAAAGTTTCTACATGGGATTATATTTACAGAGTTATCCGCAGACTGAATGGTTTGTACTTGCTGTACAGCTACTGAAAAAAGTGAACTGTATTATACGGAACAGTAGTCACATTCTGGAGAACCAGCGTTCAATGTCCAACCAAGTATAGGGTTCTTAGTTTTCCAAAATTTGTCTACATGTCTACAGACAAATGTCTGAAGTGTCCATCATCACAAGACCAACGTTCGATCCATCTCCTACAATATCATGACCAGTGGGACTTGAAACCTCTTCCTCTTAAAGAAGACAAAAGTGACAACACGCCATTTCTAAAACTTGTTAGAGTGTTTACTGGAAGCGGAAAGGAGAATGGCAGGCTAAGTACGTTGATGGACCATTTGTGGGACAAGACCTACCTGTGCACACAGATTTTTTGGAAAATATTCTGATGAAATGTGTGAATGAGAGTACTTTTTCTGTTGCCAACAGTGAAACCTTTGTCCGACGCGGGGTATGACGTCATGCTGGGGAACGTGCGTGGGTCCGTCTACACTGGCCACAGGCGCTGGTCACGCAGCCAGCCAGAGTACTGGCGCTTCAAGTGAGTAACCGCGGCGGCACCACCGACCCTGGACTCGCTCCCACATACCGAGGGCAACAGTAGGGGTCAGTCGCTCTGGACAGCTCTCACCTTCCGTGTCGCGACTGCTGAAGTATTGTGGCCCACAGACAGCCGAGCGATCACCTTAACAATTAGGCTACCTCAAGTGAACTTTCATTGTCACTGATGCTCTACACACGATTTGTGAACAGTGCTCCCAAGGGTTCTCCAATGGAGTTTGTGGGTATAGCATCACTGGGGCGGAGGGGGGGGGGGGGAGCTGGCATGGATTTGGTGGAGAACTTTATCTTGCTCTTCTTCAAGGGATACATAGGTATGGAATGAAATTCACTGAGTAGAAAGGAATGCAGGTGCAGCAGGATGAAACCAGTAACGTTCCAGGGACAAGAAATTGTGTTATAGAAACCTTTGAGAGTAGCTGAACCAATAGTATACCGAATATATCGAGGCATAATTGCTGATCATAGTCTTCAGAATTAATGAGAAGGAATATGAATGGCAATGGACGTTTTGCTTAAGTCTGGATAGTGTTCAGATAGCGCAGTGGTCAAAGCACCTGCTCACGAAAATTAGGGACACTGAGTACAAGTACCCTCGTGCCACAAAAGTGCGATTTTGCGTGACGTACACGTGACATCGGCGTTGAGCGGCTTTCAGTGTTACTTCACGGACTTCATTCCATGTTATGGCCACCTCATTGTCCCATTCATTGAATGTCAGTAACGTTAAATAAAATCGTCGTGACTCAAACTACTTTTGTTTCTTCTTACTCGTGCTAACTATTTGAGACAACATTAGGAATAAATATGTACAGCGAGCAGTCAGTATCTAAGGTTGCAATATTACTGCATCACTATTGACCAGTTACAGGCGTTTACTGAAGATGCTCATTCAGTTTAACAACACACATAAAACGAATGACAGCCCTGATATTTGGTCTCGACACACGTAACTTCAAGTCAGCGTGGTTGTGAAATTCGTATCATAAACCGTAGGTAATAGCCTAAAATTTGTGTCAACAGTATGGTTCAGACCTCGTCTAGCCACTCATCTGTAGAAATCCAGAGTTTTCCTAAATTGCTTCAGGAAAATGTTGGGATGGTTCCCTTGAAAGAATTAAGTGCATTACTTTCCCGGCGGAGGTTCGAGTCCTCCCTCGGGCATGGGTGTATGTATTTGTCCTTAGGATAATTTAGGTTAAGTAGTGTGTGAGCTTAGGTACTGATGACCTTATCAGTTAAGTCCCATAAGATTTCACACACATTTTAACATTTTTTGAACATTACTTTCCTGCGTTTCTTCAATCCAAACTCATGCCCTGTCTGTATCTGTAGTGATATCGTTGTCCCTGGCATATTAGGTTCTCGTGGTCTTTCTTACTTGATTTCTAGAAGTATTTGCGAGTATATGATAACAACATATAGTTATTGCATGACATAGAAATTTTACTGTGTAAATTAAGCGTGTCTCATTGATACTCGTAAATAACCAACTTAAAAATAGTGTAATGTAAGACTCACTAATAATTTTCAATTCCCACTCACCAATGTACATTATTTGCTGTCTGAATCAAACAATCAGAGTGTACGACGTCATCTCCAGCATTATCATCATCAGTAGATGGAAAGTGCGGTTTCAAGCCAGGCTTCCTGTGACCCACTTTCCCTACACCGGCCGCGCAGCATTCACAGACGCTCCCTGCGCTCTTACGTCCGCTCCTCTGGCACCAGAAGCCAAGGTGCCCCAACTACTGCTAGCCGTGCCACGTTGGAAACGGTGGGAGACTAAAGAATCGAAGGTGAAGGATCTGCCAGAATTGCGCTAACTGACACTAGCCCACTTCCGCTAAGTTTAATATGGTGCGAAATTGAAGATACCCCACTTCTGTGAGTCATTATAAAAATCGTCATTTTTTTAGACAATTACAGTGTTTAAACAATTACCACTGTGAGTGTAGTAGGATGGACAGGACAAGGAATGCTTACTGATATTTTATTAAAAAGTTGAGGAGATCTTCAGACCACAGTAGCTGGTGCACCACATCGCTGTCCTCTGCACTGACGTGTGCCAGCAGGCGCAAGAGCTGTCGAACCCAGGACTGCTGCAGAGCGCGCCACACAACTCTATCCGCACACTACTTTCGCGCAGAATAACCCTTCCCAGTCGTATGCGGCGTCTCACACTTTCCCCACCACTGATGCTTGCCCATGTGCGGGACCACGGAGAACATATGCGTACTGACCGTTCTGATATCAGACTATTCCCAGTGGAAGACACTTATCCTCAATTCGGCCACACCTGTGCCAACCTGATGTGAGGCTGTCTGTACCAGAAGGAAGTGAGTAAACTGACGTACAAACACTTTTCTTAGACGAACAATATTCGAGCTCCTACTGCACTCACGAGAGATTGGCCGAGTGTGACATGTCGCAAGCTGCCCTGAAATTTTTTTATCAGGAATAATACGCAGAAAGAAACCCAACGTCAAAACTGTAGGTGCTGAGACACACTATAAGTATTTTATAAAAAATGTTGAAAACTGCCAAATTTGTAGCTCATCATTTGGCTGGAGAAATGTACACCCCTGCCGTAGCTGCAGCAGACAGCACATGCGCGACACGATGAGCACATATCCCTAGTTGGTGGCACATCGGTAGATAGATAATATGCCACAATGCAGTCATAATTTCTAATGCGAACTTCTCTTTCCTTTGATAGTTTATATGACACAATATATTGTTCACAGTCAACATTCGTCCGAACTTACAACTCATTTAATATAAATAATAATTAGCAGTTGCCTTTGCAGCATCGCTAAATTTGGACAATGGAGATAAAACTGAATTCATTTTCTTTCTCATTTCTTCACCTATGCTTGCTAACAATCAGTATCTGTCTCTGTGAAGTTTCCAGAGTTTCACAGTAATGTGTGACCCAGTTAATACTTTCAGTCTTACAAATATGAAATACGAGTAACGTGGCATGTAATCGAAATCACCTACTTCTTCTGAAGACTTGCCGTTGTGTTAATTATTAGTTAATTTCTTGGACATTCATTGAAATGATGTCGACATTTCGTTACATATTTTCGAAACAATAGAAAAAATGGTTCTAATGGTTCTGAGCACTATGGGACTTAGAACTACTTAAACCTAACTAACCTAAGGACATCACACACATCCATGCCCGAGGCAGGATTCGAACCTGCGACCGTAGCAGTCGCGCGGTTCCGGACTGAGCGCCTTAACCGCGAGACCACCGCAACCGGCGAAACAATAGAAGCAACACGAAATAACTCTGAAGAGTCTATGAACGGTGGTTTTAACTGTGACGTGTTACCTAAGTTCCACATCATAAATGGAGAAACTTCGAAACTTCCAGGCCCAAAGAAAACATGTGCAGCAATAATTATCTCTGAAAAAGGGAAAGCTATAAATTTTTTGGGTTGTACATCTACATGTATGCTCCGCTAGCCACCAAGTGGTTTGTGGCGGAGGACACTATCCGCGCCAGTGTCGTATTCCCCTCTCCCCTCTGTTCCACTCGCGAATCACGCGAGGGAAAAACGATTGTCTCAACGCCTCAGTACGAACTCTAATTTCCCTCGTCTCTGATTGTTGATCATTTCGCGATTTGAAAGTTGGTGGTAATAATATATGCTCTACATCCTCGGCGAAGATCGGATTTTGGAATTTAGTGACCAGCTCCTTCCGTTTAGCGCGTCGTCTATCTGCAAGTGTGTCCCACTTCAAACTTTCTATAAGATTTGTAGCGCTCTCGCGGGCTACATGTACCAGTCACGAATCTTGCCGCTCATCTTTGGACCTTCTCAATTTCTTGAATCAGACCCAACTGGTAAGGGTCCCATACAGATGAACAATACTCTAAGACTGGACGAAGTAACGTATAGCAAGCAATTTCCTTTGTTGAAGGACTACTACATCGCATCGGGATTATACCAATAAACCGCAATCTAGAGTTCGCCTTATCCCTTACTTGTATAATCTGATCATTCCATTTGAGATCATTTCGAACAGTCACATCCAGATACTTGACTGATGTTACCGCTACCAAAGACTGGGCATTTATTTTTATACTCGTACATTAATCGTGATTTTCGCCTAGTTATACGCACTAGGTTACACTTACTAGTTTTGAGAGATAACTGCCAGTCATTTCACCACGTATTAATTTTCTGCAAATGCTCGTTGATTTGATCACAACTTTAGTGTGGTACTACTTTCCTGGAGACTTCAGCATCATCAGCAAACTGTCTAATATCGCTGTCAATACCATCAACCAGATCGTTTACGTTAATCGTAAAAAGCAGCGGACGTATTACGCTGCCCTAGGGCACAACTGAAGTTATGCTTGTTTCTGTTGAAGTCACCCCATTCAGGACGACATACTGCTCTCTGTCTGTTAGAAAACTTTCTATCCAACCGCATATGTCATCGGATACACCGTAAGCGGGTACTTTTTGGAGCCTAGCGACAGTGCGGAACTGAGTCGTATGCATTTGGAAAGTCGAGAAATATGACATCATCCTGGGAGTCGCTAACTAGACAGCCCCTAGTAAATATTATTAAAGAATTAAACAGTAACCTATGGTAAGCTCCACCTGCTGATTGTCCCTCGTACTTACAATGTTAAAAAACGTTTATGTACACGTCAGAATGACGTAATAAAACTATAAAAACTGATACCCTCAATGTATCGAGTCTAAACGACACTAATAAACCTAAATACTAAGTACTGTACACTGACAGTTAAGAATGTAAACAAATGTTTGTGTACACGCGAAACTATCCTAAACAGAAACTTCGCTTTTCCTATTCAGACGCAAATAAAAATTGAAACCTTCAATGTATCAAGTGTATCTGACACTAACGCACGAAAATACTATAGAACATTATATATATATATTTGCGATGTAGTAGTCCTTCAGCAAAAAACAATTAATTACTTGCTAAATTACTTACCTCGTAACACAGCAGGCAAAAAGCGCTCCTAGCTGTCGTCAGGTCTGTTATTAAAAGAAAACAAGGAGGAAAACGCTAAACATTAAGCATTGTGTGAAGCCAATTTCGTTTCGTAAAATATGTACATGAATAGTATGAATGGAAAAAGTGGTAGAGAAGAAGTATTTGAAATACTTTGAAAGCCTCGTGAGAGTCAATGCACTGTTACTGAGAGAGATCTACGAGACTGGGCACTCTGAATTCCAAGTCATACGAACATTGCTGATTTCCAGCCTCCTTGGACCTCATAAACAGGTTCGGAAAATAATTCCGAAAAGAAAGCCGCAATCATTCGTCAAACGCACTATTCGCGATTGGAACAGGGTTGGAGGGATCAGATAGTGGTACTGAAAGTATTCGTCACACACCATTAGGTGGCTTACGGAGTGTAATGTAAATGTAAAAAAAAATTACGAGGCTTACCTCAATTAAACATGTAGAGAAGATGCCATTTATAGGTAATACTACTTAGAAATTCGCAGCTGACGTGAAGCAAAGCTTCTTCTTATCCCCTAAAATGTTTCCACAGCTATATATCTGTCTTCAGGAATATCAAACCAAGCTAGGACCAAAAATTCAAAAAGGGCTCTTTATTTGAAAAAATACAGTAACAGACATACCGAAATTGCGAAAAATGATGAAGAATAATTTTAGATGGTACATCCGAAACGTCTTGTTAACATTTGTAGAAAATCATTCATTGCTTTAGCTGAGCTCTTGGCTTTGATATGTCTGATACCTCTGTCTTCTGTAGGGCGGCTAAAAGAAATTCAGATTCCACCCAGAACTAATAGTGTGATTCAGCCTCCCGATAAAGAAAATTCGAATTGTCAGTCTGCAAAATCACATTTTACGAATTTGATCACTTGCGCCTGGTTCATATCACAATATGCAGAACAACTGCCACGATCATTTCTTACTCAGTTGCAGTTTTGCCTAAATAAAACTAATAAATATTGTGAAGTCTCTGAACGCATGAACTTCTCATTTATCAGGGGTGCCTGGCGTGTGGGAAATGTCTCCATCATACTACAGTCACTTCGCATTTTCGTGACGACTAAAGGGAATAAACAGGGAATAAGGAATTGAAAGTTCTGACTGACGAACAACGTCTGTAACGTAACATCACATTCTGCCTCGATCCACTCATCTCTGTAAGTCACTTGTGTAATAATTACACCCGCAACAGTCTAGTTTTCAATACGAACTGCAAGTTATTCATAAACTGATGATTTGAGACTTTTTTGGTATGGTGTAAGTGCTTGAAATTCGCGTGTGTGCAGTCTGAACGTTGTACTAGGTGGCGCTAAGCTCCCCTATTGTGGCTGCGTCTGCTTATACGTCGACTGGCGTACCAGGCAGGAAGGCCTGTACAAACCACTGTTGTAAGCGGTTATTCATGCTGAAAAAATAACTTTTAACATAGAAAAGATGCTTGCAGCACGCCTTAGGAGCTAAAATTTTGATACTACATTTCTGTCGGTGTATTCTTCCAGTGTGAAAAATTTCAGGATAGTTTTAGACATGTCTGATTGGACCATTCTCTTGTCAGATAAGACCATCCAGACCGGAAAACATAGTTAAATGTACCAATGTTGTTAAAACGAAGCCACTCTTTTTAGTTCTACATCAACCCTAATCATCATCCCACAACATTTTTCAAATAACTGTTTTCTATGCTTTAAACACAGCATGTATTGCATTCAAACTATTTAAGCACTACAACATGCGGATATGAAGTATGCAACTCTGTTTGTACTGAATTTCAGTTAGTGCCAATAATATTGCTGTAACAAAGTATAACACATGTACACACACTTATACACTTGTCTAACTCCTTCTTCTCATAAACTTTATGTTCCAACACATAGTCTTCATCAGTGGTAGTCAACTAAATCTCCACCACCAATTGATACGCATTCAAGATGTCGTGTGCTCAGTATGCTTTAGGAGTTCCAAAAAGTTTTCATTATGTTTTCATAACATTTTGGTAGAAGTATTTGGTTATTATTATTGTATGCTTCAACTTGCTGTGAATCTGCTTTAAAATTCTATAAAAGTAAAGTTACTTGTTTATTTTATAATACTTTATAAATTACCATTAATGTGGATCTGGTGGGTGATTAGAAAATTTTCTTTAAATGGACATACAAAAGTGGGTTGTAGGTAAAAGAGATTAATACCCCTGCTGTACAGAATCGTCAAAGACTGCTTTAACTTGTGCGTCCTGTAGATTGCGTGTGTCCCAGGCGATCCTTATTGCTTTGTGCCAACTGTTTGGCTCACAGCACTCGGACACTTTGAACATGTGCACTGTGGAGTATCTCAAGATGTTAATTCAATGTAGAAGCCTCTTACATGCAGCGCTGCTGTTGCTGGGGATATCGATGTCTGGAGCGCTCATGGGCCCAGCATTCGTTTGTTGGGTATGGGCCTGGCGCCCCCGGGGACCCTGAGATGGGTGCTGGTAAGTACTGCCAGTCCTCTGTAGACGCACCATTGCCGACATTCCGTTCCACAACTGATCGTTGTCCTTTTCAAAGTTGCGAGTACCTTTAATGTATCAACTGTTTACGACTTTGAAAGGTATGTGCGCTCTGTGTAGGTGAACTTTTATTTCCTAGCTACTCATGGTACCGGGACGGATCCTTTGAAACTATACGCCCCTCCTCCCAGCGGGAGAGGTAGGCCATTGGAAGATACCAACACCCATTCTAATAAGAGGGCTTGAGAAGCCAGTCCTCCTGACTCAGTCAATGGTAACAGAACGCGTGCTGTTTGTCAGAATGTGTTTATAATAGTTAAAAGATAAGGGGGCTGTTTCAATAAAGTTCCACCATTCCACATACAAAAAGGTTTAGAGACGTTGCTGTTACATTCCAATCTCTTAAGCGCTTGTACAATAGCATCCTGCTGGACGCAACGTCTAGTTCCCAACAAGTGGAGAACATCCAACAAGGTCAGTGCCTCGGTAAGTATGTAATTGGAACTGAACTGCACAACAACTTGAACTACAGCAAAGATCTTGTGACTTGCAGGGATCTGGTTGACATTCCACAAGAATAACTGAAAGCTGACTTATGCCAGGAAGCCACTGTTGCCGTGCAAAACATCATGAAGGGATGTATGCCGATCTTGTCAAATCATACTCTTTTATCATTACATTTAACAGCACCAAACGATTGAGAATGTCAAGGCAGGTTTCCTTCACCTAAGCATACAGCCGTATTTTGTGAACCCAATGCACTGTTCTAAACGCCAACACTTTGGGAACGCTACTCATGGTTGTAAGAGAGAATCCACTTGTGGCAAATGTGGTGAAGCTGCCCTTGATGAAACTGGTCGTTCCTCTCCTCCGAAGCATGTCAGCTCTTTGGGATCACTCTGTCTGCCTTCCTTGAAGAATGGAAGATCCAGGTGACGAAAACAACAAAGATATACGATGCCATGCTACAGCCCATGTTCGTTGCCTCCTTTGTTCCGTTTTCAAAAAGCCAATCCAGAAAACTGATGCCGGTATACAAACAGAGGTTGCTAATTTCAGCACAAGTACCTGAGTTTTTCAATGCACTTACGTTGATGAAGTAACTTCGAATGCTCCCCCTGCCCCATACCTGCATAAAAGTCTGTGATTACGACATTGTGTCACTCCCTGCCTCTCCAAGGATCCAGTGTTGTCCACCGTCCAGCGTTGAAACTACGACCTCCGTAGCTGTCGCTCCGAGGCTTTGAAGCCTTCGCAAACAGTAAAATAAAATAAAATAAAATAATCTCCCACTTACAGAGAGAAGAATTACACCGTCGGATGATGTAGACGTCTAACTCTCAGACGCCTTTCATGAATCTTCTTCAGAGGCGATGGAACTTGGCGCTGGGCAATCATTCCACCCCAAAACTGAGCCTCGATCCATCGCAGGTTCCCTTTCCCGACAGAAAGTCAGGATAAAAATTCTACACCCATCATAAATGACTCCCATCATAAATGGAACGTTAATGAGTTCAGGACCATTTAGGAATTCCTACCACAGGAATGTCCCCTGTCCTTCGGTTTGCTGGAAACGCGTTTTAAAACGTCTCATGTCCATGTACTATGGGGCTATATGATCTATCGCAAGGGTGACCTGACTGAGGAAAGCGCCAAGGGAGGGGTTGATGCGTTTGACATAATGTGCACCACTCCTGTGCTCTCCCACTGGCTATTGACCTGCAAGCAGTTGCAGTTGAAATTCATATGTGCCAGAGAATCACTGTCTGCTCACTTTATTTATCTCCACGTGATGCCATAGATACTGATGCTCCAAAAGACCTTATGGAACAAGACCCCAAGCTATTTCTCTTACTGGGAGACTTCAATGCCCATCATGTCTTGTGAGGCTCGACTTGTACTTGCCACCAGAGTCGAGTTTTGGAAAGCCTCATGATGTGTCACAAGCTATGCACCCTCAAGACGGATATTCCCACTCATTTCTGTGCTCCTAATGGGCCATTATTGGCCTTGAAACCTCTCTTTCGTCACTCCCACCCTCGTGGACCCTGTCCAGTGGGAAGTCATACCAGTGACCGTTTCCCACTCCACATTCTCCTACAGGATGGAGCATTACCTGAAAAGAAGCCATAAAAATTGATGATCAGAAGGGCTAATTGGATGCTGCTCAGCCATCTGGCTATGTTTGAACACCATGACAGCATCCAGAAATGTGTGGACTACATCAGACAAGTGATCCAACTTGCCACTGAATTGTCAAACCCAAAGTCCCAGGTCACCTTAAGAGGCATCTTTTTTCTTGGTGAAGTGACGAGCGCTGTTTAAAAATCCAGGTCATGCATAGGGCTCTTAAATGGTTTAAGTACTACCTGACAGCAGACAGCCTCATAGTCTTTCGGGTCTCGAGAGCCAAGGTTCGATGCGTAATTGTCGAGAGCAGGAAAAGGTCATGGCAAGTGTTCCTGAAATCCGTCAACCGACCCACTTCTACAGAAGAATGGAAAACAATCTGGAGGATTTCTGGTAAACACAGTTGTTTACCAATAGCAGCAATGCTGAAACACGGCTGTTTCCAAACTGCACCTAGAGACATCACTCAGACCATGGCTGATTATCCTTCAATTGCTACTGCTGATGCCAGCCAGGAACCAACGTTTTGCCACATCCATGCAACCAGATGAAAGGGTAAGCTGGACTTCAGATCCCACCATTCTGAGTCTTACAACTGACTTTTCTCCATATGGCAGCTCAGTCGGCACTGTCTGAGGCTTATGACATTGCACCTGGTCACTACCAAATCCGGTACTGCATCTCGACATTTGTCAGCAGCATCAAGGAAAATCCTGCTCGAGTATTTTAATTTGATAAGGTAGACGGATCCATTTCCCAACATGTGCAGAAAAGCAATTTTGATACCTCTCCTCAAACCAGGAAAGGAAAGCAAATGTCCTAGTAGTTACCGCAGTGTCGCCTTAACGAGCTGTGTAGGAAAGGCCCCGGAGTGAATGGTTAACCATCGTCTGGTCTGGTTGCCAGAGACCAGGCAGCTCCTTAGTCACTCCCAGTGTGTATTCTGGAGATTTCATTTCACTGTCGACAGCCTGACCCTACTAGAGGCGGCTGTTCAACAGGCTTCCCTACGTAAACATCACTATCAGGGAATATTTTTTGATATCAGTGAGGCGTATGACACTACTCGGAGACACAGTGCGCTTGTGCAACGCTATCAATGGGGCTTTTGTGCACAACTCCCCATCTTCATACTGTATAAATACCTTTCTAGGTCTACAAGTAGGAGACATGCTCTCAGTTCATTTCGAGCAGGAGAACGGTATCTTTGAGGGAAGTCTTTTAAGTGTACCCTCTTTCCCTTAGCCATAAACAGTACATCTGCAGTAAGGGGTCCTGCACAGTGCTCATTATTTGTCGAAAATTTTGCTGTTTTCTGTGCCTCCTCCAGTGTTGCAACAGTGATCCATCATTTTCAACCTACAGTACAAAGGTTAAAGGAGTGAGTTGCAAGGATGGGTTTTTAGTTTTCTGTGTATAAGTTTGTGTTTTTTCATGTTAATTGTTTACATAATCTTTTTAAATTACCTTACTTGCATCTTAGGGATGTCATTCCACATTTTAGAGACTCAGGGAGGTTTCTCGGCCTCATTTTTAAGTCCAAACATTCGTGGTTACAGCAGCTGAGAGACCTGAAAGCCAGAACCCAGAAGGCAATAAACATCGTAAATTGCCTTAGCCACCAATCTTGCAGAGTAGAAGGCTACAATATTTTTTAGAGTTCCTGTGCGTTCATGACTAGACCATGGATGCATAGCATATGGGTCAGGGGGGCCTCTTACCTGAAGTTTATTGACGCTGTCCACTGTAGGGAGATCGGTCTGGCCACACATGCTTACAGGACCATCCCCGTACCCATTCTCTGTGCTGAGGCTGGGGAACCACCACTCACCATCCGGTGGCAACCGCTCATGGCTAAGACTTCACCTGGTTGCTCATCCACCTCTGGAATGCCGCTTCTCCAACAGACCATAAGCAACAAGGCCTCTGGAATCTGGAAGCAGCATGTGCTGGAGTCACTTGGTGTGGAGGAAGTACAACCCCAAATCCTGGGTTCTAAAAGTTTGCCACCCTGGTTACTGCAGAGGCCCAGATTCAGTGCAATACAGGAGAGATTTGCGCTCCTCTTTATGTTTCTAATACTTTATTTTCTGCCTTTTTAACCCAACTCGACATCTGTCTTGTGGAAGGGTCGAAGCAGAGGTTGCTCTGTGGTTTTCACTGATCATGTCCTCAAGGTCTGACTGCCTGGCGACAGTACTGTCTTCAGCACAGAATTGTCCACCCCGATAGCTGAGTGGTCAGTGTGACGGATTGCCGTCCTATGTGCCCTGGATTGGTCGGAAATGATTTTCTCTGCTCAGGGACTGGGTGTTGTTTTGTCTTCATCATCACTTCATCCCGATCCAGCGCGCAGGGCTCCCAATGTGGCGTCGAATGTAAAAAGACCTGCCCCGCATGGGGCCTCCTGGCCAATGACACCAAACGCTCATTTCCATTTTTTTCAACACAGAATTATATGTGATCTTACTCTTCACATTCTACAATAGCTGTACCCAGCAGATAAAGTAGTCCAGAATTTCAGGGCACACTCCTCCAACTACAATAGCTGGGGAAGGAGCAGTATTTATGCTGAGTACCAAGGCACATGGGTATTGCAGGGAACGAAAGGGCAGATTATCCTCAGTTATTTCAGTGTGCTATCGCTCTGCATGCTCTCAGCCCACTGGTGACGTACAGAGTTATGCGTCGATGGGAAACGAGTAGCTGGAGGCGACTCATAATGAGCTGCATCTAGTAAAGCCCACTATGCAGCAGTGGAGTACCTTCTTATGGCCATGAAGATGGGATGAGGTTCTACTTACTGGTCTTCACATAGGCCACAGTCCTCTGACACACGACTTCTCGGTCAGGTGAGAGGACCCTTCAATGTGTAGTGGTCGTGGCGTTGAAACGAATGTGGTTAGAGTTTAAAGATTTTTTGATCTGTCCAACTTGTTTCTTAAAGTTTTAGCAAGAAGTTCTTAATTTGTTATCAGGGTAGTACCTTTCACCATTCCTCTGTTGTGACACTCTGCTGGGCCCACACACAAAGGAAACGAAACCTGGTATCGGCCATGTACAAGCAAATGTTGTTCGACCATTCAAAGGAATACCTTGTGATTGTAGTTCCACTGGCACATACTACACCAGTCGCTCAGATCACCATCACCACAGATGCCAGGAACACAGCTATTGGAGTGGCCACCAGCAATACGTGGCAGATACTACACAGCCTCCCATATTCTTCTCTAGGAAAATAAAAGCACCCCAAATAAAATGACCAGCATTTGACCATGAATTATTAACTGCACATGAGGTCATTCACTGGTTTTGGGAAGATGTAGAGAGACACCACATTTTTATTTACACCAACCACAAACTGCTGGCAGATGGAATACGACACCTGTCAGTTATCCTCAACCCCAGGCAAGTTTGTCATCTTGACCTAATCACCCAATGCTCTGCTGCGTCCAGCACATGTATGTAGTGGGTAAAATCAGTGCTTACTATCTTTCATGAGTGCATAAAATCTCGCAACAGGTTAGCAGGTGAACAGTAGCGACATCTGACTGTTTAGCCTTCACACGAGGATAATTTGTCTAACTTCCAAATCGAATGCTGATGGATTTTGGGGTTGGGATCTTTTGAGATGCCGCACAATATGTGATCGCTCCTACTCACATAAAAGCGGCAGACAATCTTTGGACACCTAATCTACCTTGCACGCCCAGGAGTTCAATCAGAGATCCAGATTGCACCAAAAGGTTGGTTTGGCCGGGCATCAGGCGCAATTGCCATGAATGGATGTGTAGATTCCTTTATTGACAGGAAAGCAAATGGTCTTACACATGCAGACGCCCTTAGCAGTTTCAAAATACCAATCAGGCGCTTCCACCATGAACAATTATACATCATGGGATCTCTGCCAGGGTTGGAAGGCTACAGACACCTTCTCTTGGTCGTCGACCAAGTTTCACACTGGATGGAAGCCGTTCCACTGACAGCCAAGGGCTTCATAACGGCTTGGATATCACATTTTGGTTCCCCATATACCATCACCACATATCATAGGTGCCAATTCAATTCGGCGCTCTTTGCTGCTTTCTGGAACGTCTGTGTCATCTTCCACCATCGCAGAATGGCATACCATCTCCATAACAATGATGGCATCACATGATAAAAAGAGCACTCATGTGTCAAGGCGCGTGGACCGATGCCCTTCTGTTGGTGCTTTTTGGCATTCACATGGCGTTAGGAGCCGTGGTCTAGGGGTAGCGTCTTTGATTCATAATCAAAACGGTCTAGGTCCCGGGTTCGATCCCCGCCACTGCTTAAATTTTGATAAATAATCAGCATTGGCGGCCGAAGACTTCCGGCATAATAAGTCAGCCTCATTCTGCCAACAGCCTTGTCAAAGAGGGCGGAGGAGCGGATAGAGGTTCAGGGCACTCTCTTGTCCTAGTGGTGGGAAATTGCCCCTAAAGGCGGAAGAATCAGCAATGAACAATGACATGAGAATGCAGAAGGCAATGGAAACCACTGCATTAAAAACACGTAACGTGTATCCACAGGACATGTGGCCTGTAATTGAAGAAGTGTCATGATGATCTCTCCATTGGCAAAAGATTCCGAAATAGTCCCCCATTCGGATCTCCGGGAGGGGACTGCCAAGGGGGAGGTTACCAGGAGAAAAAGATTGAATAATCAACGAAAGGATAATGTTCTACTAGTCGGGGCGTGGAATGTCAGAAGCTTGAACGTGGTAGGGAAACTAGAAAATCTGAAAAGGGAAATGCAAAGGCTCAATCTAGATATAGTAGGGGTCATTGAAGTGAAGTGGAAGGAAGACAAAGATTTCTGGTCAGAGGTGTATCGGGTAATATCAACAGCAGCAGAAAATGGTATAACAGGTTCGTTATGAATAGGAAGGTAGGGCAGAGGGTGTGCTACTGTGAACAGTTCAGTGACCGGGTTATTCTAATCAGAATCGACAGCAGACCAACACCGACAACGATAGTTCAGGTATACATGCCGACGTCGCAAGCTGAAGATGAACAGATAGAGAAAGTGTATGAGGATATTGAAAGGGTAATGCAGTATGTAAAGGGGGACGAAAATATAATAGTCATGGGCGACTGGAATGCAGTTGTAGGGGAAGGAGTAGAAGAAAAGGCTACAGGAGAATATGGGCTTGGGAAAAGGAATGAAAGAGGAGAAAGACTAATTGAGTTCTGTAACAAGTTTCAGCTTGTAATAGAGAATACCCTGTTTAAGAATCGCAAGAGGAGGAGGTATACTTGGAAAAGGCCGGGAGATACGGAAAGATTTCAATTAGATTACATCATGGTCAGACAGAGATTCCGAAATCAGATACTGGATTGTAAGGCGTACCCAGGAGCAGATATAGACTCAGATCACAATATAGTAGTGATGAAGATTAGGCTAAAGTTCAAGACATTAGTCAGGAAGAATCAATACGCAAAGAAGTGGGATACGGTAGTTCTAAGGAATGACGAGATACGTTTGAAGTTCTCTAACGCTATAGATACAGCAATAAGGAATAGCGCAGTAGGCAACACAGTTGAAGAGGAATGCACATCTCTAAAAAGGGCCATCACAGAAGTTGGGAAGGAAAACATAGGTACAAAGAAGGTAGCTGCAAAGAAACCATGGGTAACAGAAGAAATACTTCAGTTGATTGATGAAAGGAGGAAGTACAAACATGTTCCGGGAAAATCAGGAATACAGAAATACAAGTCGCTGAGGAATGAAATAAATAGGAAGTGCAGGGAAGCTAAGACGAAATTTAGAAGAGATAGGGGATCCAGTATTAGAATCGGAATTTAAATCAGCTTTGGAGGACTTACGGTCAAATAAGGCAGAAGGGATAGATAACATTCCATCAGAATTTCTAAAATCATTAGGGGAAGTGGCAACAAAATAACTATTCACATTGGTGTGTAGAATATATGAGTCTGGCGACATACCATCTGACTTTCGGAAAAGCATCATCCACACAATTCCGAAGATGGCAAGAGCTGACAAGTGCGAGAATTATCGCACAATCAGCTTAACAGCTCATGCATCGAAGCTGCTTACAAGAATAATATACAGAAGAATGGAAAAGAAAATTGAGAATGCGCTAGGTGACGATCAGTTTGGCTTTAGGAAAAGTAAAGGCACGAGAGAGGCAATTCCGACGTTACGGCTAATAATGGAAGCAAGGCTAAAGAAAGAAAAATTAAGACACGTTCATAGGATTTGTCGACCTGGAAAAAGCATTCGACAATATAAAATGGTGCAAGCTGTTCGAGATTCTGAAAAAAGTAGGGGTAAGCTATAGGGAGAGACGGGTCATATACAATATGTACAACAACCAAGAGGGAATAATAAGAGTGGACGATCAAGAACGAAGTGCTCGTATTAAGAAAGGTGTAAGACAAGGCTGTAGCCTTTCGCCCCTACTCTTCAGTCTGTACATCGAGGAAGCAATGATGGAAATAAAAGAAAGATTCAGGAGTGGAATTAAAATACAAGGTGAAAGGATACGATTCGCTGATGACGTTGCTATCCTAAGTGAAAGTGAAGAAGAATTAAATGATCTGCTGAACGGAATGGTCTAATGAGTACACAGTATGGTTTGAGAGTAAATCGGAGAAAGACGAAGGTAATTAGAAGTAGTAGAAATGAGAACAGCGAGAAATTTAACATCAGGATTGATGGTCACGAAGTCAATGAAGTTAAGGAATTCTACCTAGGCAGTAAAATAACCAATGACGGACGGAGCAAGGAGGACATCAAAAGCAGACTCGCTATGGCAAAAAAGGCATTTATGGCTAAGAGAAGTCTACTAATATCAAATACCGCCCTTAATTTGAGGAAGAAATTTCTGAGGATGTACGTCTGGAGTACAGCATTGTATGGTAGTGAAACATGGACTGTGGGAAAACCGGAACAGAAGAGAATCGAAGCATTTGAGATGTGGTGCTATAGACGAATTTTGAAAATTAGGTGGACTGATAAGGTAAGGAATGAGGAGATTCTACGCAGAATCGGAGAGGAAAGAAATATGTGGAAAACACTGATAAGGAGAAGGGACAGGATGATAGGACATCTGCTAAGACATGAGGGAATGACTTCCATGGTACTAGAGGGAGCTGTAGAGGGCAAAAACTGTAGAGGAAGACAGAGATCGGAATACGTCAAGCAAATAATTGAGGATGTAGGTTGCAAGTGCTACTCTGAGATGAAGAGGTTAGCACAGGAAAGGAATTCGTGGCGGGCCGCATCAAACCAGTCAGTAGACTGATGACAAAAAAAAAAGTGGCGTGTGAGGACAACCTACATGCTTCGCTTGCAGAGATTCTTTACAGCGTGTCAGTCATACTTCCAACAGAATTTGTGTTATTAACCCATCAACCCCTACACAAGACCCATCAGAACGATGGTGCAGTGGGTCAGAAACAAATTTCGCAATTCTCTGGTGCCTCCCTCATCTGCAAAATCGGTCCTGAAGCTATACACACACAAGAAACTCGCAGATTGTACACATGTGATGCTCCATGACCACTGTATACTGCTGGTCTTATAGCTTTTCACAGTCAACCATTCTAAATGGTTCAAATGGCTCTAAGCACTATGGGACTTAACATCTGAGGTGATCAGTCCCCTAGACTTATAACTAATTAAACCTAACTAACCTAAGGGCGTCACACACATCCAGTTACGCGCGGTTCCAGACTGAAGAGGCTAGAACCGCTCGGCCACAACGGCCAGCGAACCATTCCAAGGGTTAAAATGCGCCAATTACGCAATCGAATCAACTTCAACGGCAACCCTACGACAGACTCCATCAACAGAGTAAACCCTACCAGGATCCTCATTACTGGGAGGGGCCGGGGGGGGGGGGGGGGTAAAAACGACCTTCAGGACGACAACAAACTGAACATCTCACAAGCGACCAGATCACAACCTCACGACCCAACTAAACAGAAATGCTCATGGTCGACATCTGTGACTTCGAATCAGAAGAAGTTGTGGCCAAACTGGTCAACACTGACGTCTAGGTGGAAGCAACGAGTGCAGTTTCAGACGCCAGAATCCAGGCGATGAGTTACAGCCTCGTCAGGACGTGTCATGAGGTGTCTTCACGAATCTCCCTGGTAAACGAACTCAAAAATCACACTGCCGGTTGCCTCTCCATGCATCCTGCAAGCCTCAGTTACTGCTCTGTATTTGACACCACTCACACAAGATTCAGTACGATTATCAGCAGGGGCAGAAGCAACGCCAGCCCACACCAACTCATGCTACGGTTGGCCACATTGCCTTCCACCACGACGTACGATACACAAACTGTATACAATAACCAATCAACAGCCACTGACGACGATTGACAGACCTCACATCTTCCAGATAACAATTTCACAATACACCCTCCAGTGCACTGCACCCTAGTGGCCAGGCGGTGGGGGGTGGGGGTGGGGGTGGGGGGGTGCTCCTTGGGTATGTCTGGAACAGATCATCTCTTCAAAAGGTACGGAAAATGGTGTCAATAGTCAAACAGGTCGGTAGTTGTTGACAACTTCCTCTCTCTTGTAGAAGGATTTAACAATGGTATATTTCAATCTCACTCTCAACTGTCACTCAACATTGTTGTCACGGTGATGGGACTGAATCAAAGTTTGTATTTGATGACCTGAGGATGGCAGATATCTATCAAAGCCAGTTATTTTGTTAGAAATAAATGTGACTGTGATAGGTAATTAAGTTATCATAAAGACAGTCAATCACAGCGATGCCCTCTCGGCAGAAATATTTGTCTGAGTAAGATAGAAACATGACCGTGCATTGCGATGGATCTATGTATATCTTGATGCATGTGTGTTTCGTGATATGGGAAGTGCCTCATCAGACAATGATGCTGTGGGTGCCACCTAGAACGCTATTGTAGATATATGTACGAGGGATATAACCGAAGGCTTGCTGTCACCCTGTATGTCGGCAATAACGCACATTCACATGATCCCGAGAAAAAGAACAAAGCTGCTGCCTCATAGGAATTGTACTTCAGCAGACACCAATGAAATTTTCCGTCGTTGCGGATGACAGAGAAATGTTTTTCATTGTCTGTGATATGTTTATTTTAGTGTGGTACATGATGGCCCTATTCCAGCCATGCGGTTAGCTGTACAGACAGGCCTAGAGAGAATTTTTCGGAAAGAAGGGAGACAGTCGTACTCTCATTTACGAAATTTCCCTGCTAACCCTCTCCCGATCCATTGCCTGCTAGAAGAGAAGACGTGCTAGACTTAGCTCGCCGGCACGAGCTGCCGACGTCTGCTGGAGTGATCGCCATTTGCTGGAAGCCCGATACAGCCCACACAGTGGCCATATCCGCAACACTCACTGCCTTCACACCTGTCGCCAGAAATGATGCCGACCGGTTCAGTGAGTGTGAGGTCAGTTCACTGACGTACACTCCAAGATAACGGCAAGCAGTAACGCCTTCCAGCCAGGGTCTTAACAATTACTGATCCTCAAGAAAGCGATCCTGATGTAACTATTACAGTTATTATTTTCTTTTTTATCTCATTGTGTGGTTGGGAAACATTAGTTACATTATAAATGGTAACTGCAGTAAACTTAGCTGTGGTCCAGTAGCCTGTTCCTCAAGAGCTGGAAACCAGAAAGGCAGTTTCGTCCAACGCTGACGCTGGGGTCTGAGAGCGAAGTCGACGTTCTAACTCACCCCAAAAGTGTGCCGTTGGGACTCTGGGGAGGCGAGACCATTTCAAGGAAGATTATTGTCCACAAACCACTGCCCCAAAGATGCTACTTTATGATAAAGCGATTTGTCACACTGTGTGCAGTTCACTGTGCTGTAAAATATCTTCGTATCCCTTTGGATTTAGCGTTTCCTTAAGTACGATAAGGAGACCCCACTCAAACCACGTGGAACCACCCGTATCATAACACTACTTACTCCATACTTCACTTTTAGCACCAAACATCACAGTAAGTAACGTCCCGAAACGCACACACTGGATTATCATAGGTTATCGCATGATTCACCCTTCCAGATCCCTCGTTTCCAGTGTTCCAGAGTTCAGTGGCGTCGCGCTTGACACCGCCTCGAGCGTCTGCTATCACTGACTGCAGAAACACGTGGCTTGTGGGGAACTGCACGACCACTGTACCCCATTGTTTCTAACTCCCGACACACAGACACTGTGCTAGATGGGCCTCTGGTAACACTTTGCAACTCACGTGTGGTTCTGCTTCTACATCTACATCTACGTGATTACTCTGCTATTCACAATAAAGTTCCTGGCAGAGTGTTCAATGAACCACCTTCATGCTGTCTCTCTACTGTTCCACTCTCAAACGGCACGCGGGAAAAACGAGCTCTTAAATTTTTCTGTGCGAGCCCTGATTTCTCTTATTTTATCGTGATGATCGTTTCTCCCTATGTAGGTGGGTGCCAACAGAATGTTTTCGCAATCGGAGGAGAAAACTGGTGAGAAGATCCCGTCGCATTGAAAAACGCCTTTGTTTTAATGACTGCCACTCCAATTCACGTATCATTTCTGTGACACTATCTCCCCTATTTCGTGATAATACAGAACAAGCTGCCCTTCTTTGTACTTTTTCTATGTCACCCGTCAGTCCCACATGATGCGGATCCCACACCACATAGCAATACTCCAGAATGGGCCGGACAAGCGTATTCTAAGCAGTCTGTTTGGTAGACCTGTTAAACCTTCTAAGTGTTCTGCCAATGAATCGCTGTCTTTGGTTTTCTGTACCCACAATATTATCTATGTTATCGTTCCAATTTAGGTTGTTTGTGATTGTAATCCCTAAGTATTTAGTTGAATTTACAGCCTTAAGATTTGTGTGACTTATCGCGTAATCGAAATTTAGCCGATTTCTTTTAGTACTCATGTGAACAACTTCACACTTTTCCTTATTCAGGGCCAATTGCCACTTTTCGCACCACATAGATATCAAGTAGTTTTGATCATCCTATGACTTTACAAGACGGTAAATGACAGCATCATCTGCAAGCAATCTAAGACGGCTACTCAGATTGTCTCCTGTGTCGTTAATATAGATTAGGAACACCAGAAGGCTTATAACACTTCCTTGGGGAACGAGGGATATTACTTCTGTTTTACTCGATGACTTTCCGTCTGTTACTACGAACTGTGACCTTTCTGGCAGGAAATCACGAATCCAGTCGCACAACTGAGGCGATACTCCGTAGGCACGCAGTTTGGTTAGAAGACACTTGTGAGGAACGGTGTCGAAAGCCTTCTGGAAATCTAAAAATATGGAATCAATTTGACATGCCCTGTCGATAGAACTTATTACTTCATGAGTATAAAGAGCTAGTTGTGTTTCACAAGAACGATATTTCCTGAATCCGTGCTGACTATATGTCAATAAATCATTGTCTTCGAGGTACTTCATGATGTTCGAATACAGTATACGTTCCAAAACCCTACTGCAAATCGACGTTAGTGATATTGGCCTGTAATTCAGTGGATTATTTCTACTTCCTTTTTTGGGTATTGGTGTGACTTGAGCAATTTTCCAGTCTGTAGGTACGAATCTTTCTGTGAGCGAGTGGTTGTATATAACTGCGAAATATGGAGTTATTTTATCAGCATACT
This sequence comes from Schistocerca gregaria, assembly GCF_023897955.1. Taxonomy (NCBI): domain Eukaryota; kingdom Metazoa; phylum Arthropoda; class Insecta; order Orthoptera; family Acrididae; genus Schistocerca; species Schistocerca gregaria. The sequence continues at coordinate 51,419,813 of NC_064925.1, read as the reverse complement.
CTGAGAGGAACCTCACTGGTATACAATCTGGACCGGAGGCCTTGCCTTTATTAAGTGATTTAAGCTGCCTTGTCACACCGAGGATATCTACTTCTATGTTTCTCATCTTGGCAGTTGTTCTTTATTGGAATTCAGGAATATTTACTTCACCTTCTTTGGTGAAGGAGTTTCGGAAAACCGTGTTTAATAACTCTGCTTTAGTGGCACTGTCATCAATGAATTCTCCGTTCTTATCGCGCAGTGAAGGTATTGATAGCGTCTTGCCACTGGTGTGCTTTATGTATGACCAGAATCTCTTTGGGTTTTCTGTTCCACAGGTTTCACGCGACCGTTTATAACCACTCTCCACAATTCTCAACAGTAACTGTCCGTCAGTATATGAGTTATGCATGGTTTTTATTTAGCTGTGGTCGTCCCTTCGCGTCTCCATTTCACAGTTTCAGCACCAGCAGTCAACTTACGCAGTTTTGGAAAGCTTGAAACGTTCCTGATGGATTTTTTGCTCACGTGACATCCGATGTCTGGTCAACGTTTCAAGTCACCGAGCTCTCCTAACCGATCCACTCTGCCGTCGCTGCTTCCCCACCAACAACACGGTACCAGTGGTCTCTCTTTTAACTGGAGGTTTCGCCTGTCGTGACATCTGGCGGTCAGTTCCGCATTACTCGGTGGTGTGTCGATACTTTTCCTGATCAGACAGAGTACATACAAGGCTTATTCGAAAAGTAAAGTCCAGTTACTTATAAAACACTTGTAAACACTTATAAAACATAAAGCATCGCCCATTTTTGAAAACAATGTATTTATTTAATGTGATTCTCTATCTTTCTACATAGTTCCCAAATTTGTTTCAATGTTTGTCTTTACGTTCTACAAGCTGTCGCAGCCCTAAGTTATAGATGTCTGCTGCCTGTGAGGATATTCGATCTTTCAATTGCTCCGTTCACCTCGCAATGTGCTGTCAAGCGCTTTTGGCCGAGAAACTACTTTAGATAGCGGAACAAGCGAAAATCGCTCAGCACCAAGTCTGAACCTACGGTGGGTGAACAGTCTGCTCCCCTCCAAAATATCTGATCAGATTTTTGGAGTAAATGCCGAAATTGGGTCTGGCATTGTCGTGCAGCAACAAAACTCACGTCTCTTATCCTGTACTACACGTCGAAGTTTGGTCAGGAGAGCGTACTAAGCGGCTGCGCTTATTGTCGTTCCTTGCTGCGTAAACTCGCCTAAAAACACTCCATGTGTTTCCCAAAACACGACTGCCATAACACTGTGAGTTGAGATTGTCCACTTGGCCTTCACTTTGAATGGTGATGTCCTGTGACGCCATTCCACTGACAGACGTTAAGACTCTGGTGTCGTGGGAGGAACCCATGTCTCGTCCCTCCGTTACACGTTTCTCTCAAAATTCTTACAAGGTCACTGTTGATCGGTCTGATCACGGATCACCACGGACATTTTCCCGTCCGTCTTTCAAAAGTCTCACCCCCTTGCGCACTCTGACTGTAAATAGCGCCAAAGCAAGTGGCGTCCATTGACGAGAAAGGCCTTTCAGAAGTCGTTCCACATGCACATTGGGTAGATACGATTCGGACCTTCCTGTACCAACAACCCTCATAATAAAAACAATGCCTGACATTTACTACAGTATCTTAGTACACACATCAAAAAAAGTTTTGCATCGCCCCGGTTCTGAGAGCTCCTGAAGCTAGACGTAGACTGTGGATATTGTATGATAGACACAATCTCTTTGACTGTTCGGAATTGTCACTGAACCCGCCCAGTGATGTAAACAACCTTGCATGAGCAGCGCCTAGTAGATGGAGAAGGTCCGACAGCTGATCAGTTCCAGTCATTCCACCAGGAAGGAGTACACGGCTCGTGTTGTCTGTAGTTCAACCATGCCTAGACGGTTCGATCACGTCCGCATTGTTACTTTGTGACAGGAAGGGCTCTCAACAAGGGAAGTGTCCAGGCGTCTCGCAGTGAACCAAAGTCTTTGTAACCACACCATGCAGCGCGGTACAGATGGGCTCAACAACATGCCGAATGGACCGCTCAGGATTGGCATCGCGTTCTCTTCACCCATGAGTGTTGCATATGTCTTCAACCAGACAATCGTGAGAGACGTCTTTGGAGGCTTCCCGGTCAGGCTGAATGCCTTAGACTGTCCAGCGAGTGCATCAAGGTGGAGGTCCCTGCTGTTTTGGGGTAGCATTATGTGGGGCCGACGTACGCTGCTGGTGGTCATGGAAGGCGCCGTAACGGCTGTACGATAAGTGAATGCCATCCTCCGACTGATAGTGCAATCATATCGGCAGCATTTTGGCGAGGTATTCGTCTTCACTGACAACAATTCGCGTCCCCATCGTGCACGTATTGTGAATGACTTCCTTCAGGATAGCGACATCGCTCGACTTGAGTGGCTAGCATGCCTGGGTAGATTGAAAAGGGCTGTTTACGGATACGTGACCCACCAACCACTCTGAGGGATCTAAGTCAAATCACCGTTGAGGAGAGGGACAATCTGGATCAACAGTGGTTTGATGAAGTTGTGGACAGTATGCCACGACGAATACAGGCATGCATCAATGGAAGAGGACATGCTACAGGGTAATAGAGATACCGGTGTGTACAGCAATCTGGACCACCACCTCTGAAGGTCCCGCTGTATGGTGGTACAATATCCAATCTGCGGTATTACCCAGCAATAAAAAGGGCGGAAATGATTTTTATGTTTATATCTATTCCAGAATTCTGTACAGGTTGATGCAAAACTTTTTTTATGTGTGTATAAGTCGCACTGCTGTTATGTGTAACTGTCTTGGTTGGATAATCAAACCACCTTTTGATTATATTTGCATATGACTGCCTTTTATCAGCCAAATTTGATGTGACCGAAAATATTGCGTTCCTCCGCTGATGCATCTTCCTGAGTTTTTTAATCTGTTTGACGATTAAATGATGTACCTTCCTATTCTGTATCTAGTAGAGTTCTTACAGTATCCACATATACTGCCATTCAAATAGTTTTACAGCCGCTTACAGTGAATAGTAGCTCCACACGAAGAGACCGCGAAACCAGTGGCAGCAGCGTAACTGGCAGTGGTCCGGAGGCTTCTTTCGACTGTCACACGGCGACTCATGCGCGGGATTCTGATTACGGCGCTGGAGCGCGTGCTCGGTGTGCCCAGTTGCTGTCTGCAGGAACTGAACTGTGATATACCACTGACACCATAACACAGCTCCACTTCGGCATCATGTAGCTGGCGCGATACACCACAAACGACATAACGTTGCTCCACGTCATCTACCAGCATGGGTTCGTCGCTTCTGGATCACTCTGAACTATGACGATTTGCTTATTTACTTTAAAAAAAAGGACAGGACACTGCAGATTTAGCGAACGATAAGCAGATAGTGACTGAAACTTAAATGTTAATTGAAGCATCTCATTTCAAAAATAACGGGCACGTATCATGCAACGCGCTCCTACTCCAAGTCCACTGCGCACTGAGGTGACAAGTCGTGGGATAGCAAAATGCACACATACAGATAGCGGTAGTATCGCATACACAAGGTACAAGAGGACAGTGCATTGGCTGATCCGTCATTTTTACTCGTCTGAAAAGGTTTCCGAAGTGATTATGGCTGCACGACGGGAATTAATACTTTGAACATGGAATGAGCTAGACACATGGGCCATTCCATTTCGGAATTCGGTAGGGAATTCAATATTCAGAGATCGAAAATGTCCAGACTGTGTTGAGAACACCAAATTTCATTGTCTGTCGCCACGAAAAAAAGCAGTAGCCGATGTCCGTCACTTAATTACCGAGGCACCAGCGTTTGCTTAGTGTTCACATTGCTAAATGGCAAACAACAGTGCGTGGAAAAGTTGCAGATATCGATATAGGACATGCGGCGCACATATCCGTTAAGAGAGTGTGGCGAAATTCGGAGTTAACAGGTTATGGCAGCAGGCGACCCACGCGACTGCCTTTGCTAACAGCACAACATCGCCTACAGCGCCTAAAAACACATAAATTATTAAACTCTCTCAGTGATAAGTAATACACATGTAGTGAACCCCAAGCAACTAGGGCTCTGACTCTGAACACTATGCGACTTAACTTCTGACGTCATGAGTCTCCTAGAACTTAGAACTAATTAAACCTAAGGATATCACACACATCCATGCCCGAGGCAGGATTCGAACCTGCGACCGTAGCGGTCGTTCGGTTCCAGACTGCAGCGCCTAGAACCGCACGGCCACTTCGGCTGCAAGCAACTAGGAAACACAGCGTAAAAGAGATCGCGACTTAATCGGCTTTAAATGACGTGGCAGAAATAATTGCGTTACCTACGGTACTGAGGAGGGGTCGGACATCCACCACAATTAATACAAGCACCGGGCGGGTTAACGAGCGAGTGGTGGTAACTCAAGATTCACTGTAACAATCGTTGAGTCCCGAATTGTGAAAGAACTAATAAAAAATATTAAATCATGACTTAAGCAGTGGAATGACTGTAATTTCGTCGCAAGGTTCCTAAACTTCAAACGGTGCTGATGTCGATAAATCCTAAAACTGCAGCGTGAAAGCTCACCGTACAGGCTGCCGCCTCCCATCGCGAACAATCACCTACTGCTCTCTGTCGATCGCAGAACTAGGAAGCGGCTATTCTTCACAGAAGCTCCGGAACTCAACCTGCTCTCTACCGCTCTCTGAAAGCGAAAGTTCTCTCTATCGCTCTCAGAATATTCTCTGTACTTTTACGTTTATCTGGCTCTGGCGTCTCAGCAAAAATAATTCTGCCAAAAACCCTGTCGGTCAGCCAAGTCTAGCTTCTCATTTTTTTCACCTATCAGAAGCGGAAAAATTCTATACGTGACTTCTCTCCTTTCGTCTCGTGAGACTCAGTAAGACGCACGCCGCATATCCCGTGTGAAACTCGGTCATCCGAACATTACCATTTATAAACGAAAAACTGTTACACTACTGGCCATTAAAATTTTTACACCACGAAGATGACCTGCTACAGACGAAAAATTTAACCGACAGCAAGAAGATGCTGTGATATGCAAATGATTAGCTTTTCAAAGCATGCACACAAGGTTGGCGCCGGTAGCGACACCTAGAACGTGCTGACATGAGGAAAGTTTCCAACCGATTTCTCATACACAAACAGCAGTTGACCGGAGTTCCTTGTTAAACGTTGTTGTGATGCCTCGTGTAAGGAGGAGAAATGCATACCATCACGTTTCCGACTTTGATAAAGGTCGGATTGTAGTCTATCGCGATTGCGGTTTATCGTATCGCGACATAGCTGCTAGCGTTGGTCGTGACCCAATGACTGTTAGCAGAATATCGAATCGGTGGGTTCAGGAGGGTAATACGGAACGCCCTGCTGGATCCCAACGGCCTCGTATCACTAGCAGTCGAGATGACAGTCATGGCTGTAACGGATCGTGCAGCCACGTCTCGATCCCTGAGTCAACAGATGGGACGTTTGCAAGACAACAACCATATGCACGAACAGTTCGACGATGTTTGCAGCAGCATGGACTATCAGCTCGAAGTCCATGGCTGTGGTTACCCTTGACGCTGCATCACAGACAGGAGCGCCTGCGATGGTGTACTCAACGACATACCTGGGTGCACGAATGGCAAAACCTCGCTCTTTCGGATGAATCCAGGTTGTGTTTACAGCATCATGATGGTCGCATCCGTGTTTGGCGGCATCGCGGTGAACGTAAATTTGAAGCGTGTATTCGTCATCGCCATACTGGCACATCACCCGGCGTGATGGTATGAGGTGCCATTGGTTACACGTCTCGGTCACCTCTTGTTCGCATTGACGGCACTTTGAACAGTCGACTTTGCATTTCAGGTGTGGCTCTACCCTTCATTCGATCCCTGCGAAACCCTACATTTCAGCAGGATAATGCACGACCACATATTGCACGTCCTGTACGGCCTTTTCTGGATACAGAAAATGTTCGACTGCTGCCCTGGCCAGCACATTCTCCAGATCTCTCACCAACTGAAAACGTCTGGTCAATGGTGGCCGAGCAACTGGTTCGTCACAATACGCCAGTCACTACTCTTGATGAAGTGTGGTATGGTGTCGGAACTGCATGGGCAGCTGTACCTGTACACGCCATCCAAGCTCTGTTTGACTCAATGCTCAGGCGTATCAAGGTCGTTATTACAGCCAGAGGTGGTTGTTCTGGGTACTGATTACTCATGATTCATGTACTCAAATTGCGTGAAAATGTAATGACATGTCAGTTCTAATATATATATATATATATATATATATATATATATATATATATATATATATATATATATATATATGTGTGTGTGTGTGTGTGTGTGTGTGTGTGTGTGTGTGTCCAATGAATACCCGCTTATCATCTGCATTTCTTCATGGTGTAGCTATTTTAATGGCCAGTCGTGTATTTAGCTACTTCCTTTATCAATAAATACTTACTCGGCCGAGGTTCTTACCGTTGTACTTAAATAAACAGAGGATTCAGAAGTAGCAAACGATATTAGGATTGTATACTGAGTTGACAAAAGTCACAGCATACCTCCTAACATGGCGTCGGGCTTCTTTTGCCCGGCATCCTGCAGCAGCATGACGTGGCCTGGACCCAACAAGTCGCTGTGAGTCTCCTGCGGAAATACTGGGTCATGGTGCCTATACAAACTACAAAACCGTTGCCGGGGAAGGATTTTGTGCACGAACAACCCCTCGTTAATGTCCCGTAAATATTGGATGAGATTCTTGTCGGGCGATCTGGGCCGCTAAATCATTCCCTCGAATTGTCCATAAAGTTCTTCAAACCGATCGTGAAAAATTGTGGCCCAGTGACAAGCTGCATCGTCGTTTGGGTACATGAAGTCGATTAATGGCTGCTAATGTTCTCCATGTAGCCGAAGATCAGCATTTCCAGCCAAAGATCGGTTCACTTGGACCAGGGGACACATTTTATTCCATTTAAACACAAATTACAAAAATCACACCAATATGGAGCCATCACAAGCTTGCACAGTGCCTTGGTGACAACTTGGATCCGTGGTTTCGTGGGATCTGCGCCACATTCGAACCCTACCATCAGCCCTCTGCAACCAAAATCGGGACTCATTTGATCAGGGCGTGACAACAATGAAAATCTGTGCTGGACCGGGGCTCGAAACCAGATTTCCCGTTTTGCTTGAGGGGTTACCTTCACATGCGTGTTGGCATGTATGAAGGACAAGTGCATCGTTCTTCTTAACAACACGTATTTATCCGCCGATACTAGGCAGCGACATTCAATTAGAACGCCCTCCCCTGTTTGGGAATTACACAGCGTGTGTACGAGTGCAGGCAGCAGACGCATATTTGACGACCTATGGACGTTTGTGTCTGGCCGTGCGTCCTGCTCGGGTAGCCAAAGTGGTTAAGGCGACCGCTCGCATAAAATAGGAAATCCGGGTTCGAATCCCCGTCCAGCACAGATTTTCGTTGTAGACATTCACTTACACAGCTGATGGTTGTCCATATTCGTATTCGTGAGTACATGTATTTCATTTAGCTCACCCTGCCAAGATATAGTTCAGGCATGTGTGACTCATGTTCAAAAAATGGCTCAAATGGCTCTGTGCACTATAAGACTTAATTTCTCAGGTCATCAGTCCCCCAGGCTTAGAGCTACTTAAACCTAACTAACCTAAGGACAATACATACATCCACGCCCAAGGCAGGATTCAAACCTGCGGCCGTAGCGGTCGAACAGTTCCAGACTGTAGCGCCTAGAACCGCTAGGCCACCCAGACCGGCAGCCATGTTCCCGCCATCTTGTATTTTACATCCTGTTTTTAATGTACTTTCCCCTCACTACATTAATTTAAATTACTTGTGTCACTGAGTTGCTCCTTTGCCTGAGCGTGAGCGGCGCTAGCACCGCGTGTCAATATGTCCCCTCTCGTAGTATCTTTGCTCGACTGCTATTACTTCCCGGTCGTTGTCTGTCGTAAGGCAGTTCGCGTCTCGAGTTTGGGCTGCGAGCCAGCTGGAACGCGTCTGGAGCGCAGTCCGGACCTGCCAGTCGGGGAGCTGCAATGCGGCACTAGTGCAGTCGGGTTGAAGCACTGAGGTATGCGTCGACCATTGCTGTCACACATCACTTGAGCCGGGCCACGGTCTTGGTGGATCGTCGATCGGTCGTCCTACCGGCCGACGCGTTTTGCCTCGCCGATCGTTCATGAGTCGGCCGGCTGTGTGTATGTGCATCGACTCCCGATTTGTTTTCGTGCGTGCTCAGTTACTGTTTGGTATCGCTCAGGTCTTCGTGCAAGTGTTTGTCAGGTTGTGTGTGTAGTTGGCGTTATTCCACTGACGATTATTTTAGATGTTGTGGACATTCTGGCGACAGACGGTCGGTTGCTGAGGACCAGGGAAGTTATATCCGATGAAGGCGGCTGGGTCCGGTGGCGGTCCCTGCACAGTGTCGGAGCATGTGTGGAGCTGTCCGATCGCTACGAGCTTCGTGGTTCACCGACCCAGGACGTCAAAGTTGAGTAGTGGTTTGAAGTACTCAAGCCACGTCCATTCATGTTGTGTGGTTCGTTTCGGTGGTTCGCTGTTGGGGAGGTTTACCTGTGATCAACACTGAGTGTTTGTATTGCTCAAATTTAGCCACTATGCGGTGGAACTAACTATATTGGTTTACTACAATTCAAGTGCACCAGTGGAATTTTCTACCTTGTGGCCGTTAGTGCTGCCTTTACCTGCCCTGACCACTAACATAATTTCAGGCAGTGTCCTTTCCTCACCTGTTGTCGGTGTCCAACACGGTGTCAGCTCAATACATATACATATTTGATTGCGAGTAATCACGCCCGTAACATTTTGTGTTTGAATTCTCATGTTCCGATTGGTGGCAACCAAGTCATTTGTTGGTCGGTCCGTGGCTGTCACTTGGTTGGGTTCCGAAGGATCAAGTGTAGTTGGGCTCATCACCTGTCTCACCTATGTGAACGAGGGCAGACGGATCCCTGCAGGCTTCTGAGTTTTGTTGTCTTTACTGTCTTTCTCACCGGTGTTAAATTGACTGTTTATAAACTATCACAGTCAATGATAAAAAATTCTTGGTTTTACTGTGCTTTATGTAAGGAAGTTTGAATTCCGGCAAGTGGATATTTGCTGAAAGGTTATTGCTGTTGTGTTGTCTTTTGTTTTAGTCCGGTTTCAGTTACTTAAAACTTAAGCCTTATGGCTATTTTTTTTAAATTTTGGAAAATTATTTGTTGGTGTTCAGCCTTGGAACCTTATTCTTAAAATTACCATTCAAGCTTAAACATTGCGGCCTTCTGCCTTTGAAAAGTTATGGTAATTTATTTTAAAATTTTGAAAATTTTACTGTTAGCCTTCAGCCGTTTGTATTGCATCTTGTTTATGTTTGTCTATCCACCACTGCCTTGAGTCTTTCAGCATAGCTGTGATATATATATATATATATATATATATATATATATATATATATATATATATATGTGTGTGTGTGTGTGTGTAATTGTAATTGCGTGTCTTCAGCCACTTGAAATTTACCTTGTTGATTTTTAAGATTTCTTGTTCGGAGGCCTTCAGCCATGAAAGAAAAAAATGTTCAGATGTGTGTGATATCCCATGGGACTTAACTGCTAAGGTCATCAGTCCCTAAGCTTACACACTACTTAACATAATTATCCTAAGGACAAACACACACACCCATGCCGAAGGGAGGACTCGAACCTCCGCCGGGACCAGCCGCACAGTCCATGACTGCAGCGCCTTAGGCCGCTCAGCTAATCGAGCGCGGCAGCCACGAAAGATTTGGAGTTTGAAACTCGTAGTTGTAAAAGTTCGGCTATGTGCCGCTTCGGTTGTAAATGTGTTCTTAAATTACAATAAATTACAGTTTTAAGGTGAAACTGACACCAACCTTATTTGGCCCTTTCCACAATCCTAGTCACCTGTTTTGGCCAGCGGGTTTAGCGGGCGTATCAATAGTTCCTTTCCACATGATAATACACCTCTCCCATTTAGCTCACCATGCCGTGGTACGTGGTTCCTAAACGAATGAAATCTGCTATCAACGGATATATCCTTTGGCCGACGTCCATCACTTAACGATCGAAAGCAGCGGCGTTTCCTTAGAGCTGTCACTTCTAACAGACAAGCAACAGTGCATAGATATAAATCAATGTGGGACCTACAACGAACGTAGCCGCTAAGACAGTGTTGCCAAATCTGGCGTTTATGTGCCGTGGCAGGGGACGACCGACGCGAGTGCCTTTGGTAGCGGCAGGGTATCGCCTGCAGAGCCTCTCCTGGGCTCGTCACCATATCTCTAGCTTCCTAGGCGTCTGGAAAGCCGAGGCTTGATCATATGAGTCCTAGTTTCAGTTGGCGAGAGCTGATGGTAGCTATTGACCCAATTCGTCAGCAAGGCGCTGTGCAAACTGGTGGTGTCTCCATAATGATGTGCATTATTTTTATGGAATGGACTGGGCGCTCTGGTCCATCTGAGTTGAATAGGAACGGATATGTTCGACTGCTGGGAGACCATTTGCAGCCAAACAACGACGGAATTTCTATGGATGTTAATGGATGACGTCACCAGGCCACAACTGTTTGCAATTGGCCTGAAGAACATTCTGTGCAGTTCGATTGACTGATTTTGCCACTCAGATAGCCCGACACGAAGTCCATCAACGATTTATGGAACGTAACTGAGAGGTCAGTTCGTGCATAAAATCCTGCACCGGCAACACTTTCATAATTATGAACGGCTATAGAGGCAGCATGGCTCAATATTTCTGCAACGACTTGTTGGGTCCATGCCACGTTGGGTTACAGTACTACTAAAGGCATAAAGAGTTCCTACACGATATTGAGAGGTATGACATGACTTTCGTCCACTCAGTATAAATTGTCACTGCTTACCCTTGAGCTCTACACAATCTGTCTACGCTACTGCAATATACTCGCATTGCATTTGTAATGTTGAACGGAGTATCCATCATGTGGTTTAAAATACACACTTTGAACAATACTTAGCTTACAAAGGACGCTTTCACGTCTGGAAGGAACGGATAACTTTCCTAAGCACGGTATATTTCCAGGTGGGTATATCGCCATTTCAGATTAAAACACACACGGAGAGTATCTGGCACTTCGCGAACGTAAATAGTAACACCAACAAACCCTCGGATGAGAATAACTCCCTTTAACATTATGTGGGAAAGTAGCTGCATTCTGCACTCGCTTGACTGAGAGGGCGTACACGTAGAGTGGATACTCCTCATCGGTACATCCAGCGTCTCACTTTGCAATTTGAGGAAGTGGGCAGAGTAACGTTATATCATCCCACCCCAAAAGTATTTAGACAGCTAGAGCTTATCATTTTCGTAGTCTGGGACGGAACTGGCATTTCAGTCTGTATATTCAGGTCCACAGCAGCTGCGAAGTTCATGGAGGAAGTTACTTTATTTTTTAAATAAACACTTTATCTCATAATCTAGCAATCAACTAATTCCGTTCTCTTGGACCTTATCAAACTACCTCATCGTAAAAATAATATCAAACGCTGCAGCAGATTGTGCGGGGGAAGCAACTTGTGGTGGTGTCCTTGGCAAGAATATCACACGCCCTTATTAGATATGGGAGCAATTTATCCAGGTGCAAAGTGCATATGTAAAATTGAAAAAGCGCAACCATGATGTGGATTTCAGAATTCTGAGAGCGTGCAACACATTAAAATACGTTACTGTAGCTACTGAAGTGACGGCACTCTCTGTGAGTCAGTGTATTAAAATCAAATGTGTGATTACACTGGCACAGTGCAAAATCCACACAAGCGTGGCACGTCTCCCATTTTACATATGGATCTCACGTCTGACATAATTCAGTTCGTGACCACTACTGTTGTACATACTCTAAAGACGCCCTCACATGCTGTGTCGAATGCATCAAGCAACACAGTTAATTTTTACTTTGATTCGCCACAATTTTAGATCTTGTTTTCACCACCAGGTTCATTGTTAATGTCCAATATGGCGAAATTAAATAAAACCTTTTTCTATACCGACATGTGTTATATAATTGAGTCTCCATAATTAAATTTATAGTTTCAAAATGCTGTAGAAGGAGAACCATTGCACACAATAACGTCAAATTTGAGCAGTATATTATTGATGCACGGCTAACGTCATGGAACAAGAAAGTTTAACGAAAATTTCACCAATATATGCCACTGTAAGCTTCAGAACATGCACACCAAGAGACACGCGGCACACGGCAGTTTCTCATTTAGCTAGCTAGACATGACTGTCTCCGTGAAAGACGGCACGCTGCAGGCGCTGGGAAAGCTATTTAGCAAGAACGGTAAGAAGGAAACGAGCGTTTGGCGTCATTGGCCGGGAGTCCTCTCACGGGGCAGGTCCGGCCGCCTTGGTGCAGGTCTTATTACATTCGACGCCACATTGGGCGACCTGCCCGCCGTATGGGGATGAAATGATGATGAAGACAACACAACACTCAGTTCCTGAGCCGAGAAAATGACCAATCCAGCCGGTAATCAAACCCGGGCCGCATAGGACGGTAGTCCGACATGCTGACCATTTACCTATCTGGGCGGACAAAAAGAAGCTCTGCAGATGTTCCAGGCACTCATGGGTTTGGAAAAAGGCATTCGTCTGAAGAAAATTATTTTAAAATTTGAAAAACAGGGGTACAGCGGTGGTGTGCAAATATGAAGTGCACATGGAATTGCCCAATGTTGGAGATACCCGCGAGCTCGTTGCAAAAAATCCGAAACGTCCTGCGTTGCTGTACCCACTAAATCACCCATGTTGCGGAGTTGCTTCCTGCTGACATGCCAGCAAGACAAACGTTCGCTCTCCAATTTCTGCTTCGCATGCAACTGGACAGTGAATGGCCACACAACATTTTCTGCACATACGAATCGTATTACCATTTCCAAGAACATGTCAGTAAGCAGAATGACAGAAAATCGGCAACGGAAAATCAGCCTCACATTAACAGGTACCACTTCATTCTGCAAGTGTGGCTGAGTGGCGTTGGTTGAGGGCCGTGTTTTTTTTTTCCAGCAGACGTGTCCTGTGGATCCTGTTACACATATCGTCACTGGCAAGCGCTAGGAGTGTCTTTTTCGCTCCAACGTCGTTCCAATCCTTCATCCCTGTGGACGTGTGGGTTGGGACGTTTTCATGGAAGTTTCGTCCGCACATTGCACATCCAGTGAAGTGGCTGCTACAGAGGCATTCAGAGAAGCTAGAATTATCAGCCGTCATTTCCCTACTGCCTGGCCGTCCAGATTATCTCAATCTGCGTGACTTATGGCTGTGGGGTTATCTGAAAGATGTTGTGTTCAGTGCTCCAGTTGCAGAAATAGTTGAACTGAGGGAACACATTCTCAACGTGACCCCTAAGACACTCCGATCTGTTGTGGAACATGCTGTTTCTCTATTACAACTTGTGGCAGAAAACAGTGGCTCGGGTCAGTTAGGTAGCAGAGCTACAACTGTTAGTTGCCAAACCTGTGCAGTCATGGACATTGAACGGTGTGGACGATGTAACGTACAACTAAACCAACTTATTACGATACATCCGTCATTTGCAGCAGACACAATGTACGTTGAGGCACTTACAGAGCCATCTATTGGCGAAATTTTCAACAAATTATTTTTGTTCCATGGCGCTTCCACGTGTGCCACTAGTATGCTCTTGAAATTTGACGTCCTCTTGAGCAGTGGTTGTCTGCTACAGATTTTGAAACTGGAATTTTAATTACAGATACCATGTATGTACGTACGTTCCACCTGTGCTCCTAAACCATTGGATCGATTTCAAGTAAACTTGGGGAACATGACGCACATAACACTTACTGTCTGGAAAGGAGTACTGTGTGGGTGAGAACCACGATCCTTAGGGGAGAGGGTGGGGCTAAAACGGGGGGCGGTGTACAGAGAGAGGGGCAGAATGAGATGACGGAGAAAGCAGATATATATGGGTAGGGAGAGAGGGGAGGAGGAGATGAAGAGTTGAGATGGGAGGAAGAGAGCGGGGGAGGAGATTGGCAGAGAGGGGGGCAGGAGGAGATGGCGGGTGAGAGGGAGACGATGTGGTGTATACAATACGTATGACGTACGCATTTACAGCTGAAGCAGTGGGAAAAAAGCTAGTTAGAGACAAAATTCGAAGAATTCCGAGAATGCCCAAGAAGCAAAGGCAGTTGCACTCGCGTTACAAGAAAGATCGGGAGAATGAGGACAGGCAAAAGTTAGTAGAGATTCGTGCTGCTGTAAAAAGATCGATGCGCGAAGCATTCAACCACTACCACCGTCATACCTTAGCAAAAGATCTTGCTGAGAACCCAAGGAAATTCTGGTCTCACGTAAAATCGGTAAGCGGGTCGAAGGCTTCCATCCAGTCACTCACTGATCAGTCTGGCCTGGGAACGGAAGACAGCAAAACGAAACCTGAAATTTTAAATTTAGCATTTGAGAAATCTTTCACGCAGGTGGATCGTACAAACATACCGCCGTTTGAGTCTCGTACAGATTCCCGTATGGAGGACATAGTGATAGACATCCCTGGGGTTGTGAAGCAGATGAATGGGTTCAAAATAAATAAATCACCAGGTCCTGATGGGATTCCAATCCGGTTTTACAGAAAGTGCTCTACTGCATTGGCTCCTTACTTAGCTTGCATTTATCGCGAATCTCTTGCCCAACGTAAAGTCCCGAGCTACTAGGAAAAAGAGCAGGTGACGCCTGTATATAAGAAGGATAGAAGGACGGGTCCTCAAAATTACAGACCAAGATCCTTAACATCGGTTTGTTGCAGGATTCTCGAACATATTCTCAGTTCGAATATAATGAATTTCCTGCTGTCCATGCATCAGCACAGCCTTAGAAAGCATCGCTCCTGCGAAACGCAACTCGCCCTTTTTTCACATGATATCTTGCGAACAATGGATCTACAGCTACATCTACATCCATACTCCGCAAGCCACCTGACGGTGTGTGGCGGAGGGTACCTTGAGTACCTCTATCGGTTCTTCCTTCTATTTCAGTCTCGTATTGTTTGTGGAAAGAAGGATTGTCGGTATGCCTCTGTGTGGGCTCTAATCTCTCAAACATCGGTCTGAAGGATATCAGACGGATGCTATATTCCTTGACTTCCAGAAAGCATTTGACTCGGTGCCCCACTGCAGACTCCTAACTAATGTACGAGCATATGGGATTGGTTCGCAAATATGTGAGTGGTTCGAAGACTTCTTAAGTAATAGAACCCCGTACGTTGTCCTCGATGGTGGGTGTTCATCGGAGGGGAGGGTATCATCTGGAATGCCCCAGGGAAGTGTGGTAGGTCCGCTGTTGTTTTCTATCTACATAAATGATCTTTTGGATAGGATGGATAGCAATGTGCGGCTATTTGCTGATGGTGCTGTTGTGTACGGGAAGGTGACGTTGTTGAGTGACTGTAGGAGGATACAAGATGACTTGGACAGGATTTGTGATTGGTGTAAAGAATGACAGCTAACTGTAAATATAGATAAACGTAAATTAATGAAGATTAATAGGAAAAAGAATCCTGTAATGTTTGAATATTCCATTAGTAGTGTAGCGGTTGAGATAGTCACATCGATTAAATATTTGGGCGTAACATTGCAGAGCGATATGAAGTGGGAGAAGCATGTAATGGCAGTTGTGGGGAAGGCGGATAGTCGTCTTCGGTTCATTGGTAGAATTTTGGGAAGATGTGGTTCGTCTGTAAAGGAGACCGCTTGTAAAACACTAATTGAGTACTGCTTGAACGTTTGGGATCCCTATCAGGTCGGATTTAGGGAGGACATAGAAGCACTTCAGAGGCGGGTTGATAGATTTGTTACTGGTAGGTTTGATCATCACGCGAGTGTTGCAGAAATGCTCGAGGAACTCGGGTGGGTGTCTCTACAGTGAAGGAGGCGTTCTTTTCATGAATCGCTACTGAGGAAATTTAGAGAACCTGCATTTGAGGCTGACTGCAGTACAATTTTACTGCCGCCAACTTACATTTCGCTGAAAGACCACAAAGGTAAGATAAGAGAGATTAGTGCTCGTACACAGGCATATAGGCAGTCATTTTCCCGCGTTCTGTTTGGGAGTGGAAGGGGGAGAGAAGATGCTAGTTGTGGTACGAGGTACCACGGAGTAGGTATGTAGATGTGGAAACGACGGCATGCGCAGCAGACGTGTGCGGTGTCGACTATTGACCACCTGCTGTCGCCCCCTGGCTGCCTCTGCCGCGCAGCCTGGACGACATGGGCGAGTACGACGTGGAGGCGCTGCTGGCTCTGACGCAGCGCGTCACGGGCGACGCGCGGCCCTTCTACCTGGGCTACAGCTCGGGCGGGGGCGCGCTCTACACGTGGCTGCAGCGCCGGCCACGTGCACACCACGTGCTCAGAGGCGCACTGCTCTGGACGCCCTCCCTCTTCTACACCGAGCCGCACAGCACCATCATCAAGATTTACAATCTCCTTCCTGAGGCCATCGTGGTAAGGTTCACCAATAGCCACAATCTTAATAGTCTGATCAGAATTACTTTACTGTTTTTGTCTTGGAACTATTTAAAAAAAGTGGTTGACAGAAATTACTCCTCTTTCAATTAAAAAAAAATTGGATGTTTCTTAGTAGGAATGCAATAGCAACTTTGAATGGAAATTGGCCCATGACCTTTGTCATACCTGTATGTGGGGTAGGAATTCTAAGGTGATGAGTGCCGTGGAAAACTTTGTGGGTGTACGCAGAATGCACACTGCTTCATCAGCACACATACACACACATACACACACACACACACACACACACACACACACGTGCAACCATGCACAGCTGCTACATCTTTCTCTCGAACTTTGCTCTCTGACACCCAAACGTGTTACAATCGCAGTTCAATCTCTGATCCCTCTTCCACCATCTTTTCCCTATGGTTTGATTTATGGACCCCAAAAATGGTTCAAATGGCTCTGAGCACTATGGGACTTAACATCTGTGGTCATCAGTCTCCGAGAACTTAGAACTACTTAAACCTAACTAACCTAAGGACATCACACATATCCATGCCCGAGGCAGGAGTCGAACCGGCGACCGTAACGGTCACACAGTTCCAGACTGAAGTGCGTAGAGCCGCATGGTCACACTGGCCGGCTCTGGATCCCAAAAAATTTTACAACAGCAGATACGTCTCTGACACATGCCTTGCCATCTTGCTTTTGTAGTTCATTCTATGTACCCAATGAATTTACAAGGTATGAAGTGGTGAGTGTCTATTGGCACATACAGGTTACCATCCCCACACTACAGTGTTGCTATTATCGTTGAGTGTGAAGCATTTATCATCTTTTGGTGATAATGTGAACTGACTTTGCTTCATAGTGGTAAGTGTATGCAGCTTCGATCGAACTGCATACTGAAAAGTTGATTTAGCAGCTTCATTTAATATCTAGTCAAAGGTGCCAACATCGATTTTCCCGCACCTCTTTTCGAGGAAGCTCAGATTGATATGTCACCTGCTACAATCCAACAATCAGGGCCCAGCGTATGCAGCAATCAGAGCGTGCCTTCCCACCACTAGAACCGACACTGTGCAAGACACAGTGTTTGTGTTAGACATGAAACATACGGTAAATTTTTCACCAGAGCTCCTTAAGACTTGCACATTGTTTTATCTACGGAGATTGCAAAGTAAACTGGGGCAGCACTGAGAACTTGGACTGAGGAGCGATGCATTCCAGGGTAGTATGTGCTGTTGTGCAAACCATTGTGCTAACGTGGCTTACTGACCAGTTCACCTGCCTAGTAAGCAGGAGACCCAGGTTCGATTCCCGGATTTCGCACAAATTTTCACTCGTCCCCTCACTCTATATACATAAAAGCATATCTGTATGAGACCAGGAAGGTCTTTGAAATTGTATCAGTCGTTCTGTATGATCACCTGCACCTTTCAGCCTGGAAACTGAACCGGAAGTCTGTACTGACAGTCGACGGCTGGTGTGGCCGAGCGATTCTAGGCGCATCAATTTGGAACCGCGCGACCGCTACGGTCGCAGGTTCGAATCCTGCCTCGGGCATGGATGTGTGTGATGTCCTCAGGTTAGTTAGGATTAAGTAGTTCTAAGTTCTAGGGGACTGATGACCTCAGATGTTAAGTCCCATAGTGCTCAGCGCCGTTTGAACCATATTAGTCTGATGTAACGTTGTTCAGTACACTGTCCTCAGTCATCAACATGAGTATCTGCACTCATGCTGGTAATACCCTAAATGTACTTATAACGTCAGGAAATTATTATTCACCGATTCTCAAATGAATAGGATCGCTTACTTCAGCCTTGCACTTCCTGTGTGTGTACAAATGATTCACTCGATATTTCTCGAATGGACTTGCTCAAGTAATGTGGGCACAGAGGCAATAATCACCGCAGCTCTTTCCCGCAGCACACAAAATCAGCTCGTGGCTACTGTTCATAGTGGCGTCATAGCTGATATCTAATAGGCGTTGGCTGGGAGTCTGACTAAGTAAGTGTGTATGACGGCTAGGGAGCTGAAAATTCTCCGATCAACAGCATACAACTTCTTGTAGAAAAGGCTTCAAGGCGATGCTGCTTCAGACACCAAAGCTGAGCGACATACCTCAGTGCGAGCTGCTAGCACTAGATGTCATAGCCAAGAGTGACGCAAGCAGTGACTTTTTGGAAATGACTTGATTCTCCAATGAGTCCTCATTGGTCCCTAAATGTTGATAGATTTCTGGATGAGCGGTTTCCAGATCGTCGACTCCGATGGCCGCTGCAGTCAACTGACATCACATCAGTAGACCTCTCCTGCGAGGTTTCGTAAACGATCAGGTGCACTAAAGCAGGCTTACAGACCGAGAACACCTCTAGCGACTCGACTTCGTAGTGCTTTCGAATACGCAGCCGTGGAGATGCCTGAACGTACACGGAGAGAAACACTGAATACCGAATGCACTTCGTCTGAGTCATCAGAATCCACACAGCGATACGAATTGGTGAGGAAACAAACTTCAGGCGTTATCTTGCCACATACTGAAAACTCGTTGATATTCTCAACTATAAGATATCTTATTTAACCTAAATCGATTTAAATATGTCTACATATGCTGAACTGTAAAAGTCGGCATTGCAATGTTCTTCCATTTAAAATCAAACTACTAAATAGTTACATGCCGCCAGAAAGTTAGCAGTCCTCGTGCACCTTGTGAGAAAACACAGCACTGGAGAGGTTGGGAGCTGTTAACTGTGCATAGCCTGTGGATGAGCGAGAGCCAGTTAAAATGCCTCAGGGCTCTAAATGATCTTGCGAGTTAGCTGTGCCTCAAGGGAAACAAGCTCGATTCAAGGGTTAAATACATAACTTTTTAAGTACTGGCTACTACATCTACGGCTTCCAGGCTATATGGCACCCCTTGAAAATTTGCACGAATTTTTACGGCGGAACAAAAGTGGGGAGTAATATACAGAGTGAAAATTGCGTTAATGTAGATAGTGATGCTGTTTGCAACTGCTAGGTGCGAAGCAGTGCTGATGGAAGTTATCGTTTTCTGTCGTTCTTCCGTCGCTAACTTCACTATTACTATGCTCTTCTTGTATAAAGTCCATTCCTTCGATAAATGAAAGGCTCTTTCTTTGATTACCACATGCGTTTCGCTTCTTTTATTTTTGAATCCTACTCCGAAGCCAGCAACACTTTCAAAACAGTTGTACAACAGACACGACGCGAAGAATAGTCTTTGGGAGACACATGACGAGAACTATTTATTCCTCGCTCAAGCAGATCCAACTTCTTCGCCTACTTGCAAGAAAGGTTCGTAACCCCTAATT
Source organism: Schistocerca gregaria (assembly GCF_023897955.1). Taxonomy (NCBI): domain Eukaryota; kingdom Metazoa; phylum Arthropoda; class Insecta; order Orthoptera; family Acrididae; genus Schistocerca; species Schistocerca gregaria. The sequence continues at coordinate 51,399,868 of NC_064925.1, read as the reverse complement.
TTGAGGATGGTGGATTTCCAATTTACTGTGACTTGCAAAGGAATAAGGCATATCGTATCTCATTCCGTTAGTTAATGAAACAAAAAATCATTTATATAAAAGAAAAGCGGTTAAAGGAAGTTGACTGATGCCTTTAGCTGTAAGAGTGTTGTTGAAAGTAGTCTACCTGAGCCATTCCCATATACACTCCTGGAAATTGAAATAAGAACACCGTGAATTCATTGTCCCAGGAAGGGGAAACTTTATTGACACATTCCTGGGGTCAGATACATCACATGATCACACTGACAGAACCACAGGCACATAGACACAGGCAACAGAGCATGCACAATGTCGGCACTAGTACAGTGTATATCCACCTTTCGCAGCAATGCAGGCTGCTATTCTCCCATGGAGACGATCGTAGAGATGCTGGATGTAGTCCTGTGGAACAGCATGCCATGCCATTTCCACCTGGCGCCTCAGTTGGACGAGCGTTCGTGCTGGACGTGCAGACCGCGTGAGACGACGCTTCATCCAGTCCCAAACATGCTTAATGGGGGACAGATCCGGAGATCTTGCTGGCCAGGGTAGTTGACTTACACCTTCTAGAGCACGTTGGGTGGCACGGGATACATGCGGACGTGCATTGTCCTGTTGGAACAGCAATTTCCCTTGCCCGTCTAGGAATGGTAGAACGATGGGTTCGATGACGGTTTGGATGTACCGTGCACTATTCAGTGTCCCCTCGACGATCACCAGAGGTGTACGGCCAGTGAAGGAGATCGCTCCCCACACCATGATGCCGGGTGTTGGCCCTGTGTGCCTCGGTCGTATGCAGTCCTGATTGTGGCGCTCACCTACACGGCGCCAAACACGCATACGACCATCATTGGCACCAAGGCAGAAGCGCTCATCGCTGAAGACGACACGTCTCCATTCGTTCCTGCATTCACGCCTGTCGCGACACCACTGGAGGCGGGCTGCACGATGTTGTGGCGTGAGCGGAAGACGGCCTAACGGTGTGCGGGACCGTAGCCCAGCTTCATGGAGACGGTTGCGAATGGTCCTCGCCGATACCCCAGGAGCAACAGTGTCCCTAATTTGCTGGGAAGTGGCGGTGCGGTCCCCTACGGCACTGTGTAGGATCCTACGGTCTTGTCGTGCATCCGTGCGTCGCTGCGGTCCGGTCCCAGGTCGACGGGCACGTGCACCTTCCGCCGACCACTGGCGACAACATCGATGTACTGTGGAGACCTCACGCCCCACGTGTTGAGCAATTCGGCGGTACGTCCACCCGGCCTCCCGCATGCCCACTATACGCCCTAGCTCAAAGTCCGTCAACTGCACATGCGGTTCACGTCCACGCTGTCGCGGCATGCTACCAGTGTTAAAGACTGCGATGGAGCTCCGTATGCACGGCAAACTGGCTGACACTGACGGCGGCGGTGCAGAAATGCTGCGCAGCTAGCGCCATTCGACGGCCAACACCGCGGTTCCTGGTGTGTCCGCTGTGCCGTGCGTGTGATCATTGCTTGTACAGCCCTCTCGCAGTGTCGGGAGCAAGTATGGTGGGTCTGACACACCGGTGTCAATGTGTTCTTTTTTCCATTTCCAGGAGTGTATATATAAACACACGTACGCACGCACACACATACATTTCACAGAAAATCTAGAAAGAACGCATTGCCCTTCCACAGCCAGTCAGTCCAAGAAGTTGCTTAGAACAGGCCTAATCAGAAGTGAGGGAACGGTCGTCCCATCCGTAAATTTGGAAAATTGTGGTAAGGTCTTATGGGACCAAACTGCTGAGGTCATCGGTGCCTCGGTCCCCAATCTTACACACTACTTAATCTAACTTTAACTGACTTACACTACGGGCGATACACACACCCGTGCCCGAGGGAAGACGCGAATCTCCGGCGGGGGAGGCCACGCGGACCGTGACAAGACGCCCGAGACCGCTCGGCTACCTCGGGCGGCCCGCGCCATCCGTTTCGCGCTTTATGTGATGAAATTAGGAGTAAAAATCGGGAGACAGTTTAGTGAGGTGACCAGCTTTTCCAGCAATTTGCAACTGTTACTTAATTATGTCCGTTGCCGCCACTGCTGTTACAGAGACTGTATTGCTTTAGTAAGAAAGTAAACGTACCGCCTTCAGCTACAAAGCCTTATTTATACTTTAATACAAGGCGCATTTCGAGAATTGAGCCCTCGTCTTTAAGTGCTTGATCCGTCTACATCATTCCTTGAAAACAGGTTACTACTGATAACGTTGTATTGTTGTAGTCCTCAGTCCGAAGTTACTTTGATGCAGCTCTCCATGTTATTCTATCCTGCGCAAACAACTTCATCTCCGAATAACTATTGCATCCTACTTCCTTCTGATCTGTTTAGTGCATTCATCTCCTGGACTCCCTCTTCAATTTTTACCCTCTACATTTCCCTCCAATATTGAATTCGTGATCCCTTGATGTCTCAGAATGTGTGATATCAACCGATCACTTTTTCAACTCGGGTTGTGCCACAAATTTCTTGTCTCCCTAGTTCCATTCAGTATTTCCTCACGTGTTACGTAATCTCCCCATGTAATCTTCAGCATTCTTTCGTAGCACCACTTCTCAAAAGCCACTATTCGCTTCTTCTCCCAACAAGTTATCGTCCGTGTTTCACGTCCATACGTGGCCACACTCCATACAAATACCTGATACCTTCTAACACCTAAATCTGTATTCGATATTAACAAATTTCCTTCTTCAGGAATGTTTTTCTTGCCATTTTATATCCTGTCTACGTCGGTCATCATCAGTTATTTTTCTACCCAAACAGAAAAACTCATCTGCTATTCGCAGTGTCTCGTTTCCTAATCTAATTCTACATCTACATCTACATTTATACTCCGCAAGCCACCCAACGGTGTGTGGCGGAGGGCACTTTACGTGCCACTGTCATTACCTCCCTTTCCTGTTCCAGTCGCGTATGGTTCGCGGGAAGAAAGACTGTCTGAAAGCCTCCGTGCGCGCTCGAATCTCTCTAATTTTACATTCGTGATCTCCACGGGAGTTATAAGTAGGGGGAAGCAATATATTCGATACCTCATCCAGAAACGCACCCTCTCGAAACCTGGCAAGCAAGCTGCACCGCGATGCAGAGCGCCTCTCTTGCAGAGATGCGGGCTTTAATCGTGATGTGTGTGGAAGGATCTCAGAGGCTAGTTAAAACGTCAGGTTGCCATCTGAACGCTTATTTCTGCCTGTGGGTGCTGTGTGGATGATGGGGATGGAAAGCCCCACTACCAGGCAAGACAAAGCGAGTCCTTTGGTCTTATCGTTCTGTTTATCCTTGTGAGCTGTCCATCCTCAGGCACGCCAGCTCCAAGACGCGCTGCAGTGGAAGGGGGGGGGGGGGGGGAGGTCCAGTGAGCGGCAGTAGCAGTACAGTCTGAAGCACTTTGAATACTTTGCAGGAAAGCCGTGTTGCATTTTTCGTTTTTCAATATTAAATGTAGAGGTAATTGTTGCCTTCCACGGCCATCACGGTATCAAAACAAGGACTGAAGAATGTATGATGTAGGGCAATAAGAATACACTGTTTGGAGTTTGTAAACTAAACTTTCTTTGTTTGTACTTCAATAATTTGTCTATCTCTCTCTCGCCTGTCAGTATCCTAACGGTAGCGGCGCTAGTGGGGGGCATATTAGCCAAGTACAAACTTTTTACGCTAGAAACGTTCTTGTCATTAATTTTTTACAAGTTCAGTACATTCACATCGCGTTACAGGAGTTGATAGTTATGTCATTTGCTTAAGTTTGCTTAAGTAAAATATAGACTAGCTACGCATTTGTTTTTGCTGTGTGTCTCCTTGAAAATAATGGCGATTTCTGGAATAATGAAATAAAATCGACAAACTTTTAACGAATTACCTAAAAAATGTTAAAGGTGTCATATGTTGGTGTGCTTGCAGGGTATGCATTGTGGTATTAGTCGTTGCACATTCAAAGCGCCATATTTAAGTGTCTCTTCTTGAAAAAGGCGGTATTTGCGTAATACTGAGGCAAAATCAACAAATTGCCTAAAAACCATAAATAACGTCACATACTGGTGATGAAGGCTACAGCGAAACTAATATTTGCACATGTTGTCTTAAAAAAGTTGGAAAACTAAATCACAAAACCTACGTTGTTGTCTGTCTTCTGAAGAAGTGGGGGAAATAACTACTAAACCCATTTTTATGTGTATATTCTTAAAACGTTAGGGAGAAATTGCCAAAATTGCAGTGAAATCTGTGTCTTCTTAATAAATCAGTAAAACTAGCCACGAAACCGAAAATAGTGTCATAGGTTGTAGAAAGCAGCATTGGATGCGATACTCTGCAAAACATTTGTGAAAACTAGGGCAGTGCACCTGGGTGCCATACTGTACAAGAAATATGCAAGCTCGCCTCAGTTTACTGCTGCTGGTGCTCGAGTGAGGTACAGGCGACGACTAGCAGGTGCAGGGCGCCGGAGATCTATCACTAATAACATAGTGTGAGTGCGAGTGTCCTATTCAGCTATCATCTTGGCTATAAATTGTAGTAATTAACATGACAGTATTATTGGCCATTAATTGTACTATCATGACAGCTGTTGTCCATTAATTACAGTCTAAATAAACAAAACATGCCGGCCGTGGTGGCCGAGCGGTTCTAGGGGCTACAGTCTGGAACCGCGCGACCGCTACGGTCGCAGGTTCGAATCCTGCCTCGGGCATGGGTGTGTGTGATGTCCTTAGGTTAGGTAGGTTTAATTAGTTCTACGTTCTAGGGGATTTATAACCACAGTAGTTAAGTCCCATCGTGCTCAGAGCCATTTTGAACCAAACAAAACATAAAAGAACAACGCCTTCTATTTGGCCACAAATCGGTTTTGCCCACTACTAAGGCTATTTGTTATATTTTTCAATTATTACGTTTAATTGGCTGATGAAAGGTTGGTGCTCTATGGGTAAAACATTTTAATCATTTTTTTCACATGAACAGATACGTCTTACTAAATTGTACACTGCCATTATGTATTTTTGAAGAGAGGAGGGCACCCATTTTGGAAACGAAGTGCTGCATGTTAATTAAATTTTGTGGTACAGAAGTTGCAGTTATTAAAGGTTTCAACAAATCTTTGTTCTGAATATGAAAATATTATTCCCATTCACATTATAAGTTGTGATGGGCCTCCATTTGTTTTTTTCCTAGGTGTTCTTACTGTGGGTTGTGTGCACATCACATTTCAATAGATACACTTCACGTCCTTACAACAAATATGTGCTCTCAGTCTGGACTGCTGTCAGAGTAGTGCAGTAGTGTCCAACAGCCATTGTGCCCCTCCTGTCCTTTTCTACATCTTGTTTTGCTGCAGTCACTCTACTGAGGCCTCTGCTGTCCCCAGAGGGCGCTGTGGCAGGTGCCAGAAGACATGTTGCCCCGATCTCGCGCCACTGCGGACATTGCATGGCGAATGTGCAGATCTGGATCACCCCTGAGGAATTTCTGCGAGGCACTGTATCAGTTCATAACTAACGCACCTCTGGATTCAACTGAAATGGTGAGTACATCCGCCCACCGGCTCAGGTCAGTTTATAGATAACAGCTAAGGATGATGCTTGTGTAAACCTGCAGTTCTAATGAATAAGATATATGTGTCTCATTGGTCCCCTACTAAATTCTGGTGAGCTGTTTCGTGATTGGCCAACTGTCTCAACTGGAGCTACTAGCTAGTGGCAAAATGTGGTAAAGTTTCGAATTTGTTGCCCTCCTATGTACATGGTCTACTCAAATTAACCCCTCGGTGGGCGCGGCTTTCATATTTCTGTGAGAGGGCGCGTTGCGTCTTTTGCACCGCAATTAGTTTTACATTTTTAACCTAAGGAAAAATAATCATCCTATCAGTAATAAATAGAAAAAATGCATCAATTTCTTTTTCCGTAATTTCAGCACTTACTTTTGGGCCTGGCAAAACTTTTAGGATGTTCTTGGCCTTGGTTTTAGGAGAAGAAGGAAGCAGTACACTTATCTAAATAGTTTCTTCATATTTTCCTACGTAAAATCGGTAATCCTCTGTTTGTTGTCTCCCCTCTTCAACCAGGTGGTCATCTGTTTCTGTGTTGATTGTTCGGAGTCACTGCTGTGGTTTTCTTCTACAATAACTTCCTCATCTGACTCAGATTCACTTGAATCTCACAATTGTTGTAAGTCTTCTTCTGACAATTCTCGCAGTAGTTTCTCATAGCCTTCAGGACGTACAGTTAGACGGTGCCTGTAAAATGCCTTATTTTTCTCCATTCCCACACTTTTATGAGAGCTAATGAAAAACGTGTTTTTGTGAAAGTAATATATTGTAGCAAATCAATATCCTAGAGTAAAAACAAGTTATGAAAATTGCATATGGGAACTTCGATTCGAATATTCATTATATACTAATATAAAAGAAAGATTTCCTTGAGGCGAAAGTATACAAAATACTTACATCACAAGGCGTAGCGGCGAACACACCGCAAACGCAACACTCACGTTTCAAACAACAATAGCGACCAAACCACTGAAAGCATGAATAGCGCAAATGTAGTAAGTGGTGACATCCGTTGAGAACAACAAATACGTATCTGGAAGTGGACGCAACTGTAACGCTATCTATGATACTGACAGAGAACTGAATCTTGCGGCTATCTGCCGCAGGCGCGCCCACGGAAGGGTTAATGTGACCATCACGTATGTTCGACGTCAACGTGAAACAACCAATAAGAGACGGCACATGGCTGCAACAGTAATGAAGTGTATATAAAGTGTGTCCAGTGGACGAGGAAAACAGTTCAGTGTTGTCGTAACGTGGAAAAATGTAGCGATTTATCCAACGTGCAAAAGGTAGGATCATTGGCTTTCGGGCCAAGGATCGAAGCATTTCAAAGTGGCCAAGTTTGTAAACTGTTGACAAGCCACCATAGTTAAAATATACCATGCATGTCAAAGTAATCAAAGTAACGTATCCAAAAGTGGCGTCACGAACCATAGATGACAAAAACGAACTATGGCTGTGTACGTTTGAACAGACCAACAAAATGAACCAAAGGGTCTTCCAACAGTGTCTACTCAATGATCATTCACCTGACGTTGCTGCGTATGGACCTCCACAGCAGGCGCCTGGTTGATGCACCCATGCTGGCTGCTGTTCCTCAGTGACAAAAGCCGTAATTTGCATACCAATAGCGCAAATAACGTCCACTGAGTAGCTACAGATGTCTTTTTGGGAATAACCACGTTTTACGTTCCTTCAGGCTGAAATCAAATACTCTGCAACAACCACTGGAAGGCTTCAGGCCAGAGGAGCGAGCGTTATGATATGGGCGATGTTTTTGTGGGATTTCCTGGGTAATCTCGTCATTCTGCAAGGCACAATGGATCAGTGCAAGTACGCAGATATCCTTGGGAACCATGCCCACCGCTAAATTAATTTTTTTCCCTTCAACATGATGGCATCTACCAGCAGGACAGTGCAATGTGCAATACAGCTCACAGTGTACATGTATGGTTTGAAGAGCACCAGGGTGTGTTTGCCATACTCCTCTGGCCAGCAAACTCCCTGGATTCAAACTCAATCGAGAATCTGTGAGCCCACCTCAATCTGGCTGTTTGCACCATCGATCCTCAGCCAAGAAACCTAGCGTTGCTCTCCATGGCATAGTGGAGTCGGCAAGGCTCCACATCCGTATTGGTACCTTCTGGAACCTCGCCGACTCTCTTCCCGCATCTTTTGAAGGGGATTGCACTGGAAAATGTGCTTATTCAAGCGTTTGACACATGGTCACATTAATGTTATTGGACAATGTATATGTGCATGACCATTGTCCCTTCTGTCATTAGATCCACGCTGTGCTCTGCTGCCTCGGTGAATAGCATTGCTTACTGCTTGAACTGAGGTAATATCTGGATGCTGGGAAAATCTGTTACGACTCCTCAACAGCCTCATGATGCATTCTGGAGAAAAGGTGAGTCAGCCTTCCTGTCTTACGTGAGGTACTAGCTAGTGACTAATCATGTGCAGACTTGGGGCATAGCTACCGAAAATGTGCAAGCTGTATTCCCTCATTAGACTCTCGTCACCTCGTTGTGTACACCAGCATATCTTCTTAGCTTGAGTGGCTAAGCATGGCAAAAGTGCTGACCTTGCCCCTCTTAAGGAAGAAGTGCAACGCATTATTCCAGATTATCAGTGGTTTTATGCTGCACTCAGTCTTCCTGATGAGTAGGCCTGCTCGCCAACTCAGCTGAATTATTGGACAATTGCAAACCATCGTACATGAGCAGATTTGGCACACCCTGTGGACAACATGTGACACCACGTTCCAGTCGCCCATAGGCATCACTCTGTAAATTGGTGAGTAGACATGTGTCTCAGTTGAGATACTAGCTAGTGTCTAACAATGACACATGTTTAGAAGTGAGCAGATAAGTAGAACTTCCCATTGTCTGAACTGAGGCGCTACCAGATAAAAAGCATGGCCTATGTGCAGCTCTGAGGAACCCATGGGGAAAGCAAGTGTGGTCACATCTTGCTTGATTATGAACTTCATGTTGAGCTGTGCTAATCTGGTGAGTATGCCTGTCTACTGTCCCAGCTGTGGTAACAGCTAGTGTAGAAGCATGGTTGTTAAGGATGAAGCCCAGAGTATTCCTGAGGAAGGCCTGAGTGTGGATGCTGCAGTGCCTCTCTGACCTTCTGCTAGACTCTGATGACCGGCTACAACTGCTTGTCTAAAAACTCAGTTCCTATGCTAGCTAGTGTTGCACATGTACTGACTTAAGGACTCACTATGTTAGAAATGTGAGGCTAGTCTCCGTTCGTTTCTGAGCTCTCGCTGGACCTGCTGTCCTGATAAGTTAACTATGTTAGTGACCAAGAACGGCATATAATCAGCTTGTTGGGCTACTAGCATGTATACGATATGCCATTTTCAACTTTCACATGATCCTCATGACAGACCCAGGTGACCTCAAGAGTAGATCTGCATATTGTCACAGCTGAAGTAACAGCTAGCAGGTAATGGAGCTGCAAGTACAAAACTATGATTGTGCTGAAGATGACTTAAGGGGCCATTTCCACTTTTCCATCAGCCTCCTCCAAAATTCTACCGACCTAATTTACATACTTGCTATCGTCCCAGCTGAAGCACAAGCTACTGTGGCACAAGTTCATTTTTTGTGTGTGATGTAGACGTGTGAGGCTACGTCTCAGATGCTCCCTGCCTTCATGGAAGGCTTTGCGGACCTGATGGGAAAACTTTTGCCATGTCAGTTACAGTAATAGAGAGTACTTAAAACTGGTGCATGTGCTAACCAGGTGCCTTCTTACGAATAACAGGTTATGTCCCAGTTTCTCATCAGCCTCATGCTTGAGTCCGTGAATCTTATTAATTTGCCTACTCATTCCCTCAACTGGGAATGGCTAAGTGTGGTGCCTGTGCAGGTTTGTACAGATTTGTGGCTACCTTGATGTTGATGTGTATGACTAATTACCAGTTTCTCACCAGCTACACTTTGCTGACGTGCAACATACGCCTGTGTTATTGCCTCAGTTGTTGTGACAGTTACAGTTTAAAGGAGTACTGAAGCATATGCGACCCTGCGGGCTTCTTGGAGAAGACTTGAAAAGATATATTCTAATACCTTACCACTTTCATGCTGTAATCTGGTGAGTTGGTGAGGAGACCCATATACACTCTCAGATATGGTATTGTTGTTGTTGTGGTCTTCAGTCCTGAAACTGGTTTGATGCAGCTCTCCATGCTACTCTATCCTGAGCAAGCTTCTTCATCTCCCAGTATCTACTGCAACCTACATCCTTCTGAATCTGCTTAGTGTAGTCATCTATTGGTCTCCCTCTACGATTTTTACCCTCCACGCTGCCCTCATATACTAAATTGGTGATCCCTTGATGCCTCAGAACATGTCCTACCAACCGATCCCTTCTTCTGGTCAAGTTGTGCCACAAACTTCTCTTCTCCCCAATCCGATTCAATACTTCCTCATTAGTTATGTGATCTACCCATCTAATCTTCAGCATTCTTCTGTAGCACCACATTTCGAAAGCTTCTATTCTCTTCTTGTCCAAACTATTTATCGTCCATGATTCACTTCCATACATGGCTACACTCCATACTAATACTTTCAGAAATGACTTCCTGACACTTAAATCTATACTCGATGTTAACAAACTTCTCTTCTTCAGAAACGCTTTTCTTGCCATTGCCATTCTACATTTTATATCCTCTGTACTTCGACCATCGTCAGTTATTTTGCTCCCCAAATAGCAAAACTCCTTTACTACTTTAAGTGTCTCACTTCCTAATCTAATTCCCTCAGCATCACCCGACTTAATTCGACTACATTCCATTATCCTCGTTTTGCTTTTGTTGATGGTCATCTTATATCCTCCTTTCAAGACACTATCCATTCCGTTCAACTGCTCTTCCAAGTCCTTTGCTGTCTCTGACAGAATTACGATGTCATCGGCGAACCTCAAAGCTTTTATTTCTACTCCACGGATTTTAATACCTACTCCGAATTTTTCTTTTGTTTCCTTTACTGCTTGCTCAATATACAGATTGAATAACATCGGGGATAGGCTACAACCTTGTCTTACTCCCTTCCCCACCACTGCTTCCCTTTCATGCCCCTCGACTCTTATAACTGCCATCTGGTTTCTGTACAAATTGTAAATAGCCTTTCGCTCCCTGTATTTTACCCCTGCCACCTTCAGAATTTGAAAGAGAGTATTCCAGTCAACATTGTCAAAAGCTTTCTCTAAGTCTACAAATGCTAGAAACGTAGGTTTGCCTTTTCTTAATCTAGCTTCTAAGATAAGCCGTAGGGTCAGTATTGCCTCACGTGTTCCAACATTTCTACGGAATCCAAACTGATCTTCCCCGAGGTCGGCTTCTACCAGTTTTTCCATTCGTCTGTAAAGAACTCGCCTTAGTATTTTACAGCTGTGACTTATTAAACTGATAGTTTGGTAATTTTCACATCTGTCAATACCTGCTTTCTTTGGGATTGGAATTATTACATTCTTCCTGAAGTCTGAGGGTATTTCGCCTGTCTCATACATCTTCCTCACCAGATGGTAGAGTTTTGTCAGGACTGGCTCTCCCAAGGCCGTCAGTAGTTCCAATGGAATGTTGTCGACTCCGGGGGCCTTGTTTCGACTCAGGTCTTTCACTGCTCTGTCAAACTCTTCACGCAGTATCGTATCTCCCATTTCATCTTCATCTACATCCTCTTCCATTTCCATAATATTGTCCTCAAGTACATCGCCCTTGTATAGACCCTCTATATACTCCTTCCACCTTTCTGCTTTCCCTTCTTTGCTTAGAACTGGGTTTCCATCTGAGCTCTTAATATTCATACAAGTGGTCCTCTTTTCTCCAAAGGTCTCTTTAATTTTCCTGTAGGCAGTATCTATCTTACCTCTAGTGAGATAAGCCTCTACATCCTTACATTTATCCTCTAGCCATCCCTGCTTAGCCATTTTGCACTTCCTGTCGATCTCATTTTTGAGACGTTTGTATTCCTTTTTGCCTGCTTCATTTACTGTATTTTTATATTTTCTCCTTTCATCAATTAAATTCAATATTTCTTCTGTTACCCAAGGATTTCTACTAGCCCTAGTCTTTCTACCTAGTTGATCCTCTGCTGCCTTCAGTACTTCATCCCTCAAAGCTACCCATTCTGCTTCTATTGTATTTATTTCCCCCATTCCTGTCAATTGCTCCCTTAGGCTCTCCTTGAAACACCGTACAACCTCTGGTTCATTTAGTTTATCCAGGTCCCATCTCCTTAAATTCCCACCTTTTTGCAGTTTCTTCAGGTTTAATCTACAGGTCATAGCCAATAGATTGTGGTCAGAGTCCAGATCTGCCCCTGGAAATGTCTTACAATTTAAAACCTGGTTCCTAAATCTCTGTCGTACCATTATATAATCTATCTGAAACCTGTCAGTATCTCCAGGCTTCTTCCATGCATACAGCCTTCTTTTATGATTCTTGAACCAAGTGTTACCTATGATTAAGTTGTGCTCTGTGCAAAATTCTACCAGGCGGCTTCCTCTTTCATTTCTTTGCCCCAGTCCATATTGACCTACTACGTTTCCTTCTCTCCCTTTTCCTGCTACCGAATTCCACTCACCCATGACTATTAAATTTTCGTCACCCTTCACTATCTGAATAATTTCTTTTATTTGATCATACATTTCTTCAATTTCTTCGTCATCTGCAGAGCTAGTTGGCATATAAACTTGTACTACTGTAGTAGGTGTGGGCTTCGTATCTATCTTGGCCACAATAATGCGTTCACTATTTCCTATTTTCCTATTCATTATTAAACCTACTCCTGCATTACCCCTATTTGATTTTGTGTTTATAACCCTGTAGTCACCTGACCAGAAGTCTTGCTCCTCTTGCCACCGAACTTCACTAATTCCCACTACATCTAACTTTAACCTATCCATTTCCCTTTTTAAATTTTCTAACCTACCTGCCCGATTAAGGGATCTGACATTCCACGCTCCGACCGGTAGAACGCCAGTTTTCTTTCTCCTGATAACGACATTCTCTTGAGTAGTCCACGCCCGGAGATCCGAATGAGGGACTATTTTACCTCCGGAATATTTTACCCAAGAGGATGCCATCATCATTTAATCATACAGTAAAGCTGCATGCCCTCGGGAAAAATTACGGCCGTAGTTTCCCCTTGCTTTCAGCCGTTAGCAGTACCAGCACAGCAAGGCTGTTTTAGTTATTGTTACAAGGCCAGATCAGTCAATCATCCAGACTGTTGCCCCTGCAACTACTGAAAAGGCTGCTGCCCCTCTTCAGGAACCACACGTTTGTCTGGCCTCTCAACAGATACCCCTCCGTTGTGGTTGCACCTACGGTACGGCTACCTGTATCGCTGAGGCACGCAAGCCTCCCCATCAGCGGCAAGGTCCATGGTTCATGGGGGGAAGGATATGGTATTAGTTAGTAGCCAAGTATGGTACATTTGCAGATTTGGGGGTGTAGATATGTTGGCCATGTTTCAGTTCCGCACCAACCTCACAGTGGGTTCTGTTGTCGTAATGAACAGATATGCCTATCTTCTCAGTTGAGGTATTACCTAGTGGCCTAGGATTATAATATATATAAGCCTAGGATCCTTCTCACGAAGGTAAGACAAGCTATATTCCAGTTTCTCACTAAGCTCATGCCACACTCCAAGGACCTATTAACAGTTGCACTTACCATTTCAGCAGAGACAGTGGTTCTGACCAAGCATGGGCAATGTGAGGACAAGCAACCAGGTAATGATGATTTACAGGATATGTTCAAGTACTTTATGGATAACAAGTAGTGAGCCATGCGTGGCTCGTGTTTGTGCCATCTCTTATTTAACATCCTGTTTTTGGCATACTGCCACCTCATAATGTTAGTTTCAATTACTTGTATCAATGAGTTGCTGCATTGCCTGCCCGTGAGTGGCAGCAGTAGCGCTTATCGATATAAGCCCTGCCTTATTATCTTTGCTGGACTGCTATTACTTCCCGGTCGTCGTGTGTCAACGAGTCAGTTGGAAGGTGCCGGCAGTTAGTTCGGACCTGGCACTGTTTGAGTTGGCACACGGCACAAGTTGAGCTGGGGCGTGGCAGCAGTGATGTCCGTACCGCCATGACTCGCCCAACGCTTACCAACACACATGATTGGGGTGGCGACGACTTTGGTTGGTCGTCGGTCGGTCGTCTTGCCGGAAGACGTGTATTTGACTGGCGATCGCTTATTGTTGGCTGTGTGTGCTGACTCTTGATTCGTCCCTGTCTTTCAACAATTACTGCCGTTAGCATTGTCTGGATCTTCGTGTAAGTGTTCGTGAAACTGTGTGTAGTTTGTGTGATTCTGATTGACAAGTTTTTTTTTTAATGTTGTAGGCGTACTGGCTCTGAGGAGTAGGTCAGGTGGCGTTGGAGCAGGGAGAAATTCTCGACGGGACATAGTTTGGCCGGGGCCCGCTGGCTTTCTCTACACGGTGTCGGAGAGAGTGCTGTTCCCATTGCTATGAGGTGCGTGGTTCACCGACCCTGACACGAAAGTTGAGTTTGATTTAATCTACAAGCAAGTCAAGACTGTTCACATTGTGTCGTTTGGAGTTCGTTGTCGCCTGTTGGGATATTTCCACGAGCAACAACGTAATTTTCAAGTTGGAAAATTCTAGCCACCCTCTGGTGGAGTTTCACTGTATTTGGTGATTTGAATTGAAGTGCATTAGCGGAATCTTCTGCCCTGTGGCCGTTTACGTTCCGGTTACCTGCCCTGGGCGTTGACGTAAATTTCAGGCAGTGTAGTTTCCTCATCGCGTTATTGCTGTCCAGCACGGTGTGTAGTTTCACAGCTCCGTGTATGATTTGTTGTGGGCGCCGATATCTTCTTCGTTGTTCCGTTGAACTCCCGGTTGTGCCCTGGTCGGGTGAAGTGGAAGTTGTCTTGTCGGTGGGTCTGCTGACAGCCGGTCGCTTGGTTGTCGTCGTATAGTGAACGGTTGGCCCTACTGCCTGTCTCACCTAAGCGATCGTTAGTGTTTGAATTACAGGTCGATCCTCGAACATCTGGGCGCCCTTGTGTGTACTGCCTTTTTTTTAGATTTGTTCTTGTTGTTGGTACTTGTATGGCTTCTAGCCAGTTTTGTGTATTAAATTAGAGTTGTTTTACTCTCGAGGCCTTCAGCCTAATTTAAAGTACTGCTTCACGAAAGCCCTTTGGCATTTATTTTTTTTTTTTATTTTTAAGTCTTCCGCCTTCAGCAGATTTGAATTTAGCTAGTTTACTTCAACCTATTGAAATTTTAAGTCTTTGGCCTTCAGCAGGTTTGAGTTTCAGTTGTTTGTTCTTAAGGCCTCTAGCCTAAATTAAAGAACTGTTTACCATAAGGTCTTTGGTATTTAAAACAATTGATGTTTTGGTGTTTTAAGTGTTCGACCTCCAGATGATTTGAATGTAACTTATTTACTTCAACCTAACTAAAGAACTGTTTTAAGAAAAGGGTTGGCTTTTAAATTTCTGATTATGTTTGCGTTGTAAATTATTGGCCTTCAGCCATTTTTAAATTAAAGTGGCTTTCAGTCGGTAATTAAGTCCCAAAGATTAAAGCTGTGTGTTTAAAAATTTTTGGGCTGTTGTAATGTTCGATTAAATAATAAATTTGTTTGTTTGGGTGTAACTGAGAGCCCCTCATTTTGGCCGCTTTCCACAATGTATTCTATCTGCCCTGTCCGGGGGTTTGTGGTAACCATCTCAGTAAAGAGTATATGTGTTGCACAAGAGCAGACTTTAGTGCTTTCTGTTCATATATTCTACGCCATTTTCCAGTTCCTCCCTTTCTTCATAAAGAACTCTACCAATATTGTGGGGCATTGTAAATAAGCCTGTGTACTGTCTCAGCTGACACAAAGATAATGACCAAGCTCGGTGAATAGGCAAATCTAGGGTCCTCCTGAGCAGGAATTGAGGGGGTATGTGCCAGTTGCTCATCAGCGTCATGCAGCACTCAACTAGTAAGGGGGCAGAGCTGTTTCTAAGACAGAGTGCGTTGTTACTAGATCTCACACAAGGCCAATATCGTGGTCACCTACCCTCTTTCCTACCTTCTCCCCTACTACTCTGTACCAAAGGGGTGAGATAAAAATGGTTGGAAACTTTGAAATGTGTCATCCTGTTCATTAGGAAAGCTAAAACAGACTTCATGGTTGCCAGATTTACCCAAGAAGACGGAGCTAAGTTATTACTGTTATTAATGACATGTCACTTCCAGCCACACCTTTATTATAGCTATAATTTATCACCCAATTATTATATGTGCTTTCCTCCCTCTATGATTTAAGAACCAAAATTGCTGGGAAAGCTGGAACAGCATCCAAGGTTGCCAGATTCATCCAATACTCACTTTTAAAACCGGCAGACAATAAAAAAAATGCAGGATAGAGTTGTCCACAATTACGATTGTCAGATATGAAACAGGCACCTTAGTACAAAAGTTTTTCCTACCCTTATGATATGAAAAAGCGTGATTTGAACCTGCCTCTCTGACATCATAGCATATGTATGCTAAGTAAAGTAGATGGAAATTCAAAAATAGTGGGAAAATACAAGGTATTCTACGTTTACTAAGGGAGAAAACCAAATTCAAACAGCTCAGTTAGGAATACTTGTTGCTTCGTCATGGAGGGAGAGGGCGATGGTGAAGGGAGGGTGGGAGTGAAAGCTGTCCTAGACCTAATGTTGGTAGATCTTTCTAGGAACACAATTCTGAATTTCATGGATGTGGTACACCTTTAGACATTAGCCCAGACCTAATTTCGGTGGATACACGTTTGAACAATATTCCAGACCTACTCCATATGCTAGGTATGCTACAGTGACAAACAAACACTTACACAAAATATCACCAGTGGACTAGGTGTTTACAATTGTACAAAAGCGGTTCCTCAAACATTGTTTCCATCTGCTATATGCACTCCTGGAAATGGAAAAAAGAACACATTGACACCGGTGTGTCAGAGCCACCATACTTGCTCCGGACACTGTGAGAGGGCTGTACAAGCAATGATCACACGCACGGCACAGCGTACACACCAGGAACCGCAGTGTTGGCCGTCGAATGGCGCTAGCTGTGCAGCATTTGTGCACCGCCGCCGTCAGTGTCAGCCAGTTTGCCGTGGCATACGGAGCTCCATCGCAGTCTTTAACACTGGTAGCATGCCGCGACAGCGTGGACGTGAACCGTATGTGCAGTTGACGGACTTTGAGCGAGGGCGTATAGTGGGCTTGCGGGAGGCCGGGTGGACGTACCGCCGAATTGCTAAACACGTGGGGCGTGAGGTCTCCACAGTACATCGATGTTGTCGCCAGTGGTCGGCGGAAGGTGCACGTGCCCGTCGACCTGCGACCGGATCGCAGCGACGCACGGATACACGCCAAGACCGTAGGACCCTACGAAGTGCCATAGGGGACCGCACCGCCACTTCCCAGCAAATTAGGGACACTGTTGCTCCTGGGGTATCGGCGAGGACCATTCGCAACCGTCTCCATGAAGCTGGCCTACGGTCCCGCACACCGTTAGGCCGTCTTCCGCTCACGCCCCAACATCGTGCAGCCGGCCTCCAGTGGTGTCACGACAGGAGTGAATGGAGGGACGAATGGAGACGTGTCGTCTTCAGCGATGAGAGTCGCTTCTGCCTTGGTGCCAACGATGGTCGTATACGTGTTTGGCGCCGTGTAGGTGAGCGCCACAATCAGGACTGCATACGACCGAGGCACACAGGGCCAACACCCGGCATCATGGTGTGGGGAGCGATCTCCTACACTGGCCGTACACCTCTGGTGATCGTCGAGGGGACACTGAATAGTGCACGGTACATCCAAACCGTCATCGAACCCATCGTTCTACCATTCCTAGACCGGCAAGGGAAATTGCTGTTCCAACAGGACAATGCACGTCCGCATGTATCCCGTGCCACCCAACGTGCTCTAGAAGGTGTAAGTCAACTACCCTGATCTCCGGATCTGTCCCCCATTGAGCGTGTTTGGGACTGGATGAAGCGTCGTCTCACGCGGTCTGCACGTCCAGCACGAACGCTGGTCCAACTGAGGCACCAGGTGGAAATGGCATGGCAAGCCGTTCCACAGGACTACATCCAGCATATCTACGATCATCTCCATGGGAGAATAGCAGCCTGCATTGCTGCGAAAGGTGGATATACACTGTACTAGTGCCGACATTGTGCATGCTCTGTTGCCTGTGTCTATGTGCCTGTGGTTCTGTCACTGTGATCATGTGATGTATCCGACCCCAGGAATGTGTCAATAAAGTTTCCCCTTCCTGGGACAATGAATTCACGGTGTTCTTATTTCAATTTCCAGGAGTGTACATCTTTGCATTTTAGAGTACAAACGAAGCTTTGGCCACTGTAGTTGACTAGTACTCTGTGTTATTAACCCACGAAAAGTAAGAATTCGTGTTGGCCCTGCTACATGGCAAGCAAACTACTCTGTCTAAGCGCTGGAATTTCCTGTCCGCTGTAAGCAGTGAGGTGCTTGCTAGATTTAGAAGGGCAAGGTGAGCCGGACTGTTCGTACGCGGCACAATTCAGCAAAGTTACTGAGGCACCTGTGTGTAACTTAAAGTTCACACGACGGCCTGGAATGCGGAATGATACATATAGTTTGTTAGAACGTCTTTGTACCACACTAGGGCGAGAAGGGGACACAACTTTAATCGAACTTTTGTCACAACCTGTTGCAGATTTGGAAAACACAAAGTTCACTGCATGTGCACCAGCGTGTTTTTTTTGGAGCGGCCGAAATTGGCGGTTTTGTGCCGTTGCAAAAACAAACTGTTTGGAGATGGCCCTTTTTCCGCAGATGAAACACGTTACGTTACGTGATGGGCAATCTTGTCTTTTATGGCGAGGATAACATCTAGGCCAAGACTTCACTAAGTTCACCGGCTTGTTTACATCCTTACGAGGCTGTCCACCGTGATGTGTACACGCTCGCTGTTGTGGCTGCTTGGGGCGGTCGCAAGCTAGGGGTGACTCGACCCGACAAATTGGGACCTGATCAAACTTGCCACTATGGCACCCGAATCGTATTGCTCTAAGATTTGCAACATTTGATAAAGTGAAGGATCAGAGCACTTTAAGATCTGTTCCCGTATTCTTCTATCGGGGACATTGAATGTTATAGCATCTCGAATCAAGAGGTCACAGTTATTATGATTTATTTATCGTATGGAAATACACATGCAGTTTTCAGCGATATTTACACAATACAAAATAAATATTTATACATAACAAATGGAATGTACAGGAGTTTATGTTGTTGTTGTGGTCGTCAGTCCTGAGACTGGTTTGATGCAGCTCTCCATGCTACTCTATCCTGTGCAAGTTGCTTCATCTCCCAGTGCCTACTGCAACCTACATCTTTCTGAATCTGTTTAGTGTATTCATCTCTTAGTCTCCCTCTACGATTTTTACCCTCCACACTGCCCTCCAATACTAAACTTGTGATACCTTGATGCCTCAGAATATGCCCCACCCATCGATCCCTTCTTTTAGTCAAGTTGTGCCACAAATTTCCCTTCTCTCCAATTCTATTCAATACCTCCTCATTAGTTATGTGATGTACCCATCTAATCTTCAGCATTCTTCTGTAACACCACATTTCGAAACGTACTATTCTCTTCTTGTCTAAACTATTTATCGTCCACGTTTCACTTCCATACATGGCTGCACTCCATACAAATACTTCCAGAAACGACTTCCTGACACTTAAATCTATACTCGATGTTAACAAATTTCTCTTCTTCGGAAACGCTCCCTGTATTTTACCCCTGCCACCTTCAGAAGTTGAAAGAGAGTATTCCAGTCAACATTGTTGTATCTGCGACCGGGATGGTCGCGGGATTGAAATGACGGAAAGCGCGGCGGGACCCGGAAAAGAGGTCCGCTTACAACAACACAATGGGTGAGGACTGACACGACCAACGAAGGACAGAATGAACAACAAGATCGAACAACGAAGTCACAAGGAAACCTAACAAAAACATCCACTCGTACACAGAACAAGAAAGTAAATAAGTTGTCTAACGTGAGGCGATGTGTCCACAGAAGTACGCGAGATTAGACTGGCTGGCTAAGCGAGAGACCGGCGCTTAAGTAGTCTATCGGGCGCGCCGCTATTGGCCGCTGGGACCACGTGATCCACTGTGGCGCCCTCACACTAAAAGCGGGCCAGGAGGCGCGCGCCGCCACAGCTTATGACGTGATGGTGCAGAGACCTCTAGTGGTCTTCGACGTCCATGACGTCTGGCAGGGATTCAAAATCCGCGGCGCGCGGTTCCAGAATTGTCAAAAGCTTTCTCCAAGTCTACAAATGCTAGAAACGTAGGTTTGCCTTTCCTATTTTCTAAGATAAGTCGTGTGGTCAGTATTGCCTCACGTACAGGAGTTATGGTCACCAATTATACTAGGTCGCAGTAAAAGTTGCCAAAACTACACTTAAATTTACACTTCCTAGTCATGCCCGTTAATTCTGTATACCACTGACAGTACACCAGTTCCGGCTTTTTCTGCAAACGAAAAAGCTGATACCTGGCTGTAGCTACGTGAACTTGTTGGTCTTAGTACTTGGTTTATGCAGCCATTACTTCGTCATAACTTAGTTCGTCGGGAGACGCAGTTGGGAAAAGTTTTTTTTTTAAACTGAACACTGGGGGCTCTGCCATCGAGAGAAAGTATTATAGATTTGCAATACCTTGAATACGATGAACTGCGCGATGAGCTTGGAACTGTGTCAGGTATTCGTGTCATTCCTCTTGTGTCTCATTAAATTGCCAGTACGTAGGTATGCTGGGCTGCGGCACTTTTTCGGCGCCTCGGTCAGTCGGTTGTGCGACCGCTGTTGCTTGTGTAGCCAGAAATTGTTGTACCATTGTCAGCAAGGAAGCAATTTGTTGGGTCTGAAAGTCTAAAGCTTGTGTTAGATCCATAACATAGGTTGTCTGCGTCTGAGGGGCGGGGGCAGGGGGCGGAAGGGGCGTGGTAGCCATGGATTTCACAAGTAAGTTACAGCAAAAAAGCAAGCAAGCAAACCCCCTGAGAAGAGAAATTTGATTAGTTCTGCAGCTCCCCTCGTGGTATACATGCAAGAACTCAACAACAAATATGCAATTATAAACCTCTGCGATCTGAAAAATAAGAGAAGCAAGCAAAATCTTCTGAATTATACTCGTCGCCACCTTTTATGGCATTTCGTACTTAACTTTAAGTTTCCATGATATGTGGTACAAGCTCTCTGAAGTGGAGGTTCGCCACGTTCACCCTAATGTTGCTATGTGTTTGCTGTCTGTCTGCTAAACTGTCTTCAGCTCCATCTCAATAACACGGTGGAAGTCCATGGCGTACAGTCACGAACTAACTGTCATAACTGCCTCGAACTAACTGGCTAAAACTGGCCCTCCATTTCGCAACGGCGATCCTAAATACTCGCGGCTGAGAGGGGGTTGGCGACACTTCTTGCCATTGGCCTCTATCGGTACTCTCGTAACCTCTACGCCGCTGGGCGTGCTGCTGCCACTGTACGCCAGCCCACCCTCCCTTCTATTTCCCCTCTTCTGTGTGCGTGAAATGTGTATATATTGGATGCAATGACTGACAACTCACGGTACATTTCAGAACCGGCTGCCCGCGATCGCTGCGCACGTCTCCTGTGGCATGCCCACCACTACAATCGCTCACTACCTCCAGAACATCAGGGCCAGTAAGTACCACATTCTGCAGAAACATCATCCCATCCTTCTCTATTACTAATTTGGTTCTTCTTGTGCCGATATGGTTGACGTAGTAAGATAACATTGTCTGGAATAATACATGGTTCAAACATGCTATGTGATGTTTTTTCCGGGGCCTACAGTATTTGATAACTGGTAAGGGACAGAGACATTATTGGACAGGAGTAACTACAGGCAATGATAGATGACATGAAACACAATACATACATATCAAAGGTGGAGTGACACACTTATAACGATAAATGATACAGCTCTCACCACACAGGAAAGCAAGATAACAGACATAAATAACGTTCACCTATATCACAGGTCAGACTCCCAACACAAAAGTTGGTATCGGATTCCGAGTAACGAATATGCTCTCCTTGGGCACTAATGCACGTTACACAGCTGTTGCTCTTACTTCAGGGCTACTTTGGGTGTATTGCCCTAGTCCTGTCTCCAGGCGATTTTCAGTTCTTTCACGGTTCAGAGAGGGAGTGTTCCCCGATAAATACGTCTGCCAAGAGTGTTCCAGACATGCCGTATAGGGTTTAAGTCCGGAAATATGCAGGCCATTCCATACATCCAATATCTTCACAGTCCAACATGTCACTGTCCTCTCTGGGCGGGTCTTGTCTTCCATAAACAGATGGACACGATTGAGAATACTGTCTCTACAGTACCACTGCACTGCAACAGTACCTCGCGCAAATCTATACATCAGTGTTGACCCATTGTGAATAATACCAGTCAACAGCATAGCGCCAAGGTCATACCAATGATGTTCATGAACCTTCTGTGGTCTGTAACGTATTCCCCCCTTTATCAGCACTAACTGGTGTCCAGGATCACTTTCCACAATAAAGTGGGATTCGTGGGAGTACATCATTCTGGACCATTGTTGCTGACCCCAACCAACATGCTCCCTACAACAATGAACTGTTTCTTGAAAATGGCATGATTGAAGTTGAATTCATGTAACAGGCTTCCAAGCAAACATACCAGCCTGATTTAATCTCCACAAAATGGTTCTGGCAGAGACATGGGTTGCAGGGTAAAGTTATATATATTTAAAATGTTATTGTGAAGAAAATGATAATTCAAATTTAACAAGCCAAGGTCTCTTGGAGTTTATTGATTTTAACAGGAACGAAATGAAGAAGAGAGTACTAGGATACAAAATTATAAAATGATTTCGATCAATTTGTAAAACAATAAATTTAAAGAATTATCCAAAACTTAATAAAGAAAAATTAGTCGATTCTGTTCGAAAACCTGTCAACAATATTAAATTTAAAAAATTATTCTAAACTTAACAAACAGCATATAAACACTCTTATTGATTTTAACAGGAACGAAATGAAGAAGAGAGTACTAGGATACAAAACTATAAAATGATTTCGATCAATTTGTAAAACAATAAATTTAAAGAATTATTCAAAACTTAATAAAGAAAAATTAGTCGATTCTGTTCGAAAACCTGTCAACAATATTAAATTAAAAAAATTATTCTAAACTTAACAAACAGCATATAAACACTCTTATTGATTTTAACAGGAACGAAATGAAGAAGAGAGTACTAGGATACAAAACTATAAAATGATATCGATCAATTTGTAAAACTATAAATTTAAAGAATTATTCAAAACTTAATAAAGAAAAATTAGTAGATTCTGTTCGAAAACCTGTCAACAATATTAAATTAAAAAATTATTCTAAACTTAACAAACAGCATATAAACACTCTTATTGAAAAATCTGAGGACACTATAAATAATAATGACAACTAATTGAATAAAAAATCCTTAGATGATCTTTGTAAAATCTGCTAAATGAAATAATAAAAAAGTTATTCTAAACTTAACAAATAACAATTGATTGATAATATTAGTACATCTGAGGTTCATATTAGTAATGAGAATTATTTTCAAAAGTTTCTAATAGATAAATATCAAGAAGGTAAACAAAAAACTATCTGAAAAGCTTATCAGATTACAATTTTCTAGATGATTACTAGAACTACTAGAAAAGGCCTGCTTTTAAATTAGGGTAGGAATATTTGGAATTAATAATGTTCATAATATTGTTGAACCACAACAGTCTTTAATCAAATTAAACAAGAAGTAATGACTAAAATCAAGAATGTTTTAATAAACAACGATTAAAGCTAACATAAAATTTAATTGTAATTTTAAAAGACTAGATGAAATACAAGAATTTAATTTTAAAGCATGGCGTTGAAGTTTGATTATGAAAAATCAACAAACTATCAACAGAAATTGAAGAAATGCAATGAAGAAAATCTGTTTCGACTTTATTTCATGTAGGTAGTTTATAATAAATGTTTAATAGCACGTAACAATTTCTGGTTCTTCTTATATAGATATACCAAAGAAACTATAGATAATAGTGCTGTAATTAATATAAAAAATACAGTTCAAAAATTTTCTTTATTCAGTAAAACCAGCTTTACATCATGTTGATCATGATGGAGAAACAGTTTGTAAATATAGAAATATTGGATTATAATTAGATGAAATATTTGAAAAGGGGAAAATTAGTTTTCCTGTTCACTTAACAGACACTCGAAAATTTGAAAAGAAGTCGAATATTTTAATAAATGTTTACACTTACTATGAAAAATGTATTGTGCATTCTCTTCAGCATACAAAAAATAAGCAAGAAAAACAAGTTAATCTTACTTTAATTCAAGAAGAAAATTATTCTCATTATTGTTGGATAAAAGCTCTCACTTAATTAGTTCAGAATCAATTAAAAATGAACGTCAATAAGCCATATAATGGATGTTTACAAAATTTCTATTCAGAAGAAAAATTAAACAATCTCTAAAAGTATTGTAGAGCACAAAGAAACAAATGCCACTGAAATTTCAAAAAAATAAATTTAAAAATTAGGAGTACCTTTTCTAATTTATATAGATTTCGTATACCTTTTAAAGGATGGTAACATTAGTCAACCACATCCTGAAAAAGCTTATATTAATAAATGTCGGAAGCATGTACATTTTTCATTCAGCTATTATGTGAATACTCTATCTATAATTATAAAATACCTCTAACATATACTGGTAAAGATGCAGTGCAAAAATTTGTTGAAATGTTAAAACAAGAATCTAAAGAAACAGCTGAAATATATGTTTAAAATATTCGAATGATACTGACAAATGAAGAAAAAATAAATTTTACAAACGAAAAAACTTGATTTCTTTGTCTAAAGAAATTTACTACAAGACAAAAAAAGTAAGATGTCATTCTCATTTAACAGGAAAATATGGAGGAAGTGCTCATAAAGATCCTAATCTTAATTATTAAAATCATAATTTTATTCTGATTTATATTCACAATTTAGCAAACTGCGATGTTCGTTTGTCTGTCAAAGTTTTAGGAATAGGTGATCCAGATATTAATGCTATTCCAAATAACAAACAAAAATATATTTCTTTTAGTAAAGAGGATGAAGATGGATTAAAATTATGATTTTGGGCCATGTTTTAATTTTTTCCTACGAGTATTGATAAATTATCTTCTAATCGAACAAAAGAAACAGCAAAATTTTTTAAACTTGAACAATTGATATAATGATGAAGAAAGGAGTTTATCCTTATCAATATATGAACTGTGAATAAAAATGCTTTTCGATTTAGACTAAATTAACTGCAAAACTAATGAAAACAATTAAATATCAAAAATTTAGATGAATACACAAAATTATGTATATGTTTTAATACTATCAGATACTTTTGAATATTGTAGAGATACATTTATGAACTCGATCCTGGTCGAACCTGGTCTGCCTTGGGATTCTATGTTAGAAATGAAAAAAATGAATTAGATTTATAACACAATCCTGATACGTTTTTTTTTTTTTTTTTTGAAAAGCAATTCGAGGTGGTATTTCTCAAAGTAAACCAAGATATACTAAATTAAATAATAAATGTATGAAAATTATAAACCAAGAAAACAATCACAGTATATGGCATACATACACACAAATAATTTATATGATTATGCACTGTCTCAATTCTATCATTTAAAAGACTGGAATGGACAGATTCAAATTTTAAGCACTGGAAAAACTTCAAATATTAGATGATAGTACATATGGTTACATTTGAGAAGATGATTTCGAGTATCCGAAAAACTTTGGGCTTTACACAAAAATTTACCATTAGAACAACAAGGAGAAAATCTTAAACAGTGTTCAAATCTTGGTTAAAATTTAAGAAAAATGCATAGAGTATTATAATTTGATAAACAAATTGGTTGAAAAAATATATTTATTTTAGAAAAGACATGAGAAAAGCTGCAGCTAACGAATTTGCAAAACCTTCCTGTAAGTTTATGAATAATGCAGTAATTGGAGAAACAATGGCAAATATTAGAAGAAGAAAAATAGTGAAATAATAATAACAGATACAGAAAAATATATGAAATATATTTTAAAACTAAATTATGAACATGCTACCATATTTTCAGAGAATCTAAATGCAGTCTATGTGAAAAAAATAAAATAATTTAACAACCAATTTACATTCAAATGAGAAATCAATTATTTCGAAAATATAAATGAACGATTTTCATTATAATGTAATTTTCACAAAAATATGGCGATAATACTGATTCTTTTATTAATGACATAAAAATGTAGATTTATACATGTAAAGGTGTGAAATCTGTGATAAGCGAACTTGGCATAAGCGTTTATTCAAAAGATATTATTTATGAAATTCTGTACGCAAACAAGAAAGTCTTAGGAAAAATGAAAGATGAAAACTGTCTAAAAATTATGTTAGGACATGTTATTTTAAGACTGAGAAAGTATAATTAGTAAGTAGCAGATCAAGAATATAAAATATCTAAAACAGTTATAAAACCTGCTTAAAACGAAATTACTTTTGATGCTTATAATAACCTTTTGCATTACAAAAGAGAATAGTATAGAAAAATAAATTTAATTAGATCATTTAAGTTTAATCTGTAAACAGTTGAATGTAATAAAATAGTTTTAAGTTCTGATGATGATTAACATATTTATATTACAAGATCAAATTAATGATTTATCAGTTGATCATGGTAAGTCAATCCCAAACAAAATAATAGATCATAAGAATAATTCCTTACGTGAATTTAATAGTTGCATACAAGAGTAAGAAAATCAAATAATGTAGTAAAAAACTAAGCATATTCACTGTTGTTCATGATATAATAATTTTTGAGGTGTATGCACATTTTAGAAACAAAAACTTCCAACTTTTTGAAAACACCTTTTTTATCTATCAGATAATTGAATGCTTTTTTTCTCTTTTTTTACTTGATTATATTTACAGCTATGATCAAATGTAGTAGAATTTTGTAATCTTTAAGTTATATTTTCATAAGTAATTGTTTTTCTAATCCACTTATTAATGTACTTTTACATATTCTGATTTATTTTTTCTGTATTCTTATCTTCTGTAATTTTATACAATCCCAACAATTTGTCTATCAAAGGGTATTCTTATTTTTAATTTCTATTTCCTTGTAAATTTCCTTTTCTTGTTTGCACAATTGACAAATTATTTTAACTAAGCATTTATGAAAATAAAAACTAATAAATTTTTCCATCTTAATGATTTCGTTTTTAGATCTTAAAAATAGCAAAGTAGAACAATTTTAACAGAATATTGTCCCTCATAGTTAGAAAATTAGATTTTTGCAATATTTTTATTGTTTGGATGTCAAGAGTTATTCATTAAATGTTGTCAGAAATACTTGTCGAAAAATCGTAATATTTAAATAAAAAACGTTTACATAAATTTTTACCAATAACAACAACTTTTTGTAATAAATCCATTCTCAAAATTACCCAGTTCTGTTTGGCTCCCTGACATAAATGTAAATTCATTTATTTGCTTATTGGTACTTTACCTTAAGATTACTTAATTCTTTTAAATATGTAGTTAAGCCTGATTTTGGGAAATAATCTGAAAAAGCTTTCTCCATTTCCTTTTTTGTAAGGTAAGGAGTTCTTTCATTGTGTTAATTAATCTTTTCATTTTATTACCATAATTGTTCAACAATGTTAAAACAGTTGTATATTTTTGATTTGTAATATATTCAGCTGCAAAATACTGTTTTGTAACTACTCATAGGATCTATTATATCTTCTACCTTTAAAATCAATATATCCTATAGATTGTTTAAGGTTTTAGATAATTCCTAATTAAATTGATTAGGTAAATTATCTATTCTTGATTAATTATAGCTTCTACAATAACTGCTTCAACTGATGCTAAATTATTTTTAAATCCTCCATTCATTTTTTATTTATCTATTTCCAAAAACTTCCATTTATAAAATTTAAAATATCATTAATTAATAGATAATAGTTTTAGAACAAAGAAATACATTTGACCACAAATAAATCTGTTAAAATTTGGTATCCTTTTGATGTTATAATATAAGTAATTTTTCCTAAACAATTTATTAGTTTTTTTGGTATATTTCCTCCAAATGAAACAAAAATAAGTTTTATTTCTTTGTTCTTGTAATGACAACTTCTATGAGTACAACATGATTAGATTTATCTGAATTTATTATTCCAGATCCCAAAAGTTTTGGTTTATTCAACAGACATAGAAACATAACAAAAATATTTAATTTTTAATTGTTTAGCTACTTTTTGTATATTAAAATTAGGTAAAGTATTACTAATTTATTGACTATTTATTTGATCATTTTTTTTTACCTTTGTTATTCCACTTCCTTTCTCTTCCATTGCTAAATTATGTCTTTTTCTGTTCTTCTAATTCTTTACAATCTTTTTTATTTATAACTGCATTTGCATTAGCTGCAGCTATTGAAGTAGCATCAAATATAAATGGTAAAGCAGAGAATAGTAAGGTTAAAATTCCACCTTCATGTTTTGTTAATTCTAGGCCCTCTTTCCTTTTGGATAGGTAATCAACACTTTTTTTCACAATGGTTGTGCTTAATGTTATGAATAAATTAATAACTTTAGCTGTTCTTACCTGATACTTTTTTCTCATTTATGCATTGGTTTTTAGTATCTTAGTTCGAGAAATGACAAATCCAACACCATTGCAGTCTACCACATTTGGCTACTAGTTTCAGAGTAATTCTCATATTAAGGACTTTATTTCATCCCTTCCTTAGGTTTGATATGCTGCTTCCGTTTTTTGTATCCTTTCATTTAATCATATATTTAATCCATTTTATTAAGCTATCTTTGTTTGATAACATACTTGAGCTTTTTGACCATTCATGTTTTACCAATGTCCTTTACCAAAATGGTCGTGTATTTTTAAAACGAAAATTTTTTATTTTCTCTGCGGAGATTCTCGAAAGTGGACTATAGGTAATAATTGTGTAGGGCTCTAGCACAGCAGTGCTTACATATTATGTAAGTGGCAATGAAAAAGTTTCCACTCAAACGCCGTAAAGTTCAAAATCGGCATATCAATCAGGCTGAATCGCCGTGGTCATTGACACAATTCTCCCAGCAACACACCAGGTTGAAGATCCCAATTTGATAAAACAGCATGTCCTGCTATGTGAAGATGTCTGTAATCTCCTGCTGCACAGCCTCATCCGATTGAAATCGTCGACTTTTAAAGGCCCTTTTAAGGAATAGTCGGTGTGATAATTGCATTTTGAGAGGTGAGGACTATAGGGAGGGTGCCTGAGTGTCTCCCACTTCTGTTGGCGAAGCTGATAAGCCTGGTCTGTGATATCGAGTAGCGTGTTGTGTCGAATCGCGACCAGCACGGAAGTTTGCGCAAAATTCCACAGCTGTGATTTTCGAGAGACGTGTTGACCCCCACACACACATTGCTCTACCAGGATTTGTCCATCGGCAGCCATGAAAAGAATAACAGCATGTTGGTCCTGTTTGGAGGCATTTGGTAACAACGTCGCCGTTGTTCAGGTTTCCATATGTACCTCACATACATTGTAAAGACACGGATATTGCCTACCTTATATACCAGCGTCGGAGTTGCGGTACATCCCATATACACTGCAGCAACACCCTCGAGTGGAAATCTTATGATCACCCCTTATACATATGTACAGAGATATGCATATGTATATACACCAATCTGTCCTGTGTTGAACGCTAGTATTCTACGATCAGTACAAGATGTCACTTCATTTATGTGTTGCACTGTTGCCTAAAAAATTAATAAGTTATATGAATGCATGGCGTCTGTTTTTTCGGATATGTCTGAAAGAACAGAGAGCATGCAGAACCCCTAGCTGTGAAATGTATTATGTAAACTGAAGGTGGAGGGGGGAGAAAGGATAAGGAAGAGAAGGCATTGTTGATATCAGCAGCATCAGGACGTTGTGTGGCGTCAGTGGCGACGAACAAAAAAGTGTACCAGCCCAGGATTCGAATCTTTGATTTCCTGCTTTCTAGGTAATAATGTTAACCATTGCACCACCTGGACACAGCGTCTACCCCCATTGCTTGGTCTGTCTCAGCATGTCTCTGGACCGACCCATTTTCTTACCTAACGCCACCTATCTGCAGTCCCTGTCCACGTCCCCATCCCCGCTGCTCAGAGATTCCGGTAGGAGGTCGGACGTAGCAGCGCATCCCCACTGAATGTTGTGGATCCATTGTCCATCGAAGTGAATCACACTCAGTGCGGTTAGGTCTGACCTCCTGGCGGAATCTCTAAGTAGTAGGCATCCATCGAGGACATTGACAGGGTCTACTGACAGGTTTCGCTAGGTGGGAACAGGTGTCGGCCGAGAGGCGTATCGAGATAGTCCACGCAGTTGCCACAAACACTGTGTCCGGAGTTGAGCAGTGGTTAACGCAATTGCCTAGTAACCAGGGAATCCCGGGTTTCAGTCACAGTGCGGCACATATTTCGCCCGTCACCGCTGATGCCCCACAAAGCCCTGATGCAGCTGATATCAATAATACCTTACCTTTCATTTGCTCCCCCTCCTCCTTCAATTTAAAGAACAAACAACAAATACAGTTTGTCTGTACATACAACGGATGTAGTTAATCACGTGATAGAGGGTGACAAAGGAGGCCCATTGAACACGCAGTGAAGTTGAACCGCCTTATCTGTTTATTTGTGCGGCTACTGACGTTGATTCCTCGCAATGGCTTGTCCCGTCTCCTTACACATACGCACAGTACTCGCAGCGCAGGTAGGATGACACAGTGTCCCTCTTGTCGCCCCCAGAGCGCCTGCAGGCGTTCGACTTTGGCCCGGAGGAGAACCTCAGGAAGTACGGCAGCGAGCAGCCGCCGGCCTACCACGTCATCAACTCGACACTGCCCACCGCCTTCTTCCTAGGGACGCGCGACCGGCTGGTCTCCTTTGAGGTACGCAGTGCTGGCGTTCACTATTACTACTACTATCACATCTATTATTACTGTCAAGTGAGTTCTACTCACTCATAGCTACGATTAGTTACTTGCTTCAGTTACTTGTTGTGGAGAAGACCTTTCACATACTTCGCCTTGTCAACAAAGACATACCACTGGACCTACTGCAACGAATAGAAACTGATACCAACGCAGCACCTTACTGTCTTCTCAATGGCAAGACCAAGCTGGCAAATGTGACCTTCTTCCAGCATTTCGGATATTTGCTAACTACGTAAGAGCAGTTAATTACTTTCTCCTTCCCTCTGTCCTCTTTGTTTATCTCAATTGTGACTGTGTCGAACCGAACTTTTCGAGATATACGTATAACTAATTACGTAGCAATACTCAAAAGGAATTTCCCAACTTCTTTATGCAAAACCCTTGCTACTTTTTAAGTAAAACAAACTTTTTTGACATTCCACATCTTTATTCTTCATGTCTGCATTTTTATTGCCCGACATATGCAGCGTGGCAACCAACACAGTTCTCCCGATGAGAGACCAGTTTGTTGGTACCGTCACTGTTGAATGTTTGCCTTTGCTGATGGACTGGCTGGCTCTGAGCACTGTGGGGCTTAACATCTGAGGTCATCAGTCCGCTAGAACTTAGAACTACTTAAACCTAACCAACCTAAGGATATCACACACATCCATGCCCAAGGCAGGATTCGAACCTTTGCTGATGGAACTACAACCTCAATCACCTTTGCTTTCACAGCTACATCTCCATCAAAGTGAACACCTCGAAGCTATTTTTTTCAGTTTTGGAAACAGACGAAAAACAGATGGGGCAAAGATAGGTATGTAGGAAATATTATTGATGGCAGTGAACTGAAGGCGTCAGATTGATCCACATATCGCAACTCTAGTGTGGGGTGTGGCATTGTGCGTTCCATGTGTGGATCTTACGCGATATCTCCTTCTTTGAGCTAATATGCACTGTGGGCGAGTAAGAAAGGACACTTCCCGATTTTGTACTTCTAGCCATTACACATTCAAAGAACACTATTCAAAGTTTATCAATGATGTTAGCCGCATTTGCGCACCAAAATGATCCGATGGTAACAGCGGAAATTTGCGCCAAAACGTGACTCGAACCCGGATTTCTCGCTTGACGCAAGTGGTTGCCTTAAGCGCTTCGGCCACCCAAGCACGCTTCTCCTCTGACCAGATTCACAGCCTGTTACACACCACTAGCGTAACGTCACCTGCGCATGAAACCCTCACTCGCCATTTCCGGTTCCCACAAGACATAGTGTTTGGCGTGCAACTTCACAGAGATAATGCCTTGAAATTCGTCTTGTAGTTATGTAGATTTGTATGTTCAAAAAGACAAAAGGACAGACATGATGGTTGAGGATAAAACCTTAGATTTCGATGTCTTTTTTATTTTGTTTTGCAACATCCGAGCCGGCCGGAGTGGCCGTGCGGTTCTAGGCGCTTCAGTCTGGAACCACGTGACCGCTACGGTCGCAAGTTCAAATCCTGCGTCGAGCATGGATATGTGTAATGTCCTTAGGTTAGTTAGGTTTAAGTAGTTCTACGTTATAGGGCACTGATGACCACAGATGTTAAGTCCCATAGTGCTCAGAGCCATTTGAACCATTTTTGCAACATCCGATTTTGATAAAATAAGCCTATACATTGCCACAAAGTAGACTTAAGTTACCTGGCAAAACACCTTAACATTCCGCCTCGTTGTTTTGGAGTTTAGCGTTTTCGAACAGACAAATACACAGACACCACCACTTTACAGTTTTGTTGTTAGTATAGTGATGTACGTAGGAAATTTTAAAAAATCGACAAAAGTCAAGATGGTTGAATTCCTCCCATTTTGCTTTGTAACAATCGCCCATCCACCTCCCTCTCCTCCCCTCTAATCAGAGCCCACCATTTTATAGATCCAATCACAAGGTAGCTACAGAGCAGCCATATTGACCACGGTCAAATGTATCCGACAGGCTGAAATTTTTTGTGCCATTTTCAAACGTATTTATCCGAAAAATTATGTAAAGGATTTAATTTGTAATATTACCACATCTAAAAATATTTTACAGGCAATTAAAATGAAACAATGTAGACTCAGAGCAGTTGCCTTGAATGTGCCCAAAGTTTCAAATTGTTCAAATGGCTCTGAGCACTATGGGACTTAACATCTGCGGTCATCAGTCCCCTAGAACTTAGAACTACTTAAACCTAACTAACCCAAGGACAGCACACACATCCATGCCCGAGGCAGGATTCGAACCTGCGACCGTAGCAGTCGCGCGGTTCCGGACTGAGCGCCTAGAACCGCTAGCCCAAAGTATCCAATGGATCTGAATGTTCTGGGACATGTACTGAAGTGTTATCAAGAAATCTCGTAAAACAGCACTTGCGTTCATGCATGGATCGATTTATACACAACAGATGGCATAATGCTTAACGGAGCACAACATGAATTATTACGCACGTTTAAGGTACTCTGTGACGCGTGTAAAGCAGACAGGCAGGCGTCGGCAGAGTGAACTTGCTGAGCGGGGTCTCGTTTGTCACAGCTACTCTTGTCTTGCTGGTATCCATTGCTTCCTCGGCTCAGTGCAATGTGGTACACCCCCTGCAGCAAGACACAAATGGGCAAAACTGCTGGCCTGACTTACATCTTGAAGTGCACTTGTCGACGGGAATCACAAAAGTGAACAACGTTATTATCACTTCAAAATTCGGCAATAATTCAAGGGCGATATCAAAGTCAGCCGAATATTACGGCGTCTCTGTGCTGGTGTTACTATGCTTTGGAAGTCAGTCCAACATTATACTCAGTAAATTCTAATGGCATTAGCTGCATTTGCTAAACATAATGTGTGCCATGAAACTTCCTGGCAGATTAAAACTGTATGCCCGACCGAGACTCGAACTCGGGACCTTTGCCTTGCAGAGTGAAAATTTCATTCTGGAAACATCCCCTAGGCTGTGGCTAAGCCATGTCTCCGCAGTATCCTTTCTTTCAGGAGTGCTAGTTCTGCAAGGTTCGCAGAAGAGCTTCTGTAAAGTTTGGAAGGTAGGAGACGGATACTGGCAGAAGTAAAGCTGTGAGTACCGGACGTGAGTCGTGCTTCGGTAGCTCAGTTGGTAGAGCACTTGCCCGCGAAAGGCAAAGGTCCCGAGTTCGAGTCTCGGTCGGGCACACAGTTTTAATCTGCCAGGAAGTTTCATATCAGCGCACACTCCGCTGCAGAGTGAAAATTTTTTCCTGGATAATGTGTGCCATCTTCTGCTGATAATTCCAAACAGTACTAGTACTTATTCATAAATATAAGAAGGAAGGATTGCTATACTTTTAACTGCCCGCTTTCAAAATCAGTCAGAAATTATAATGCACCTTGCTAGAATATTAGCGGTGCATTGGAGTACAAAACGTTTGTCATATTCTGCTGATAATACTATATCATGCTGAAACAGTGTAAAATATTGTATTGTAACCATCCAGGATGAATTACCTAAAACGTACATCGCAAACATTGCGAAAATAGAAAGCGTTATTGATGTGCGGTATTCACAGAATGGTTGGTAGTTAGGGGCTCGTATTGTTAGCCAATAAAGAGCTTGTAATAATACTTAGATACTATATTTTTATGCAAACAGACACTTCTTACTGGAAAATCGTATTTTCAGTAGTTTCCACAGCGACGTTTGTATGCGCCATTCAGCCTGTGTAGTTAATAGGTACGATGTTTTTATGTTTGCTTACAGTGAGCTTGAATTTTCCTTGAGTGCACTGCGACTTGCTAGTTAGTTAGCCTGCGACAGTCCATACAGTAGGTCCTGAGTACTCTACGGCATTTACCAATGCAGAAAATGCAGACAGGCTCTTGGTGTAATTGGTGTAAGGAAAGTGTAGGAAGAATGCAACTCGTTCTTGTACAGTGTATGCGGCAAGATATCCCAATAGACATCAACCGTCTCAGCAAATATTTATCAACCTCTTAAAGCAGTTACGTGAATGTGATAGTTTAATACCTAGAAAACGTAACAGAAGGAGAGACGCGACGACAGAAGAGGAGGAAATTAACGTTCTTGATGCTGTTGCAGTTGATCCGCACGTTGCCTCCCGCGGAATCGCACGAGGAAGCGGCACCGGTCCTACGCATTCTCCATCGGCATAACTTTCATCCCTGTCACACCTCTCCATGAAAACTATTATGAGAATCGTGTTAACTTGTGTTCATGGGCATTGAGACAGGATCCTCCCAATGTATCACGAATCCTTTTTAGTGATGAAGCACATTTACTAATCATTGCCAGGTAAGGCGCCGAAACATGCACTACTGATCTGTTGACAATCCCCGTCGCCTTCTTCAGGTAGGACGTCAGCGTCCATGCAGCATAAACATGTGGTGCGGGATACTTAATCAGCAGCTCATAGGCCCAACTTCCGTAGAAAGAACACTGAATGGCCACAAGTACCGCAGCCTCCTAGTAGATCAGCTTCAGCGGATGCTAGAGGTCGTTCCTCTACAGACTAGGAGGTGCCTGTGCCACCAATGTGATGGCTGTCCGGCCCATACTCCACGAAGTACTACAGCATTTCAAAAATGGCTCTGAGGACTATGAGACTTAACATCTGAGGTCATCAGTCCCTTAGAACGTAGAACTAATTAAACCTACCTAACCTAAGGACATCACACACATCCATGCTCGAGGCACGATTCGAACCTGCTACCGTAGCGGTTTCGCGGTTCCAGACTGTAGCGCCTAGAACCGCTCGGCCACTCAGGCCGGCTACAGCATTTCTTCATGAATTGTTTCCAGATCGTTCGGTTGGACACAGAGGTCCTGTACTTTGACTGGCTCATTCCCCAGATTTGATGCCTGTACACTTTTTCCCGTTGGGAAAGGTGAATGACACTGTCTACAAGGACATACCAACTACATATGATGGTATGCAACGATGTTTTACAGCAGCCTACTGGACTGGAAGCATGTATTGCCGATGCCAGTGGTAATTTTGATCACAACCTGTGACGGTCAATTGATTCGTTGCTAGTCACTGATCACTGTTGCTGTGGGGTGTCAGCTATTTAAGACCTGGACCTACTGGATAGAGTGGTGGTGGGGGAGGGGGCAGTGCCAAAGTACTTGTATGTCAGCTAATGGTGGTGTATTTTCCAGTATTAAAATATAACAGCTGATTGGTAACAGGTAATGACAAATGATATAAGGCAAATGATAAGTGGTACAAGGGTAATGGGTAATAACTAAACAGGTAGCAGGTAATGGAAAATGGGTAATGGGGAAATCTAACCAGATAATGTGCATTTACTGTTTACCATTTACAGTTTCCAATTTACCATTTACCATTTGCATTTGCAACTTACCAGTAACTGATTACCCATTTTTTGCTACCCATTACCTGTTACCTATTTACTTTTCACCATCCACCATTTACCATTCACTATTAACCAATACACAATGCCCATTACCCATTACCGATTTGTGACTTACTGTGTACTGTTTACTATTATCTGTTACTTGTTACCTGGTCACTTAATACTCTTTACCATTTACCGTTGCCTGTTTTCAATGACCCACAGTCGCTAACATCCCCCAGCAACTGACAAACATCCAACACCCTACCCAGTAGCTCACAATCACCCCACAGCAAGTGCTAGTAAATCAGAGTTCCAAGGATAATTCTGATGCATAAAAGTCATACAAAATATCTAGGTGGATGATGGTAGTTTCCACTGTACGAGGACATGATTTAGGATTATCAGTAGGGAACGAGAAACGTTTTGGAATGAAAGACAAAGCCAGTACCTTACCATCAGTATAACGTTTGGCTGACTTTGAGAGCATAAGAAACTTGCTTTCGTACCTATTCAGATATACTATTGTTCAGTATGGAATACCACTACGGTGTCATGTAGTTTCCACTGTTAAGGCGACAAACGTTTAGAATTGAAAGCTGAAGTTAGCACCTTTGCATGATGTCACTATAATACTTGAACGGCTTTGATATCACTTTTTAGAGACGACTTTTTGTCGAATTAAAATATGGAATAACCTTGGTTTTTTGATAATTCTCGTTGACAAGTGCACTTTGAACTTAACTTACATCACCATTAGTGCCCATGTGTGTCCCATGCGTGTTTTGCAATGCAGCTTTCATGTCATACTACACGAAGCCGAGGATCAGATGCCCTGGACTTCTGCAAGACAAGTTAGTTGGAACAAGCAAAACGTTCAGTCAGTGAGTTCGGTCTTACCGATGCCTGCTCGCCTGCCTCTTTGCTCAGTGACGCTTGACAGGCATCGTATAACAGTCCAGAGGCGTAGAATGAACGATTCAGGGCCCCATTGTGGCTTACAACTACGGTACAGAAATCGAACTTTGCATGTACACAAGTACGGTATTACAATTTTTTCCATAAATAATTTTGAAAACCACACAGAACAGTTCAGATTGTTTGATTCCTTTTAAGCACTACTAAGGTGGCAGATTGACAGTTCCGTTTGAATGGCCTAGTCGAACGTTTCACATTTGGAATAGCCACTTTACTGTCTTTTTCAGATAAATACCTTTGAACACTGTACAAAAATTCAGATCGTTCGAATGCTTCTGAGCTTCAGCGAAAACGGCTGCTCTGACGCTACATTGTGCTAGTTCTTTTGTTCTAATCTTTTTATTTTAATATCCGTAAAGTACTTTAATGTGCAGATATTGCAAGTTACACCAAATACGTAATGTATGGGGTAAATACACTCATGCTTATAAATTAAGAATAATTGCAGAATGTGGTGCCACACAATGTGGCACTACACAAAACTGGCGCTAATAGCATAAGCACATAGGGAACACACACTACACAGATCTGTAAGTCCACGGCATTGGTGATAAGTTGAGAAAACCGTCCCAAAACACATGTGCTACAAAGCGCCACTGTTTCCTGCGTATGTGCCCCGACATTAATATGGGAAATGATCACAACGCATACGGACACAGGCCACGCTACGGGTTGGCACACCCTGGATCATGTGATCGAGCAACTGCTTGGGCATAGCCTCCCATTCTTGCACCAGTGCCTGTCGGAGCTCCTGAAGTGCTGTAGCGGCTTAAAGACGTGCAGCGATACGTCGATCGAGATCATTCCAGACGTGCTCGATGGGTTTTAGGTCTACAGAACAGTCAGGCCACTCCATTCGCCTGATATCTTCTGTTTCAAGGTACTCCTCCACGATGACAGATTGGTGGGGCCGTGCGTTATCATCCATCATGAGGAAGGTGGGACCCACTGCGCCCCTGAAAAGGTGGCCATGCTGGTGCAAATGAAAAACGACCTCCATACAGGTTCCTTGCAAGGACATTAAGGAGTTGGTATCTAGTACCTGGTTCACGCCAGAGGGTCACTGTTCATGCTATACCTGGACTTGTCCATGACCATAACCTGGGACCACTGTTCCACTGACCAGGTATTGTTTTCTTGACGCTAGGTTTTACGGGCTCTCCTGTGACCAAGGGCCAGTGGAATGCACCTTGCAGGTCTCCGGGCGAATAAACCGTGTCTGTTCAGTCGTCTGTAGGCTGTGTGTCTGGAGACAACTGTTCCAGTGGCTGCGGCAAAGTCCCGAGCAAGGCTAACTGCAGTACTCCGTGGCTGTCTGCAGGCACTGATGGTTAGATATCGGTCTTCTTGTAGTGTTGTACACTGTGGACGTCCCTTACTGTAGCGCCTGGACACGTTTCCTGTCTGCTGGAATCGTTGCCATACTCTTGAGATCACATTTTGTGGCACACGGCCCGTGCTAATACCTGCTGTGTTTGACCAGCCTTCAGTCGCGCTACTATTCTATCCCTCATAACGTCATCAGTATATGTTCTTTGAGCCATTTTCAACACAGTCACCATTAGCACGTCTGAAAACTTCTGCACACTTACTCGCTGCACAGTACTCTGACATGCATCAACACACCTCTGCGTATGTGGACTGTGGCCAGCACCACCGTGCGACGACCGCAGGTCAAATGCACCGCATGGTCATACCCCGAGGTGATTTAAACC
Organism: Schistocerca gregaria; assembly: GCF_023897955.1. Taxonomy (NCBI): domain Eukaryota; kingdom Metazoa; phylum Arthropoda; class Insecta; order Orthoptera; family Acrididae; genus Schistocerca; species Schistocerca gregaria. Next base: position 51,361,055 of record NC_064925.1, on the reverse strand, counting down.
GGCAAACCGCCCACCAGAGCGTTGTTTCACCATGTATTAGCATTATCCTTAATTTATGAGCAAGAGTTTGTATTTGAACAAGATGGGAAAAAAATCAGGACATTTGACTGCTTCCAAGCAATGTCAAGATTGCTACATTGTGATTGAACGTTTCATTGTGTGGGTCTATAAAGTACTTTCAATGTGCAAATATCGAATGTTACACCCTTTAAATAATTTTCGGTAAATACAATTTTGAACACTTTGCAAGAAATTTAAAGCATTCAGATACTTTCGAGCCCAGTCAAGATGGCTTTAGTGAGATTGGCTCTTTCATTCTGATGATCTGCGGATTACTATGCTCTGACCAGAGTAGGAAAAGAGGAGGGGGTGGGTAGGTGTTGCAAAGTACAACTGGCCTAGTTCCGCCATCTTGGATCTTTTTAATTTCTCACAATCTTGCATTTTTAAATTTCCTACTAATGGTATACTGAATTTTTAAATTTCCTGCCATCTACTATCCTCATGGCCTTAATGCAGATAGAGGCACTGATGATGTCATTGCCCTTGGCATGTAGGTGAGCCACTGTCCCTAATGGACAAAGATCATAGTGACGTGGAGTCAGCGTTGATGCACCACTAACAGCTTCATTGGAATTCATCTTACGGTGATTTACGGCACTTCATGAACAATACCGAGAACTGACGAAAAGTTTCCAGTGACATGCCATTCCACAAAAACTAAAGGTTTGCCATTTTGAGACTTGATGTGGTGTATCGAAGAAATGTTTACCGGGTCGAAATCAACATGAGAGATTGCATTACAATAAGTTAAAATCGTGTCAGAAAGCTACATTTGGGTTTATCAATGAAATTTTCACCTACACTACATCGGTGAGATCAGCATCAGTTTGATCAGAAATTGGAACTTTGTTCTACGATCCTTTACAGATGATATACGATTTTCTTGTCTAGAATGTACTACTGCCCTACATTTCAAATTTTCTCTGTTGCTAGACGATCCATATTGTCGCTATTGTGTATCAAGTTCCCTGTGGTACCGGCGGATCTTTAATTCAGTTGGTGGGTGTGTGCCCCCGCTGCGCTGCGCTGCATTGTTTGCAGTCAGCAGCTTGTCCAGACAATGCAGCTGACTGGTGCTGGAGTGACTCTACGTAAACCTCTCTTTTCGTTGACACTACTGCGACGCTATAAGACCAGTATTTCTTATCAAGACGTCCAAGTAGCTGGCGTACACAGTTAGCAATGTAGCGGTCTTCAAGCCGATGTCTTGGTTTGATGAACCTGTCCTATGTAACCCCTTTCATCTCCGAGTAACTACAGCAACGCCCACCTATCTCAGACTCCTTACGTCAGTCAAGTCTTGGCCTTTCTGCACAATTTTTACCCTCAACACATCTCTCCATCAGCAAACTTACATTTTCTTGATGTTTCTGGATACGCCCTGTCAACAGATCCCATAATCTAATCAAGTTGTGCTGTAACTTTCTTTTCTTTACAAACTGATGTAATAGCACCTCATTAGTTACCTGATTTACTCATCATATCTTCGGCATTATCCTGTAGCACCTCATTTTAAAGCTTGAATTTTCTGAACTATTTATTGTTCTCACTTCACCTCCATAGAAGGCTACACTCTAGGAAGGGACCTTGAGTAAATACATTCTATCATTTCAATTTAAATTCCACATCTACCCATTTAATTTTTTACGAACTATTTTCTCGCTCTTGGGAATGTGCTGTCCTCATTTTTTCGCGCCATTAACTTCACTTATCAGTAGTATATCTACGAGTATTTTGCTACACTTTGCATTTTAATGGCCTCTATAAGTGCAAGTGAACTAGATTCTGCATATCTCTACTACCCGTGGCATCCCAAACCACTTCCAAAGTGTCTGACGATCCCTTTATTTTGTATTGATTGATTTATTTATTTATCTGCATCATGTTCGAAAGTATTTGTCCATAAAATTGCGCAATGGGTGTAACTTGAAGTATTTTCGCATCTAAAATATGTCAGCAGAAACACAAACACACACATTATTTATGCCAAGAATTTACAGGTTAAGCAGCACTTGTGAGTGGCAATTGAGCGACTAATGCACCGTGCTTGTTCTAAGGCACAACGGATCCTCAAATTAAATATTCCCCAAATCTATGATTTTTCTCAAGAGCCACAATTTTGTTTTCATGACTGGAATATCTACAAAAATACGTCACCAAAAATGTATTTTTAATATATTTTATATATTTTCCACACACACTGACACACACACAGCCAAATCATCAAAACATGAAGTGACCCAATGCTATTAGTATGCATGAATAGCCACAAAACAATTGTGATATTAAAATAATATGCCTAACAGACCGTGGACACTTCACATTTATTCCTAAACAAGGTTATGCACCAAATTTAACCAGACCAAGCCCATTTCTGCAGAAAAAACAAATGTTGACTAAGCAGGTGAGCACACAAACAAATACTCAGTCTGAATCACAGCCGGCTTTTTAGGCCTACACTTGGAGTAAGGCACAATTGGATCATCAAATTAATTATGTCCACATCTAATTTGTTCTATGATGCTTGTCAAGTGTCACAATGTTAATTCAAGAATTAAAATATCTTCAAAAATAAGTAAACAATACAATGTTTGTGACAAAGTTATTTCCCCCACAGTGTATACAATGCTTATATTATGCGTTACAAAGTTATCTCAACAACTAGAATACGTAAAGCGGATTGGCTTTTTGATACTGAGAATGTCTTATTAGTGGTTCACAGAGCGAAGTGGTGATACCACGTATCGTACTCACAGGTTTTCAGTAATGCTTCACATTAACAAGAAGAGTTTTGTTGTGAAAAAGATAATCGATAACGTTCTAGAGCAAAAAATACATTCAATGTTATTAACAGGCTAATACTGCTTTATATTTGCATTGGAATTAGATTACTTGATATTATGTATGAAACGAACTTTCGACAAAGTTGGAACTGTAGTACCAAGACTCTAATGCAGTCTGTTTCGACAATCAACTACTAGCCAATACCAAAAATATAAGTGAAACATCTGATCTCAAAAAACATAAAATAGTCAAAAGGTAAATGAACTGATCAACAGGTAATCAATAATTTTGTTTTAACGCTCTCCATAAATGTACTTAACGACTGACTACAGTCAGTTCACAGTTAGAGACCAGAATTCCCACGTAAGGAAGAGGCAGTAAGCACAACTGATACGTGGTCGGACATCAGTAATGTGCAGGCACAGCGGCCTTCAGAATATAAACCTTGCAACCAACCACAATACAAACATGAACGTAAACATGCGTGGTCAGTTAGTGCTTAAAACCAGTTCATCTTTACCAATGGCATACATCCGCTGATTGTTGAAGACCGTTCACAGATGATGTGGTTGTCAATAAGAAAGTACCAACACCAGAAGACGGTATCGATTTGTACAATGGCCTGCAGAAGATAGGTGAAGGATTGGTGAATGGTACCAGCCCTGGCAGTTGACCCTGAACACCCGTTGGAAGGAAAGCCACAAGTTTACAACTATACTATTGGTAGAAAATTGTTGGAAACAGTATCTACCGTGAAACATGTAGGAGTAGCTGTCCAGAGCGACCTTAAGTGATATGACCACATAAAACAAATAGTAGGATAAGCAGATTCCAGACTGAAATTCATAGGAAGGAACTTAATGAATTGCAACTCATCCACGGAGGAAGTGGCTTAGAAGGCGCTTCTGCGACCGATTCTCGATTATTGTTCATCAATCTGGGAGCCTTAGCAGGTAGGATTGATAAAAGACAGAGAGAAGATCCAATGAAGTGCGGTGCGTTCCGTCACGGGCTCCTTTAGTCGGCGCGAAAGCCGTACAGGCATTGTCAATAAACTGCAGTGGCACACACTGCAAGTGGCTTAAGAGTTGGACAACATATTACTTCCTTCCTCCCATACATATCACGAAATGAGCACGGCGATAAAATCCGAAAAATTAGAGCGAATACAGAGGCTTACCGACAATCATTCTTCCAGTGCGCCATTCAGGAGTGGAACAGGGAAGAGTCAATCAGATAGCGGTACTAGAAATACTCTTGGCCACACACGGTTAGGGAGGTTGCGGAGTACGTTGTACATGTCGATCTTGGTCAATATGAGACAGCATATGCTTACCCCAACTCGGACTCTCCTTGCGTAGTTAGGTTACACTTACCTGTCAATATGCACTTCACTTTACAGGGCCGTTCAGCTGCCCCTACCGGTGTCGTTTTATGCAACCCGCAATGTTATAACCGACCTTCAAAAACCAAGCGCGAGGTTTTCGTATTCTATCGCTCGCAGAGTGCAAACTGTTACTACAATAGAGAAAATGAACAGCGCCTTACTGTAGGAAATTTAATGTAGTAAAATTTTGCACTGGGATACGTTTTCGCTGGAGGCCATAGTTTTCGAGTTACTCAAGAGAAACGTACAAAAGTGATCTTCAAACGCAGCCCCTCTCCCACACTCAGCCCCAGCGGTTAGGATTTCTAGTACGTTGTTCATGGCGCTTCCTCCTACCACTGTACAAATATTTGGGAGTGCACGAACTATTTCCCACATTGGACCTTCTTTTGGCCTTCGTTGACTGGCGGTATTCCGGCACGCGCTTAGTCGAGCACTTACGAGTATTAAAATTGATGTTTGTATATATTTTATCTAATAATTTTGTGAATTTTAACACCATACGAAAACAATCAAATGAGAAATTAATTGTAAGGGATAAATTTGTGTCGAATTGTCAACATGATTAGTTCTAGCGTAACGCTTGCAAAAGTAGTTTACCTTTCATTACCCTCAACGTCACGTATAAATTAATAATGTTACCAAAACAGCTGACTCTGCTGGTGGAGTCAGAGCCCAGTCAACAGAGAACAAAAAAGGTCGAATATCGGGAATAGTTCGTGTCGCCGGAAACTTTTTTTACAGTGGTACGAGGGAGTGCCACGAGAAAGACACTAGAAATGCTGACTGGTGAGGGATGAGTGTGTGTGTGGAAAGCGTTTGATGGTCACTTATGCACGTTTCTTTCTCATGTACCTCGAAAACCGTCGCCTTTAGCGAAAACGTGCCCCAGTACAAAATTTAACTAAACTAAGTTTCCTGTAAAAGGTCCTGTTCCTTTTTTTCTCCTGTAGGGCTATCAGTGCGTAGAAAGCGGGATAAAATGAAAATCTTGAGCGTGGTTTTTGAAGGCTAGATGTTAAGCTGCAGCTTGCATAAAACGGCATCGACAGGGGCAGCAGAATCGCCCTGTGTATTACACTTCTCATATGGTGCAGGCCCTAGAGACCGACAAGCTTGTGAGCACAATGCCTTTATAACCCTGCAGTCCGTTGCACACGTTACGCCTGCTCCTTCATCCACCACAGAAATCACAGGCAACTTCCCAGCTCACTGCCAAGGACTGCGAACTACCCGCTCGACTTTCATCTTCACATTATAGTAAATGAACGTATTCAAATATCTTTTACAAAAGTGGAGTTATAAAATCTTTGTCTGTGTGGTAGGGTCTTTTGTCACGTCTTTTATGAAAGAGCGTGGTGCTAACTTATATAAGAGATTCATGAAAGATTTTCGCAGTGTAGTACAGGTCTTACGAATGGTCTGACAGTGCCAACCTTGCCACACAACTGGCACCCAGTACACCAACACAAGTAAGGTGAAATCGAGATGGTAGCCGTTGCACTGGTTAATGCATACTGTAGGGCTTATGCCTTCAGCGGGTGAGTGCTGTACCGAATGACACGACCATCCCTTACAGCTTTAATGCAGCCAGCCGATCTCCTGCCTTCGAACCTTCACGGAAGTTATCCTGCATGCAGTCTGTGGAGCACTTGCCCGTGAAAGACAAAGGTCATGTGTTCGAGTTCCAGTCTCGTTGGAAGTTTCATATCAGTGCACCTTCCCAGACGACTTTAATAGCTGTTTCAAGCACAATCACTATCTTGTTTCCCGACGGCTGCGGTATTTTTCAACAAGATAATACGCCATCTCACAAGGCCAGCAGTGCGATGGAGTGGTTCAAAGTACATAGTGGCGGATTCCATTCGATGTGCAGGCCCTCTGAACCCGACTGAACAAATCTGGAATATGATTGAATGTGGCGTCAGCACTTGTCGCCGACCTCCCCGGAATTTCCGGGAATTAGTTGACTTCTGGCTGATCAGTGTAGGAGATACGTTAAACAAATAAAATCCTAAGTTTATTGTACATGAACACTAAAAAAAGGTTTTGACAATATTGACGGCATACACCACATGAAATTCTGAAGGCATGAGAGATAAAATAGTGGGAGAAAAAAATTGTATACAGCTTACAGACAAACCAGACTGCAGTTATAACAGCTTAAGCTTATGAAGCCTGTTCATGGAATGAACAAATAACTATGTCAAAAAACTGACTGTTAGCAGTTTTAGGTATTCACGTTGCAGGTATAACAGTGTGCATTTCATCCCAGAAAAAGTTCAGAACAAAGATGGAATGCTAGATTGCATTTTACGTCAGAATGATAACTGTTAGGAGGTGACATAAATTACAGTGGCCATAGCGGCAGTAAAAATGAACATGTTTAGTTGGAATCAGAAGTGGATTAAAACAAAACTCCAGACTGAACCAGAACCTGCAGTTCATTTCCTCTTAAATTTCCTGTTACGATGAAACCAGGTGCAGATGCCACTGAATGAGAACGGTAAGTTGAGTGGTGGCAGACTATCTTAATGTGCGGTACAATGCGACAAAAATGTGTCGTGGTGCACAGCAAGCATAATCGGACTCCTCGCATTAAATAATTTAGTATGCAGTTTTTAACAGACGGGATGCACATTATGCATGGTATACCACGCTGATGCGACGTAATTTTCGCATCACCAAACATTCTCTTCCTAGAGGAATTAGGCTGCTTAAACATAAAGTAAGTCTGCGAAGTTAATTTAGTCTGCATTTTCTAACAGACGGGATGCAGATTATGTATGGGATACCACGCTGATGCGACGTAATTTTCGCATCACCAAACGTTCTCTTCCTAGAGGAATTAGGTTGATGAAACATGAAGTAAGTCTGTGCAGATAATTAGTGATGGTTAAGGCACGTGTCATTTTAACCCAATATCGACATTATTTTCACAGTTAATTTAGAGGTACAAAAATTCCTATCTTGGGCTTATAGAAACACAAGAATAAGTGCGTCGATAGGAGGACACTAAAGTGCTCTCTATACAGTCAAAACTATTGCACAAGTTTCCCTGAAGTGCAATAATATTGAAGCTATAGGAGAAAGATTGAGTGGTTGCGCAACGATATTGAAAACACTAAAAATTTTCTAAATATTTTTCGCTGCTCGGAAATATTGTGTCGCCTGTGGGCAGTCTCTCGGGTGCTTCAGACTGAGTATCTACGCATTCGCAGTTCGTTTAGCTGTGGTGTTGAAACTGAGTCGAAAATAAGACGAAAGAGCGTTGTGATAGCAACACATAAATAACCTACATGAACGCGTCGTGCCTGAGTATACAGACACGTCCGAAAGAGCAGACACCACGCGGAATCCGCAGTTGTGATACATTATATGTAAACTGAAGGTGGAGGGGTGAGAAAGGAAACGAAAGCGAACGGTTTACTGATGTCTGGAAGAACAGACGCCACACATTCATATAACCGATTCGCCTATGTGGACAATGGATCCTCCTTATACATTGCAGGTGCACAACTATGACCGACCTCTTGCGGGGATCTCAGAGTAGCGAGCGTGCAGGAAACGGACATGGGCCCCGGATAGGGGCGCTTGGTGGGAATAAGGGTCGGGCGTGAGGGTCGCGCAGGTGCAGTAGCACCTCGTGCTGGATGGCGCAGTGGTTACCACACCTGCCTAGTGAACAGGAGAACCTGGGTTCGAATCCCGATCTGGTACATATTTTCACTACTTGCCACTGATTCCACGTAATGTCCTGATACAGCCGAAATCAGTAACCCATCCCTTTACTCTCCTTTCTTTTCTCCCATCCCCCTCCCTCCACATTCAATTTATGTATAAATAACTGCCGGTATTCCGTAATGTTAAAGCAGATGAGTACAAAAACAGAGATGGTATGAATGAATAGAACGTTATTGTTCAGAATGATGCAACGCAAAATTATAATAAATGTATATATACTTATTTATTTGTGTGTGTACATAACCTGCCCTAATATAATCGTTTAGTGCATGTATTACTGCATGAATCGACAAGTTTTTATTACTTTGTCTCAACTACTTTAAGGTGAAACTGAACTTGTAAACGTCTCTCATTGTAGGGTTTTGTTTTTCGATCATGCGGATATGAGCATCTGCAGAAATTTATCGGGAATAGGGAAGAGTAACAGGTGCTAGACACAAACATTCTCATTTTCAATGTAAATGAGTCGGTCACTTCTGAAATGTATCAAGCCACAACAACTAAATTTTATAGGTGACACAATAAACATTATATCCCTAAAAACTGATGATTATACATTTAATATTTGTTACAAGTACACCCCTTCAGTACTTGAGACAACCAACGATTATACACCAAGTGCTATAAGCATAGTACTGTCCCATTGCGGTCAGCCAGATAGTGCTATATTTCGCAAAGCGAGAGGCTTAGCGGAATCGTGGGGAATCACTTCTAGAGTTGTATAAGAATTTTGTAATGAATGAAAGCATGGTACTCCAGATTCTAAGGGGGGAGGGGCACAAGTCCCTGTGTAGGGCGATGACTATGTATGTTGACAGTTATTTCGAGTAATCAGAATGAAATTTTCCCTCTGGAGCGGAGTGTGCGCTGATATGAAACTTCGTGTCAGATTAAAACTGTGTGCCGGACCGAGACTCGAACTCGGGATCTTTGTCTTTCGCAGGCAAGTGCTCTACCTACTGAGCCACCCAAGCACGACTCACGCCCCGTCCTCACAGCTTCAGTTCCTCCAGTACCTCGTATCCTACCTTCCAAACTTCGCAGAATCTCTCCTGCATACCTTGCAGAACTAGCACTCCTGGAAGAAAGGATATTGCGGAGACATGGCCTAGCCACAGCCTAGGGGATGTCTCCAGAATGAAATTTTCGCTCTGCAGCGGAGTGTGCGCTGATATGAAACATTAATGTGTATATTAGGTTTTTTTCGATTTAATAAATTTTTCCAAATTTTTCAGACTATATTGACCAATATTAATTTCTGTCGGTCTTTTGTTAGTGTATAATTTATAATTTTTTATGTTATATTTACAGTGAAAAAGTTGTATAAAAACCAGCAGATGTAACGTTTTTATAAATTTATCTTATTGGAACAATTAATCTTTCTTAAGAACAAATGAATTATCATTGAATTGAAATAGACACACCATTTGATATTAATAAAAATAATGTCAATAAATGACTAAAATTGAACCAAAAATAAATATTCCACAAAATAAATAAAAAATAAACACAGTAAACATTATCAAATTCTAACTGATGATCAATAATTGGGTAAAGTGTTCGTGAAAAAACAATGTTAATGATTGATAATTATATTCTAGCTCCAGGATGATTAAATTAGAATAGAATCAATCATTCACACATTCATTCTAAAGTGCTGACCAAAGGCTAATCAAAGGCTGCGTTTCATATGCAGGACACTAAGAAAATGTAACAGACCTACTAAGGAGACTGCCTACACTACGCTTGTCCATTCTCTTTCAGAATACTGCTACATGGTGTGGCATCCATACCATATAGGACTGATGGAGTAAATCGAAAAAGTTGAAAGGAATGCAGCACGTTTGTATTATCGCGAATTATGGGAGAGAATGTCACAGAAATGGTGCCGGATTTGGGCTGGAAATCATTAAAACAAAAGCGTTTTCCGATGGAACGGTATCTTCTCACGTGATTCCAATCACCAACTTTCTCCTCCCGAATGCGAAAATATTTTGTTGACCTCAACCTACATAAGGAGAAACGATCACCACGATAAGGGAAATCAGAGCTAGTACACAACTATATAGGTGTTCATTCCTTCCGTGCGCTATACGAGATTGGAATAATAGAGAGTTGTAAAGGTGGTTTGTAGAACCCTCTGCCAGGCACTTAAATGTGATTTGCAGAGTATCCATGTAGATGTAGATGTAGATGAACCGAAATATGAAGAATTTATAAAAAGACATGAGAAGCAGAAGATAAAGTAAAGGAAAAAATGCTATTTTATTTAAATAACGATTAAATTATTCTGTTAGATGGATGTAAAAATAATTCATACGTAGAATTTGACGAGTTCATTCTTCAAAATTATGATATAGTAAGAGAGTATTTTGCTAGAATCAGACACATAGAGACAGATTGTTTTTATTTTAGTCAAACATCCTCAAAAATACCAAAGCAATTCGTTAGAGATAACCTTAATTTTTAATATTTTCAGATTAAATTACTCAAATTTGAATCATACTTATTCTGAGTTTGTCAGGGTTATTTAAAGTTTGATGCTTTTAAAGAAACATGTAGTAAATGTTTTGAAAAAGACGATTTCGGTTTTATTGTGATAGATATCACAAGTAAAAATTAATAACGATAAATACAAAGAAAAGATTAAGAATTTTTAAATATTGAATGTAAATGTTAATTGTAAATGTTGAAAATAAATGTTGAATATAAATGTTGAATTTTAAAAACGAAATTAATTGTTTTTAAACTTAATAACTGTTTTAAAAATGTGATCATCCAGAACGAATAAGTCAGTTTGGTTGTTACACCCAAATATTGTTAGAAAAGCTAGATGAAGTTGAAGAGGAAAAGATCAATTAAAAAAAGAGTTTAAAATGTGGAAAAAAAGGACAAGAACATATTGTAAAAATTTAAAAAAGAAGGTTAAGCAGTTGTCGATTTAATTGAACAAGTGAATGAGATAATTTAAGGATTTGTTGAGAATGTTTTGAAAGCTATTAAAGAAAATAGAGAAGTTGAAAACAAATTATTCCTTATAAGCATCATCCACACAATTCCGAAGACGGCAAGAGCTGACAAGTGCGAGAATTATCGCACAATCAGCTTAACAGCTCATGCATTGAAGCTGCTTACAAGAATAATATACAGAAGAATGCGCTATGTGACGATCAGTTTGGCTTTAGGAAAAGTAAAGGCAGGAGAGAGGCAATTCTGACGTTACAGCTAATAATGGAAGCAAGACTAAAGAAAAATCAAGACACGTCCATAGGGTTTGTCGACCTTGAAAAAGCGTTCGACAATATAAATTGGTGCAAGCTGTTCAAGATTCTGAAAAAAGTAGGGGTAAGCTATAGGGAGAGACGGGTCATATACAATATGTACAACAACCAAGAGGGAATAATAAGAGTGGACGATCAAGAACGAAGTGCTAGTATTGAGAAGGGAGTAAGACAAGGTTGTATCCTTTCGCCCCTACTCTTCAATCTGTACATCGAGGAAGCAATGATGGAAATAAAAGAAAGGTTCAGGAGTGGAATTAAAATACCAGGTGAAAGGATATCAATGATACGATTCGCTGATGACATTGCTATCCTGAGTGAAAGTGAAGAAGAATTAAATGATCTGCAGAACGGAATGAACAGTCTAATGAGTACACAGTATGGTTTGAGAGTAAATTGGAGAAAGACGATGGTAATGAGAAGTAGTAGAAATGAGAACAGCGAGAAACTTAACATCAGGATTGATGGTCACGAAGTCAATGAAGTTAAGAAATTCTGCTACCTAGGCAGTAAAATAACCAATGACAGACGGAGCAAAGAGGACATCAAAAGCAGACTCGCTATGGCAAAAAAGGCATTTCTGGCCAAGAGAAGTCTACTAATATCAAATACCAGCCTTAATTTGAGGAAGAAATTTCTAAGGATGTACGTCTGGAGTATAGCATTGTATGGTAGTGAAACATGGACTGTGGGAAAACCGGAACAGAAGAGAATCGAAGCATTTGAGATGTGGTGCTATAGACGAATGTTGAAAATTAGGTGGACTGATAAGGTAAGGAATGAGGAGGTTCTACGCAGAATCGGAGAGGAAAGGAATATGTGGAAAACACTGATAAGGAGAAGGGACAGGATGATAGGACATCTGGTAAGACATGAGGGAATGACTTCCATGGTACTAGAGGGAGCTGTAGACGGCAAAAACTGTAGAGGGAGACAGAGATTGGAATACGTCAAGCAAATAATTGAAGACGTAGGTTGCAAGTGCTACTCTGAGATGAAGAGGTTAGCACAGGAAAGGAATTCATGGCGGGCCGCATCAAACCAGTCAGTAGACTGATGACCAAAAAAAAAAGCAACATTATTTTGAAGAATTTAATTCCAACAATTAAAAAATATGGAAATGATAAAAGAGATTATGTACTAAGTGAATGAGTAATACAAGATTAATTGAATAAATATGAAGAGGAACTTAAAGACAGAAAAGTTAAAAAATGAAAATGAATCATCGAAAATTGAAAATGAATAGAAGTGAAAGAATACTGGATTATATTAATGACATGAAGATAAGGTTTTTGGAATAAGAGCTGTTGCTGGATTTAAATTTGTTGCTAAATATCCAGTTGAATTTAATGGAAATAAATCAAAGATTGGTGAAAAAGACTATGATGACACAGATGAATTAATGAATCTGTTAACTAAAAAACAAATAACTATGAAAGGTATGAGTGCACTATTTACTGCTTCTGTTTTATCAAGGTATGCAATCATTCAGGAACATTATATTGTGAGAATAATCCAAATTAAATAAAATCAAATAAGGGTAATAAATAACTGACTGGTATAGGAAATTGTCTATCTTCACCTTTCCAAAAGATGGATTCAAGTGTTGATGAAAAATGGGTGAAGGATTAATTTAAAAATATACAGAAAAACGAAATAGAATATTTTTAGATGAATAATGATTCTCAATTAATGATAAACTAGTTGTAATTCATGGAGAAGAATTAGTTGGAAATAAAAATAATCATAATGAAAAATTTGAATAATAAAAATTTCAATAAATAAATTTAGCTATTGTATTATTAATAATCCAGAAGGAAATCCATTTTTTGTACAGTTTTTGAATAAGGAAAAATTTCGGAAAAATGAAAAGTATTGAAAAGATTTAGTTAATATTTCAATTAATAAACTAATTTGAATGATATATTCCACATTATAATTATTGTTGCCCTGGGACAGAACTAGAAGAAAGAATAGCTAAAGTAAATCAAGGAATAATCCATTAGATGAAGCATGTACAAAACATGATATTGGTTATAGAGAGATTAAAGATTTAGAAAGAAAACATGAAAGAAATAAAGAACTTCAATTAATCGCAAAAGGAAGTATACATTCTAAAGATTCTTCATTTGGCGCAAATTTAGCAGGAACTGCAGTACGAGAAATAATGTATCGAAAACGAAAATTAGGGATGGGAGTAAATGTTGATGATAAAGAATGAGGTCTGCCCCATATGAGCAGGGGAGTGGGGGAAGGCAAAAATTGCTGAGTTAGACCAATAGATGAGTACAATAAGCCAGCTCAAATGGACACATGCTGCAGGAGTTATTTGGAGATGAAAAGGCTTGCACAGGGTAGAGTAGCATGGGGAGATGAACCATACCAGTCACCCTGTGTAACAAAGACTCGTTTTCATTTTCGTACTCTATTACGTGCTATGAGGAGTGGAGGAAAAGGGAAGTTTAAGTCAGAGCACACGAAGTTCCTGGTAACAAAGGATATTTTTATTTTCACACTTCAACAAATTTTTTGTACATATTTAAAAATTAGGTTGTCATTAATTACACCTACACATTTACCTAGTTTATAATGAAGTTACATGCTGACAGAACTATATGTGAGGGGAGAAAGAAACAGGAGACAGATATGGGTTCACCGCTCAAAAACTTCACGAGATGTAGCTTTTACCCAATAGAAAGTGCCCATAAAGTATGTGTACATTCGCCTATGTTTGCATGAAGTTCATTACGCTGCATGTGCCACTGAAATTCCGTCTTCCACAGGAAGCTATGCGGCAGATACAAAGGATTCCAAGCAACGTCAAGAAGATGGTGGTACGACTGGAGGGCTATGACCACTTCCACATCCTCTTTGACAAGAATGTACACCGACTCGTCCACGAGAAGATGTTGAGCTTCATGTCAGAGCTTTGAGAACAGAAGCTTGAAAGGAGGATACACAAACGTTACAATATTAGAAGCAGATTATTGCTGGTGTAGTGTATAGAGTAACAACATTAATAGTTGAAGAATATTGAAGCCAGTCAAGAGACTTTAGATCTTAAAACATGATGAACTGCATGTGGTCCATTTTGCATGTTTTGTGTGGTTCATAAACTGTACAGCACAGACATGTGTACAGCAAACAATGAAGTATATAGAGAATTGTAAACATGGGATCTTGCTAACTAAAATTTAAATTTGTGTAATTTGCACTAATAACAAATTCCTTACAATAAAGGTATTTACTCACATGTTAAACATCCATTACCCTTCACACTCTTCTGTCATACTAACCGAACTTGTTTTATTGTTCTAAAGGTATTAACGCTGTAGTGTGTATTCACCACATTAACATTACTGCCACTTCCCTTATATACGTATATTGTTCTTCTTCTTAGTTTTTGTTCTGGTGTATGGGTAATCTGTTACCTAGGTACAACTTTAAATGCTTTATCTCCCAGAAATAGAATTACTTTGTACAGCATTACTGCATTCGCTTTACGGGATTCCTTATTTATTTTACCCTCATTTATTTATTCTTTTCCGCTTAATTTCCCAGTACAACTTCTGTATATGAGCACTGCCACTATTTCTCCGTCTACCAATGAGGTGGCATATTCAGATGGAACGATGGCCACATTTTCATATGCACCGTTGCCGTCTATCAAGTCACACCCATTGAGAAATGTCAAGGGCGTTTTTATCCATACTGCATAAACTACAACCCAGTACTTCTGTTCCAGAGGGCCTTATTCCATAAAGTGCCATACTTCTTTAGGACACTGGGATACTGGTATGGAATGTAGCACCACTAGCCGAAAAGCAGGTAATCATAGAAGTTGTTACGTAGTGTTTCACATATCCGATGTCTTCCTAACAGCACAAGAATTCCAGGGCGCTTTAGTGTGTAGAAGGTGCTTGCGGTGACACTGTGGTAAGAGAATGCTTGATTGGGATCCAATGTACGGACGTTGATGAGGTCATGAGAGACAGATCTCGGTCTCGGTATGGATATGGATGATGATCGGAGCAGTGTGTGTTCTTTTCGGTTGGGAACATCCTGCCTATCGCCTTTAGAAAGAGCTGGGATTTCATGCATATTGGTTACACTAAGCTCCTAAACTCACACTGGTTATAACACTGATGTAGATACTGGTCGATCGAAATGATCTGTGACAAAAGAAGCCTATTCACCAGCTAAAAACGAAAATGCAACTCTTTTTCCGAGGTTCACTGTCTTCGAATTATGGGGTATGAGAGATTTCGGTTCGTATGTGTTACCTTTATGGTCACAAGTGAACCTGTGGAGCACCTGCTGCTTTTTTGGTCTCCGTACTTGAGTGAACTCACCATCATTCCGTGACAGTAATGTGAAAATAAATTTTGAATTAAAACATGGTATCATAACTTACCGAGTTTGCCACAACTTTGGACCTTACTGTTGTTCTGGCTGTACCGTAAACAGTTTAAACTCTAAGGCGATAGAAAAGAAAACTACATTTCTACTTATGGATTGCTCTCCATACTCATTATCTTAAGGATCGAAAACTTTGGTATTCCTGGTAATGAAGACTGATGTTGACATACAGATGGGATGGTTGTCGGTTTGGTTCTCACAGTATCTCTGGAAGTAAGTGTAACGACACATCTTTGCCAAAAATTTGATTCGCCACAAAGAGAGACAGTAACACTTTCCCACGACTGGTGCCACTGAGCCGCGTGGGATTAGCCGAGCGGTCTGAAGGTGCTGCAGTCACACTACAAGAATCTACAATAATAATAATAATATGACAGCAAGCTATCACTGACGTACAGGGGAGAAGCCTCCTGCAGATCTACTGGAAGTGGAGAGGATATTTTCACTGTTGGCCTAGCACTAGAGAGTTTGTGTGTGTGTGTGTGTGTGTGTGTGTGTGTGTGTGTGTGTGTGTGTGTAGGTGTGAAATCTTATGGGACTTAACTGCTAAGGTCATCAGTCCCTAAGCTTACACACTACTTGACCTAAATAATCCTAAGGACAAGCACACACACACATGCCTGAGGGAGGACTCGAACCTCCGCTGGGACCAGCTGCACAGTCCATGACTGCCGCACCTTAGACCGCTCGACTAATCCCACATGGCTAGAGAGTTTCTACAGCCAGTCTGACCGATAACCCTATATGGGAAGGATGGCTAATAATGATAGGACAGCAGGCTATCACTGAAGTATGGGGGAATAACCTACAAGTGAATAGCTGCTATTGGGACGAATGTGAGGATGGCTGATGGTAATATTAGAACAGCGACCCACTGTCCCACTGTGAATGTTTCTTTATTGTTCTTCCATTCCCCTGCCCCATATGAGCAGGGGAGTGGCACAGTCTGTCACTCTTCATACAAGAGATACTGTGTGAATTAAAAAAGAAGACACAAAAATTATATTAAGACGATATAAGAACATCATAAGGGGGGTGGGGGGTTAAAATAAGCTGGAATGAAGATATCCACTGTGGGACACGGTTAAATCAATTCACATGAACATAAAAACAGATTTGACCATGTGCATAGCACTTTGAAAACAGATTGGAATCTAAAGCACAAGTTCAAAGCAGGCCGCAGTATAAAAATCCACACCAGAACAACACTTCAAAAACACTACGCTGAGTATAGCACACATGAAAAATAGGAGGAACCTGCTGAGGGAGGGGGGGGCCTATGACGAGCGAAGAAAAGGGAGAGGAGGGGACAGTGGGAGGGGCTGGAGAGGTTGGGATAAGAAAACGGGGAATCACACTAAGGGGCAGGAGACGGCATGGTGGGACGGAGAAGGCAAGCCAGGGGGGAGTGCAAAGAGTCGAAAGGGTTTCACTAGAAAAGTAGGGGAATGTAGAAGGGAGAAAAAACGTTTAGGTGAAGCGAAAGGAGGGGAGAGGGAGCCTTGGGGAGGTGGGGAAGGTAGGGTCAGACTTGGTAGAATGGGTGGGAGGGACAGGCGCTGGAGGTTGTGTTGGTAATGTAAGTGTTTGGAGATGAAGCAAGGGTGGGACACTTCGGTAAAGGCGAGGCAGCAGATGGGGGTAGAGAGGATAGGAGACACCACGGGGTGAGGGGGATCAAGACTGCCAATGATGTGCAGGTTTTGGACGTGTTTGAGGGAAAGGATAAGATGTGGGGAGTGGGTGAGGTCTTATAGGATCCTTGTGGGGGATGACAGGCGGATATGGAAGGCCAGGTGACATTCGAGGATATAATCAGGGTGGAGCGGAAATCCAGGTGCCACGGATTTGTTGGTGAGAAGGATGGTGGAAGGGTGCAGCCTCCACGTCCAGCCAGAAGGTTGTGAGATTTGTGTTGGGTCATAAGGATTTGGGAAGTTTAGGTGAGGTGACAGTTGAGGATGAGACCAAAGTATTTCAGGGTTGGAGTGAGCTGGATAGGTCGACCATAAATGGTAACGTAAAAACCTTGGAGCCAGAAAGGGGTGGCGATGGTATATTCTAGATCATTGCCTGGGTCTTGGAAAGGTTGGTGCAAAGTAGTGATCTGGATGAGGTGGGTTTGAAGATTGCGTTAGGACAGTTCAAGGGTAGGATAGAGGGCTAGAAAGGCGATGTCATTAGCAAATTTGAGGAAGTGAGCAGGTGGGGGAGGTTTTGGCATATCTGCAGTATGCAGGAGATAGGGGAGAGAGTAAAAGATGGAGCTTTTGGGCACACCTGCAGTGGGGTGAAATGTACAGTTGGTATTGTGGATAAAGACCTAGGAAGGAAAATGGGGGAGGAAGGAAGCAACGAGATCCCTGATCATAGCAGTGAGGGTTGGAGGATGACCAGAGGGTTGGAGGTTACAGGAGAGGAGGAGGTAAGGAAGGCATGGGTGCCAAAGGTGACATGGAGAATTTTTCAGAATAGGTCAGAGTAGAATGATGGAGAAGGGGATTTCATCAGGATGGAATTTCCGTGGGGTATATGCTAAGCAATGGGGGAGAGGGGACATAGTTGTGTATTTCTAGTGAGAGAGTGCGGACAACGAGAAATCTGGGATTGGAAAGGACGAATATGTGCACGGCAAGGGCTGAGAATGCGGTAGGAGGGGATCAGAAGGAAGAGGGTTTGCTGGTGGTGTCTTGGTGGAGTCTGTGGAGGCGAAGTTGGCACTTGACAGCTTTGCAAGTCTTTTAACATGGGTGGCCTGGAAAGAGGAATGAGGGACTAGTTGAAACTGGAGATCATAAGGCCTTCGTGTGAGGCAGAGGCCCTTGGAAGTGAATTTGAGTGCTTTGTGGTGACGACTGTAATGCATTGGGCGATGACATAGGCAAGGGAAGCAGGGGAGGCATAGCTGGGTGTGTGGGCAGTGGGGGAATGCCATTCCGAAGGGTGGTAGCAGCGGGAGAGGGAGCAGCAGCATGAGTGGAAGCAGGAGTGGAAGAAGGGGCAAGAGTCAGGGCAGGAGCAGGAGCAGTCTGTAGGTGAGAATATAGTGCAGGGAGGAGATGGAAGGGGAGGAGATTGTGAGGGGGGACATGGAGCATATGGTGCGCATGGAGGAAGTACTCCAGGATGTAATGGTAGAGCCAGAGGAAGGGAAGGTGTAAACGGTTGTAGTTGTGGGGTTGTCCATGGTGGACTGTCCAGAAGAATACAGCAGACAGGTGATGCTAAAGTAGGGAGAGAAAACGAAGATGGGGCTAACCGGGAGTCGTAAACAGAAGGACAGGATTGGATGGCGATGCCAACAGTGACAGCTACAGAGACGGCGATGTCGAAGACAACGGCACCTGCGACAGCGGTTGTGATAATGGCGGCTACAGCCAGGAGGGACAAAACTGACAACAACAGCCGCAGTGACAGATGCCGGGGGTAGGCAGCGAGAGGCGTCAGGAGTAGGCAGCGAAGGGTGACAGACACACGCAGCAGACACTCATGGGTAGCAGCAGCAGGAAGCAATGGGCAGTGGCAATGAGTGGCGACAGGCACAACCAATGGACAGTAATGGACACCATGAATGGGCACCAGGTGGCAGCAGCAGTGCGTAGCGATGGGCAGCAGCAGTGGGAAGCGATGGGCACCAGCAATGGGTGACAATGGGCAGCAGCAATATGTGGCACTGAACAGCAGCAGCAGGTAGAGACAAGCACCAGCAGTGGGCAGAAATGGGCAGGAACAGTGGGCGGCAACAGTCAGCAGTAGTGGGTGGCACTGGGCACTGGGTGATAGGCACAAGCAGCAAGGGGAGAATGGAAACAGTAGCATCTACATCTACATCTACATCCATACTCCGCAAGCCACCTGACAGTGTGTGGTGGAGGGTACCCTGAGTACCTCTATCGGTTCTCCCTTCTATTCCAGTCTCGTATTGTACGTGGAAAGAAGGATTGTCGGTATGCTTCTGTGTGGGCTCTAATCTCTCTGATTTTGTCCTCATGGTCTCTTCGCGAGATATACGTAGGAGGGAGCAATATACTGCTTGACTCTTCGGTGAAGGTATGTTCTCGAAACTTCAACAAAAGCCCGAACCGAGGTACTGAGCGTCTCTCCTGCACAGTCTTCCACTGGAGTTTATCTATCATCCCCGTAACGCTTTCGCGAATACTAAATGATCCTGTAACGAAGCGCGCTGCTCTCCGTTGGATCTTCTCTATCTCTTCTATCAATCCTATCTGGTGCGGATCCCACACTGCTGAGCAGTATTCAAGCAGTGGGCGAACAAGCGTACTGTAACCTACTTCCTTTGTTGTCGGATTGCATTTCCAATGAATCTCAGTCTGGCATCTGCTTTACCGACGATCAACTTTATATGATCATTCCATTTTAAATCACTCCTAATGCGTACTCCCAGATAATTTATGGAATTAACTGCTTCCAGTTGCTGACCTGCTATTTTGTAGCTAAATGATAAGGGACCTATCTTTCTATGTACTCGCATCACATTACACTTGTCTACATTGAGATTCAATTGCCATTCCGTGCACCATGCGTCAATTCCCTGCAGATCCTCCTGCATTTCAGTACAATTTTCCATTGTTGCAACCTCTCGATACACCAAAGCATCATCTGCAAAAATCCTCAGTGAACTTCCGATGTCATCCACTAGGTCATTTACGTGTATTGTGAATAGCAACGGTCCTATGACACTCCCCTGCGGCACACCTGAAATCACTCTTACTTTGGATGACTTCTCTCCATTGAGAAGGACATGCTGCGTTCTGTTATCTAGGAACTCCTCAATCCAATCACACAATTGATCTGATAGTCCGTATGCTCTTACTTTGTTCATTAAACGACTGTGGGGAACTGTGTCAAACGCCTTGCGGAAGTCAAGAAACACGGCATCTACCTGTGAACCCGTGTCTAAGGCCCTCTGAGTCTCGTGGACGAATAGCGCGAGCTGGGTTTCACACGACCGTCTTTTTCGAAACCCATGCTGATTCCTACAGAGTAGATTTCTAGTCTCCAGAAAAGACATTATACTCGAACATAATACGTGTTCCAAAATTCTACAACTGATCGACGTTAGAGATATAGGTCTATAGTTCTGCACATCTGTTCGACGTCCCTTCTTGAAAACGAGGATGACCTGTGCCCGTTTCCAATCCTTTGGAACGCTTCGCTCTTCTAGAGACCTACGGTACACCGCTGCAAGAAGGGGGGCAAGTTCCTTCGCGTATTCTGTGTAAAATCGAACTGGTATCCCATCAGGACCAGCGGCCTTTCCTCTTTTGAGCGATTTTAGTTGTTTCTCTGTCCCTCTGTCGTCTATTTCGATATCTACCATTTTGTCAACTGTGCGACAATCTAGAGAAGGAAGCACAGCGCAGTCTTCCTCTGTGAAACAGCTTTGGAAGAGACATTTAGTATTTCGGCCTTTAGTCTGTCATCCTCTGTTTCAGTACCATTTTGGTCACAGAGTGTCTGGACATTTTGTTTTGATCCACCTACCGCTTTGACATAGGACCAAAATTTCTTAGGATTTTCTGCCAAGTCAGTACATAGAACTTTACTTTCGAATTCATTGAACGCCTCTCGCATAGCCCTCCTCACACTACATTTCGCTTCGCGTAATTTTTGTTTGTCTGCAAGGCTTTGGCTATGTTTATGTTTGCTGTGAAGTTCCCTTTGCTTCCGCAGCAGTTTTCTAACTCGGTTGTTGTACCACGGTGGCTCTTTCCCTTCTCTTACGATCTTGCTTGGCACATACTCATCTAACGC
Organism: Schistocerca gregaria; assembly: GCF_023897955.1. Classification (NCBI taxonomy): domain Eukaryota; kingdom Metazoa; phylum Arthropoda; class Insecta; order Orthoptera; family Acrididae; genus Schistocerca; species Schistocerca gregaria. Next base: position 51,339,602 of record NC_064925.1, on the reverse strand, counting down.
ATATTGTACGATGGTTTTGAACGTTGTCCACTGATCCTCAACACTATCTGTACTTGAGACAAAACTTTTGTGTTGAGCCGTCAGGTACTCTGTAATATGCTTTTTGTCACTTTTGCTAAACAGAAAAATCTTCCTACCTTTTTTAATATTTCTATTTACGGCTGAAATCATCGATGCAGTAACCGCTTTATGATCGCTGATTCCCTGTTCTGCATTAACTGATTCAAACAGTTCGGGTCTGTTTGTCACCAGAAGGTCTAATATGTTATCACCACGAGCCGGTTCTCTGTTTAACTGCTCAAGGTAGTTTTCAGATAAAGTACTTAAAAATATTTCACTGGATTCTTTGTCCCTGCCACCCGTTATGAACGTTTGAGTCTCCCAGTCTATATCCGGCAAATTAAAATCTCCACCCAGAACTATAACATGGTGGGGAAATCTACTCGAAATATTTTCCAAATTATTCTTCAGGTGCTGAGCCACAACAGCTGCTGAGCCCGGGGGCCTATAGAGACATCCAATTACCATGTCTGAGCCTGCTTTAACCGTGACCTTCACCCAAATCATTTCACAATTCGAATCTCCGTCAATTTCCTTCGATACTATTGCAGTTCTTATCGCTACAAACACACCTCCCCCTTCAGTGTCCAGCCTGTCTCTGCGGTATACATTCCAATCTGAGTTTAGGATTTCATTACTGTTTACATGTGGATTCAGCCAACTTTCTGTCCCTAGTACTATATGCGCGTTGTGACCGTTTATTAATGACAGCAGTTCTGGGACCTTTCTATAGACGCTCCTGCAGTTTACTATTAGCACATTAATATTGTTATTCCCTGTTGCATTTTGCCTACTCCTGCCTTGCCGCGTCTCAGGAGGCGTCTTGTCGGGCCTAGGGAGGGAATTCTCTAACCTAAAAAAACCCCATGTGCACTCCACACGTACTCCGCTACAATCGTAGCCGCTTCCGGCGTGTAGTGCACGCCTGACCTATTCAGGGGGACCCTACAGTTCTCCACCCGATAGCAGGCGGTGAAAAGAGGCAACAGCAGGTGGCGACAGGCAGCAGCAGTGGACGGCACAGGGAAGGAGTAGTGAGTGGCAACAGGCAGCGGTAGTGGGTGGCACTGGGCATCACCAGTGGGTGGTGATGGGCACAAGCACCAAGTGGAGAATGGCAAGAGTAGCCGGCGCTGATAAGAGGCAGCAGCAGGTGGCGACAGGAAGCAGCAGTGGGCAGTGATGGGCAGCAGCAGCAGGAACCAATGGGCTGCAGCGGTGGGTGGCCACAGGCGGCAGTAGTGGGTGGCACTGGGCAACACCTGGGTGGTGATGGGCACAAGCAGCAAGGGGAGAATGGCAACAGTACCAGGCGGTGATGAGAGGCAGTGGTAGGTGTCATCAGGCAGCAGCAGTGGTCAGTGATGGGCAGAGCAGCAGGCAGCAATGGGCACCAGCGGTGAGTCGGAACAGGTCGAAGTAGTCGTTGGCTCTGGGCACCAGCAGTGGGTGGTGATGGGCAAAAGCAGCAAGGGGAGAATGGCAACAGTAGCAGGTGGTGATGAGAGGCAAAAGGCGTTTGCGAAGGGCAGCAGCAATGGGCAGTGATGGGCAGCAGCAGCAGGTATGAATGGGCATAAGCGGTGGGTGGCAACAGGCAGCAATAGTGGGTGACACTGGGCACCACCAGTGGGTGGTGTTGGGTACAAGCAGCATGTGAAGAATGGCAACACTAGCAGGCGGTGCTGAGAGGCAGCAAAAGGTACTGACAGGCAGCAGCAGTGGGCAGTGATGGGTAGCAGCAGTGGGTGGCACAGGACAGGAGCAGTGAGTGGCAACAGGCAGCAGTAGTGGGTGGCACTGGGCACAACCAGTGGGTGGTGATGGGCACAAGCAGCAAGGGGAGAACGGCAACAGTAGCAGGCGGTGATGAGAGGCAGTAGCAGGGGGTGAAAGGCAGCAGGAGTGGACAGTGATGGGCATAAGAAGCACGTGTTAATTTGCAGCAGCCGTGGGTGGTTACAGGCAGCAGTAGTGGGTGGCACTGGGCAACTACCAGTGGGTGGTGATGGGCACAAGCAGCAAGGGAAGAATGTCAACAGTAGCAGGCGGTGATGAGGGGCAGCAGCCGGTGGCGACAGGTAGCAGTAGTGGGCAGTGGTGGCCACCTGCAGCAGGCAGCAATGGGAAGCAGCGCTGGGTGGCATCAGGCAGCAGTAGTGTTTGGCACTGGGCACAACCAGTGGCTGGTGATTGGCACAAGCAGCAAGGGAAGAACGGCAACAGTAGCTGGCGGTGATGAGGGGCAGCAGCAGGTGGCGACAGACAGCAGTAGTGGGCAGTGGTAGCCACCTGCAGCAGGCAGCAATGGGAAGCAGCGCTGGGTGGCATCAGGCAGCAGTAGTGGGTAGCACTGGGCACAACCAGTGGCTGGTGATTGGCACAAGCAGCAAGGGAAGAACGGCAGCAGTAGCTGGCGGTGATGAGGGGCAGCAGCAGGTGGCGACAGACAGCAGTAGTGGGCAGTGGTGGCCACCTGCAGCAGGCAGCAATGGGAAGCAGCGCTGGGTGGCATCAGGCAGCAGTAGTGGGTAGCACTGGGCACAACCAGTGGGTGGTGATTGGCACAAGCAGCAAGGGGAGAACGGCAACAGTAGCTGGCGGTGATCAGAGGCACCAGCAAGGGGCGACAGACAGCAGTAGTGGGCAGTGATGGCCAGCTGCAGCAGGCAGCAATGGGCAGCAACGCTGGGTGCCATCAGGCAGCAGTAGTGGGTGGCACTGGGCACAACCAGTGGGTGGTGATTGGCACAAGCAGCAAGGGGAGAGCGGCAACAGTAGCAGGCGCTCGTGAGAGGCATCAGCAAGTGGCGACTGGCAGCAGCAGTGTGCAGTGATGGCCAGCTGCAGCAGGCAGCAATGGGCAGCAGCGGTGGGTGGCAACAGGCAGCAGTAGTGGGTGGCACTAAGCACCACCAGTGTGTGGCAATGGGCACAAGCAGCAAGGGGTGAATGGCGACAGTAACAGGCGGTGATGAGGGGCAGCAGCAGGTTGCGACAGGCAGCAGCAGTGGACAGTGATGGGCAGCAGCAGCAGGCGGCAATGGGCAGCAGCGGTGGGTGGCAACAGGCAGCAGTAGTGGGTGGCACTGGGCACCAACATTGGTTGTTGATGGGCACATGCAGCAAGGGGAGAATGGCGACAGTAGCAGGTGGTCATGAGTGGCAGCAGCAGGTGGCGACAGGCAGCAGAAGTGTTCAGTGATGGGCAGCAGCAGCAGGCAGCAATGGGCAGCAGCGGTGTGTGACCACAGGCAGCAGTAGTTGGTGGCACTGGGCACCACCGATGGGTGGTGATGGGCACAAGCAGCAAGGGCAGAATGGCAACAGTAGCAGGCAGTGATGAGAGGCAGCAGCTGGTGGCAAGAGGCCGCAGCAGTGGGCAGTGATGGGCAGCAGCGGAAGGCAGCAATGGGCAGCAGCAGTGTTTAGCAACAGGCAGTAGTAGTGGGTGGCACTGGGCACCACCAGTGGGTGGTGATATGCACATGCTGCAAGGGGACAATGGCAACAGTACCAGGCGGTGATGAGAGGCAGCAGCAGGTGGCAACAGGCAGCAGCATTGGGCAGTGATGGGCAGCACGAGCAGGCAGCAATGACCCGCAGCGGCGGGTGGCAACAAGCAGCAGTAGTGGGTGGCACTGAGCACCACCAGTGTGTGGTGATGGGCACAACCAGCAAGAGGAGAATTGCAAGAGTAGAATGCATAGATGAGAGAAAGCAGCAAGTGGCGACAGACAGCTGCTGTGAACGGTGATGGGCAGCAGCAGCAGGCAGCAATGGGAAGCAGCGATGGGTGGCAAGAGGCATCAGTAATCGGTGGCACGGGGCACCACCAATGGGTGGTGATGGGTACAAGCTGCAAGGGGAGAATGGTAACAGTAATAGGCGGTGATGAGAGGCAGCATCAAGTGGCGACACGCAGCAGCAGTGGGCAGTGATGGGCAGCAGCAGCAGGCAGCAATGGACAGTAGCGGTGGTGGCAACAGGCAGCAGTAGTGGGTGGTACTGGGCACCACCAGTGCGTGGTGATGGGCAGCAGCAGCAATCAACATTGGCAGCAGCGTTGGATGGCATCAGGCAGCAGTACTGGGTGGCACTGGGCACCACCAGTGGGTGGTAATGGGCACAAGCAGCAAGGGGAGAATGGCTACAATACCAGGCGCTGAGGAGAGGCAGCAGCAGGTGGCGACAAGCAGCAGCAGTGGACAGTGGTGCGGAGCAGCAGCAGGTATGAGAGGGCATGAGCGGTGGGTGGCAACAGGCAGCAGTTGTGTGTGGCACTGGGCACCACCAGTCGGTGGTGATGGGGATAAGCAGCAAGGCGAGCATGGCAATAGTAGCAGGCGGTGATGAGAGGCAGCAGCAGGTGGCGACAGGCAGCAGCAGTGGGGAGTGATGGCAGCAGCAGCAGGTACGAATGGGCAGCAGCAGTGGATTGCATTAGGCAGCAGTAGTGGGTGCCACTGGGCACCACGAGTGTGTGGTCATGGGCACAACCAGCAAGGGGAGTATGGCAAGAATAGCAGGCGGTGAAGAGAGGCAGCAGCAGGTGGCGACAGGCAGCAGCAGTTGGCCGTGATGGCCAGCAGCAACAGGCAGCAATGGGCAGAAGCGAAGGGTCGCAACAGGCAGCAGTAGTGGGTGGCACTGGGCACCACCAGTGTTTGGTGATGGGCACAAACAGCAAAGGGGAGAATGGCAACAGTAGTAGGCGGTGATGAAAAGCATGAGCAGGTGGCGATAGGCAGAAGCAGTAGGGAGTGATGGGCAGCAGCATTACGTAACAATGGGCAGCACAATCAGGTGGCGACGGGCGCCAGCAGTAGCCAGTCATTGGTAGCAGCGGTTCGCAGCTGCGATCTGCAGCAGTGGGCAGTGACAGGTAGCAGCTGTGGGCAGTGATCGGCAAGAGCTGCGGGCAGCGACAGCCAGGAACATTGGGTAGCGACAGGCAACAGCAGTGGACAGTCACATAAAGTAGCAATGGGCAACAATGGGCAGGAGCATCAGGTGGCCACTTGCACCAGAAGTGAGCAGTGATGGGCAGGAGCAGTGGGCAGTTAGAGGTAGCAGCTGTCTTCATTGTTGGGCAGCAGCAGAGGGCAGCAACAGGCAGCAGCAGCAGACAGTGACAGGAGGCAGTAGTGGGCAGTACTGGGCAGAATCTGAGGGCAACAATGGGAGTTAGCAGTGGGTAGCTTCAGGTAGCAGATGTGGGTAGTTACAGGCAGCAGCAGTGGGCATTGGGAGGCAGTAGCTGTGAGCTGTCACAGACAGTAGCTGTAGGCTGTGATGGGCGGTAGCAGTGGGCAACAATGGGCAGCAGCATTCTGTAGCGACAGGTAGCAGCAGTGGGAAGTCACGGGCAGTATCAGTGGGCAACAATGTGAAGGAGCATTACAAGTCGACAGGCACCAACAATGGCGTATCGTTTGTAGCAACAGTTTGCAACTGTGGGCAGCATTAATGGGCACTGACAGTCATCAGCAGTGGTCAGTAACAGGCAGTAGCAGTTTTCAGTTATGGGCAGTAGCAGTGGGCAAGAAAGGGCAGGCAGAACCAGTGGAAAGTCATGGACAGTACAAGTGGGCAAGAATGGGCAGAAGCATGATAAGGTGATGGGCACCAGTCATGGACTCTCATAGAAAGCTGCAGTTTGCAACTGAGGGCAGCAGCAGCAGGCAGTGGCAGTCAGCAGCAGTGGGCAGTGAAGGTCAGCAATAGCAGGCAGTGATGGGGACTAGGTAGCAGTTGAGGGTCCAAAAGTCCATTTGTTCCTGGAACGTAGTCGAGACAGCGATAATCTTCTGGCTTGGAAGGTAGGGGAATCCATATTATAGCCTTCCCCTGTATAAAGGACTTGTGAAGCACCATCACTTGGGAACGATACACACTTACAAATCACATTCTCATCCTAGCCAACAGGAAAGTGTGAAATATGTGGTACGATATTTTTAGGAAATTAGTTCTCATTATTTTACCTGAACACTGTGTCTCAATATGAAAAACAAAACTGGCCAGAAGCCTCCAGTGTAGTTCAACGACGTCTGCTTAGTGTAGTGTAGTGTGTACCTGAAGAGCAGGCCAGCCGAGTAACCACTGGTCGCCAGGGTCAGGCTAATCCGCGACTTCCGTTGCCGCCTGACTCCGTAACACCCCGCCACCGCACGATGCGATTCAAACGCCAGAGACTGGGGAGTAACCAGTAGTTCCATCCCTGACACACGCTCCTCAGTTTAAATAATCTGAAACGGGAGCGTTGTTTAATCGATACACCAAGAACTTCTCACGCTTTTATACGAGTTATTTTCGAAAATGGAAGAAATCGAACCATAGACGCGTTTTCACATCGCTACTTGTTCTGCAAATCCTGTACAACACTACAGGATAGGGTAGATTTCGTGGGTGTTTTCCGACAGAGTACGTCAGAACGAATGTCGAAAAGGGCTAGAGGACCAGCACCAACTTGTCCTGCGTGCACAGACCAGCATTCATCAGCAGGTGGGGAGGGATGCCGCACTCCTATTGGCTCTCTGGATGAAATGGTGGCTGGAGGGGTAGAATTTACATAAACCCTCGTTGTGATGTTGTCACTCTCATTCTGCCGTCGTCATATCACTTGTGTCTTTTCTATTGTGTGTCTGAGTCTTTTTTTTTTTTCGGGAGCAATGAAGTGCTCAAATTCCAACGACAGCACCAGCGGCGGTAGCAGCCCTAGCAGCGAAAACGTCTTCGCCAGGACAACCTGCCATGTAAGTTAATTGTTCTATTCATTCAATGTACCTGTGTGCGCCATAATTTTAGTATCGCTCACAGCGACTGTTTAGGTCGACGTCGGTAGAGGCATACGTCCGTACTACTGAGATTTAGAATGGTTTTCTGCTGTAATTTTAGTGTGCGAAGAGTTTTTATTCTGTAACGGGCATTACAGCCTTTCTTTTTGTTTCTTGTCGTAGCAGCATTCATCGCTGAGATGCTGGTTGAGTTGGACCGCCAGCAGGAGGCGGAGAGACCACTGCACCAGCCTCCACCAGTAATAATCTAGTCGAGTGAGGGAGAAGTAAATGCAGTATTTTTTTTTTTTTTTTTTGGTAACATGTAGCTGTCGTGGAAAATATTTTTTAAGGTAACATTATGTGGTTCTACTGATGTTGCATTCAGTTGTCTAAGACATATTCTTTTGTCTACTAGGAGTTTCTTATGACGGAGAAGAAGAAGATCAAGGGGTATGTGTCGAGGCTGAAAGTCAGAAGCCATCGATTCAGTCTTGTAAGTACCATAATTGGATATTCAAATTCAGTGTGTGTGTTTCGTATATAAGTAATCTCAGTGAACTTGAGATCACGATTTTGTGTTTGTATTTCAGTGAGCTGAAGAATACGATTTTCTGTTTCTATTTCGGTGAGCTAAGGGATACAATTTTCTGTCTGTGTTTCAGTACGATTTTCTGTACGCGCCTCTAATATTTTCAAGAAACAATTACGTTCAGTATCTTATTGTTGCAGGCAAGATAAGCGAGCTCGGTAGATGGCTCGAAGGAGGGGGCGAAATACTGGAGTGGGTACATAAGACAGCAGCTCCTCAGGATGCTGAGAGGCGGCGCCTACTCGCCCTTTTGAAAGAGGAGGAAATACGGGATTGCATGCGGGAATTACCAGAAAGGCCGACTGAACTGCTCAAGCCTTGGATCCAGAGTGTAAAAGATGATTGTAACGCAACCGTCGTCATTACAGCATATAATTATTATTATTCTGGAATGTTGTTTACGGCATATATTTAAGAAAAAAAAACAATCTTGAGCATTGCACTTAATTTTTTTCGTTTTCGCTCGTTACAGAGGCGTCACCAACGCCGCCACCACAACAGCTAGTCGTGGCAGGAGTGCATAGAGCATTGGCTGCGGGGGCCGGGATCAAACACACGCTCGACTGCCGTGCACTGCCCGGCGCCGCCGCTGCCGCTGCCGCTGCGCTGTCTCGTACTCTCTGGCGTCTGTGGGCTGTTCAGCCGGTGGAAGGAGAAGAGCAACGACCTCGCAACCCCCAGGTTGGCGGCACTGAGCGCTCCAGCAGGCAGCAGCAGCAGCGCCAACATCCGTGCTCCCACTGGTCCCCATCCTCGCAGCCTCCCACTACTCCAAAAAAATGGTTCAAATGCCTCTCAGGTCATCAGTCCCCTAGAACTTACAACTAGTCAAACCTAACTAACGTAAGGACATCACACACATCCATGCCCGAGGCAGGATTCGAACCTGCGACCGTAGCTGTAGCGCCTAGAACCGCTCGGCCACCCCGGCCGTCCCCACTACTCCAGCCTCGCCGACGAAAGGCACGCGTGCGTCGGCCAGCAGGCGCCTCCTCCCCAACGCTGTCATCCACCAGGCAGATGCAGTCGTCGCCTTCATCTGCTAGACAGAGTATTAACGACAGTGTTAATGATAATGATGCTGTGGCTAGGGGCAGTTCCCTCTACCGTCCTTTCAGTCGACCACATCCGGTCAGTGATACTATATCGCAGTTAGAATACTCGGTGATGGCGGTCACCTTTGACGAGCGAATCCAGTTCACAAGAATCGAGGATCCGGCATGAGGGTATCAGGACCATGTGCCTTCCCACAATAGAGACAGAGCTGCTCAGGGTCGTTACAGATCGCCATATTCCACCATAAAAACCGGCCGGGGTGGCCGAGCTGTTCTGGGCCTACAGTCTGGAACCGCGCGAACGCTACGGTCGCAGGTTCGAATCCTGCCTCGGGCATGGATGTGTGTGGTGTCCTTAGCTTAGTTAGGTGTAAGTAGTTCTAAGTTGTAGGGGACTGATGGCCTCAGCAGTTAAGTCCCATAGTGCTCAGAGCCATTTGAACCACCATCAAATGCGGTGCAGTGCTGTGTATCGAACTGTCACCCTCACCCCCCGCCCCCCAAAGCTGCCACTGGTATTGGAGAGAGAGGTCTTCATTATCATTGGGGCGAAAATAGTGTAATGACGTGGAGCGTATCAACTGCCGAGTGGTTTCCTGAATCCCCCTTGAGAGCCATACTGGCCCGGTTTTCCGAGATGGAAGTTAAGAGTCAAACCACTCAGCCAAATACTACACCTGGGCCTCCATACACATGTCTACGATCTAGTAAATGGAGCGTCCACCTATCTCCAAGTTCCCTAAGGATATAGCTGATAAGAGGACATGTATCAACGTCGAAAATAATAAGGATCAAACCGGTTTTGCACCGCTTGCGAAACAAATTACGTTCGTAACGATCAACCAGTGTGCATATCTTGATATGGTAGATACCTTGACATTCGGACATGTTATAACTTTGAGGGTATCGAGTTCCCCATCAAGATCCAGTACATACCTGAATTTGAGGCGCAGAAGACCGGAATATCGGTTCACGTTTATGGCCTGGAGAAACACAAGTCAGGTGAGCAGGACAAGCATATAGTTCTCGGCACTCTCCACTTCTCAAAATTTGCTGGTAAGCGTCTTACGCCATAACGCCCATCCCATTCGGTTATAATCAAAAGTTCACGTCGTTCCCTCAAATTCTCCATTGTTCTGTCGAAAACTGAATTATTCTTTTCATTTAAAAAAATCTTCTTCGAAGTCACACGTCGCGAAAACTCTCTGTCTCCTATTCATATAAATACACTCCTTCAACCAGAAGGACTGCTTGAAGGAGGTAGTCCTGGTGATTCTAACTAGCTCCATCCCCAAGCTGAGGCACTGCTGGAGATTATGATAGTGAATAATGTGTCTGCTTATTTCCCAGAAAACTTCGATAGAGTTCTTTTTCTGTTGCAAGCATACAGACAGTACATGTCATCAGCGCGGTCATGACTTCAGAGCAGACACTTGTTTACTCTGTCCACGTCGCGGTGGCCTGTTTGCGTCTGGTGGTCGCTCGCAAGGGCGTACCTCTTTGTCGCTTTGCATTCCTCTGCACGTAGGAGATACCTCTTCGTATTTTCCGCAGCAGTATCTTACGTGTTCTGATGTCCAATAATTTGTAACACTTCTTTCAAAGTAGCATAACAATTTTTGAGAATTTGATCGCGACTCCTGTTGTCTGACGCAGTAATTGCATAATGAATGATTGTGTCAATATAATACTGTCCACAGCTACATAGAAAACAGCACCGAAGTTCAGTGACCCATTGCCGGTATGTCTGTTCTGGCTTTTTCTGCATTCGAAAGAACTTGTAACTAGCTGCAGCAACCTGTACCTGATCCTCGTAATACTCGTTGGGGGCGCAAACTAACTCCAGACTACTGGTGGGGAATGCCTTCTAAGCGAGGCAGTAGATTCCTGTGTTGCCCATTGACAAGAAATACGATAGCTTCACAGTACGTTGCACTCGACGTGTATCACAATGAGCACCATCCTGGGCGTATGACTCGTTCCACTCCTCACCTCGGAACTGTGGAATGCACCGAGGCAGTGCGGTAGGTGTGGCTGGCTGTTGTGACGGAATTGATCCACCAGCGGCTTGCGCGTTAACAACTGCTGGACCACAAGTCGTCAACTGGGACGTTCGATCTGAAACTAAATAAACTGCACTAGATCAAAGCCAGCAGCAACCAGAGCCGTAGGTGCAGGTAATGTGGCAGGCTGTTTTGACGAGAGGAGTGCCACAACAAATAAGTTACAAGTAATGAAAATACAAAATTTGTAGCAATGCTTCTCTGAAAGAAAACAAAAGAAATCTTAGTGCCGCAATGTGACGGAGCGGCGAAGACCGAAGGCAGGGTTGGTTGTGTAATCCGCGGCTTCAGATGTGTCGCCTACTGTGGCAGTCAGCACCGACACAAAGAAGGGAGGAGAGAGATTGTGGTGGCCGGTTGCAGGAATCCAAAATGATCTGTACACAACAGTTGCACATTAATACAACACTTTATTTCTAAAAATGAAAGAAACATAAACTAACTTCTCGTTATGAGGTGGCTCGATGTGCTTCCTGTGCCTCCTACATGCAGTCACTTTACACACTGTTGCCACTCGCGGATTGCACGCTAAGTACTGTCTTCCTGTACCAAGTACTGATGCTCTCGAAATCTGTGACAAAACTGGTCTGACCACCGATGGGCGGCTATTTGGTTAAGTCAAGACTGACGTGGGGCGCTGAAGTCCCTCTTCCTGGAGGTGTGGCGCCGCCAGCTCTCTCCACTGCCACAGTGGTCGCTGCCTCCCTCATGCCGTTTCGCGGTGCTGCGCTGGTCCGTGTGCAGTCGACGCTTTAGGGCTCCACATTTGCTTATGTTCATCTTATAACCTCTTTTCAAGACATCCATTTCCATGCTGCTGACAGAGCACTGGAAGACCAAACAAGGGAAACTCCCCATCGCACACCCCTCAGATTTAGTTATATGTTGGCACAGTGGATAGGCCTTGAAAAACTGAACACAGATCAATCGAGAAAACAGGAAGAAGTTGTGTGGAACTACGAAAAAATAAGCAAAATATACAAACTGAGTTGTCCATGTGCAAGATAGGCAACATTAAGGATAGTACGACCTCAGGAGCGCCGTAGTCCCGTGGTTGGCGTGAGCAGCTGTCGAACGAGAGATCCTTGGTACAAGTCTTCCCTCGAGTGATAAGTTTACATTCTTTATTTTCGCAAAATTATGTCCTGTTCGACGGCATTTGCGTCACATGACAGGAATATGTTGTCGACCCACCTAACTTGTACACTTGTACACTTGGCGAATGGGTAAAAAGATGCTTCTACCTTGCCCGATTTAGGCTTCGTTGCGGATGTGATAATCACTCCCAAAAAAGTGATTAAAATATAAAAATTTGTCACATGAACTGCAACAAATGAATGCAACAGTTTCACAGTCGCACAGTTTTCAAATTTTTCGGTGTGTAGACCGTCAAAGGCCGTTCAAGACCGTTCAAGGCCTATCCACTGTGCCAACTTACAACTAAATCTGAGGGGTTGCGATGAGGAGGTTCCCTTGTAAGTAGAAACGAGGCTTCGACAGTAGACGGAGATACCGACAGATCTACTGATAACCTTGGGAGAGCCACGCATGACCAAACTCTTCCACCCCATGAGGAAGCTGTATGAAACACGTAAAATTCCCTCAGATTTCAAACAGAATGTAATGTTCCAATTCCAAAGACAGCACGTGCCGACAGGTATGAATATTGCCGAACTGTCAGTTTCATAAGCCATGGTTCCAAAATATGTACACACATTTTTTACAGAAGAGTGGAAACGCCGGTAGAAGCCGACCTCAGGGAAGAACAGTTCGTATTCCACACAAATTCTTCCTGCTTTCTCGATTGATCTGTGTTCAGTTTTTCAAGGCCTATCCACTGTGTCAACTTATAACTAAATATGAGTGGTTGCGATGGGCAGGTTCCCAAGCGAATCAGATCATGTCCTGGAATATTGGAGAGCGAAGTTGACTATGTGTGAGTGCCTGAACTTTGATAACTGCCTGAAAATAAAAAATTAAACTTTTCAATCGAGGGAAGACTTGAACCAAGGACCTCTCGTTCAGAGCTGCTCACACTGACCACGGGACCATGGAGCTCCTGAGCTTATTCTGTCCTTGATGTTGCCTATCTTCCGCATGGACTACCCAGTTTGTGTATTTTGCTTATTTTTTTATAGTTCCACACAACTTCTTCCTGGTTTCTTGATTGATCTGTGTTCAGTTTTTCAAGGCCTATCCACTGTGCCAACTTATAACTAAATCTGAGGGGTTGCGATGGGGAGGCTCCCAAGCAAATTTGAACATGTCCTGGAGTATTGGAGAGCGATTATGTGTGAGTGCCTGAACTTTGATAACTCTCTGAAAATAAAAAATTAACTTTTCAGTCGAGGGAAGACTTGAACCAAGGACCTCTCGTTCAGAGCTGCTCCCACTAACCACGGAACCATTTTTTTTTTCAGTATTCGAACCTGCAATCTTCGGATCTGATGTCCGACGCCTTATCCATTTTTTTGTTTTGTTTTTATTAACTTTGTTTTTGCCATTCTTAGTGAAAATTATTTTCTCCGTGAAATTGATCGCAATGAAGTCAGGATCCCGGACGCGCAGCAAAAGCAGTGAGGCCTCCTCGCGGCACTGCGAGTGCGTCACGACGCAGACACCTCCCACATCACGACATGGGAGGTCACAGACTTTTTTGTCTGTCTCCTCTGAGATTATTAATATCATGGAACAAAGCATTTACTTTCGACGTTGTGTTTTTCCCTTTATTTCACTTTATGTTTTTTTATTTGTTTTTATTTGCCCTGTTTGTGTCTTGATTGTTGTAATTTTTTTACCTTTTTTGTTGTTTTTTTTCGTACATAATACCGTGTAGAAGCCGTAGTAACTTCTCAGAGATTAATAAAATAGGTTACTCAGTCCACTGTTAGCTTGTTACTTCCTTATAGTTTCTAACGTGTTGTTCGTTTTTATCCTATGCCTGTTCTCTCGAAGACTATATTCAACATGTTGCCGTAGAGGTTTTTATGGTGACTGAATTTTTTGGATTCCCAATGAGCGGATTCCATATAGACCATGAAATCAATGGAATTGTCAGATCCATTTCTACCAATTACGTAATGTGTGTAGTGACCCATGAGCCACATGACAGTGTTATTCTTGCTTTCCGGGAAAAATGTCACTTTAGGCTGTAACAGCATTTGTGGTGTATAATTGCGGCCATCACTTCTGGTGAGGAGTGCAATCTTCCTTCTGATCCATGTCCAATTGTGAAATTGTCCTCTGCACGTGAATCTGTGTTGAAGTGTGTCCACGAATCCACACTTAGTGCAGTGATTTGTAGCAGTTAGTCCTATCGGATAAAGTTTTTCATTGATTGGTACAGTGTCGCTGATTACCTTGTACCAAATGGAAGCCACTCTGTTGAATGGATTTGAGGCTAAGATTTTTTCATACAGTACGCCATATGACGTTCGGATATTTGAGTTCTATGGTATTTTGTGTATCCGATTTGTGCCATGTATTTAGAATCTCCCTTGTAGTTATATTTAACTTGTACATTGTGCGTGCCTCTAAGTAGCTGACCTCAATATAAAATTCCTTGATATGCGTTAGTTTGTTGTTTAGTTTGCCCACATTCACCGGGGGTTGCAGGGAACCTGGCTGGACAATTGTGAATAGTCTGGAGGTGATGTTATTTCTGTCCTTATTAATCATACACAGGGTTCTTTTGATATAAAGTGCAGTTGCCTTTTTAACCAAATTAGTTAGCCCTAACCCGCCCATCAGTCTTGCTTTGGTCACACTGTCCAGTCTAATTTTAAAAATGTTGCCTTTCCACAAGTAACTATTGGCAAGTCGCATTACCTTTTTCACCTGTGACGTCGGTGCTGGGAATATTTGTGCTACAAAACAGGCTTTAGAAACCATTTAGGTGTTAATTAATTGAACTTTCTGCAATAAATTCGCGGATCGCTAACAGAGTTCTCTTAACGCACCCTGTATTTTGTTCGCCGTGTCCTGCCAATTTACTGCAGTCATCTTCATTGGACAATTGTTCATAATAATACCTAGTGTTTTGTGGGAATCAACTAGTGTAGCCCATTGGCTGCGCACCCTCTCAAATCCTCTTAGGTTTAAGATTTTACTCTTATGGATGTTCACTTTTGTACCAGAGGCGCGACTATATTGACGTATCGTCTCTTCCAGAACTGTAATTGCACCTCCTTTTCTAAGGACGACGCCCATGTCATCGGCATATGCTTTTGCTGTAAGCGTGACTCCGGATATTGTAACACCACTTAATTTGTCTCTGAGTTGCCGTAGCAAAGTTTCAAGTGCAAGAACATACAACAGCATTGATAACGGGCTCCCTTGTGGAACGCCCCTCTGTATATGAATAGTTTTCGTCGGATGTCCGTTGACGTAATCCTTTGCAGTTATCCCGGTCATCATCTGATGGATTACACTAACTGCTCGATCGTCGAAAGCCATGTGTTTAAATATGAGGTCCAAGTACCGATGGCTGACATGGTCAAATGCCTTGCAGAAATCGATGAAGTATATTGCACACCTGATGTCAGTGACTGCCACGATAGAACTGAGGTCTCTGTATTCGGAGATGACTGACATGATCGTCCTGCCCGGGAAGCAGGCTTGATGGCCTTTTATTACTGTTCTTAGAAGTGGTGTGAGTCTCTCCTTAATTGCTCTTGCAATGGTCTTGTAATCATAGTTCATCAACATTAAGGGGCGAAAATTATCGATGTGCTTTTGTCCTTTACTTTTCGGAATCAAGACTAGTTTCCCTTCCTTAAGTTCAGTTGGTAAGTCTCCTCCATGTAAGGTTTCGTTTATTATAGCCGTGAATGTTGACCCAATAATATGCCAAAACTTGTGATTCTTTTGGTATTCCATCTGGACCCGCCGATTTGTTGGAAGGTGACGCCTTTACTAGATGTAATATTTCGTCCTGTGCAAATGCAGCAAGCAGACAGTTATTTTCATACGCATGTGATCCGTTCCGTTAATAAGTGCAAAGTTTCAGTACTTGCAGTCTCGGCAGTCTGGTCATTAGCGTAAAGGTGAGCGAAATGTTGATGGATGGCGCGCACCATGTCATTTTGGTCGGTAATTACAGTCCCGTATTCGAGTTTGAGGTGTTCAATAAAACTGCGTCGCCTATTAAGTTGGTGTTTGATCAGGTGAAGCATTGAAGTACTTTCTTCTTGAAGTAGAGACTTCGCCTTTGATTTAAGTTTTAATCCCTCTAACTGCCGGCTTTTATTTTTCGAATTTGCTCTAGGTGAGTAGCAGCTACATTATGTTTGTCATGTAGTTCTCGCAATACCGTATAATAAAATTCGATTGTCTTTTTGCCATCTCTAGTTTTTTGAAAACTGTATGATTTTAAGGTTTGCCGAAGTTTAGGTTTGGCAAACTTGACTCACCACTCGATTTTAGATCCGTATTTATGCACTGATTTCAAACATGCCGTCCATGTGGCTTTGATCCACTCTTCTAGTTCGTCATCTTTGAGATGGGCAATGTTGAGCATCCACTGACTGCCGTAAAATTTTGTAGGTTGTCTTGCTAAATTGATAGTCATAGAAAACCCACAGTGATCCGAGCAGTATGTCGGGATTACTTCCACATCCAACACGTTATGACTTAGGTTCTCAGACACATACTGCCTATCGATCCGACTGCATGATGTGAAAGTGAAATGCGTGAACTTGACTAGCGTAGGGAATTTGACTTCCCATGCATCTTTGTACCTCATGTTTTTGATTAAGTCATGCAGCTCCTTGCTGTAGTTAAAATGCGGTACCTGATCTTTCCTGTTAACTACACAGTGGAAGTCGCCACCAATTATTACAGACGCAGGATTTTTCCTCAGCAAGTAGATAATGTCGTCCTTGAAGAAATTAGCTCTCGCCGCTTTGTTGGTGGTACCGGACGGTGCATAAACATTTACAACAGTGACATCAAATATTTTACAACTAAGGCCTCTTCCTGTAACCAGTTTATCCAACAACATTACCGGTACCGTACCGTACCAGATCGGGTTGACGGAGGAAATAGAGAAGATCCAAAGAAGGGCGGCGCGTTTCGTCACAGGGTTATTTGGTAACCGTGATAGCGTTACGGAGATGTTTAGCAAACTCAAGTGGCAGACTCTGCAAGAGAGGCGCTCTACATCGCGGTGTAACTTGCTCGCCAGGTTTCGAGAGGGTGCGTTTCTGGATGAGGTATCGAATATACTGCTTCCCCCTACTTATACCTCCCGTGGAGATCACGAATGTAAAATTAGAGAGATTCGAGCGCGCACGGAGGCTTTCAGACAGTCGTTCTTCCCGCGAACCATACGCGACTGGAACAGAAAAGGGAGGTAATGACAGTGGCACGTAAAGTGCCCTCCGCCACACACCGTTGGGTGGCTTTCGGAGTATGAGTGTAGATGTAGATGTAAACCTTCACGAGTTAAAATTGCGGTTCTTGTATTTGCGTCCGGTAGGACATTATAAAATATTTGAAAACCGGGTACGGTGAAATCAGTGAATAACACTTCTTGCAACAAAGCAACATCCGCCTCTGCTTCATAGATAAATTGTTTTAACACTACTTTTTTCAAATCTGACGTTATCCTGTTAACGTTAATAGTTAATATTTTATAAGCTTGACTCATCCGAGAAGGTTAATTGTCATGTAGGCGTTTCATAGTAGAGGGAGTACAAAAAATCCGAGATTTACACTTCGCCCAAAGTGTACAATGTATCTGAGGGGAAGAAAATTCAGCCTGTAGTCCGCTGCTATTTCACTACTGTTTGTGAAGCTTTTACTGTCAGGCGATTTTTTCTGTTGTGTTCCCCCGTTGCGTTTCGCCTGCGCCCTGCCGACGTTGACGTTCGGCTGCGGTTTCAGGTGGCGCCGCTGTGTGCCATGCGCGGTTCCGGCTGTATTTAGAGTGACTGTCTCTTGCACAGGTCCCTCTTGTTTTTGCGCTGCACTGTGGGGGTTATTTAAGTCGTGAACGTGATCACTACTACCGACCTGAGCAACAAGTCTCACCTTAGTGCCGTGTTCTGCCGTAGGCGAGGAAGTGCCTTCAGTATTTTGAGCACATTCCTGATCAGTATTTTCGGGTCCCTCCTGAATTGACGCCTGAATGGCTGCCTCGGCTGGTTCCATTTCAGCGACTTCATCATTTGCTGATGACGGAACAGTGGCAGTGGGTTGTCCTGATGACGCCGCTTCCATTGCAGTGTCTGACTCCAGTGCTGGTCCATTACTGGATTTTTGCTTTTGCACAGAGTGGGTGTGATCGGAACCTTCCTCATCGGAGGAAATATCGGCCGAGTCCCGAGGTCGCTTACTGCCGGAGGCACTACGGTCGCCAGCAGCAGGGGCAGATTGCTCCTCTACAGTAGGCATGGTCATGGCACTGTCATTCACCAAGGTGGGATCCTTCACGGTATCGGAAGTCACAGAGACAACGGGCTGTTCTACATTACGTCTCATCAGCACATCAATAAACGTAAGCCGCTGTCGCTGTTGCAAATTGTTTTTTAAAACAAACATGCGATGGGGACAATGCTGCCTCAGGTGGCCACTCTCGTTACAAATATGGCACGTGGGAATTTGTCCGGTATAGGTAACTAACCACTTCTAACCACACACCGTTATGTGCGACGGGATATTAACCTTTACTTCCATTTCAACATAGCGCACCCCACTATAACACTGCAGCTTGTGTTCCCTGGACGACATTTCATTTCTAACAGACCTAACGTCTCCGTACTTCGACAAAATCTCCTTCAGGTAGCAATTTTCAACTTCAGGTGGGAGATTGAACACACTGACATTTTTCAACTCTACATCAGCATTTGAAAGCGTAACAATACTCACAGTTCCGTTCCGATGGCGAAACTCAATGCATCCCCCGAATTGCAGCAGAAGTCGCTCCATGATAACAGGATTGTCCAGCTTTAAGAAGATCAGTACTGTTCCAAATCGTAATAGGCAGTGTGGACCTGTTCTGTAGTTATCCCGAATACGTCGACAATCCACTCGTGGATCTCTAGTGAACTTGGTTGCAGAGAACGGGTTGACTTACCAAATTCAATTTTTAGGGTATTCTTCCTGGGACACTGACGAGACCTAACGCTAATTAACCCTTATCGGGCTGACAGCATCAAACGTTGACACGAAAGACACAACAACACGCAGGCACAGAACAGTAATACGACACTCGACGGACACAAACACCAAATTGTAAACAATCGCTAGCCTGGCGAAGCGCACGGTACCTCCTCACATTAGCGCGTCTCAAGCGCAACTGGACCATGGAGCTCCTGAGTTCATACTGTCCTTGATGTTGCCTATCTTGCGCATGGACTACCCAGTTTGTGCATTTTGCTTATTTTTTTCATAGTTCCACACAACTTCTTCCTGTTTTCTCAATTGATCTGTGTTCAGTTTTTCAAGGCCTATCCACTGTGCCAACTTATAACTAAATCTGAGGGGTTGCGATGAGTAGGTTCCCTTGTAAGTAGAAACGAGGCTTCGATAGTAGACGGAGATACCGACAGATCTACTGATAGCCTTGGGAGAGCCACGCATGACCATACTCTTCCACCCCATGAGGAAGCTGTATGAAATACGTAAAATTCCCACAGATTTCAAACAGAATGTAATGTTCCAATTCCAAAGAAAGCACGTGCCGACAGGTATGAATATTGCCGAACTGTTAGTTTCACAAGTCATGGTTCCAAAATATGTACACACATTTTTTACAGAAGAGTGGAAACGCTGGTAGAAGCCGACCTCAAGGAAGAACAGTTCGTATTCCACACAACTTCTTCCTGTTTTCTCGATTGATCTGTGTTCAGTTTTTCAAGGCCTATCCACCGTGCCAACTTATAACTAAATCAGAGGGGTTGCGATGGGGAGGGTCCCAAGCAAATCTGAACATGTCCTGGAGTATTGGAGAGCGAAGTTGATTATGTGTGAGTGCCTGAACTTTGATAGCTGTCTGAAAATAGAAAATTAAACTTTTCAATCGAGGGAAGACTTCAACCAAGGACCTCTCGTTCAGAGCTGCTCACACTAACCACGGCACCATACTTATTTATTTTTTTATTTTTTTTATTATTACCTCAGGCTCACAGCCTCTCAAGCTCGTCTCCTCGTAATAATGGCAAGAATATTTCCGTTTCGTTCTGAATTTGACAGTGGTTCAGTTTCCTGAAAGCGTGATTCAAAATTGTCATCTCTTAGCGTTGAGAGCATGTTCGCCGAGATTGCAGTCGTCCCGGTTTCTTGCTGGTATTGCCTAAAAGGAACTGGGTACTACGTACTATTTTGTGTTCCTTGGGAAGTTGGAGACAAAACAAGATCAGAGGTTTCACTTGTAGCACCGTGAATAATAAATAGAAAATAAAGTTCCGTATAGATGAAAGACGGGTATCTAGAAAGAAATACTGCCTCGTCTGAGTTAAACTCCATCAAATGAAACTATACATGTCTTCTGGGTAGCGTAAAAAACATAAATAAATACCGGCTTTACAAGTTTATGATCCTGTTTGCATGCTGCTTCTCTTTGACCTTAGGTGTACACATTGTACAACCCATGAAGCAATGCAGTCCTGAGAACTGACAAATTGATACCCTGATAATAGAAGAAAGAAATAAGAAAGCAACGAAAGTAATGATCGTTCTCATTGGTGCGTACACTTAAAGCTTCGTATCATTCAAAGCAATGGAGAGAAAATTCTGAAACTTTTCTTTATACTTTCGTAATAGTTTGATCGCGTAATATTCGGCAGTAAGATACAGATGAAAGTCAGAAAGTGTAGGCGGTTTAGTCGTCAGCATATAATATAGGTACTGTCCAATTAACCAGGTATAACTATTATTTTTAGATTTCGGAAATAATTGCCAGTCCGGTTGGAATATATCTTGCAATTGCATTGCGGATGCAGTCGGTCTATTAATAAGAGCCAATTTCATTCTCGTCCAATTCCAGATTTGCGTCTGATCTCTGCAGTGTAATATGTGTTGCAATGTTTCCACATGGCCACATGTGTCGCAAGACGGTGCAGGTCGTAAGTGAATCTTACACAATTTCTCCCCCGTGGGCGTCACCTCGTTCACAACATCATACCATACGGAACGAACTCGGGAACGAAGATGAGGAGTGCTGACATTCATCCAAATTTGTCGCCAGTTCTTGCCAGGATACTTCAGTTCTATGAAGTTATTCTGCTGTCGATTCGTAAAGACACTGTAGACAGCCGCAGCATTGAATGGTTGCGGGTGTTGATGAACATAGCTGGTCTCCACGTAATATCGGCGTATATGAACGAGCTCGGGATGGATAGGTCCAACATTTATCGGTGGTGTCATATCCGATGGTCGTAAGTGCTGGAATAGACGTGCTGTAAGACCTGTGTGACTACATCGTAAGATCCTTGATGTTCGAACTAGAAAAATCGCTAAGCACTGCAATTCAACGTCTTTAAGGGCTAGAGCACATTTATACCGAAGTAAAGCTGTAGCCTTGAAAGCGCCTTTAAAAATATTACCTCGCCGAATGTACCAGCCTGCAAGGGCTAAACTTCTGTTTGCAATATCAGTAGGAATAGGGAGAACAGCGGCAACATGGTAAATCTTGCTGAGAACATAATATTTGACGAAATGTGCTCTCTGAATTCTGTCTAAAGACCGCATATTGTGCTCTCGAATCAAAGCTCGAAGGACGTTGAGCTTCTGTTCCCAATTCATTCTCACCATTTCCCGTGGATTCGGAGTGAGAATCAAACCAAGGTGCTTGAACTGGTTGGTTGCCTCTAACCAAGCAGTGTTCGCGAAGCGAGGCTGCGGACCTGAATGCAAGACTTTGGATTTCCGTTCGTTAAAGCGTGCACCGCAGGCGCTGGCATACCGGTGGACAAGCCGTCGCACAGTGTCGAACTCTTGGTCGTTGTTGATAAGGACGCTGATATCGTCCGCATAGGCATGACAGACGGTCTTTGTATTCATCGTTCGAAGTCCCGGTAAGGTGACGCAAAACGTCTTCAGCAGTGGCTCTATAGCAATGGCGAAAAGAGTCGTAGAAAGTGGGCACCCTTGTCGCAAACCTTGTTGAATGGGCACAGGGGCTGTTAACTGGCCGTTGAATTTCACGTGGGAAGACGTATTGAAGATACAGTTCCTGATGATCTGTACGAAATGCTGGGTGAAACCCAGTTTTTCCAGCGTTCTGAACAGAAATCCGTGGTTAGTCCTATCAAATGCCTTGTCGAAGTCAAAAAGACTATTGCCAACGTGGCCTTGCAAATCCAAGTGAAATATGCAATACCTCGGTATTCGCACAGGGCGTCTATCATTGAACGACCGGTAACCACGTTCATGTGGTATGAACCAAGCACTTTACGAAGGACTGGCTTAAGTCTGGCATTCATAATCCTAGTAAAGATTTTGAAATCTGCATTGAGTAGGGTAATTGGTCGTAAGTGAAGTCCAGATTGACGGTTTGGATACTAAGACTATCATGCCCTCAGTGAACTGAGATGGAAAAGCAGTAGTCGTTAACAACTCATTATACATTATGGTCAGTTCATCGCCGAAAACATCCCAGTACCGAAGATAAAATTCAACCGGCAAA
This sequence comes from Schistocerca gregaria, assembly GCF_023897955.1. Taxonomy (NCBI): domain Eukaryota; kingdom Metazoa; phylum Arthropoda; class Insecta; order Orthoptera; family Acrididae; genus Schistocerca; species Schistocerca gregaria. The sequence goes on along the minus strand of NC_064925.1, from coordinate 51,317,427 downwards.
CCGTTTGATCCTGCAGCTTTTCCTTTCGCCGCAGACGTAATGATTGACTTCACTTCGAAGTTAGTTATGTTTGCCAGGAGCTGTGCGTGGTCGTCCGGATCCGCCGATGCCGTAATGTTAGACAAACAATCCTCTCCCGCCTCTACATCTGTGTCAGGCAGTGAGTAAAGTTGCCAGAAATGATTCCCAATAAAAGTCTTCAGCTCGCCTTGCTCATCACAAACACGACCGTCGTCATCTGTCAGTTGAGTAATTGATTTTTGTCTGCCTCTTTTAGCTTCCCGTATGACGTGGTACAAAGACGCTGACTCGTTAAAGGTGTCATCGAAAGCGCGTGCCCTGACTTGGGCTTCTGCTAGAGACTCACGAACCAAGGCGGTGATTTTGGCTTTGGCACGTTTAATGCGAAAGAGATTGCCAGGCAGTGCAGAGGAATCGTTATACAACTGGCGGAGAGCGGTGAAATAAAACTCCAACGGCTTTTTCTTCCAGTACGCCTTAGCCCTGGCAAACTGACAAATACATTTCTTTATGTGCGGTTTCACTAGCTCCGTCCACCAATGAACACGCTCCCTATATCTTTGTCGTCGCTGAAGGCACCATTGCCACGTTGCAATAAGATCCTTCTTCAGGTCGCCGTCGTCCAACAGTGCGACGTTCAGTTGCCATACCCCTCGACCCAGAAAGGTTTTCTGCGAGACGTGCCTAAGCGTTATGTAATACGCACAGTGGTCGCTAAAATTAACAGGCCATATTTCACAATCCCTGGCAGCGCTTAAAATGTCTTTAGATACATTAATCCTATCTAGACGACTAGCGGAGGCAGCGGTAACTTATGTATATCCGGTCACCTGCGGGCGAAGAGGGCACCAGGTATCTTGTAAGTCCCGCCCATCAATTAAATCTCGTAACTCTAAACAAAAATTAAAATTCGGGCACTGGTCTTCTCTGCGTACAACAACAATTAAAATCGCCGCCCAATAAAATCTTCGAACAACCACAGGATAATAATGGCATAATTTCATCGCGTTAAAAAACACTCCTATCCCTTCGGCCTGTAGATCCAGTCGGGGCATAGACGTTGATCAAAAGCAAATCTTCGAATTGTACGACAATCCCTCTACCCGTTTCTAAAATCGCTCGAGGTCTACAAGTGACGCCCGCTTTAAACAAAATTGCAGTCCCTGCCTCATCGCCAGTATTTATGATGGCCTCATAACCTGTGATATCCCCTACCTTGGGTGTTGCCACTTCTTGTAGGAAAACGATATCTATATCGGCGGTATACACATAGTCAGTCAAACATTTTAATTTTACATCAGATGTTATTCGATTTATATTAGCAGTTGCAATTCAGTAATCCCGCATAAGAAGGGGTGAAGCCATGTTAATGCGTATCGTCAGCCCAGGAAGGCTGCCCGCTCGACCCCGGCGAGTGAGTGGTATCCATCAATGCATCGGTTCCAGAACTGTCAACATTCATCCCCATATCGGCCTCCTCTGAATGCTGCACGACCTGTACTCCATCATCTGTTGACGTTTCTCTCAAATTCATGCGTCCGGAACTGCTTGATAGTACGCTGCAGTTTCTGTTCAAGAGTACGAGTTTCCTCTTCACTCTGCTTACGGACCGGTTTCTTTTGTCGTCCTTTCTTCGGGGGACGGGCGTCCTCGACTTGTTCGTTGTTGTCAGATTTCGCAGTGATACGGGTAGCTCCCGTGGGGGACTGTTCTTTGCCAGAAACTGCCATACTGGAGAAGACACTTCAAGGGGATGGGAAACTCTTTGCTGGTCACCACAGTCCTCGGGTGGAAGACTCTCCACAGATGGGTGCATATGTTGACCGGACAGCCGAGGCGGAAGTGTCACAGGGACCACACCAGCATCTGAAGGGCGCGAATTTTCGGCCCCGTTCTTTGCATAGTTTTCCACGTCAGGAGCAACGGGTATTCGGCTCGCCGTAGCGGTGTTTATATCGGCGGCGGCCACGTCTGGCACAACCTCAGCCGCGTGCAGCTGTGGAGCGCTGGCGACAGACGGACCGACAAGGCTCTCGGCATACGTCGGCTTAACGCCATCCTGCCCTGCTGCAAGGGCATCACGTTGTCGTAAAACACGACGCACTGGTTTGGCACGGGGACACGCAGCCTTCATATGCTCCGGAGAGCCACAAAGTACACATGTACGTGGTTGCCCTTCGTACATAACGAGTGCACGGAAGCCTTGTACCACGACATTCGACGGGATATGCTTGGATAGATCAATTCGCGCTACTCTGACACCATTATCCACATTGAAGTGTTTAAGTCCACTCCACTGCTCTTGGTGAATTTCCAATACGTTCCCATACTGGGACAGACATTCCCGAATACGTTCAAGTTCAATTTCAAATGGTAGGTTGAATACACGGACCGTGCGCAGGCCTAACCCAGCATGGTTAACGACAACTTTACAAATTTCACCCTCAGAATTAACGAACTCGGCAGTACCCTTAGTTAAGTCCATTACACGTAAACAAGGCTCGTTACTAACAAGTTTCATATAGACGGCATTCGCCAGAAAATCATACGAAAACCTTAAAACTTCCTCGTCTTTAAGACCCAGTCTGTCGAAGAAGAAATCGACTAATTCGTGGGCATGTGGTCGGCCATAACCGAACGGGGACTGGAAACGCAACGTGTAACGGCGTAACTGATCATCCATGGCAAGGGCCATGATGTACTCAGAAGACCCAACCAGCTGCAGGCGCCGCCAAACACGCACTCCGGCAGGTCTGCACACGGCCGCTGCTGCGGTGGAACTGGACCATGGAGCTCCTGAGCTTATATTGTTCTTGATGTTGCCTATCTTGCGCATGGACTACCCAATTTGTGTATTTTGCTTATTTTTTCATAGTTCCGCACAACTCCTTCCTATTTTCTCGATTGATCTGTGTTCAGTTTTTCAAGGCCTATCCACTGTGCCAACTTATAACTAAATCTGAGGGGTTGCGATGGGGAGGTTCCCCTGTAAGGAGAAAGGAGGCTTCGACAGTAGACGGAGATACCGATAGATCTACTGATAGCCTTGGGAGAGCCACGCATGATCAAACTCTTCCACCCCATGAGGAAGCTGTATGAAACACGTAAAATTCCCTCACATTTCAAACAGAATGTAATGTTCCAATTCCAAAGAAAGCACGTGCCAACAGGTATGAATATTGCCGAACTGTCAGTTTCATAAGCCATGGTTCCAAAATATGTACACACATTTTTTACAGAAGAGTGGAAACGCTGGTAGAAGCCGACCTCAGGGAAGAACAGTTCGTATTCCAAAGAAATGTATCAATACACGAGGCAATACTCACCCTACGAATTCTCATAGAAAACAGGCTAGGGAAAAGCAAACCCACATTTATAGCATTTGTTGATTTAGAGAAAGTGTTGTGGTTGGCAGGAGAGCCAACAGCGTGTTACTAGAGGACGCCGATAGGCACGTGATTTAGCTCACGCAGGCTGGCGTGAGGTCTGGAACATGCAAGGGAATTAGAATTGAGAAACTACGGGCGTAGCTGGTGGAATACTTAACTTTAATCCATTAATGACGAACGTCGCTCTTGATGATACATGATCACAATATCAATAGTAACTGATAATGGCGCCTTGCTAGGTCGTAGCAAATAACGTAGCTGAAGGCTATGCTAACTATCGTCTCGGCACATGAGGGCGTATTTTGTCAGAGAACCATCGCTAGCAAAGTCGGTTGTACAACTGCGCGAGTGTTAGGAAGTCTCTCTAGACCTGCCGTGAGCGGGACTCGGTCTGTAATCACTGATAGTGGCGACACGCGGGTCCGACGTATACTACCGGACCGCGGCCGATTTAAAGGCTACCACCTAGCAAGTGTGGTGTCTGGCGGTGACACCACAGAAAGCTTTTGACAATTTCGATTGGGCGTATCATCTTTGAAATTCTGAGTTTAGCTGCGGTTAAATACAGGAAGCGAAAGGCTAATTACAACTTGTACAGAATCCAGAGGGCAGTCATAAGAGTCGAGGGGTATGAAAGGGATGCAGTGGGTGAGATGCGAGTGTGACGAGATTGTATACGCAATATTAATCAATATATAGATTCTGCAAGAAGTAAAAGAAACAGAAGGAGAATTTGGAGTTGTAATTAAAGTTCAGAGAAAACAAATGAAAACTTTGAAGTCTGTCAATGAAGCTATAATTTTCTCAGAGACAGTAAAGGACTTGGAAGAGCAGTTGAAAGGAATGGACAGGATCTTGAAAGGACGATGCAAGATGAACATCAACAAAAACAAAGCAAGGATTACGGAATGTAGTCGAATTGAGTCAGTTGATACTGAGGGAATTAGATTAGGAAACGAGACACTTAAAATAGTAGATGAGTGTTACTACTTGGGCAGCAAAATAATTGATGTTGGCCGAAGTCGAGACGATATAAAATGTAGACTGGCAATGGCAAGAAAAGAGTTTCTGAACAAGAGAAATTTGTTAACATCAAGCATAGATTTAACTGGCAGCAATTGCTTTCTGAGAGTATGTACGGAGTGTAGCCACGTACGGAAATGAAACATCATTGATAAACAGTTTAGACAAAAAGAGAATAGAAGATTCCGAACTGTGGTACTACAGAAGAACCCTGAAGATTAGATTGATACTTGATGTAACTAATGAGGAAGTACTGAATAGAATTGGGAAAGAAAGAAATTTGCGGCACAACCTGACTAGAAGCAGGGTTCGGTTGGTAGGGCATATTTTGAGGAGTCAAGGGATCATGAATTTAGTACTGAACGGAAGTATATGTGTATGGGGGAGGGGGGGGGAGAGGGGGAGTAAAAATCGTAGAGGGAGACCCAGAGATGAATACAGCAAGCAGATTCAGAGGGATGCAGGTTGTAGTAGTTACTGGGACATGAAGAGGCTTGCACAGGATAGGGTAGCGTGGAGAGCTGCATGAAACCAGTCTTCAGACTGAAGACCACAACAACAACATCCATTTAGTTTAACTATTCTTTCAAGTCTTTTGCTCTCTCTCAGGTATTTTTTTTCTTCTCCCTCAACTTTAATTTCATCTCCAAATTTACCCCCAAATTTTCCGTCGGTTTCCTATACAGCCTCCTCTAAGTACAGTTTGAATAACATCAGAGATAAGCTACAACCATGTCTCACTCCCTTCTTAACCACTGCTTTCCTTTGGTGCCCCTCCACTCTCACAATTACCATCTGGTTTCTGTACAAATTGTGTATAACGTTTCAATCCCTGTGTTTTATCCATGCTACCTTCAAAGTTTCAAAATTCATATTTCAGACAATACTGTCAAAACCTTTATCTAAATCTCCAAATGTTATAGATGTACGTTCGCCTTTCTTCTACCTACCTTCTAACGTAAATCGTAAGGTCATTACTGCTTTGAATTTTCTCACGTGTCTCTGAGACCCATACTGACCTTCCCTGAGGTTAGTTTCTACCAGTTTTTGTATTGGTTTATAAATAATTCGTATCGATATTTTTCAACTGTGACTTATTAAACTGATGGCTGAGTAGTATTCACTCCTGACAATACGTATTTTCTTTGGCGCTGTAAGTACTGTATTACATTTTTCTTGACATCTGCCGGTAGTTCGGCTGTCTCGTGCACCAGACGGAATAGTTTTCTCACGGCTCTGTCTCATAAGGATCTCAGTAATTGTCAGAGACACACATTTGCAGCAATAAAACACTTGCACTGTAAGCAAGCGAGCCTGCTTTACCGTCGACATTACATTGTGTGCTAACAAAGATTAAACCAGCAGGCATAGGTCGCATCACACAGTGGTTTCATTCTTCATGCATCTCCAACCAATAAAGTTAAAGACAGCTAACTGGCGGTGCGTTAAGAGCCGCGTTATCACCTAGATCTTTCACATCACCCCTCCTGTAGCACGCCCTTGGGCTTGCGATGTCTTTATTACACCGACGACTCTGTTACGAAAAGAATAATGTGTCGAGCTGAGTCTGTGTTGTTATATTGGTAATCTGACACCACAGACGGTGGCCTATGTTTTTCTATTGTTCTGTGTACTCGATCTAATGCTGATGTGGGAATACCGGTACAGAGCTGCTCATGACTACCTCCAGGACTTCAGATGACGAGTTTATGACAACTGCAGATTGTATAGAAAAATGAGAAATATCTCTGGAAAGAGCATCTCTCCAAGTTTCGATTAATAATACGTGCAGTGGCGTAGTTACAGAGCACACCACTAGGGGCGTGCGTCTCAGAACGTGGCTTATAACTGAGCGAAGTGAGCATTTTGTGTTCTTAAATTTGCTAAATGTGTGTGAACTATGCCGGTTTAGAGGCGATTTTGTAATAAATGCGAGGTAAAATACACTCCTGGAAATTGAAATAAGAACACCGTGAATTCATTGTCCCAGGAAGGGGAAACTTTATTGACACATTCCTGGGGTCAGATACGTCACATGATCACACTGACAGAACCACAGGCACATAGACACAGGCAACAGAGCATGCACAATGTCGGCACTAGTACAGTGTATATCCACCTTTCGCAGCAATGCAGGCTGCTATTCTCCCATGGAGACGATCGTAGAGATGCTGGATATAGTCCTGTGCAACGGCTTGCCATGCCATTTCCACCTGGCGCTTCAGTTGGACCAGCGTTCGTGCTGGACGTGCAGACCGCGTGAGACGACGCTTCATCCAGTCCCAAACATGCTCAATGGCGGACAGATCCGGAGATCTTGTTGGCCAGGGTAGTTGACTTACACCTTCTAAAGCACGTTGGGTAGCACGGGATACATGCGGACGTGCATTGTCCTGTTGGAACAGCAAGTTCCCTTGCCGGTCTAGGAATGGTAGAACGATGGGTTCGATGACGGTTTGGATGTACCGTGCACTATTCAGTGTCCCCTCGACGATCACCAGAGGTGTACGGCTAGTGTAGGAGATCGCTCCCCACACAATGATGCCGGGTGTTGGCCCTGTGTGCCTCGGTCGTATGCAGTCCTGATAGTGGCGCTCACCTGCACGGCGCCAAACACGCATACGACCATCATTGGCACCAAGGCAGAAGCGACTCTCATCGCTGAAGACGACACGTCTCCATTCGTCCCTCCATTCACGCCTGTCACGACACCACTGGAGGCGGGCTGCACGATGTTGGGGCGTGAGCGGAAGACGGCCTAACGGTGTGCGGGACCGTAGCCCAGCTTCATGGAGACGGTTGCGAATGGTCCTCGCCAATACCCCGGGAGCAACAGTGTCCCTAATTTGCTGGGAAGTGGCGGTGCGGTCCCCTACGGCACCGCGTAGGATCCTACGGTCTTGGCGTGCATCCGTGCGTCGCTGCGGTCCGGTCCCAGGTCGACGGGCACGTGCACCTTCCGCCGACCACTGGCGACAACATCGATGTACTGTGGAGACCTCACGCCCCACGTGTTGAGCAATTCGGCGGTACGTCCACCCGGCCTCCCACATGCCCACTATACGCCCTCGCTCAAAGTCCGTCAACTGCACATACGGTTCACGTCCACGCTGTCGCGGCATGCTACCAGTGTTAAAGACTGCGATGGAGCTCCGTATGCCACGGCAAACTGGCTGACACTGACGGCGGCGGTGCACAAATGCTGCGCAGCTAGCGCCATTCGACGGCCAACACCGCGTTTCCTGGTGTGTCCGCTGTGCCGTGCGTGTGATCATTGCTTGTACAGCCCTCTCGCAGTGTCCGGAGCAAGTATGGTGGGTCTGACACACCGGTGTCAATGTGTTCTTTTTTCCATTTCCAGGAGTGTACATAACAGTCAAAACAGTACAGGGGTGGCACAACACACACCGTGGGACTGGCTGCTGTTGTGGTGCAAAGAAAACAGATTAGAGAGGACCATCAGTAGAGGAGGTAGAAGGTGTGTGGGAATCATTCGTCAGGAGCCCAAAGAAATTGATGCATGAGAGGAGAGAAATGCAGAGACCGCAGTGAGCTGCCCCCCACCATCTACTCAAATTGTTGCACGTGAAATGGTATCGGCCGCAATTGTAGCTTGCGCTGAGTACCCGGGGCGACTATTTTTGTTTGCGATGACTTGCATCGACTACTGGAGGGAGGCGGTTTCTCACAGAATTTCTTTGACGAAGCCATATTTCATGTGTCGGGAAAGGTGAGTGTACTGGTTAATAAAAAAGAAAAAGAGAAGAGATAAGAAATGATTCGGAAATGAGGGAAGAAATGGTGAATAAAAACGGGGCTTTAAAATCGTAAATGACCGTGAAAAAGGAAAGACTGAAAAGCAAATCGGACTTCGTATTACAGAAAAGTTATCGTTCGGAAAAGCTTTTGTTGGGGCGGTCCTTGTGGTGTTTTTGAGCAAACGTTAAACCAATTTCCACTTCAAAAATTATTGAAAAAGAACAGAGAATAACAAAATGTAACTGACAGGGGGAAGTGGCGTAGATAAGAGTTCATCCTTTACCAGATTAACTTGTCTTCTTTCGTGCGGCGTCCAGGTCTTCAAATATCTCCTTCATTTCTGCGTGAAAAGCCTGCTCCGAAATCTTGCGTTCGGTTTCATTGTCCAGGAATTTCTAATGTATACAAAACCGTCTTGATATTAAATACAATTTATTTTACGTTGCTTCCCTCCTCCAAATGTCATAACAACTTCCACAACATGTCTACACATTAATATCAGGTCAAGACTAGCTAATAAGTTTTTTTTTTTTTTACGTCTTCATCAGATCACGTCTGCCTTAAGCTTCGGCTATCAAGAGACAATAAAGAAACGGATAGAAAACAAAAAAGAGTTACTCTCTGCCGTCGAGCGCTCATACCGCCGCGACGGTATAATTTTTATCTGAGGGAACGAGTGTAGCGCGGCGATATTCAAATCCCGCTACATGCCCCCTCGACTGTCACGCTAAAACATTTAGCTTGGCAGGCTAGCAAACAATGTAACAGATATACGTAAAAGTCAATGTATGCATATTTTTATAGGAAAGAACACCTGCATCCATAGGTGACAATCTTTGTCAACACTTACTTTCTAAACCTATATACTAAATACAATTATTACAGATTGGATCCCTTTTACAAAATTAATATACATATATTTGCATAGTGTGTGTTTGAGCAAGCTGCTCGCCAGCGCAGTTAATGTTGTGCGCTTCCAGCGTTGGTTTCCCAATGCATTTCTGGCAGCATGTAGTCTTTGCGCATGCGCAATAGCATCACTGAATTGCGAGTGCGGCAGTTTCAAAATCGCTGTGTTATGACAGTATTCCACAGTATTCACTTTCACATAGTGTTAATTACAGGTTGTTATTCCAGTATAAATGGCGTGTTAAGTCCGGAGACACCATAAGATTGAGCGTGTGCGTGATCTGAAGCAATGTCCATGTCTTCTGTTACGATGTGTACACTCCAGGTTTTTGTGCGTTTTCATGACTATTGTTCCCGGGGCATATATGGTCGATGCAGTTTTTAGCCTCCACATCGCCTACGACAGGTGCTGAGTTTTTTGTCTCCAAAGCATCTGAAGGCCGGCCAGGAACAACGGCGTCGATGTTCGCAAAGGTAGGTGTTTCACCACGTTGTTTACACCTGCCAACAAACGTTCATTTGCAGTCTGAATATCCTCACTACCATCGAAGTAAATTGCAGTTTATATCGATTTACAAACAGTTATTTGGTTTATGCGCCATAAGTTTCACAAATAACACAAAATTCGTCGTTTATAACGTTCACAGTTTGCGACACTTTTTTTGCAATATTTACATTTTAACAAAGTTCACTGGGTCCCAGCATGTTTACATCGATAACTATGAAAGCTTATTCTTCGTGGTCACATTTCAAAATATGTTGACAATATGCAAAGTTTTAATACATATACAAATACATATAAATTTACAAGAATATGCATGTGAAATACTTACACTAAAAAATTATACTAAGTCACATTGGCTTTCTTTTATTGGGGTTTATGGTCATTTTGATTTTCTTTATTAAGATTTGGGCGTGCCAAGGGATATCAGATTTAATATTTAAAGAACGGGCTTTCCTTCATTAATTATTTATTTATTTCTTTTGATTCCATATCTTGGCTAGTGGTTGACCAGGCTTTCAATGCCATACTTAATTTTCTACATGTCTTTTAACTCGTACCTGAAAGTTTACTGTCACACAACATACTCTTACATTCGACAAGCAAACAATACCAGCTGCAGGAGGTGGTAGGATAATGGAGAAAGATAGAAAGATAGAACGGAAGAAACTATTCATTACCTATAAACTACCAAATCCTACAGCTAGTACATAAAAAGAGAACATAATACATTATAACATTTACATCACCTTCAAGGGGTGTGTGAAAGGAGGTGCTTACCATTTACCAAATCATGGGTAAATGTAAGTGTCCTTAAGTCAAGTCTGTGTAGTGTAACATCATAAAAGATTCTCTGTTTGTGTTGTGATTGTTCATATGACTTAGTGTATTATTCCTTAACAAATCCTTGCGTGAGTAAATCGCATATCTGCTCAATACTTCCTCTATATCTCCACTTCTTGTGGATACCGTCTATACAAATGGAAAATATATCTCACAGAGATTGTCTCTCTCATAATGTGTATTTTATAATTACATATCAAATTTCCTCTCAAGAGTTCAACCATGAACTTCCTTCTACTTTAGTAAAGGTTAAACATCATGTATGTGTGTATATATGTCATTTCTTTCTATAAAACATAAATAAAGAACATAGTATTATAACTGACAGTCAAATATCTCTTTCTCAGTATCCGTTGCTCGACATTGTTTGCACGGGTGGTCACCGCTCCTTTGCACTTACCTTGCATTGCCTGAAAAGTCAAATGTTGTCTTCTACATACATGTAATTTTGTCATCTGTTCGCTTAGGTGGAGGTATTGCACGAGCCGCAAAACGGCCTTAATAACTCTCCTATCTTTTGCTTCCTCGGGGTTTTCTGTTGTGTGTAAGCATAATAAAGGCTAACATGGCACTAAATTTCACTTTCGTAAAAAAAAAAATTTATACAAATGTATTCACATGATGGCTGTGTAAAAACTATATTTCTTTCAACTTAAATTCCTTAAAATATCATTCTCCTGTCTGAACACGAACTATAAATGTTTTCTTCCGCACAATGGCTTAACAAAACTTAACGAAAGGTTACTAAGCTACGCTTCTGAAAAAATTAAATCTAATGTGTTTCCAAGCTACATTCTTATTACACTTATTTCCATAGCTGTAATCATCATTACGTTCACTCTGCTTTTCTTGCATTCGTTCATTTTCAAGGCCACTGAAAATAGATTCACATTTAACGTCTTGTACTCACGTGCTCTAACTCATCAGAAATGTTTTCTTTCAGACTGAAATTCTTATGTAATCTTAAAGATGTAGACTGTTTACTCACTTCTCTACGTAACACAATATTACCAAAACATTCTCACTCATTCCTTACTCACATAACCATCATAATATGTATATCCTTATACATTAAACATATTCCTCATCAAACATTAATATATCATATATGTGGGGCCATCTAGCACTTCGATTCTCATAAAACTCCAATATCATCTTCCTCAAACAATCTCTTGTCTCCATCAACTACTTCACAGTAACTTACCTTCTTATATTAACCTAAATATTAACTCATTCATACTGATCATTCATTCTTACGTCCTCATTCATTCTGCTACATACCTACGTCATTACTGATCTCAATAACTATTATTTCCTCTCATTATAGTGCCTTGAAATAACTAACTAGTTGTTGATTCACCTTATAATTTACAATTAACAATCAATGTAACCTGCGTAGACCTCATTCCTATATGAATGTCTTTTCTCATTCAGTAAGTGTACTCACCTGGGTTTACATTCTCTTCATAATTATGTGTACAAGTGTAACTGCAGTATATTAATGTTTGTGTTCTTAGGCTGTATACCTTAATGTTCGTGTATTCAATACAAATATTTATGATCTCATTTTCACAGCAACTTGCTCATGTTCAACTTAGTTATCATTATATTATGTTGTTTTAGTGCAGAAAGGGTTTCAAATGTATGTGGGGATGCAGCCCTCTCGGCTTGTGAGATAACGGGTATTCTAGGGAGTAACACCCTGGGTGAGGTATGTTTGCTATTCTGAAAGGACCTGAATATAATAGCTGCTATTTTCTGTTCAGTTGTTTTAATTTTGTAGACTTGGGATGTGACCGCAAAAGAACAAGGTCATCAACCTGATAGGTTTGTTAATTCCTGTTTTGCTGTCATTTTGTCGTCGTACCTGAGGAAACAAACCGTCTCAGCCGTTGCGCTCTTACAACCCCTCACGACCGAAGCACGAGCGCTTAGCTCGGTCGTCGACTGTTTTCCGTCGTCTGCTGTGTTTGGCCGTGTTCATCGACCAGCTCCACTATGTTTGCATTCCGGCCGGTTGGCGCCCACGCGTCAGCTGATGGCGCGCCGCAATTGTTATTGCTACTTCGTGGCGGGGAGTGCATAACTGTACTGGGGAACGGCGGCGGTTTCCGTGGAGGGTCATGATTTGTCATGCGTGAATTGTGTGTGTTCCACATATTCTGTCGGTGATTGTTGGGACTGTTATTGTTTTGGTGGTAATTATGTCTGTTATATGGGATGTTCATGTCAAAGTAGCACAGGGTGTACCGGTTATTCTCAGGTCTCCCATTGTGGTTGTTGTTGTACTGTCTGCGATTTTCATTTTGCATGTAGTTACCATTTTGATATGTGTGATAATTATTGCTGTTATTATTATTCCACGAATTTCTGCGGTTGTTCTTACCGTCACACAAGTTTCCATTTGAATATGTTTCGCGCAAAGGCATCGTACTGTGTCGCTGCGCGGAGGGATGGTTCCACCAACCACCGCCACTACGGTTCCTTTGGGGTGGGTGCTGATTTTGGTTACTAATATGAGTAAAATTTGAATGGCGTGAATCGCCTCGGTAAACTACGTCCATTTGATCTAAGAAGTTTAAGAAAGTCTTAACGTCTTTCTCCGGTACTCCTATTAATCTGTCTCGGTATGGAAAGGGTAAGTGGCTCTTTAAAGAGTCGGTTATGGCTGACAAGTCGGCTGGTTTGGACCAGTACAGTGTCTTGTCTAGGTACCTCTCAAAGTATTGTCTTAATGTCTCTTTTTTAGTGTCATAGGTCTCGGGGTTGCACACTCCTCTCCTTAGACTCTGTTGCTCATTCTCGGACCAGAATTCGTCCAAGAAGGCTTGTTCGAACCGTTGAAACGTAAGGCACCGCCATTTCATAGCGGCACCCCACTTAGCTGCCCGTCCTCTCATGAGATTGGTGACGTATCTGATTTTATCGACTTCTGACGAAATACGTGGAAAAACACCGTCAAATGATCTAATAAACACAATAGGGTGGACTATGTGCTTGTCCTCACTGGAAAATGTCTGGAAATACCCATGCCTTACAAACGTGTCATCGGCCATGCCGGTTGGCATAACTATATTGACGTGGTTTGTGTCACTTGCTACTCTAGTTGTCGTTCCGTAATATTGCTCGTTTGGTGGAAAAGAAAGCGGCACATTGCAATTTTGATTGGAAATAGGTGATTCCACAAAAGGTGTTCTGTCTGTCTCATTAGCCATAGTTTTAGCTGTTTTGTCGTTCCCTGACGATGCGTTTGCACCAATCGCCAAACACGGCACAACATTGTCTCGTAATTTTGTCACTTCGTCTTCTATGTGTTTTGTCTCGTCTTATCATGTGTCTTTGTTTTTGAAAGTATGTCCTGTTTAATTGTTTCAAGTTTTTTGTTCAGATAGTCGTCACTCAATTTACATTCATGTTCAATTCTCTCGGCCATGTTGGTTTCGTTGTTTAGTGACGCGAGGTCCGCTCGGTCTTCTAATTTTTCTATCTTTTCTTTGAGGTGGGTTTGTTCAAGAACTACCATTGTGAGTTGTTGGGTAATATTTCCCACTTCTTCAGTCAGCTTTTCTTGGGTGGAGCTAGCTGAAGTGTGGGCCTGAGCAAACTCTTCCACACGGGTGTTCACTTCCTGCTGCACATTAACTATTTGAGTTAACTGATTCTCACATCGGGTGATATTGTTTTTTGTTTCACGTGTGAGTGTAACCAAAGTTTCTTTCTGTTTATGATTCGGTCGGACAATGTCTCAAATCGCCGGCTGAGCTGTTGAGTGGTGATATTTAATTCTGTCATCTGTTTTGTCGTTCGTTCAAAATTTTCGGTCATAGTATAGTTTAATATGTCAATTTTCTGACTAACGTCTCGTTTCATGTCTGCAAATAACTCTAATTGTCGGTCCAGTTTGTCAGTCTCCTGTGTCCGATTTGTGTCACGTTGCCGAATTTGTCTCATATTCGGTTCTGACATTGATGTTAACAAAGGCGCTGACGGTCTAGTCTCGCGTCCATTCCACATTTCGTCATTTAAATTCGCCATCTGTGTGTTATCACAAATGTTACGAGTTTGAGGCAAAATCATTGGAGTGATCTCTGAACTCGTCCATGGAGTGAAATGCGAACTTTCTTGTTGGTTGAACGATGAATCTACTTCACTTAACTCATCTGCCAAAACTCTCTCTAACTTACCGCGTTCCATTGTCATAGGATGTTTAATCGTAAGTCAAAAAGGGAATAATATAAGTCTGATTAATAAAGATTAGACTCAAATTTAGGATGAAATATTTTCTCGTCAATGTAAATGATTGCTCTATTAAAAACAATGGCTGAGAAAGATGTAGCAGGGCGGACAAAATTTTTCGTAACAAATGACTGTTTGGCGGTCAAATTCACGATCTTCATATGCTACAACAATACTATAATTACCACAAACTACAATAGAGATAGATAATTTTGGAAAAATCTAGAAGAAAACTACAGGATGCGTGGAAAGGGAAAAATGGATTCTGCAGTTGGCTATTGAATGTTTGAATGAAACACAATTGTGTGACTCACCATTAAATTTTCTGTCCTGCAGCGGCTGGTCAAACACTTCTGCGTAAATCGAATTCGTCAAGATATGGATTTTCTTAATACATCTCCATCGGATAATCACCAAAAGGTCTCAAAATAACAGTTTTGCATCAATATATGCCATGAAAAGAAAACAAATTGAATTAGTTACAAAAATTCTTTACAATATTGTTGAATAATCATTTGCTTAGGTACAATAAAGTTAGTTACCCTTTAAACTTCAGGAGTTTTGATTACTCTCTGTTGGGAAAAAATACAAAAGTTTCAAATTTGCTCAAAATCGACACATCCGAAAATTGCGTCCTGTCGCGGGAGCCAGTTGCAGTGGTTAATAAAAAAGAAAAAGAGAAGAGAGAAGAAATGATTCGGAAATGTGGGAAGAAATGGTGAATAAAAAGAGGGCTTTAAAATCGTAAATGACCGTGAAAAAAAGGAAACAATGAAAAGCAAATCGGACTTCGTATTACAGAAAAGTTATCGTTCCTGCGAAAGTCCCGCTACATGAGGTGTCATGACATGCATGTTTAGGATAAAAAATATCCACATGACATTGTGGAACACATTCGTGATTAACCTAAAGTTAATATCTTTTGTGTAATATCTTCTACAAAAGTTTATCGACCAGTTTTATTTTGGAAGGGAACTGTGATTTGTTTTGTGTACCTAGAAAGGTATAGCAGTGGCTGACACCACATGAAGACTATAGGGACTTGACTTTCAATAAGACGGCACTCCACCACACTTCCCTTCAGTGCCGAACTGTCTCAGCACTGGGCTGGAAGTGACTGCGCTCTCTTTCACTGCGGCTCGATAAGCTAACTTGACTCCACGTGATTTCTTCTTATGGGTTTATGTCAAAGATCGTGTTTTGCTACCTCCGCCTCCACATACTTTGCAAGAGTTATAACCAAGAATAATAAATGCGATCGCTGATATCGAACATTACATGTTAGGACATGTATAGCGAGAGCCTGAATATCATAATGTCGCAAACTGTGCCCATTTTTAGCACCTGCTGTTTGAGTTAAAAACTTGCAGAGATGTTCTACTGACTGACACGTGCCTATTTTCCGTACGCCTCGTAATTTTTGGTCAATGGCCGTGACGCGCTGGAAACACTGGCTCTCATCATAACACCGAAGTTCAGCCCTGTCAGACGTGGCGCTTGGACGGGTGCGCTGTTGGCTTACATCTACACGACTAATCTGAAATTCACACTGAAATGCCTGGTCGAGGGTTCTTCGAACAATTTTGACTATTTATGTATAGTTCCACTCTTCAAAGGGGTGTGGAAAAAATAAACACTTAATTCGTTCTGTACAAGTCTGATTCCTCTTATTTCATTAGACTAGAAACAATAAAATATTTTTCAATTAGAGGAGAAATTTCTTGATTGAAATGTGAAAAGATCTCGCCGCAACGAAAAAACGCCCTTGTTTTAATGAACTTTCCTGCAACTCGTTTAATGATAAACCGTGATGCTCTCTTCCTTACTTCGCAATGATACAAATCGAGCTGGCCTTATTCGGGCTTTTTCGGTGTTCTCCGTCAATCATATCTAGTAACATACCATACGGACTGAAATTCTCTAGCAGATGACGGACAAGCGTAGCGTAGACTATCTCTTTAGTAGACCTGTTGCATCCTCTAAGCGCTCTTTGAATAAAACAGTGTCTTTGGTTTACCTTCTATGTGATCGTTCCAATTTAAGTTGCTAGTAATTATAATCCCTAGGTATTTAGCTGAGTCGACAGCGTTTAAATTTGCATGATTTATCGCGTAACCGAAATTTAACGGATTTGGTTTTGTACTCCTGTGTATGACGTCAAGCTTTTCGTTATTCAAAGACGATTGCACTTTTCGCACCAGACAGATGTCGTGTATAAGTCATTTTGCAATTGGTTTAGATCTTCCAATGACTTTACTAGACGGTAAATGACAGCATCATCTGTAAACAATGTAAGAGGGCTGCTCTGATTTTGTCTTATGTCGTTTACAGTCAGTTCCACAAGAAAGTATTCGCCGTAAATTTAAAAGTGACGTCCGCAGCTACATCTCTAGTAGTGGTCTCGAATCTGTAATCAGTGCACTTTTGTACAGTGTATAGACGAACAGCGTGAGAGTTGAATATTACGTTTTGGCGGCTGCATTTTAAAAATGAGTGCAAAATATCTAAAGCATCATGAGCCAGTGTTTCTTGTAGATCATCTTTCCTGGTCTGGTCTCGTCTTTCAAAACCGTGCTGTACGAAGTGTGAAAGCTTGCTTCAATCGACTGTCAAACACCCAGTAAAAGAGCATTTTTGTGGATGTTTCTCCAAACGCGGTTTTGACTGTTTACACTTATTTACAGCCAAGTTTAAAGCTAAAAAGGTGTGCAATATTTATCAGAAATGCCTTCTGAGGTCCGTTAAGAATCTGTTTGGCTCGAACGAGGAAAACTGGGTACTTCAAGAGGGTAATGATCCGAACATAAGAGCCGTCTCAACAGCTTGGAAACAAGACAATGAGATGTCCAAGATGGCTTGGCCTGCAACGTCTCCGGATGCAAATCCGATCGAAAATGTTTGGTCATATATTAATATGAAGATTAAAGGAAAGCCAAGAATACTTTGAAGCACCTGTCTTATACAATCAAGATGGTACCGAGATAATATGTGTTTAAATTTGCGTGGTTTATTGTGTAACCGAAATTCAACGAATTTCATTTTGTACTCTCGTGAAAAGCACGGCAAAAAGGTGACAAAGTATAGTCGATAATGGCGCGCGAGTGGATTAACTATTGGGTGATTGTGCAATTAGTAATAACATGTATTATCTTGTAAATATATATATTTAGAATATAATAGTGTCTTTTATTTCATACATATAACGCCACACACTTTCTTGTGGAACTGATTGTATGTAGATCAGGAAGTGCAGAGGGCATACAACACTTCCTGGGGGAAAGCCAGGTATCAAATGATCAAATGTGTGTGAAATTTTATGGGACTTAATTGCTAACGTCATCAGTCCCTAAGCTTACACACCACTTAACCTAAATTATCCTAAGGACAAACACACACACCGATGCCCGAGGGAGGACTCGAACCTCTGCCGGAACCAGCCGCACAGTCCACGACTGCAGCGCCTGAGAACGCTCGGCTAATCCCGCGTGGCGCCAAGTATCACTTCCCTTTTACTCGATATTTTTTGTCGATTACTACATAATGTGTGACTTTCCTGACAGGAAATCACGAATCCAGCCGAGCAACTGAAGCGATACGCTGTGTGCACGCAAATGGGTTGGAAGTCTCTTGTGAAGAAGATGGAATCAACGACAGGTCCCCTGTTGACAGCCCTCGTTACTTCGTGAGAATGAAGAGCTAGTTGTGTATCACAGTAATTATATTTTCTTAATCCATGCTATGTGTCAAATGTTCAAATGTGTGTGAATCGCTAAGGGACGAAACTGCTGAGGTCATCAGTCCCTAGATTTACACACTACTTAAACTAACGTAAACTACCTTATGCTAAGAACAACACTCACACCTGTGCCCGAGGGAGGACTCGAACCTCCGGCCGGAGAGGCCGCGTAGTCCGTAACTTGGCGCCTAAAACAGTGCGGCTATTCCACGCGGTTCACTACGTGTCAACAGACTGTTTACTTCCGCGGTAGTTCGTAATGTACGAACAGATCATATGTTCTGGGGTGCTCTCAGCTTCGTTATGCCAGTTAAGGAACTGTTTGACTAAGTAGCAGCGGCTCCAGGTCACGAAAACTGACGACAGCCGGGAGAGAGAGAGAGCAGTATTCGGGCCCCTGCCCCACACACCTTACGACGGCAGTCGTCTGAGGACGGTCCGCTGGGCCTTGTGAGGTCGGCTCATGTACTGCTTATGTAGTTGTCTGCTGAAACCGCAGAGGTGCTTCCGAATAATCCTATGTATCAGGAACGCACATACATGGTGGCCAAAATACAATTTCCCAGAAAAATGTTGCGTGGTCCCTAAGATAGGCAACCCAACTTACACCCTCCACCACTGGTTGCGTATCTTAAGGTGCACACAAGGTTTTCCTGGTCAAATTTATTTTGCTGACTCTTCAGTTGCTACTTATGCATTCGGTCTCAAACGCCGGCACGTTCCAGTTGTCTGCTAGCAGGTGCCTGGCTGTCCCGTTGCCCAGTAGCCTCGTATTCTGCGCTCACTGGGCAGCAGACAGTGGCGCCAGCAAGTGAACCCCGCTGCGCCCGCTCCCGCTAGTAATTAGGCCGGCGGGGGATTGGAGGGGGTGGGGGGGGGGGCGGGTGCCTCGGTGGCCTTGCGTCGCCTGACCCCGCCCTAATTGAGTGGTCCCGACCCGTCGGAAAATATTTGCGAGGCGTCCCCGAGGCGCGGTGGGGCGTCGCCAGCTGTGGACTCAGCGCAGCACAGCGAAACCTGACCCGCGGCCCGCATGTTAATCTGCGACCCATTAGCGCTGTTCGGGAATGTCGGCATTGCTCTCACGCCTAGGTCCACGCCCTCGCCCTGCAATCCGCTGTCAGTTGCACAGCAGAGGGGACTTGGCTCTGCTCCACACTTTACGATTTCTTCTCGCTGTATTCACATTTGCAAAGAACGGTAAGAACCACTGCTTAAATACCTCTGCGTGATACGGCGGTAAAAAAAAGTAACAATAACTGAGAAATCGTTCAAAATATAGGTGGTTATGATTCCAAAATCGGATGCAAAGAGGTCTAGGTTTTATTCTGCTATATTCAAAAGTTTTGTAGATGCGCTTTACATACCATTCTTGAAGATTACACCTTTCAAAGTTAGTACAATGGTGATGTAAAGAATAATCAGCACTCCGAATTTAAGTTACACTTCCTTTTAATTGCTTTTATTGCAATATCACGTATCACACAAAACATCACTTCACAATACAAAACATACTTGAAAATTACTTCCTCACAGTCACTGTTAAAGTTCATATTTTATAAGTTGACTACGTTATGCGTCTTTCCAAGATGACGTCCAACTCTTGACTTTCTCAAGGTCCGACTCTCTAACAAGTTAACAACCAACTAACTACCGCTTACGCACCCAAAAATCAGAGTTACAAGTACGTCAAAGATCATAGTGACAAAAGAAAGAATACACATAAGAATAATATCATTCCAATATAAAAATATCGATGTATCACAAATGAAATCAAATCTGAATGTTGTCTCAGAAATATGTCACCTGCTTTAGGTTCAGACGAGGTGCCGTAATGGCTGCGTAATTCAAGTACCATTACAAAGTCCAGGCTCCGGGCTTACCCTATACAGACGTCCGCCTTGGAAGATGATGAACTGCAACTCTAGTGTCGGTTGCGCCTTTATACTGTGCTGCAGGTCCCATCGCCCTTTCCATGTTAATGTTCCCAGCCGCCACCCTGCAGAACCTCACATACACAGTATGACACCAGGAACACAATGCCACTCCTAGCGGCTTCATCACATGAGCTCATGTGTCACTACATGGGACCTTGTCCTTCTATCTAACATTTTCGGATGCACTTAACCCACCACCCATTCGGCGATGTTTCCTTTGTATTCTAAAAACAAATTCGTTAGTTCCAACTTCTGCTCTTTGCGTTTTCTAAATATGCAACGACTTGCATATCTCAGAGAACAAATAGTCTCTTACGTCTCCTAGAGTAACTTTTTTTGGCTGCGAACCGCAGAGACTTGTCTTAAGTATGCTACTTAAACTCAGATTACCCAGTCCATAGTACTGTCAGCGCGGTGAACTGGTAAGCGAGGTCACCACACTTTATGCTGCCTCCTGCTGCTGTGACGTGCTATCAGGTCCTCCTGGGATGTGCCGAATTATTTAGTTCAGACGCTTATCTCATTATGTTGAACTGCGCAGAATAAATCAACATCGCCCAGTATTCTGGTGATATGGTCCCTAGCTTGGCAGCCTTTGTTCAGTTACATGTCACGTGATTTTTCAAGTTTATTTGTGCCAGACACTTTGCAGCTGCATTTGATGTGAGCAATGGTAGTTTCTTTATTTCGGTTTCACAATTTGGTTCGAACATATAGGAATCAATGTCGGTTTTTATTCATTCATCTCGGTCTGCAAGTATTCTATCTAGTTCCTTCTCCACTCTTCAATGAAAGTAACATTATTTTTCTGTCTTTTGCAAATGTGTCGTCATGCGAAGTCATTTGGCCCATTGAATGGCATTTGAATGTAAGACATCAGACTTTGTATTGATTTTCTGCACAATGCGTACGTATTCAGTCACTATTCGCTTTTTTTTACTCTTACAAAGTCGTTTTCCACTCCTTTATTCAAATACTCACATTTTCTCACTTAAGTACCGCATTTACGAGAGATTTGCATTCAGTTTCATTATATTTCAGGACGAAAGAGAATGATCTGCTGTCATCAGAAAGATTATTTTATTTTAAAATGAAATATTCGGCTAAAAAGGTAAGTGTGCGCCGCAGTCTAGTTTCAAGGCACGTGTTTGCAATACGAAGACGTCTATGTTTATCTGCCATACGAACTCATTTTCGGTTTATCAGGTGCGATACGGTGTGCAAGTCCATTTGCATTCCACAAACTACTGCTGCAAGGAGAGACTATCGCAGAGATACAGAACGGGTATGTGATATTTCTTGGGAAACTTGTGGTTTCCAAGTTATCCTGGTTAAGCTTCTGTTAAATTCAATTTCCATTAAATTGTCGCGCAATGAGAAGATTCTTGGTCACTACAGTATATAAGGTGAAAGTTACTCAGATCGTATTGTTCACGTAATGACTGGTTTTAATGTGGCCATGCGTACTGTCTTCTTTCCGTACGAGAGTAGTTCAATAAGACCACATAAAATATTTCGGGAACCTTCTTTATTCTTCAACGAACTGCCTACACTTTTCGAAGTGTTGCTCCAATTTTTTGAGCCTGCCGAAAAGCAGAATTTAGGAAGATCTGCAAAATAGGCATCTTTTCTTTCGTGGATGACTTCCTTCTTCGATGTGAACCGTCGACCGCCAAGCTATTTCTTCGTGATTTGAAACCAAAAACTATCGCTATGTGCCAAATCCGGTGAATACGGTGGATGTTCAAAAATTCGAGCCTTTATTCTATAATTTTGACCATCATACTCGTACATTCGATATACTTTGTTAGTGCAGGTCGCACACACCGAAGCAGTACTTTGGGACGCATCACACGAGTGTTCTGGAAGCAGTGTACCTGTACACGAACTGCACTTTCCCATTATGTTTCGAATGGACCGAAGTCCGCCGCCTACGTTGAGCTTCTGCGTTCGTTCCAACTCATTTCCCTACAAATCGCCTCATATTGCGACTCGGTGAAATTGTAATGACAGGTTATTACTTTTTGTAATGTACAATTTTATATTTTGAACGTACAAAGTAAATTGCCAGTTTCTGCATGAGTTTGAAATTTAATCGAGAGTAGACCTGGTATTTGCTCTATGACTATCAGACACTACTGATTGTACCTAACTGTATCATTCGAAAAATGTCTGAGGGTGCCGATAGTACTGTGTGCCAGTCCATTAACACACATCGTGGAAAGCCAGAGCCGCAACATTTCAGAGGCAGCTGGACCCTCTAGGTTCGCAACCCGCGTAGCAGACGCAGTAGCGACAACTGACGTAATCCGTAGCTACTGTCCTTACAGATTGCAACAAAATCGAGAAACCTCAAAGGATGGGTAGGTATGATAATCAGCGCGAAACGTTAAGAAATACAGCGTGAAATGGGTACCAGGTGTAGAAGTATAAAACCAGAATTTGGTTGCAACAATTACTCGTCTGTTGTTTGAAACTGATTCAAAATAATCTCCATTGATATTCATATATTGGTCTCACCTCTCCGGCAGGATATGAATACTACACCAAAAAACAGGTCTTTTGAAGCGAACCAGTCAGTGAACCATTTTCATACGAATTGAAGCGTTCTTCAGCGAGTGCGTGTTCCAGTGATGCAAATAGATGACAATCGGACGGAGCCAAGTCTGGAGAATAAGCAGCATGCCCTAGTATTTCCCAACTGAACCCCTCGATCGTTTCCCTGGCCCGTTTTGCTGTGTGTGAGGGGGCGTTATCATGCAGCAATATGACTGTGTTGCTATTTTATATGTTCCGGTAGTTTTTCACGTAGTGCTCGATTTAAATTGATCATTTGTTGCTGGTAGCGATCAGTGTCAACGTTTACATCAGGTTTCAGCAGCTCATAATAGATGATACCCTTCTGATCCCACCAAACATTGTCTACTTTCAAAAGCGATTTGGTATTGCAGTGGATCTCAATGGTTTGCCTGGATTCACCCATGATTTACGACCCTTAGGATAGTCAGGAGAGGATGCGATAGTAGCAGAAATGTGGAAACTAGGAGGTTTTCTGCATGGCAGAAAATTCACAAAGTAATTAAAGACATTTGAACAAAAGCAATCATACCCAGTGACTGGAAACAAGCACTGATCCATCCTCTCCATAAAAAAAACGGACACCAACAACTACAGGGGCATATCCTTGTCACCAGCGACATACAAAATACTTTGTAAAGCACATTTAAATAGAAAAGATGAACAAGCAGGACCTAATATAGGAGATTATCAAGCAGGATTTAGAAAAGGTAAATCACGTGCAGAACAGATTCTTAATTTAAAAACAACTGAGAGTGAGAGCTATAAAAAATAAAAATACAGTAGTTACTTTCGTAGACTTCAAGAAGGCCTACGACTCAGTTGGCAAGCACTATTCCAGAAACTTTATGAATCACCAATAGATGAAATCACCAGAAGACTTGTTGAAAAAACGCTCACAGATACAAGATCAAGAATTAAGTTTCAAGGCGAAATTTCTGCACCATTCAAAATCAATACAGGAGTTCGACAAGGAGACGGAGTGTCCCCAATTCTCTTTAACTTGGTTTTAGATAAAATAGTAAAAACATGGGAAAGCACATTAAACAACAGAGGCACAAAGGGTATAAGCATTGGCCAAGGAAAGAACAAATTTGAAGTGAAATGTTTAGCCTTTGCGGATGATATGGCATTGATAACTGGGAACCGAACAGACGCAACAGTTATGCTTGATCTGTTACACGAGATTGCTGAAAAGACTGGGCTAAAAATATCCTATGAAAAAACCGAGTATACAGGGTGTTACAAAAAGGTACGGCCAAACTTTCAGGAAACATTCCTCATACACAAAGAAAGAAAATATGTTATGTGGACATGTGTCCGGAAACGCTTAATTTCCATGTTATAGCTCATTTTATTACTTCTCTTCAAATCACATTAATCATGGAATGGAAACACACAGCAACAGAACGTACCAGTGTCCTTCAAACAGTTTGTTACAGGAAATGTTCAAAATGTCCTCCGTTAGCGAGGGTACATGCATCCATCCCCCGTCGCATGGAATCCCTGATGGGCTGATGCAGCCCTGGAGAATGGCGTATTGTATCACAGCCGTCCAAAATATGAGCACGAAAAGGCTCTACATTTGGTACCGGGGTTGCGTAGACAAGAGCTTTCAAATGCACCCATAAATGAAAGTCAAGAGGGTTGAGGTCAGGAGAGCGTGGAGGCCATGGATTTGGTCCGCCTCTGCCAATCCATCGGCCACCGAATCTGTTGTTGAGAAGCGTACGAACACTTCGACTGAAATGTGCAGGAACTCCATCGTTCATGAACCACGTGTTGTGTCGTACTTGTAAAGACACATGTTCTACCAGCACAGGTAGAGTATCCCGTATGAAATCATAATAACGTGTTCCATTGAGCGTAGGCGGAAGAACAAACTAAAATGAGCTCTAACATGGAAATTAAGCGTTTCCAGATAACATCTTTTCTTTATTTGTGTGTGAGGAAAGTTTCCTGAAAGTTCAGCCGTACCTTTTTGTAACACCCTGTTTGAACACAAACATAATACAGAAAAGTTTATGAAAACAAAGTATGAAAAATTAAAAGAGTTGATACTTTCAAATACCTGGGGGAGTGGATTCAAGCCAATGGACTGGATAACACAACGAATAAAAAAAGAATAAAAAAAGTTTGAATTTGCATATAAATTAACACAAAACTACTACAACAAGAAATCAATATCCATACAAGCGAAGATTTGACATTATAATTCAGTTATCAGGACACAAGCAAAGTATGGATCAGAGTGGTTAACATTGAATAAGAAAGGCAATTAAGAGAACTATAAGAAAAGAGAGAGAAAAATTACTAAGAAAAATTGTAGGTCCTGGTAAAAACAAGGAAAATAGGTGTCAATTAAAAGGAGAAATGAAGACTTATACAAAAATACAGAAAAGAACACAGATACAATGAGGAAGGGACCAAAAATTTTATGGACATTTAAAAAGAATGGAAGAAACACGGATTACAAAGAAAATTTTTAATTATGTTAGTAAGCTGAAAAAAACTGTAGGATGGATAGAAGCAGTAAAGAAAGTTGCCAACAAAATAGGTGTTACAGAAGAAATAATACATGACAGGTTGAGGCGACAGACAGAAACCGCAAACTATGAAGAATATGAGCCCAAACCCTGACCCAAGAGAGTGTGGACAGATGAGTAGAGACGAGCAGTTGGCGAGAAAATGGAGGATTACTGGGAAGAACGGAAGAAAAAGAAACACCATAAGACTTGTTGTATGCGGTCCATACCTGGCCAAATTCATATGTATAAGTTGAGAGGTAGCCACATGCTTTGCTCATACTGTGGCATCAAGCAGTCAGGCCTGCAAGATGAGTGGTCTGCCAACCGTGTGGATTTATTCTTATTTATCGAGTAAAACATCAATGACTGATTATGAACTTTAGTACCCACAGTGAAGCTACAAATTATTCTCCTGTTTGAATAATACGCAACGGAAACGGATAACGCACATCTGACTATTCGTAATTTACACAACTCTGATTGTTCACTATGCACTGGCAATACCACATTTTCTTTCTTACCCAACGGCTTTGATCATCACGTGGCCATCGCACTGACTATGAATGGCGCACACATTATAAATTCTGGATATCATGACTACACACCATTCGAAGGACAAGGCCACACAATCTTTTTCTTTTCACTAACTCTTTTATTCAGATAAATTATATTATGATTCACAGATAACCTAAACACACCATTACATTTTATACTACAATTACACATGAGAAACTCCGGCCAGTGGGCATGGCTTTACATTGGTGATTCTCTGTCTTATGGTCTCGTAATTATCTAACGCTACAGTGCATTTTCTGGACAGGATGGTGGATCTTTTGCTATATCTCACATTTCGACTCTCACACCCATCATCACGAAAATTTCCTCCAGACCGAGCGGTACAAAAAGGAACATGCATAACCCACTGCCTCTGAACCTATCTTGTTACTCTCCCATGCAAACCACACATACTTAAATTACATGAAATACATCACACTGGCAACATAGAATACAACACAAAGAATAATCACAACGTTATAATCACATCACTTTCAGCTTTCCCACTTCAATTAGTATTCATCCCAGTTTCACACGACACTGCCCCACTTCGTTACTTTTCTTGCCTACTACGAACTCTGGAGGATATATGCACGTCTTCCTGTGAAATGCAAGCCAAGTGGCGTTTCTGGGCAGACGTCTGACTCACCTTGCTTCTCTCTCAGAGTATTAGAGTTTGAATCTAGAGTCACACGGAAACATAACACGCAAAGTAATATTAAGAACATATTCGTCACACCAGAGAGCCCTCAACTGATACCGTGGACGAGTACTTCTCTTTATCCTTTGTCTCATACAGATTGAGACTCACACAGTACTCATCACGTGGAAGTACTCGTCTCTAATTTCAAGTCCTGCACATGCCATTTCTTAAATATTTCCAACTTATAGTACACACGCCAGTAATTCAGCTTAACTTTAGCACTCGGAAGTATTTCAACTTAGTACTAGCACTCGCAAGTATTTCAACTTATTGCTACACGTGGTTTCATTGTGATCGTTGGTCACTTCTGAAGATTACTACGATCCCCTCCCAAAAGTTCCTGAAATAGATAAATTATTATTCCAAGCCACTCTTAAGTATTTCACATCCATACCATTCTCTCCACTCTTTTGTCTTTACGGAGCACACCTAGGACAGGTCTTACCAACACAAGATCCAGCGCCAGAGTGCTGAAACATGGCCGTTCTTCAGGTCATCTCGCACCTCCGCCGAAGTGGGGGAGCACCATGCTACCGTATTGGTCAGCCACATTTCAGGCTCTCAAAGCTCAGGTAAATTTCATCTCTTTGGTTTCACCAAAGGTGCCCAAAGGACTGTCTCAAAGATGATCATATATTGCACATTCACTATCTGCAGTTAGCAGACGACCATACATTCATTCATTTCACCGATCTCACCAAATTGGATGTAGGAATTTATTTAGTGGGAGTGCACATGTGATCAATTAAGTAAATAAATTGTCCTTCTTTCCTACACTGGTACTCGGCTTCGGCGTATTAAGTGAAATTGAGTTATTATTACAAAAAAAATGTTGTTCTGACAAGAATAACGAAGAATGTTGTACCTATTTTCAGTGTCGGGCGGTACTGTACCCTTTCAAAGTAAATCGATAAACAGGAATGATCATTCGAAACAAAAATGTCTAATACACATGGGGTCTAAAACGCATACCTTAAAAGAGCTATGAGCAGTTCTTGATCTTCAATACTGTGAAACAAATCTCTTCCACTGCAAGCTCTTTGCTGCCCATGTTTTGGGAAGTGGATATAATTTCAAAAGTATGGGGCTTGTGTCCATCTGAACGTTTGAGTATTGTGTAAAAATATGAAGTAAATCGGTCAATCCACTTCTCCTCGATATTTTTGATAACAACTTTCCCTATTTCTATATTACATATACTTTAAAAAAATGTAGCCTATATCTGCCTGAACATTTATTAGAGTATCACAAAAATTTAGAAACAATCAGTCAAAAAATTTTCAGGATTTTTACTACCATTTTTACTCCTTATTTATCATGTACGTAATTTATATATCACTTACATTAAACATATGTAGCCTATGTCTGTCCAAACGTCTGTTAGAGAAGTGTATAAAAATTGGAAGTAAATCACTCAAGGTCTTTTGGAGATTTTTGGAAACAACATTTCCTTTTATATATTACATATTTATATATCATAAATATTAAAAAAGGTGTATGTTTATTAGAGCACCGTGTAAGAAATATGAATAAAATCGGTTCAAAAATTTTAAAGATTTTTGGTAACAACATTAAAGGGCCGGCCGGTGTGGCTGAGCGGTTCTAGGCGCTTCAGTTTGGAACCGCACTGCCGCTAAGGTCGCAGGTTCGAATCCTGCCTCGGGCATGGATGCATGTGATGTCCTTAGGTTAGTTAGGTTTAAGTAGTCCTAAGTTCTAGGGGACTGATGACTTCAGATGTTAAGTCACATAGTGCTCAGAGCCATTTGACTATCGTATAAAAATTTGTAGGACTTTCATATTCACGGATCATGGACATTGGTATGTTCTGCGTAAATGATTAGCATTTGAATCATGTCCACCCAAGGGTTCAAGTTCAACATTGATATCGCGGCGTAACACTACCTACCTGTAGAGTGTGCCTGTGGCTCTCATTGTCGTTATAAACCGAAGGTAACGGATCATTGCAACGTGAGCAGACGTGCTGGATGCCTCGCAGATGTATGCGCGACCGAACCGCCAAATCAGTGAGTTTGAAAGAGAGCGCATTATTGGCATGAGAGAATGTGATGCATCCATGCGGGAAATTGCTTCTCGTGTGGGACGAAGTGTTCCGTCAGTGCAACGGCTGAGTGTAGAACGGTTCACGGAAGACCGTAGAACACGACGAGATGGGTCAGGTCGCACCGCCCTGACCACCCCAGAGAAGAACGACACATCATCCGAACGGCACTGCAGGACAGATCTGCCGCCTCCTCGGCTCTAGTGGAACAGCTGTAACACATCGTACTCTATCAGGGGTGAGAGACCGTGGCCGTCGCCGTTTGTTACGGCATGTGTTACGTACTTGGCGTCCACTTTTCCGCCTACCTTTGACGAATGTACAGAAACATGCTAGATGGTAATGGTGCATGGAACGGCGTCGCTGGGGACAGGAACGGCATCAGACAGTGTTTTAGGACGAATCCAGGTTCTGTTTGTGTGTGTCCAGGGTACTGCGACCAGTGTGACCTACGTGAATGACATCCTGTGACCCGTAGCCATACCGTTTCTGCACAGCACCTCAGACGCCATTTTTCAGCAGAAGAATGCATGACCCCATGTTGCTGCACAAACAAGTGCCTCGCTATCACATTATGTCAGCCTTTTCTCCTGGCTCGCCAGATTAACAGACTTGGCGCCAATGTGTGGGGTATGGCACGACGACGGATGCAGCGCTGTGACCAACCACCAAAGATGAAGTTTGGAACCAGGTCAGTGCAGCATGGACGGCTATACCACAGGACGCCTTTCGCGCCTTATGCTGATGGCTGGCATCACGCATAGAACAAGTTATCAGGACCCAAGGCATACCCTGTCCCTAGTAGGCAACAGGACACATGCTGAAACGAGGTGGCTGCAATGCTAATCATTTCAGCAGAACTTACTAACATACATGTGCTCTGGATATAAACGTCCTGTGTCTAGTCATTCAAGGTGTTCTGAATATGATTGCATTTATATACCATAGAAATTAAAATCATTATGTAGCTTATGACTGAACCTTTTGTCAGAGTATAGTGCAAAAATCTGAATTGAATCGGTCAACAACATTTCGAGATTTTTGGTAACAATGTTACACAACGATTTATCTATATACTCCTGGAAATTGAAATAAGAACACCGTGAATTCATTGTCCCAGGAAGGGTAAACTTTATTGACACATTACTGGGGTCAGATACATCACATGATCACACTGACAGAACCACAGGCACATAGACACAGGCAACAGAGCATGCACAATGTCGGCACTAGTACAGTGTATAGCCACCTTTCGCACCAATGCAGGCTGCTATTCTCCCATGGAGACGATCTTAGAGATGCTGAATGTAGTCCTGTGGAACGGCTTGCCATGCCATTTCCACCTGGCGCCTCAGTTGGACTAGCGTTCGTGCTGGACGTGCAGACCGCGTGAGACGACGCTTCATCCAGTCCCCAAACATGCTCAATGGGGGACAGATCCGGAGATCTTGCTGGCCAGGGTAGTTGACTTACACCTTCTAGAGCACGTTGGGTGGCACGGGATACATGCAGACGTGCATTGTCCTGTTGGAACAGCAAGTTCCCTTGACGGTCTAGGAATAGTAGTACGATGGGTTCGATGGCGGTTTGGATGTATCGTGCACTATTCAGTGTCCCCTCGACGATCACCAGAGGTGTACGGCCAGTGTAGGAGATCGCTCCCCACACCATGATGCCGGGTGTTGGCCCTGTGTGCCTCGGTCGTATGCAGTCCTGTTTGTGGCGCTCACCTGCACGGCGCCAAACACGCATACGACCATCGTTGGCACCAAGGCAGAAGCGACTCTCATCGCTGAAGACGACACGTCTCCATTCGACCCTCCATTCACGCCTGTCGCGACACCACTGGAGGCGGGCTGCACGATGTAGGGGCGTGAGTGGAAGACAGCCTAACGGTGTGTGGGACCGTAGCCCAGCTTCATGGAGACGGTTGCGAATGGTCCTCGCCTATACCCCAGGAGCAACAGTGTCCCTAATTTGCTGGGAAGTGGCGGTGCGGTCCTCTACGGCACTGCGTAGGATCCTACGGTCTTGGCGTGCATCCGTGCGTCGCTGCGGTCCGGTCCCAGGGCGACGGGCACGTGCACCTTCCGCCGACCACTGGCGACAACATCGATGTACTGTGGAGACCTCACGCCCCACGTGTTGAGCAATTCGGCGGTGCGTCCACCCGGCCTCCCGCATGCCCACTATACGCCCTCGCTCAAAGTCCATCAACTGCACATACGGTTCACGTCCACGCTGTCGCGGCATGCTACCAGTGTTAAAGACTGCGATGGAGCTCCGTATGCCACGGCAAACTGGCTGACACTGACGGCGGCGGTGCACAAATGCTGCGCAGGTAGAGCCATTCGACGGCCAACACCGCGGTTCCTGGTGTGTCCGGTGTGCCGTGCGTGTGATCATTGCTTGTACAGCCCTCTCGCAGTGTCCGCAGCAAGTATGGTGGGTCTGACACCCCGGTGTCAATGTGTTCTTTTTTCCATTTCCAGGAGTGTATATATATCCAACGTTTATTACGTGATAAAAGAGGTCAAGTGGAACCCGTTTCATTCATTACATCTTGTTTAATGTGTATAGTAACGTAATGTACAGCCATCAGTGGCGGTGAGTATCTTTCATAACTGAGTTTCTTTTCTTTTTTGTACTGCACACAGAACCTAAGGTGTCATTTATTGATTAATGAACAGATCCGTCCCCTCTCCTTATCTTGCCATCTCCTGGTGTGGATGTTGAGTGACTGATTTAAGAATCACTCGCTGTTCGGCAGAGCTAGTGGCAAGACCATGAAACGCAAACCACTTGTTCCAACTTCGAGCGGTTTGGATGGGCCACTGGGCAGCGTGAACGCCGAAATTCAAAAGACGCCTCATGTGGCTAGTGCACCTGGGTCAGCTCTGATTGTCAACAACAGTAATGACATCATATGGTAGGTAACGTTTCTGCTGTCCTAAAACGTGTGGACGGTTATTTTGTTGTTGTTTTTTTGTTTTTTGTTTTAGAAATTGTCGCTGTTTTACATCCAAAAAGCTCTCGACCGGTTTTTAGGGCAACTGAAGTCAATCGAAAGGCTGCAGAATGGGATTCTCCTGCTGGTGATTATGAAGCTGGAGACATAAGCTGCTGAATACCAAGCTACGTGAAGGCTAACCCTTCAACAGTGAGCGGCACACTGTGATAAGTAGCGTTAAAGATGTTGTAGCATGCCAGGGCATTATGGATACAAAAGACCTCCAACAGGAATGGAAGAGTGCAAGGGTGACGTCATGAAAAGTGTTGATGGTGAGCTTCAAAGGTCAGCGTCATTTATCCTGACATTCAGTCCGACAAAGCTGCCTGAGTAAATCGCAGCTCGGTTCCTCGCCTTAAGGTACGACCTTATGTCCCAAACCCAATGCGCTGCTTCATGTGCGAACACTTCTGTCACACCACTATGGGATTTCACAATGCACCACACGAGAAAAGTGTCCAATGCAGTGCCCCTCCCTGGTGAGTTAATTTCTCCTAGGCCCGTCCAGTATGCAGCAGCGAGTGTCCTGTCTTCGTTCAAGTAAAGAAGATTGAGAAAATAGAAGTCACCCAGCGTGTCTCATACTCTGACATGAAGAAGGAATTTAAGTATACTCAGAAACCAAGTTTTGTCAAGTCTTTTGCCTCGGCATTGAAGCAACCTGTTCAGAAGGTCAGTGTCGGCACTCATATTGTGGCTGTTGAGCACGGCTCACCTACCTGCACCTGTAATTGCAGCTCTCAGCCTGTGTGCCTCTGGTCCCGCAGCCCAGTATTCATATCGCTGAAACATTCAAGCTGGAGGCGAAGCTGGGGACGAAGACCAAATGGCCAAAGCAATTCACCTGGGAGCCATCGGCCCATGTGACTTGTTACTGTCTAAAGGACCTGACAATGATCATACCATCGCTGGTATGGACGTTAGCGTTTGCCTGAAGGAACGCCCTGCCCCTTCGCCCCCCTCCCCCCTACCCTCATTGCCGTCTCGCCACCACGATGGAACAAGAAAGGGAAGGACAGAGTAAAACCGCACCATTGAAATGGCTTCCATACTGAAATGGAACTTGAATGGTGTCAGGACACATGAGAAGAAACTATGCCTGATAACTCAGGGTAAGCCAATGTGTCTCTGTCTTCAGTAGACACACATGAAATTCTCTGCCACTCACGAGCTATGTGGCTGCATTCTCCACAAGAAGGACGGCCTCAGTGGAGTGAGAGCTAAAGGATAAGTAGCTATTTTCGTCAACAGCGCCTACCAATCTTCACTCCCTCAAACCCGGCCTGCAAGCAGCTCCTATATCGGTCCATGTTCTTCATCAGTTTGCATCGAAGCTGGTCGTAGGTTGTGTTCCAAAAATGAACAGCATAGAGACAGAAGTGATGACACTTTCTGCAGGACCTGACTATCATTTTACAGGGCAATGCTCAATCACGTACAGTGCAAGCTGTTACTGATTTCTTTGACTGATGGGGCTGCTAAGTGCTATACCACCTATTGCGCTCCCCTGACTTAAGCCCTCGTGAGTTCAACTCGACTTCTAAATTGAAGGAAACACTTCAAGGCATTCGCTTCAGAACTGCTACAAATTTGTCGGGCAATAGACAGTGCCGCTCGAACTGTCAACACAAATGGCACAGCTGAAAGTGTCCTGCGATTTCCACTTCACTGGCAACGAGTCATACACGATGCTGGTGACTACTTTGAAAGTCAGTAAATCTTTGAAACACGTATCTATTTTGCACGAGCTGTAAATAAATAGATCCCACAAATAAAGTTCCAGCACCCTCATATTCATATATTATATGTATAAAAAAATATATAGTCTATTTCCGTCTTTGTCCATTCTTTTTTATTTTTAATCTTATTTTGTTCTATATTATTCGTTGACTTTGTTCGTGGCGGACGTCTGAGGACACTCGTTCAGGCTGTTCGTTGATCTATTCACTCAGTCATTAGAGCATCGTGTAAAAATCTGAGTTAAATTGGTCAACTACTTTTTGAAGTTTTTGGTTACAACGTCGAATTGTGGCTTGTCTTTCGATAGTAGTATAAATTACACATAGATTATCGTCTACAATCATACATGTTTTCCCATAGTAGAGGAGTTATAGTGGAAGTCAATCGTACACTGATGTTGATGATAGAAGTCACTTCATCTTTTATGAGAAGGATATGTCCACAATGTCTGATAAACGCTAGATTTTTTCTCCATAGTGTAGCACCTGCCGCGTCCCTCATCGTATACAGTGTGTACTGAAACATTCCGACTTGGATTAATAGGTAGTGGATGGTGTCTTAGCGAACAAATTGGAAAATTATTGAATTCTTTCAGTCTCTTCTGCAGAAAGTTTCGCTTCGTAGCTTAACACCTCGCATTACTGTCAATCTGGAATACTGGGAAAGCGCAGTGAGTCTGCAAGGGAGGTTGCTTACAAATCACTCGTGTGACCCATCCTGGTATACAGCTCAAGCGTGTGGGACCCGAACTCCAGGACTAACGGGGGATATTGAACGGATACAAAGGAGAGCTGCACACAAGGTCACAGGATTTGTTCACTCACGAGAGAACGTCACGGAGTTGCTGAAAAGCCAGAGCTTGTAGACGGGTGAAAATTAACTTCAGCCGTCCCTCGGAAATGTATTTACAAAGTTTCAGGAACCAGCATCAAGTGAAGACTCTACGAAAATACCAAAACCTTCTGTGTATCGCTCTTTTACCGAGAACAATATTTCACTAACCACAGCACCCACAGAAGGACTTTAGCAGTCATTTTTCTAGAGCTATATACCCGAATCGAACTTTAAGAAATCGTAATAAACATTTACGTCCACACCAGTTCTCCGCAATCCACCTGCCGATGCATTGCGGAGGGCACTTCTGATGCCACTAACTGATCCTCCATTCCCTGTTCTATTCGCGAATTTCGTGAGAGAAGAATGAATGTCTGTAAGCTCCGTACGAGACAAGCATAGCGAGATGATGAAACAATGCTGGGAGAGCAAGAAAAATAACAGCTGTGGTGTCACCGCCAGACACCACACTTGCTAGGTGGTAACCTTTAAATCGGCCGCAGTCCGGTAGTATACGTCGGGCCCGCGTGTCGCCACTATCAGTGATTGCAGACCGAGTGCCGCCACACGGCAGGTCTAGAGAGACTTCCTAGCACTCAGCCCCAGTTGTACAGCCGACTTTGCTAGCGATGGTTCACTGACAAACTACGTTCTCATTTGCCGAGACGATAGTTAGCATAGCCTTCAGCTACGTTATTTCCTACGACCTAGCAAGGCGCCAGTATCCGTACTATTGATATTGTGAATCATGTACCATAAAGAGCGACGTTCGTCATTAATGGATTAAAGTATTCCACCAGCTACGTCCGTTTTTCTCACTTCTAATTCCCTTGTCATGTTCTAGACCTCACGCCAGCCTGCGTGAGCTAAAATGCGTGCATATCGGCCTCCTTTAACCATACGGTTGGCTCTCCTGCCAATCACAACATTGGCGACGAGAGTAAAGGTGTTCGTATCTAAATTGCCCTGATTTACTTGTGTAATGGCCTCGCCACAATCTCCAGAAGTACTGTCCGAATTTTATCGCTTACAGAAACAGCAGACAAAGGCATTACTGGATGCCCTTGGACAGCTTGTCCAGAGTCAACGTGCGATGCGAAACGATGCGGCAGCAGCCGCTTCACCGCTAACGCAGCCACAACACGCTGTTGCACCCACT
Source organism: Schistocerca gregaria (assembly GCF_023897955.1). NCBI lineage: Eukaryota > Metazoa > Arthropoda > Insecta > Orthoptera > Acrididae > Schistocerca > Schistocerca gregaria. The sequence continues at coordinate 51,281,904 of NC_064925.1, read as the reverse complement.
TTTCGACCTTTTGACGGTGCACTGGAAAGCTGGACGGAGTGGTCACGCCAATTTGGATTCCATCTCGCCGCCTACAGAATTCAAGGTAACGAGCGGAAGCCTTTTTTGTTATCGTCGGTCGGCGTGACCACGTACCGTGTGATAGTCAAATTATTTCCCCGACGCGACGTAGCAACTCTGTCCTACAAAGAAATTTTGTCTGCTTTAGATGCATATTTCAAAGAATCAGTCAACGTAGTTGTCAAACGGTATACCTTCTTTCGTACAAAACGTACGGCAGGTCAGACTAATCGGGAGTGGGTTGCAACCTTGCAAGGCCTTACTAGGGATTGTGCTTTTGAGTGTCAATGTGGATTCCCTTATTCAGATACTATGGTACGTGATGCAATTGCACAGAACGTTTCTGATGTTCGTATAAGGGAACAGATTTTTAAACTAGTCAATCCCTCCGTGCAACAAGTGATGGACATATTGGATCGGCAGGACACACTTGACTTTGCTCAGGAATCATTTGAAACTTCGCCAGCAGTGTGTCAGGTTAACCGGCCCGCCGGGCGAGCTGCACGGAGCAGTAAACAGCCCTCGCGCCCGGCCGCGCCGCTGCCGCCAGGCTCTCAGCCACGTGTGCCGCGCAGGCAAGCCAATGCAGTGATAAAATCATGCCCACGTTGCGCTACTAAACATTCGCGTGAGAATTACCCGTCACGCTAAGCTATTTGCTTTTATTGTAATAAAAAATGACATGTTCAGAGTGTTTGCCAGAAAAAGCTTCGATCGGAAGCTCAAACCCGTTCGAGGCCCTTTGCTTCGCGCCGGAATCGGAATCGAACCAAGGATACTCAGGCTCGCGAAACTTCGCCCATGGAAATTCATGTAATTCATTCCACACCGCCCAGTGCCACTCTCTCTAACAGTGACGCTGTTCGTTCCAAAAATAGTGTGCGTCGATATCGCCGGAACTCCCGTCAAGTCGCAAGTGATTATGTAGCAGTGTCAGTTCACGTTGCACGAGACAGTCGCTCTTGTCGTCAGCAGGACAATAAACTTTTTGTAGACTTGGACATTAACGGCATAGTGATACCATTCCAGCTCGATACAGGAGCTGCAGTTTCACTGATCAGTCAAGACACTTACAAACTGCTGGGCACACCTCCGTTGCGCGCCGCAAATGTTAAATTACGTAGCTATTCAGGACAAAAGATCCCTGTGTTAGGACAGTGTAGCCTTCCTGCAACATACAAAGGACAAACAAAACTAGTCATTTTACGTCCTTCGTTCTCCTTCTGCAGTGAACTTGTTTGGTTTCGATTAATTTCAGTTGTTTAACTTGTCTAAAGTAAATTAGGTCATATCAGTGAACCAGACGGTGCCTTCAGACAGTGTTTCTCGTCTATGTGAAGAATTTGCAGACATTTTTGCACCGGGCCTCGGTTACGCTAAGAACGATAAAGCACATTTGGAACTGAAAGTAAACGCGCAACCGAAATTTTTCAGAGCGCGCAATGTTCCCCAAGCATTGCGTGATGAGATCGCAAAAACATTACACGAATTGGAATCACAAGGTGTAATTGAACGCGTGCAGGCTTCTCTCTGGGCATCACCCTTCGTCATTTTGCCAAAACCGTCCGGAAAATTGAGACTTTGTGTGGACTTCAAGGCAACAGTGAATCCACAGCTAGTGATTGCAACATTTCCTTTACCCCGCCCGGAAGATCTTTTTGACAAACTGTGCCCGGGTAAATATTTTTCGAAGTTGGGCGTAGCAGATGCGTACTTGCAAATACCGGTGGACGAAGAATCCCAGCGCGTTTTGGTGGTTAACACGCATCTTGGGTTGTATCAATTCAAACGACTGCCATTCGGGTGTGCATCCGCCCCTGCATTGTTTCAGCAATACCTGCAAACTGTTTGAGGGTCGGTCCCTACTGCAGCCAATTATCTGGACGATATTGTGGTCTCTGGAAAGACGGAAGAAGAACATTTGGCCAATCTCAGAACATTATTTCAGGTCTTGCGACAAAATGGTCTTCGCTTGCGGAAGGACAAATGTGTGTTTTTTGCTTGGGACTTGCCATACCTGGGACATGTAATCAATGCCCAAGGCATACATCCCCTGTCCCACGCACCTCCGTGCCATACGAGACTTGCCGTCGCCGCAGAATTTGAAGCAGCTACAGAGTGTGCTGGGAAAAATAAATTACTACCGCCGCTATGTGCCGCATGCCTCTTCCATTTCAGCTCCGTTTCATCGCATACGCCGTAAAGGTGTTCCGTTCGTCTGGACGACGGAATGCGAACGCACCTTTCGCCAGATGAAATCTGCGTTGCTTTCCAATACTTGCCTTACGCCATTCGATCCCCAAAAGCCACACTTGTTGGTGGTGGATGCATCGGATTTCGGGATCGGCGCTGTGTTTGCGCACAAAGATATGTCCCACGATCGGCCTATTGCCTTTGCGTCCAAATTGCTCTCGTCTGCTCAAAGAAATTATTCACAGATCTAGAAAGAAGCATTGGCTCTCGTATTTGGTGTTACAAAGTTTCATGATCTCTTGTATGGTCGTCACTTTACCATAATCACAGACCACAAACCTTTGACATCGCTTTTTCATCCGACCAAGCCTGTACCTCCACGTACTGCGCAGAAATTCATTCGCTGGTCTATTTTCCTCTCGCAGTACCGCTACGATATCTTGTATCGGCCCACTGCTAAGCACGGAAACGCCGATGCGTTGTCTCGCTTGCCTGTTGCTGAGGATAGGACATTCGATTCCTCCGAACTTGTCTGCATGTTCATTGATGCGGAAACCGATGACGTGGACGAATCGTTTCCGATTGATTTTCGTCGTGTAGCTACAGCCACAGCTGCCGACCCTGTCCTTGCTCCCGTTCTGCGTTTTGTTGCTACGCAATGGCCCTTGTCAAAGTGAGAACGAAACAACTTGCTTGTCAGCACTGTACTTGGTTCGGAATCGATGCCGCGATTACGAATACGTGCTCTACTTGCATGGTGTGTGCCGAACAACAATCAGCACCACCGCGGAAATTCTTTGCATAGCCAAAAGCCACTTCCCCTTGGCAACGCTTACACATCGATTTTTCTGGTCCATTCTGGAATGCTCGATGGTTGGTTGTGGTAGATTCATTCAGTAATTTTCCTTTTGTTGTCCGGATGTCTTCCACGACGTCCTCTGCCACCACCCAAGCGTTATCCGCTATCTTTTGCATTGAAGGTCTTCCACAGACTATTGTTTCCAACAATGGCCCACAATTCATGTCTGCAGAATTTCAGTCATTCTGCAAGGCCAATGGTATTCAACATCTGACGTCCGCGCCGTTTTCGCCAGAGTCAATCGGTGCCGCTGAACGATTGGTTATGACTTTCAAGTCGCAGATGTTGAAGTTGAAGGAGTCGCATTCTCGGGAGGACGCGTTATTGCTCTTTTTGTCCTCGTATCGCTCTCAGCCCCGAGATGGTCGCTCGCCGGCTGAGTTGCTCCACGGTCGCCATCATCGAACCTTGATGTCTTTGCTACATCCGCCGCATCAGGTTCCTGTGCAGCGACAGACACCTGCTTTTGCTCCAAGCCACGTTTTCTACTATCGCCACTACCGAGGTTCACGGCGTTGGCTCGAAGGTCGCATTCTTCGCTGCCTCGGACGCGCTATGTATCTGATTTTGGGGGCCTCTGGTGAGGTGCGCCGGCATCTCAACCAGCTGCGCCTCTGTCGTCGCACGGGATCTGCCGCTCGCCGTCTGCTTTCAGCGTCGGTGCCGTCCGGTCAGCGCCCCGGGGACCCATCTACTGGCTCGCCTCAGCCCCAGGTGTTGCCGACGCTGCCTTCCATTTTGCCCCATGGCGACGCGCCGCCGCCGCTGCCGCCGCCGCCGCCTGTTCTTCCACCGGCGACGCCCACGGTGGACGCGTCGCTGCAACCGCCGGGCGCCTCCCTGGGTCACTCGCCGCCGATCGCTTCCCGTGACCGGTTCTCCTCCGACATGGAACTCTTGCCCGCTCCGGACCATAAGTCGTCTTCGCCCGTCGGGTGCCCCGATGGAGGTCGACCCTTCGGCCCCTCCTGTCTCTCTACGGGCACATACACCGCATGTTGGCGTGCGCCCTGGAGCAGGATTTCAGGCGTTTCCTAGGTCCCCGCGGTCCGAATGACAGGGTGAGGGTGGCACAGCCTCGCCTTTTGTTAGGCTCCCCACCTCGTCGCATACGTCAACATGGGGTCCTCCCCACGGCGGGCGGAATCCTTATGGCACTACCGTACGCCGATTTGCGGGGGAGGAATGTGTCACCGCCAGACACCACACTTGCTAGGTGGTAACCTTTAAATCGGCCGCGGTCCGGTAGTATACGTCGTACCCGCGTGTCGCCACTATCAGTGATTGCAGACGGAGCGCCGCCACACGGCAGGTCTAGAGAGACTTCCTAGCACTCAGCCCCAGTTGTACAGCCGACTTTGCTAGCGATGGTTCACTGACAAATTACGCTCTCATTTGTCGAGACGATAGTTAGCATAGCCTTCAACTACGTTATTTGCTACGACCTAGCAAGGCGCCAGTATCCGTACTATTGATATTGTGAATCATGTACCATAAAGAGCTACGTTCGTCATGAATGGATTAAAGTTAAGTATTCCACCAGCTATGTCCGTTTTTCTCACTTCTAATTCCCTTGTCACGTTCCAGACCTCACGCCAGCCTGCGTGAGCTAAAACGCGTGCATATCGGCCTCCTTTAACCATACGGTTGGCTCTCCTGCCAATCACAACAACAGCCACAGGTCATAATTTGCTGTATGTGATCCTCTATGGGTGTAAGCAATCTAAATAAATAAATAATGACAATAATAAAGACAGCAATAACAATAATGATAGTTGTAACTGTAAAAAGAATTTGTAGGTGTACAAGATACGTCTTTTGCGATATAGGAGTTCTGTGGAACGGAAATTTAAGGAGACTGTGGCAGCTAAGAATACTGGAAAAAGAGGAAGACATAGTTGGGAAGAAGGATAGCCGCCCGGGATTAGCCGAGCGGTCTATGGCGCTGCAGTCATGTACTGTGCTGCTGGTCCTGGTGGAGGTTCGAGTCCTCCCTCGGGCATGGGTGTGTGTTTTTGTCCTTAGGATTATTTAGCTTCAGTAGTGTGTAAGCTTAGGGACTGATGACCTTAGCAGTTAAGTCCCATAAGATTTCACACACTTTTGAAGAAGGATATACAAGGGCAACTAGTGCGTTCAGGGACAATGGTAATCCTTATTGCTGCCCTAACAGATATGTCATTAACTGGCTTCTGAAGCTGGAGACGTTACTGAGTTCTCTGACATAAGGCGGGAGCTTATTCCAGAGTCGGGTTCCAGCCACTGAGAAGGACTCGGAGAAAGTGGCCGAGCAATGAAGTGCGACAGAAAGTATTTTGGTCTCATGGGAACGGGTGTTTCAGCCATGTTGTTCAGACAAGAGCGCTAAAATCGAGGAGATTCGAGAGAACGTGTTCGTTGATAAGACAATATAGAAGTCAGTTACTCCTAGATATTTTACAGTAGGTACTGTTTCCAGTAATTTGAGATCAATAGAGTAGTTTTACAGTATCCCTAATATGTTACATTTATTTACGTTCAAGTTAAAATGACAGAGCCAGCAACATTCATCACTTGTCTGTAGGGAATTTTGCAGATCGGTGCTGTCTTCTTGCGTTGCTACATCCTTGCAGACAACAGCATCATCTGCTTGCTCTGTCAAAGAGTTTACAATGCTTTTTACTAGACTAGTTATAGCTGTAGTTGTTGGCTGAATTTCCTTGGGTTTTTGGGAGCTGCGCAGATTAGCCAGGCAGCTGTAGGCATGGTCCACGTTGCTACAGATTTTGCTTGTTATATATTAATGTGGATTTAATTGGTGAGCAGCTGATGCTGGAAGATTTTAAGTTGGCTTGCGAGGCTAGTTAGTGGTTCTCATGGCAGATGTGAGTTGAAGGGAGCTACTGACGACATTTACCATTTGTGTTAAGGCTGCAGTAGTATCTGTTGGATTCCACGGAGACCTATTTCATCGATTACGAAGATAAGTTTGCGTCGGAAGCCGTGGATGTTGGTAGTTTTAGAACGCTGTGAAACGAGTATTGTTCAGCCCTGAATATCTGTATTACTGTGTGTCCTGTTGTGTTGGCTGAAGAGCCAACACCGTGTTACGAGAGGAGGCCGAAATGCACGCGTTTTAGCTCACGCAGGCTGGCATGAGGAGGGAAGAACTATACTGACGTGAGGTCTGGAACATGTCAAGGAATTAGAATTCAGAAAGTGGACAGAATTAGTTTCATACTTAACTTTAATCCATTAATGATGAACGTCGCTTTTGACGGTACATGATTCACAATATTATCTGTTCAGTATAGTAACTGAATATGGCGCCTTGCTAGGTCGTAGCAAGTGACGTAGCTGAAGGCTATGCTAAACTGTCGTCTCTGCAAATGAGAGCGTATTTTGTCAGTGAACCATCGCTAGCAAAGTCGGCTGTACAACTGGGGCGAATGCTCGGGAGTCTCTCTAGACTAGACCTGTCGTGTGGCGGCGCTCGGTCAGCAATCACTGATAGTGGCAACACGAGGGTCCTACGTATACTAACGGACCGCGGCCGATTTAAAGGCTACCACCTAGCAAGTGTGGTGTCTGGCGGTGACACCACATGTCCTAGTGGCTCATACGGGTTGTTGGTTTCCAGTGCCTCATTGGTTGTTGAAATAAATGAATGTTAAGGTATTGCATTTGGGATAATTGCTCAGCCCTCCACACAATAACTGCAGATGGCATCGAGATCGGGTTACGTTCTCAAGAGCGAGGTCTTGAGTTCTGGCTGCAAGGAAGTCTTGAGTCCAGTACAAATGTTGGTACTACAATGGGTAATATGCTGAGCTGGGCAGATCACACAGTGGTCTGCAGATTGCGTATACTGATGAGGACGTGGAAATTATGTGATTGTGTGGTGTCTGTTCTTTCGCGAGTGTCTTAAAGAACAGAGACCACGCTGAATCCGCAGCTGTAGTACATACTATGTCAAGTGATCCTACCACAACAAAGGACAAAAATTAATTATGGTTGTAGTATTGCTCACGCTGCTAAATATTGCATTTTCTGGCAACAACAAAGTTATATTATGTGGCAGGTGTCATTAGAGCACAGTTAATGAAGTCATTTCGTAAAATAATGGATAAACTAGGCACTAATCTTTTCGTGTTTCTCACGCTGGTCTCATTGTGAACTCATGGCTCAATCGTCGAAAATTTAGGTAGTGATGATTCCAAGCTCGGATGAAAGGAGGCCTAGGTGTTATTCTGCGATATTCAAAAGTTTTATAGATGTGTTCCATAAACCATTCTTGAAGATTAAACTTTTGAAAGTTAGGACAATGGTGATATAAAAAAAGTAATCAGCACTCCGAATTTAAATCACACTACTTTTTAATTAGTTTTGTTACAATATCACGTAACTCGTTCCAAAACATCACTTCACAATATAAAACATACTTGAAAATATCTTCCTCACTGTTAAAGTTCACCTTTCATAAACTGACTACAATTTGCGTCTTTTTCACATGACGACCAAAGCTTGACTTTCTAATAATCGCTTATGCGCCCAAAAATCAGAGTTACAAGTACGTCAAAGATCATAGTGACAAAAGAAAGAATACACATAAGAATAATATCATTGCAATATATATACATATCGATGTATCGAAGTACCTCTACATTGTTGTTGTTGTCTTCAGTCCTGAGACTGGTTTGATGCAGCTCTCCATGCTACTCTATCCTGTGCAAGCTGCTTCATCTCCCAGTACCTACTGCAACCTACATCCTTCTGAATCTGCTTAGTGTACTCATCTCTCGGTCTCCCTCTACGATTTTTACCCTCCACGCTGCCCTCCAATGCTAAATTTGTGATCCCTTGATGCCTCAAAACATGTCCTACCAACCGATCCCTTCTTCTAGTCAAGTTGTGCCACAAACTTCTCTTCTCCCCAATCCTATTCAATACCTCCTCATTAGTTACGTGATCTATCCACCTTATCTTCAGTATTCTTCTGTAGCACCACATTTCGAAAGCTTCTATTCTCTTCTTGTCCAAACTAGTTATCGTCCATGTTTCACTTCCATACATGGCTACACTCCAAACAAATACTTTCAGAAACGACTTCCTGATACATAGATCTATATTCGATGTTAACAAATTTCTCTTCTTCAGAAACGCTTTCCTTGCCATTGCCAGTCTACATTTTATATCCTCTCTACTTCGACCATCATCAGTTATTTTACTTCCTAAATAGCAAAACTCCTTTACTACTTTAAGTGTCTCATTTCCTAATCTAATTCCCTCAGCATCACCCGATTTAATTTGACTACATTCCATTATCCTCGTTTTGCTTTTGTTAATGTTCATCTTATATCCTCCTTTCAAGACACTGTCCATTCCGTTCAACTGCTCTTCCAAGTCCTTTGCCGTCTCTGACAGAATTACAATGTCATCGGCGAACCTCAAAGTTTTTACTTCGTCTCCATGAATTTTAATACCTACTCCAAATTTTTCTTTTGTTTCCTTTACTGCTTGCTCAATATACAGATTGAATAACATCGGGGAGAGGCTACAACCCTGTCTCACTCCTTTCCCAACCACTGCTTCCCTTTCATGCCCCTCGACTCTTATTACTGCCATCTGGTTTCTGTACAAATTATAAATAGCCTTTCGCTCCCTGTATTTTACCCCTGCCACCTTTAGAATTTGAAAAAGAGTATTCCAGTCAACATTGTCAAAAGCTTTCTCTAAGTCTACAAATGCTAGGAACGTAGGTTTGCCTTTTCTTAATCTTTCTTCTAAAATAAGTCGTAAGGTCAGTATTGCCTCACGTGTTCCAACATTTCGACGGAATCCAAACTGATCCTCCCCGAGGTCTGCATCTACCAGTTTTTCCATTCGTCTGTAAAGAATTCGCGTTAGTATTTTGCAGCCGTGGCTTATTAAACTGATAGTTCGGTAATTTCCACATCTGTCAGCACCTGCTTTCTTTGGGATTGGAATTATTATATTCTTCTTGAAGTCTGAGGGTATTTCGCCTGTCTCATACATCTTGCTCACCAGCTGGTAGAGTTTTGTCATGACTGGCTCTCCCAAGGCCGTCAGTAGTTCTAATGGAATGTTGTCTACTCCGGGGGCCTTGTTTCGACTCAGGTCTTTCAGTGCTCTGTCAAACTCTTCACGCAGTATCGTATCTCCCATTTCGTCTTCATCTACATCCTCTTCCATTTCCATAATATTGTCCTCAAGTACATCGCCTTTGTATAGACCCTCTACATACTCCTTCCACCTTTCTGCTTTCGCTTCATTGCTTAGAACTGGGTTTCCATCTGAGCTCTTGATGTTCATACAAGTGGTTCTCTTATCTCCAAAGGTCTCTTTAATTTTCCTGTAGGCAGTATCTATCTTACCCCTAGTGAGATAAGCTTCTACATCCTTACATTTGTCCTCTAGCCATCCCTGTTTAGCCATTTTGCACTTCCTGTCGATCTCATTTTTGAGACGTTTGTATTCCTTTTTGCCTGCTTCATTTACTGCATTTTTATATTTTCTCCTTTCATCAATTAAATTCAATATTTCTTCTGTTACCCAAGGATTTCTAGCAGCCCTCGTCTTTGTACCTACTTGATCTTCTGCTGCCTTCACTACTTGATCTCTCAAAGCTACCCATTCTTCTTTTTCTGTGTTTCTTTCCCCCATTCCTGTCAAGTGTTCCCTTATGCTCTCCTTGAAACTCTGTACAACCTCTGGTTCTTTCAGTTTATCCAGGTCCCATCTCCTTAATTTCCCACATTTTTGCAGTTTCTTCAGTTTTAATCTACACCTCTACATTAATGAAATCAAATCTGAATGTTGTCTCAGAAATATGTTAACTATTTTACAGAAAAACAGTAGAATATTGCTGGTATCGAGAGGTTCAGTTGAGGTGCCGTAATGGTTATGTAATTCAAGTATCATTACAAGGGGGAGAAGGAAGGGGAACGAGGTACAGATGTCAGCTGCATGAGGACTTTGAGCGGCCATGACTGAAAATGTTTGCCGAACCGGGATTCGCTTACTAGGCTGTCGCGTTAACCACTACACAAGCGAGACAGGGAGTTCATCGCAACTGCGAGGAGCATCTCGGGACGCCTCCGTGTCCCGCCTGGCACCACCTGTCCGCAGTGCCTGCCTATGTCCGCACAGTGCGGTGCGGCTGCACAGCTGAGTTCGTCCTCCCGCTGGAATGTCAACACAGCGAGCTGGTGACGGCATTTACTTCCTGCTAGCCCGGCTGCAGCTAGGTGGCACTAGTTGGGGGTGTAAGCCGGCCTGCAGGAGTATCGACACAGCTCCTAAAAACACTGCGTCCGCGTAGCGCAGTCGTGGACCCAACTGCCTAGTAACCGGGAGATCCTGGGTTCGAATCCCAGTCCGGGACACATTTTCACTCATCACCGCTCGTGGCGATAACATATTACACCTTCTGGTGACATACAGACCCGAACTATTTGAAACAGTTAACACAGAACAGGGAATCAGCGGTCATAAAGTAGTTACTGCATCGATGATTTCAGCCGTAAATGGAAATATTAAAAAAGGTAGGAAAATTTTTCTGATTAGCAAAAGTGACAAAAAGCAGATTTCAGAGTACCTGACGACTCAACACAAAAGTTTTGTCTCAAGTACATGCAGTGTTGACGATCAGTGGACAAAGTTCAAAACCATCGTACAATATGCGTTACATGATTATATGCCAAGCAAGATCGTAAGACATGGGAAAGAGCCACCGTGGTACAACAACCGAGTTAGAAAACTGCTGCGGAAGCAAAGGGAACTTCACAGCAAACATAAACATAGCCAAAGCCTTGCAGACAAACAAAAATTACGCGAAGCGAAATGTAGTGTGAGGAGGGCTATGCGAGAGGCTTTCAATGAATTCGAAAGTAAAGTTCTATGTACTGACTTGGCAGAAAATCCTAAGAAATTTTGGTCCTATGTCAAAGCGGTAGGTGGATCAAAACAAAATGTCCAGACACTCTGTGACCAAAATGGTACTGAAACAGAGGATGACAGACTAAAGGCCGAAATACTAAATGTCTCTTCCAAAGCTGTTTCACAGAGGAAGACTGCGCTGTGCTTCCTTCTCTAGATTGTCGCACAGTTGACAAAATGGTAGATATCGAAATAGAAGACAGAGGGACAGAGAAACAATTAAAATCGCTCAAAAGAGGAAAGGCCGCTGGTCCTGATGGAATACCAGTTCGATTTTACACAGAGTATGCGAAGGAACTTGCCCCCCTTCTTGCAGCGGTGTACCGTAGGTCTCTAGAAGAGCGAAGCGTTCCAAAGGATTGGAAACGGGCACATGTCATCCTCTTTTTCATAAGGGACGTCGAACAGATGCGCAGAACTATAGACCTATATCTCTAACGTCGATCAGTTGTAGAATTTTGGAACACGTATTATGTTCGAGTATAATGTCTTTTCTGGAGACTAGAAATCTACTCTGTAGGAATCAGCATGGGTTTCGAAAAAGACGGTCGTGTGAAACCCAGCTCGCGCTATTCGTCCACGAGACTCAGAGGGCCTTAGACACGGGTTCACAGGTAGATGCCGTGTTTCTTGACTTCCGCAAGGCGTTTGACACAGTTCCCCACAGTCGTTTAATGAACAAAGTAAGAGCATACGGACTATCAGATCAATTGTGTGATTGGATTGAGGAGTTCCTAGATAACAGAGCGCAGCATGTCATTCTCAATGGAGAGAAGTCTTCCGAAGTAAGAGAGATTTCAGGTGTGCCGCAGGGGAGTGTCGTAGGACCGTTGATATTCACAATATACACATATGACCTGGTGGATAACATCGGAAGTTCACTGAGGCTTTTTGCAGATGACGATGCGGTATACCGAGAGGTTGTAAGAATAGAAAATTGTACTGTAATACAGGAGGATCTGCAGCGAATCGACGCATGGTGCAGGGAATGGCAATTGAATCTCAATGTAGACAAGTGTAATGTGTTGCGAACACATAGAAGGATAGATCCCTTATCATTTAGCTACAATATAGCACGTCAGCAACTGGAAGCAGTTAATTCCATAAATTATCTGGGAGTGGGCATTAGGAGTGATTTAAAATGGAATTATCATATAAAGTTGATCGTCGGTAAAGCAGATGCCAGACTGAGATTCATTGGAAGAATCCTAAGGAAATGCAATCCGAAAACAAAGGAAGTAGGTTACAGTACGCTTGTTCGCCCACTGCTTGAATACTGCTGAACAGTGTGGTATCTGTACCGGATAGGGTTGATAGAAGAGATAGAGAAGATCCAACGGAAAGCATGGCGCTTCGTTACAGGATCATTTAGTAATCACGAAAGCGTTACGGGAATGATAGATAAACTCCAGTGGAAGACTGTGCAGGAGAGACGCTCAGTACCTCGGTACGGGCTTTTGTTGAAGTTTCGAGAACATACCTTCACCCAGGAGTCAAGCAGTATATTGCTCCCTCCTACGTATATCTCGCGAAGAGACCATGAGGATAAAATCAGAGAGATTAGAGCCCACACAGAGGCATACCGACAATCCTTCTTTCCACGAACAATACGAGATTTGAATAGAAGGGAGAAGCGATAGACGTACTCAAGGTATCCTCCGCCACACACCGTCAGGTGGCTTGCGGAGTATGGATGTAGATGTAGATGTAGATTCTGCGTAAAGTGCCGAAGCAGTTGACAACAGTTCCTTCACTTTCCTCTCCTTTCTCCCCCTTCCACCTTCAGTGTACGTCAGATGTAGAAATGTTTCGACTTGCAGATTACCCCTGCCAGCTACGAACAGAGCATAAATAAAAGCCACCGGTTGTAGCGACGCGACTGCGTGACGTAGCCTTGACCTGGCCGCTAATAGCGACGGTGAACGTTTCTCTCTGCTGATTACGGCGTCGCCTGCCGCTGCCAGCAGCAGGCGGGAAGATGGATAGCCGGGCCCGTCCCGCGCTGTTTGCTGGCACCTCGCCCCCAGCTGCCGCCCCCACCCCCTCACCCCATCCTTCTGTTTGCGCAGCCACCACCCACCCCGCCCGCCTGCCCCGACACTCGAGCCATGCCGCGCCACGTCTGCGTACCGCTCAGCTCTTCCGCTCGCCGCGCTACGTGGCACTGTGTCAGCACAGCGTCATCACGGCACCTTCCATCACTGTAGCCGTCTCTCTCACTAAACGGCTGAAAAGGTCGCTCGGTCACCTGGTCCCTGTTCCAGGTCGCCCATCTAACATATTCCTGGAACAACAGAAGTCTAACTTTTGATACTTCATAAGACACACAGTACACATAAATCGCCTGAATACACAGAACGAGCTACATGCCATATTACGCGACCCGGAAAGGTGGACTGAGCTCAAAAAACTAACGGACGAAATCTCGAAGATCCAACAAACAGAATACTTGCGCAACAGACCCTACCGAAGGCAAGTCGGTCCAGACAGACATCACGATGCCCAGGGTGACACAGATATGATTAGCACCACGAGTGATGAAGAAGAAACAGATACAGACCAGGGCACCATCACAGATATTGAAGCGTCCAGCGCGTATGATCCATAGTATCAACAAAGTCAACATCAAAGAACAGAGTGGAACAACCACCAAGAGGTGCACAAGTCACACACAATCCTAAAAACAGATTGCACCTTATATATAAATAGTTAACAGCATCTCCATGTCTAATAAGAGCTTAAAGCTAGGTACCTCTTCAAGGGACCTACGCCTTCCTTTAAGAGGAAGCGCGCAGCCTGTATGGAAGGATCTTAATTGTGGTTCCTCTCCTTTGAGCCCAACCCGACGGATACTTATGGTAGATCGGGGAAAACCACCGTTGAGATCGTGTTGTCGGCGGGGCCGGGAGGTGCTTGCGCCTGATGTACTCTACTAGGAGCCTTGTAGGCTCAACACAGACCATTATCGTCATTACCTTATTACTTTTACCACAAGTACCCTTTCATTAGCAACTTTGAGCCAAGCACAAAGTCAGTTACCTCTCTATTGTGTATCGTAAATAGTTTAGCAGACTGGACATGGAGGTCTTAGTCTTAGTTTCTAGCTTTAACGTACCCTAATCTCTTCCAGTTAAGCTAGGTTTTAGGATGGTAGATGTTAAAGGCATGGTGAGCGACGGCCAGCGTCTTGAGGCTCATTCCAAGACCCGGGCCGCCGCCCACAACCAGTGACGGGCAATATTACACCTATCCCTTCTCTATTAAATTCTCTTCCTTCCTTCTTTCTAGATATTTAATTTCGTTTTGTTTACTAATATCTTACTTGATTTTTGTATTAGTTATAAGTTTTTCTAATGCTGCACAAAAAAATATCAATTGGATGTAAAGAAATAGAGCCCGCCTCCACGTGGCGGGACACGGGCAACGGTGTGAGTGGGGACGGGAGCCGGTGTGGTGTTACTTTAAGTCACTCCGGACCCCGGACCCAGTCACAGCGCCTAAGTGGCAACATACGACCCACCATAAGAAATTAGACGGTAGGTCATAAAATATAAGGAGCTAGTGAAAGAAAGTGAACTTCATATAGTTACGATAGTAGCACTCCGTCATCAGGCCACAGGTGGCCCATCGGGACCATCCGACCGCCGTGTCATCCTCAAGCTGAGGATGCAGATAGCAGGGGCGTGTGGTCAGCACACCGTTGTCCCGGTCGTTATGATGGTTGTCTTTGACCGTAGCTGCTACTATTTCGTCGAGTTGCTCCTCAATTGGCAGCACGAGGCTGAGTGCACCCCGAAAAATGGCAACAGCGCATGGCGGCTGGATGGTCACCCATCTAATTGCCGGCCAAGCCCGACAGCGCTTAACTTCGGCGATCTCACGGAAACCAGTGCATCCACTGCGGCAAGGCCGTTGCCATAGAGTTACGGTACTGCTTGGAAAAAGTGAAACACCACGACCTAGAGATATGACCACAATCAAATTTAGTCCACTGGTTAGTGACATGACACCGCACAAATCATTAGCATTACAGACCCTTACGTGCACTGGCACTGTGAAAGTTCAGTACATAACAACACAACCACGTGCTTCAGCCAGAGCCGATAGACGTCGGGGCACGGAATGAGGGAGCGCCTGATTATGCTGCCACGTGGTTTGTAGGAGCGTCCACAAAGCGTCAACTGTGTCTGCAGGAGGATCTCAACGAACAAGTTGCCGACCGGCCGCATTCCAGACACTCCGATGTGCGACATGTCAGGCCAACGGGCAGGCGAGAGAAGCAGTGGTACCCTTCGTTCTTCCAACAAAGCTTGCACACTCCTTGTCACTTGCGGTCGGGCGTTGTCCTGCTGAAATAAGGCGTGTGGAATGGCCTGCAGGAGGAACTGTGCCTCGGGATGTAAGACCTCCCTGATGTAGGGAGGCGGGATCGCATGTTATAGAAGATGCCGCCCCAAACCATCACACTCGGCGATCTTCCGGTATCCCACTGAACAGTACAGCGTGCTCGACTGCGATCACCGCGACGGCGTCGAATGCGTATGCGTCCGTTACTGTAGGACAAGGTGAAGAGCGACTCGTCGAAATCACTTCATCTTAGCACGGCAGTTTGGCGTTCACGTGCCCATTGCAGTCTGCTGCGTTGGTGGGTGCTGGTCACTGGAAGGCGACGCAATGTTCTGCATCCCTCCAGGCCAGCACGCAGAAATCGGCCTCTAACCGTCGTCGCAGACGTCTCCGACCCGTTGCGGTGCTCCAACTTCTCGCCAAAGATGTGGACGAATTTGTTTCGTCCGTTACGGCCAAGCGGACAAGCCGGCGGTCACCTCGCGCTGTGGTCACGCTGCTTCGTGCAGTTCCCTGTCAGCGTTAAGGACGGCCCTCTTCTCTCCACTGGCACCACATGCGCCTTACTGTTGGCGCAGCGTGCCCTGCACGAGCCACAATGACACTGAGCGACAGACCCGTCCCTCGGACACCAATCACTCTGTCCAGTGCGAACGCACTCGCATGCCGATATTCCATCCTGTGATGTCGGCGAGACGTAGTGGCCCTTGGTTGCACGTTCCCACTTCGTATGACTGCTCCGCACCGACTGAGACATACGTAACACTCACCTGTCTGGCCACACAAAAAAGGACGCTGTTGGACCTACGGGCTAGTCACATGTCTGCCATTTAAGTAACTTGCCATGGTTACGGCTTCGTACACGCACGACGCGTCACGCACGCACGTACAGAGCGGTTTGAGATGTCGTTGCGAGAGGAGTGCTTCCATGAGAAGGGTGTGGCGGATCGCCGTCCGGCGGGGACAGCTCAGGCGACTGAATCGATCCCGACGGCGGCCCCACCCGGCCCCCCACCTATGACGAACCAGCTTCCGACCACTGACTACGGCCAGGCTCACTCTTCCACTGATGACTCGCGCTCTTGTGACCGAGCGTTCATTATTACGAACAAGCTCCATCACGGGGGCTCTTACCCCGGTCGATATGACGACGAGGCGGCCACACTGACCTTTTGCAATATCCGGAAGGCTGCTGCACTACCGAGCTCGTGGCGGCAAGAAACTGGTGTGCCACCAAGAGCCTCGCCGGTCGCACTCCAAGATTTTGCGGTCCCGGCGACGGCGACGGCGGCGTCGAGGGGAGTCGCGCCGCTGGACTCGACCACCCGAAAGGTCGGTGCTCCCCCAGTTGCCCCACTGGCCCCGATGACACGAGAAGAACCCGCTGCTTCGCTAGTTGACGCGCCGTCCTGCGCTGGGGGCATCCCTGCGGTGTGGACGGGCGCAAAGACAGCTCCAGAGGCGACCGAGATGGAGGCCATTAACCTCCCGGACGCGAACCTTGCCGAGGCAGAGCGTCGCGACACCGACTCTGACGAAGCCCGAGCGCCCAGGAAGTGCCGGGCTATGACTCGTGACGATTCGGACACTCACTCCTCGACCTCCGAATCCGCGAGGCAGCGGAAGAAGGCACCCAGAGCCTCCAGCGCTGCCGCCGCAGCGGCTGGGAGGACTGTAGCGGCCTCTTCCCAGAGTGCCGCCAGGGCGCGACCTTTGAAGAGGCCGCAGCGGCCCACTGCGTCGAATGCTGTCTCCCGGCAGCCTGATGACGCTTGTGTTGCCCCACCAGGACTACCGTACTGCGGCCACCGCAGCCGCTGCCGACAACTAGCACGTTTGCAGGGGCTAACGTCGACGAGATGGAGGACGCGAGACGCCTGTGGTGCCGCCCCAGAAGAAGCCGCCGTCGCCGCCGCCTATTGTCGTCCAATGGGACAGCGAGTGTAAGGACTTTGAACAGAAGCTCGACCGGGTGGCCACGTCCACTACTATCAAGACTGCTGGCCATGACCTTTACAAGGTCACGGTCGCGACACACGTGGAGTACCGGGCAGTGATGGACCCCATCTCCAAGTACGGCCTCCATTGCTACACCCACCCCTCCGAGCCGCTTCCCCTCAACTTTGGCGCGGACTACCTCCGTGAGAAACTGGAGGATATGGGCTACGGCGTCAGGTCCACGGGCTCGATGAAGTCTCCCCGTACCCACCGCGACATGCCGCTGTACCATGTTGTGCTCGTCGACAACCTGCAAAATCGGAAGATTTTCCAGATGGAGCGGCTCGGCCGCGTCAAGGTTGAGGTCGAACCACTCCTCCTACCAGCGGCTGGACCATGTCTCCAGATACTGCTCCATGCCTTCCCGCTGGGTCAAGTGCGCGGGGCAGCACGAGAGCAAATCTTGCGGCCTTTCCCGCGAGGACAAGACTACTTGCTGCAACTGCGGCGGACCGCGTGTTGCCTGTTGTAGAGGCTCTTCGGCTTTCCAAAGGGGTCGGAACCAGCAGCGAGACAAGGCTGCTCCTTATCGTAAGGTGCACCCTTCCACCAGCTTCGCTGCCGTCACCACTAGCGGGTTACCTGGCCCCTCCCAGCACCCTGATCACCCCGTCGGAGAGAGACAGCAGCCGACTGCGCCGTCCACGGCTTCGCCCGAGAGGGCGGCTACCCCCGCGGCCGCGCCTGACGCGCGGGTTGCCGTCCAGCGCAGGCGTCGCCGGCGCTCGGGGCGTGCCACCCTCGCAGCAGCGCAACACACACTGCCACCGACAGTCCGCCGCGGCAGCGGCAAGCAGCTCGCGTTGCGCCGCAGTTGCGGCCGGAAACTGTCGCTCCACGGCAGCCCACACTTCCAGAGCGACCCCAGTCAACCCCCGAAGGCGGCTCCAGCGGCTTCCTCCGTCTCCACTGCACCAGAAGCAGCTGAGCTCCGATCACTTCTACGGTCGTTGAGCCAGCTGCTTCAGCAAGTCCCGGTGCCCGTCACGGCGTCCCTCCAGGTCGGCGTCGTTGCTCAACCCCGCCATGGATAATCACCATAACCGTGGCCTCACAGTCTGCGCTTTTAACGCAAACAGCTTCTTCCCACAGCTAGGGGAATTCAGGGAGTTCTCGCGTGATGAGGCAATCGATGTTTGCCTCGTGTGCGAGACCTTCCTGAAGCCTGGGATACGTGTCAAGGTGGCCAACTATCGCTGCTACCGCACTGACAGGTTGACCCGTGGCGGAGGGACGGCTGTTTACATCGAGGCTTTCCTGAAATACCACGAAGTGCAGCTCCCGCCCGTCGCCGCTGTGGAAGCCACTGGGGTGGCTGTTACCGCCATGGCGGGGGTCATCACCTTCGTCGCAGCCTACAGGCCGCCGAGGACACTGCTCCAGGAGGCTGACTTCGATGCTCTACTGGCGTTGCGCCCGGGACTAGCCGAGCGGTCATAGGCACTGCAGTCGCGGACTGTGCGGCTGGTCCTGGCGGAGGTTCGAGTCCTCCCTCGAGCATGGGTGTGTGTGTTTGTCCTTAGGATAATTTAGGTTAAGTAGTGTGTAAGCTTAGGGACTGATGACCTTAGCAGTTAAGTCCCATAAGATGTCACACACATTTGAATTTTTGAACTGGCGTTGCGCAGGAAGATTTTCCTTGCGGGCGACCTTAACGCCAAACAAGCGCAATGGAACTCCCGCTTGGCCAACCCCAGTGGCCGCCGCCTCCTTCGCGCCACGCAACGGCATGGCGCCATTGCGCTCGGGCGTTAAGACCACACCGTCTTTCCCCACCGAGGCCGGCCCGGCGTGCTCGACATCGCCGTATTGAAAGGCGTCGGGCACTTATGTCTGCCACCGTCCGATGCGCCCTCTCTTCTGACAACTTAAAGTCGTCTTCGACACGGATGTCATCGCCTCGTCCTCGCCGGCTGCCCGCCGCAACTTCCGCGGCATCGTCGAGGCCCGTTTCCGGGCAGAGGTCTTACACCGCCATGAGGGACCGCCTGATCCGGACGTGGAAGGAGCCGACGGGGCGCTGGCCTTTTTCACGCGCCACACACTCGCAGCTGCAGAGGTGGCCACTCCCAGGCGGCCACGACGGCCGCGAGAATGTCGCGCCAACTCCCGCCGCACATCCTGTAGGCGATCTCTCACAAGAATCGCCTCTTTCGGGAGTGGCAGCTCACGCGGCTGTTGGGGACGAAACGCCGCCTCAAAAGGGCGCGTCGCGAGATTCGGGCCGCCGTTGACGAGCACGGAAACCGGGACCCGGCGGGCCTTGTGGCCACCCTCACTACGACGGACGGCGGACCGCCGAGCGCTTCCTTCCTCGACACCGGCGCGTTCCGCCTCTGCGAATGGGTGCAAACGTTGTCTGCGAGCCCGGCGCAAAGGCCAGCCTCCTCACCGACACGTTTGCAGACAATTTTCGACCACGACCGGGTTCCCGGGTTCGATTCCCGGCGGGGTCAGGGATTTTCTCTGCCTCGTGATGACAGGGTGTTGTGTGCTGTCCTTAGGTTAGTTAGGTTTAAGTAGTTCTAAGTTCTAGGGGACTGATGACCACAGATGCTACATCCCATAGTGCTCAGAGCCATTTGAACCATTTTTGAGACAATTTTCGACCCGCCGAGGGCGTGGTTGAAGTCGACCACGGCCGCCTGGGGGAGGACCGCCTGCCGGTTTTCACGCCGCACGGGCCGACGACGACGAGTTCGAAGGAGGAAGTCGATCTGCAGCTCCGTCGCCTCAGTCCCAAGAAGGCGGGTGGCTCGGACGGCGTCACCGACTGCCTGTCGAGGATGCTGCCGCCGGAGGTACACCAGACTCTGGCGGACATCTTCAATAGCATCCTCCGCGTGGAAACGCGCGGAAGTGGTTGCCATTCCTAAGAGCGGGAAAGATCCCCGCCAAGCAGCGAACTACCGGCCGATCACCTTGCTCCCGTCTATCACGAAAGTTTTTGAGAGGCTGCTACGCCACGTCACGGACCAGCAGCTCATCCCTGAGGAGCAGTTCGGGTTCCGGAGCGGCCATTCGACCAGCCAGCAGCTGTTGCGCCTCGTCGAGCAGGCGAAGCGACCGCCGGAGACGCGGGCGTACCTGGGGGCGGTGCTTCTCGACGTCTCCGAGGCCTTCGACTGTGTGTGGCACGACGGCCTGGTGCACAAACTTTTTGTACAGGGGGTACCGACGTCACACGCGGTCCTGCTGCGCTCCTATCTCTCAGGACGTACATTCCACGCCCGAGCAGACGGAGGCATCTCCACCGATCGGCAGATTCGCGCGAGAGTGCCGCAGGGGTCGGTTCTCGGCCCCCTGCTGTACGCCCTCTACAGAACCGACGCTCCGCGGGTGTCTCGCGGACGGCTCGCGCCGTCGCCTCCAGCCCGTATGTGACGTCCTGGGCGCCTGCTCCACTAAATGGCGTTTAAAATTTAACGCTGCGAAGAGCCAGGCCATCGTCTTCAGCAGAAAGAGGCTGCCTCCGGACCTGCAGCCGGTCACGAACATGGGGGTTGCGGACTGGCAAATACTTCGGGGTGACGCCCGATCGTCACCTGACGTGGCTGCCTCACGTCCGTGACGTCAGTGGGGCGCCTTCGTCCGCTGTACCCACTGGTAAACCCTTCCTCCACACTCCCTCCACGCCGCGGCCTCACTCTGTACCTGGCCCTGGTTCGGCCGATACTAGAGTACGCTGCCGTGGTGTGGGGCAACGCTGCCGACACGCACATCGCGACGCTCCAGTGCGTCCAAAACAGGGCGGTGCGCTTTGCCTTCCACAAGCCGCCTCGCTACACAACGAGGCTGCTTCGCGAGGAAGCAGGCGCCCCGCTGCTGCGGGATAGCTTCCGCGGCACATCGCCAGAGTGTTCTACAACACTGCAGAACACTCTGGCAGTCGCCTGTTTCGTGGGCTGTTCCGCCAGGTCCACCACAGGCCGACAACGCGTTGGCCCGACCTCCTGGGGCAGTAGCCAAACTCCCGCGGTGTCGATAACGCCACTCACAGCGTCTCCATAGTCAGAGACGCTCCCAGAGGGTAGCTCACAAAGATGGGCAACTCAGTTCAACCCTGAGGTCACAGCAGGAACAGCGCTACGCCGCTTACACTGCCCCCACGCCTGGCAGATGTTGCCAGTGTTTTACGGCAGCAGCAGCATGGCTTTGTTCATGTACTCTTATCGCAGCGTGTTACAGACCGTTGCTTCTGAGTGTTTCGCATTTTACAAACAGTAGTGTACCAACCGCATTTGAAAATTTGAATTTAAGTAATATGTTCACCATGAAGTATAATCTTACGGTAATGGTTGAAAGCAATATGTCAAGTACTAACGTCAGAAATTGCACATACAGGATGACAATTAATAAAAACGACGAACTGCAGGGACGGATTCCTGACAGTAAATGGAGGAAAACAGGTCCTACGAACATGCGTCGCTGACGGGTGCAAGTCCCTCTGACGGCGTGCCGTGTGGTCCTTGTGTGTTGCAGGCAGTGTGATTGAGGTAGCGTACTATAAGCATCAGAATGGTCCGGGATTCATGTCAGGAACAAGACGAGAGAGTGTTTGTGTATGGCAAAGCAGTACGGCTGTACCAAAAGAAGTACCCACTCAGACACCAACCACAGGACACAACATTTCATTTTTGGGCGTTTGTGTGATCATGGGTCCTTTCAGGGAGACGAAGGTGCAGGGACGCGGTGGGCTGTGTGTACACCAGATCTGGAGGACCTGGTTCTACAGACACTGAGACGCAGCCTAGTACAAGCTCCAGGCAACTGACTCACCAGGATGCCGTAAGCCAATGTACAATGATGTGTCTGTCTGAAAGGAGCCGTGCCCAAGAAGGGCTGGAATTGTTTTGTGATGTCATTGTAGTCTGTGACGGGTACTTGTTTTGGTACAGCCGTGCTGTTTCTCGACGTTTGCATCTGCTTGGCCACACACAGACATCATTTCGGCTTGTTCCTGGCATGAATACCGGACAGTTCTGCTGTTTACAGTACGCTGCGTCAATCGCACAGCCTGCAACACCCAAGGAAGACACGGCATATGGTCAGAGGAACCTTCATTCGTTAGCGACACCTACCATGCAACGGTGCGTTTGCAGACACATGTTCATAGGACCTGTTTTCCTCAATTTCCAGTTAGCAACCCGTCTCTGCAGTTTGTCGGTTTTATTAATGTTGATTCTATAGCCTGGGCTACTTTTTGCCTCCCTCGTTGGCAGCGCGATGCCACGGTCTGATTCGCCGTACCCACCTCCCTGGACGATACATCTTACAAATGATTGCGCCTATACCGCGTTCTGGAAAATACAGTCTCAACGTTTTTGTGCTATATGGATGTTGTTTGCCATGCCCTAAATACTAATTTCAAAGCTAATATTTTTATTCTTGCACCTCAAATACTACGAAAACTTAAATTTATTCTTTATCGAATTTTGGAGCTACGCTTCGTGCAAATGCCCTAAAAGACACTGTAACATAATTGATTTTCTTTATTAAAAGCTACAGTCTTTCTGGAATAATACTGTGACCAGAAATCTTGTTACGTCCTTTCTCAAATCCCCTGGGCAAGTGTTTAACGAGCAGTGAAGTTTCCAGTACTAGAATATGATTATCTGAATATACCTACTACCACTATTGCAATAATATACACCGTCTTCGATTTCTCCAGGCGTATTTCATGACGAAATAAATCTCAGGTGAACAGCCTGGTGTGAGAGTACAAAGGACACAATATTTTGGCAATCGTCATTGTTGCCATCATCAAGTGTGCCGATGTACTGCCAAAGGACGGCAAGCGTGAGGTATGTATCAGCTTCCCCCTTCCCCTCCCTCGGGCGCTCTCCCTGCCGTCCGCCCCGCGGGCGCTCTCTCGGCCGTCCGGGCTGGGGTTCGACCCCCGGGTTGTGGCCCAGCGTCTGGGTGTTCCCTCGTATGTTCGCGCCGAAGGAGGTTCGCCGCAGACGTTTGGGAGGTTCCTCCCCCTGCCGTTGAAGTCAGTACATTCTGGGATATGTCTGTCAATTCTCTATCCTTGTTACATAGCAACCCTAAATAAAGGCAAGCACACGACCCGTCAGCCGATCGAAATCGTCCCCAAACCCACCGCCTCGACCCAACCCCCCACCCGATCCAAATACCTAAAATACCCCCCCCCCCCACACACACACACACAAGTCCACTTCATCCAAGCAGCTGCGTGTGAAGAAGGACCGCAAGGATAAGCACTCCAGGAGTAAAAAAAAGGTCCACCTCCCCTACCCCAGCCACTCCCTCACCCTTTGAGGAGCCTGCGCCCCCGACAGCATCTGTTGTCACACTGGAAGGGAATCAGGAAACCATCTCCCAGGAAGGGAACCGCGTTACCGGGCAGGATTAGGATGGCTTCGTGCTGGCGAAGAAAACCTTTCGCCAGCTGAGGCTTCCGGCGGTCCGGGGCGGTGGCTAATGAGCCAGAGACAACACTAAACAACACAACAGAAACACAAACACAAAAGCAAGTCACCCACCAACTCCCTCCGATTGTCGCAGAGATTCCTCGGAATTACGAAATTACGAGGAACTCTTTGAGCTGTTGAAAACAGAAATCGGGGGAGGCAGTTTTAAGGCAAAACGTGCTGGAGGTGACAAAATAACACTTCACACATTGGAAGATTGCAATATAGTCAAAACACCTTTCACAAACAAATACATAACACACTACACGTTCCCTACTACAAAAGCACGGAACAAAAACATAGTCATCAGGGACCTCCCGAGACGACTGTCCCCCCAGGCAATCAAAACTGACTTGACTGCCCACGGGTACGTTGTCAAAGCCGTCAAACAGATGGGCAAACTCGGGGTGGAAAGCAAGTGGCCATTGTACCAGGTGACTCTCCCTGATATACCCCAGAACAAAAGAGAAATCAAGGAGGTTTCGGCCGTCCCTGTCACCACGGAGCCCCTGCGCTGCAAAGCAAGACGTTGCAGTCTTTAGGTCTCAGGGACTGTACCATATTGTCGCACACTGCACCATGACGGTAAGATCTAGGAAGTGCACCGAGCCCCATGACACGAGGTACTGTACAATGAAACCCATGGACCCACAAATAAGGTGCGCATTATATGGCAAAAGCCACACAGTGGGTTGGCAAGGCTGTGAGGTCTATAAAAGATTCACACAACAGGCAAAAGGCGCAAAGGCCGCCGCCTACACACAAAAACAAAACAGCGCCACCACCTCTAGACACACAAATAAATCAAACACATCAACACATGCAGACAAGGCTTAGGTTAAACCAAGACCTGACACTCAGAGGGCAAAATATGCTGAAGTGGTTTCTCCACAAAGAAGCCACGAAAGCATAGCCCTGTCATCACAACACAAACCACAAACACAAGAACCGGGTAAGACAAAACAACAGTGACCAGGTCCCCAACAGAGAAAGCCCTAGGGAACCCATAACACAAGCTGCGTGCAAAGCTCTCCCCAGCAGTTCCCGAACCCCCCCCCCCCCCCCTCAGATCAGTGGTTAGGCATGATGATGGTCCAGACCATGAGCCTTGACATGGAGATGATGAAGGAGTTCAGGGAGACCCAGAGGCAGAACACGCAGATCCTCGTTGCCCTTCAGGCAGCAGTCCTGCAGTCGCTCCCCTCTGTGACTTCACCAGTAGCAGCAAAACCCCATTATGGATAGACGACCAAATATCCAAGGCCTGGTAATGTGCGTCTTTAGCGCAGACGGAACTGTTAATCAAGTGGTCGAATTCAGAGAATTCATGAAGGAATTCTCAATTGACATATGCATGATGGTGGAAACCCACCTCCAGCCGGGAATCAAAGTGACAGTTCCCAATTACAATAGTTACCGTGTAGACAGGCCAACCCAAGGTGGAGGAGTGGCCATATACATAAAAAGAGGAATCCCCCACCACCAGGTATACATACCAGCTACCAACAAAATCAAAGCAGTGACAACAGAAGTAACCACTGCCATCGGACCCGTAACAGTAGTTGCAATCTACCGCCCCCAAAATGACGAGATAGATGAGGGAGATACAGCAGCTACAGGCCAACTTGAAGGCAAACTCCTAACTGGAGGCGACTTCAGTGCCAAGCACCCAGACTGGAACTCCAGCATAGCCTCCAGAGCAGGCGACGAACTGCAACAGCTAGCGCGCAACTACCACTTTCAAACATGGGGTTCAGTCGAACCCACTGACTTTCCTAAAAGTGGAGGTAGGCCCTACGTATTAGACATAGCTCTCACTAGGAGGATCACAAGGTTTGTGGCCGCGAGGACAGTCAACAGAATGTCCTCCGACCACAATCCTCCTGAAAGAGCGTTTCCAAGATCCGGCAAGAGCCATTTATGAAGGCTCTTCCAGATCAGGAAACGTCCTCATCCACTCACTAGGTCGGTATGACACGTTCCACCACAAGCACAAACGCCCAATGACGATATTCGACGAGTAAGTCGAAGGGAAATCCTTATATCCAATCCCTAATCCTGCTCCCTCCCCCATAATACCAATCATCTCGCCAACCTTAGGCAAGTACCAGACACATACAGAACATTCATCACATTACGTAGACACTCAAAAATCACAGGAAGAATCACACATACAAGTACACAGTGGAGTAAAATCCGAAAGGCTACAAACTCCCCTACACACTTACCCAAAGAGGGGAAGTATTAGGTCTATCTTCTCCATAATGGCTGGTTTACTATGGTTCCGTTACCTGAATCTCTGGAACTCATCGGCCGGAAATTTGATGAAAAAACCACCGATCTCTCCAGACATGTTCCAACGTCAACATATTTTCTATCTGACGGTGACTACTACGGACAGACTGAAGGTGTTGCTATGGGGAGCCCTCTCTCTGCCCCGTCGTCACTAACATGAACATGGAACATTTCGAGGAAGAAGCCTTGGAGTCAGTGCATCTAAAATTCACCTGTTTCTTCAGATACGTGGACGACACGTTTGTTATTTGGCCACTTGGAAGAGACAAGCTGACGGAATTTCTCACAGATCTCAACTCAAGACACGAGAATATCAAGTTCACCATGGAGGTAGAATCGGATGAGATGTTCCCCTTCCTGGACGTTCCCGTCAAAAGACGAGATGACGGCAGGTTGGGGCACAGCGTGTATACAAAGAAAACCTACACCGACTTACACCTACATGCGGATAGCTGCCACTACCCTGCTGAGAGGAATGGCGTGCTAAAAGCTCTTGCACACAGAGATCGCAACCTCTCTGACGAGGACAGTCTCCAAGAAGAATTGGCCCATCTTCAGTCCCTGTTTCTGAGGAACGGTTATAAGGAAAGGCAAATCCGGGATGATCTACATCCGACACTCGCAAAACAACCGGCGGAAACTAATAAAGAACCTGAGGAAAACAGACATGGCATTCATTCCGTTTTGTGGGGTCTTATCGGGAAAAGTTGGTTGCGTTTTACGCAGATATCAAGTAAAAACCGTCTTCTGTCCTCCAACTACAACCAGACCACTTCTTGGCAGTGTTAAGGACGACCTTGGTTTTTCTAAGTCAGGGGTTTACAAAATACCGTGCCAATGCTGTAAGGAATACATAGGTCATACAATTCGTGCCGATAAAGACCGCTGCCGTGAACACCAACGGCACACGAGATTGCAACAGCCTAATAAGTGTACAATCGCTGCGCATTGCCTGTTACAACTACACGGCATGGATTATGACAAGAGCAAAGTCCTAACACAGACTTCGAAATATTGGGACTGTATCATCGAAAAAGCTGTAGAGATCAGAGTAAGAGAACCTGAACTGAATCATGACGGCGGCTATTTCCTTAACCAAGCTTGGGAACCAGCCATTACCCGGATTAAGGAGAAGACAGAAATATCCCAGACTGTACTGACTTGGAGGACAGTGGGAGGAACGTCCGAAACGCCGCCGGCAAACCTCCCTGGGCACGGACACACAAGGGAACACCCAGACGCAACACTTTGCTTCGCAAATTCACGGAGCCTCATGCTCCGGTGAGTTGCAGGATGGTCGGATCACGCCTTTCCTACTTCTCTCTGGGGGTGTTGACTGTGGTCTTCTCGTTGGAATCTTCTTCACGGTTGCGTTGATGCTAGTAGGTCTTCCTGCTCGTGTTGCGGTGTTTCGTGAGACCAGCAGAAGGTGTGCCATCTCGTGGTCGGGCGCCAGTGCACCCAGACCGCCAGGCACGGCGGCGCCTGCCTCTCCTAGGTGATCCCAGTCGAGGCTGCGGCAGTGCTGGCGGCCCTCCGGTGGTGCGACTCCGTCGGTGGCGAGACTGGAGATCACAGGAAGGCGATGGGATGATAGCACCACGCGCGTTGCCGCGACAGCGTCGTGTGCGGCAGCCTTTACGATAGCGACGTCCAAGACGTCGGCGCAGCCGCGTTTGAGATAATGTGTGGGGTCAAAGGGCCCCACCAGTATCGCGCCGTGTTGTTGGGCCGCTCGCAGTAACCTCGTGCCGCTGGTGGTCGTCACCCGGGAGTTCCACTCCGGGTGTTTGCGTTGAAGTCACCGCCGGTGAACAAGATGCCGCGCATCGACAACACTTTTTTTTTTTTTTTTTCACTTGCTGCTTTATATTTAATGACCCACCGCCTAATTTCTTATGGTGGGTCTTATATAGCCTCTTGGCCGCTGTGGCTGGGTCCGGGGTCCGGAGTGGCTGATTGTGCCATCACCCCGGCTCCCGTCCCCACCCACACCGTTGCCCGTGTCCCGCCACGTGGAGGCGGGCTTTGTATGGTTCTTATCTTTTTTTTGTTATTGTGCAGCATATTAAAATCTTAAAACTAATATAAAATATAAAATAAGTAGGATACAGACAGACAGACAAGTATACGAAAGAATTAAGAAAATAATAATACAAAAACTTAATAATTAATGGATGTTTGGAAGAAGTAGAGAAAAGGGAAAGGAATAGGGAAAGGAATGGTGTAGTATGGGCCCGTCACCTGGTTGTGGGCGGCGTCCAGGGTCTTGGAATGATCCTCAAGTCGCTGGACGTCGCTCACCATTCCTTCTAATGTCTGCCATTCTAAGTACTTACTTAACTATGGAAGGTTGAGGTACATTAGCCAACTAACCCTCCATGTCTAGTCTGCAAAGTTACCTTGTGATGAATAACAAATAATGCCCAGCTTTATGATCTGGCTCAGACGTTATTGGTGGAAAGTTGTTATGGTAATGGTAATAGAGGTGAGATGGAATGTGGCTGTTTATTTCGGGCTTGCATGGCTCCTAATAAAGACTGTTCGGTTGTTAGCACCTCCCGGCCCCGCCGACAACACGGCCTGAACGGTGGTTTTCCCCGATCTACAAGATGTATCTGTCGGGTTGGGCTCAGTCAAGAGGAACTATAATTAAGATCCTTCCATCCAGGCCGTGTGCCGCCTCTTACCAGGAGGCGTAGGTCCCTTGAGGAGGTGCCTACCTTTAAGCTTTGGCTTCGATGGTATTGGTAAAATAGTGGTTATGGTAGCGGTTGTACAGGTGCATTAAAACTGACAATTTGTGTTGAAGCAATAAGGCTTATGATACTGCATAATGCGTTAGTTAGCACCTCCCGGCCCCGCCAGCAACACAGCCTGAAAGGTGGTTTTCCCCGATCTACAATATGTATCCGTCGGGTTGGGCTCAGTCAAGAGGGACCACAATTAAGATCCTTCCATCCAGGCCGTGCGCTGCCTCTTACCAGAAGGCGTAGGTCCCTTGAAGAGGTGCCTAGCTTTAAGCTCATGTTAGACATGGAGGTACTATTAACTATATACATATTTACATTTAGGTGCAATCAGTTTTCCAGAATTTATGTGACATATGCACCATTTGTCGGTCTTTCGGGAAAAGTCTTTGAGGCCACTTTAGTTGACACTATGGGTCATACGCGCTGGACGCCTCAATATCTGTGTTGGTGCCTTGGTCTGCATCTGTGTCTTCTTCTTCTTCACTCGATGTATCAGTAATGTCTGTGATCCCCTGGGCATCCTGTTGTCTGGTTGTGCCGACTTGCCTTCTGTATGGTCTGTTGCGTAAATATTCAGCATGTTGAATCTTTGAGATTTCGTCAGTCAGTGTATTAAGTTCAGTCCACCTTTCAGGATCGCGTACTATGGCATGTAGTTCATTTTGTGTGTTCAAGTGGTCTACGTGTACTGTGTGTCTTGTGATCGTGCGTTGTCCGCAGAAAAAGACGATGTGTTCAGGGGAACCTTCTTCCCCGCATGTGCATCTATTAGTCTGCTGCAGACTCACGCGGTTCAGGTGCGTGGGATAGGGGCCGTGTCATGTGATGAAGTGTACCATACCGCGGCTGGGATCGATATGTTTCAGTTTTAGTCTTTCCCGGATGTCAGGGAAGAAGTTGTATACTCGGCGGCCCTTATCGCTGTTGTCCCACTCGCTCTGCCAGGTATCCACTCGCCATGTTTTAAGTTGGCGTGTTGACTCAATCGGTACACCAGTGATCTGCCGAACCTGGTCTATTCTCCCCATCCTAAGCCAGTACATTGCTGCACGGTACCTGATTGTGATGTCTATTGGGAAGATTCCCATGACCACACATAGTGCATCAATTGACGTTGTGTTGAAGGCCCCAGTTAATCGAAGTAAAACACTTCTTTGTCCTCTACGTACGATGGTTCTGTTGGTTGAGACACTCAATCTGTGGGCCCATGTACTGGCAGCAAAGCATAGTACTGACTCGAAGAGAGCACAATGGTATGTTCGTGTGACTGACAGGGGTAGTCTAAATTGTTCCGAATTTAGCCTTGCCAGTTTGTGTAGTAGCTTTTCTGCTTTGTTTGTGCATATTCGCATGTGTTCGTGGAAGTTCAAACGTTCGTCAATGTATACTCCTAGATAGCGTGTAACCGCGAGTCTTTTTATGTTTGTGTCCCCTATTTTGACTGTTGGGTTCCTGCGTAGGATGCCCTTTAACAGTGTGTATGTTGTTTTGGTTTCTGCTATCTTTAGTTTGTTCTTAGCACACCATTTGGTTATTGTATGAAGTGTTCCATTGGCTCTTTCTTCTAGCTGGGCCCGGTTATTTGCTGATACAACCACGAGTAGATCGTCAGCATAGGCGACAACTCCATCTGTCAAAGTGTGCTCCTCTAGTAACTGTAGGAGCGGTTCAATCACTATGTCCCAGAAGATGGGGCCGCAGATCGACCCTTGTGGACAGCCTTTTGTAATACGTTTGATTACTTTCTG
Source organism: Schistocerca gregaria (assembly GCF_023897955.1). Taxonomy (NCBI): domain Eukaryota; kingdom Metazoa; phylum Arthropoda; class Insecta; order Orthoptera; family Acrididae; genus Schistocerca; species Schistocerca gregaria. The sequence continues at coordinate 51,251,276 of NC_064925.1, read as the reverse complement.
ATTGTCCATGTGCCAAACGACTGTCCTGTCTTTGCAATAGTCGATGAAGCTATTGTACAGGGATTCCGGCACCTGCAGGTGTCTGAGCCTCTTGAACAAGGCCGGCCACCACAGGTTATCGAAAGCACCTGATATATCTATCATAATGGCAAGTGTGTATTTGTTAGGTGTGTTATGTACTATTTGGAGTGCTCTGTTTATTGCGTCGTCTATAGATTTCCCTTCCCTGAAGCCGTATTGGTGTGGTGTTAGTCCCCATAGTGTTCTATGTGCTCGTAATCGTTTACAAAGTAGTTTCTCTTGTATTTTACCCAGTGTGTTGATGAGGCATATTGGTCTGTATGACTTGGGATCTGAGGGGTCTTTGTCTGGGGCTTTTTTGATGATGACCGCCTTCGAGGACTTCCACACTGCAGGCACTCGACCCAGCCTTAATGCGTCGTTTAGCAATGTTGTGAGATATGGGGTGATCTGCGGTGCAATTTGTTTTAGTACCTCAGAGTGGATACCGTCTGGTCCTGGCGCCTTTTTGTTTTTTAGTTCTGAAATCGCTATCGCGACTTCTTCCTGTGCAAAAGGACAGACGACAGTTGGTGTAATGTATGCTGTGTCGAGTTCGCGTCTCAGTGCTGCTTGTTCTGGTGTGTCAGTGTCAGCGATGTCATCAGGCAGGAGTTTGCTTAGCAGGAACTCCGCTGTGCGTCTCCAGCCCTTAGTCATCGCGCCGTCTTCCTGTCGCAACGTTCCCAGAACCAGTGGGCTCTTTACTTTTTCTGTCACTATTTTGTATGGTTCCCCCCAAATGTTTAGTTGTGTTTGTGCTGCTACATGGCTGTTCCAGTGGTCTTTCCTGGTCTTATTCAGCTCGAGTTTGTACCTGTCCTTGGCAAGCCGGTAGTCGTGTAGTCGTATTTGTCTTTCTCTGTCTGAGATTGCTCGTTGATAAAGCTTACGCTTACGTTTTGAGTCCTGTTTGAGTCGCGTTAATTGTGTGGTCCATGGAATGTTTTGGTGTTTTATCTTGCTTTGTGTAGGTATGCAGGTGTTCTGTATTTTTGTGATGATGTCCGTCAGCATGTGTGCTCGGAAGTCAACGCTACCGGTGATGTCGTGCAATGTGTGCTCATGTATTGTTCGTCTGACCCTATTCCAATCCGTTTTGTTAAATAACAGTCTTTTGGGTTGTGTGACTGAGTTGATGTTGGATGTACCATTTAAGGTTAGTGTGATGATGTTGTGGTCGCTAGCTGTGATCTGATCATGTACAGTCCAGTCTCGTACATGGTTAATGGCAGCATTGTTGGCGATGGTAATGTCTATGTTTGATGTGTAGCCGTTGTGTCCGGTGTAAGTCGGGTGGTGTCCTTCTTCGTTGAGTATGTGGAGTCCATTTTCATTAATGATGTCGTTTATGATTCTGCCTCTGTCGTCAGTTCTGTCTGAATGCCACAGGGTGGATCTGGCATTTATGTCTGCACAGATAAGTGGTTTCTTGTTGCCAGCATAATTTGCAAGATCTCTAATGAGGTCTGCATATGGTATAATGCTGTGACAGAATTGGGCGTACAGCGACGCGATGATCCACGTATCCCCCTTGTGCGTGACTTCGACTGTAGCTAGGTGTTCAGAACAGAGTTCTGTGATTTTCACCGGGTATATTTCTTTGTTTAGAATTGTGACGGATGCCTTGCAGCCCGCCCCCTCCGCAACTGTCACCGCGCCTGGAGGGAGATTAGGGATTTGACCTATTCTGGTATATGGCTCCTGTAAACACAGAATATCACTTCTTAGTTCACGTAGGGCTTGTGGGAGCTCCGAGTTGACGAGTATACTCCGCATAGCATTAAGCTGTGCTAATAGCAGTTCGGGTGTTTAACAGTGGCGTAGCACTTGCTGCCAGTTTGACTATAATCGAAGTATGTTCTCCCATGAGCCCTAACGTGATCCTTATATAGCTTATCTAGGTCGAATGGCTCCTCCCTGCGCGCGCACACCTGCATGAGCAGATTAAGCAGGCTGTCAGGATCCGTCGGAATGTTTTCTGTTTTGAGAATGAGTCTGTCGGTTTGCTCCGATGTACGAAAACAGACCGAATCTCCATATGGATGTAGGGTGCGAATAAGCATCCGTTGTGCCGTCTCTAATATGTCCCTCTTTTCTAGCCTACTTAATTTTACATTTAGGTCTAACTTATCGTATTTAAAACTAGTGGTGGTGGTGGCGTGTGTTGACGTGCCCGCTGCCGTGTCGTGCCGTGGTGGTGTAGTGGAGTCGTTGTGCGCCTCTGCGAGAAGCGCTGGATGGGTGCCCATGTTGGTCGTTGCGGGGGATTCCAATGGCGTTGACGTTGCGGTTGTTGATTTGGGAACTGAGGGTGTGTTTACACCACTGGGGGGAATCACTATTTTGACACAAGGTGTTGGAACAGCCGGCAATTGCCGCGGTTGGTCGTCACACGCTTTCACTTTTTTAACTCTCTTAGGCTGTTTAGGTTTATTACGTGGGTTTAGTTTCTTGAAGGCTGTGATTATTTTTGTGTGTTTTTTGTGTGTTTCATTTGTGCTATCTTGTTGTGTTTTAGATGTGTTGGGTGAGTGTACCTTAGTTCTAATTCGCTCTGACACGAGTTGGTTCTCACAGGTCTGCTCTTCGTCATTATTTGCATCGGTCGTATCAGCTTTGAGTATGATATGCGCACTGTCAGCTTTAGTTGCGGTTGTTGCCCCGACTTTATGCGTGTCATTTGCGGTGTCGGTCAGTGCTGTGGCCTGTTCAAGATTGGCATTGGGATTTGGTGGATCATTTTTGTGTACGCTACAATCTCTGGCGTAGGGGCAGTGATAGACGTCATCTTCTTCCTCTGCCGATGAGTAAGTGTGAGTTATTATTCGTTTGGATTGAATGCAGCCTGGGGTGTCTGATTTGTCTGTGTCTTTCGTTTGAGTTCCAGTTTCGCTGGCTTGCATAACGGTAGGGTTCAAAGTCTCACCTAAAACGAACTTAACTGGTTTGATATATCCTTCGCATTTCGTGGTATCGTATGTGCGTCGTTGTGTTGGAGTAGAAGGGCCTCGTTGGGTCGTTGGTGGTGTTGTTTTGCATGGTTGCTCTGGTTGGTCATATGTGTTGTAGCATCCTGATCTGTCAGTGTCGGAGTATGGGGTTACCATGTCTAATCTTAGTAGTTCGTCTTCAAGTTCGTCTATCCTGTTAATGAGGGTCGTCTGAAACGTCATCCAGTACCTTATCTGTCTTTTAATTAGTTTGGCGGGTTCTGGTACTATTTGTCCTGTCAATGTGAGATCGTCAATGTATTCGGTAACTGCGTGAAGGCTGTCTTCCAGGTTTGTACTGTTCATCAAGCCTGGGATGTATCCATTGTTGGGGTAGTCGTCTGGTAACAGTTTTTGCCTCTTACGCCAGAGTATTGCACGTAGGTGGTTTCGGTTTTTTGTCGAAGGTGACTTGTATGACTTCGTTTTAGCAGGGTGTGATTTGTGGAGCAGGTCAGTTGACGCAGGGGGGTGTTCAGTTGCCATAGTCAGTGCTGTCAATTAGTCTGTCAAGCAGTTGTTTGTAGGTCTGGCAGACCCCACCCCTACTCTTATTGCAAATTCTGTTTCTATTCCTACAGGGAATACAATCGATGGGTTCTGATGCACGGCACTCTGCGCGTTTGTGACCCTTCTTGCCACACCTTGAACAGGTCGCACTTGTGTCTGCGCAAGCTTTGGTTGTGTGGCCTAGGTCACAACAATTGTAACACTGGCTTACGGAGGTAAAGTCTTTGACGGTTAATGATTGAAAGTCTATGTACACCCTTCCTTTTTTAGTGAGATACCAATAAATTCTGGGTGTAACCTCCAACACCTGATGGTTATATCCCTTTCCTTTTGGACCTGTGCGGAATCTGATTTTGACGTCTCTGTCAAATTCGTCTTTTGTGAGATCGTCGCTGAGGTTCTGCTCGTACAGACACTCCAGAAATTCTCTATCTGAGATAGTGTCTGTAACTCGGTGGACTATCACCAGAGGTTGCCGTTTTCTAGGCCCTTCACACGCAATGTTCTCTATGTCTTTCGTCTTTTCTATGATTTTACGGCAGTCCTCCTGTGTTGCTGCTTCGACAATGACGGCTGTCTTCGTGTTTCTTATCGATTTTATATGTAAGTTATCACGTCTTGGGTTTATTTTTTGTGTCAGTGTTTGTTGTACTGTTTTTGTGTCTTGATTGTTTGTTGATTTTATGAACAATGTTGTTGTCTGTTTGGCTTTGGCCGCCTCAATGCGTTTATGTTCTTTGGGTGCGGTGGATAGAGCTGCAGCATATGTTAATGTTTTGGCCTGTTGCTGCGCTTGTTCAGTGACTTTCCCTGTCAGTTCCCTAATCTGGTCTCTAAGTTCCTGATTTATTTCAACAAGCTTGGAGTTGTCCTCCTCTAGTTTATTAACCTGTTCGGTGAGTGTCTCAATGCGTAGGTCCTTTACTGGATCTGCTGAGTATTGCAATTCTCGCAGTAGATCTTTATTCTGTTCTTGCAGCAGTTCGACCTTGGCTTCTGCTGACGTAAGTTGAAATGCCAACGGGAATATTTTATTCCGTATTGTGTTCAGTACACTACTAGACACGTGTTTAGCCTTCAGTTCCGCTGCAATGTCATTCAGTAGCTCGTCAATTGCAGCGATCTTTTGGCTCGGCGACATGACGGCATATTCGTGAATACCAGACGCCATGCCTATTTGCGACACTTTGTTACTGATGTTTGCCCTGCCAGGTGGCCCTCTTGTCGATGTCGGTGTGGTGCTTGCACCACTAAGTTGTCGTACTCGATCCAGGGTTCGTGTTTATGTGGTGACTACTCGGTTGCCGAAAGGGCGCTACGCTGTTACATGGCCGGCGGTGGAAAAAAAAAAAAAAAAAAAAAAAAGTCTCCAAAGCGATATGCCAAGGCGCTGTGCTAAAGCGATGCGCCAAAAGCGATACGTCGTGCTGCGCGGCTGAGTGCGGATAAGGTGGTCACGCACGCGCGGGCCAGCTGATACTGCGCCTCGCGGTCTGGCTTCGCTCGGCAGTCGGCCACGCAGTTCACGCGCGTGAATAGATGCCGATTGTGCAGTTGTGCAGTTCCCGTGCGCTGCTGCCTCCCGCGGCTGGGCGCAGGACTACGTGTCGCGCTTAGCAACACGGGCACGCGTCGGCCAACGCACTATAGCCCACTTTCGGAACTTGCACGCAGCGCGCCTCTGCCAGCGCCCGGCGTTCTACTTACGGGACTTGCGTTCCGTCCCTGTGTTCGGTATATCGGTTTGTGTCTTTCGTGTTTGTCAAAACTGTTTTCTGCTAAATCCGTTAATATTATAATTACCGAACCGAAACTTTTGCAGGAGCTTTGCTACACTGTCGTATGTCTTAGACTCGCTTTTGGTAGACTTTCATCATCCTAGAGCAGAAAACACTCCTGCCATATGTTATGGTCTTGACTCGCCACACGTGAACTTTTCCGTTCGTGGTTTTTCCAACACTTCACAAGCTATGGTTAGTAACGTTAGTAACGTCAATTGTTCCTAGGGGTGTTAGTAATGTTTCTCGAGTGTTAGTTGAAGGCGGAAATACCTTTGAAGAGGTCCACTGTAGTCCAATGGGTGCAGATGCGACGTCACATTTAGCACCTTTTCCCCCGTAAAACGCGAGGAAATTTCACTGCACTATATCACAGCACACTTAATCGATGCCTTGCACTGTTTTTAGGCACACGCTGACGCGATTTTCCGCGAAAAACCCGACACGAATACTGTAGAGACGGGAGCGCGCGCGAAACACGTCCGCTCGGCTCCTGTGTAGCGGACAACAGCGAGAAGTCTCCTGGTTGTCGATACGCGGCCACAAACTACACCTGATCCGCTGAGGTGTTGACCACAACACCAGTGGCCTCGGCTGTGGTCAGTCCGGGTAGCTGGAACGGATGGTGGCGTAGCGATGTCTTCACCTACACCGCCGTTCCGCCGCTCACCGTCTCTCGGTCGGTGCCACAGCACCGGAAGTTCGGCGCTCGCACCTGCACTCCAGGTTTCAGCCACATATCGGTGACGAGGCAGACGTCCACGGCCTCGTCTCGCAGAAACTGCCGAAACTCGCCAGCTCGGTCACAAATGCTGTTTGCATTCCAAATGCAACCGGTGAGCTCCAGTGTTGGCGTATTAGCCACGATGTGGGGCAGGTGCTGCACTTGTGGTGGTGGCGTGGATGGCCGCTGTGAGGGCAGATACTATCATCTGCGGAAGCTGCAGTTAGTAGCTGCTTGAATTCTCGGAATTCTCGCAGCGTTTCACGCGGCTCTGCAGCTTCATTGGGTGCAGATGGCGTCTCTGTCCTCTGCATCTGTGGAGGCAGGGCTCGCTTGGCGGGCGTCGAAGCGGCGGGGGAGTTGTTTGGCCGTTCTCCACCACCACCACCCGCAAACTTGACGGGACTTACGTCCCCTGACTTATTGAAGGATCGCTCTGGGCCTGCCTTCAGAGTGAATATTTGGTTCGAAATGGCGTTTTTATGCGACAAGGACGGTATAATAGTAAAGTTGAGCGATCAAAACATTAGCAGAAACCCAGCTGCGGTGAGACCGTCAGTTGGGGCGATACCGGCGCTGAAGTATCAGCGTTGGATGAGGGTAAGGTACGTCTCCAACAGCATGACAAAGAGCTGTAAGGTGATCATGAGGTGAGTTTTGGAGGAAGGTAAGTGTGTTCGAGGCGCGAAGTCGGATTTGTTGCACCAGCGGCGGAATACGGAGAATACGGCGGATGTCATTGTTGGAGACGTAACGGGGAGCGTTTAATATGATCCTGAGTGATTTACTTTCCGCGTCTATCGCGCCGATTTTCTACCCTGGACTCTGCTGCTGGCGCTGGCTGCTCTATCCGCCGTCCGCGCCCCTTGACGACCGCGGGAGGGGAGGGGGGGGGGAGGGGGGCAGGAGGGGGTGGTCTCTCGAACGATCTCATCGTCGGTCCCGCGGGTGTAGCGGCAGCCGCCGCAAAACTTGTGCCCGCTTGCACAGGCCTGGAGGGCGCAGGTCGGCCCCTGGCAACGTGCGCCTCTTTGCAATTGCAGCAGGTCGGAGCGTCCTTCCTGTGGAGCGGACACCCCCTGCTGGCGTGGTTTCCAGCGCATTTCACGCAGCGCGGCATCATGTGGCAGTACTTTGGTATACGGTCGATGCCTTGGCAGTTGAAGCACTGTGGAGGTCCTCTTCTGCGCCGTAATTTGTCCACAGTGACTTCAGCACTGCCCACCCGCTATTCCTGGAAGATCTGCCTGTCGTGCAAGACAGCGAGGAAGGGCGGCATGTCACTGTTACCTGTGGATGATTTCATCTGAAATGTGCTGCGCATGACGTAGCCCTTCTCTTCGGGTAGTTCTCGTAGGTAGACCGGATCCATGTTCAATGGCAGTATCCGGAAAAATGGTTCAAATGGCTCTGCGCACTGTGGGACTTATCATCTATGGTCATCAGTCCCCTAGAACTTAGAACTACTTAAACCTAACTAACCTAAGGACATCACACAACACCCAGTCATCACGAGGCAGAGAAAATCCCTGACCCTGCCAGTAATCGAACCCGGGAACCCGGGCGTGGGAAGCGAGAACGCTACCGCACGACCACGAGATGCGGACCAGTTTCCGGAAAACCACCTTCAGTGTCTTCACTGGTTCGGACGAATACGTGAAGAAATGGAGTCCCTCACGCTTCGTCTGGTCCATCACATCACGGTAATCGTCTGTGGTGTGTGTGATGACGTGGTACAGGTCTCGGCCTGCGGTCCGCGTGAGGGTGCCCTTCACCACCTGTTTTATTTTCGTCTCAAAGTCTTTGAAGGCGCCCTCCCACTGGATGACAACAGGTGTTGAAGGAGCCGCCCTCTTCTGCTGTTCTGTGTAGGTCGCCTACGCTGTTGCTTCAGGGAAGCTGCTGTAGTGGTTTGCGCTCCTGCTAGCAAGATTGCCCTGGCAATGTGTTTTCTTGTGGGCCTTCTGAAGCTGTCTTCGACCGTCTCTGGCGGATTCCTGGTCCCCTTCCGAGACGTCTTCTGCTGGGTGTGCACTTTTGGTGCGCTGTTGGAGATGCCACCGGCTGGGCGCTTTGCGGATGCATCGTGCAATGCATCAGTGAACCGTGACTTTACTTTCAAAAGTAATTTTTTTTAAGAATATACTTTATTTACTGGCGATTCCTCAAGGACATTGACACATTTAATCACACTTCGTGAGCGTGGAAGTAGTTTCCAGGAAGTAAATGATGAAAAATTACCTTTAACAAATGTGAATTTATTCCTAAAAGCTTTTTCAAAACAGGTTAAAATTTATAAGCAGAAAAGCACACTCGAATTATCAAGTCACAATTTAACAAATGTGAATTTTATTGCCGGCCGCGGTGGTCTCGCGGTTCTAGGCGCGCAGTCCGGAATCGTGCGACTGCTACGGTCGCAGGTTCGAATCCTGCCTGGGGCATGGATGTGTATAATGTCCTTAGGTTAGTTAGGTTTAAGTAGTTCTAAGTTCTAGGGGACTAATGACCACAGCAGTTGAGTCCCATAGTGCTCAGAGCCATTTGAACCATTTTTTTGAATTTTGTTCCTAAAATCCTTTTCAAAACAGATTTAAAATTATAAGCAGAAAAGCACCCTCGGAATATCAAGTTACAGTTTTATTTAGAGGCGAAGATCAATATTAACAGTAGGAGCCTTCGGGCTGAGAAGCTTGCCTGCTTCCTTTCAACACGGCCGTAGTCATGACCGCTCACAACGACCTCTGAAAGCGTACACTGGTGCAAATCTGCAACACACCGGATTACTTTAAACCAAAATTTATTTTTAACAACTCACACAAGGATGTAAACTATGCACCCCGTAAGAGGAATGGAAATGGTACAACCCTCAAATTATTTCCCACCGAAAGTGCAATTTTTTAAGGACTCTTACGGTGGAAGGGTGGCAAGCTTATAACCTAAAATAACTATTTAAATAAAACCCATAAAATGCAGACTTACATAAAATGTACAACATGCTCTACATTACACATATACCACCTGGCAAGATGATAAGCAAGATAGAAAGATATTTCAAGAATTCGGCCTTTAAGCAATAAATTCGTCAGCAGCGAATCCGACGAACATGACAGGGGCAGCTATTAACGTATGGTAGACCGACGGACAGACACTAACTGCCTAAGAAATGCGGACGGGAGAGAGACGAGCAAGCTGGGGACGACAGACTAACCAAGAAAACAAGTAGAAGTAACAATCAAATGAAACGACATATCACGAATCACTTAATTTCTAATAACTGTGATTTCTAGTGAAGACCTGGCGCAGCACCCCCAAACGCTCTCCCGAACCGTCCACTGCCTGCCGCTTCAACGGACGCAGGAAGGCGTGCCGATCTCCCGTCTCAGGGCGTCGCAGCTCGCACCGGCCAGACCGATGTCGTGGGTTGACTCCTGTTGCTCTCGTGTCGGCCGCGAAGCCACTACCCCTCGCTGTAAGGCGCGGCCCACTGGACTGACGTGGCAACCTCACATGCTCCGACGCACAAGACGGACAAGTCATCTTGTGTCGCAGTCCGCGACCGACCAACCGATCGATCCAACCGCCAATGCCCATTGCCTGAGCAAACTCGAGCAGACTGACGGCTTAACACATACTAGCACTCCGGTCGACAGACAGACACTAACCGCCTCACCAATGCGGACGAGAGACAGAACCAGACTAACTTGGGTGACCAACGGACCAGACTCGCCCAGACTGACAGACTCACTTCCTGTAGAGCTGATAGCGCCCCTTAAATGCACGTGAACAGGCAACCTTTTCCCCTTTCCCACCAGAGGGAGACACCGAAACTGCGACTGCCACAGCGGCGCCACTGCCAGAAAAAACGGAGGGCGACTGCTTCACACTACGCGCTGCTGCGCGCTCTTCAAAACAGCAAATTTTACTTCGGCTCAGTCACCATGAGGTTTCCGGCAGGTGCGCTCCAAGGCCGGGTTTCCTTCTCGGTTTCTAGACTTCTGGGCTCCAGGGATGAGCCCCATCAGAAATTGGAGGTGTTGCTCTGTCTCCAATGCAGCTGTAGTCGGTCGGGGCGCCGTTGCTGGTATTGGACACAAGTCGTCCGGCAGCTGCTTCTGTGGTCTTGGTGGAGGAGGGAGAGGATCTAGTACCTCCCGGCGCGGAAGTCGAACACGCGCCACAACAAATGGACGCGGTCAGCCCATAGAGGGCTCCGCGTCCGCGGCGGTTCTCCCGCGCAGCCACACCACGTGCAGACAGCGGCCAATAGCCGCTCCCTCCGGTTTCGTATACAGAGACCCGCCCTGCCCTAGTCCAGCAGTCTGGTACTCGCTCTGGATTGCGTCTCTGGCGGTACTGCGTTCTGGTCGTTGCTCGTTGTTGACATTTACGTGGCTCTGGTTCCGAGTGGATTTGCTGTTGGTGTTTGGAGTTGTGGTTTCCACAAGCCTCCGTTGTTTATATCTTCCTTGTTGTGTCGGTCATAGTCGGTCGTTGTCGGTTGTCGTCGTTGGTCTGTCGTCCGACTCGTCCTGTGTTTACCCGGTGGTGCGTGCTCCACCGCCGGCAGCTTCCCCGCCTGGCGGCTCCGATCCGCAGCCCAAGGCGTTCCCGCGGTTGGTTTTAGTTACTACAGAGGACGTTTACGGCCCTCTCACGTCCAAAACACGCGCTACGGTCAACGACGCCAGGCCGTGGTTGGTGGTCAGAGCGCGCCGTCGCGTCTTCTTGGTGACATTCTTCGTACGCTGATTTGCCGTAGGTGGCGGGCGGGAAATGCCCGCCGTTCCACTCACCTCACCAGCCGAGGCTGGATCCGCATAACGGCTCGTCGACTTAGTAGGAGCGTTGCCAGTCTCGGTGTGCAGCTTGTGACCGCTCTAATGTCATTCAATACGATCACGACGACACCCGTCGATCGACGTTAACACTCGTGGTGTCACTCGCCTTCGTACATGGCAGTGGTCGTTTGAAAATTCGTGACGCTAGCTGAATGTTCGTCAATTGATTTAAATGTTATTCCCGGCTGACTCTTAATTCAATTACCCCCACAGGGGTGACGAGGAAGGTCACATCCTGGTGATACCAGCATTATGTGTATTTAGATGTCCGATTAATCTGAATGGTTTGCAATGTTCCAGCGATTCTATTCGAACTCTACGCTGATGTACCGACAAGGACCATTTTCGCAGATAAACATGCAAGTATGTAATGGATGTTCAGTTTTTCAGTATTGTTCCTCGCACTCACACATTATACATCCGCTGTAAAAACAATTTCATGCATTTACATTTTTGGTGTCCCACAATATTGGTTGGCTAAATATTATGACGATACGTTGTATATAACTTCCACAGATATTGTTTATGATGTAGTCAAGACTACATAATGAAGCCAAAATCGTGGATAAAATTGAACTGTAGTCTGTTTATTAACACATTGCTTTTCACTAATTATGAAAAATAAATCGGGATTGGAGGTGATGATCCTATCCTTCATATCTGGAAGTTAATAAGCGAACTATTTTTGTGCTGGCGCTTTGTTTGTATCAGTTACCCCCGCAACCGTCCAAGGATAAGATTCTCTTAATGTTCCGCGCACACGCGTTTCACAATTTAAAAAAATGCAGAATTCCGTAAACTGTAGCCTTCCGTTGCGTACAACTTTCGTGGTTCCCACAAAAAATAATGGTTTCCAAGAGCATTTTTACCAGCTAACACAAAGTTCGAATTACGTTGTCGGTATCATTTTCACTTCACCCCACAAAAAATGTCTCTGATCACTTCGTCACACGTAATATATTTTAAACGTGCTTCAAGAGTCATAAATAATCTCCTTACCGAATTTCGCAGTCGCGTACCACTTTTTCATCGACTAGCCCGATCGTGATAACTGTATTATATATGTATTAAAAAATAAACGCGCCCCTATATCTTTCTGTCCCGCCTGGTCTTTGCTACTTTGAGTTTTATTACTTTTCATTAAATTTCTTCTTAGTAATACTGTGCAGTTATTAAAGCTTCGTATTACCTTCCCCTTTTTTATTCTTCCAACATAAAGTCTAGTCATTCCCTATTTTAATTAATATGATGCCAACTGACACGCCTGCCCGCAAAGTACCGTCGTAAGGTGTACTGTAGGCAGCGGGCAGGAAGCGGCCTCCGCCAGAGCGAGCTGTAACGACAGCCGCCACCGCAGGCTACTCGCTTCGGTGGCGTGTGCCACCTCCGCATAACCACTTCCCACAACCACATCGTCAGTTGTAGTTGGGGGGCCGGATGGGGCCGCGACTGAGCGAGCCCGGCCAAACAGCGATCCGCCACATCCTACGCTTCGTCACTGCGGTCTGCACGCGATGGCATCTCAGCTCGGAATGCCCCAGGCGCTTCGCTCCACGGAGCTTCATGCTCCGGTGATAACAGGATGAGCGGATCACGCCTTTCCTACTTCTTCCTGTGGGTGTTGAGTATTGTCTTCTCGTTTGAATCTTCCTCACGGTTGCGTTGCTGCTCATGTTGCGGGCGTTTCGTTACACCAGCTTGTGGTCGGGCGCCAGTGCACTTGGCTGCCCAAGCTGCGGACGAGGTCGTTCTCCGACGCGCCGCTTGCCGGAATCTGTGTGTAAGCAGCGGTACTCCCGCAACTGTGTGGAGTTCCCTGGTGATGAAGTCTCGTGGCAGGTGAAGCGCTCACCTAAGCGCCTTCTTCTGGACCGTCTGCAGCTTTGCGATTGACGAGTCGGCCGCGCTGCCCCGCACCACAGCAGCGTACTCTAACACTGGCCTGATTAGTGTCAGGTACAGAGTTGTGCCGCAGTGTGGGGGCAGGGTCGTTGCTGGGTTGAGTAAGGGGTACAACAAGCGCAATCTGCCAAGCGCTTTGAACCGTGAATTTACCTTCAAAACTTTTTCTTAAGAGTTTACTTTATTTACTACCGATTCATTGAGTACATTAACACATTTAATCACACTATGGGAGCGTGGAAGTAGTTGCCAGGGAGTAACTGATGAAATCAAAATGAAATTGCTTTTAACAAATGGGAATTTTACTCATAAAACCATTTTTTTAGAAACACATTTAAAACTATAAGCAGACAGCACACTCTAAATATCAAGTTGTTCAGAGGCACAAAGAAACAAAGTTTTGAGTGTATGAGCTTTCGGGCTCAGAACCTTGCCACTCCCCTTTGACACGGCCGTAGTCACGACCGCTCACAACAACCTCTGAAAGACTACACTGGTGCAAATCTGCAACACACCAGATTACCTTAAAGTAAAAGTTTTAACAATTCACACAAGCACACAAACTATGCACACCGTAGGAGGGATGGAAGTGGTACAAAACACTAAAATTAAAAGATTAACTTGGCACCGAAGCTGCAACTTGATTTTAACTTCTAAGAAAAGTCTTACGGTGGAAGGGTCCAATTTTATATACTAAAATGACCATTTAAATAAAAGCCCATGAAATGCAATCTTACATAAAATTATAGGAGGTTGACCAAACATGCCCTACAGAACACATATACCGCCTCTCAAGATGTTACGCAAGATAAAACACATTTCAGGAATTAGGCCGTTACACTTCAAGCAAAAAATTCGCTAACACACCGAATCCGACAAACATGACAGAGGCAGCTATTAACGTACGGCAGATTGATAGCGAGATTACCCAACAACCCGAACCGCAGGTTGCTCTAACCCGCCCCTACTCCACAAGGAAAGACGGACCACCCAATTCATAAATGCCCACCTTCCCGCGTGTGGGCAGACGGAGAAGAATGGTGGGCTATGGGTCTGTGGCTTTGCGGCAGCCGCAAGTCTTTTCCGATCTTGGGGACCGCTACAACTTCCGCATGTTTCCATACACATGGCAAGCTGCAGGTCCCGAGCACGGAGTTGAAAATCTTGTTAAGTTGCCGCACGGCGCTCGGCGGCAGCATTTTCAGCAGCTCGCTGCTGACGTTGTCGCACTCTCCTGCCTTCCTGGTCTGCAGGCGAGCGAGCTGCTGCGCGACCTCATTCTCCGTCACTTCTGCGATGATGTCGTCCGCCAGGCGCCGCTCTACCAAACGGACGTGTTCTGCGTCTACGACGTCCTATTGCGTCGGCTAACGCGCAGCTTCGGCGTCAGGCTCGGTGATGACGTCACCTCCGACCGGGAGCGGCGGCACTCGCTGGCGTTGTTGCAGGAAGCTTCGGGTCAGCCTCCAGGCTGCTCCGTCGTCTGTCCTGAGGGCGGCAGTTCTGCCGGCCCAGTCGCTGTTGCGGTGGTTTGCAGTCGCCTACTTCATTTCGAGACGCATGCGGTTGATGGTGGCTTTCGTTGCCGGCTGCCGCGTAATCTGTCACTCTCGGAACAGACGGTTCTTCTCCCGGGTGGCCTGGAGGATGGCTGGTGGGAGCTGCTTCGAGTGTTCCCGTAGACGTCTTTGTTCACGCGGCGTGGCTGCTGTTGCCGCTTCGTGCGTCAGACGCGTGAATGCGGCAATGCCCCCGACGCTGGGCCACAAGCCGGGCGTCAAACCCCGGCGCGGATGGCCGAGAGAGTGCCCGCGGCATGGACGGTGGTGGGAGCGACATAGGGAGGGGGAATCTGATATACACTACTGGCCATTAAAATTGCTCCACCACGAAGATGACGTGCTACAGACGCGAAATTTTACCGCAAGAAGAAGATGCTGTGATATGCAAATGATTAGCTTTTCAGAGCATTCACACAAGGTAGGCGCTGGTGGCGACACCTACAACGTGCTGACATGAGGAAAGTTTCCAACCGATTTCTCATACACAAACAGCAGTTGACCGGCGTTGCCTGGTCAAACGTTGTTGTGATGCCTCGTGTAAGGAGGAGAAATGCGTACCATCACGTATCTGACTTCGATAAAGGTCCGATTGTAGCCTATCGCGGTTGCAGTTTATCGTATCGCGAGATTGCTGCTCGCGTTTGTCGAGATCTCATAACTGTTAGCAGAATATGGAATCAGTAGGTTCAGGAGGGTAATACGGAGCGCCGAGCTGGATCTCAACGGCCTCGTATCACTAGCAGTCGAGATGACAGGCATCTTATCCGCATGGCTGTAACGGAACGTGCAGGCACGTCTCGATCCCTGAGTCAACAGATGTAGACGTTTGCAAGACAACAACCATCTGCACGAACAGTTCGACGACGTTTGCAGCAGCATGGACTATCTGCTCGGTGGCCATGGCTGCGGTTACCCTCGACGCTGCTTAATAGACAGGAGTACCTCAACGACGAACCTGGGTGCACGATTGGCAAAACGTCATTTTTTTGGATGAATCAAGGTTCTGTTTACAGTATCATGATGGTCACATCCGTGTTTGGCGACGCCGCAATGAACGCACATTGGAAGCGTGTATTCGTCATCGCCATACTGCCATGTAATACGCCGGTATGGTAAGTGGTGCCATTGGTTACACAATCTCGGTCAGCTCTTGTCCGCATTGACGGCACTTTGAACAGTGGACGTTACATTTTAGATGTGTTACGACCCGTGGGTCTATTCTTCGACTTGTGCCCTGAGCAGCAGATTCTCCAGATCTCTCACCACTTCAAAACATCTGGTCAATGGTGGCAGAGCAACTGGCTCGTCACAATACGCCAGTCACTACTCTTGATGAACGTTGGTATCGTGTTGAAGCTGCATGGGCAGCTGTACCTGTACACTCCATCCAAGCTCTGTTTGACTTAATGGCCAGGCGTATCAAGGCCGTCATTACGGCCAGAGGTGATTGATCTGGGTACTGATTTCTCAGGATCTATGCACCCATATTGCGTATAAATGTAATCACGTGAGTTCTAGTATAATATATTTGTCCAATGAATACCAGTTTATCATCTGCATTTCTTCTAGGTGTAGCAATTTTAATGGCCAGTAGTGTGTGCCTCATGCGTGCCGTCCCTTGGCAGACACGTACGGCTGCGTTGTGGCTGCCGAAGTGTGCGGACGCTGTGTGCTGACGCTGCCGATGCTAACCTCTCGCTCGTGATCTGGTAGCGACCGGTTGCGAGGGTTCACCCATTTGGCTATTCGCCTTGCGTGTTCTCGCTCACCAACGTTTCTCTCTTTCAGATTCGACAACAGCCTTCAAGGGCCTTTAGGGACTCGTGTGGTAAAATGCACGTGGCGTGCCCCTTCCCCCCCCCCCCCTACCTAAGAAAGCAAAACAATTGCGGTGGCTTTCGTAAGAAGCAGAGCTGTTGTTTTGGGGCGCACGACATGGAGGGGCAGCGGAACCGAGATGATCGCTCCAGTGGGACGCAGGGTGTGGCGGATGGTGGCAGGTTTCCCGGACGACGGCACCGACGAGGACGACGAGCGAGAGTGTTGCTCGCGGCCGCCGGATGGACGCGGAAATCTCCGCGAACGTACGGCGCCTCCCCCGCACACTCTCAGGACGGAGACGACGCATCGAGCCGCTGATCCCCCTGACAAAGGAGGAAATTGCCGCCGACATCGCCAGGCTGACCCCCGAGAAGAATTGCATCGGCATGCAACGCTTGACCACGGACACCGGAGCGGACAGGGAGGAGGCACTGACGAGACTCCGGTCCTTGGTGCCTGTGGGTCGCGCAATTACCTGTCGCAGTTGCCACGACAGCAGTCGCACCAGCCGCGCCGGCTACAGTAGCCGCCACGCCCTCACCAACGTCCGGTCTGGCAACACCGGACAAGCCTACAGAGTTATTTGCAGCCATAATGGCTACTGTTTGTATACCGTGACTGTGTGGGAAAATTGTTTTATTTCAAGTTTCTGCTACCAGTCACTTTTTATTTTATGTTTAATCTAACATAACGCAACGCGTTCCGAACATATTTTGTTCATTTTCAAGCGTTTGTACATACATATATACATCGAGAAATGTTACTTAAAATAAACAATTTCAAATTAGATTAATCTAGAACACTTTGTTTTTTACTGTAGCTGCTGGTGTGGCATTTGGGGGGAAGTAGGGGAGCAGTGTATATATAGAGATCGAAGTCAGTGATGTCTTCTGCTGGTTTTCTTCTCTGTTGTTTGTTATGTATCTCACAGCCTGTATCGGATGCAGATAGATTTGCATCAGTTATGTGTTACGAAAATAGTGTGAAAGCTTTTATATGGCAGTTGATCACTTACAGTTATATCCTCTTGCTGCTTCACTTGCATCACTGGTGTAATGGCGGAGCTGTTGATAGACATCACACTATTGCACATTATTTTGTCACTGAATGTCACTGCACAAATTGCATCGATGTTGTACACACAACGCAAGATGGCGGACTGTAGCATGTGAGTCTGTATCGATTATCAAGGGTTTGTATCGATATTCTTGGTTCTGGTACATAATTTACATCGACATTTCGTGAATCTATTGAGTTAGAACCGGCTTAAGACTGTTGAAGAATTTTGAGTTTTTGAATACGGTTATTTCATTAAGAATGTTATCGCCATGCTTTGTGTTATGTATGAAAATTTCCATTTCTTCCATGATATCCATTCTTTTACTTTTTCCTATTTTGTGTAAAATTTCGAGGTTGTCTTCTATTTTCAGAGGGTGGCCTGTGTCTTTAATGTGAGTTGCTACTGCTGATTTGTCACATTTATCAAGCCTGTAGCAGTCTAAATGTTCTTTGAATCGGGTTCTGAAATTTCTGCCTGTTTGGCCGATATACTATTTATTACATTGGCTGCAGGTAATTTTGTAAATGCCAGATGCATCAAGACTTCTATCTGGTGGTTTTATATTGTGGATAAGCTTCCTACTTAGGTTGTTGTTGCTGCTGAAGTTAATTTTTACTTCTGTGTTTTTGAATAGTCTTGGTAATTTGTCAGATACTATTCCAAGATATGGCATTTTTACATATTTGACTGCTGGGGCACTGTCAGTTTTGAGTATAGTTTGATGTTGTTTGTTCAGATTATTTTTTATCTCTTGTGACATGGTGTTAATTAGAGAAGGGTCATATCTATTGTTTATTGCAGTATATGTTATGGTTTCTATTTCTTGTTGGAGTTCTCTATGTTGAAGTGGAAATTTGTGTGCTCTGTACAGCATTGATCTATAAGCAGCTTTTTTTGTGGGAGGAGGGATGTGTTGTTTGGTATAGTGGTGTCATATAAAAGCCTTTCACACTATTTTCGTAACACATAACTGATGCTAATCTATCTGCATCCGAAACAGTCTGTGAGATACATAACAAACAACAGAGAAGAAAACCAGCAGAAGACATCACTGACTTCAATCTCTATATATGCACTGCCCCCATACTTCCCCCCAAATGCCACACCAGCAGCTACAGTAAAAAACAAAGTGTTCTAGATTAATCTAATTTGAAATTGTTTATTTTAAGTAACATTTCTCGATGTATATATGTACGTACAAACGCTTGAAAATGAACAAAATATGTTCGAAACGCGTTGCGTTATGTTAGATTAAACATAAAATAAAAAGTGACTGGTAGCAGAAACTTGAAATAAATAATTAAGTCTACAGAGGTCGAGCAAACCTCGCGGAAGCGCCCAGCCAAGGCCGTAGACGACACTCCCTCCCCCCAGGCACGTCCCGGTCGCGCCAGGTGGAAGAGGGTACGTCGCAGGACGACGCATCGCTGAGGAAGCCTGACGAGCCAGCGCCAGGCTGATTACCATCCAGTGGCGCGAGGGCTATAGAGAGCTCAGAGAGAAGCTCTACTCCGTCGCAAAACCGCGGGGACGGACACTTACAAGATTCGAGCAGAATGCATAGAGGATCACGCGAAACTCGTGCAGCTCTGCGAAACCGAGAATCGGAACTGCTTCACGCAGAGCACGAAACAGCTGGAGGTCGTTTCTCGCCACCTGCCACTGAAGATGGAACCGGCGTTCCTACAGCGGCAGCTGGAGGAACTCGGCTTCCAGACCCGCCACGTCGGCCTGATGAGGTCGCCCAGGACCCACAGGGACATGTTCCTTGTGGTCTTAGTCGACAATGTGGACAACCGGAAAATTTTTCAGGTTGGAAACATTGCCGACTTGGACTTGAAAGTCGAGCCACTCCGCGCAAAAGGCAGGCGAGCCCAGTGCTTCAACTGCCAGCTCACGGACCACGTGGCAGAGTTCTGCAGGATGCCTGTGCGCTGCTGCGAGTGCGCCGAGCAGCACCCGTCGCGTGACTGCCCGAAGAAGAAGGAGGAGCGACCGACGTGCTGCAACTGTAGCGGGGAACACGTCGCCTGTTACCGGGGATGCGCCGCCTTCAAGCGCGGGAAGCGCGCCAGCCGCGTGAACCCGAGTCGCAGCTTCGCGGACGCTGCTAAGGGGAAGCCGGCCGCCCCTTCCGAGAGGCCACGGCCGCTCGCAGGGGAGGCCGCGCCGGCACCGCAGCTGCCGCAGCTGCCCTCCCCTCGACCGCGGCGCCGCCTGCAGTCGGGGAGGCCGGCTTGCCGGCGCCCGCGGCTGTAGGAGGGGTTGCCGCCCGCGCAGGGCGTTCCCAGCACGCCGCTCCGCTGCTGACTACGGGAAACGTCGCAATGAGGTCAAACCTTCACGGAACGGCGAAGGAAGACACCACCGCTTCGGCGGTCGCTCAACCAGCTGATGACTCAGATACCGTTCCAGCATCCCTGAATATGGAAGTAAATAGGAATATAAAAAAAGGAAGATTTATCTGTGTAGCAAGAGTAATAGGAGGCAGATTTCAGACTGCCAAACAGATCAAAACGAAAATTTCTGTTCCGACACTGACGATGTTGAGTGTTTATGGGAAAAGTTCAGGGCAATCGTAAAATGCGTTTTAGACAAGTACGTGCCGAGTAAAACTGTGAGGGACGGGAAAAACCCACCGTGGTACAACAACAAAGTTAGGAAACTACTGCGAAAGCAAAGAGAGCTTCACTCCAAGTTTAAACGCAGCCAAAACATCTCACACAAACAGAAGCCAAACGATGTCAAAGTTAGCGTAAGGAGGGCTATGCGTGAAGCGTTCAGTGAATTCGAAAGTAAAATTCTATGTGCCGGCTTGACAGAAAATGCTAGGAAGTTCTGGTCTTACGTTAAATCATTAAGTGGCTCGAAACAGCGTATCCAGACACTCCGGGATGATGATGGCATTGAAACAGAGGATGACACGAGTAAAGCTGAAATACTAAATACCTTTTTCCAAAGCTATTACACAGAGGAAGACGGCATTGCAGTTCCTTCTGTATATCTTCGCACGATCGAAAAAATGGCAGACATCGAAATAAGTGAACTGTGAAAGTTCAGTACATAACAACACAATCACGTGCTGCAGCCAGAGCCGATAGACGTCGGGGCACGGAATGAGGGAGCGCCTGATTATGCTGCCACATGGTTTGTAGGAGCGTCCACAAAGCGTCAACTGTGTCTGCAGGAGGATCTCAACGAACAAGTTGCCGACCGACCGTATTCCAGACACTTCGATGTGCGACATGTCAGGCCAACGGGCAGACCAGAGAAGCAGTAGTACCCTTCGTTCTTCCAACAAAGCTTGCACACTCCTTGTCACTTGCGGTCGGGCGTTGTCCTGCTGAAATAAGGCGTGTGGAATGGCCTGCAGGAGGAACAGTGCCTCGGGATGTAAGACCTCCCTGATGTAGGGAGGCGGGATCGCATGTTATAGAGGATGCCGCCCCAAACCATCACACTCGGCGATCTTCCGGTATCCCACTGAACAGTACAGCGTGCTCGACTGCGATCACCGCGACGGCGTCGAATGCGTATGCGTCCGTTACTGTAGGACAAGGTGAAGAGCGACTCGTCGAAATCACTGTCATCTTAGCACGGCAGTTTGGCGTTCACGCGCCCATTGCAGTCTGCTGCGTTGGTGGGTGCTGGTCACTGGAAGCCGACGCAATGTTCTGCATCCCTCCAGGCCAGCACGCAGAAATCGGCCTCTAACCGTCGTCGCAGACGTCTCCGACCCGTTGCGGTGCTCCAACTTCTCGCCAAAGATGTGGACGAATTTGTTTCGTCCGTTACGGCCAAGCGGACAAGCCGGCGGTCACCTCGCGCTGTGGTCACGCTGCTTCGTGCAGTTCCCTGTCAGCGTTAAGGACGGCCCTCTTCTCCCCACTGGCACCACATGCGCCTTACTGTTGGCGCAGCGTGCCCTGCACGAGCCACAATGACACTGAGCGACAGACCCGTCCCTCGGACACCAATCACTCTGTCCAGTGCGAACGCACTCGCATGCCGATATTCCATCCTGTGATGTCGGCGAGACGTAGTGGCCCTTGGTTGCACGTTCCCACTTCGTATGACTGCTCCGCACCGACTGAGACATACGTAACACTCACCTGTCTGGCCACACAAAAAAGGACGCTGTTGGACCTACGGGCTAGTCACATGTCTGCCATTTAAGTAACTTGCCATGGTTACGGCTTTGTACACGCACGACGCGTCACGCACGCACGTACAGAGCGGTTTGAGATGTCGTTGCGAGAGGAGTGCTTCCATGAGAAGGGTGTGGCGGATCGCCGTCCGGCGGGGACAGCTCAGGCGACTGAATCGATCCCGACGGCGGTCCCACCCGCCCCCCCGCCTATGACGAACCAGCTTCCGACCACTGACTACGGCCAGGCTCACTCTTCCACTGATGACTCGCGCTCTTGTGACCGAGCGTTCATTATTACGAACAAGCTCCATCACGGGGGCTCTTACCCCGGTCGATATGACGACGAGGCGGCCACACTGACCTTCTGCAATATCCGGAAGGCTGCTGCACTACCGAGCTCGTGGCGGCAAGAAACTGGTGTGCCACCGAGAGCCTCGCCGGTCGCACTCCAAGATTTTGCGGTCCCGGCGACGGCGGCGTCGAGGGGAGTCGCGCCGCTGGACTCGACCACCCGAGAGGTCGGTGCTGCCCCAGTTGCCCCACTGGCCCCGATGACACGAGAAGAACCCGCTGCTTCGCTAGTTGACGCGCCGTCCTGCGCTGGGGGCATCCCTGCGGTGTGGACGGGCGCAAAGACAGCTCCAGAGGCGACCGAGATGGAGGCCATTAACCTCCCGGACGCGAACCTTGCCGAGGCAAAGCGTCGCGACACCGACTCTGACGAAGCCCGAGCGCCCAGGAAGTGCCGGGCTATGACTCGTGACGATTCGGACACTCACTCCTCGACCTCCGACTCCGCGAGGCCGCGGAAGAAGGCACCCAGAGCCTCCAGCGCTGCCGCCGCAGTGGCTGGGAGGACTGTAGCGGCCTCTTCCCAGAGTGCCGCCAGGGCGCGACCTTTGAAGAGGCCGCAGCGGCCCACTGCGTCGAATGCTGTCTCCCGGCAGCCTGATGACGCTTGTGTTGCCCCACCAGGACTACCGTACTGCGGCCACCGCAGCCGCTGCCGACAACTAGCACGTTTGCAGGGGCTAATGTCGACGAGATGGAGGACGCGAGACGCCTCTGGTGTCGCCCCAGAAGAAGCCGCCGCCGCCGCCGCCGCCGCCTGTTGTCGTCCAATGGGACAGCGTGTGTAAGGACTTTGGACAGAAGCTCGACCGGGTGGCCACGTCCACTACTATCAAGACTGCCGGCCATGACCTTTACAAGGTCACTGTCGCGACACACGTGGAGTACCGGGCAGTGATGGACCCCATCTCCAAGTACGGCCTCCATTGCTACACCCACCCATCCGAGCCGCTCAAACTTCTGAAGGTGGTATTTCGACACCTTCCCCGTGAGGAACTGGATGATATGGGCTTCGGCGTCAGGTCCACGGGCTCGTTGAAGTCTCCCCGTACCCACCGCGACATGCCGCTGTACCATGTTGTGCTCGTCGACAACCTGGAAAATCGGAAGACTTTCCAGATTGAGCGGCTCGGCCGCGTCAAGGTTGAGGTCGAACCACTCCGGGCCAAAGGCAAAAGCGCCCAGGTTTCCTCCTGCCAGCGGCTGGACCATGTCTCCAGATACTGCTCCATGCCTGCCCGCTGCGTCAAGTGCGCGGGGCAGCACGAGAGCAAATCTTGCGGCCTTTCCCGCGAGGACAAGACTACTTGCTGCAACTGCGGCGGACCGCGTGTTGCCTGTTGTAGAGGCTCTTCGGCTTTCCAAAGGGGTCGGAACCAGCAGCGAGACAAGGCTGCTCCTTATCGTAAGGTGCACCCTTCCACCAGCTTCGCTGCCGTCACCACTAGCGGGTTACCTGGCCCCTCCCAGCACCCTGATCACCCCGTCGGAGAGAGACAGCAGCCGACTGCGCCGTCCACGGCTTCGCCCGAGAGGGCGGCTACCCCCGCGGCCGCGCCTGACGCGCGGGTTGCCGTCCAGCGCAGGCGTCGCCGGCGCTCGGGGCGTGCCACCCTCGCAGCAGCGCAACACACACTGCCACCGACAGCCCGCCGCGGCAGCGGCAAGCAGCTCGCGTTGCGCCGCAGTTGCGGCCGGAAACTGTCGCTCCACGACAGCCCACACTTCCAGTGCGGCCCCAGTCAACCCCCGAAGGCGGCTCCAGCGGCCTCCTCCGTCTCCACTGCACCAGACGCAGCTGAGCTCCGATCACTTCTACGGTCTTTGACCCAGCTGCTTCAGCAAGTCCCGGTGCCCGTCACGGCGTCCCTCCAGGTCGGCGTCGTTGCTCAACCCCGCCATGGATAATCACCATAACCGTGGCCTCACAGTCTGCGCTTTTAACGCAAACAGCTTCTTCCCACAGCTAGGGGAATTCAGGGAGTTCTCGCGTGATGAGGCAATCGATGTTTGCCTCGTGTGCGAGACCTTCCTGAAGCCTGGGATACGTGTCAAGGTGGCCAACTACCGCTGCTACCGCACTGACAGGTTGACCCGTGGCGGAGGGACGGCTGTTTACATCGAGGCTTTCCTGAAATACCACGAAGTGCAGCTCCCGCCCGTCGCCGCTGTGGAAGCCACTGGGGTGGCTGTTACCGCCATGGCGGGGGTCATCACCTTCGTTGCAGCCTACAGGCCGCCGAGGACACTGCTCCAGGGGGCTGACTTCGATGCTCTACTGGCGTTGCGCCCGGGACTAGCCGAGCGGTCATAGGCACTGCAGTCGCGGACTGTGCGGCTGGTCCTGGCGGAGGTTCGAGTCCTGCCTCGAGCATGGGTGTGTGTGTTTGTCCTTAGGATAATTTAGGTTAAGTAGTGTGTAAGCTTAGGGACTGATGACCTTAGCAGTTAAGTCCCATAAGATGTCACACACATTTGAATTTTTGAACTGGCGTTGCGCAGGAAGATTTTCCTTGCGGGCGACCTTAACGCCAAACAAGCGCAATGGAACTCCCGCTTGGCCAACCCCAGTGGCCGCCGCCTCCTTCGCGCCACGCAACGGCATGGCGCCATTGCGCTCGGGCGTTAAGACCACACCGTCTTTCCCCACCGAGGCCGGCCCGGCGTGCTCGACATCGCCGTATTGAAAGGCGTCGGGCACTTATGTCTGCCACCGTCCGATGCGCCCTCTCTTCTGACAACTTAAAGTCGTCTTCGACACGGATGTCATCGCCTCGTCCTCGCCGGCTGCCCGCCGCAACTTCCGCGGCATCGTCGAGGCCCGTTTCCGGGCAGAGGTCTTACACCGCCATGAGGGACCGCCTGATCCGGACGTGGAAGGAGCCGACGGGGCGCTGGCCTTTTTCACGCACCACACACTCGCAGCTGCAGAGGTGGCCACTCCCAGGCGGCCACGACGGCCGCGAGAATGTCGCGCCAACTCCCGCCGCACATCCTGTAGGCGATCTCTCACAAGAATCGCCTCTTTCGGGAGTGGCAGCTCACGCGGCTGTTGGGGACGAAACGCCGCCTCAAAAGGGCGCGTCGCGAGATTCGGGCCGCCGTTGACGAGCACGGAAACCGGGACCCGGCGGGCCTTGTGGCCACCCTCACTACGACGGACGGCGGACCGCCGAGCGCTTCCTTCCTCGACACCGGCGCGTTCCGCCTCTGCGAATGGGTGCAAACGTTGTCTGCGAGCCCGGCGCAAAGGCCAGCCTCCTCACCGACACGTTTGCAGACAATTTTCGACCACGACCGGGTTCCCGGGTTCGATTCCCGGCGGGGTCAGGGATTTTCTCTGCCTCGTGATGACAGGGTGTTGTGTGCTGTCCTTAGGTTAGTTAGGTTTAAGTAGTTCTAAGTTCTAGGGGACTGATGACCACAGATGCTACGTCCCATAGTGCTCAGAGCCATTTGAACCATTTTTGAGACAATTTTCGACCCGCCGAGGGCGTGGTTGAAGTCGACCACGGCCGCCTGGGGGAGGACCGCCTGCCGGTTTTCACGCCGCACGGGCCGACGACGACGAGTTCGAAGGAGGAAGTCGATCTGCAGCTCCGTCGCCTCAGTCCCAAGAAGGCGGGTGGTTCGGACGGCGTCACCGACTGCCTGTCGAGGATGCTGCCGCCGAAGGTACACCAGACTCTGGCGGACATCTTCAATAGCATCCTCCGCTCTGGGACGTTGCCGTCCGCGTGGAAACGCGCGGAAGTGGTTGCCATTCCTAAGAGCGGGAAAGATTCCCGCCAAGCAGCGAACTACCGGCCGATCACCTTGCTCCCGTCTATCACGAAAGTTTTTGAGAGGCTGCTACGCCACGTCACGGACCAGCAGCTCATCCCTGAGGAGCAGTTCGGGTTCCGGAGCGGCCATTCGACCAGCCAGCAGCTGTTGCGCCTCGTCGAGCAGGCGAAGCGACCGCCGGAGACGCGGGAGTACCTGGGGGCGGTGCTTCTCGACGTCTCCGAGGCCTTCGACTGTGTGTGACACGACGGCCTGGTGCACAAACTTTTTGTACAGGGGGTACCGACGTCACACGCGGTCCTGCTGCGCTCCTATCTCTCAGGACGTACATTCCACGCCCGAGCAGACGGAGGCATCTCCACCGATCGGCAGATTCGCGCGAGAGTGCCGCAGGGGTCGGTTCTCGGCCCCCTGCTGTACTCCCTCTACAGAACCGACGCTCCGCGGGTGTCTCGCGGACGGCTCGCGCCGTCGCCTCCAGCCCGTATGTGACGTCCTGGGCGCCTGCTCCACTAAATGGCGTTTAAAATTTAACGCTGCGAAGAGCCAGGCCATCGTCTTCAGCAGAAAGAGGCTGCCTCCGGACCTGCAGCCGGTCACGAACATGGGGGTTGCGGACTGGCAAATACTTCGGGGTGACGCCCGATCGTCACCTGACGTGGCTGCCTCACGTCCGTGACGTCAGTGGGGCGCCTTCGTCCGCTGTACCCACTGGTAAACCCTTCCTCCACACTCCCTCCACGCCGCGGCCTCACTCTGTACCTGGCCCTGGTTCGGCCGATACTAGAGTACGCTGCCGTGGTGTGGGGCAACGCTGCCGACACGCACATCGCGACGCTCCAGTGCGTCCAAAACAGGGCGGTGCGCTTTGCCTTCCACAAGCCGCCTCGCTACACAACGAGGCTGCTTCACGAGGAAGCAGGCGCCCCGCTGCTGCGGGATAGCTTCCGCGGCACATCTCCAGAGTGTTCTACAACACTGCAGAACACTCTGGCAGTCGCCTGTTTCGTGGGCTGTTCCGCCAGGTCCACCACAGGCCGACAACGCGTTGGCCCGACCTCCTGGGGCAGTAGCCAAACTCCCGCGGTGTCGATAACGCCACTCACAGCGTCTCCATAGTCAGAGACGCTCCCAGAGGGTAGCTCACAAAGATGGGCAACTCAGTTCAACCCTGAGGTCACAGCAGGAACAGCGCTACGCCGCTTACACTGCCCCCACGCCTGGCAGACGTTGCCAGTGTTTTACGGCAGCAGCAGCATGGCTTTGTTCATGTACTCTTATCGCAGCGTGTTACAGACCGTTGCTTCTGAGTGTTTCGCATTTTACAAACAGTAGTGTACCAACCGCATTTGAAAATTTGAATTTAAGTAATATGTCAAGTACTAACGTCAGAAATTGCACATACAGGATGACAATTAATACGAGGGTCGGTCAAAAAGTAATGCCTCCCATTTTTTTTCTACTTAAAAAAATTAAGTTAAGTGAAAAATTTGAATTTGGTGCCATTCCTCAAACCTTCTTCTGCAATCCACTGCAGTAGTAACCTTCTGTGTCAACAGGTGGCAGCACAGCAGAAGTTTGTAAGATGGCCGACATCGATGTTCGTTTGAGACAGCGTTGTGTGATTGAATTCTTGAATGCAGAAGGTGAAACGCCCATACGCATTCATGAAAGACTGAAGAAGGTGTATGGTGTTGTGACAGTGGATGTCAGCACTATTAGACGATGGGTTCGTCGTTGTAAGGAAGCTGAAGGGCAAACACCGTTGACTGACGAAAAGCGGAGCGGCAGGCCGGTGAGTGCAGTGACTCCACACAACATTCAGCAAGTTGATGACATCACTCGTGGTGACCGTCGAGTGACTGCAGATGAAGTGTGTCGCATTATTTCTCTTAGTAAAGGCAGTGTGATCACGATTATTAAACAATTGGGGTACTCAAAAGTTTGTGCACGGTGGGTTCCAAGAATGTTAACCGATCAGAATAAAGAGGCAAGGAAAACAATAGCCTCCCAACACTTGCAGCGCTTCCGTTTGGAGGGAGATGAGTTTCTGAAAAAATTTGTGACCGGGGACGAAACATGGGTGCATTTTTTTGAACCCGAATCAAAGAGGCAGTCAATGGAGTGGCGTCACACAAGCTCGCCGAGGAAGAAAAAATTCAAAACTGTGCGATCGGCAGGGAAAGTTATGGCAACAGTTTTCTGGGATACAGAGGGTGTGATTCTGGTTGATTTTTTGGAGCAGGGATGCACAATAAATTCTGTTCAATACGTCACAACCCTCAAAAAACTTAAAGCACGTCTTCAGCGAGTTCGCCCAACAAAATCAATGGCAGATGTTCTTCTTTTGCATGACAATGCAAGACCACACACCAGTCGTCACACCTCTGACGAGATTGTCAAAATTGGATGGGAAGTTTTGCCTCATCCCCCATACAGCCCTGACCTGGCACCATCAGACTTCCATCTGTTCGGGCCACTAAAAGAAGCTCATCGTGGGATTCATTTTGAAGATGAGGAGGCCGTCAAAACATCCGTGCGTCAATGGCTTAGGAAGCAGAGCTGTGATTTTTACCGTGCTGGGATACATGCCCTTGTTCAAAGATGGACCAAAACTGTAGAGATGGGAGGAGATTACATTGAAAAATGACAAAATGATCCTCAATGTTGTGGTTTTCAACCTATGTAATTGCATTTAAATTTCCTGACAATTAAACGTAGAAAAAAAATAGGAGGCATTACTTTTTGACTGACCCTCGTAAAAACGACGAACTGCAGGGACGGATTCCTGACAGTAAATGGAGGAAAACAGGTCCTACGAACATGCGTCGCTGACGGGTGCAAGTCCCTCTGACGGCGTGCCGTGTGGTCCTTGTGTGTTGCAGGCGGTGTGATTGAGGTAGCGTACTATAAGCATCAGAATGTTCCGGGATTCATGTCAGGAACAAGACGAGAGAGTGTTTGTATATGGCAAAGCAGTACGGCTGTACCAAAAGAAGTACCCACTCAGACACCAACCACAGGACACAACATTTCATTTTTGGGCGTTTGTGTGATCATGGGTCCTTTCAGGGAGACGAAGGTGCAGGGACGCGGTGGGCTGTGTGTACACCAGATCTGGAGGACCTGGTTCTACAGACACTGAGACGCAGCCTAGTACAAGCTCCAGGCAACTGACTCACCAGGATGCCGTAAGGCAATGTACAATGATGTGTCTATCTGAAAGGAGCCGTGCCCAAGAAGGGCTGGAAATGTTGTGTGATGTCATTGTAGTCTGTGACGGGTACTTGTTTTGGTACAGCCGTGCTGTTTCTCGACGTTTGCATCTGCTTGGCCACAGACAGACATCATTTCGGCTTGTTCCTGGCATGAATACCGGACAATTCTGCTGTTTACAGTACGCTGCGTCAATCGCACAGCCTGCAACACCCAAGGAAGACACGGCATATGGTCAGAGGAACCTTCATTCGTTAGCGACACCTACCATGCAACGGTGCGTTTGCAGACACATGTTCATAGGACCTGTTTTCCTCAATTTCCAGTTAGCAACCCGTCTGTGCAGTTTGTCGGTTTTATTAATGTTGATTCTATAGCCTGGGCTACTTTTTGCCTCCCTCGTTGACAGCGCGATGCCACGGTCTGATTCGCCGTACCCACCTCCCTGGACGATACATCTTACAAATGATTGCGCCTATACCGCGTTCTGGAAAATACAGTCTCAACGTTTTTGTGCTATATGGTTGTTGTTTGCCATGCCCTAAATACTAATTTCAAAGCTAATATTTTTATTCTTGCACCTCAAATACTACGAAAACTTAAATTTATTCTTTATCGAATTTTGGAGCTACGCTTCTTGTAAATGCCCTAAAAGACACTGTAACATAATTGATTTTCTTTATTAAAAGCTACAGTCTTTCTGGAATAATACTGTGACCAGAAATCTTATTACGTCCTTTATCAAATCCTCTGGCAAGTATTTAATGAGCAGTGAAGTTTCCAGTGCTAGAATCTGATTATCTGAATATACCTACTACCACTATTGCAATAATATACACCGTCTTCGATTTCTCCAGGCGTATTTCATGACGAAATAAATCTCAGGTGAACAGCCTGGTGTGAGAGTACAAAGGACACAATATTTTGGCAATCGTCATTGTTGCCATCATCAAGTGTGCCGATGTACTGCCAAAGGACGGCAGGCGTGAGGTATGTCTCAGCTTCCCCCTTCCCCTCCCCCGGGCGCTCTCCCTGCCGTCCGCCGCGCGGGCGCTCTCTCGGCCGTCCGGGCCGGGGTTCGACCCCCGGCTTGTGGCCCAGCGTCTGGGTGTTCCCTCGTATGTTCGCGCCGAGGGAGGTTCGCCGCAGACGTTTGGGAGGTTCCTCCCCCTGCCGTTGAAGTCAGTACATTCTGGGATATTTCTATCTATTCTCTATCCTTGTTACATAGCATCCCTAAATAAAGGCAAGCAGACGACCCGTCAGCCGATCGAAATCGTCCCCAAACCCACCGCCTCGACCCAACCCCCCACCCCATCCAAATACCTAAAATACCCCCCCCCCCCTCCCCCCCACACACACACACAAGTCCACTTCATCCAAGCAGCTGCGTGTGAAGAAGGACCGCAAGGATAAGCACTCCAGGAGTAAGAAAAGGTCCACCTCCCCTACCCCAGCCACTCCCTCACCCTTTGAGGAGCCTGCGCCCCCGACAGCATCTGTTGTCACCCTGGAAGGGAATCAGGAAACCATCTCCCAGGAAGGGAACCGCGTTACCGGGCAGGATTCGGATGGTTTCGTGCTGGCGAAGAAAACCTTTCGCCAGCCGAGGCTTCCGGCGGCCCGGGGCGGTGGCTAATGAGCCAGAGACAACACTAAACAACACAACAGAAACACAAACACAAAAGCAAGTCACCCACCAACTCCCTCCGATTGTCGCAGAGATTCCTCGGAATTACGAAATTACGAGGAACTCTTTGAGCTGTTGAAAACAGAAATCGGGGGAGGCAGTTTTAAGGCAAAACGTGCTGGAGGTGACAAAATAACACTTCACACATTGGAAGATTGCAATATAGTCAAAACACCTTTCACAAACAAATACATAACACACTACACGTTGCCTACTACAAAAGCACGGAACAAAAACATAGTCATCAGGGACCTCCCGAGAAGACTGTCCCCCCAGGCAATCAAAACTGACTTGACTGCCCACGGGTACGTTGTCAAAGCCGTCAAACAGATGGGCAAACTCGGGGTGGAAAGCAAGTGGCCATTGTACCAGGTGACTCTCCCTGATATACCCCAGAACAAAAGAGGTTTCGGCCGTCCCTGTCACCACGGAGCCCCTGCGCTGCAAAGCAAGACGTTGCAGTCTTTAGGTCTCAGGGACTGTACCATATCGTCGCACACTGCACCATGACGGTAAGATCTAGGAAGTGCACCGAGCCCCATGACACGAGGTACTGTACAATGAAACCCATGGACCCACAAATAAGGTGCGCATTATATGGCAAAAGCCACACAGTGGGTTGGCAAGGCTGTGAGGTCTATAAAAGATTCAGACAACAGGCAAAAGGCGCAAAGGCCGCCGCCTATACACAAAAACAAAACAGCGCCACCACCTCTAGACACACAAATAAATCAAACACATCAACACATGCAGACAAGACTTAGGTTAAACCAAGACCTGACACTCGGAGGGCAAAATATGCTGAAGTGGTTTCTCCACAAAGAAGCCACGAAAGCATAGCCCTGTCATCACAACACAAACCACAAACACAAGAACCGGGTAAGACAAAACAACAGTGACCAGGTCCCCAACAGAGAAAGCCCTAGGGAACCCATAACACAAGCTGCGTGCAAAGCTCTCCCCAGCAGTTCCCGAAACCCCCCCCCCCCCTCAGATCAGCGGTTAGGCATGATGATGGTCCAGACCATGAGCCTTGACATGGAGATGATGAAGGAGTTCAGGGAGGCCCAGAGGCAGAACACGCAGATCCTCGTTGCCCTTCAGGCAGCAGTCCTGCACTCGCTCCCCTCTGTGACTTCACCAGCAGCAGCAAAACCCCATTATGGATAGACGACCAAATATCCAAGGCCTGGTAATGTGCGTCTTTAGCGCAGACGGAACTGTTAATCAAGTGGTCGAATTCAGAGAATTCATGAAGGAATTCTCAATTGACATATGCATGATGGTGGAAACCCACCTCCAGCCGGGAATCAAAGTGACAGTTCCCAATTACAGTAGTTACCGTGTAGACAGGCCAACCCAAGGTGGAGGAGTGGCCATATACATAAAAAGAGGAATCCCCCACCACCAGGTATACATACCAGCTACCAACAAAATCGAAGCAGTGACAACAGAAGTAACCACTGCCACCGGACCCGTAACAGTAGTTGCAATCTACCGCCCCCAAAATGACGAGATAGATGAGGGAGATACAGCAGCTACAGGCCAACTTGAAGGCAAACTCCTAACTGGAGGCGACTTCAGTGCCAAGCACCCAGACTGGAACTCCAGCATAGCCTCCAGAGCAGGCGACGAACTGCAACAGCTAGCGCGCAACTACCACTTTCAAACATGGGGTTCAGTCGAACCCACTGACTTTCCTAAAAGTGGAGGTAGGCCCTACGTATTAGACATAGCTCTCACTAGGAGGATCACAAGGTTTGTGGCCGCGAGGACAGTCAACAGAATGTCCTCCGACCACAATCCTCCTGAAAGAGCGTTTCCAAGATCCGGCAAGAGCCATTTATGAAGGCTCTTCCAGATCAGGAAACGTCCTCATCCACTCACTAGGTCGGTATGACACGTTCCACCACAAGCACAAACGCCCAATGACGATATTCGACGAGTAAGTCGAAGGGAAATCCTTATATCCAATCCCTAATCCTGCTCCCTCCCCCATAATACCAATCATCTCGCCAACCTTAGGCAAGTACCAGACACATACAGAACATTCATCACATTACGTAGACACTCAAAAATCACAGGAAGAATCACACATACAAGTACACAGTGGAGTAAAATCCGAAAGGCTACAAACTCCCCTACACACTTACCCAAAGAGGGGAAGTATTAGGTCTATCTTCTCCATAATGGCTGGTTTACTATGGTTCCGTTACCTGAATCTCTGGAACTCATCGGCCGGAAATTTGATGAAAAAACCACCGATCTCTCCAGACATGTTCCAACGTCAACATATTTTCTATCTGACGGTGACTACTACGAGCAGTTGCTATGGGGAGCCCTCTCTCTGCCCCGTCGTCACTAACACGAACATGGAACATTTCGAGGAAGAAGCCTTGGAGTCAGTGCATCTAAAATTCACCCGTTTCTTCAGATACGTGGACGACACGTTTGTTATTTGGCCACTTGGAAGAAACAAGCTGACGGAATTTCTCGCAGATCTCAACTCAAGACACGAGAATATCAAGTTCACCATGGAGGTAGAATCGGATGGGATGTTCCCCTTCCTGGATGTTCCCGTCAAAAGACGAGATGACGGCAGGTTGGGGCACAGCGTGTATACAAAGAAAACCTACACCGACTTACACCTACATCCGGATAGCTGCCACTACCCTGATGAGAGGAATGGCGTGCTAAAAGCTCTTGCACACAGAGCTCGCAACCTCTCTGACAAGGACAGTCTCCAAGAAGAATTGGCCCATCTTCAGTCCCTGTTTCTGAGGAACGCTTATAAGGAAAGGCAAATCCGGGATGATCTACATCCGACACTCGCAAAACAACCGGCGGAAACTAATAAAGAACCTGAGGAAAACAGACATGGCATTCATTCCGTTTTGTGGGGTCTTATCGGGAAAAGTTGGTTGCGTTTTACGCAGATATCAAGTAAAAACCGTCTTTTGTCCTCCAACTACAACCAGACCACTTCTTGGCAGTGTTAAGGACGACCTTGGTTTTTCTAAGTCAGGGGTTTACAAAATACCGTGCCAATGCGGTAAGGAATACATAGGTCATACAATTCGTGCCATTAAAGACCGCTGCCGTGAACACCAACGGCACACGAGATTGCAACAGCCTAATCAGTGTACAATCGCTGCGCATTGCCTGTTAGAACTTCACGGCATGGATTATGACAAGAGCAAAGTCCTAACACAGACTTCGAAATATTGGGACTGTATCATCGAAAAAGCTGTAGAGATCAGAGTAAGAGAACCTGAACTGAATCGTGACGGCGGCTATTCCCTTAACCAAGCTTGGGAACCAGCCATTACCCGGATTAAGGAGAAGACAGAAATATCCCAGACTGTACTGACTTGGAGGACAGTGGCAGGAACCTCCGAAACGCCGCCGGCAAACCTCCCTGGGCACACGAGGGAACACCCAGACGCAACACTTTGCTTCGCAAATTCACGGAGCTTCATGCTCCGGTGAGTTGTAGGATGGTCGGATCACGCCTTTCCAACTTCTCTCTGGGGGTGTTGACTGTGGTCTTCTCGTTGGAATCTTCTTCACGGTTGCGTTGCTGCTAGTAGGTCTTCCTGCTCGTGTTGCGGTGTTTCGTGACACCAGCAGAAGGTGTGCCATCTCGTGGTCGGGCGCCAGTGCACCCTGATCGCCAGGCACGGCGGCGCCTGCCTCTCCTAGGTGGTCCCAGTCGAGGCTGCGGCAGTGCTGGCGGCCCTCCGGTGGTGCGACTCCGTCGGTGGCGAGACTGGAGATCACAGGAAGGCGATCGGATGATAGCACCACGCGCGTGGCCGCGACAGCGTCGTGTACGGCAGCCTTGACGATAGTGACGTCCAAGACGTCGGCGCAGCCGCACTTGAGATAATGTGTGGGGTCAAAGGGCCCCCCCCCCCCCCCCCAGTATCGCGTCGTGTTGTTGGGCCGCTCGCAGTAGCCTCCTGCCGCTAGTGGTCGTCACCCGGGAGTTCCACTCCGGGTGTTTGCGTTGAAGTCACCGCCGGTGAACAAGATGCCGCGCATCGACAACAGCGAGAAGTCTCCTGGTTGTCGATACGCGGCCACAAACTACACCTGATCCGCTGAGGTGTTGACCACAACACCAGTGGCCTCGGCTGTGGTCAGTCCGGGTAGCTGGAACGGATGGTGGCGTAGCGATGTCTTCACCTACACCGCCGTTCCGCCGCTCACCGTCTCTCGGTCGGTGCCACAGCACCGGAAGTTCGGCGCTCGCAACTGCACTCCAGGTTTCAGCCACATATCGGTGACGAGGCGGACGTCCACGGCCTCGTCACGCAGAAACTGCCGAAACTCGCCAGCTCGGTCACGAATGTTGTTTGCATTCCAAATGCAACCGGTGAGCTCCAGTGTTGGCGTATTAGCCACGATGTGGGGCAGGTGCTGCACTTGTGGTGGTGGCGTGGATGGCCGCTGTGAGGGCAGATACTATCATCTGCGGAAGCTGCAGTTAGTAGCTGCTTGAATTCTCGGAATTCTCGCAGCGTTTCACGCGGCTCTGCAGCTTCATTGGGTGCAGATGGCGTCTCTGTCCTCTGCATCTGTGGAGGCAGGGCTCGCTTGGCGGGCGTCGAAGCGGCGGGGGAGTTGTTTGGCCGTTCTCCGCGTCTATCGCGCCGATTTTCTACCCTGGACTCTGCTGCTGGCGCTGGCTGCTCTATCCGCCGTCCGCGCCCCTTGACGACCGCGGGAGGGGGGGGGGGGGAGGGGGGCAGGAGGGGGTGGTCTCTCGAACGATCTCATCGTCGGTCCCGCGGGTGTAGCGGCAGCCGCCGCAAAACTTGTGCCCGCTTGCATAGGCCTGGAGGGCGCAGGTCGGCCCCTGGCAACGTGCGCCTCTTTGCAATTGCAGCAGATCGTGGCGTCCTTCCTGTGGAGCGGACACTCCCTGCTGGCGTGGTTTCCAGCGCATTTAACGCAGCACGGCATCATGTGGCAGTACTTTGGTATACGGTCGATGCCTTGGCAGTTGAAGCACTGTGGAGGTCCTCTTCTGCGCCGTAATTTGTCCACTTCAGCACTGCCCACCCGCTTTTCCTGGAAGATCTGCCTGTCGTGCAAGACACCGAGGAAGGGCGGCATGTCACTTTTACCTGTGGATGATTTCATCTGAAATGTGCTGCGCATGACGTAGCCCTTCTCTTCGGGTAGTTCTCGTAGGTAGACCGGATCCATGTTCAATGACAGTATCCGGAAAAATGGTTCAAATGGCTCTGCGCACTGTGGGACTTATCATCTATGGTCATCAGTCCCCTACAACTTAGAACTACTTAAACCTAACTAACCTAAGGATATCACACAACACCCAGTCATCACGAGGCAGAGAAAATCCCTGACCCTGCCAGTAATCGAACCCGGGAACCCGGGCGAGGGAAGCGAGAACGCTACCGCACGACCACGAGATGCGGACCAGTTTCCGGAAAACCACCTTCAGTGTCTTCACTGGTTCGGACGAATACGTGAAGAAATGGAGTCCCACACGCTTCGTCTGGTCCATCACACCACGGTAATCTCTGTGGTGTGTGTGATGAAGTGGTACAGGTCTCGGCCTGCGGTCCGCGTGAGGGTGCCCTTCACCACCTGTTTTATTTTCGTCTCAAAGTCTTTGAAGGCGCCCTCCCACTGGATGACAACAGGTGTTGAAGGGGCCGCCCTCTTCTGCTGTTCTGTGTAGGTCGTCTACGCTGTTGCTTCAGGGAAGCTGCTGTAGTGGTTTGCGCTCCTGCTAGCAAGATTGCCCTGGCAATGTGTTTTCTTGTGGGCCTTCTGAAGCTGTCTTCGACCGTCTCTGGCGGATTCCTGGTCCCCTTCCGAGACGTCTTCTGCTGGGTGTGCACTCTTGGTGCGCTGTTGGAGATGCCACCGGCTGGGCGCTTTGCGGATGCATCGTGCAATGCATCAGTGAACCGTGACTTTACTTTCAAAAGTATTTTTTTTTTAGAATATACTTTATTTACTGGCGATTCCTCAAGGACATTGACACATTTAATCACACTTCGTGAGCGTGGAAGTAGTTTCCAGGAAGTAAATGATGAAAAAATTACCTTTAACAAATGTGAATTTATTCCTAAAAGCTTTTTCAAAACAGGTTAAAATTTATAAGCAGAAAAGCACACTCGAATTATCAAGTCACAATTTAACAAATGTGAATTTTATTGCCGGCCGCGGTGGTCTCGCGGTTCTAGGCGCGCAGTCCGGAACCGTGCGACTGCTACGGTCGCAGGTTCGAATCCTGCCTGGGGCATGGATGTGTATGATGTCCTCAGGTTAGTTAGGTTTAAGTAGTTCTAAGTTCTAGGGGACTAATGACCACAGCAGTTGAGTCCCATAGTGCTCAGAGCCATTTGAACCATTTTTTTTAATTTTATTCCTAAAAGCCTTTCAAAACAGATTTAAAATTATAAGCAGAAAAGCACCCTCGAAATATCAAGTTACAGTTTTATTTAGAGGCGAAGATCAATATTAACAATAGGAGCCTTCGGGCTGAGAAGCTTGCCTGCTTCCTTTCAACACGGCCGTAGTCATGACCGCTCACAACGACCTCTGAAAGCGTACACTGGTGCAAATCTGCAACACACCGGATTACTTTAAACCAAAATTTATTTTTAACAACTCACACAAGGATGTAAACTATGCACCCCGTAAGAGGAATGGAAATAGTATAACCCTCAAATTATTTCCCACCGAAAGTGCAATTTTTTAAGGACTCTTGCGGTGGAAGGGTGGCAAGCTTATAACCTAAAATAACTATTTAAATAAAACCCATAAAATGCAGACTTACATAAAATGTACAACATGCTCTACATTACACATATACCACCTGGCAAGATGATAAGCAAGATAGAAAGATATTTCAAGAATTCGGCCTTTAAGCAATAAATTCGTCAGCAGCGAATCCGACGAACATGACAGAGGCAGCTATTAACGTATGGTAGACCGACAGACAGACAGACAGACACTAACTGCCTAAGAAATGCGGACGGGAGAGAGACGAGCAAGCTGGGGACGACAGACTAACCAAGAAAACAAGTAGAAGTAACAACCAAATGAAACGACATATCACGAATCACTTAATTTCTAATAACTGTGATTTCTAGTGAAGACCTGGCGCAGCACCCCCAAACGCTCTCCCGAACCGTCCACTGCCAGCCGCTTCAACGGACGCAGGAAGGCGTGCCGATCTCCCGTCTCAGGGCGTCGCAGCTCGCACCGGCCAGACCGATGTCGTGGGTTGACTCCTGTTGCTCTCGTGTCGGCCGCGAAGCCACTACCCCTCGCTATAAGGCGCGGCCCACTGGACTGACGTGGCAACCTCACATGCTCTGACGCTCAAGACGGACAAGTCATCTTGTGTCGCAGTCCGCGACCGACCAACCGATCGATCCAACCACCAATGCCCATTGCCTGAGCAAACTCGAGCAAACTGGCGGCCTAACACATACTAGCACTCCGGACGACAGACAGACACTAACCGCCTCACCAATGCGGACGAGAGACAGACCCAGACTAACTTGGGTGACCAACGGACCAGACTCGCCCAGACTGACAGACTCACTTCCTGTAGAGCTGATAGCGCCCCTTAAATGCACGTGAATAGGCAACCTTTTCCCCTTTCCCACCAGAGGGAGACACCGAAACTGCGACTGCCACAGCGGCGCCACTGCCAGAAAAAGCGGAGGGCGACTGCTTTACACTACGCGCTGCTGCGTGCTCTTCAAAACAGCAAATTTTACTTCGGCTCAGTCACCATGAGGTTTCCGGCAGGTGCGTTCCACGGCCGGGTTTCCTTCTCGGTTTCTCGACTTTTGGGCTCCAGGGATGAGCCCCATCAGAATTTGGAGGTGTTGCTCTGTCTCCAATGCAGCTGTAGTCGGTCGGGGCGCCGTTGCTGGTGTTGGACACAAGTCGTCCGGCAGCTGCTTCTGTGGTCTTGGTGAAGGAGGGGGAGGATCTAGTACCTCCCGGCACGGAAGTCGAACACGCGCCACAACAAATGGACGCGGTCAGCCCATAGAGGGCTCCGCGTCCGCGGCGGTTCTCCCGCGCAGCCACACCACGTGCAGACAGCGGCCAATAGCCGCTCCCTCCGGTTTCGTATACAGGGACCCGCCCTGCCCTAGTCCAGCAGTCTGGTACTCGCTCTGGATTGCGTCTCTGGCGGTACTGCGTTCTGGTCGTTGCTCGTTGTTGACATTTACGTGGCTCTGGTTCCGAGTGGATTTACTGTTGATGTTTGGAGTTGTGGTTTCTACAAGCCTCCGTTATTTATATCTTCCTAGTTGTGTCGGTCATAGTCGGTCGTTGTCGGTTGTCGTCGTTGGTCTGTCGTCCGACTCGTCCTCGTGTTTACCCGTGGTGCGTACTCCACCGCCGGCGGCTTCCACGCCTGGCGGCTCCGATCAGCAGCCCAAGGCGTTCCCGCGGTTGGTTTTGGTTACTACAGAGGACGTTTGCGGCCCTCCCACGTCCAAAACAAGCGCTTGATGTGCAGCTTGTGACCGCTCTAATGTCATTTAATACGATCACGACGACACCCGTCGATCGACGTTAAGACTCGTGGTGTCACTCGCCTTCGTACATGGCAGTGGTCGTTTGAAAATTCGTGACGCTAGCTCAATGTTCGTCAATTGATTTAAATGTTATTCCCGGCTGACTCTTAATTCAATTACCCCCACAGGGGTGACGAGGAAGGTCACATCCTGGTGATACCAGCATTATGTGTATTTAGATGTCCGATTAAGCTGAATAGTTTGCAATGTTCCAGCGATTCTATTCGAACTCTATGCTGATGTACCGACAAGTACCATTTTCGCAGATAAACATGCTAGTACGTAATGGATGTTCAGTTTTTCAATATAGTTCGTCGCGCTCACACATTATACATCCGCTGTAAAAAGAATTTCATGCATTTACATTTTTGGTGTCCCACAATATTGGTTGGCTAAATATAATGACGATACGTTGTATACAACTTCCACAGATATTGTTTATGATGTAGTCAAGACTACATAATGAAGCCAAAATCATGGATAAAATTGAATTGTAGTTTGTTTATTAACACATTGCTTTTCACTAACTATGAAATATGAATCGGGATTGGAGGTGATGATCCTATCCTTCATATCTGGTAGTTAATAAGCGAACTATTTTTATGCTGGCGCGTTGTTTGTATCAGTTACCCCCGCAACCATCCAAGGATAAGATTCTCTTAATGTTTCGCGCACACACGTTTCACAATTTTAAAAAATGCAGAATTCCCTAAACTGTAGCCTTCCGTTGCGTACAACTTTCGTGGATTCCACAAAAATAATAGTTTCCCAAGAGCATTTTTACCAGCTAACACAAAGTTCGAATTACGTTGTCGGTATCATTTTCACTTCACCCGACAATAAATGTCTCTGATCACTTCGTCACACGTAATATATTTTAAACCTGCTTCAAGAGTTATAAATAATCTCCTTAACGAATTTCGCAGTCGGGTACCAGTTGTTCATCGACTAGCCCGATCGTGATAACAGAAGAGAGAGAGCTCAATAATGTGTTACATGTCCATTTATATGTATTAAAAAATAAACGCGCCCCTATATCTTTCTGTCCCGCCTGGTCTTTGCTACTTTGAGTTTTATTACTTTTCATTATATTGCTTCTTAGTAATACTGTGCAGTTATTAAAGCTTCGTATTACCTTCCCCTTTTTTATTTCGTCCAAAATAAAGTCTATTCATTCCCTATTTTAATTAATATGATGCCAATTGACACGCCTGCCCGCAAAGTACCGTCGTAAGGTGTACCGTAGGCAGCGGGCAGGAAGCGGCCTCCGCCAGAGCGAGCTGTGACGACAGCCGCCACCGCAGGCTACTCGCTTCGGTGGCGTGTGCCACCTCCGCATAACCACTTCCCACACCCACATCGTCAGCCAGCTCTTGAACCTCGTCCATATGCCGGGTCGTTGTAGTTGGGGGGCCGGATGGGGCCGCGACTGAGCGAGCCCGGCCGAACAGCGATCCGCCACATCCTACGCTTCGTCACTGCGGTCTGCACGCGATGGCATCTCAGCTCGGAATGCCCCAGGCGCTTCGCTCCACGGAGCTTCATGCTCCGGTGATAACAGGATGAGCGGATCACGCCTTTCCTACTTCTTCCTGTGGGTGTTGAGTATTGTCTTCTCGTTTGAATCTTCCTCACGGTTGCGTTGCTGCTCATGTTGCGGGCGTTTCGTTACACCAGCAACAGGTGTGGCCACCTTGTGGTCGGGCGCCAGTGCACTTGGCTGCCCAAGCTGCGGACAAGGTCGTTCTCCGACGCGCCGCTTGCCGGAATCTGTGTGTAAGCAGCGGTACTCCCGCAACTGTGTGGAGTTCCCTGGTGATGAAGTCTCGTGGCAGGTGAAGCGCTCACCTAAGCGCCTTCTTCTGGACCGTCTGCAGCTTTGCGATTGACGAGTCGGCCGCGCTGCCCCGCACCACAGCAGCGTACTCTAACACTGGCCTGATTAGTGTCAGGTACAGAGTTGTGGCGCAGTGTGGGGGCAGGGTCGTTGCTGGGTTGAGTAAGGGGTATAACAAGCGCAATCTGCCAAGCGCTTTGAACCCTGAATTTACCTTCAAAACTTTTTCTTAAGAGTTTACTTTATTTACTACCGATTCATTGAGAACATTAACACATTTAATCACACTATGGGAGCGTGGAAGTAGTTGCCAGGGAGTAATTGATGAAATCAA
Organism: Schistocerca gregaria; assembly: GCF_023897955.1. Classification (NCBI taxonomy): domain Eukaryota; kingdom Metazoa; phylum Arthropoda; class Insecta; order Orthoptera; family Acrididae; genus Schistocerca; species Schistocerca gregaria. The sequence continues at coordinate 51,210,076 of NC_064925.1, read as the reverse complement.
AATGAAATTGATTTTTACAAATGGGAATTTTATTCATAAAACCATTTTTTTAGAAACACATTTAAAATTATAAGCAGACAGCACACTCTAAATATCAAGTTGTTCAGAGGCACAAAGAAACAAAGTTTTGAGTGTATGAGCTTTCGGGCTCAGAACCTTGCCACTCCCCTTTGACACGGCCGTAGTCACGACCGCTCACAACAACCTCTGAAAGACTACACTGGTGCAAATCTGCAACACACCAGATTACCTTAAAGTAAAAGTTTTAACAATTCACACAAGCACACAAACTATGCACACCGTAGGAGGGATGGAAGTGGTACAAAACACTAAAATTAAAAGATTAACTTGGCACCGAAGCTGCAACTTGATTTTAACTTCTAAGAAAAGTCTTACGGTGGAAGGGTCCAATTTTATATACTAAAATGACCATTTAAATAAAAGCCCATGAAATGCAATCTTACATAAAATTATAGGAGGTTGGCCAAACATGCCCTACAGAACACATATACCGCCTCTCAAGATGTTACGCAAGATAAAACACATTTCAGGAATTAGGCCGTTACACTTCAAGCAAAAAATTCGCTAACACACCGAATCCGACAAACATGACAGAGGCAGCTATTAACGTACGGCAGATTGATAGCGAGATTACCCAACAACCCGAACCGCAGGTTGCTCTAACCCGCCCCTACTCCACAAGGAAAGACGGACCACCCAATTCATAAATGCCCACCTTCCCGCGTGTGGGCAGACGGAGAAGAATGGTGGGCTATGGGTCTGTGGCTTTGCGGCAGCCGCAAGTCTTTTCCGATCTTGGGGACCGCTACAACTTCCGCATGTTTCCATACACATGGCAAGCTGCAGGTCCCGAGCACGGAGTTGAAAATCTTGTTAAGTTGCCGCACGGCGCTCGGCGGCAGCATTTTCAACAGCTCGCTGCTGACGTTGTCGCACTCTCCTGCCTTCCTGGTCTGCAGGCGAGCGAGCTGCTGCGCGACGTCATTCTCCGTCACTTCTGCGATGATGTCGTCCGCCAGGCGCCGCTCTACCAAACGGACGTGTTCTGCGTCTACGACGTCCTATTGCGTCGGCTAACGCGCAGCTTCGGCGTCAGGCTCGGTGATGACGTCACCTCCGACCGGGAGCGGCGGCACTCGCTGGCGTTGTTGCAGGAAGCTTCGGGTCAGCCTCCAGGCTGCTCCGTCGTCTGTCCTGAGGGCGGCAGTTCTGCCGGCCCAGTCGCTCTTGCGGTGGTTTGCAGTCGCCTACTTCATTTCGAGACGCATGCGGTTGATGGTGGCTTTCGTTGCCGGCTGTCGCGTAATCTGTCACTCTCGGAACAGACGGTTCTTCTCCCGCATGGCCTGGAGGATGGCTGCTGGGAGCTGCTTCGAGTGTTCCCGTAGACGTCTTTGTTCACGCGGCGTGGCTGCTGTTGCCGCTTCGTGCATCAGACGCGTGAATGCGGCAATGCCCCTGACGCTGGGCCACAAGCCGGGCGTCAAACCCCGGCGCGGATGGCCGAGAGAGTGCCCGCGGCATGGACGGTGGAGGGAGCGACATAGGGAGGGGGAGGGGGAATCTGATATACACTACTGGCCATTAAAATTGCTGCACCACGAAGATGACGTGCTACAGACGCGAAATTTTACCGCAAGAAGAAGATGCTGTGATATGCAAATGATTAGCTTTTCAGAGCATTCACACAAGGTAGGCGCTGGTGGCGACACCTACAACGTGCTGACATGAGGAAAGTTTCCAACCGATATCTCATACACAAACAGCAGTTGACCGGCGTTGTTGTGATGCCTCGTGTAAGAAGGAGAAATGCGTACCATCACGTATCTGACTTCGATAAAGGTCCGTTTGTAGCCTATCGCGGTTGCAGTTTATCGTATCGCGAGATTGCTGCTCGCGTTGGTCGAGATCTCATAACTGTTAGCAGAATATGGAATCAGTAGGTTCAGGAGGGTAATACGGAACGCCATGCTGCATACCAACGGCCTCGCATCACTAGCAGTCGAGATGACAGGCATCTTATCCGCATGGCTGTAACGGAACGTGCAGGCACGTCTCGATCCCTGAGTCAACAGATGTAGACGTTTGCAAGACAACAACCATCTGCACGAACAGTTCGACGACGTTTGCAGCAGCATGGACTATCTGCTCGGTGACCATGGCTGTGGTTATCCTCGACGCTGCTTAATAGACAGGAGTACCTCAACGACGAACCTGGGTGCACGATTGGCAAAACGTCATTTTTTTGGATGAATCAAGGTTCTGTTTACAGTATCATGATGGTCACATCCGTGTTTGGCGACGCCGCAATGAACGCACATTGGAAGCGTGTATTCGTCATCGCCATACTGCCATGTAATACGCCGGTATGGTAAGTGGTGCCATTGGTTACACAATCTCGGTCAGCTCTTGTCCGCATTGACGGCACTTTGAACAGTGGACGTTACATTTTAGATGTGTTACGACCCGTGGGTCTATTCTTCGACTTGTGCCCTGAGCAGCAGATTCTCCAGATCTCTCACCACTTCAAAACATCTGGTCAATGGTGGCAGAGCAACTGGCTCGTCACAATACGCCAGTCACTACTCTTGATGAACGTTGGTATCGTGTTGAAGCTGCATGGGCAGCTGTACCTGTACACTCCATCCAAGCTCTGTTTGACTTAATGGCCAGGCGTATCAAGGCCGTCATTACGGCCAGAGGTGATTGATCTGGGTACTGATTTCTCAGGATCTATGCACCCATATTGCGTATAAATGTAATCACGTGAGTTCTAGTATAATATATTTGTCCAATGAATACCAGTTTATCATCTGCATTTCTTCTAGGTGTAGCAATTTTAATGGCCAGTAGTGTGTGCCTCATGCGTGCCGTCCCTTGGCAGACACGTACGGCTGCGTTGTGGCTGCCGAAGTGTGCGGACGCTGTGTGCTGACGCTGCCGATGCTAACCTCTCGCTCGTGATCTGGTAGCGACCGGTTGCGAGGGTTCACCCATTTGGCTATTCGCCTTGCGTGTTCTCGCTCACCAACGTTTCTCTCTTTCAGATTCGACAACAGCCTTCAAGGGCCTTTAGGGACTCGTGTGGTAAAATGCACGTGGCGTGCCCCTTCCCCCCCCCCCTACCTAAGAAAGCAAAACAATTGCGGTGGCTTTCGTAAGAAGCAGAGCTGTTGTTTTGGGGCGCACGACATGGAGGAGCAGCGGAACCGAGATGATCGCTCCAGTGGGACGCAGGGTGTGGCGGATGGTGGCAGGTTTCCCGGACGACGGCACCGACGAGGACGACGAGCGACAGTGTTGCTCGCGGCCGCCGGATGGACGCGGAAATCTCCGCGAACGTACGGCGCCTCCCCCGCACACTCTCAGGACGGAGACGACGCATCGAGCCGCTGATCCCCCTGACAAAGGAGGAAATTGCCGCCGACATCGCCAGGCTGACCCCCGAGAAGAATTGCATCGGCATGCAACGCTTGACCACGGACACCGGAGCGGACAGGGAGGAGGCACTGACGAGACTCCGGTCCTTGGTGCCTGTGGGTCGCGCAATTACCTGTCGCAGTTGCCACGACAGCAGTCGCACCAGCCGCGCCGGCTACAGTAGCCGCCACGCCCTCACCAACGTCCGGTCTGGCAACACCGGACAAGCCTACAGAGTTATTTGCAGCCATAATGGCTACTGTTTGTATACCGTGACTGTGTGGGAAAATTGTTTTATTTCAAGTTTCTGCTACCAGTCACTTTTTATTTTATGTTTAATCTAACATAACGCAACGCGTTCCGAACATATTTTGTTCATTTTCAAGCGTTTGTACATACATATATACATCGAGAAATGTTACTTAAAATAAACAATTTCAAATTAGATTAATCTAGAACACTTTGTTTTTTACTGTAGCTGCTGGTGTGGCATTTGGGGGGAAGTAGGGGAGCAGTGTATATATAGAGATCGAAGTCAGTGATGTCTTCTGCTGGTTTTCTTCTCTGTTGTTTGTTATGTATCTCACAGCCTGTATCGGATGCAGATACATTTGCATCAGTTATGTGTTACGAAAATAGTGTGAAAGCTTTTATATGGCAGTTGATCACTTACAGTTATATCCTCTTGCTGCTTCACTTGCATCACTGGTGTAATGGCGGAGCTGTTGATAGACATCACACTATTGCACATTATTTTGTCACTGAATGTCACTGCACAAATTGCATCGATGTTGTACACACAACGCAAGATGGCGGACTGTAGCATGTGAGTCTGTATCGATTATCAAGGGTTTGTATCGATATTCTTGGTTCTGGTACATAATTTACATCGACATTTCGTGAATCTATTGAGTTAGAACCGGCTTAAGACTGTTGAAGAATTTTGAGTTTTTGAATACGGTTATTTCATTAAGAATGTTATCGCCATGCTTTGTGTTATGTATGAAAATTTCCATTTCTTCCATGATATCCATTCTTTTACTTTTTCCTATTTTGTGTAAAATTTCGAGGTTGTCTTCTATTTTCAGAGGGTGGCCTGTGTCTTTAATGTGAGTTGCTACTGCTGATTTGTCACATTTATCAAGCCTGTAGCAGTCTAAATGTTCTTTGAATCGGGTTCTGAAATTTCTGCCTGTTTGGCCGATATACTATTTATTACATTGGCTGCAGGTAATTTTGTAAATGCCAGATGCATCAAGACTTCTATCTGGTGGTTTTATATTGTGGATAAGCTTCCTACTTAGGTTGTTGTTGCTGCTGAAGTTAATTTTTACTTCTGTGTTTTTGAATAGTCTTGGTAATTTGTCGGATACTATTCCAAGATATGGCATTTTTACATATTTGACTGCTGGGGCACGGTCAGTTTTGAGTATAGTTTGATGTTGTTTGTTCAGATTATTTTTTATCTCTTGTGACATGGTGTTAATTAGAGAAGGGTCATATCTATTGTTTATTGCAGTATATGTTATGGTTTCTATTTCTTGTTGGAGTTCTCTATGTTGAAGTGGAAATTTGTGTGCTCTGTACAGCATTGATCTATAAGCAGATTTTTTTGTGGGAGGAGGGATGTGTTGTTTGGTATAGTGGTGTCATATAAAAGCCTTTCACACTATTTTCGTAACACATAACTGATGCTAATCTATCTGCATCCGAAACAGTCTGTGAGATACATAACAAACAACAGAGAAGAAAACCAGCAGAAGACATCACTGACTTCAATCTCTATATATGCACTGCCCCCATACTTCCCCCCAAATGCCACACCAGCAGCTACAGTAAAAAACAAAGTGTTCTAGATTAATCTAATTTGAAATTGTTTATTTTAAGTAACATTTCTCGATGTATATATGTACGTACAAACGCTTGAAAATGAACAAAATATGTTCGAAACGCGTTGCGTTATGTTAGATTAAACATAAAATAAAAAGTGACTGGTAGCAGAAACTTGAAATAAATAATTAAGTCTACAGAGGTCGAGCAAACCTCGCGGAAGCGCCCAGCCAAGGCCGTAGACGACACTCCCTCCCCCCAGGCACGTCCCGGTCGCGCCAGGTGGAAGAGGGTACGTCGCAGGACGACGCATCGCCGAGGAAGCCTGACGAGCCAGCGCCAGGCTGATTACCATCCAGTGGCGCGAGGGCTATAGAGAGCTCAGAGAGAAGCTCTACTCCGTCGCAAAACCGCGGGGACGGACACTTACAAGATTCGAGCAGAATGCATAGAGGATCACGCGAAACTCGTGCAGCTCTGCGAAACCGAGAATCGGAACTGCTTCACGCAGAGCACGAAACAGCTGGAGGTCGTTTCTCGCCACCTGCCACTGAAGATGGAATCGGCGTTCCTACAGCGGCAGCTGGAGGAACTCGGCTTCCAGACCCGCCACGTCGGCCTGATGAGGTCGCCCAGGACCCACAGGGACATGTTCCTTGTGGTCTTAGTCGACAATGTGGACAACCGGAAAATTTTTCAGGTTGGAAACATTGCCGACTTGGACTTGAAAGTCGAGCCACTCCGCGCAAAAGGCAGGCGAGCCCAGTGCTCCAACTGCCAGCTCACGGACCACGTGGCAGAGTTCTGCAGGATGCCTGTGCGCTGCTGCGAGTGCGCCGAGCAGCACCCGTCGCGTGACTGCCCGAAGAAGAAGGAGGAGCGACCGACGTGCTGCAACTGTAGCGGGGAACACGTCGCCTGTTACCGGGGATGCGCCGCCTTCAAGCGCGGGAAGCGCGCCAGCCGCGTGAACCCGAGTCGCAGCTTTGCGGACGCTGCTAAGGGGAAGCCGGCCGCCCCTTCCGAGAGGCCAGCGCCGCTCGCAGGGGAGGCGCCACCGGCACCGCAGCCGCCGCAGCTGCCCTCCCCTCGCCCGGGCGCCGCCTGCAGTCGGGCAGCCCGGCTTGCCGGCGCACGCGGCTGTAGGGAGGGTTGCCGCCCGCGCAGGGCGTTCCCAGCACGCCGCTCCGCTGCTGACTACGGGAAACGTCGCAAAGAGGTCAAACCTTCACGGAACGGCGAAGGAAGACAACCCCGCTTCGGCGGTCGCTCAACCAGCTGATGACTCAGATACCGTTCCAGCATCCCTGAATATGGAAGTAAATAAGAATATAAAAAAAGGAAGATTTATCTGTGTAGCAAGAGTAATAGGAGGCAAATTTCAGACTGCCAAACAGATCAAAACGAAAATTTCTGTTCCGACACTGACAATGTTGAGTGTTTATGGGAAAAGTTCAGGGCAATCGTAAAATGCGTTTTAGACAAGTACGTGCCGAGTAAAGCTGTGAGGGACGGGAAAAACCCACCGTGGTACAACAACAAAGTTAGGAAACTACTGCGAAAGCAAAGAGAGCTTCACTCCAAGTTTAAACGCAGCCAAAACCTCTCAGACAAACAGTAGCTAAACGATGTCAAAGTTAGCATAAGGAGGGCTATGCGTGAAGCGTTCAGTGAATTCGAAAGTAAAATTCTATGTGCCGACTTGACAGAAAATGCTAGGAAGTTCTGGTCTTACATTAAATCAGTAAGTGGCTAGAAACAGCGTATCCAGACACTCCGGGATGATGATGGCATTGAAACAGAGGATGACACGAGTAAAGCTGAAATACTAAATATCTTTTTCCAAAGCTGTTACACAGAGGAAGACCGCACTGCAGTTCCTTCTGTATATCCTCGCACGATCGAAAAAATGGCAGACATCGAAATAAGTGTCCAAGGAATAGAAAAGCAACTGAAATCACTCAACAGAGGAAAGTCCACTGAACCTGGCGGGATACCAATTCGATCTACACAGAGTACACGAAACAACTTGCCCCCCTTCTAACAGCCGTGTACCGCAAGTCTCTAGGGGAACGGAAGGTTCCAAATGATTTGAAAAGAGCACAGGTAGTCCCAGTATTCAAGAAGGGCCATCGAGCAGATGCGCAAAACTGTAGACCTATATCTCTGACGTCGATCTGTTGTAGAATTTTAGAACATGTCTTTTGCTCACCTATAATGTCGTTTCTTGAAACCCAGAATCTACTCTGCAAGAATCAACATGGATTCCGGAAACAGCGATCGTGTGAGACCCAACTCGCTTTATTTGTTCATGAGACCCAGAAAATATTAGATACAGACTCCAAGGTAGATGCCAATTTCCTTGTCTTCCGGAAGACGTTCCATACAGTTCCGCACTGTCGCCTGATAAACAAAGTAAGAGCCTACGGAATATCATACCATCTGTGTGGCTAGATTGAAGAGTTTTTAGCAAACAGAACACAGCATGTTTCTCTCAAGTAGAGACGTCTACAGATGTTAAAGTAACCTCTGCCGTGCCACAGGGGAGTGTTATGGGACCATTGCTTTTCACAATATGTATAAATGACCTAGTAGATAGCGTCGGAAGATCCATGCGGCTTTTCGCGGATGATGGTGTAGTATACAGAGAAGTTGCAGTATTAGAAAATTGCAGCGAAATGCAGGAAGATCTGCAGCGGATAGGCACTTGGTGCAGAAAGTGGCAACTGACTCTTAATATAGACAAATGTAATGTATTGCGAATACATAGAAAGAATGATCCTTTATTGTGTGATTATATGATAGCGGAACAAACAATGGTAACAGTTACCTCTGTAAAATATCTAGGAGTATGCGATTTGAAGTGAAATGATCATATATAATTCACAGTTGGTAAGGCGGGTGCCAGGTTGAGATTCATTGGGAGAGTCCTTAGAAAATGTAGTCCATCAACAAAGGAGGTGGGTTACAAAACACTCGTTCGACCTATACTTGAGTACTGATCATCAGTGTGGGATCCGTACGATATCGGGTTGACAGAGGAAGTAGAGAAGATCCAAAGAAGAGCGGCGCGTTTCGTCACAGGATTATGTGGTAACCGTGATAGCCTTACGGAGATGTTTAGCAAACTCAAATGGCTTACTCTGCAAGAGAGGCGCTCTGCATCGCGGTGTAGCTTGCTGTCCAGGTTACGAGAGAGTGCGTTTCTGAATGAGGTATCGAATATATTGCTTCCCCTTACTTACACCTCCCGAGGAGATCACAAATGTAAAATTACAGAGATTCGAGCGCGCACGGAGGCTTTCCGGCAGTCGTTCTTCCCGCGAACCATACGCGACTGGAACAGGAAAGGGAGGTGATGACAGTGGCACGTAATGCGCCATCCGCCACACACCGTTGGGTGGCTTGCGGAGTATAAATGTAGATGTGTGGGAGCAGTGGCGGTGGCCCTCCAGGCCACCGCGGGGAGAAGCCAGCCTTAAAATCGATAACGACCATATTTATGGGTCAACCATTTGCTAGGGGCCTCCACCCCCAGCAGGGCGAATTTCGCCAATTCCTACGGGACGAGGCGGTCGACATCTGCCTCGTGCAGAAAACCTTCCTCAAACCCGGTGTCGGCGTGCGAGCAGCAAATTTTTGCTGCTACAGAGATGACAGAGCCACCCACGGTGGCGGCACTGCCATCTACGTGAGGAAGTCACTGCGCCACCACCGGGTTCAACTGTCGGCGCTCAACGCACTGGGGCCACAGGATTGGCCGTCAACACCGCCGCCGGAAAGATCCTTTTCGTGTCGGTGTACCGGCAGTATGCCAGACCGCTAGACGAAGCCGATTTCGACGACCTGCTGTCGCTGGAGTGGCGAGCTTTCATTGCCGGGGATTTCAATGCGAAACACACCGAATGGAACTCGCGAAATGTCAGCCGCAGCGGACGCCGCCTCTCCCGCGTTGGTCACCGCAACTGCGCGACCACCGTCGGGCCGTCTGACCCCACGATCTCCCTGTACGGGCACAACCGGACCTGCTCGGTATTGCTCTTCTCAGGGGCATCGGACAATTCGCGACCGCCGAGACGCGTAACGTCCTGTCTTCCGCCCATTTTTGGCCTCGACGTAGTCGGAGCTACTCTTCCAGAGAGCCGTCCGAGCTATCGCAGGCTCGACGCCGAGCGCTTTCAGACGAAAGGCCTCGACCTGTTCGAGGACGCGCCAAACCCCGCCGTGGTAGGGGCAGACGCCGCCCTAGCATTCTTCGCCCGAAGAATACTCCGAACAGCAGGGCCTGTAAAGTCCCCTTAGAAAAATTTATGAATTACTGTGCTGGAAAACCGCTTACGTTATTTGCTTTTCAAACAGCTGAGCAAAACTGAACCTACTCAGACATTACTCTCTTTACTTCTTCTGATCAACACTAAACTGACACACAATATTTTTAGCGCAACGCAGTCTCACTTTTAATAATTCCTACAAAAGAATGGCCCTGACAAACAATAACCTACACCTTTCGTAAATCACTTACCTCACAAAAATCTTCTTTACTCAAACTACTGCAATACAGCGAGCGCCAATACTGTCAGCTAAATAAAAGATTCTAACTACTGAAGGGATTAACTACTGATAGGCATAGTTAGCAAACAATGTATTTACCTTGATAGTGATCAAAAGGTACGTTCAGTTTTGCTCAGCTGTTTGAAAAGCAAATAACGTTAGTGGTTTTCCAGCACAGTAATTCATAATTTTTTCTAAGGGGACGTTTCATATATCTAACATTAGCCGAGGATACTTCACTGGAATCTTCTGATATTTTCTTGTAGTTTATGTAATTAGTGTAGCTTTTGTTTATTGCTAACGCGTAATTGTAGAGATAATCTCCTTTGTAGTTGTAGTCTTTCATTGTTGTACAGTAAAACAGTTGTGGCACGCATGTAGATTTGCACCAAGTATTTCGCAGCGGCGCCTGCGATTAACTGGATATTATTTTCAGCGCTATGTTAATGTTTTTCTTATTTTTGCTCTTCAAATTTTGCTTTTCCGTGTTATCGTGTGAAATATTGTGACAATTATGGCGTGTGGAAAACGTTATACTAGGCTCCAAAGTAAACTGAGAAATGACAGTGAAAACGAAAGCAGTCTGTTAGCGCCACCGAGTAATGAATTAACTAGTGTTCAACATAGTAATTTCGTAATTGTGCATAGGGAAATGGAGCGGGCGGCAAATAATGGTGTAGACAGTGAAACAATTAGTGAACAGGGAAGCATTATCGATCGATCGGTCGGCAACAGCTCGCCTCAGGAATCCGAAATGACAGGACACAATCTTGCAAATACTGCAGATTCAGGTTTTGGGTCCTCACCGTTTCGTCAAATGAGTCAAGACACATTTTCTGCTTGTCAAAATGTGAATGTTGTCGGTGAAAATGCACCGCCAAAAAGCATAGAGAAACAGATTCCAGACACTAATACATTATTATTTCAATTAATGCAGCAAATGAAACAAAATCACAGACAAACACAGCAAAAGTTAGACACAATGGAACAAAATCTTCAAAAGTTAGATACAGTGGAACAACACCAGAGACAAACACAGCAACAGCTTCAAAAGTTAGACTCAATGGAACAACCAATGTATTTACCTTAATAGTGTTCAAAAGTCATTATATATAAATATCAGTTCATGACATCCAGTCTTACAAATTTACTGTCTCTGATCGACACACGTCCAGATCATCCGCTCTCAAAACTCCGCCATCTCTCTCCCCACATCCACCACTGCTGGCGGCTCACCTCCAACTGCGCAACTCTACGCGCTGTTAACATCCAACTGCCCAACACTACAGTAGCATATTCCAACAATGCAAACCAGTCACAGACTTCACACAGCACAGTCAGTGATTTTCATATAGAGCGCTACGTGGCGTTACCAACATAAAAACCTAAACAGCCTACTTACGAGCCGTATCCTGGACGCAATCACCGAGAAGAACCAACTGTTTCGTGAATGGCAGGCAACCAGACACGAGGCGCCGCTTAAACCGCATGAGACGGGAAATTAAGGCAGCAGCCGAGCAACGCCGGAACCAGGAATGGGAAGACCTTGTGTATACTCTCAATCCTGAGGACGGCAGTGCATGGAGGGTGGTAAAGTCCTTCCTATGACGGCGACAGCGAATACCGCTTTTACAGGTCGGGAACGATTTCGCCAACGATCCGGACGCGAAAGCCAGCGTCCTGGCTGACGCATTTGCAGCGAACTTCACACCGGTGGCCGACGTCATCGACGAGTACCACATACGGCGCGTCCACGGGCAACTACCAACCTTCCGTGCCGCAAGGGAGGAAGGCGACGTTATCGAGCCGATAACGGAGGAGGAAGTTGCTGTGCAGCTTCTCTCGCTGAACCCCAAGAAGGCTGGAGGCAGCGATGGCGTCACAAACCTCCTGCTGAAGAATCTTCCGCCGGGACTACACCGGCAACTTGCCGATGTTTTCAACGAGATCCTCCGATCAGGTGTCTACCCCTCTGCTTGAAAACACGCGGAGGTCGTGGCCATTCTGAAATCCGGCAAAGACCCACGCCAAGCATCGAGCTACCGACCCATCAGCCCGCTCCCGTCCAAGGTTTTCTAGAGGCTGTACGCGAGAAGACTGATGCGACACGTCACCCAGAAGGGCATCATCCCGGACGAGCAGTTCGGGTTTCGAGAAGAACATGCCACTTCCCACCAGCTCCTGCGGGTGGTAGAACCGGCGATGAGGGCACAAAGGAATACTTTGGCGCAGTGTTCCTCGACGTCTCCCGAGCGCTTGACACTGTGTGGCACGACGGTCTCGAGTTCAAACTTTTTGAACAAGGGATACCGACGTCCGACATGACGCTATTGCGGTCGTACCTGTCTGAACGAACCTTCCACGTAAGGGCTGACGACGGTACGTCCACAGACCGGCAGATACGTGCAGGGGTGCCGCAGGGGCGGTTCTCGGCCCCTCGCTATACTCCCTGTACACTGCCGACGCCCCGAAAGTGGCAGGAGTTGAACTGGCGCTGTACGCTGATGATACGGCCCTGTTCACTCGCAGCATTAACGCCCAAGTGCTCAAAAACCGCCTCCAACACGGGTGCGACGCCTTGGGCTCGTGGGCAACAAAGTGGCGGCTGAAATTCAACGCCACGAAGAGCCAGGCAGTTGTCTTCACCCGAAGAGCAATAGGACGCCTTCGCGCCCTGTATCCGCTGCTAAACCCGCAGTCGTCACTGCCACCGCAACACGGACCATGCTTTACCTAACATTGGTCCGCCCACTGTTAGAGTATGGGGCCGTGGTCTGAGAGAAAGCCGCAGATGCTCACATTGTGACTCTGCTGCGGATACAGAACCGAGCTCTGAAGGCTTCCATGCATCTTCCGAGGCGCTTCCCGATGCGCCAACTCCACGAGGACACCGGGATCCTGTCTCTCCGAGACAGGTTTCGCGCCATCGCCAGGAAGTTCTACGAGAAAGCGGGACGCTCCCGCAACCGGCTCATCCGTGGACTGGGCCAACAACCTCATCACAGGCCAACCACGCGTTGCTGAGGGATTAAGTTTCACTAATCCCCCATCAGAGTGTGTCTTTCTCTTTTGCAGACTACATCAGCAAGGAGAGGTCAACAAGGGTGGTAGGATATTTTTCTTTCCCCCACAAGAACCGCAGGAATGACAAATTTTTGTTCAAACTGCACCATCTCGAGCCAAGGATAGGCTCGTCTTTTTCAGAGAGTCCCTTGGCAGTACATCAGCAAATCTGATGATGGCAACTAGATCGATTGCCAAAATACTGTGTCCTTTGTACACTCACAACAGGCTGTTCACCTGAGATTTATTTCGTCATGAAATGCGCCTGCAGAAATTGAAGGATCATATTATTTAATTAATGTAAAGCTCATTTTATTCTAAAAACGGTGTATATTATTGCAATAGTGGCAGTAGGTACATTCAGATAATCAGATTCTAGTACTGGAAACTTCACTGCTCGTTAAACACTTACCCAGGGGATTGGAGAAAGGACGTAACAAGATTTGTGATCGCAGTATTATTCCAGACTGACTGTAGCTTTTAATAAAGAAAATCAACTATATTACAATGTCTATTAGGGCATTTGCACGAAGCGTAGCTCCAAAATTCGATACAGAATAAATTAAAAATAGGCATAATCATTGGCAAGATGTAATCGCCAGATGTCAAATATCGTAGTCTCACTTCTAGTTTTACTTGAACCAGAATTGCATCTTTAATGTGATTGTCGGATTTTTTTTTTAATAGAGATCAAATCACCCCTCTTTGCAAGCATTAGAAATCTGTTTTGCTGAATTTATTTGAAGTTGTACAGACGTATGTCAGTTAACCCTCAGTGGCTGTCATTCAATACACTTGTGAAAGACAAACACAAAGTCTGGAATGAGATACTCGAACACCTGAAGCACTGTAAAATAGAAAAACAAACGTGCACTACATTTGCAAACCACTTCATGGCACACAATAGCCAGCCTACTGGCATAAAAAGAATAACTTGTAGACAGTTGATGTCCACCTACCACAACCCAAAAAGATCAACTATAGCAACTCTAATGATAAGACACACCATCCTCGTCACCTGAACAAATTATTGTTCGATGTTATAATCCGCAACCTAAAATTTCCGATAAAGATTTTGCTTTTTGTGATTTATAATAAACCTGCAGTTGCAGTGCGTAAGATTCCGATCTATGTCCCGATTATGATATTTTTCGTTCTCAGGATGCCAAGAACTACTCTTTTGTATAAACCTACCAGTTTCCAGTCGACCATTTTCTTGTGTCCTGCGGGCCATTTGACCGAAAAAGAAACCAAACTGATTTGAATTTCACAGACTGTCGTTCGATATCTGTCCGCTCGGGCGATGAGGTCGGCTACCTTGTGACGACGGACGCAGTTCCGCACTGATTTGGAAAGATCGGCCGTCTTCGGACGGTGTCGGACGTCGGCGGAATCCACCGATACCGACGCCACTGTGGCCGTAGCCTTAGTTGTGCAGTCTCAGCTCATGCCGCTTCTAGACTGAACACCAAGTTGACGCTACACTAACAGTTATTCATTTCTTGTCGTTTTAAATGCGTTTTAAATTTTCATGGATGAATAATTAGAGGTAAGAGGTTATCTTATTTATAGAGTTCTCTATACCCCAACAGCCCCTGCGTGTGGTCGGCAGTAAATTGCGCTATGATGCTGCTAATGGCATGTTGATTTGTTGAGTGTAGCTGTAGAAAAATGATTCAAATGGCTCTGAGCACTATGGGTTTCAACATCTGAGGTCATTAGTCCCCTAGACTTAGAACTACTTAAACCTAAGGACATCACACACATCCATGCCCGAGGCAGGATTCGAACCTGCGACCGTATCAGCAGCGCGGTTCCGGACTGGATCGCCTAGAACCGCTCAGCCACTACGGGCGGCGTAGCTGTAGACCGCAGAGGCTGACCTACCTGGAAGACATTCTGTGGCTGCCACAGTTCAGGTTAGAGGAGATGTAAGGAATTACTAACACCTGCTTAAGAAACCTTTATTTTACAGGCGTTGCTGGTAGTACCCTGTAAGTGCATCTTGCCAGAGTTACTGTGAAGACTGCAACAATGTTTGTTGCGAATGGGATTAGGCCATCAACAACACGGCTCACAGAGAACAGGCAGTATCCCTGTCTGTTGGAGTCGAACCGCAGGGAAGCTCCGTTCCGTCGGGGGGGATCACGGTTGGTTCGAACCAACGAGACTGGTACGGCAGTGGTGATTGCACTTGGATGTGGTCACGCGTCGCCCTGGCCACTTTGGGGACTGCGGTACTTTGACGTGAAAGGCAAACTAAAATGGCACATCAGATTTCTTTAGTACGTCCTGTTCTCTGTTAAAAATGTTAGGATGGCTTCACCTTGACAAAACCGTTCTGAGGTAAAGGAGTCCCACGTTAGTATCCCCAGTCACGTACTAACAGGGAGGAATCATGAGATAATGATTAACATGGTCATGTGCAACATTAGAAGGATAACGCATTGTGGAATCCTAGAAAATCAAAAAGGTACGTTTGGAAACGATGCAGATGGATGTTTTAAGCATTATATGAAGATGGTAACGTTCTTTCGGACATGTCCGAAAGAACAGATGCCATCTTCATATATTTAAGGCTAACCGGCCATTGACCTTCTTCTTCTGTGCGGATGCACACGCATTTCCCGAACTCTTACGGGTCTCGGTAAGATTGTCTGCCGCGAGTAATGAGGTGTAGTGGGTAGGGGCACTACGAATGTAGTGTGTGGACATTAAGCTGGGTATGTTGGTCTCGCGGGGAGCGTGCAAGGGATAAATCCCTGCAGTCACTCTATCCTCTGTACCCTCGGTGGCTGAAATGGATAGATCGTCTGCTATGTAAGCACGGGATCACGGGTTCGAGTCCCGGTCGGGGCACACATTTCAACTGTCGGCGTTGATGTATATCAACGCCTGTCGGCAGCTTAGGGTCTTGATTTAACTGTAATTTCATTTCGAGCATTAGTGAGGCGCGATTGCCAGATGAAGGGGATATTTGAAGTGGGTCAGATAACTGCAGAGCAGTAACAGGAAAGACAGTGAACAAAGAAATTGGCAGTAGAGCAAAGGGTTATCTGATGTAATTGAATGGAAATCCCACTGACCTACAGGTCTACGTATGTACATGCCAACAACAGATGCGGCTGACAGTGAAACTGAAGAAGGGTACGATAATATTTGTGAGTTCATAAAACGTGTTAATCGGAATGCGAATTTAAGAATTATGTCGCAACGGAATTCAGTCGTCGCTGAAAGCAGGGGACAGAGAACAAAAGCAGTCGATCGTGGACAAATGAGACGAGAGAGGGAGAGTAGCAGTTTTTTAGAATTCTGTGATGGGCACGACTCAGTTGTTGTGAATGCTCCTAGAGAAAAAAATACTGAGATAAGGCTCCAGTGCTTCAAAAGTAGAATACTTTTCCGCAAATTTATTTATTAATTTGTTTACTCTATTCCGTTATAGACTGTTACCTAAAATTTAAGCACAGGCTACATTGATTCTTACAGAAATTAAGGTGTATACATTATTACTTAATTTTATCCTACCCAGTACTACCTATCAACGTAACTATTTCTACTGTTAGTCCTACTACCAAAATTACTGATAATAATGAATAATTAAAAATGTTTAAAGAAACTTCTTCGACTATAAATAGAACAAGTGCGAAATCTACGTGTACTGCGAAACCCACGTGTAATACTGCTGCGACGAGTGCAGTTTTTGTGCGCCACCTTCTGCAGAGTGCTCCATCACACCCAGCACCGCAGCCGAGCGCTGCCGGTTGCCTGGCCCATATAGGCGCTGTGGTTGCATCGGCCTCTCCCGTCGGCTCCTTCATCTACATCTGCATCTACATGCATACCCCGCAATCCACCATACGGTGCGAAGCGGAGGGTGCCTCGTACCACAACTCGCATCATCTCTCCCTGTTGCACTCCCAAACAGAACGGGGAAAATGACTACCTATATGCGTCTGTACGAGCCCTAATCTCTCTTATCTTTGTGGTCTTTCCGCGAAATACAAGTTGGCGGCAGTAAAATTGTACTGCAGTCAGCCTCAAATGCTGGTTCTCTAAATTTCCGCAGTAGCGATTCACGAAAACAACGCCTCCTTTCCTCCAGAGTCTCCCACCCGAGTTGCCGAAGCATTTCTGTAACACTCGCGTGATGATCAAACCTGCCACTAACAAATCTAGCAGCCCGCCTCTGAATTGATTCTATGTCCTCCCTCAATCCGACCTGATAGGGATCCCAAACGCTGGAGCAGTACTCAAGAACAGGTCGTATTAGTGTTTTATAAGCGGTCTCCTTTACAGATGAACCACATCTTCCCAAAATTCTACCAATGAACCGAAGACGACTATCCGCCTTCCGCACAACTGCCATTACATGCTTGTCCCACTTCATATCGCTCGCTCCTTGACATGGATTCAGTTTCTGCCGATCACTAACAGCGATACGGGAATACAGCGGACGTTGCCAGACAGTGTGTTCTGGCGCACCTTCTTCACCACTGACACACCGGGAGGTCTGGCGTCCACCAGTTCGATGCCAGTAGACGCCGTAAGGCAGATGACTAGTCAAGCAGTCTGCCAGGCCTCATGAGGGACTCGGCTGCTTCATTCCCTGTCTCTCTTTTATATTTGGTGCACTTCGTTGTTTGGGCATAATCTCATCGTTTCTCCCATAGGTGAAGGATCTTATATCTCATTTGCTGCTTTCTTGTACACTTATTCCTCTTAAATTCAGCACTTTTGTTCTCTCTTCAGCCGATATATGGCCACTTTTTTCTTTATCTGGAGATCGAGTGGATACATTCCAAGTGTTACTTGCGTTGCCTCAACAGACACAGTGCACTAACGTTAGGGGTTTTATAGAGCCCCTCAGACGGCATCCCTGCCGAGGGGCCTCGTCCTGGATGTGGAGGCGGCCCTACCTGCAGGGTGCAGCCGTCTACAGGTTGTGGTTCACGTCGGCACCAACGACTCTTTTCGCATGGGTTCTGAGGTCATCCTCAGTTCACACGGGCGTTGGCGGAAGTGCCCAAGACTGCTGCCTCGCGCGCGAGGTGCAACCAGAGCTCGCAGTTTGCAGCATCATTCCCACGGCTGATCGGGGTCTTTCGGTTTGAAGCCTTGAGGACGGTCCGAACCAAAGGCTTAGTCGATTCTGTGACGGTCTTGGGTGCACATTTCTAAACCTGCATTATCGTGTGCGGATTTGTAGGACTCCCTTTGACAAGTGAGGTGTGCAGTAAGCAAAGGAAGCAGCGACTCGGGTAGCAGAGTACTTGTGGAGTGCACAAGAGTGTTTTTTAGGCTAGGCAGTAGTTTGAGGTGCTCTGATGAACATTTGTCAGTCGATAGGTAGTAAAGGAAGTCAAACGGCGTTCAGAATAAAGGCTCTACGACTGAAAATTTTATCACTAAACTGCCGAAGGATTAATAAAGTTCCAGAATTTAGTGAACTCCAGGAAAGTTGTCGGACTCAAATTATTCTTGGGACTGGGAGCTGTTTCAAATCCTAACTTCAAGCTGTGAGACATTTAGCGAGTCGTGGAACGTATATCGGAAAGACAGATTACAGGCCGTATGAGGAGGAGTTCAAAAACGGTTCACATGGCTCTGAGCACTATGGGACTTAACATCTATGGTCATCAGTCCCCTAGAACTTAGAACAACTTAAACCTAACTAACCTACGGACAGCACACAACACCCAGTCATCACGAGGCAGAGAAAATCCCTGACCCCACCTGGAATCGAACCTGGGAACCCGGGCGTAGGAAGCGAGAACGCTACCGCACGACCACGAGATGCGGACATGAGGAGGAGTGATCATTGCAGTTCACAAAAACATTGTCTCTACTTATGTCGAAATTGAGTGGACAGTGAAGTCACCTGGCCACGTATGACAGGTGTAGGTGAAACCAAACTGATTATTGCGTGTTATTACCTGCCCCACGATACTATTGTGGCAGCTCTAGAGTTTTTCAAAGAACATCTATGGTCAGTAGTGCGTAAATACGCTCATCATGCAATACTAGTTGGAGACGACTTTAACTGGCGAGTATAGACTGGGATGTCTGCAGACTCATTGCGGGGGTCCAGACACGCAGTAATGCGAAGTACTTCTGAACACGTTTTCTGAAAACTGTCTTTAGCAGTTAGCTCGTCAGCCCGCACGCAATGGAAATGTCTTAGACCTTGTAGCTACTAATAGGCCGGACCTTATAGAAAAGTTTGTAAAGAAGGGGGGATTAACGATCATGACGTTATTACAGCAACTATGGTTACGAAAGTTAATAAATCAGTCAGAAAGGCTAGGAGAGTGCTTCTACTCGACAGAGCGGATAAGCAGTTGTTAGCATCTCACTTAGGCAGTGAACTGACATGGCTTAGTTCCAGGAAAATGCATGTACTGGAATTATGGGCAAAGTTTAACCAGATTCTAATTCGTGGTATGAAGAACTATGTGCCTAGTAAGTGGATAAAGGATGGTAAAGACCCACCTTGGTTTAATAACGAAATTCGGTGGATTCTGAGGAAGAAGAGGCCGTCGCATTCTCGGTTCAAAAGAGAACGCACAAATGACGATAAGCGAAGACAAGCGAAGGTTAGTAGAGATTCTTGCGCCTGTGAAAATATCTATGCGTGAAGCATACAACAGCTACCACAGTCACACCTTAGCAAAAGATCTCGCAGAGAACCCGAGAAAATTCTGGTCGCATGCAGAGTCGCTAAGCGGGCCTAAGGCTTCCATTCAATCCCTTGTTGACCAGTCTAGTGGGGCAGTTGAAGATAGCAATACGAAGGCCAAACTTTTAAATTTTACGTTCAAGAAATTTTCACACAGAAGAGTCGTACAAATATACCGTCATTTGACCACCGGGCAGACTCTCTTATGGACGACCTAGTAATAAGCATCATTGTTGTAGGGAAACAACTGCAACATTTGAAAGCAAATAAACCACCAGTTTCGCATGGAATCCCAAATTGGTTTTACTAAGAGTGCTCTACGCCATTAGCCCCTTACCTACTCTGCATTTATCGTGAATCTCTCGCCCAGCACAAAGGCCCAAGAGATTACAAGAAAGTGCAGGTGCCGACAGTATATAAGAAGGGTAGAAGAACGGACTCGCAAATTACAGACCAATATCCCTAACTTCAGTTGGCTGCAGAATCCTTGAACATATTCTCATTTCGTATACAATAAACTTTCTTGAGACTGAGAAGCTTACGTCGGTGAATCAGAATGGCTTTAGGAAGCATCGCTCTCTTCAAACTCGCCTAGTCCATTTCTCACATGATACACTGCGACCTATGGATGAAGGGCAACAGGCAGGTTCCATACTTCCACATTTCCGGAAGGCGTTTGACACGGTCCGCATTGCTGGCTGTTAACGAAGGTAGCAGCATATGGAATAAGTTCACAGATATGTGAGTGGCTCGAACACTTTTTAAGTAATAGAATCCTTTATGTTGTCCTCGACGGCGAATGTTCATCAGAGGCAAGGGTATTGTCAGGAGCCCCCCAGGGAAGTATGATAGGAGCGCTATTGTTCTCTATATACACAAATGATTTTGCTGTCAGGGTGGGCAGTAATCTGCGGGTGTTTGCTGATGATGCCTTGGTGTACGGTAGGGTGTCGAAATTGTGATGAATTGCAGCTGGCTCTAAATGGGGAAAAATGTAAGTTAATGAGGATGATTAGGAAAAACAGATCAGTAATGTTCGGATACAGTATTACTAGTGTCCTACTTGACACAAACACGTCGCTTAAATACCAGGGCGTAACGTTACAAAGCGATATGAGATGGAACGAGCATATGAGGATTGTGGTAGGAAAGGTGAATGGCCGACTTCTGTTTATTGGGTGGATTTTCGGCAAGTGTGGTTCACCTGTAAAGGAGACACCATATAGGACACTGCTGCGACTTGTTCTTGTCTACTGGTCGACTGTTTGGGATCCTTACCAGGTCGGATTGAAGGAAGACATCGGCGTGTAAGGTACATCACCTACAGACCCCATTTGAAACTGTCCTGCAGCTACGCTACCTGTCGGAAGTGACGGAAACTTGGCGCGCTCACTCAGGAGACTTCAAATAACACAAACATCACGTTTCATATTCGTAGCATTGTTTTTGGCTGAGAAAAAAAAATGTGGTGCATTACCTTCTGGGTAACCCTCGTAGACAGTCCCACCCTCTATTTGCGTGTGGAACAGGAAAGGAAATGACTAGCAGTGATACAAGGTATCCTCCGCCATACACCGTAAGGTGGCTCGCGGAGTACCTGTTTAGATGTAGATGTATTCCACGTTGCACCGTGTTAAGTATCCGTGCTGTTGTTACGAGTGAAAGTCTGTGGATCCAAACTCGCATGATCGTAGTTAGGATAGCGCTATGATACGTTCTTATTGTTTGTATTGGCAGCTCGTAATCGTAACTGGCGAGCCTAATAATTTTGTTTATCATGTTCCTGCCTCTCATGCTTATTTCTTCAATATGTGCTCCTTAATTTTGTCTTTCGTTGAAGAAGACGCCCAAGTACCTGGAGACGTTCTTCCTCTCTGTGGATCTGTCGCTTAACATCATGATTAGGTGTTTTACAATGCAGCCTTGAAACAGCACGTACGAGGTCGTTTGAGGCACAATAGTTTGACTCCTTGGCAGCACCGATGTAACTGTTGAAGGATTATGTTAGATCGATCTTTCGTGTTGCTTCTGAATCTTTCCTTCACAAAAATCGTCAGGTCGCCGGCCTCTTCATTACCCTGTAGCTTTCCTGGTAACGGGTCGTGTACTAGGTCCTACAAAAGAGGGACGCTTATGGATCCCTGTGGCGAGCCTTTTGAAATCCTTCATTAGGGTGTCTCCAAGGCATGACAGTGTTGCTTCTCTGTTTCAACAATAGTTCTTAAAGCAGCTGTATAACGCTCCTGGACTGTGCGAGTTCCTCATGCGGCCAAAAAGTGCTGACCACGATAAGTAATCGAACACTCCGGCTATGTTCACCATTTTGGCTACGACATAGTTATGCGGTTCCCTCTTCTGAAACTGTACTGTTGCGAATTCATTCCATGGAGACGTCTTTACTCTTGTAGTCTACCGCATAGCAGCTTCTTCAGAACCTTCCATATCGTATCGAGAAGGCAGATCGGTCTGTAGGACTTTGAAGCTAGGGGAGTCTTGTCCTCGCCGTTTTCCGAGATTATCACATTTGCTTTCTTCCATCTATCTGGTATTCTTCTCTGCAATAAACACTCGTTGTAGAGTTGGCATAAATATAATGTGCAAACAAAGGGCCTGTACAACTTCAACAGTGATGCCGTTAGCGCCAGGGGATTTACTCATTTTGCGTTTCAGTATTTCTTTTGTCATCTCCTATTCTGACAGTGGACACACTATCCCATCTCCACAGTATGCTTCCCTAGTTTGGTTCCACTGTCCTACGTGTTCATTAAATTCGTCCTCTGAAGTATCGTCAGGTAAGTCAGTGTCCGCCAGTAACTTTGCGGACTGGCGCCAGTTTTCTGTCATGCTCCCACCTGCTCGTTGTAGGATTGATAACAATGTTGGAGCCTTTATCTTTTGACAGACTATTTTATACGACGCACCCCGCGGATCAAGATGTAAGTCCTGTGCCGGGAATCGGTTCCGTCTCTCTTTTGCAGGCTGCCGCAACAGGTCTCCAAATGGCTTCTTAAGGTCTCTGTACCTGGCCAGTGCGCGAGCTCTTTCATCTACAGTGCGACTCTTCTGGCGGAACCTTGTTGCCCTGCTGACTTCTGTCTCGGGAGGTCCTCGTTCCATGGTACTCATGAGCTCCTGCCCGGTTGTCTTAATTATAACGCTGTGGTCACACGTGGCGAGGCCTCTTTCCGCTTTCCAGCTTCTGATCTTTGCGACCACGTGTTTGTTAGCTGTCTGTGACGTCTATATTGGACTGCGCGCCAGCCCTCCGTTCATATGTGGGCCGATTCCCACTTCTATTCGCCACTTCCGTATTTAATTCCATTATGGCTTCCTGTAGTATATTTTTACAGCTGAGATTTCCTTATTGAATAATACAATGGCTGCCATAGGATTTTAACCGCGTGTCATGATTTGAATTGAGACTGCGATTCCAGGTATTTTTCCGCTTCTGCGTGAGCATAGGCTACTGAATTGCTTTTCCTCAGCTACTTTGCGAATTTCATACGTGACGTCCTAACTTCCCATACAGTGTAGCTGCGCTATTTTTAGACAACTTTTGTCCGTCTATGGATAATATATATGAGGATAGCAATGTGGCCATCGTTGCTGAAACTCAAATCCTGCTCTACCATGCGATATGATAAACTCCTCATACAACTGCTCACTGTCGTATTCTGTATTTATCCTACAAAAAACTCTAAGTACTAAGTACTCTAGTAGCTCAGGGTCCCACCTGAATACGGTCTGCAATTTAGGGTACGGAAAGCCAACGGCTGTTGTGGCTCTTGCTGTATGTATCAGCGCTGTTAACAGGTTTGAAGGTCCTTACATCTTGGCTGGACGGAGTGCATATTCAAACCCTTCATGGATTTTTTGTGGTTTTATGCCCATTTTACTCTCCATTATACTTCAGCATCGCTGTGTATCCTCTCTCAATGGTTGTGTTACCAATTCTTGGTTCTGCTGATTCACGACTTGAAAGTGCACCGACTTCTCTCCTGCTGCCTTTGATTTGTCTTTGCTGGTAATTCTGTTCCTTTGTCGACAATTGGCTGCAAGATTTCTTCGCCGTTACCTTCCTCAGAACTATTTTTGTATCTTCATCGTGCGTGACTGCCCTTTTTAGAGATGTCCACTGCCTGATATAGTGTTCATTATGCCTGGATTCTACAGCCTCAGAGAACTTCAAACACCCCTCATCATTCTCCACAACTACAGTATCTCACTTCTTCCCATGGTGATTCCTGCTGACTAGTTCCTTAAACTGCGGCCTACACTTTATCACCACTAAATTGTGATCTGAGTTTGTATCTGCACCTGGGTATGCCTTACGCTACAATATATGATTTCGGGATGTCTGTCTGACCATGCTGTAATCCTGCTGGAAGCTCCTTGTATCTGCAGGCCTTCTCCAAGTATCCTCCTCTCTTGTGATTTTTGAACAGAGTATTCCATTTTACCAGCCGACATTTACTGCAGAACTCAGACTTCCTGATATAGCTTATTTTCACTTCCCTTTACATAGAGCATTTTCTGTTCAACGTCCTGATATACTTTCTCTGTCTTTTGACCTTCTGCTTGTGATGTCGTGATGTATAAGTGAACTATTGTTGTTGGCGTTGGTTTGCTGTCGATTATGATGAGAACAACGCTTCACTGAACTGTCCTCAGTAACTCACTCTCTACGCTATCTTCCTGTTCATATGAAATTGTACTCTCATTATACCATTTTCCGCTACTGTTTACATTTACTTAAGTTCGTCTAACCAGAAATCCTAATCTTCTCTCTATTCCACTTCACTGACCCCCCACTATATCTACGCCGTCTTTGCAATTTTCGTTTCAGATTTTACAGCTTTCCTACGATGTTCAGACTGCTGGACATTCCACGCTCCAACTGGTCGTATGTTACTCCTTCGTTGGTCATCAAATTTTTTCTCATGGTTATAACCCCTTGGAATTCTCCTCCCGCAGGATCCTAATGGAAACTAATGCAGACTATATTGCCAGTGGAGAGACGGCAACTTTTTTTTTTTTTTAAGTTCTATGCCACGTGTCCCGTGGAAACGGGTAGCGTGTCTTTGATGCAGCGGTTTCGCTGTCTACTGCGTTGTCAGGCCTTTGATCATTGCTGAGCATTGCGCCTCTTAGTGTGTCTTTGATGCAGCGGTTTCACTGCGTGCTGCGTTATCAGGCCTTTAATCATTGCTAAGCATCGCGCCTCTTACGAGCAGTTTCCCACTCCAAGTGCAAGGGGATGCCCTGAGACTGTATCTGGGCCACTGCCCTCTTTGACAAGGCTGTTGGCATAAGGAAGATAACTTGCTATCACAGAAGTCTTCGACTGCCATTACTGACGATTTTCATTCAAGGTTTAAGCAGTGGCTGGCTACTCTAGACCACAGGACATTTTTTTCAAAAATCATAACTTTTTGAAAAATGTCGTTTGCCGTAAAATATGCCGCTTTCAAATGGCTGTGATATATGGAACGTTCTCCGATGGAGCTCAAACAGACGATCTCGGTTTGATTCGCCAATTTACACCTGCAGATTGTCAGAGTAGTGTGAGTAGAAGACCCCTAACGGTAACACATTGAACGCGGCAGTTTTCTTGGGATTTTTTTACGAAAATGAGGCAGTAAATACGAGAATGCAGTATCTGAAGTGAGATTTTCCCTATAGATCAGCTGAAAAGTTTCGTACCATAAAAAGAACACTGCTCGTCGCCACACAAGACATCCACCATTTCATGAATCGTTTATCCGGATTTCATTTTGTTACATTACGCAAATACGACCTGGAACGGCTCCCTTCTGGGAAGTAACGATTTCCCTGAGATGGGTCGAGCCTCATTTTTATTCATGAACAATGTTCTCGGAACGAGGCGTTCGCGGGCTGGCGCCAGTGGTAATTGTAACGCTGAGCTTATCTTGAGCGATGGCGTGTGGGCGGCTCCCGGTTAAAACCGGCAGCACACCGCGATACATCGGAGGCGTTTCTGTCGTATACCTGCGCATCTCGCTAATTCACTACTGACATTTAAAACTGCGACACCAATTAGGATAGCAAACAACGAAATTTTCCTTATTGCGCAATACAATACAGCAGGAAGAGCGCAGCATTAAAGTTGACGGTAATTTGGGAGCATGTCGGGTGCGAAATTTACTACACAGATGTACCATATCTCTGGCAGCAACAACGTCTCTGACACATCTGGGCATCGAGGAAAACTCAGTCACAGACAGGGCTCTGTCACTCCAAACTTCTTGAGGCCTGTGCCAGAGTTGACCAATCGCAGTGGCTGGTGAGCGGTGGTGTGTCAGGCTCTCAGCAATGCATGACCTTATTTTTACAGTTGTTACGTCATCTGCAGAAACAGTCTTGGGTTATCTCGAAAGATGGTGTCACACTAACCACGAAGATAGGGCACAGCCACCAGCATTAACATCTCAAAGACGCAGTCGCTGCTATCCAGATTACCGCTACGCACACCAGAAGTGATTGTGTTGTGTATTCAGTGGCATCCTATAGCATCACGTCAATTGATGGAACCAGATGTGTCTTCCGTTAGAAAGCGCTAGTAGCAAAGATGGCGACTAAGAAATAGAAGTCCTTCTGTATTCTAATGTTTGTAAGGAGCGAATCTGTTATTAGAGTGCAATGTGCGTCCCATATTAAGTTCCACTGTAAACCTCCGAGTGATAATAACATCCGCAGACGGCATCATCAGATACCGGCTGTCTTTGCAAAGGGAAGAGTACGGAAGACCGAGAGTGACTGAAGAACATGTTGAACGAGTCAAAGAGTCTTTCACGTGTAGGCCCAAGAAATCAGTTCAGAAGATTAACCAAGAATTAGCAGTTCCAGTGACATCTGTGTGGAGACTTAAGGAGACCCTTACAACTGCTTGAAGTCCTTGTCGTTTGCAGTTGTTACAAGATCTAAAGCTTGCAGACTACAGTTCATGTGCCAGCTTTACAAACGAAAAGTTGCCGAATGACGATGAAGGTTTTTCTAAATCGCGTCGTCTTCAGTGATGACACTTAACTTATGTGGAAATGTGAAAACACACAATTTGCGCACCTGGGTGGTCAGCAGCTCCCATCGAGATGCTACAGCTGCAACGAGACTCCCATAAATTAAATGTTTTCGGTGGTATATCGCTGCGGAAAATGAAGCAACTGTTACTCATGTTTCTCACCTTGATGTGTCACAACTACGATTGCTTGGCTGGCGGCGTGGGGCCTGATGACACAGTTTGTCTCCCATGGCCTCCACTTTAATACGACCTGATGCCTGCCGATTTGTACCTTTTTGGGGTTCATAAACGATCGTGCGTATGTTCCTCCGCTATCCGGCTTAACAAACAGGATTGAAATAATTGTTGTGACTACGTACACACTGATCTAAGTTTGAGAAGAACTCGGTTATCAACTCTATGTTTGCCTTGTGAACGAGTATGCTCACGTTGAACATCTGTAATAATGACTGTTTGAGTTGTTCTTTCACTTGATGTACTACTTAAAATTGTAATTTCGATTAATAAATGCTGCACATCCACAAAACCACGACAGTCATTTTCAATCACGTGGTGTTGTCGCCACGTTGATAGTCAGTGCTGCTGCACATTGAGCCGTTCTGCTCCTGTGGAGACTCATTTTGCAACAAGAGATTACATTTCTTGAGTCTACATACGTGACGTAGCTGCACGAGCCTGCACTGATACCATTCCTGTCCTCTTAGGCGCTAGTCATGTGTGAATGTTGAAATCCTACATGGCGTCAAGTTTGGCCCTGATGAAGCCATTCATTCTATCTTCACTTGAAAGTCATACGATCGCGACTGCTAGTAGCAGCAATATCGCAGAATAGAGATCCTCACTGTCGACAGACCAAAATCTGCCTCTGTCAATTTCTGACCCATGCCGGTGGATATTTCTCCCTCTAATGAAGCATAACTCAATCTCCTCATAGACAGTCAACACCTGAATATAATTTCTGAACTGAAAACTCACTGTGAAATATTTCCTTGTAAAGAGAGCGCAGGTGGAGTTACTACTGCCTCCTATGTGCTATTTTGCTGGATTTCTGCGTATCCAGGAATGCTTGGTACCAATTTGACGTTTCTTGTGTACCGTTATCGTGGTGTTGTACTTTTAAAGGCCAGTACTGTACATATGTCTGCTTCACCCTATACTACACCTCACCTGCGTTTTGAGTTTTTTCTGCAGCTTATTCATTACTTGTTATGCTGGCTATCGCCCCACTTCACTGTTTAGACTTCACATAAGCCTATTATCTGATGTGTGGTATCTGTAAAATTGGGTGTGACTTCAATAGTAGCAATAGACATTAAAGTTCCACTTGAAAATGCACTGATTAAACATGTCCTCTTCACAAATGAATAGGACCGTATATATAATAATGTTCCATGATCCTATTGCCCACAGGAACTGTTCATCACAGACATGCATACTTAACACAACAGAAATTCTCTAGGCGTCTGAAATTATCTGCTATTAATTGTTATGGCCTATTAATGCAACGTTGTCACGGAACATTATACTGAGATGATTAAACAGCTCCTACCCTGAAGCTCTCGACTCAAACTTATTTTCTGCGAACTGAAATAGCCACTAAAATGAAGGAACTTTCTGCTGAGCCTTACAGTTCGTACGACACGCGTAATTATTACCATAAAACTAATAAGTGAGCCGAAGGCACAAAGTCGTACCCTTCATGACGCCTTATGCAAGGCATTAGTACAAAGCCTCATTGTTACTCGATACCACTGCACTGGGGCATCACACTAAGTTGCGAGTGGTATCAACATTGAAGGGGGTCGACCAATTAGCTTGTCACCCAGCCAGCACATAGTACGGTGATCCATCACAATGGTGAATGGTTTGCCAAATAAAAACAACAGGAACTTTCTGATGGTCCAAACTGCAATGCACTCTTTCTCAACTGTAGAATAGTTCCCCTCAGTCTTGGAGAGTACTCTGCAAACATACTACGTCATGTTTTCAATACTATACTGAATCTGTAGTAGAATGCGAGCAGTCCAAAACCTCAAGCATCAGAATGAAGTTTGGTCTCGGCATACAATGCTAGAACTCCAGACGGTGTCAGCAGCTACTTATTTGCAAGAAAAGGTCTTTCTTGCGTCTTTTTTCAGGAAAATTTTGCGTCTCACTGCAGTAGTTCTTGCAAGGGAAGTGCCTTGGTACAAAATTCCTTTACGAATTGCAGGTAGTACGAGCAGATTGCGGGAAAACTTGTCACATCACGAACGCGCTGAAGAGCTGGAAAACGTGGGAATGCTCTTATTTTGTCTGTATCGGGTCGGACTCATTGCCATTCACTAGGTGCATCACGATTTTTATTTCTTAGGCGTCAAAGAGGCACTTTTTCAGATTCAGGCAGAGCCCTGCAGTCTGAACACACTCCAATGTAGTTACTGGCTCTTGCATAGGGCGTCACCAAATGAACGACGCATAATCTGCGAGAAAGTTCAGAAGTTAGTGAAAACTGGTATCACTGAACCTTCAGAGACCCCTTCGTTCTCTCCTGTGATCCTTAACAAGAAAGAGGAGGACAGTACATTTCGATTACCGATGACTGAAGAGAACTGTGAAAAAAGAAGTCTGGAGCAGAAAGAAGAAGAAGAAAGAAGAAGTCTGTTGAAAATATTATAGACTGCTTGGATGTAGAGAAGGGCTATTGGCAAATCGAGGCTGACAGGGGAAAGACTACCTTCATAACAACTGATGGCTTGTATTAGTTTAAAGAAATGACATTTGGACTGTGTAACGCTCCAGACACCTTAAAACTTGCGATGGACAGCCTGTCTGACAATTTAAATTAACAATGCCTCTTTCCTATCTGGATGGTATTGTGCTTTTTGCAGATTTATGGAGAACTTCTAAGATAACCGAAAACTGAAGTGAAAATATTGCCTGTTCACCACCTAAGAAATAAAAATCTTATGGCATCTAGTGAATGAAGATGGAATCCTTCTCAAGTCAGAAAAAATAAGGACAGTTACACACTTTCCTAGCCCTTTGAACATTCTTAACGTTAGAATTTCTCTTGGAATGTATTCATACTAATGGGGTATTCATAAAGAATTTCTGTACCAAGGCACATCCTTTGCAATAACTATTCCAGAGAGGTGCAAAATTTTACTGGAATGAGATTCACCCTTACAAACTCCCTGTCGGCTATCCTGAGATTTGGTAGGTTTTGTTGGTTGGTCATTGCCGTATACTTGGCCTTTTCGACATTGACTGTCAGGCCAAGTTCTCTTGCACCTTTCTCCAATTGTTGATAGGCTTCGCCTAGCACAACAGTGTTTCGTGCGAGTAATGCCACATCGTCAGCGTAGGCTAGGTACCGTAGTGAACGCTTTAAGAAGGTTCCTCCTTTATTTAACTCTATCTGACTATGACTTTTTCTAGGCAAAGACTGAATAGCAATGAGGAGATATTATCACCCTACCTAAGTCCCTTCTTCACTTCCACTTCTCTGGAGATTTCACCCTGTATTTTTACTTTACAGTTGGTTTCGCTGAGGGTCATCACAGAAAGTTTAATGAGCTTCTTAGGTATTCCAGCCTCTTCCATTACATTTTGCAATGCCGCTCTTGAGATGCTATCAAAGGCTTGTTTAAAGTCAATATAAATCTGGTGTATGTTAATTCGATCTTCGTAACATTTTTCTAGTAGTACACACATTGTGAATATCTGGTTGACCTATTTCTTCTAAAGCCACTCTGATAGTCTCCAACTCTCTCTTCCACATATGGAGTAAGCCTGTTGGTTAGAATCTTGGAGAAAACTTTATATGTAATATGTAGTAGGGAGATTCCTTGATAGTTCTGGCAGTGCTAAATTCTTATACAGCAACAATTTTTCCTATTCTTTTAATGTAAGATTTCCCTGCATTATGTTTTCTCTTTCTTTCAACAAGTTTCCACCCATTTATTTTTATTTTTTGACAACTACTTCTGCTTCATCACCATCACTTTGATCAAATTTCTCATGCTCTGCAATAAAGAAATTACCATATGTAAAAAAAGTCAGTCATTGCAATTTTCATAAAGGTATACACAATAGGCCTATAGGTTTTATTGTACTTTTTTGTTTATGGTTAGTTACTGTTAAGGCATCATAGATGCCCAGGTGTACAACCTAAGCTACACACACTAGGCTGTATTTCTGACCATATAACATGTTTTGGCTCGTATTTAATACTTAATATACTAAACTTCAGTGCAGTGAAAGCCTGTAAACACATTAAACTTACAACAGTTAAGAGTAATTAATAAAAAATAAAAGAAATAAATAACTCTTACCTGCAGCACTGGATCTGATGTAAATGTTCGTCTTTGGAAACATTACCTGCCAAAATACTTGGCTCACCAACACTCTCTTCATCACTGGAGTCCATGGTAGACCACACTAGCTGCCCGGTGTGGCCGAGCGGGTCTAGGCACTTCAGTCTGGAACCGCACGACCGCAATGGTTGCAGGTTCGAATCCTTCCTCGGGCATGGATGTGTGTGATGTCCTTAGGTTAGTTATGTTTAAGTAGTTCTAAGTCTACGGGAATGATGACCTCAGATGTTAAGTCCCATAGTGCTCAGAACAATTTGAGCCATTTTTAGACCACAGACTTGAACTAATCATACAAACAAATAAAATTCAGTGATTTGAACAAAAACCACCAACAATCGCTCTTAGTATATCAACAAAACTGTCAACATCTCTAGTGGTGCAACTCCCAAATCCACCACTCGTGCTGTCTGCTAACAGATGGATAGATGGAGCTATTGACTGTAAAAACTTGTGCTGCTATCTTTGTGGTTGGTAGCTAAACTACAATTTACAGAATGCCTTTTTCTGAACAAGATCCTATGGAGATACACCATTTGTTAATGTGTTAAATATTTGACCTTTAGCATATATGTGAGAAAAAGTTAGGAAAGGTTGGAAATTATCCTTAAATTTCTTAAAAGTCATTAAGCACTCCCATTATGAAACATTGGTTGAATATACTCTGGGTGATTTGTGTTCTATCTTAAGTAAAAGCCAGTTTTTCATGCATCTCAATGTTAAAGTTGTCATAACTCTAGAATTGTGTGTCATACAGTGATATAATTTTACAGGGTAAATTCAGTAGTATATATGGATACAGTCTGAAAACTGTGCTGTGAATACAATAGGTGGTAAAGAAGTAATAAATTAAAACATCATATCTGATGGTGAAGTTTTATTGCACGAAATGCATAAATGTAGTAAGCAATAAACCTTTCCCTCTCATTCATTCATCATTTGTGTGTGGGTGTGTGTGTGTGTGGGGGGGGGGGGGGGGGGGAGAGTCAGTGAGAAAATATTTTTTGGAAGTCTGAAATTAAGAGTAAAGTTTGTTAGAAGTCTATAAGTGTTTTTGTTCTCAAACACTGGATGATTGTAGTCCACATTCTGTGTGCTGTCAGTTACGTTGCCTTGCCTCTAGACAAACACACCATTTCTGGCTGAAATATTTGTCTCAGTGTAGTACATTTTTCACATGAAATTATACCTCTTCATGAATGGATTATGACTATATGACTACATTTAAAATTTTTAAATTCGGCCTAAATTATGTGAAATTTTGAAAATTAAATTTTTGTTGTGCTGGAAACCATTAGATATGTAACCTGCAAGTGGTGCTGGGTTCCAGGACAACAGTTTAGTAATATAAGTATTCCATCAAGAACTTTTCATTACCACATAAGAAAAGGGCATAAAAATCATTAACGAAACCAATAACAGAGTAAACTTTTCAATAAAGCATGTCAATAGATATTTTTACCACATATACAAGAATATGATGAGTGTATATCACTCTCATTCACAGTACTGTATACGAGAATATGATGAGGGTATATCAGTCTCATTTACAGCACAGAACAAACAAAACACAACACATTATTAATAGATTGGCTCATAAGTTAGTAGTGTTTTCGTTTTAGGTTTATTTATCAATTGTCAGTTTTGATTTGTAGGTCCCTGTTGCACCTCATAAAAAAGAGGTGTTGGACAGAGTCACTGCATAGGTGGGAATTGAATCTGGCAGTTTGTAGGGCGTGTTCTGTCATGGGCATGAATGCTGGTGAATATTTTGACATGCAGGAAGAGAGTATGCGTGTCTGGTGTTTATGAGCACATCTGCAGAAAAACTGCACCATGAGGACATCTGCAATGACAATAGAAGCAATGTAGCAGAAAATCTGATGGACGATAGTAATTGAATATCGATAATTGCTTGCATCTTGCATCCTAACACAATGGCAGAATTTTAAAGAAAGGTTACCAATATTCAAATTAATAAACAAGTTCACCAGCTTATAAAGAATGCAGAATCAAAATTATGGTGATAATGACTTCTTGGTACAAAAACTGTGTTGAAAGATATTTGCATGAAAGACGGGAAAGTGCACTAGTAGTTGTATAATTGATAACATCAAAAAGGGTTAATACCAACTTTCAATAATCAAGTTATCATTGGATAGTAGGTAGTACTATAAATTTGCATAGTTATGAGTAACTTTAAAAAACAGTGAATCTCATCTACCAATTAACACAAAATCTATCTATTAGTCTTGCTTTTCTTGTTTTCATGAAGTGCATGCTGTGTCACAATTACCTTGGTCAAAAGATACTTCATTTGAGTAATTTGTATTGTATTGGTAACATGTTCTGATGTAGACTTGGGACATTGGACATCAGGGAGATGGGACAGCCCGTAGGCAGAAGGCTGTGAGGGAAAATGGCATATGATTGGTATTTTGGCAGAAATGTGAGCAGCAAATCAGAGTAACATAGTGATTCGGATGGCAACTCAGCCTCATTCAGAATTATAGAATCATCAGTATTCTTAAGTTCTTCACTATTTGTAAACTTTTCAGAGATAGTCTCCCATGGGACGTGGCAAAAAAAATTATAAGTTATGCCTAGCAGTGAATAGCTCCAGCGAGCAATAATGTTAGTTTCATAACAAGACTGGGGCAGGCCTACTCATACAGCATACTTCAGTGACTATCACCCAGGTTCTAAAATGGATTTATCAGGTGCCATTATCATGCCTAAAGTGAGTTCAGAACGATGAACTCCATTTCTGTTTGAGAAAACAAACGAGCTTAAACAGGGTCAATGTGGAACATTTTTCCACACAAGCAACATATTAGTTTGTGCTCTACCCCTTTTCCCCCTTCCATAACACAATAGTTGCCATTCCATGTGCTTTGGTAAGATCTTTAAAAATAAACCCAAATCTAGTAACTGTGGAAATTGCTTGTTTTGCTGTTGATTATGGTACACCATGTGCACAAATTTTTTGCTAGCAGTGCCTCTGGTGCCCATATCATTTTGATGAGCTGAGTGACCTCTTGTGTTGCTTGGGCATTAATCCAGTCCTGATCACAAAACATTTAGCTTTGTTGTTGATGACGTCATTGAAATCAAAAATTGTGTGGTTAATTAAACTGGCAAATCAAAACTCTGCACTAGAACAGCATCAGAATGCAGAACTCTGAATTTAGTAGCTGATGATCTTACTGACTGACCTACCCAAGAACAGTTCACAACCCACCATTACTGCTTCATTTCTACCGGCACCTCTCTCTTATAGTCCAGACTTCACAGAAATTCTTCAGCATGCCTTGTAAGATTAAGCACTGTTGGAAGAAAGTACACTGTAGAGAAATGGGTAAGCCACAGAGTAGGGGATTATTTCTAAAATGGATCTTTGGCCTGTATTGTTGTGTGTGTTGCTTTGAAATTTCCTGAAAAATTAAAACTCTGTGTTGGATCTGGACTCAAACACAGAACCCCACGTTTCACAGGCAATGCTCTTGTCTAATGATTCTTGCTGGCACAAATCACAACTTGTCCTCATAGCTTTAGGATCACTGTCCATGGAAGAGAAGGTTCTGGGTTTGTATCTTCCATGAAGTTTAGTAAAGTTTATGTGAAAATTATTTATAATCTTTCGTTCATTTTGTGTAAATTACAATGCATCTAATATAAGTTTTACTTGATAAGTACAAATGCAATTAATAATAAATATACTGAGAAATGAGTGTAAGAATTTCAATGTGTTTGTTGCACTGTTATCAACTTTGTACAGTATTTTAGCTTCTCACTTTGCTAAATAAATACTTTAGTTATTTCAGTTACATTAACTTATTGATAAAGTAATTATACAAGGCAACAGGAACCTTGAAGTAGGCAAAAGTGGCTAACACAGTGTCTTCACGTCAGCAGTTTTTTGGTGACTATGTGGAAGCCTAATGGTAATGCAGTGCAAAAAGCCGGAAGCATACAGCAGGCACAGTGTACTGGCATGCTGCTTGCAGCAACAAGGACCTTTATTCATTGTGGGATGGACCAGGCTGGGCACTGCATTGCCTCAGCAGGCTGACCAGACAAGTACTACAGCTTCAGTTCATTAAATAGTTGTCATGTATGTGGCCCGAAGCAGTACATCACTGCAACTGAATTTCTGTCTTGTATATAAACTTACCGATTTCAATAAGGGATCAGAAGTCCAACAACACCTGTTGGATAACAGAGCCATGCTAGGCACAAGGAGATGTAGACTAGCCAGCAGCTGTTGCTGTTTCAGACTTTCACCATGATGGGATCATCTCCTGGTACTGACCCCTGTCCTGGGACTTAGTACTATACCACTGAGTGAATCCTTCGTTCCTGCACCAGCAGCAGCAGGAACCTCTTGCCTAAGGAGACAGAGGTTTGACTTCAGCACACTGGAAATACCCAATGTCTTCACTGGTATGGATGCTGTGACACCTGTCACTACCGATTGTTGAGATGGAACTTCTCCCCCAGAGGATGGCTTCCCCTGTAAACATTCCAGCCAAACACAGTGTTGCTGATGTTGCCAGTTTGCTGCACGGCCTGCTGTGCTGGGTTGTGCGTTGCTGAGCTAGGCATTTGTGTCAGCAATCTGGGATGCACATCATAGCTGCAGATCAGGCAGCCACTGTCAGTACACTACACACAGTGACCAATCATGTGACAGTGCATGACCAGTGCACTGCAGCATTGATATGTAGAGACATGAGCCATACTGAAGAACATGTTTTGTTAGTACTGCTCTGAGGAAGACAACTAGACAGCATCCTCACATCAACCCCCCACCACTATCCATTCTGGAATACAAACTAACCTGAACTCTTGGTCTACTACAACTGGTGTCAAGAGTGCTGGAGTCATCTCCAGTGTATTTCAGGTTATATGACCTGCACACAGCACAACATCACAAATGCAGCAAGCGGTAACATCACAGTGCAGTGGGTCATAAAGTTGTTGTTCTACTTGTATATGTCAAAGAGATTGGGATATAGATGATAAGTACCTCATAATCTGAAGGTTGCTTTGTTCAGGCCACTGGAACCATCTGATGTATCATGGTTTCTCAGTAACTGTAAGGATGATTATTTACAAACAGCCTGTTAGAATGCTAGGGCATAGTGCAACATGTGCAGGATCTGTATCAGTAATCTGTTGGACTTACCACAGCCAGGCAGTGTACAGAGTCTAGGTGGTTGATGATAAGGTGAAAGTTACAAGTATGTAATAATTTTTGGTGTGTAACTGGTTGTGGACAGCTAGGAATGAACAATTAGCATCTGTCTGGCTGTGTGTATCTGAAGTGCACCCAGCCACCGCTGAGTTGATCACTGCTTTTCTGGTAAGGAAACTGATGATGTGGTGTCTTTTTTTGGTTTATCTGAAAACATCAGCAGAGATCAGTAGCTGATCAGATAGTCAGTCCTTAAAGATGACAACGTTTCAATTGGAAGGTGGGGCAAAAACGTTTTTTAGATGTACAGAGGTGTTAAAAGACACAAAAATGTTTGAGCAATTGAGGCAGGGCATCCTGAAATGGTATAGGGGCTGGAGCAGTGCAGAGTTCCTTCAGGAGAAATTAAATTTGTTATCAAACAGACATAGGGAAATTGTATAATAGTTTGCAGATATAATATGTGGACAGGGGCCCCAGAAGATCTATATTCTGCTGTTAGGTTAGCAACAGAATTTGAGAAAACTGACATGGCAACCGGTGTATGTGAGAGGTGTGGGGTAGTCTCCAATAATGTGAAATGCTATAGGTGTGGTCAAACAGATCACACACAGAGGCAATGTCAGCATCCTCAGTGGGGTGGGTAGGATAATTATTAGCAGTGAAAAATGGAAATAGCAGTAGGGGTAAACTAGAAGGTAAAAGACAAGTATTTAACACCAGAGGGAACCCTAACTCAATGAAGTGGCATTTCCAGTAAATTCTGATGCAGTGAATACATATGCAGAGGTGGAGGATGCTATAATGGTGAGTGTGAAGGGAATAAAACATAGTGTTTTCTTAGATACAGAGGTGCATATGTCAGTAGCAACTATAGATCTAGAAGGCCAAAAAAGACAGAAAACACCTTGCTATAGATTGTGTGGAGTAGGAGATAATGATTTGAGAGCAACTGGAGCAGTTGAATTAAGTTTTCAAGTGGACTATCTGAACAATATGTGGAAACGGTGCCTTATGCCAGTTACAGTTATGGTATGATCCTGCAGTTGGACTTTTTGAATGAGCATTATGCCAAAATTGACTTTCAATGATGTGTAGTGGAATTTGGTGGGGCAACATTCCACCTAGGGGAAACTGTCGTCAGAGGAATACTGTCCCTCTTAAGGGTCATACTATCTAACAAGCACCCAAGATTTCCAAGACTTGATTTGCATGATATAGAGGCTGAGGGTCCCAGAAATTTGCTTTGGATGCAAGTGAAACTGGACTTACCAGTTGGTATATTGACTGTGGTAGAACCACTGAAAGAGAGAAATCTATTCAATACTTCATGGTGTTCTTGTAGAAGGAGCAATATAAATGCACAAGAGGTAGACAGCAGGAGAGTGGCACCTTTGAATCTCAATAACTTTAGTGCAGAGAAAATAAAGCAAATGAAGGCAATGATTACAGCAAATGTGGACACACAGGAAGACAATTTAGATGCATGGAATATAAACCATAGACAGCCACACACTGCTGCTAGAATTGCATTATGTAAGAAAGTAGAGCATCTTCAAGGGACAAAGTGATAAAACAGATGAGTATTTACTTGAGTTTGAGGACTTGTATTTTCCTCAACGACTGTTCCCAGTAGCACCTGTGATGCCACATTGGATACAGATGGGAAATTAAGCACAAGTATACCAAAAACCATATCAATTGCCTCATTTTTGCAGCTCATTATGGAAGAATTTATTGACTAACAGTGAGCCAATGGGTAATAAAGGAAAGTGTTAGTCCACAGGGTGGCACTATAGTAGTTGTGCAGATGGGTCCCAAAAATATAGGTTTTTGATGTGATAATAGATTCCATAATAGTAAGATGGTGACTGAAGCATACCCTATTCCTAACATCACAGAGACTGCTGAAAATTTAGGAAAGTGCCAATACTTCTCCACGATGAACTCTGTCTGGATACCACCAGATAGAAGTAGCTCTTTAGGACCAAACAAAGATAGCCTTTTCAGTTCTCAGGTGTTGTTATCTGTGTAGAAGGATGCCTTTGAACTGAAGGATACTCCAGCAAAATTTCAAGATTTATTAGATGGAGTTTTGATATATCTGGATGATGTAAATGTGTTTCAAAAGATATAGATGAAGATAGGCAGAAATTAAGAGCCATTTTTGAGAGACTGAAGTCAGTACATTTAGCACTGAACCCAGAGAAGCGACATTTCATCAGGCAGAATGTGAATTACTTAGGTCATGTACTTAGGAGGGAAGGAGCCAAGACAGCTCTGAGGCTGGTACAAGTGGTACAAGGCTTCTCAATTCCTAAATCAGGTAAAGAGTTGCAGTCATTTTTAGGACTCAAAAATTATTATACAAGATTTGTGAGTGGCTTTGCAGATACAGCACAACCACATACACAGTTGTTAAAGAAAGAGGTAAAATTTGACAGGATGGAGGAGTGTTAGAGTAGAGACCTGTTTTGATATTTACAAACTATCAGCAAGAATTTACATTATCATGCAACATATATAATCACATGTTGGGGTGCTTGTTGAGTCGAGAGGTAATGGTGAGGAACATTTGACAGTTTATGCTTCACATCAATTCAACAAAGCAGAAAAGAAAGCAAAATGGGTGATGCTTCTCAGGGAATCTGATTATGAAGTATTACATAGGCCACGGAAGAAACACAGGAATGCAGATGGGCTAAGTAGGAAAGTGACCACAGTACAAAGACAGGGGCTTAGCCTTTCTGAAAAGTGAGCAACACAAAATGCTGACACTGACTGCAAGCTATATAGGAAACAGCAACAGGTCAACATGTATGATGATCTGTTGCGTAAGGTAACGAGGTTGCTGACCAAACTCAAGGAGGATGTACTAAAGAAAGCTCATAATCACATACTATCCAGACAAGAAGATTGTATGGCAACAAATCAGAGGTTAGCTAAGAAGTGCTAGCGGAGAGGAAGAAAGGAGGCTGTACGCCGATATGTGAGTAACTGTGTGCAGAAATGAGTCATAAACAAGTCTTATGGCAGAAACTACTGGAGGCTATATAACAATTTGAAATGATTAGCATGGATGTTTTGGGCCCATTCAACCAGACTCCTACAGAGAACCATTTTGAGTCATTTTTCTAGATATACGCAAAAGATTGCAATTCTAAATCAGGTAAAGTGGTGCAAGCCATGATCAACAGTTGGCTACTGTAGTTTGATGAGTTAGGAACCATAATCACAGGCCAGGGGACAAATTTCATGTCCAACTTAATGAAACTGGTGTGCAAATTGTTATGGATTGGGAAATTAAGTCACTTGCACCCACAAGCAAACAGTAGAATAAAGAGGGTACATCATACTATTGGGAAGAGGTTGAATCATTATTTGCCTTCACACCATAACTACTGGGAAAGGTATTTTCATTTTTAGAGCCAGCTTGCAAGTCAGAGGTTCACACCAATAATGGGCTATCCCCATACGAGATAAAATATGAGACAAAAATATCATTGCCATTTGAAATGACTAAAAACAAAGGATGGTAGGGACAAGTGCAGAGGGCAAATACAAGGATTTGAAGAGACAGGAATCAGCAGTGGAGTACGAGGAAAAGTTACCATGTTATTGGGTACGGCAATGTGTAATGTTGTCCAGCCCATACACCCTGAAGGTTAAGGCAAGAAACTTCGTTCCAAGATACCACATACTAGATGATAAAGACTATGTCTTCCATTAATGTAAAGTTACAGTTGCCAACACAAACAGCAATAGTAGGTTTTGGATGTCTTCAACAGGTCCAAGGTGTTATGTATGCATTAGGACA
This sequence comes from Schistocerca gregaria, assembly GCF_023897955.1. Lineage (NCBI taxonomy): Eukaryota > Metazoa > Arthropoda > Insecta > Orthoptera > Acrididae > Schistocerca > Schistocerca gregaria. The sequence goes on along the minus strand of NC_064925.1, from coordinate 51,170,104 downwards.
AATATCAAGAACTACTTCTGGGAAGCAGATGAAGAAGAAGAAGAAGAAGAAGAAGAAACAAAGGAGTGAACACAGGGATGTTGAACAACCAATGCAGGAGGTACCAAACACAATGGGTCAAGGAAAAGACAGAAAGTGTTTGATGTATTTTCAGTGCTATAATAATTCCAGAATGAGATTTTCACTCTGCAGCGGAGTGTGCGCTGATATGAAACTTCCTGGCAGATTAAAACTGTGTGCCCGACCGAGACTCGAACTCGGGACCTTTGCCTTTCGTGGGCAAGTGCTCTACCAACTGAGCTACCGAAGCACGACTCACGACCGGTACTCACAGCTTTACTTCTGCCAGTATCCGTCTCCTACCTTCCAAACTTTACAGAAGCTCTTCTGCGAACCATGCAGAACTAGCACTTCTGAAAGAAAGCATATTGCGGAGACATGGCTTAGCCACAGCCTAGGAGATGTTTCCAGAATGAGATTTTCACTCTGCAGTGGAGTGTGCGCTGATATGAAACTTCCTGGCAGATTAAAACTGTGTGCCCGACCGAGACTCGAACTCGGGACCTTTGCCTTTCGCGGGCAAGTGCTCTACCAACTGAGCTACCGAAGCACGACTCACGACCGGTACTCACAGCTTTACTTCTGCCAGTATCCGTCTACTACCTTCCAAACTTTACAGAAGCTCTTCTGCGAACCATGCAGAACTAGCACTTCTGAAAGAAAGCATATTGCGGAGACATGGCTTAGCCACAGCCTAGGAGATGTTTCCAGAATGAGATTTTCACTCTGCAGCGGAGTGTGCGCTGATATGAAACTTCCTGGCAGATTAAAACTGTGTGCCCGACCGAGACTCGAACTCGGGACCTTTGCCTTTCGCGGGCAAGTGCTCTACCAACTGAGCTACCGAAGCACGACTCACGACCGGTACTCACAGCTTTACTTCTGCCAGTATCCGTCTCCTACCTTCCAAACTTTACAGAAGCTCTTCTGCGAACCATGCAGAACTAGCACTTCTGAAAGAAAGCATATTGCGGAGACATGGCTTAGCCACAGCCTAGGAGATGTTTCCAGAATGAGATTTTCACTCTGCAGCGGAGTGTGCGCTGATATGAAACTTCCTGGCAGATTAAAACTGTGTGCCCGACCGAGACTCGAACTCGGGACCTTTGCCTTTCGCGGGCAAGTGCTCTACCAACTGAGCTACCGAAGCACGACTCACGACCGGTACTCACAGCTTTACTTCTGCCAGTATCCGTCTCCTACCTTCCAAACTTTACAGAAGCTCTTCTGCGAACCATGCAGAACTAGCACTTCTGAAAGAAAGCATATTGCGGAGACATGGCTTAGCCACAGCCTAGGAGATGTTTCCAGAATGAGATTGTCGGGCACACAGTTTTAATCTGCCAGGAAGTTTCATATCAGTGCACACTCCGCTGCAGAGTGAAAATCTCATTCTGGAAACATCTCCTAGGCTGTGGCTAAGCCATGTCTCCGCAATATGCTTTCTTTCAGAAGTGCTAGTTCTGCATAGTTCGCAGAAGAGCTTCTGTAAAGTTTGGAAGGTAGGAGACGGATACTGGCAGAAGTAAAGCTGTGAGTACCGGTCGTGAGTCGTGCTTCGGTAGCTCAGTTGGTAGAGCACTTGCCCGCGAAAGGCAAAGGTCCCGAGTTCGAGTCTCGGTCGGGCACACAGTTTTAATCTGCCAGGAAGTTTCATATCAGCGCACACTCCGCTGCAGAGTGAAAATCTCATTCTGGAAACATCTCCTAGGCTGTGGCTAAGCCATGTCTCCGCAATATGCTTTCTTTCAGAAGTGCTAGTTCTGCATGGTTCGCAGAAGAGCTTCTGTAAAGTTTGGAAGGTAGGAGACGGATACTGGCAGAAGTAAAGCTGTGAGTACCGGTCGTGAGTCGTGCTTCGGTAGCTCAGTTGGTAGAGCACTTGCCCGCGAAAGGCAAAGGTCCCGAGTTCGAGTCTCGGTCAGGCACACAGCTATAATAATTCCCAAATTTTTGTGATTACAGACAATGAGACTTTATTGACAATCTTTACAGTACAATGCAGAAATTCACTCTATACTCAAGGAAAAGTTTACAGTGGAGTGTACATAATTTGAAACTTCCTGACAGATCAGAACTCTTCACCAGGACAGCATTGGGATACAGAACCCTGACTTTAATGGCCAATGCCTTTACTGACTGACCTACCCAGGCATGACTCACAACTCACTGACACAGTGTTATTTTTAGTGCCTCTCTCTTATAGTCCAGACTTCACAGAAATTCTTCTGTATTCATTGCATGACTAGTACTGTTGGGAGAAATTATAGTGCAGAGAAATGGGTGAGGCACAGACAAGGAGACTGTTCCTCAAATGAATCTTTCACTTTGCAGCTTAGTGTGTGTTCTTTTGAATTTTCCTGGAAATTAAAACTCTGTGTTGGATCTGGACTCAAACACAGAACCCCACCTTTCACAGGCAATGCTCTTGTCTAGTAATACTTGCTGGCACAAATCACAACTTGTCCTCGTGGCTTTAAGAGCACTGTCCATAAAAGAGAAGTTTCTGGGTTTGTATCTTCCATGAAGTTGAGTTAAGTTTATGTGGAAATTATTTGCATTCTTTTATTCATGTTGTGTAAATCACAAAGAAACTAATACAAGTTTTTATTGCTAGGGACAAATGCAATTAGTAAATAAATGTACTGAGAAATGGATGTAAAAATTTCAACATGTTTGTTTCACCTGGTACTGATTCTTCTCCTGGGACTTAGTACCATACCAATGAGGTGACTCTTCCTTCATGGTGCTGCAGCCCAAGGGGACAGAGGTTCAACTCTAATGTGGTGCCCCACCCAACTGATTTCTCTTGCCCAAGGGCTGTAGCACTTTGAACTGATAACTGTTGAGGCAGAACTTCTCGCTGAGAAGCTGGCTTCCCTGCCAGTGTTACAGCTAACTACATTGCCGAAGAGGCCGCATGTTTGCTGCACTGCCCTCCACATTGGGTCACAGTTGCTATGCTGAGCATATATGTCAGTGATCCTGGGCACACGTCAGAGCTGCAGGCTGAGCAGCTGCTGTCGAAATACCACATGCAGTGACCAATCGTATGCCAAAGGAGGGTGTGGCGACTGCATGACAGCATGCGTCTGTAGTAGCTTGAGCCATAATGAAGAATTTGCCTTGTTACTACTGTTTCACTGAAGCTTCCTCCAGAAAAAATGCTCACTGTGACATTGGCTGCACTCATTCCAGCACAAGAAGTAGCCTGACAACCACAGGTCTGCTTCAGCATGTTGAACTGAGCTTCTAGATTAATTAACATTTGATTTAATTTTAACTTGTGACTGAGTTGGACTTTAATGAATTTTGTACATAGTGAATGACTACTGACATGCTTCTATTGTGCATGGCATGTTTTGCATATGACATACTGTACGATACAGGTCTTTGTGAGGTTGAGAGCTACACTATTTGCTGTGAACCAGATGCTAGCCCGTTCGTCTATCTCATGGGCTGTGTTTGAGATGCTTCAGTTTGTGTCCTTGTTTACTATGTGTGTCTCATTAGCTGTTTTGAACAGTCCTTTAAAGTCATGACAGAGTGCACTCCACACATGATCATAACATAGGATATATTGCAGGGAAAGTTCTCACCTACACAGCTCAGAAAAGCTGGCATTGGTAGGGAGGACCCAGGTGGCACAGGCTGTGAAGCAGTCATTAAAATGAAGAATATTGTGTTGGGAATTGCGCTCAGCAACTGGGTGGTCCAGCTGTTTCTTAGCAACAGTTTGTTTGTGGCCATTGATGCAGACAGACAGCTTAGCTTGTGGATCACATGACTGGTTTCACAGGTAGCACTGCCTTTGATGGAATAGATGATGTTTGGGACCAGACAGGAGTAGGTGTTGTGGGACAGTGAATGGGAAGGCCTTGCATCTAGGTCTATTACAGGGACATGAGATTGAGGCAAGGTGTTGGTAGCAGGGGTTGTCTAGAAATGAATGAGGATATTGTGTATGTTCAGAGGGTGATGGAATACCACTGTGGGAGGGATGGAGACAATAATGGGTAGGACATTCCTCATTTCAGGACGTGATGAAAGGTAGTCAAAATCCTGGCAGAGAATGTGATTCAGTTGCTCCAGATCTGGGAGGTACTGAGTCACAATAGGAATGCTCCTTTGTGGCTGGAGAGTGGGACTTTGGGAGGCGGTGGGTGATTGGAGAGATAAGGCACACGAGATCTCTTTCTGTATGAAGTTAGGAGGGTAATTACAGGCTGTGGAGATGTCAGTGAGATCCTGGTGGCCACAGGTGGCTAGACTGTGTGGAAGTCCCTTGTGTGGAAGTTCTTGGTGTGGAATGGGTGTCAGCTGTCAAAGTGGAGGTATTGCTGGTGGTTGGTAGGTTTGATGTGGACTGAGGTGGCCATCATTCAGGTAGAGGTCAACATCTTGGAAGATGGCTTGTTGGGTTGAGAAGGATCAGGTGAAGTGAATGGGGGAGAAGGTGTTGAGGTTCTGGAGGGACACTGATAGGGTGTCCTCACCATCAATTCAGATCACAAAAATGGCAACAGTGAATCTGGACCAGGTGAGGGGTTTGGGATTCTGGATGGTTAGGAAGGATTCCTCTAGATGGCCCATGAATAGGTTGCCATAGGATGGTGCTATGCAGGTGCCCATAGCCATATGCCAGATTTGTTTGTAGGTGATGCCTTCACAGGAGAAATATTTTCGGTGATGATGTAGTTGGTCACATGATCGGGAAGATCGTTGAAGGTTTGGAATCCATCGCTCTTTGGGAAAAGTTGTGTTCAATAGCAGCAAGGCCATGGGCATTAGGGATGCTAGTGTAAAGGAAGATGGCATCAATAGCGATGAGCAGGGAATTGCGTGGTAAAGGAACAGGAACTCTAGAGAGTTGGTGGAGGAAATGATATGTGTCTTCTATAAAGAAGGGTAGGGTGTAGGTAATGGGTTGAAAGTGTTGGTCTGTGAGAACAGAGATTGGTTGGGTTTATGGACTTTAGGAAACACGCAGAAGGAAGGAGAGTAGGGAGTGGTGGGGATAAGCAGAGAGATACACTCTGGGAAGAGGTTCTCGGATGGGTCTAAGGATTTGAGGATAGATTGGAGATCTTGCTGGATTTCTGGAATAGGTCACTACTGCAGGTTTCGTAGGTGGACAGTTCTGACAGCTGGTGGAGTCCTTCTGCCAGGTAATCCTTGCAGTTCTAAACAACAATGGTGAAACCTTTGTCAGCAAGTAGGATAATAAGATCGGGGTCAGATTTCAGGTGGTGGATAGTGGTTCTGTCTGTGGATGTGAGGTTAACTTGCATGTTCAGGGATTTAGGGAATGACGGTGAGGCAAGGTTTGAGATTAAGAAATTCTGGAAAGTTAACTGCGGGTGATATGGGGACAGTGGGGGTCAATCACACAGTTGTAAGGAGGAGTGAACTGAGTCAGGCAGGGTTCAACATTAGTCTTAAGTTAAGTCTGATTGGTGGTGTTCATGGCAAAAAGTGTTTCCACGGTAGGGACTGACAGGAAAGAAGGCCTTCATCAAGTTCAACATGACTGAATTTGGGAGTGGAGCAAAAGGTAAGGCCTTTGGAAAGGACTGATACTTCTGTGGGGCTAAGGCTTTTGGAGGAAATATTGATGGCTGTCTTTCACGTCTGTTTAGGTTCTGGATTCTGTTTGATGGTAGGAGGGAGTTTTTGAGGGTGAGTTAAATACACTATGTGATAAAAAGTATCAGAACACCTGGCTGAAAATGACTTACGAGTTCATGGCACCCTCCTTTGGTAATGCTGGAATTCAGTATGGTATTGGCCCACCCTTAGCATTGATGACAGCTTCTGCTCTTGCAGGAATATGTTCAGTCAGGTGCTGGAAGGTTTCTTGGGGAATGGCAGCCCATTCTTCATGGAGACCTGCACTGAGGAGAGGTATCAATGTCTGTCGGTGAGGACTGGCATGAAGTCAGGATTCCAAAACATCCAAAATATGTTCTATAGGATTCAGGTCAGAACTCTGTGCAGGTCAGCCCATTACAGGGATGTTGTTGTCATGTAACCACTCTGCCACAGGCCATGCATTATTAACAGATGCTCGATTGTGTTGAAAGATGCAATCACCATCCCCGAATTGCTCTTCAACAGTGGGAAGCAAGAAGGTGCTTAAAACATCAGTATAGGCCTGTCCTGTGATAGTGCCACACAAAACAAGGAGCGTAAGCCCCCTCCATGAAAAACACAACCACACTGTAACACCACCGCCTCCAAATTTTACTGTTGGCATTACACACACTGGCAGATGACGTTCTCTGGCCATTCGCCATACCCATTCCCTGCCTTCGGATCGCCACATTGTGTACCGTGATTTGTCACTCCACACAATGTTTTTACACCGTTCAATTGTCCAATGTTTATGCTCCTTACACCAATTGAGGTGTCATTTGGCATGTATCAGCATGATGTGTGGCTTATGAGCAGCCGCTCAACCATGAAATCCAAGTTTTCTCACCTCCCGCATAACAGTTGTAGTACTTACTGTGGGTCCTGATGCAGTCTGGAATTCCTGTGTGATGATCTGAATAGATGTCTGCCTATTACACATTACGACCCTCTTCAACTGTTGGCGGTCTCTGTCAGTCAACAGGTGAGGTTGGCCAGTACGCTTTTGTGCTCTATGTGTCCCTCCATGTTTCCACTTCACTATCACATTGGAAACAGTTGACCTAGGGATGTTTAGGAGTGTCAAAATCTCACTTACAGATGTTTTACACAAGTGACGCCCAATCCCCTGACCATGTTTGAAGTCCGTGAGTTATGTGGAGTGTCCCATTCTGCTCTCTCATGATGTCTAATGACTACTGAGGTCACTGACGTGGTGTACCTGGCAGTAGGTGGCAGCACAATGCACCTAATATAAAAAATGTATGTTTTTGGGGGTGTCCGGATACTTTTGATCACATAGTAGGTCTGCAAGACAGGTTTTATCAGCTATTAGGGGATGCAGGGGAGGTTTGGACATTGTTCTGGAGCTGGTGGGTAATGTTAGTCCAAGGCAGCTATAGATGGTAAATAGGCTGGAGGTTTGAAAGGTGGAGTTGTTTAAACAATAATTGCCATTGTTAGAAGTCATTCATTGCATCTTCAGATGATGATTCACATCCTTCTGGATCTTATTGCTGTACTAGGTTTTTGTAAAATGGTTAGTGTTCCAATTCTAGTTTGGGAAGCACTTAGCTGAGTAGGAACATCAAATCAGTGTACTTTTTCTTTGTTATAAGCAGAATGGACAAGTGCAAAGTTGGTGTCTTTCACTAAGATCTTGTTTACTTTCTCATGCTTTCTTTCTGAAATCTAGAGGTACTCATATAAACTCTTCATCAAAATATTATTTAAGTCGCATAACAAATAAACACTGTTTTGTTAATCCTTGGCCATCTGACTGGCTTTCCATTCACAACTTCTTCCCTAATAATCATGTGGTGATCCAGATGATGCTTCCAACTGATAATCTCGTCATTGGTTATTTTGTGAACAACATATGGTTTGTCACCATTTCTTCTTGTGTTTCTGGCAATAGTCTCACAGCCAGAAGACCAGATCACTTTCCCAAGTCTTATGTTCTGTGTGACTGCTTAATGCACTGAGTCAAATTCCACTTCGTTATGACCGACAACCATGAATTTTAAAACAATTGTTCACAGTTTAGGTATCTCATGAACTGAGATAAAGCATATTGCAGCAACAAATTTGTCCTCTAGAGTGATCAGTGATCAGTAAAACAGAAAACAGCACTCACATCATTGCAAGGCGAGATTTGATATATTGGTACTAATAGCTAGTTATCTCATGGCTTCATTGCTTTTCCCTCCATTTCTGATCACATGAAACAATCTTGTTTTGATTTTGTGACTACACTGCAAAATTAAGAAAAATTGTAATGTTCTTCACTTGTGTGACCATATTGTCCATAGTTGCTTTACAATTTCTGACAGTATTTTTGTTCTGTTATTATAACTGCAGGAACTTGTAGCTGTAATGAGAGAATGAAAATACCCCAGGATTTTCCATTGTTCCTCATAAAACAAAGCATTGTTGGTGGGATCATTTGAGGCCAACAAAACTTGTTGGAGGTTGAACTTGCCGCTAATAAAAGTCCCATCTGAGTTCTGTCTTGTTTCTTCTCCTCCTGAGGCATGTCTTGCTCGAAGGGAACAGTGTATACTGATAAGCCAAAAAATTATGACCACTGTCCACCACAGTGATAGATGCTGCCTGGTGAAGTATCAGGCACATGGCACAGTAACAAAAGCATGTAAACAGAGCGGATACAGACAAGGTATCACCCTAGTGAAGATATGGGCTGCAAATGGGGAAATCCGTTGAGAAAAACAATTTTGACAAAGGGAAAATTATTATTACGCAAACCCTGTGAACAAGTGTCTCGAAGATGTCAGAGCTGTTTGAATGTTCACATGATGTTGCCATGAGTATCTACTGAAAGAGGTAGAAGGACAGTTAAACTACCACTAGGCGCTTAGTGATTGGATGTACATGATTCTTCACAGAACATGGCGTTTGGAGGATTGTCTGTTCTGTAAAGTAGGATAGATGGTGATCTGTGACATCTCTGTCAAAAGAGCATAATGCTGGGGCATGCACAAGTGTTTCAGAGCACACTGTTCACGGTATGTTGTTGAATATGGAGCTCCGCAGCAGATCAAAACTGTGTGTTCATATGTATACTCAACAATATCATCAATTATGATGGTAGTCAGCATGGGAACATTGAGATTCAACTGTCAAACACTGGAAATGTGTTGGCTTTTCAGCTGAATTACATTTTTTTCTACACTAGGCCGATGCTCGTTTCCACAGACAGAGTCACTGAGGTGAATGGCGGTCTGACATGCAGTACACCACAGACGCAGGCTGGTGAGAGCAGTCTTATGCAGTGGGAAACATTCTCCAGCACTTGCATGGGACCTGTGGTAGTAATCAAAGACACACTGATAGCTGCAAACCACCTGCATCCCTTCATGCTTGTGTCTTCCCCAGCAGTGATGTCATCTTTCTGATGTATACTTTTCTACATCTACATCTACATGACTACTCTGCAATTCACATTTAAGTGCTTGGCAGAGGGTTCATCGAACCACAATCATACTATCTCTCTACTAATCCACTCCCGAAAAGCGAGCGGGAAAAACGAACACCTAAACCTTTCTGTTCAAGCTCTGATTTCTCTTATTTTATTTTGATGATCATTCCTACCTATGTAGGTTGGGCTCAACAAAATATTTTCGCATTCGGAAGAGAATGTTGGTGACTGTAATTTCGTAAAAAGGTCTCGCCGCGACGAAAAATGTCTTTGCTATAATAACTTCCATCCCAACTTGTGTATCATATCTGCCACACTCTCTCGCCTGCAACGTGATAATACAAAACGAGCTGCCCTTTTTTGCACCCTTGACTCTCAGAGCCAGAAATGTGCTATATGGTCAGAGCAGAATTATAGTGAAGTCATGTTGATGTCTCAGCAACGAAATTCACCTGACGTAAATCCTATGGAAACCATCTGGGGCCGGCTGGACGCGCTTCAGTCTGGAACCCATCTGGGTCACTATCAGGTGCTGCCACCGCATACACAATACGGCAGCCTGTTATTTAAATAAATTACGTGACCTGTACATAGACATTTAATGCCACATACCTCCACAAACCTACCAACAAACTGTCGGATCCCTGATATGCAGAAACAGTAATGTATTTTCTTCCAAAGATGTATAAACAAGCTATTAAGCAGGTGGTCATAATGTTTTGGCTCATCAATCTAATTAGGTGTATGTTCACCTTTATTGACCCCAGCAGTACAGAAGGCTATGCACAGATGACACCAGTATCTTTTGGTATGATGAGATTGTACTCCTCTGAAAAAATTGCCCTGGTTACATGGGCTTAGCTGCTTCAAGATCATTTTCTTAATGTGCGGATTCGTACAGGTTGTACATGTGTGTGATTTAAGCAACAAAATTAGGAATTTTTTTTGTGTCAGTGCATCAATAAACAGATTCAACAACTGCAAAACTTTCAGTGTGATTCCTCTCACTGTCCAAAAGTTCTGATGTGACTCTTTCTGAGTTTTTTTTTTTTTTTGTTTTTTGATTCAAAAACAACTAAAGTCATACACGCCCATGACATAACCGTAGAACACAAATACAAAAAAGGAGTCAAAGGAAGACTACACGTTACGTCCAAGCAATGGAAGGAAATAGAGCTAAGAACAAGGATTTCCTCTTGAAAAAAGGTCCACAAAATATGCCATAGAGACAATGGAGGTCCCAAGCTAAAGATTAAATGTTCTTCACCATATTGCTAGGACAGATAAAAAGTAAAACACGGTCATTCACTAAACTGGGCGACAGCACACACAGTGAACATGCTTTTGAACATAAATGGTTAAAAAAAGGGGCATTCAGTCAGGAAATGGCAAACTGTCAAAGGTTGATGATGATGAGCACAAAGTGGTGGAGCATCAGCACTTAACAAATGGCAATGGCTAAAACGACAGTGCCGAATAGGCAGACTAGCTAAAATGATCTCCTCATGGTGAGAGAGCTGAGAGGAAGTCAGCCAAATTGCTGAGATAGGTTTAATTCCCCCTGGAGCTTGTTCCTATGAAGGGAACACCAATGGCGATGCTGAAGTGACACCACGTGCTGACAAACAGGAACATGGAAATCATCGAAAGAAATGGAAGAACTAGCGGGTTGAGGAACGAGGAATGCAGCCATGGCAGCAGCGTCTGCAGCCTCATTTCCCGTCAGACCAATGTGACCAGGAGCTCACAGAAACATCACAGTGGCTCCCTCAAGACTGAGCAAGTGGAAGCTTTTTTGGACCCATTGAACTACGGGATGGATTGTATACAGCACAGAGGGGCTCTGAAGGGCACTGAAGGAAATGGAGCAGGTGACACAATTAAAAAGACTATGTCGCTGCATATAATGCATGGCCTGATACAGGGTGAAGAGCTCTGCTGTAATTACTGAGCAGTGTTCTGGAAACCAATAATGGAAATCGTCAGTGCCAATGACAAAAACATATCTGACACTGTAGTCAGTCTGAGAGCCATCAGTGTACACAAAGGTACTATTGCTAAATTCCGTGCCATTGTTGAGAAACTTACAGTGATAGATCAAATCTTGAGTAGGTCCTTAGAAAGGGAATAAACTCCATGGTAAACATGCATCTCTGCACAAAGCCAAGGTAACGAAGGCTTCACACCCATCAGGAAAGTAGGAGGTAGTGCGATGTTAAGTTGCTGGAGCAATGGCCGAAAAAGAACTCCAGGAGATAACAGAGAAGAGGGATGTGCTCCATACTGCTGGTCATAGGAGTCATCAAAGAAGGAGTATCTGGGCATGGCAGATAAATGGAACGTGTATCCGCTGAGGAGAACATGATGTCATTACAAGGATGATAGTTCAGTGGCTTCTGTGTAGAGATTGTTAACCAGGCTAGCGTGAAAGGCGCGACTGGCCAAACTGATTCCACGATGATGGATTGCGTTCAGACAGCATAAGATGGCTGGACGTGCATATGCATAAATGCAGTCTAGTTTCAAACAGACAAGGGGGCAGCACAAATGGAGGAGGGTAGTTTGATCTACCCCCCAGGAAGTATTGCTTAGAGCACATAGGACATTGGGGGACCTGATACAACAGGCAGTCAAGTAAGGCATGTGCAAGGACCAAGGTAGTCTTCTATCAAGCACGAGCCCCAGGAATTTCATAGTTTCAGAGAACAGAAGAGCAACACGCCCAAGATGTAAAGGCAGTGGAAGAAACCCATTACACTGCCAGAAATTCATATAAACGGTTTCGTCAGTGGAAAACCGAAAGCCATTGTTGATGCTCCATGAAACAAGTCAATCAAGACATCGCTGAAGACACTGCTTGAGAAGGGAAGTCCCTGGACAATGCAATAGATCACAAACTTGTTGACAAAAAGGGAGCCGAAAATGCATGATGGGACAAAGGCAATAATAGGTTTAACAGCTATAGAAAAAGAGAATGACGCTCATGACGGAGCCCTGAGGCACCACATTTTCCTGGATAAAGGTGTCCGACATGGCAGAACACACACATAGCTTGAATACTCTGTCTTTTAAAAATTCCTGAAGAAAATGGAGCAGGCGGCCTCACAAGCCCCATGTGTAAAAAGTGAGGAGAATACCAGTCCTACAGCAGGCATCATATGCTTTCTCCAAATCATAAAAACATGACCACAGTCGGGTATTTCTGCAGAAAACTGTTCATGACATGGATTGATGAGAGTGATGAGATGGTCAACTGCAGAACGGCACACACAAAATCGACATTGTGCAGTGGTTAGTAAATTGCGAGACTTGAACCACCATACCGGCTAGACATGAATGATACGTTCCATCACTTTGTAAAAACAGCTGGTAGGAGAAATGAGGCTGTAGCTAGAACACAGCTGGTGGAAGAAATGAGGCTGTAGCAAGAAGGAAGGTGTTCGTCCCTTACCAGGCTTACGTTTGTGTATAACAGTGGCTTCATGCCAGTGTCTGGGAAATGGGCACCGGTTCTACGCACTACAGTCTGGAACCACGTGACCACTACAGTCGCAGGTTCGAATCCTGCCTCGGGCATGGATGTGTGTTATGTCCTTATGTTAGTTGGGTTTAAGTAGTTCTAAGTTCTAGGGGACTGATGACCTCAGATGTTAAGTCCCATAGTGCTCAGAGCCATTTGGGAAATGTACCATCTGCCCAGAAGCTATTATATGTATGAATGAGAAAGTGCTTGCCCAGAAGAAGAAGGTGCTGCAACATCTGAACATGAACATTGTACGGCTCTGGTGTGGAAAGTCGGGATGAACATGATCTAGCTCCCTGATAGTAAAGGAAACATTTATGATTCTGAGAGGAGATGTGTATCACCTGAGCCTCCTCCAGTGGTTTCCAATGGAGGGTAGTGATAGTTGGTGGAGCTCGAAATATCTACAAAATAGCAGACTAAGGTGTTGGAGACAGCAGTGGGGTGCACAATGACATCATCTGCTATGGCCAGGCTGAAAACTGGGGGACGGGCCATGGTCCCAGATAGCAATCAAAGGTTGGCCCGCACAATGGAAGAGGGAGTGGAATTGTTAACAGAACTAGTCAATGAAATCCAGCTAGCTTTCTTGCTATCCCCAAGAATGCGACGACACTGCGCACACAACTGTTTATAATGAACACAGTTCGCCACCATAGGAGGACGGTTAAAAACTTGGAGAGCACATCTTCATGCACGAATTGCGTCATGGCATGCCTCAGTCCCCCAATGAACAGGGACATGGTGCGGTAAAGATGAAGTGCGAGGAATGAAACTGTCTGTGGTGGTAAGGATAACATTTGTAAGGTATTCTAACTGGTCATCACAACTGGGCAAATGGTGTTCAATGAAGATCGCCATGGAGGAATAGAGCCTCCAGTCAGCCTTAGAAAGCTTCCATTGGGTTTACATGCAGGTGTGGTAGGATTTAGCAAATGGATAGCACACAGGAAATGGTAGCTCGAGAACTTGTCAGAAAGAACGGATCACTCGAGACAACAGGCTAGCTGGGCTGTGCAGAACAAGAGGTCCAAATGGGAATAGGTCTGCATAGAGTCTGAAAGGAATGTGGGTGCTCCAGTGTTAAGGTAGATGAGATAGAGTTGACTGAGGTCAGTCAGTCAGACAGGTTCTGGAAGAGCCCAATGAGCATGGTGTGCATTAAAGTCACCAAGAAGCAAAAAGGAGTGAAAGAATTGATCAGTAAGCTGGAGGAAGTCTGCCCTGGTGACACCAAATGATGGAGAGATGTGGATGGTACATAGAGAAAAGTGAGGCGAGGAAGGAAAATACGGAGTACAGCAGCTTGCAACCAAGTGTTCAGTGAGATGGTTTGACTTTAAATATAATCCTGGATAAGCTGAATAACCCATGACATGGGATGCTGTCCTCCAGGGAAAGGTCAAAGCTGACTGCAGAGAAATGTGAGGTCAAAATGGTCGAGAGAATGCAATTCTGTTTCCTGGAAGTAGAAAAAAGTGGACATTGCAATTCAAAGAGCAACCATAATTTTTCCTTGTTGGATCTCATGCCATGAACATTCCATTGGAGGAGGTTCATGAGAGGGAAAGGGGACGAGGGAAAAAATGTAAAGTCATCACCTAGGCGGCTGCCGAGTACCAGCCTTCAACGACCCACTGCTACAAGACCCAGAGGCTGGAGGGTCCTGTTACGTGAGATCTACAGAGGTGTTGGCATTCTTACTGAGTCAACCTGCAGCTTCCAGGGCAGAAAAACGGTTGGCAGTGCGCACCATCACACACAGAGGTCGGAGGACACTCCGAGTCGGCAAAGGTGAAAACCATTTGTCTTTGTTTGACTTCTTTGAAACCTTTGCAGTTGGACTCAGACTCAGATGTTTGTTGGCTGGAGGGACATTAAAAGTCTCTGCAGGGTATTCCTTCTGTCCTTTCCAGACTGCCAGTTGTGTGGCAGGTCATTTCACTGCCGTAGGCAAAGATTTGGTGGCTTGTTGCACAGCTGGAGTAAGAACGAGATGGGGATGCTACCGTGATGCTGGGCAATTTGACAACTACACTGCTGAATTCGTTCTCACAAGTCCGCATAGTCATTTCCTTCGTGGAGCAAGATGTAGTAACAATGGTACTGTTAAGTGCTAGATGGTAAACCCCAGGGCTTTTGACTAACCAACAACTTGCAAGCAACAGGGTGAGGCACTTTTTCTGTCACCTGGATCTCCTGGGCCATCAAGATATATGGGACATTTTGAGGATTAGGCTGCATGGTCACCATTGCAATTGATACAGATGGAACAAGGAGACAGACAATCACTCTCTTGAGCATCCCTACCACAAGTAACACATTTGGCTGTTTTTACACGATGTTTGTATGCAGCAGCAGCAGATCCTGGAACGAGCGCCAGCAACGACAACGGTAACGATGCACGATACCTCGCACTAACATAACCACACCTTGCATGCGCTGTCGCAGCTAGCAATCCGCTACTGCCCTTACTACCCGTCCTACTATCGCAGAGGTTTTTTTCCCTTGGCGCTTGCCTTGGCACTTTTTTCCCTCTGCCCTTAAAACCGCTACCCTTCAATCGTTTTCGACCACTTCTATCTCCTGATGGACCATGTAAATGAGTAATCTTACCCAGACGCATGGATAACATCACAGCCTGCATCCTGTGACTCCTGATTCTAAAACTAAAGTGTTATACGGAGGTGACAGTAGAACTTTTGGTTTGGTCACCACGTTGGTGCGGGCGTGGAGGGGCCCCATCCTATATATGTATGCAATTATAACATTAACACTAGTAGAAGAGCATTGGGTTTGGAATGTATGGTCAGAGCATGGCAGATTCGTAGCCTGCTTTTATCTTTGATGGAAGGACTTCTCTGTGAAACGTGAGAAAACGAATGCGTGTATGCACTAAGTTTGCATCAACCTTCTTCATTACCCGGTGGACCACAGTGATGTCCAGATCAGAGTGATAAGTTTGGATTTCTCCCTCAAACAGGCCAGTGAGCAGCCTAGTGTAAATAACAGCAGGCAAAGAATTCAGCATTCAATGTGCCTCAACATGAACAGGACAGCTGTTGAGGAACAAAGCTGCAAGCAGTCATTGGACTTGAAAATCACAATTGGTCTCCAAAAGGAAAGTGCTATTACTTAAACGAGAGCAGGATTTCACAGCGCCTACAATTGCATCAACACCTTTCTGAATAATATATGGATTAATGGTAGCAAATCACTGACCTCCTTCAATACATGATATACATGATGCCACAAGGAACTGAGGTGCTGCTGGGAGAGTCTTGGAATCTTTAGCCTCATTCTGTCTACATTTAGTAGATGTAGAATGAGATGGTGATTGGCTCAATGTGAGGAAATACCCCATGATTGCATGTCTCTGATGGCCAGCTCATCTGCCTTAGCTGACTGCTCACACCTCAGGTCACACGTCCCAAACTCCTGGCAGAGCGACCAGTTGACAATTTGGGAAGGTAAAAGCTAAGGCAATCACCCCTCTTTGGGCCTGGCCTGTACCTGGGAGTATGCGTAAACCCTACCTGCCAACCAGGGGCCGGGAATTACGCGTTACTGGTGAGCCAGCCATCAGGAGAGCACAGGGAGGAAGAAGAAGCAAAGAGGAACCTCAGACGCTGAAACAGAGAAAGGATAGGAGATGGAGAGCAAAGAAAGAAAGAAAGAATGAAAGAAAAAATACCGAGAGGATTGTTTCAATGTCAGGCTGCTAAAACTTCAGAACATATTCCAAAAAATATCCCAGATATGTTCCCCAAGGGTGGGGAAAAGGAATAGCAAGAGGATACACATGCAGCACAGAAGGGAAAAAGTGCTGCATAGGCTGGGGTCCCATGATAGCCAAGCATGAACTCACAAAAGAGTGGTGACCCTCCTGGGGATGACTCTTTATGTGATGGCCCCTTTTGTCTTCTCATCTGGATTTTCAGATGTTCATTGCTATATCCACAACACACTTACAAATTCCAAGCATATTCAAAAACATGGTGTTACAGACTTCTTCAGGGCAAGTAGAAGTGAAGTTTTTTTAATTCACTTGTTAAAATCACTAAGTTTGAGGAACATTTATGAATAAACTACCAAAAAGAAAAATTTGATTTTTTAACATATAGAGTGGTTTAGTATTGCAGTTATGACAGAGGGATTTTGGAGTATCTTTTCTAGTTTCCTTCCAATTATTTTTTTTTTATTAATGACCCAAATTCTTTTACAAATAATTGCTTTATAATTAAACTGAAATGAAACTACTGAACATATTGCCAAATGGCTGTGTTACAATGTTTGAGCACTAGGAGTGCTGTATAAAAATTTCATCTCTTTAGATTGGGTGGATTTTGAGAAAATGTTCCTTATATTCGAAAAATTCTAATTTACG
Organism: Schistocerca gregaria; assembly: GCF_023897955.1. Classification (NCBI taxonomy): domain Eukaryota; kingdom Metazoa; phylum Arthropoda; class Insecta; order Orthoptera; family Acrididae; genus Schistocerca; species Schistocerca gregaria. The sequence continues at coordinate 51,153,064 of NC_064925.1, read as the reverse complement.
GGAAATGGCTATGAAAGTTTCTCAATACATTCCTTCACTTCATCCTCCAAAAGCTTCCTCTTCTGTCTTCTTTTCTGGCCTGTTGTTCCATCATACTTCATATTCCTTTCTCTTCTTTCTGCTCCTCTTATCCATTCTCTGTCAATATTTCTTAGTGCTCGTACAGTGTTCACCCCAGCTGTAAATCCTAATGCCTTCATAACTTCACACTGTTCCCTTGGTTGTAGGTTGCTATTGCACCATAAATGCCAAAGTGCAGTGTTTTTATGCTTACAAACACCCTTTTAGGAATCACTTTCCAAATCAAATTTTTTACGCTCTCATTAGGATTCTCCGTCTTTCTGTGTAGACATTCGTGTAACAATTCTGGCTGTGCTAAGTCATGAAAAATTGGTTTTATTGCATTTATCACAGCTGATGGCAAACCATGTTTGTGATCATAGTCCTTTTTTGCATTATATTTGCACCAGGAATCTTTTGGGCACAGGCTGTGTTGCAGGTATTCATTGGAAGAGGCAGTATGAAGGAACAATGCCCACACTGCTTTTCGCATGTCACTAACATTACTAATATTTTGCCTTATAGCATACCCATTGTATCTCTGTAGACGTTCAATCACCTCATCAGTAAGCCTGCCTCTCCCTCCTATTGTCTTTTCACCACTGAACTTACTTGAACCCAAAGTTTGTTTGAGCCTTTGAATCCATGCACTCATACGCTTTTGCACATGCCCAATGCATTCCAACTTTTCAACTACAAATTCATTTCCATATGGTTTCAGTACCTCTATAGTCTTGAAACCTTTGGAGTCACCATCCCCAAGGTAGTATTTGTACCTAACATTGTATCTGGGAACTGAACGTTCGAAAATTTGTTTCACTCCATACACTTCCATTGCTCCACTTGATCCACTAAAATTTGCCTCACAGGTTCCACTGTGCTCTCCTTTGATTTTATTTTTGCACCTACAATGTTTTGATAATATTGCAACATCTATCACTTTTGCACTATCACCAGAAGTAGCAGTTCCAACCCCATTCAGGGATTTATGACCACTCTTTTGCCAGGAACCATCTAATGCCACTACCAAATCCCTAGAACCACCGTTCATTTCTACAGATTCCTCCACTGCTTCCTTCATGGTTTTCAAAGCCACATCTTCAATAGAGGATCCTACCAGTTCACAGTAGTACCCAAATTTGCTTGGAGCCGATGGCAAGTTCATAATACCACAAAACAGTTTACCAGTAGCAGACCCTTTTCCAATGGATCGAAGACCATACACAAGTCGAACATTCACATCAAACACTCTAGATCGTCCATTTTCACCAAAGAGATAGCATGTGAATTGTAGAAAGTCACTTGATACTCGCAACATCCACAGATTATCTTCATCTCACAAACTAAACCAAAGTGCTTTGTTATCTCTAGTCCCACCTACACTTGAACACATTTTGCTCACTTCACTTTCTTTCAGCACAGAAGATAATAATCCAATATTCAGTACTTCGTTAATATCATCACTGTCACTAACATATTCACGAAATCTGTCACTTCCACCAGTCAGCTTCTTGCTAGAAGATGTCACAGGACTATGGCCGGCCATGTGTTGCCTAGCAGAAGAACGCACTGTTTCAGTAATTGCAGTATCGCAACTTGGTATCAGTGTTAATTTTCTTTTCCCTAAGTTTTTCCTCTTCTTATATACACGGTTACTAAAACGTGGCATCGTTACCAGAACAACGCTTTACACAAGAAGTACAATACTACCAACAACAGGCACAACACTGAACTAATTCGAAACGGTAAACAGCAAAGAGATGATGTTCCGCGCTCTTGTTGTTGTTGTTGTTGTTGTTGTTGTTGCGGTCTTCAGTCCTGAGACTGGTTTGATGCAGCTCTCCGTGCTACTCTATCCTGTGCAAGCTTCTTCATCTCCCAGTACCTACTGCAACTTACATCCTTCTGAATCTGCTTAGTGTATTCATCTCTTGGTCTCCCTCTACGATTTTTACCCTCCACGCTGCCCTCCAATGCTAAATTTGTGATCCCCTGATGCCTCAGAACATGTCCTACCAACCGATCCCTTCTTCTGGTCAAGTTGTGCCACAAACTTCTCTTCTCCCCAATCCTATTCAATACTTCCTCATTAGTTATGTGATCTACCCATCTAATCTTCAGCATTCTTCTGTAGCACCACATTTCACACTCTTAGCACTTCATTTGTCACAGAAAACAATGTAGCCAACCCTTGCACACTCGCTGTATGCGTAACATAAGGTGCTGTTTGCGTAACAGGCCGAGAAAATCCCAAGCAGTTCGCCAGGAAGTCACGAGAGGGTGTTAGATGCATTCAGTGGCTGCCCATTTCCTCTGCAGGCGTCGGGGAAAATGGTAATAACTCCACTTCTAGGGCAAGTAGAACAATAATGTAAAAAAAAATTTTGATTTGACCACATCTGGCTTCCCTTAAAAAACTTTTCTCTCTCATATGTCTGTAATTTATAATATCTTTCAAAATGTTCAGCCTTTCTGCATTTGTAAACTTGTTGTAACACTTCCGTTTTGCAGCTGTCTTTGCATGGATCTTTCATTCAACTCCTTGAACATGTACTTGACTGCATGAAACATAGGATTCTCTGCACTAATGTCTGATTTTGGAAACACTGTCCTGGATGTTTTAATATTTTTCTAGCATTACTTGTTCTTGAAGCTGTTCCTTCCATGCTATGTAAATTCTGTTCTTTAAAGAACTGCACATCAGCAATGTCATCTTTGGTTGTTCTTTCCAATGGCTGCAGTTCTACCTCATTATCATCAGCTAGCTGTAATGCTTTAGTTTACTATTTGCTCTCCTTTGTAGCTCTTCATCTGATTCGTCATCAAATAATGGTTGATAGTCTATAATAGAAGGAGAGAGATCATATGGCGAATCCGAATTAAGAATGTCATCAGTGACGAGCAAAATAGGCAAAGTGGCTGTGTCAGGTGGCTTTTCCCTTGTGACATGTAAAGAAACAATGCTAATTACAGAAGAACAGAAATACTTTTTGGTACACTGTCTATTTTAAATTTTAAAAAATTCTTACTACTCAGCTTACTAAGTAAATCTTCTAGCTTACGGTTATCTCATTATTGGCATTTCATATTACAGCAGAGTTGGACTACTCAAGATATCTATTTTAGCACAAAAACACTGCCCGATTTAATATTCACCTTTTGTTCAATCGAGTATTGTATCCAAACAGTAAATCCTGAGAATACCCAGCTGTAAAAATTGAACAGAGCACATCAAGTATGCAAGAGTCACACAGGTAACTCGAAAGTGCAATAAATCGGGTTATCTGATTGTTGTACTAAAGCAGTGATATGTTCTGATCCAAGGAACATCTTTCATTCTCATCCTGATGATCTTGCCTGAAATAGGGATTAGTAAATATTATATGAAAATATGTAACATAATATATTCAATATCTAGTGATCCAAAGAACATTTTATTTTTTCCTGTATTAACTTACGGGCATTAGTATTAAAAACACAGTACCATATTCTACATAGTGTGTTTCCACATAAAAATTACTGTGTGCAACCTATGCCTTCACAAATGGCAATTTAATGCCCTTGCAACTGATGCATAAACAGTAAAAACTGATCAACAATTCACAACAACCAGATAAATCAGTTACACAAAATCTATTGAGAGTACATTTTTGTATTATTTTTCTCACTAGGATTATTATTTTTCTCTTGAATTTTTACCTTCCTCATTCCTTTGCCATATATGTTGTGAGTTGCCTGTATTAAAGTTAAACATTTGTTGCAGGGTTGTCGATTTATTTGTGAGTAATACGTTCAAAGTAGTAGTACTTTTTGTTACGCCACAGTTGCCATTAGGACATGATAGGTTTAGAATCTGCGAACGGGAGAGTAAATGTTTGATGGCAGCAATATTATGGATATTTGTAACGTATTCACATATTGGTGTAGGAATCCTTTCACTGGCGACACAATATCTAGCCACTGCGGGATGTCCCACAGTGAGGTTTATAAACGTTGGGAATCATTTGGTGAAGTGCAATTCTGGGGAGGGAAAAGAGACACGTGACAGAGGCGTTTGAGAAGGGACAACCGTATTTACCCAATTATAAAATGAAGTTTTTATTTCCAATTGGTCATTCAAAAGATAATGGGCCTCATTTTCACAAATTAAGCTACTGCTGCCAACAGATGAAGTTTTGGCTACTGACATGTCTAGATTTATTTTTAAGAACTCTATTAGGTAGGGCATTTTTAAGAACTCTGTCGGGTAGGGCTGGGCAAATTAGACTCGCCTTCAAACAGGTTCAATTTTCCCGATCCGCCATGGTGTTCGATACAGTATCGGTGTTGCTCGATCAATCACATGACATTTGATTCATCGCTGGTGCAATACATAAGCGAGAAACAATAAACTAACCAATATAACAATCTATTGCTCTGCTTAAAATTTGACAATTTTGTTTAACACTGGAGAAAACAGCACCAAATTCTATCATCTCTTGTTATGTTTGAAAACATTTGCAATAGAAGTTCTCAGACGCATATGGAAACCATGTACAAACATAATGCTGCTTTTTAATTGTATTTCAAAGTAAAAATGTTGTCCAAGAAGTGGTACTTTTTTCTGAAACCAGATCAGCATTTTATTTGATTATGAGAGACTAATGATTTACTAAATGGGTTGGAACTAAGAAATTCGTGGGCTGTTCACGTATTAGAATACAGGGTAAAAACGTTACCAGCTTTTAATTAGCTTTAGAACAAGATACCGACTTTCAGACAAAATGAGGAGGGAATTTTATTGAGAATGAAATGTCTAACAAAATAAACTGACCGTAGTACTTGTTGCACGAATAAATAAGAGTGGCACGACCCGTAGTTGGAGATAGAAACACATGTCAGTAGATTGTGGGACGAGAACAAATACGTGAATTATATTGAATTGTGACTGATCTTTTATTAACATATTTGTTGTTACATATTAATTGCACCCCAGAATATATTATTGCAGTCTACGTCTCACAGCTGCTCCAGCTTAGCACTACGAAAAAGTTTGGAGGAGGAACAGTGATATCAGACTGGCTGAGGACAACTAAGTGGGAAGGGGAGTAGTGAGTGAGCAGCAAATTACGGTGTCTTACCAGCCACGGTAATGTATACCGTGTCCTACTGCTTTTCAGGAACAGTTAATATTTAAGCTACAGTTTGATTGAATCCATTTGTAGTCCGAATTGAACCGACAACAAGAGTATGTATTTCTGCAGGTGACGGTAAAAGTTTAGATGAGGGAGGGCCAAGTGTACTTCATGCTGCAATGTTTTCAATGCGCAGCATGACATATGGGAAGGAAAGGGAGGTGGTTAACTGCTGGGCAGACACTGTGTTTATAACCAAGAGACATCAATTTCTCACGTTAGTATAGAAGCGAAATCAAATACGTATTTGGGTAAAACCAGCTGTGTTCTCACGTCCCACCATAATCACATCAACATATTGCAAAAAAAAAAGTCAAATATTTGTCACAATTAAGATATAAATTTCACAACTGTGAAATGAGGATGCTGATGATGGCGAGTGTGATTAAAAATAGTGATACAACAAACAGCCTGCTGCAATTACATCACTGATCAGAGTTTGATGGAAGATGCCTCCCATAGCCAGCGGAGACCCCTGTCAACGCAAGTTCCTAATGAGTTAGGATCTTTGAAGGTAAAAAAAACCAGTGCACAGCCCATTTTGAAACACACATCCTACAGTCCATTAGCGCAACTGACAAGGACAGCCCACTAATACCACAGAGAGGACCTCTATTCTTTAGCACCAGCACCTTCAGCATATTGTTCACAGCTTACTCTACTACATTAAAGACAGAAGCCCTCCATGAGCACCAGGTAGTTCTTGTCAGTTATAACACCTGGCACACCTGACCCTCTATACACATGCATCCCCAATTTCCATGGTCACACTTCCACCAAGCACGATCTCTCAACTACAAGCCACTCCAAATTCTCCAATTCCTTCTTGGTAACTATTGTTAGTCATGTTCACCTCTAAATGCAAGAAGTTTGAAGGTAACAAAAAAGCCTATAGCACTGTGTTGCCCATTTGAATATCAGTCCCATGTATATTCGTGTATTATCAGGTTCTAAGGTACCCACAAACCTGCTATCTCTTTCAGATACACTGACCTCACAATCTCTAACAATGGCGAAGGAACCACGCATTCACTGCTCTAAAAATCAGCATCTTCCAACAGCCTTTAAGAAGCTTCCATGACCACTACTCAGGAGGGTAACAGTGGAACCACATTCTTCAGCTATCTTCTGTGATGCTCTGAAATAATATTCCCAGACTCTAAAATTGTAATTTCGTTGCCACCCAACCAGAGCAAAGTTGTGCTCTGTTTATGACAATGATGCTTCCATCATCATGTTTCACAGGTCACATCTGTGGATGGACACAAGCATGAGAAGAGCCATATATCCACCACATTTTCCTGCAGTCACCGACATTTCTTAGCCAATCAGAAACCTCTGAAACAAACATTGTCTACCTACTCACTGTAATCAATGCATACTTTTCTATATGAGTATGAAACAACTGACCAGCTGGATAAATGGCCACTACCATACTGTGGCCAAATAATGCAACATCACCTGCAACTTCACAGCCTGTGCCACACGTTTACATGTTCTTTAAATCTCCACTCTTGTTGTCCCCCACAACCACTGAGTTGGAATGCAGGGACAATGAAATAGCACAAAACTGAAAGCATGTGCATCAGCCCAGTCCCAGTAGTGGTGTCTGTCTGAAGTCTTCCACTGAACATTGATCAATTTGGATTGTAAAGCAGATGTACTGATTAATTTTTCCTAAAATTTTAAAATACTCAAAAAATTCAGTTTCTTCTTACATATAAACTAATATATCACAACATCCAATGTCAATTTCGAGTTTTCCATCCATTTCCTGATTTATGCCCACATGTAAATTAGGGATTTTTCTGGCAAAGTCAAAACGTACCAGGCAAACACATCACTTTCAGTAAAATTAACTTTATTTTTAAAAAAGATATACAGGAAAGGGTTGTGGTCCAAATGTTAACTCTAAAAATACTACCACTTACAGTAAAACTTTTATACAACCCTCAAGTTAGTTTGAAAACTATAGTAACTTCATTTACACTTAAACAGAACTAATTTCTTGTTAAATTTTCCACCACAGTTCACAAACCATAACATTAGGCTTTAATACACTGTAGAGGAGCTTCCTGGCAGGTTTCCTGTGTGCAGTTTTTACCTTCAAAACTCATGCCCAAAATGCTATAAAAATTACACTTCACAATTGAAATTTGCCATATTCAAATACACTATACAATTAAAATTCCTTAGACCCCACAATTCATTTATATAATTTATCTTACTTAGCATTAATTATATATTGCTTTCAGTATGGGAATGAGACCATTGTCTACAGACTTTGTACTTTAAATTCTCGTTCACACATTTACACACATCGGCTGCTCGTTTAAGAGCTAACAAACAAAAGAACACAAAAAGATTCCCAGCACATTACAGCCAAAACTGAACCACTATGGAGTATAGGGCTTGCATATACCATAAAAATATACAAACAATGGAAAGCCCAAGATGGAATAACAATAATATGGAAAGGATAGATGCTAATCACCAAGGAGGTGGCACTGAGTCACAGGCAGGCACAATGAACAAGACTGCTAAAATATTCAAACTTCCAGACAAAGACCTTCTCCCTAAATAGAAAACACACATTCACTATGGCCATGTGTATGAGAGACAAATTTGAGTTCGTGTGATTAAGTTTTTTCTGTTTCGTAAGAACTTTGTCCAAAAGCTTGAATACTTTAGCAGTCCTTTCACTGTGCCTCGACACCACCTCTACATGAGCGTAGCAATCTATCTTTTCCATAAAAGTAATATACAATCACACTGTCTCTCAGATTAATTAAAGGCAGCCCGTCTTCATTAGAACAGCCAATTATAATGCAAGTAAAAATATTTTTACACAGTTCAGTGTGGTACACAGATTTCAATTCTAAGATTTTTTCATGTTACTGCAAACGCAAAGAAAATATCCTTTAACAGGTGGCGGGTGTATCGGGTGAGGGGAATACCATGTGATACACACACAAAACGAATAGTTTAAGGAGGACTGTCTCCATATTAACTACAGTTTTTGTATCAACAGACACTTTCAACCAAAGTCCACTAAACAGCAGTAAAGGGCACAACTGGCAACACAGTAAATGAGTCCCTAATTTCAATACAAATTTTAACATTTGCTCCAGGAAAGTTGCAGATAATACTTTATCAAGCAAAAGTATATGTTTAAGAATAATAGGTACCACGATTCCTATTACAAGCTACACGTATTTTGCTAAATGCTATTAGCTAGTTATACAAGCATGTCTCAGATGCAACAAAAACCATTACTAGTCCCTTTTACTGAAAGTCAATTTTAAGAGTTGACTGATAAATTTCAATTTTCACATGCTGAGAAATTGTGAACAAGCTTAATGTATTGGTCATGTGTGCACATCATTAATCTCACTTGAATCTGCACATTTTGAAGATCAGCATAGTGCCCTTAAAAATCTGGAATGCTGTATTTCCATTACCTCTAAAATTAATTTGAACCTTGTGTGTAGGCATAGGACGATAAGATAGTTATGCCCACAAAATGCCACTATAAAGGATCATAATCTTTCAAGCATCTCACTATCCAATGTCCCTTTATACACATTTGCATGAAACACCAAATCATATCACAGAAAAGTAAGAAGTTACTGGTCACTTGGCATTTCTTTAGTCAAATGTTACTCCTTCACATGAGTTTGTGGGGCAGAAATACACATTACCGGAGTGGATTTTTTTAAAACTGTGTGACATTAAAAGGCATCTTATGAAACACTGCAAAGAGATACATACCCTTGAAGACACCAAAGAAATTTAATTCCTTGCACAATTTTCAAAGTGGCTAATCCATGTTCACTTAAAACTTCGGTGTGGCTTCTAGGACATAAGTAATTTATGGTATGAATTTTATCAGTTTATATTTTACTCAAATATTATTCTTTAAGCCACCCATTAAATTAGCAAGTTACGTAAATAAATTACGAAAGTAATCCTATGGTAAATAAAACCTTACTTGATAAACAGGATAGAAATGAGCTCTCTGAATAGCAGTCTTACTAGCTTCACCTCTCCCTACATGGTGAAAGAGTTAATCGCTATGTAATCATTCCATTAACTGTGCAAGTGATACAGGAACAAGAGAAAAATTGTACTCTATTTACATGGTTATTCAAATGAATTGGCTTACTTACTTTCCCCTCTCCAAAAGTGCCCAATTTTCATGCATTTTTACATAATGAAAATCAGTAAGATTTTTACAATTATAAAGAACAAATCAGATTCAATCATTGCATAAATGAGAACACACTAAATTTACTTAAAAATATTTATTTTCAGTAATCTTCAATATAAAACATATAAAGTAAGAGTAAAATTTCAGACAATCTGCACATTTGAATATCTGTTACACGATTGTGTTTCTCTTTACCAAAAACACAGCACTACAAATGTGATGCATTACTCTAGAACACTTATCAGTCAGACTGTAAAAAGAGTTCTCTTCTTGGAGAAGCTGTAGAAACTGTGATAAAATCTGATGTCACAACGAACAGCCACATCACAATCCTTAAGGCATCCACACATTTTGCAAGTTGGCTTTCAAAATGTCAAGATTTTATGACTCCATATGGCTGCTGGTAATTACTGGAGTAACAAACTACTAGCAGCAACTTGCACACTATTGCTGTGCAGCCGAATCCAACAGCAATCCTAATTTCAAGATGTCATATAAACTGCCACACGATCATCAGAATCAAGTATAAATCAAAGTAAGAATTATTGTAAAAGACATCACAAAAGCTTATTACCATCTTAGCAACCAAATGTGATACAGACATATAAATTGAAATATAAACTGAACAGAAAATATTTATACAATACAGGACTCAAGACTTTGAAACGCCACAAAAGTTAAAATACTGCAAGTATGAGTACCAATATTTACAAATGCAGTCATACCTATTATGGTGGGTTGCACGAAGCTCAAGATGAACTGATCAAAATGAAACACTGTATTAGTGAGACTATAAAAAAATCTCAAAGTATGAAACGTCAAGGTCTGAAGAAACTGACAAGATATAACTTCTCTGGGATATTATGTTAATAATAAGCTTCTAAAATTTATCAGTAAAATGAAAAAGCTTTCACTAATGAAGGTAATCTAAAACTGCTCTTAAAAGTATATGGTTCTATTAATGTAGACTGTTGAAACATTGAAACAAACATGCACACTTCAGTAGACATCTGGACTCATTCCCATGGTATTTCTATTAAAGTTTTTTGGTTTTTTACAACTGCAAGAGATGATTCCTTGTTATTTTATAAACCAAAAAATTAAGTCAAACAACATTCTCTTGATGTGGTCATTTTTATTTAAAATTGCATAGTATTCTGCAAGATGCATGTGAAGTGCAGGTACAATAATCACTAAAACTTGCAGCAGCATATTCTTCATGTAGATATTAACTGAAATAAAACAGAAGACGTTATTAACATCACAGTGCAATTAAATGGAAAAGTAGCAGTGCAAAAGTACCTTTTAGATACTTACTGATTTTACTGTTACTTTAATAAAATCCTTCTTGTGGGCCAGGTCAAAATCTGGATAATGAGCATATACTTGTTTACAAACAGTCTTCATTGTTATTTCTTCGAGGTTAGCTCCTTCCAAAATTTCTTTGACATACGACTTTATCTCTTCATCCTGTACAGACAATTAAAAAATATCATTCGCATACATTACACAAACAAGCAAAAAGGTCTTCAAAAGGCAAAGTACATATGAAACAATTTTAAAATTTTGCTAAAAACGGCAGACTATGTTCAGTCTAGGTAACAATAAAAGACTGCAAAAATTTACTTACTGTGGGTGGTGCTTTTGTCTTTTTTGAGAGGGGTTCATCTTCAGATGAAGACTCGTCATCACTCTTACTAGAGGTTTTCCGTTTTTTAGCTGAAGATTTCTTCTCAGACTTTTTGTTTGGAGTCTTTTTAGCATTCGCTTTCTTGGATGTCTTTTTAGTTTGGCTTCTGCGACCTTTCTTTGATTTTGACTTGGACTAGAAGGAAAAAATAATTTTGAAAATCAGCTTCTAAAAATTAACTACAGAACAAAGTTCAGGTGTATAAATTTAAGAATTATGAAACAAATATTGGTGAAACAAGGACACATCTCTCTCTCTCTCAGAGCAGCAGTGTTCTGTCCCCTCCTAAGCTGTTGGACAAAAATTGCAAGTTGTCATAAATCACAAGCCACCCATGCTTATTCTCGCATATTTTTGACAGTTTGAATGTTTCTTTTTTTGTGTGTGTGAAACCAAGTGTCCAGATATATTAACTATTACACCTGTTGGGACTGGTGCTTTGTGATAAGATGATACCCCCAACAACCTTCAGTGAAGTGGGATGGCTTCTGTGCCTCATTAATATAGACAGCAGGCTACCACAACAGAGGTATTTCTGGAGGAGCCACATAAACCTGTGGTTCCTGAAGAGGGACAGGGGCAATTCCAGTACCTGCAGAGGGGGGGGGGGGGGGGGGGTTGTCGTGTGGATGATTCACTGATCTTGGACTTGTAGCACTTAGCCAACAAAGTCTTGCTAGATTGGTACAGCGAAAAGTTGAAAGCAAGGGGATTATTGCTGTTATTTTCCCCACTAGCACTTGCAGCTCTACTGTATTCTGTAGGGTAAAATATTCTGGAGATAAAAGAGTCCCCCATGCAGATCTACAAGGGAATTTCATCATCAGGGAAAACAAAATTAGTATTCTACAGGTTGGAGCATGGAATGTTGGATCCCTTAATCAGGCAGGGAGGTTAGGAATTTAAAAAGAAATGTAACAACAGAAACAATTTTTGACAAAATAAGATGAGTAGATTTTATCAAATTAACACACAGCAAGAGCACACACACATAAACAATTATAATTAAGCAAGGTTTTGCAACCAGTGGCTCCTCCAGACAGAAAGGCTGAAGGAGAAGCTCCTTCAGGCAGAAAGGCTGAAGGAGAAGGGTGAGGGATGAAGGAAAAGGACTGGAGATGTCTAGGAAAAGGGGCAGATTCCGGTAAAGTTAACCAGAACCGCAGGTCAGGGGAGACTTGCCAGACAGGATGAAAAGGACATTGATTTAACACTCATGAAAGAAGATATTATATGCAGAAAAATCTGCACACGCCATAAAAAAATTTCAAATTGGCTTCAAAATATGTCTTCCCATAATATAATTAGATTTTAAATTGCAGATCATTTCCAAGAGCAGATACTGACTGATCATAATTTACTGATCCTGATCATCAGATTAAAATATAGCCTTAGAAAATTTAACACAAACAACAGAAGGAAGTACAATAAGAGGAATGGGTAGCATCAAGAAATGGAAGTGAACACAGCAGAGTATCAAATACGTCAACAACAAAAACAAAATAAGGGTAATGGAACATGATCCAATTAAATCAGGCGATGTTCAGAGAATTAAAATTAGGAAATAAGACACTAGAAGTAGAAGTGTTTGCTATCTGGCAGCGAAGTAAATGCCTATGGTTAATTAGGAGAGGATTAAAATGCACTGGCAATAGCAACAAAATTACTTTTGAAAAACAAATTCGTTAACACTTTACACTTAAATGCTATGAAGACTTCCCTCAATATTCATCCGAGTTAGCCTTTTATGTAAGTGGTATGTGGACAAACAGTTCAAACAGAAGAGAATGTAAGCCTCTGAAATATTTGGCTACAGAAGATTGCTACAGATTAGATGGGTATATCAAGTAATGAGGTAGTACTGAATAAAACTTGGCAAGAAGAGACTTATCACTGTCTAAAAGAAGGAACCTGTTTAAAGGATACAGTCTCGGGCATCAAATACCAATAAATTTAATAATGGAGAAAAGTGTGGAAGGTCAAAACTGTACAAGCTGACAAATACATCACAAGTTGAAATGAATGTAGATTCAGGAATTACAACACAGACACAGTGAGGCGTGCACAGGACAGACTAGCATGGAATGTTGCATCAAAGTAGTCTAACTCCTCCTTTTGACGAGTACTGAGAAAAGTAAACACTTATGCTGACCACGCTAAACCCAATGACTGGCCTCTTACAGGCCTGGCAATTCCCAGTTTTGTTACCTGGTAAGGCACTGCCTGCAGAATGTTTTTAAGTCCCACTGTGGCACACCATTTTAACTAGTCAAACTGGTGTTTTAGTACACACTCCACTTAGGCATAAACAGAAGCATATCCTCCTGATATTTTGTTTTTATCCACTCAGGGACTGGGTGTTGTGTTGTCCTAATCATCATCATCATCATCATCATCATCATCATCATACGCCCATTGATGTGCAGGTCGCTGAAGTGGCGTCAAATCGAGATACTTGCACCAGGCAAGCGGTCTACCTGACGGGAGGCCCTTGTCACGATATTATTATTATTATTATTATTATTATTATTATTATTATTATTATTATTATTATTAGTACTATTTCTTTCTTATCTCAGACGTTATGTCTGGTCAAAAGTAGAAAGTGACGCGAACCTTGATCAAGCGTGACTTCCTTTTAACTGAACGGTATATGTTATATAGCATTTAGGAACTTTCGGGTAATTGAACATGTGTATCAATAATTACAGATTTCTGTAGTTGTATATATAAGTTTGGATGTAGCTGTATTGTGTTGATGTACTGGTGGATATTGTGTGGTATGACTCCTGTAGTTGATAGTATAATTGGTATAATGTCAACTTTATCCTGATGCCACATACCCTTGACTTCCTCAGCCAGTTGGATGTAGTTTTCAATTTTTTTTTCCTGTTTTCTTTTGTATATTTGTTGTATTGGGTATGGATATTTCGATTAGTTGTGTTAACTTCTTTTTATTGGTGAGTATGATGTCAGGTTTGATATGTGGTGGTGTTTTATCTGTTATAATGGTTATGTTCCAGTATAATTTGTATTCATCATTCTCCAGTACATTTTGTGGTGCATACTTTTATGTGGGAACGTGTTGTATTATTAGTTTATGTTGCATGGCAAGTTGACGATGTATTATTTTTGCTACATTGTCATGTCTTCTGGTGTATTCTGTATTTGCTAGTATTGTACATCCGCTTGTGATGTGATCTACTGTTTCTATTTGTTGTTTGCAAAGTCTTCATTTATCTGTTGTGGTATTGGGATCTTTAATAATATGCTTCCTGTAATATCTGGTGTTTATTGTTTGAACCAGTATTGCAATCATGAATCCTTCCGTCTCACTGTATATATTGCCTTTTCTTAGCCATGTGTTGGATGCGTCTTGATCGATGTGTGGCTGTGTTAGATGATACGGGTGCTTGCCATGTAGTGTTTTCTTTTTCCAATTTACTTTCTTCATATCTGTTGGATGTTATGTGATCTAAAGGGTTGTAGAAGTGGTTATGAAATTGCAGTGGTGTAGCCGATGTATTTATATGAGTGATTGCTTTGTGTATTTTGCTAATTTCTGCTCGTTCTAGAAAGGATTTTCTTAAATTGTCTACCTGTCCATAATGTAGGTTTTTTATGTCGATAAATCCCCTTCCTCCTTCCTTTCTGCTTAATGTGAATCTTTCTGTTGCTGAATGTATGTGATGAATTCTATATTTGTAGCATTGTGATCGTGTAAGTGTATTGAGTGCTTCTAGGTCTGTGTTACTCCATTTCACTACTCCAAATGAGTAGGTCAATATTGGTATAGCATAAGTATTTATAGCTTTTGTTTTGTTTCTTGCTGTCAATTCTGTTTTCAGTATTTTTGTTAGTCTTTGTCTATATTTTTCTTTTAGTTATTCTTTAATATTTGTATTATCTATTCCTATTTTTTGTCTGTATCCTAGATATTTATAGGCATCTGTTTTTTCCATCGCTTCTATGCAGTTGCTGTGGTTATCCAATATGTAATCATCTTGTTTAGTGTGTTTTCCCTTGACTATGCTATTTTTCTTACATTTGTCTGTTCCAAAAGCCATATTTATATCATTGCTGAATACTTCTGTTATCTTTAGTAATTGGTTGAGTTGTTGATTTGTTGCTGCCAGTAGTTTTAGATCATCCATGTATAGCAAATGTGTGATTTTGTGCGGGTATGTTCCAGTAATATTGTATCCATAATTTATATTATTTAGCATGTTGGATAGTGGGTTCAGAGCAAGGCAGAACCAGAAAGGACTTAATGAGTCTCCTTGGTATATTCCATGCTTAACCTGTATTGGCTGTGATGTGATATTATTTGAATTTGTTTGGATATTAAGTGTGGTTTTCCAATTTTTCATTACTATGTTTAGGAACTGTATCAATTTAGGATCAACTTTGTATATTTCCAATATTTGTAGTAACCATGAGTGGGGTACACTATCAAAAGCTTTTCGGTAATCAATGTATGCGTAGTGTAGCGACCTTTGTTTAGTTTTAGCTTGATATGTTACCTCTGCATCTATTATCAGTTGCTCTTTACATCTTCGTGCTTCTTTGCAACAGCCTTTTTGTTCTTCATTTATAATTTTGTTCTGTGTTGTATGTGTCATTAATTTCTGTGTAATGACTGAAGTTAATATTTTGTATATTGTTGGTAGGCATGTTATGGGGCGGTATTTAGCTGGGTTTGCTGTGTCTGCTTGATCTTTAGGTTTCATATAAGTTATTCCATGTGTAAGTGTATCAGGGAATGTGTATGGGTCTGCAATGTAACTTAAATAATTTAGTTAGATGTGAATGTGTTGAGGTGAACTTCTTTAGTCAGAAATTTGCTATTTTATCTTTTCCAGAGGCTTTCCAATTGTGAGTAGAATTAATTGCTTTGGTGACTTCATGTTTGCAAAATTATCACTTCAGGCATTTGTGGCATCATCTCGTATGTGTGTTTCTGCTTCTATCCATCGCGCATGCCTGTTATGTTGTACCGGGTTTGACCATATGTTGCTCCATAAGTGTTCCATGTCTGTTATGTTTGGTGGATTGTCTATTTTAATGTGTGTGTGTTATCTATTACCTGGTAAAATTTCTTTTGGTTTGTGTTGAATGTTTGGTTTTGTTTCCTTCTATTTTCACTGTTTTTGTATCTTCAAAGTCGTTTGGCCAATGCTTGTAATTTCTGCTTCTTTTCATCTAATTGCTCTATCGCTTCTTGTTGTGAGATTTTACATAACCTTTTTCGTTTTTTGTCTGATATTTCTTTTCTTATAAATTGTGTTAGCTGTCCAATGTCTTTTCTCAGTTTTTCTATTCTGATCTGTAGCCTGTATTGCCATGCTGGTTTTGTGGGTTTTTTTCTGTGTGTTGGTTGGTTCTGATCTCCGCCTAGTGGGTATATTTAGTGCAGTGAGTGCTCCTATATAAACCAGTAGTTTTAACTCTTCCATAGTTGTGTTTCCATTTATTTTGTTGTGTATGATTGTGTTGATAGTTTTTATTGTTGTTTTGACTTGTGGGTTATTTGGCTGTCTATGCAAGAATGGTCTAATGTCTGTTTTTGTGTCTTTGTATTCTGTATATGTCAGCTGAAATTTTTCTTCTATATCTAACATGTGTGTCACTTTGTGTTCTATTTGTACTTGTTCTGGTGGCAGTTTTAAGATTTCATTTTCCTCTGATTGTTTAATTGATGCGTGTTGTTCTTTGTTTGTTTGCTCTGGGATGTGAGAGTCCTTTACTGTATCTTCTTCTTCTTCTTCTTCTTCTTCTTCTTCTTCTTCTTCTTCTTCTTCTTGCACATTATTTTGTTCCAGTATTTGTTGTTTGATGTTTTCTAATTCTGACTGGGGTATCCTGTTATTTTTGATTATTACACAGATCTGATCAGCTAGTCGTCGTCCTGTTAAAAATTTTAATTCTGGGTATCTGGTAATAAATGTTGTGTATACTTGTGATCTGAATCCAGTTGTGTTGGTTCCTAGGTTTGTTGCTTGGTAATAACAGAACATGAGGTGTCTTAACTTCATCTGACCATCTAATCCTCTGTCTTTGTTTTCCTTCTAGAGTGGTTGCAGGAAGCATATCCTGCAAAACATCTCTATTTGGATTTAAATCATTTTCCAGTTGGCTAGCAGTGTTGTTACCATTGTGAGCGAACATAGGGTTCAAGTGTCGTCCCCAACCATGACGGCGCTTGTCCGAGGCTTCTTTAGTTGTGTCCTGAACCAACTAATCACACTAAAGGGGGGTTAGCCCTATTAGTGGTTTGTTCTTTTCGCCGCCTTTTACAACTGGCAGAACATACCGGAGGCCTATTCTTTTCCCGGGCCTCCACGGGGATTACTACTACTACTACTACTACTACTACTACTACTACTACTACCACCACCACCACCACCAATAAGGTGGAGGTGATTATCACCAGTCCAAAGACTGGATTCATGCTACTCTCCACATCAAATCACTATCAAGTCTCACTGCTGTGTTTACTGCACCTTACATCCTTGGACCTTGCTTGCTGTAATGAAACACTGATCTCTCTGTAATTTTGATTCTATTTTCTGCTTGCATCAGGATGTTTTCTAGCAACATATTCCTTTCTTTAGTCAAACTTTGGAATAAAGCTTATTTCTCAAACTAAATTCAGTGCCTTTCGTAAGTTACTTTATTTATCAACCTGATATTTAGCACAAACTTCTGTAGCATCACATTTCACAATACTGTATTCTGTATTGTTCACTGTCCACATTTCTCTTGGGTACGAGGCTTCACTATGGAAAACTACCTTTAGAAAAGACTTCCAATTAAATTTATATTCATTGTTAGCAACATCATCTTTCAGAAACTTTGCCATTTGAAGTCTACAATTTGTATCCTCTCTACTTCTCCAATTGTCAGTTATGTTGTAACCCAGACTGCAAAACACTTACCGCTTTCAGTAGTTAATTTCTTAATCACCAGACTGGACTCCATTACATTCCCTTACCCTTATTTTACTTTCACTGATGTTCATCCCAATCTCTTTCCAAGACCTAACCATTCGAGTCAACAAATCTCCCAGAAGTTCTTTGTCTTCTATGAAGCAGGTATACTTTTTCACATAGAACAAAACTGAGCATTCATGATAATCATGTAAGTTCATTTGTCCTTCATTCTATCTCAAGTAGAGACAAAACACTGGTCAGTTACACTCTAATTTATGGCACCACTGCAGATTAATATAATTCTGCATAATTGGTCGTTATTTTCAGTCCTTTACCCAACACCATAAGAGACTACTACTTGTGAATATAACATTTGTCCAAAATTTAATTAAATTGTTTAATTACCTCTGAATCATCACTGCTAGCTTCTTCATCAGGTTCATCTTCCTCATCTTCCTTATCACTTTCATCTTCTTTGTCTGTTGCTTTATCTTCTGATTTCGAAAGATCCTTTTTATCTTCATCCATGTTGTCTTCGCCATCCGATGAATCTTCCTTTAAGTTCTTTCTATGCGCTTTAGCCCTCTTTGAACGTGGTGTTCGTTTCTCTGTTTCATCTTCCGATCTGTAAAATTGAAAATTCGCGATAAGCATGTAACCAAAAAAGGTTCTTGTAATAATATCACTGATGACTTTATTTACCCAGTGGTTCATGTTAACTAGCGACAATACCACTCAAGCCTACATTTTATCAATGTGAGACAGGGAAGGGCACTATCTTGCGAGTTCTAATAGGAATCCAATAATGCCATGAAAGAAAACTACTCCAAGCGAGGCAGCAACTTCGTAAAACTGTGGAGATTTAAATTGGAATGATTGAACTAGGAACAGTTTCAAATTAAAATCCTTTTCAGAAGACAGTACCTAACCACAGTACTGTCTGTTCGGACAAAACTGTGTTTTTTTTTTTTGTGTTTTTTTTTTTTTTTTAAAGTGAAGGGCTATACCGGCAGAAGTGTAGCTGTTGGTTGGGACTACCAAGCTTGCCAGGCCTCTGCATGAAACCAGACAAAGAGTGTCTTTCCTTCATCCGGTCCTAATCTCTCGCTTCCTTGTTTTTCAGCAGGTAAAGATGGAAACCCTGGGAAAGTTGTCTGCCTCAGGGATGGCAACCAAAATACTGCCCAGTCCTCCATAAAGAGAACTGAATCGTTGGACCAGATCCCAGCACTTGTAAAAAATGTTTTCTCCATTTAAAATCTGTCAAAAGCCTTTAAAAAATAAAAAAGGACTGTACCACAGCTTGAGGAAACTACTGTTTATACCAATGTGGAAGAGGCAGGTTTTGAGCACAAAGGAAAGAAGTATTCCAGAAATGAGGGGGGCTGAAGACACTTGTGTCTTCAATAAAATGAAGGTCAAGGTGGAAGGGAAATAAAAACATGACGGATCACCGAACTGATGGAATTACATTTTCCTGATAACCTGCCTGTCAACCTTATTTTCAACAACAGAAGCTGAAGCAATGAATTAAAATGTGTGCCCTGGCTGGGACATGGACCCAGGTCTCTTGCTCTAGGCAGTTGTGGTAATCACTACATCACTGTAACAATGTAGCTGCCACAACTCCACGGATCACCCTAGTCCAATGCCCTCCCTAAAACAAGCTTACGACTCACATCTTCGGCCCTTTTTCACCACTTAAAACATCAGTATTGCAGAGGCTCTCCAACATTGGAATAGCATCCCAGCTTTGAACGCAATAGGGAAATTGTGCCTGTACCTTAGGTATATATGATCTATTGATCCAACAGAATTACATTTTCCCCTGAAGACATAGGAGTCAACATTATCTTCACTAAATTTTAATTCATTGCTTCAGCTTCTACTCTCAAAGATAAAGTTGAGTCGCCAGGAAATTTTTAATTCCTTCAGATCAATTAATCACCTACACCTGAGGTACAGGCACGATTTGCCCATTATGTACAAAGCTGGGGTGCTGGAGAGCCTAAACAATACTGACAATTTACTGGGAAAAATGGGCTGAAGATGTGAACTGAAGTTAGGGATGGTACGTACCCACAATGCTACAATGGTGTGGTTGTTACCACATTGCCCAGTAAGCAGGAGAGACAGTTGATTGCTTATAGCAAATTACACTCATTTTTACACCAACATAAAAATGAGGAACGGACCAAGAGATGAATTTCCATAGCTGTCCATAATAGCCATATAACAGATATACAATGCTGGGATGAAATTGATGAGAAGATAATGACTGGAAATAAAATACGGACACAAAATCATCACTATCAGAGCTTACACCCCTACAAATTATGTTTACTGTAAATTTGAAGATCAGTTTTATGATATTAACAATGGTGCTAGAGGAAATAATTGCCATAAGGAACAAATTTTAATGGGAAAGTAGAGGCTGGCCATAGGTAAGTCTACATGTGTGTAGAATGTTGTTCAGACCACTTCCTGTTAGGTGCAATGATAGTAGTTACATATACAGGGCCCAAGACAAATTAAACAGGCAAATATTCCCATGATGATAGTGTATGACATACAACTCAGTTAATCTGAAGTAAGTCTGTATAATTTCATAGTAAATTATAATTAGCAAACAAACAAGCACCTCGAAGAAGAAACAGCAGAGCATATGTAGCAAGGAATTTTAAAAAATATGAATATATGAAACAGCATTCGAAGCATTGGGACAGTAAAAAGGAAAATGGCTCCTACATTGGTGAAAAAGTACTGATGAAAGGTTAAATCTCAAAAAGTTGATGTATAGTAATGACTGAGGACTCGAGACAAGTAGGAGTGAGACTTGTACGCCAAGATAAACAAAGAACTAAAAGTGGATAGGTGTAAAAGGAAAAATGAAAACCGCAAGGATAAATGTGAGGAAGCCAACCAATGTGGAGGACGGGTCAAAAGTGGCACCAGCATGGAAAGTAGAAGCAGGGCTGATGAAAGAGGTAAAAGAAGAGCAAAGCTGCCAGTTATTTGTCTGATAGAATGGGAGAAGCATTTTAAAGGCCCGCTAACAAAAAGGACAGAGTACAAGGAAACAAAGTGGGGAAATTGTAGAAACCAGGATGGTGAAGAAGTATAGAAAGTAACCACAGAACGAACAGTAGACAGCCATACAAATGAAAATGGGGACATCACTAGGGCTTGGAAATTTATCAGTGGAGTAAGCAAAGTGTGGCCCAAGCATTGTGCCTGAATACCTAAGCAAGTTATTAAATAAATGTATGTGGTATTGCAGGGGGGGGGGGGATTTTGAGCAAAGTGAAACTTTACATATCTAAGCCCCATACATAAAAAAGGAAGCAAGACAGTGTGCAGCAATTTTAGTTTCCTAAGTGTAAAGTTCAATCAGCAGGCTGTATGGGAGGATTTTAAAATAAAAAAAGGAGAAGATTATAATAGAGTAGCTTTCAAAACGGAATGTCATGAGTAGGTAACATCTTTACCCTAAGGCAGATCATGGACAAGAGATTGTCAAGAGATATATGCAATAATTTGGTCTTGATAGACCCCGAGAAACCATATGACAGGGCCAATAAAGATATTGTTTGTTGTGCTCTGATCAAGTGACTTGCCAAAAATGTACGTAAGAAGTATCACAGACCTTTAAGTCAGCAAAATGTGTCATTAAAGTGGGAAAAGAAATATCTAGAAAGTCCTTCAGAACCAGTAAATAATGAAAACAATTACGCTTTCTGCTTGCCACACTAAGATATATGTGCAGAAGGCACTGGATCTCTTGTTTAGAAAGTGCATGAGCATGGGGACTGAAGAAGGGAACCGGCATATGAACACATTCTTCTACACTGAAGATCAGGTAATTGCAGCAAACAACGAAGAGAATATATATTACAGGCTTAGGATGTGGACAATGGCGAACATCAAATTAAAATGTGTAAATGGTTCAAGTATCTGGTCAGTATCTTGTCATATAATGGAAGATGTGACATATCGAACAACAGATTAGGCAAGGAAGTGAAGCTATCCAAAAGTTAAATCCTGTACTTTGGTGCTCAGAAATGAGTTTAAAGGTTAAAATGCCATTACACAAATCCATTGTGAGACCAAGAGAAATTAATGGGAGTGAGTTTTGGGAACTCAGAGAAATAAAAAAACTTAAGATCTTCAGAATGAACCATTTGGTGGCAGCAGTAGTTGGGGAGTAAAAGTGGAGGGTTGTAAAATGGAAGTGGGGACAGAAATTGGGAAGACTGTTCATTCAGGGAAAGGAAGGGGTGTTAATGGACTAAACAGTGAGGTCATCAGCCCCTTGCTGGAGAGGACATTCGGAATTAGTGACGTCAGCCAGATTTTTTATAGTATCCACCATGGGTGCTAAAATCAAGACTGTGAAAGCAATACTGATGCCAGAGAAGAGAAATAAGAGAGGTAAAAGTATATGGGGTTGGGCCAGTTTACAACTCAGAGAGCAGATCTAACAGACCTCCCCCCCCAAAACACACACACACACACACACACACACACACACACACACACACACACACACACACACACACACACACACACACCTGTAATCTCTCTGATAGCACACAGAAGAGGGGGCAGTAGCCAATCAGCTGTTCCAACTCAAGGTGGATAAAGGTCAATTGCATCCACAAATCCATGCCTATGACAAAGTTAATGTAGGGCAAGTAATGGCTTATTTAGCCAATCCACTCCCTGCCACACTTAATGACTTTAAACGCAGAGGCAATGTATGAGAGTAGACCACGAATAGCAGATACTGCGGAGTGATGAGTACCATTGATCAATAGCATGACAGTTCATTGAGTCACTACAAATTACAGTATGGTCAAAGGATGTCTGTTTAATGAAATGTAGGGCTCTGTTAATAGCTATCAGCTCCACCATAAACAGAGCACATTCCTAGCAACAAATGACACTGTGACTGGTGGGAGATGTAAAATTATATCCCATCCTACACTAAATTTTGGAGCAAGTCATGTAAATACTATAGCATCCTGATACTTCGGAAGATCTGAGGAACACAACCACAAAAGGTCATGTGACTGACAAACTTTAATAGATCGGTCCTAATTGGTGGTCTGGGTACTAGCACAGGAGCGCACAGGAATATACAGGGAGCAAACAAAAGATGATAGGTGGAGGCCCCAGAAGAGGATCCTAAGGGAAACTCAGCCAAGGGCAAGTGTCGCAGGTCAACATTCATTGTATGAATAAAATATTTCATAAATCACATGACTAGGAAATTGTGCGGTACTTGCTTACACTAGATCGCGTGTTACCAGTCCTACTCCACAATAACATACTGGCTCCAACAATTTCAAAGCTGATGGTACTGTTCAGCCATAAACCTGGCAAAAAAAAAAAAAAAAAAAAAAAAAAAAAAAATGCTCCATTCAGGATGAGACCAGGATACAGTAAATACCAAGCAGAGCAGCACAATATGAATTCTAAGGATGTGTGGGGTAAGCACGCAGTTAATCTATTTTGACAAAAATGGGTCAGCCCCTGTCCAGTCAATATAAAAAGGAATTACTAAAAATCCAGAGGCGCAAAAAAACATTCAAGCACTTGCTACTCAAGTAACAGTTCTAGGTCAGGATGAACCAGTGCGATGACAAAGGCAAGACTCATTTTTGTTGGTGAACCTGTAAGCCATGGGAAAGGTTCCAAGCTGAGGCCCTTCAAGTGGGCTCTTGGAGATGCATTTGGCCAAGGGTTACATATTGGTAGCTACACTGAATGCTAAAGTCGCACTCCTACAGTGTCAGTGTAACACTCGTCAGACACTAAGCAAAATTGGTACGAAACCTCGAAAGCTCCAGTTGTAAAGGTGATGACATCAAGCAATGTAAATATCCCTTGTGATTGGGTCAATGACACTATATTGTGATAGAAAATCCCCTTCAGCCCAAATTACGGCAAAGACCCTCAGTAAATGGAGTCTCCGAGCTAGTTTCAGAAATAAAATCATCTGATAATAGAAAGATTTAAAAACTGAACCATCTGATAATGAGATTGAGGGCCTGGGACCATATGGTGTGGCAGGTCAAGAACCTGAATTAGTTATCAGTCAGTGAAATTACAATGTAATGCAATCATTTTAGTTAAGCCAACAGATTAGTGGAGATACTGTAAAGTAGACGACAGTTGAGCAGGTGCCTGAAAATGGGATACTGTCATCTGACCAGAGAGCGTGAAAGAGGGGGGGGGGACATGAGAGCGAGGGAGAGAGGGGTGAGGGAGAGAGGGGGTGAGGAGGGGGGGTGAGGAGAGGGGGGTGAGGAGAGAGGGGGGAGGAGAGGGGGGTGAGGATGAGAGGGGTGAGGAGAGAGGGGTGAGGAGAGGGGGGTGAGGAGAGGGGGGTGAGGAGAGGGGGGGTGAGGAGAGGGGGGGTGAGGAGAGGGGGGTGAGGAGAGGGGGGTGAGGAGAGGGGGGTGAGGAGAGGGGGGGGTGAGGAGAGGGGGGTGAGAGGGTGAGGAGAGGGGGGTGAGGAGAGGGGGGTAAGGAGAGGGGGGGGTGAGGAGAGGGGGGGTGAGGAGAGGGGGGGTGAGGAGAAGGGGGGTGAGGAGAAGGGGGGTGAGGAGAAGGGGGGGGGTGAGGGAGGGGGGGTGAGGAGAAGGGGGGGTGAGGAGAAGGGGGGTGAGGAGAAGGGGGGGAGGAGAAGGGGGGGAGGAGAAGGGGGGAGGAGAGAGGGGGGAGGAGAGAGGGGGGAGGAGAGAGGGGGGAGGAGAGAGGGGGGGGAGGAGGAGAGGGGGGGGGAGGAGAGAGGGGGGAGGAGAGAGGGGGGAGGAGAGAGGGGGGAGGAGAGAGGGGAGGAGAGAGGGGGGAGGAGAGAGGGGGGAGGAGAGAGGGGGGAGGAGAGAGGGGGGAGGAGAGAGGGGGAGGAAGAGGAGAAGGGGGAGGAGAGGGGGGAGGAGAGAGGGGGGAGGAGAGAGGGGGGAGGAGAGAGGGGGGAGGAGAGAGGGGGAGGAGAGAGGGGGGAGGAGAGAGGGGGGAGGAGAGAGGGGGGAGGATGAGAGGGGGGAGGAGAGAGGGGGGGAGGAGAGAGGGGGGAGGAGAGAGGGGGGAGGAGAGAGGGGGGAGGAGAGAGGGGGGGAGGAGAGAGGGAGGAGGAGAGAGGGGGGAGGAGAGAGGGGGGAGGAGAGAGGGGGGAGGAGAGAGGGGGGAGGAGAGAGGGGGGGAGGAGAGGGAGGGGGGAGGAGAGAGGGGGGAGGAGAGAGGGGGGAGGAGAGAGGGGGGGAGGAGAGAGGGGGGAGGAGGAGAGGGGGGAGGAGAAGAGGGGGGAGGAGAGAGGGGGGGATTGAGAGAGGGGGGATGAGAGAGGGGGGATGAGAGAGGGGGGATGAGAGAGGGGGGATGAGAGAGGGGGGGATGAGAGGAGGGGGGATGAGAGAGGGGGGATGAGAGAGGGGGGATGAGAGAGGGGGGATGGAGAGGGGGGATGAGAGAGGGGGGATGGAAGAGAGGGGGGAGGAGAGAGGGGAGGATGAGAGAGGGGGGATGAGAGAGGGGGGAGGAGGAGGGGGGGAGGAGAGAGGGGGGAGGAGAGAGGGGGGAGGAAGAGGGGAGAGAGGGGGGAGGAGAGAGGGGGGGAGGAGAGAGGGGGGAGGAGAGAGGGAGGGGGGAGAGAGAGGGGGGAGGAGAGAGGGGGGAGGAGAGAGGGGGGAGGAGAGAGGGGGGAGGAGAGAGGGGGGAGGAGAGAGGGTGGGAGGAGAGAGGGGGGAGGAGAGGGAGGGGAGGGCGAGAGAGGGGGGAGGAGAGAGGGGGAGGAGAGAGGGGGGAGGAGAGAGGGGGAGGGAGAGAGGGGGGAGGAGAGAGGGGGAGGGAGAGAGGGGGGAGGAGAGAGGGGGAGGAGAGAGGGGGAGGAGAGAGGGGGGAGGAGAGGGGGGAGGAGAGAGGGGGAGGAGAGAGGGGAGGAGAGAGGGGGAGGAGAGAGGGGGAGGAGAGAGGGGGGAGGAGAGGGGGAGGAGAGAGGGGGAGGAGAGAGGGGGGAGGAGAAGAGGGGGGAGGAGAGAGGGGGGAGGAGAGAGGGGGAGGAGAGAGGGGGGAGGAGAGAGGGGGGAGGAGAGAGGGGGAGGAGAGAGGGGGGAGGAGAGAGGGGGGAGGAGAGAGGGGGGAGGGGAGAGAGGGGGGAGGGAGAGAGGGGGGGAGGGAGAGAGGGGGGGGGAGGAGGGGGGGAGGGAGAGAGGGGGGAGGGAGAGAGGGGGAGGGAGAGAGGGGGGAGGGAGAGAGGGGGAGGGAGAGAGGGGGGAGGGAGAGAGGGGGAGGGAGAGAGAGAGGGGGAGGGAGAGAGGGGGAGGGAGGAGAGGGGGAGGGGAGAGAGGGGGAGGGAGAGAGGGGGAGGGAGAGAGGGGGGAGGGAGGAGGGGGGGTCAACAGAACTCTGGAACAGACCATGTTTGTAATGCCAACCCCCCCCACTACAGAGGGAGGTATTTATTGAAATCCCGAAGTATAAGAAAGGTGGTAGAATCAAGATGGGCACCTCAAGGCACTAAGTACTCTGCACAGGAGCAAACACATGCAAATGGTGATCACAGAGGTCATTTGGACCTCTGCTACTGCTTGCAATGTGCTGCAGAGGGGAATCAACTCACTGATTACACCTGTGCGGACGAACCTGTAGACCCCTTCAGATGCGCTCTCAGGGTCAGAATGGTTCAGAGGGAATACACATTAACATTGAAGGGTTGAAG
The DNA here is from genome assembly GCF_023897955.1 of Schistocerca gregaria. Lineage (NCBI taxonomy): Eukaryota > Metazoa > Arthropoda > Insecta > Orthoptera > Acrididae > Schistocerca > Schistocerca gregaria. The sequence continues at coordinate 51,126,273 of NC_064925.1, read as the reverse complement.
ACAAGTTTTTTTTGGGGGGAGAAACACATTTGCAGAAGATAACAGTAGTTTTGTCCAAACAAATTTCAAGACTTGCAGCCAATCATTATCAATTCATCCCATGACTGGGTATCTGCCAGTCATCTGCAGGTGAAACCATCTAAGATCAGTCTTTGACATCTCACTCAAAGGTGACTGGCATGTGCCCAGAAAAAATATCGTGGTATGAATTAGACAATGACCAACTGCAAACCAGAAACTCACTTGAACATTCAACGCTTCCAAAAAATCTCAAAATTCACATTTGTCCACCATTCTGGCAAATTACAGTAACACACAGTGCAGTTTGCAGTGAACTGTCATGTTTTGAGTGTTCTGGTTAGCTGGGGTCAAGAAGACCACAGTGCAAACAGTGGGGCTGGAACAACAATCATACATTCAGAGCCTGATAGTGTGGGGGATCTGGAACCTCCGGAGTAGCCCTCCCCCAAAATTTCTTCCTCTTTTTAATCAATCTCTCTCCTCTCTTTAACCAGTCTCTTCTAAAGAACACCATGACTCTTGCTAGGGCTTACTACCTGGGAAAGAGGGGGGAGACTTAAAAGGTGTAAGGAAGTTCTAGGACCTGCAATCTGTGGCTACTTCTGTTTGTGTCAGGTTGTTGGTCTGAATATTTCTGGGGGGGGGGGGGGGGGGGTTCTCTGTGGGAACCCTGTCACCAATACACAGAGGAGGATGTACTTACTGTCTCTGACCAGGTGAAGGGAATTGAAGTCCCCAAAGATGGTGCTGCAGAAACCATGGAAACTTTTCTCCCCATTAACTCATTTATTTGCACGAGAACCAGAGATTACTGTAGGGAAGAGATGCAAGTAATCTCATTTTTTCCAAGCTTCAAAATGTGAGAGGTGCTCAGATACGTACAACTGCCAGATTTTGCATCCCATAATTAGGATAGCACATCTTGTAGACCAAGAAAGTTAATCAGTTCAACAACCGACCCAGGCAAATCTTCATGAAGCAGCTGATCATTCACAACATATTAGTTTTTTTGGACACCAGGAAGACTTATTCCCAAAGCATTAGCATTTAAAGTGCCATGTCATCAGCTAAGAGACATACAGCTTTACATCACGTTGAGAAGCAAATATCCATCAAAAATTAGTATCAATGGTCCACTGTTAAGCTTGCTGGCTGGCAGGTCTCAAGTACACACAACATATAATGTGGACCCAGACTAAGTTTCTTTCCCACCGGCTTGCAGCATTCAATCCTGATGAAAAATAACCCCTGTACCATGTCCAGGCTATATGTTATAGATACAGCAAGGTTTTTTTCAGGAACTGGGTGCAGTAGGCTTCACAAATCTGCTTGTTTTTGCTCTCTTTCATGGTGTAACTAAGAAGGCAATATTGTTTGGGTCATAACAATCTGAAATGATGAATTCAGGGAGGGAGGAAGATGCTGCCTACTCTGAATGAGGGCTCTCCCCATAGGCACCACAAAGAGCATTGGTCACTTGGTTTGATGGCCATCATTCAGTCCTGGTGCCCCCAAAGGGACAGACACCTACTCCTCACCATGTGCAGGACAGCAAGTTTCGGCATCAACACCATTTTCTGTGTAATCATGAGACTACCATCATTTTGTTACATGTATTATATGTTCCTTTTTTTTTGCTCAAACTAAGCCAGAGACCAAACATTAGATAACTGAAATAAGTGGTTCAGGATACATAAACACAATGGGAAAATTCATAAAAGTTTCCGACCGACAAGTTATGTTGGCAACACAGTTGAGAAAAGATACAAATGGAGAGTAAGATTTCAGCATAACAAAGAATAGTATTACAACTGTTTAAGACCCCAGGCTTGTCTGTCAGAGTTGCAAAGGCCCCTGGGGGAGGGGTAGTAGTTGTTGTAGTAGTAGTAGTAGTAGTAGTACTGGTAGTAGTAGTAAGATGTACAGAGCAAGGTGAAAGTGTGAGATAATTGGTAGCCGGCAAAAGGGGACAACAGCTACCTCTTAGTGTCAGTAGTGAGACAGGCTTGAAAGAAGTTACAAGACAAAGCTGGAAAGGGAAATGGATGGGGGTAAGGAGGAGTGGCAAAGGGTAGGTAAAGTATGACAACTTTTACAGCCCAAAGATTACTGTTTTCCTGTTTACAACATTTTTTATTAGTTCCTTCAACTTTTTTATGTTGAAAATATTAATTGACATCCCTTTTTTCCTTTATAATTATAAACTTCTCATCGATTACACTTTAAGAAATGTCCATGGAAGGGAAACACTGTAAGTGACATAAAATGATGATGCAAAACATTGGCTTCTAAGTAATCTTTTGAAACATTGTACAGTTATAACTTTCTTTGGCTTCTAAGTAATCTTTTGAAACATTGTACAGTTATAACTTTCTTTGGAACTGGACTCCTTTGTTCTCAATCAGGTAAGTTGATAGAAACCAGAAAAATTTGTGCTGCCAATGCTTTCTCTCCTAACAGTGTCAACCTAAAAGTAACTACATTGTATGTAGCATTCTTTGCATTTACATTAAGCCACACAATTACTCAGGCAACGAAAGTTTGCACATGCAACCCTCGATCATCACTCTTGAAGGTCACAGTTCCCTACAAACAATCCAATTTAATAAAGGCACTGTATTCTAAGTTAACATCACCTGAAGTGAGTGCAGGTGTAAATGTGTATGTGAAGATTGTAGTTTAAGAGATCACAGGAACAAGAATGTTTATGTTCAAGAAATATTGGATACAAATATAGATTTCTTGTTGAAATCCTTTAAGGGATACCAAACATACTAATAAAGGTGACAGTGTCGTTTGAAAGTGAATGAATGAAAGGGGAACGAGTTTGCAAAACATTTCCAACAACTTTTCCGGCTACTATCAGATTGCTGATGTTTCACAGTGTTATGAACAAGTTTTCTAACTCAGAAAAGCTATCTATGGCAGTGTCAGTAAGTTCAAAAATATTTTTTTCTGGCCAGCTACTATGTACCACAGCTACATGGCATTACCAACGATGGAAAATCAAGGAGGGAATGTCACAGTATTATGAAAAGGACGTTGTTACTCGCCATACGGTCTAGATGCTGAGTCACAGGTGCGCACGACAAAAAGACTTTCAGGAAATGAAATTTCAGCCAACAAGTTCTTCACCAGAGAGAGAGAAAGATAAACACACACACACACACACACACACACACACACACACACACACAAAAAACCAGTCTGGCTACTGAGGCCACTCTGTGAGCAGCAGTGCATGACAGGAGATGCAACAGGGTGCTGGGGCTAAGGAGGATGCTGACAGGGCAGGGAGGGTGAGGGATAGCAGGATAGGAGTGGAGGACAGTAAAGTGCTGCTTGTGGAAACACACAGGGATGAGATGGAGAGAGGGTAGGGCAGCTAGGTGCAGTTGGAAGGTGAGATGGAAGGAGCGGGGGGGGGGGGGGGGGGGGGGTTAGCGGGAGAGGAGAGGCGGTGCTTTGGTGGAATAGAATACTGTAGTGCTGGAATCAGAAGGAGGAAGGGGCTAGAAGGTAAGGGCAATGATTAATACCCCAGCCTACTCATTACCCCCACCACCCATTTGCATCTCCATCATGCACTGCTGCTCAGTGTGGCCTCAGTAACCAGAAGCTGCCACTGTGTGTGTGTGTGTGTGTGTGTGTGTGTGTGGCGTGTGCGCGCGCGAGCGCACACACCCGCGCCATGTTGTAAGCACTACTTAATTATGAAATTATCTCCACGCGCCCCCCTGCACGCACACACAGAATGACCACTAATGCCAGCCAGACAAACAGAAATGCACTGAACAGGATCAATGGTCTGGAGTAAGAAGGGAAAGGGACAGCAGGGTACTGGTGTGGGAAAACGAATTTTCACTGCCTGGCAGAGCATGCAGTGACTAGATGACAGGAAAGGGCTGACAGATGCAGCATCAGGTGGCTGAGGTGGAGGGGGGTAGGGGGAGGGGGGAGGAGGGGGGAGGGGGGGAGGAGGGGGGGAGGAGGAAGAAACAAACAGTGAGCAGAATGAAGAGGAGCAGACAAGGAAGAAACAAACAGTGAGCAGAATGAAGAGGAGCAGACAAATATTGATGCATGCTCCAGCAGATAGCAGCCACAGCAAGGGTGATTGGGGAAGGGGGGGGGGAGGTGATAGGGCAGAGGGGGCGGAAACAATAGGTTTCTATAGGTTGAGACCAAGATGATTTTTGGAGTGGAGAATTTATTTTAAGGAAAATTATCTGTGGAATTCACGAAAGCTACTGGTGGAAGGTAGTATCTAGACAGCCTGCATTTTGAGGCAGCCATTGAAATCAAGCATGACTGTACAGGTGCATGTTGCACCACAGGTTAGTCCACTTTGCTCTTGGCCACAGTTTGGTGGTAGTCATTCATACTCTGTCAGCTGGTTAGTCATCATGCCAATATAAAAAGCTGTGCACTGTTTGCAGAAGAGTTGATACATAACGTGGCTGCTTGCACAGGTGGTCCAGCCTCTGATTAGGTGGTATAAGTCGGTGACAGGACTGGAATAGGAAGTGCCACTGAGTGGTTTGGGCAGGTCTTGCTCTCTGGGTCTTCCCCGGGGCAAGGATTTAAGATTGTGAGTGGCATTACAATTGACTAGGATGTTGTTAAGGTTGGATGGGCGATGGAACAGCACTTTAGGAGTGTTGGAAAGGATCTTGGGTAGGATGTCATTAATTTCAGGGCATCATGATACTCAAAGCCTTGACGAAGGATATAGTTCAGTTGTTCTAGTCCAGAGGGCACAAAGGGGGGAAATCCTCTGTACTTGGTTCTTATGGGTGGGAAAGGATTTGGCATATTTGGGGATATGGCATAGGAAATTGTCTGCAGACAAGGTCTGGGAGATGGTGCCGTCTGTGAGGCATTCGTGAAACCACTAGCATTACTGTGAAAGGGAGCTCCCATCACTGCAGATACACCACAACCAGGTGACCAGGCTGTATGAAGAATTCCTTTGGTCTGGTACTGTTGCTGATATGTGGGTTTAATGCGGACAAAGGTGTGGATGGGGCCATCAGATAGGAAGTGGTCCATATGCCAGGAGGTGGCAAACTGGGCTGAGGAGGATCAAGTGAAGTGGATGGGAGAGAACGTGTTGAGGTTGTGAAGGGATGAGGATATGGTATCCTGGCCCAGCACATAGTTCATAATGTCTCAATGAACCTGAGCTGAAACAGGGGTTTGGGGACACTAGGATGGTTTCTTCTATAGACCATAAACATGTTGGAACAGGTGGGATCCATGAGGGTGCTCTTGGCCGTGTTGTTAATTTGTTTGTATCCTTTCCCTTGAAAGGAATAGTAGTAGTGTGTTGGGAGAGAGTTAGTAATGTGCAAGAGGAATGAGATGGTGTTTTGGAGTCTAAACAAAACTGGAAGTGGTAGTGTTCAATAACAGCAAGACCATGGGCATGAGGGAGGTTGGCATATAGGGAAGCACCATCAACAGTGACGAGTAGGGATCCTGGAGAGATTAAGATGGAAGTGGTTGGTATCTTTGATCACGAAGGCCTTCACACTATTTCCCAGACCTAGTCCACAAACATATTCCCCGTACCATATCCTCTGATACCCCTAAGTAGTTCCCAAGAACCAACTACAAAGGAGTGCTCCTTCGTCAGTCAATTCCACACCAAACTGGAACACAACTACATCCTTCATCAGGACTTTGATCATCTATTATCAAGTCATGAAATTAGAAACATCCTACCCAAGATCCTTCCCACCCCTCCTGAAGTGTCCTGTCGCCCACTCAGCCTCAACAACATCGTAGTCCATTATGCCACTCCCAATCCCAACCCCCTTGAAAAAGGGATCACCTCTCTCTGTAAGACCCAGGTGCAAGACTTGCCCAGTCTACCAACCAGAACTTCCTGTTCCATTCCTGTCACAAACTTATCCTACCCCATCAGAGGTTGGGCCACCAATGAAAGTAGCAATGTTATATACCAGCTCTGCTTCAATCATTGAACAGCCTCTTATATTGGTACGATTGCCAACTATATACTCACGAGGATAAATGACCACTCAAACTGTGACCTAGAGCAAATAGGGCCACCCTGTGGCACAACATGCAACTGTATATAACTTACACCATTTCAATAACTGGTTCACAACCGGGAAAATCTGGATCCTCCCCTCCATCACCAGCTTTTCTGATCTGTGTAGACTGGAGTTATCCTTCAACACATTCTCCACTCCTGAAACCATTCTGGCCTCAACCTACAGTAACCTACACTCCCCACATTACTGCTCCTGCCCACCACCACCACCACCTTGAAATTTGCCTCCCCTCTCCCTCCTTGTGCACTGCTCTCTACCGTCACACCACCAGACTTTTCCTCTTTTCTGCTTCTCTCCTTTGCACTTCCCATTTTCCTGCACTCTCCTTCTCCACTGCCTCCCTGCAACTGTCAGCACTGTTCTTGCACCTGTAGTTTCTGCATGCTCAACCAGGCATAGGGATTCCTCTTCCTTCACCCATACCATGCTATCCCTCACCCTTCACCACCTTGCTCCTGAGACTTGCTCCTGTTCAATACATTTCTGTTGCAGTCTAGCTGGAGGGGAAGGAAGTAGTGGTCATGTGTGCACTTTTGTGAATGTGCATCTCTCTCCTTGAGAAGGCTTTGGCTGAAAGCTTATATGTAACAGTCTCTTCATCATGCTTGTCTGCAACTCAACATATCATCTTTATGGTGAGTAGCAATCTATCCTTTTCATAATAATGTTTACATCCATATTGGGTGCGGCAGTCAAAATGACATGAGGAGGAATGAAGTCCTGAAATGTCACATTATCAGGAACATCTGTGATTCTACACCATTCTTCTCCTGGAACAACATAATTTTGAACAGCAACCAATGCCCCACAACCACCTTTTAACAACAATTTAACACAATATGTTGTGTTGCACAACTGCTGGCAGCAACATATATACGTATAGCCTGTAGAATGCTTTCTTATCACTTACTTCTCCTCGACAAATGTAATGGATGCTTGGACCAGTCACAATTTATGTCACTAATGTTGTTATGCCCAGGTACAGAAGCTACACATCATGCACAGTTCAGTGAAAGAAACACAACATTTAGATTCCTCAGTTATGGCATTTTCTAGTGATCTGCAGGGCTTCAGTCAATAATAAGCACTATTTTCCTACCTGCTGCACTCCTCTTGGAACAAATGAAAGATCTTTTAAAGATTTCTGACAACATCCTGACATTGTTTAGCTCATAGGTAAAAGGTAGTTTTTATGCTTCTAAACAGTGGTTTACTACGGGTGGTCCACAGACCCCCCAGGGGTCTGCAAGCTATGCCAGATGGTGGTGGTGGCTGTTGGGATGTTTAAGGGGGACTAAACAGCTAAGGTCATCAGTCCCCCATTCCAAAAACAGGCGAGACGAAAATTTACGGAGCAGGTAAAACTACAAGGGGGGAGGAGACGCCCCTCCCCCCAGTCACTGAAAGAACACCAATGTGGCAGCGAACGCTAGAGACAAGAAGAGTACAGACGAACACCGGACAGAAAGAAACGGAAGAAAGAAAGAGGGCCGGAGACTGGTTGACTGACCATGAGAACAAAAAAAAGGGAAAGAGTCAACCATCCGAATACACACTAAAATCTGCAACCAATGAGACTCGAGGACAAGAGACACAGAATGGTAAAGGGGCAGGACACCCCTAAATGGAACCATAAAAAGGACTACCATGGATAAAATTTAAAACGTCGTCAGCCATAGAGGCATTGTCGCTTAAAACCAAAGGCAACGTGCCCGGGAGATTAAAAGACTGCCGGAGGGCGCGCAGTCGGGGACACTCCAACAAAATGTGGGCGACCGTCAACCGGGACCCTCCTGATGCAAAAGATGTCCGTGCGTCAGGTAGGTATGGCCGATGCGGAGCCGACACAGGATGACAGAGTCCCTGCGAGAAGCCCGCAGGAAGGACCGCCACACATCGGTCGTCTCCTTAACAGCCCGCAGTTTATTCGGCGAAGTCAGGCTACGCAACTTGTCATGCCACATCCCAAGCACCTTACGGCGCAACGCCAACTGCAGATCACGAGCCGGGAGGCCGATCTCCCAAGTGGGGGCGTCGATCGCCCCTTTGGCCAGCCTGTCGACACGTTCGTTCCCCGGGATGCCAACGTGACCCGGCGTCCAAACAAAGACCACCGAACAACCAGAGAGGGTAATGGCAAAAACAGACTCCGGAATAAAGGATACCAGAGAAGAAGAGGTATAGCAGCAGTCGATAGCCTGGAGGCTGCTCAGGGAGTCACTGCAGATGACGATGGACGTACCTGAGTAGGAATGCATATGCTCAAGAGTGCGCAATGTGGCCACCAGCTCTGCAGTAAAAATACTGCAGCCAGCCGGCAAGGAGCGCTGTTCAACATGGGCAGCGTGAGCAAAAGCGTAGGCAGTACGACCCTCCACCAGGGAACCATCAGTGTAGACAGGCTCACAGCCTGAAAATGAGGCGAGGAGCGCAAGAAAACGGCGACGGAGGGCCACATGCGGAACCGAGTCCTTGGGTTCCCGTGCCAAGTCCAGGCGGATGGACGGCCGGGGCATACACCAGGGAGGCATGGGTGCACGTTCTCAGAAGGGCGGCAGAAGAGGGAACGACCCCAGTTCCGACAGCAGGGACTGGACGCGCACAGCAATGGAAAGCCTAGACCTAGGTCGGGCAGAGGGAGGACCCTGGCAGGGAAAAGCAGGCGATGATTGGGATGGTCCGGTGAGCAATGCATGTGGACAGCATAGTCGGCGAGCAGTCCGTGGTGGCGAATCTGCAGCGGGGGAACCCCGGCCTCCACCAGTAGATTATCCACGGGGCTCGTACGGAAAGTGCCAGTTGCAAGCCAAACCCCACAGTGGTGTATGGGGTCCAACAACGTCAACACTGAGGGTGATGCAGACCCATAGGCCAGGCTCCCATGGGTCCGCAAGATGCTATTAGAACAAAAAATATATTAAATATATTTTGTATGACAACAGATTTTTGTTTTGGCCGCTTCCTGCATGAGCAGTTTTAAACTCAATGTTTATTCAATAATAAATATGTCAATGCTTTTTCTAAGTACCAAAAATAGAAAACGTATAAAAAAAGACTCTTAATTTGGCTTTTTTGGGTACCTGATACTGTGATATGACAAGGTACCAATCATGCTCTATGAGGGGGTCCTTGAGAAAATTTTGTTGAGAACCCCTGTTCTAAAAACATCTGATATATTTAAATTTCCCAATTATCAGTGAAGGAAATCTCACCTCCATCACTATTTATTTAAACATATGGCACAGTCATTCTTTCTTTTCTTTTTCCACTATGGTACTTCCTCCCTTAACAGAAGATGTTTAAGCAGGAAGTAAATTGTAAGAGACACCAAAATTTTCATCACCAATCCAGTGGGGAATTTTCTGAACCTTTCCTTGAATCATGCTCCTGCCTATAGGAATGCTTTACCACTTTTAAATGTTGACGTGCAACAATTCTCCATTTGCATCCAGAGGAATCACAAGCTTCAGGATTCAACAACGCTTCACGGTTTTTGAGAATGCAGCATAATGAAGATTGGGCCGAGTTTATTTTATCATGTCTGAAAGCTTGTGGACACTCATCAGTTTGGGTCACAACTCCAGTAAAAGAAAACCAATAAATTCAACATTACAATGCTTTGCGTCTCATGCTTCGTAAATCAGCGAGTGTGACGTCTGATCATGTGACCAGGTTGGCAATTTAGGCGGGGTGGAAATTATTTCTAGACGGGGTGGAAATTATTTCTGATTTGTTCGATGCTTCTTCCAGTACCACCACAAATAGAATGTGACCCAGGTAAGTGTTGATCGAAAGAATCTATTCACCTTTGCACGACATAAAATCTGTGTGTGAAACCGAAAGAAATTGGTTATTCACTTGACTGTTGTAGGAATTGGATAAAAACTGGATTTTTAATTTGTAGAATGTATCATTTATGTTTAGCCCTCAAAAGTGAGTAGGTCAACATTGTTCCTATGGGACATTTACCAGGACCAATGGCAATATTTGTTAAAAGCGATATTTCCTCAAAAGTGGGTTCATTAATTTGGGATTTTACTGTATTTTTGAGGTTAATTCAGAGTTTTACTGTACTGAGGTGTTGGTTAAGTTAGAACCTTAACAGCAGGCCTCAAATTTAAATGCATATATTCCATCCTAAGCAATTATATTTCATTATGCTACCAAATATTTATGAGACACACTTTTCACACTCACCACAATTCAAATGCATTGACCAAGTGTGCTGCCACATGGCTCAACATCATTACATCAAAACCCATCTGCAATGATTGCGAGTTTCACCTGACTCCAAACTGTTAGCATACATTTAACATTTTCTTAACATATTTTTTATCTTCTTTAGTTTGAAGGTAAATATATTTCCTGTCTGAAGATTGGTATCATGTACACACTATATGACTAAAAATATCAGGAGCTCCTATGTAATGCAGAAATGACAACTAGAAATCACAATAGGCAGACCCATCAGCATGTTGGGAAGCGGGGAATAGTGTTCTGTCAGTAGGGAACAGTACCGACAGAAAGGCTTGGTCAGCAAAGCTCAGTGACATCAAATGTGGGGTACTCATTGGATTTTGGAGGAGTAACAAATCCATCATGGCCATTTAAACCTTTCCAAAGATGCCCAAGTTAACTGCTGACATAGCTAGACCAACAGCAGGTGGACTTCATGTACTGATGGATTTTGACAGTCAAGCATTGTGAAAAATCGTCATAGAAAATGCACTTAAATCAGTGGAAGGAATTAGTTCCAAACTGCTACCAGCAATCCAGCTAGAACAATGATTGTGAGTGAGGCGATAAAACCCACAGGGTACAATGGTCAAGCAACTCCCCATAAGTCGGAAATAGTCAACACAAAGTAAGGGTGATGCCACTGGACAGTAGATGACTGAAAACTTCATTTGAAGTGGTAAATGTCACTATACACTGTGGCAATTGATGGAAGTATTTAAGTCTGCCAAATGATTGGAGAATGTTATCCGCCATCATATGTAATGCCAACACTTAAGTGTGGAGAAGGTGATGCTACAGTATGGTATTGTTTTTTGTGG